>NC_079295.1:53752205-54952205 GCF_023638135.1 Falco biarmicus | reverse complement strand
CCAGTGGGACCAGCAGCCCCAGTCCACAGTGGAGGGACTAACCTGGGAAATCAGTGCTGGCTTTACTGCCCTTAACCAGCTGCGTTTACAGGGGGACACAGACACAACCAGGTAACGTTTTCCAGTGACCTTGCAGAAGCGTGAATAATTATAGACAGTAAATGACTTTAACATTAAACCACACATGCTGTGTATCTGCTAATTTGAGTGCAGATCTCAGTGTACATCACACAAAGGGCCAGGCCCTAAACCCAATTCAGTCAATAAAGATTCCCAGCTCCTTCCTCGGGCTGTAGCTCTCCATGTGGAAGAGGATCAAACCCTCAAGGCACAGTTACTGTGCACCAGTACACCCAGAGCATCTCTCTTGAAGCATCACCCAAAGACATTGGCACAAACTCTTCCATTGCACGTTCCTGTGAGAAAACCAAAACCTCAGCCGAGCGGGACTGTCATTTGCCTTGTTGCAAGGAGCAGCCCATTTGGTACCATTTCCTATAAGCGGGCAGATTCAGTGTAACAGTCTCAGCTTGAACAAGTCCACCACCAGCTGCAGGGACAGGCACCCGCATTGAGCCGGTCCACACCCAGCTTTAGAGAGTGGCAGGATGATGCCAGAGCCCTCAGGTGCATTTTATACGGCTGAAAGCCTGGTGGCACGATGGGACAGATGCAGAGGTAGCAGGTTGTGTGACTCCCAGGTGCAATTAGACCATCGGTCAAAGATTCCAGCAGAGCCCGCAACCAGGAGGACATCAGTTTTCAGGAATGGGTTATCCCTGTTTGACTGGCAGCTTGGAAAGTGTTTATTCAGTGAGTATTTGATGTGACCACAGACGTTCACAGTACACTGGGCAACTAGAAAGATATGATACTGTTCCAGATACCACAGTAGTTAGCTACATGCTTAACACAACATGAATTTAAATGATGTGATTTGAGATTTGTTCTCAGGAAGCACTGGCATGTTAATTTTTTTTTCCCTACCAAGCTTTGAGCAATGCAGTACAAATCAGAAAAAGATGAGAAGTCTGACTTCTCTACCTGTGAACATTTTAGATTCAGTTAACTTTTTTATTTATTTGTAGATAAATGACAAACCCTGTAGCCATCAAATCTTGAAAAGATTACATCGACATCAATTGATCCCTTTATTCCCTAGCAAGCAAACTTTTAAGATGCACATGACTGAGAAACAGTCAGTGGTATCGTCAACTGCTGCATTAGAAGAGAGAACAAAACGTTGTACTAAAATTTCAAGTATGAATACAAGGTCTTTCCACCTCTTTTAAGTGGAAATTATTTCTCAGCTAATGTAAAGTGTACCACACTTAAAAGTACAAATAAGGACCGAACAGGGGCAGAGAGATGTGACTGCTCAGCCCAGAGAAGAGGCGGCTTCTTATCAAGGGGAAAGGGATCTTATCCACCTGTAGAAACACCTGAAGGGAGGGTGCATCTCCAGTGGTGCCCAGTGACAGGATCAGAGGCAATGGACACAAACTGAAACAGAGGAAGTTCCTTCTGAACATCAGGAAACATGGGTTTTTGCTGTGTGGGTGACCAAGCAATGGAGCAGGCTGCCCAGGGAGGTTGTGGGGTCTCCATCCCTGGAGATATTAAAAAGACACCTGGCCACAGTGCTGGGCAACAGCTCTAAGTGGCCTGCTTGAGCAGGGGCTTGGACCAGGTGACCTCCAGAGGTCCCTGCCAACCTCAGCTGGTTCTGCGGCGCTGAGAAACGTGGATAAACAGAGCAACAGCAAAGAAAACTTCCAGCCCTATCAAAAGGGCTAAGTTCCGAAGCAAGGTTCCAGTTCTCACCAACTACTCTCAGAGAAAGGGTAGCAATCAGAAAAAAATTCATTTCAGCTATTGGAAAAAAATTAATTGGGAGATACTTGGCATTTATACCACAGAGCATCGGGACTGGCCCACAGCGCTGCTGGAGTTCTGCTCGGGCAGCACCGAGTGCATTTGGCTGTGGCACAGAGCACCTGCTGCCTGGTTGGAGAGCACTCACCTCACCTGCACCGGGCAGAGCCACAGCAAGCGCTCAGGCACCAGCCACGCGAAGGGCTTGGTGGTCTCTGCAGCAATAAACAATCACAAAGACTCCACACCTTACTAAAATATTTGCTTAAGACTCATCTTCTGACGGCATCACACCTTTACAAACGGGGAGGCGAAGCAACAGTGAGCAGATTTTCCCCACTCCCAAAGAAGAGCCACACGTATTTGCAGACAAGTATGCACATGCCCCCTGGATATTCTCAGCCCCCAAAGATTCCAGCCTGACTTGCTCTGGACCACTTGGCATGCGATAGCAGCCACGCACATTTGGCAGAGACATTTTTAGAAACTTCCAAGCTATGAATTCACCCTTCCATTTTGGTAAAGCTAGTTATGTGGAAAGCATTTCAAAAGCAGAACTTCAAATACAAACTTAATTTTCCCCTTAATTCTTAGCGGGGTGGAAAAGGATATTACACTCTTCATTTATTTTCCCACAGAGGGTTATCCTGTAATATTTTTGTATTAGCTGACACTATAATCAACAACAAAATAATTATTAAGGCAAATCAATTCAGCACAGTTATGCTGTACGTTAAAACTATTTCCAGTTCTTTCCCTCGGGTGCGTGTTTTATTGCAATCACTAAAAAGTGACCTTCCTTGAAAACATACATCTGACTAAATGCTACGGAAGTGACCTTCACGCTGGACACTTCAGGGGTGTAGTGGGGAGGTGTGTGTGACCCCAGCTACAGCGACACAGACACCCAGCAGGCATCGGCTCCTGCCCACAGGCTTTCCATCACGGCCATGTAGGGCCACCAGGAGCACATCTACAAGCACATCTGCATCCACAGCCTGCTGACCACGTGCTGGCAACACAGCTAAGTATCTGACAGCACTGTCTGGCTCCTGACACACCGAGGGTCGACTTCCAGGTGTCCTCCCCTTTTCCACAGGTGTTCAGAAAAAGCAAACTGGTCTCGGTAGGCCAGAGTCCATGGGCAGAACCTGGCACCAACCCTCACAAACCAGCAAGCTCTAAACCTCCAAATCCACTGAGGCATCAGAACTGCCCCATCCTCATCCTTAAGTAGCTCCAGCTGCACAGCAAAACACCCACAGCCCTTCACATGGCTCCAGCCCCCTTTGCCAGGAGGACACAGTTAATTAAGAACCACTCAGCTGATGAGCAGGAGTTCATTAACCCATAACCACTTGACTGCTACCAGCTGTCTGTCTCAGCCCCCAAACCCCACGGCAAGATTTCAGGCCCTTTTTAACTCATAGTAGTTCCTTACTCCTTGTTTTAAAAGAGCATTATTCTTTAAAGGATGATTTTCACTGCAACCGTTTTGTGATGGTGAATCCCACTTTCCGGTGCCTGCAGAGCACGTACCTGCCCCGGTGGGTGGGAGAACGCTCCAGGCAGCAGCAGGAGGACTCCCATGTGCTCTCACTTGTGCATGAACCTTCCAGCACACCCTGAACGCCTCTCCAGAGCCCTCTCTCTTTCTTCCTCTAAAGCTCCTCAAACACCTTCTGCTTCCAAAGTCCTGGAGCTCCTGGCCTCAGGAGGGCTCCAACCCTTCGCTCCCGAGTCACCCCCAAGCCCGAAAGCACAGAGGGAGCAGAGGCCATCCTCTTCCCACCATCCCCGATACACGTGCTGCACTTGTCAGGGCAAAACTGAAGGGTTTTGCTACTCTCTTTCAAAGAAAACGGCGTGATGCTCATTTTTGGCTTTCACAACACAACCCTAGGGCACGCAGCAAAAGCAAGACCCTGAGACACACCATCCTGGATGATTAAAACCCCATCTCCATATTCTAAGTAGCCACGGAGACCAGCGGGCTGCCCAAAAGGCAGAAGATGCAAATATAAATCCCCCTGTAGACACAGGAGAACCGCACAAGCCCAACTTTCCGCGCACCGTGGATAAACATTGCGAGCATCAGACAGCAAAGAGCCAGGCACAGCCACCTCCTCTTCCCACTGCACTGCTCCTGCTCACTTATTCAAAAAATTAGAAAAGGGGACCTACCTTCAAGCCAGGAGGGAGGTCTGCAGGTAAGGAGCAAGCCAGATGCCATGCCGTAGCCTGGAGGGCCGGTGTTTGAGCATGCCCACCGAGCCACCCCCAGCTGAGGGTCGTACGGGCTGATGGAGGCACCCGTGCCACCCCTAGCCGCCAGTACCCAGCCACCAAGCCAGGGCGTCTGCCCAGGCACCACCGGGGGTGGCCGGCCCTCAGGTTAGAGATGGTGCTTCACTAAATCACCCTTCTTACTCCAAAGAGGAAATAACATTTATCTCGCTGGCTCCACTGATTATTTCTTTCCAGGTCTGCAGCCCACCAGGAGTCTGGGTGTCTTCTGGCTGCCTATGGAAGGGAACGGCTCAAGCACCGAGTGCTGCTGTGTCCCAGGGAGGATTTCTACTCTTCCCCTCTCCCAAAAGGATCAGCTGTCCTTGATTTTTTTCCCCTTGTTTCCTTTCTCTCTAAGGTCTGTAAATGGACAGTGTCCACAGAGCAAGTAGGTATGTTTACAAAAGGACTAGATTTTTTTAATGCAATCTGGATGCAGCAGAAAACAAATATCATAAGGAAGGTCCTCAAGTTATTTTTTCCCCTCAGGGTCTTCCAGCAGGTCAGGGTCTGAAACCTAAGATTTCAGTAACAACCTCAGGACAGAACAAAAGCCTAAGACATTCAGCAACAGACCTTTTATTTTCCTCCAAACTGCTACGTTACTATCTCCATGCAAAAAGATCACCCCTTAAAACAAACTTTACTGAAATTCTCAGCAGTGTGAGAAAGCTGCTGCTTTTTTTAAAGGCTGATCTACGTTCAGATGGGAGCATGTCACAAAGATAAACGCTGTGAAACTTCCTGCAGTCGCGCTGCACCACTGCTTACAGCAGAGCTCTCTCCTCTGCTTAGCCTCCCGGTATCTCAGGGAGCAGCAACATCCTATTTTTATATTGCATCCACATGAGGGAGGAAATACTGAAATAACTAGTGTTTGACCACCTGCAGGTACCGTGTTTCAGAAAGACGAGACTGTTTTCGGCTGAAAGAAATAAAGCCACACTGCTACATCTGGCCTAGGAGCAGGAAGCAGTGCATAAAGAGAATTTTATTGACTGCTCTGAAGTTGCATCTGATAGCACTGCGCTGCTCACCTGGGGAATAGGAACTGCTGCACAGCAATTCATTTGAAACATAATTACAGTTTAAATAATCTTCATGTCTTAAATATTATTTGTATTTACAGCCACATTTTCCAAGACAGGGGGACAGGCGAACACACTTTTATTACCCTTTCGATGCTTGTACATTCTGAGCAGAGGGGCACAAGGACTGGGTTCCAGAGGGGGCAGGAGCCCAGTGCTAGAGACACAACTGCCAGCATCACTGAGCAGGATGAAACCTGCTTCACTGTGGCCCCAACTTGCAGACTACAAAACACTTGTAGTATACAAACCTGACCTTGGTTAGCAGCGTGCTTATCAGAAGACTTCTTACCAAAGCAACGCTTTTATTATTACCAAAAAGCACACATTCATCAGCTTTGTGCGTTTCCCTTTTTTAAGCTGAGTAATTTCTCTGTTATTCAAAACTAGAACACGCACATTGTCAATTTATTTCAATCTTTGTGTAATTCTGTATCTCAGGAAAGGCTATTACGAAGGCTGCACTAAAAATCGATGAATAAAACGGTACAGACAAAGCCACATCCATGCTGTCTAGCCTGCATATTACAGGACTTCCAGTGCGAGGAAACGCTCCAGACTCCCAGGCAGTAGTGCCCTCTGTGGGATACACCACTCCCAGCGCCGAGGTTACCAAACGCCTCGCTACTACGTGAGTAAGAAAGGCTCAGGAACCGATTCTGCAGGCAGAGCCCTTGATTCTGAACTCCATTACACTTTCCAGCTTTTCTTATTTATGCATAGACACACCATCGTCACTTCCACTGTCCTGTACTCCAGTTTGGATTACTACAACCTACTTCCTCTTCTGTATTTAGCCAGGCTTGTAGCAGCTGCCAGCAAAAGGGTAAATTGTGACCGCTGATAAGATCTAGTAAATTAATATTAGAATGACAAAGTAATAGTCTGGTCATCTCTCCTCCCTAAATGTACTATGGAGAACTACCTACAAAGGTAACCTAGCCTCAAATTTCACATAAATTTATACACCGTAATTTGCTTGACATCATGTTTCCTAACATATATATTTTTTAAAAAAAGTTTACTTCTGACTACTAAATTAAGGCAGTATTTAACCATTCTGTGAGAATTTCCTAAACCATATGTCAACATTACCAGTCAGCTCTGAAGAAGCAATAAAACAATTTCCAGAGGCAACATCAGTTTTAAGAACGCTGCAGTGCAGTTTGTGCTACTTCCAGGTACTACGTGGAGTGTGGCAGGCTGGCATTTATGCTATTAAAGCAAATCAACTCCCACTACTGAAGAACAGAACCTCTTGCAATGATTACCTGAGAAAAGATTAACCCTACGAGCAAGAAAACCTTACAAACATACAACATGGCAGTGGAATTTTATAAAGAAAAGGAGCAAAAAGGTTTTTGATTTCAACAGATTCGCAATGCAATTCTCAAATATATCGTGTGAATGAACAGTAACAAATGGGGCCCCATGTTTGCTTTGGACGGAGCCCTCCTAAGGAACACAGCCAGACTGCACGTGTGCTATGCTCCCAGAAAAAAAACAACCTGTAAGCAACTGCTGCTGTTAAGTATTAAGCAGAATTTTCACATGGGAAGTTGTTCAGGCTCTTTCAATCCATTAGACTTTGTTTTTAAACAAAACTCAGTTTACATAGATACAATAAATATTTATTAACGGAATGTATGTGAGTTTCTTTCATCCTTCCTCTTACTTTCGGCACCTTACACACAGGTATCAAAGCAGCTTCCAGTCCATGCCAAGGACAAAAGTGAATTTCAAGGCAAAATGAAGGGAGGTTGAAAGTTAAGACTGGCACCTTTCAGCGCCTCCTTCCTCACGTGTTTGGCTCCCCAAACCTACAGGCAAAGTGGTGTTTCTTCTTTCCATACCTTGCTCTACCTGCTTCTTCCCACCTCATGCTCATTTAAGCTCTTCTTAGGCAGGTCACATGCTCTGCGGGAACAGTATAAAGTCATGCCTGCTCTAATGCTCTTTCAGCTATTGCAATATCCTTTTATGATTTTATTTAAAAGCCCTACCATTATTACGCCATCTCTTTCTGATCTTTTGTAATAGTTCAGTTTAGCTTTGGAATTTTACAAAAATGGAAAGAGTCTTTTTTTCAAAATATAGAGCACCGTGGCTAGGAATAAGGCAAGGGCGAGAAAGATGAGCAGCTTGTCCGTCAGTTCCCTGCGATTGTACTTTGTTATGAGCTTTCGCCCCAACTGAATTGTCCCAGACATGGACTTAAATTCTTCATTTGCTTCCAGGATGGTTCGTGAAGAATTGGCTGAAATTAAGGGGAAGAAAAAATAGAAATCAGCTAGTTGTGCTTCAAAAATACATGACAAAGGCTACAAGCATGCAATATTTGGCAATACAGACAGTGCCTGGGAGATCCTTCTAGGTCAGACTGACTTATGGGTAAGACAAATGCAGACTGTTCTTGCAGAGGCTTTCACAACTCATTAGTCTTGACGTGCTAAAGAAAAATGCAACGCAAAGCAAGAGTACTGAATGGCTTAAAGGCCCTACGTCCTGTTGCTGAATTTTTGATTTTCAGGTTACCAGATAAAAACCTAGTTCAGATTTTTTATGAACACAGTGCTACCTGAGAGCTCGCTAGAAGCAGAGTGAAATAAGAATGGTGCTTGAACCACCGATTTAAGGGGGAGAGATCACCACCACTGTCAGCAGCACCTCTAAGCAGCAGTAGGACAGGTCAGTATTTGAATATATTAAATGCACAACTGAAACTGTTCCCCCAAGCTAGAACCTGAATCAGTGTGATTCAGATGAGATTGCAGAAAGTGAAAAAGCAGCATGCAGCAGCAAGAGATCCTTAATTACTCAGCTCTAACAATTTAAACAGTTTTTAACAGTTATTTTTGGCAATCATAATTCTTTGGGGCTTTTTTCCTAATAAAAAACCCCAGAAAATCAACTAGGGAAAAAGTGCGTTGATTGGTCTCAACTAAAGACAGAATTTGAAGATATTCCAAAACAGTAAGATGGTACATCGGTTCCTTTCAACTTCTCTTTCCCTGTGAGACAATAAACAAGCAAACAAACAAATGCCCCAAGCTCCTCAGCCTTCCTCCTTTCAAATTACTGTACGAAAGCAAAAGCCCAGGAGTTCCCTTTTTCTTATATTACAGAACGCACACCCTGTACAGCAGTGAATGCGGGTAACACACTCTCTACTGAACTGACTGATTAAAGGCAGGCCAAGCTCCAAGTGTGTTACAGAAACAAGCATAGTAGAAACACATCTGTAATATTTTTCAAACCATTACATACCATCTTAAAGAAGCATTTTGATCCAAATGAAAATAGAAAACTTGTTTCACATTGTTAATGACGAAGTAGAGCTTCCCTGCTTCGTGGCTGCATTTATTCACTGCCTACTGGGAAAGGACTTGCTCAGAAAAAAGGAAACTCTAACTACTGATTCAGAATTTGCAGCTGGGTTTTGTAAATGACCTTTGATGGTTTTTCCCTTGATGAACTCCAAGCGCTGTTCAGTCAGAAACAGGGTGAAAAAGTGTCTGTCAAACTGTCTTTTTAATGGGAGAAGAAACATGCTACTTTTACATGAACAAACCGTGCCCAGCTGCCATCCTCAGATAGGGGCAGAAAACAAGGAAGGCAAAAGCTGTGTTATTTATCCTCATCTTTAAACTGTTCTCTCTTCTGCCCAAAAGCACAGCTAGTAAGAGGCCCAGGCAACATAGATCCAACTTCTGAACGCTTCATGAATCAGCAGTTGTGACAGGTCACTTGATTTATTGTCTTAGGAGTCTAAGCCAAAGAACTGGGTGAAATCTTGGTTTCACAGTCCCTGATGCACTGCTGACAGAGCAAGTGACCTCGGGTTCAAGTCACTTGATCTCCCTCTCTCTTAGTCATCCCAGCTGGATGGAGACTGGGTGAAAACAGTCCTCCACACACACTGTTCCCTCTGCGTATGGACCTGTACCCACGCTTTTATTTTCCCTACCGATACCAAATGCATGGCAGGACAGCAGCACAGAGTAACACCAAACACACCCTTAGCACGATGTGAACTCACATGGCTTTTACAATTGCTTTTATGTGAAACTAAAACAAAAGCTCCTCACCCTGCCCCCTTCTTCCTGCCTTCTTTTACTTTTCATTATCGTGAAACAGAAACTCCAACAAACAGGTCCATGCAATGTATATTATTATTTTCTATTTATGTCAAACTGTAAGAGGAGTTCTGCTGGATGGCCCTTCAATTATCATTGTAGTACGTTCTCCTACAGCAAAGCACATTTCCACTATGCTCCATGCCACGTCCGTTTGTGTCTCCCTACTCTAACAGAACTGGCAAAAGGTGCTTCAATCATCCAATCCATACCCAAAACCCAAACATCTGTACCTAGGGTTTGCACAGTCTCCTCACTCTGCTGGACTTGTTGTGACATCATCCTGCTAATGCCCATCAGACTCTCTGTGATGTTACTTGCACTCTCTGCCAGACTTTCCTTTGTAGTCTTCCTGGAAAAGAAAGGGAAAAAGTAAAGCAGGAAGGGATAAAATTATGTCTGCAGGTACTGTGGGGGAAATGCTGCCGCCAGAGAGCTTAGAACAGAGCTTGGCACCAAACACTTCCGCCACTGTACAAAAGACTCAACTATTTTTTACAGCATGAGAAATTCAGATTATCTTCACTAAACATTAAAAAAAAAAACCAAACCCCACGGAACATTAAAGTAATGAACCAAAACAACTGCTAGTGGCTCAGAATCTCACAGGGGCCCGTATTTCACAACTTACTCATCCATGACTGTACAACTTCAGTATGAGCTGGTATGGAAGCACTGATACCACTTTATTATCCTGGGTATCCCATTTGTTGCTTTCAATACAGGAACCGTGTACACTTACATCCAGATTTGCATGTGAGAACAGCTTCCATAGTGATCCACTACTTATAATATACTTATAACCCTGACTGGAATCAATGTAAAAGGTGGTCAGAAAAACTATGAAGGCTCACTTTTCTACTTAGACAAGCCAACACCAAGAAAACATGAAATGACCACAATCCTTAACAGTTTAAATCTTCACAAAAGGTAAATGCACTCATTAGAAACCATGTAGCCCAAGGTTCATTGCAGCTGTTACAAGGCTGCAAAGGGACGGTGAGGGCCAGCAACAGATTTCCTTCCTGGCACCTTAGAAAAGCTACGTTCCAGATAAAAGTAAATAACTTAAAACCATCATGTCGCTTCCATTCAAAACTAGTGAATATAGCATACGCTGCTTAAAGCTCAGATCACAGCGCAATGGTCTAATACCTGTGTCTTAAGGAGTCTCTTCCCTGCAGCAGTTGATCTTTCTCAGAGTTGTCGATAGCAATTTTGCAAGCTAGATTCGCCTTTCTCCAAGCTGCCTGATTGCTGAAATCACAAGAGGACAACGTTGTAACACGATGGGAACAGCTTGCAAGCAAAAACTATTTTCACAGAGCAACCACCACTGAAACTGAGAACCCCAGTGATGCGTGGACTTTGTATCACACCACAGAACAACAAAACACTTGCTATCATTTCTTCTCCGAAGTGTATAGCTTATGAGGCGAGGGAAGAAAACTGTGCCAGCTGTGAAATGACAGACTCTCAAGCCACCTGCTTACAGGGTCAGCTCCTCAAAGGGTTGGACCATGGTGACGGTGTCAGGACAGGAGAGAGGAAAGCAGAAGGCGGCAGTCCTGTCCTTTCTACCCCTCATCTGCTCTTGGTCTTGGGCAACACAGCACCGTGTCAGTGCCAGCACAGGCGCTGCTCGCGCTGGGGGAGGCTGGATCACCTCAGGGTGCAGGGGGCCTGCAGGGAGCAGGGGCTGCCCGACCCACCTCAGCATTTGCTTCTTGTGGTTTTCCACCTCCCGCAGCAAGGCCTGCTTCTCCGACTCCTTATCCTGCTCCTTGGCCATCTGCTCCAGCTCCTGTGGTGCAAAGCCGCAACACGAAAATCCCATCAGGGCCTGGGGCCCAGCGGCGAGCCAGAAGCGGGCTGACGCCACAGCCCCCCCCGCCGGGCCGGCCCCCCGCCCCCGGCCCTCGGCCTCACCTGGATGCGGCCGCGGAGGTGGCGGAACTTCTCCTTCACGACGGCGTTGAGCTCCGTGAGGGCGCCGAGCGGCCCCGGGCAGTCCCGGATGTCCTGCAAGGCAGCGGCCCGGTCAGCGCGGCCCGCGCCGGGCACCCCCCCCGGGCACCGCACACACACCCCCGGGCACCCCCCGCAAAGCAGCGGCCGCCCCGCAGCCCCGGCAGGGGGAACCCGCCGCGGGGGCGGGCGGCGGTACCTGCACGGCCGCCTTGATCTCCAGGTCGAACTTGACGATCTCCTGGTGGCAGACCCGCACCGGCACGCCGCCGGCCGCCGCCATCTTGCGCGGGAAGGGAGAGGCCGCGGCTCCGCCGCCGGCCCGCGGGCGCCGCCTGTGGGCACCGAGGGGCGGGCGCCTCCCCGGGCCTTGTGCCGCCGCCGCGGGGCTGCGCTGAGGGGCCGGCGGCGGCCCGGTGCTGAGTACCGCGCGGCGCGTCCCTCCGCGCTGCCAGCCCCGTAGCCCTGCGGGTGGCGGGCGGCCCGTCAAGCACAAGGCGGCTGAGGGCCGGGGAGGGGCCCTGTGCCCTCCCGAGATAAAAACGGGCCCGAGGGAACAGCTGCGGGGCAGCCGGGAGAAGCAGGGGTGGCAGGGGGCCGCGCCAGCCCCCCCGGGACGCAGGGAAGAGGCCGAGGCCCGTAGTAGGGCTGGCCAGGGGCGCAGGGGTCCCCCGCAGCCGGGGGAGAGGCACGGGGCGAGCCGCGCAGCAGCTCCCCGGGTGCCTCTCCCGGGAGCCTGGATCCCGGATCCCAGCGCATCCTCCCGGCCGTGCCGGCAAGCCCGGGGGCGGCGGGCTGCAGCCCAGCGCTGCCGGTGGCCCCGCAGCGGTCAGCAGGAGCCGCGCGGAAAACCGAGTTGCTGCCGCACCCAGCCCCCATCCCTGCCGAAGGGGAGCTGGTGCCGGTGCCAGGAGGGCGCTGACTGCAAGAGACGCTGCACCATCCACCGTCACCCCCCCAATGACTGGAGACGGTATTTCCTCCACAATTTTTATTTTAAATTACAAAGGATGTTGCATACATTGATGAATTTGTATCTGGATAGAAGTGCTAGGGACCGAGGGTGACAGAGTAAACAAAGTCAATAGTTTAATTGTGCCTCTCTTCAAAAAAATAAAAACTGCACAACTATTAACCAACATTAAACATTGCAATTCTTAACAGATCATGCTTTTAACAAGGTAAATTTATTTTCTAACAGAGACAAGACTTTCAGTAAGTTTTGCTGAGCTCCAGTTGGAAGTTGATTATAGAATATCAAGGACAGCATTACAATCATGACCCCAAGCGTAGGCAGAACAGGATGCCATGTTTTGTTTAAAATGCCTTTTTTTTTCTTTCTTTCTTTTTTTTTTTTTTTTCCATCAATCACCTACATCTGCATGTGCCATCAGCCTCAAGAGTTTACCCGGCAACAAATACTGAGCAGTAAGTTTTCCTTGGGTGTAATATTCTGCAAGGATAGATGATTCAAATCAGAATGTATAAATATCCACCATAATAAAAAACCTCAAGAAAATTAAAGTGCTGCTACTAGGTTCTGTTCCTTAATCAGAAGATTTTGATAGGGTGGGATGGATGTGCTTTTGCCAATACCAAATCCAGTCCGAAGTTTTCCTTACAGTAGCTAGTGAACTCGGCCAAATTTGATATACACAGATATCAGACTGCAAAATATTCTTCACCCAAGAAAATCTCAGAACACTGATGTTATCTCAAAAGTTTTGAGTTGGTTTTTTTTTTTATGGAGAAAAAAAAAGCAGCGTGGCTTGAGATAGCTCTGGCTCCACCTTTAGCTCCACAGCTCATTAGAAAGACAATAAATGCATAGTCAGTATTTGCTCCTGTGGAAGTTCATGAGTGTGTAAGAGGCTGAGGATTACAATTCAGTGCACACATACACCTTCTTATCATGTTAGAAGCACTGGGGGAGAAAACATGGCATATTGTGAAATGTAAATTGTAGAAAGATAGAGACATTTTTGTATGCTGCAAGGAAGATATAACCTAAAAGTGCCATCTTTCACTAATGACATTTAAGAATCCCAATTTATTATATTGGGAGATAGTCAAGAGTGGTGTTTTCTCAACATACTAATGCCCTTAATACAGTTACAAGAAGAATCAGTCACTGAAGCAGTAACTGTTTGAAATGTACTTCACACGATCCCTGGGGTAAACAAAATAAACCTCAGCTGTGTGCAAGGCTGTGTCAATAAGCCAAGACCACACCTAGCAGCACACTTAACTAGATGATTTCAACCGAAGCCTCCAACTTAAAATAAAATCATGATTAGACGCATTCTTGAAATTCAGGTCTCAAGGCCAAAGACAGATCCTAACATTCACGGTTCATAACTGGGTTATGCCTCAACAGAATTTCAGGAAGACTAGCAAGCACGTTTGAGGAACAGAATTGCATTTGCTGTTTCTGCTGAAGACAACTTGTATACAACCCTTTGAAATTCTCCTGATAAAGCCTTTACAGCTTTAAAAAAATAGCTATGTTTAAATGATTTATGGAAAAGAAAAGCACATCCAGTCTTTACATTTTGTAAATAAGCTAACCATTTTATTAACAAAGGCAAATGTCAGATAAATATTAGTGGGGCATCTTTTAAAAATAAAATCAAAACTGACACCACTACTTCAGAAGCAACTGGTTGCTTTTAGGTTAGTTAAAGACCCTTCATCCATGTTAGGGTTTTCTTGTTTGCTCTTTTTTAAAAAACAAAACAAAACAAAAACAAACAAAAACCCAACAAAACCCAAACCTTTTTCCTGGCCCTCTCCATATGGAAAAAAAAAGTCTGTCTATAAAGAATTAGGAACTGAATGCAGCTGAGCCTGACTCTCACATCAGCTTTACAGCAATGCAACTTCATTAAATCACAATGACTTCAACTGGTATGATAAGAAAATCCAGCCCATCCACACGTAAACATAGCTTTAGTAGTAAGTCTCTCTCATCCAAAAAAAGTACTCACCAAGTATCTGAAAATGTGTTCAATAAACCATGAAAGGAAGCGTTAGCAAAAGGGGTTTAGGGCTAAAAAACACCCTTCATGAGCACCCCCACGTTTTACAAGGCCATTCAAAAACTAGTCTTCCATATAAATACAAAAGGACTACTACCGAGAGAAACTGAAATCAGATCTATCCAGACCTTCTTCAGGATACTTTTTATCAGCTCTGATTCCATTTCAGAAGGGTTAGGTTTGAAGAGTTCAGAGGGAATGAAAAACATTTAGTTCTAGATGTACAAGTAAGGCACAATATAAAGCCACATCATCATCTGTCATGAAGGAAGTAGGAAAGGACGAGAATCATACATGGTACAGCAGAACAAGCGGTCCATCGATTCAGACTGTGGCACCTAAGTTCAGACTGACGAGATCTCAACAAGAGCAGTTATGACAGCATGCTTTTAATATGGAAACAAATTCTAGAGAATCCAGTGTATCAGAAAAAGGAAGAGCTTTTGTTTGTATTAAATCAAAAATATATAATTGTTTTTGGATATAGGATTAAAAGTGAATATTCACAATGCCTACACTCAAAAACAAACAAAAAAAATCCAGGACTTCATTAAGATCCACATACCATGTATGAACACTGAAAATCTTTAGAAAATGGTATTCTCTAAAGATCATCCAAAAATGCATGCCACAATTGCCAAAAAACAGAACATGTACATTTGTTGGTTTTTATACCCTTATAAGATTTTTGTTTGTGATAAGTATACACTAAATGTATATATTTTAATGACACTAGAGGAAGCAGATTGTTACTGGCATTAAAGTACAACCATTTCTAGACGGTTTAAATGCCACAGAGTCCCCTGGTTAAAATGTAAAGCTGCACAGCTTGCCTATGTCACCTTTATGATAAAGTTAAACCAGCAAAAGGTCTTATCTTTACTCTACATTTTACTGCCAGGTTTTATTTGTATCAAGTATCGCTGCAGCATTCTGACCAGCCCAGAGTTAGCAGCAAGTGGCAGGAATCATATAAAACGCAGTTTCTTTTTTTTTTTTTTTTTTTTTTTTTAAACAAAGTGCTTGTCTAAGATATACATACATATAAATAGTTACAAAATAAAGTGTCGACATTAAAAAGCTCAACTATTTAAAAGCTTTAACTTAAAATAATACACAGAAAACACTGAAATGCAAGGGTATGGAATTCACTAAAGATTCAAAGTCTACTTTGAAATGCTAGACCAAAATCATATTCTGGTTTTCAGACAAAAATAAAAAGCTATAAAGTTATATTTGCCCAGTATTTCTGAGCAGTACAAAGGGGGCTTTTTAATACCTTGTCAGTTTAATTTGTCACAGCTTTTACCCGATTGCAAAACTGCTCTCTTAATGTTTAGAAGTGCTGCCTTGTCTACAGAGTTTGGATATAGCATAAGGACCGCCTGTATCTGAGCAGCACGGTAACACCATTCATCCGAAAGGAACAGTATTCAAATCTTGGTACAGACATGGCCTTAACTTCACAAGAGACATTCTTTGTCGGGTTTTATGGGCCGTATGCATCTCCAGAATAACTGCAACACCGGCAATAATTACAACAGGAATACATCTGACCCACTGTGTAAAGCAGCAGCCAACTCTCGCCTCGCCCTAACAACAAAACCACCTGAAACAAGAACACCCACATTCCACTCAGATTTTGCAAGTCTTAAGTGGATTTACAAAGTTTTGCCTAAATTGCCCTGGGTATTTGTTCAGTCTCTTGTAGGAAAGACTTTCCGTACAGCTCAGTAGTGGTATTTTGGCCTCCTCCTCCCTTTTGAGTCTTCCAAAATATTTAGATACAAAGTAAGCTGTGTGCACACTCACAAGTATGTGGCAGGACTGCCACCTCCATCAGCCACTCTTACTGCACTATTACCGCTTCAGCCTTTTTTTTTTTTTATAGTACAAGCTTGGATATAAAAATAATCTACTTACAAACAAAAAGGAATCACAGTACAAACAAACTTAGACAAACTAGAAATGGAGAAGTTCCCCAAAGGGAGCGGGGAGAAAGCCTTCATGGACTTTTGCATTTTTTTTTCAGCAGCTACATTTGAAAATATTTGGTATTCCTATTTTCAGTAAACAGTGTTTTGTCATCTTTAAATAGGGAGAGAAAGAACAGGGAGGAAAAGGGGGTGGGGGTCCATGAAACCAGAGAATGATCTTGCCTTGAGATAAAAGACTTTCTCATCAAAGGCTAAAGCTTTTAATCTGTACGTTAACACTGACTACAAAGCCAACTCTTATTAGCAGAAGAGCAAATAAGAACTGTGGGTTAATATTCCTCAATCATAGAAACTACTGAATTAACAAGAATAAGTCACATATAAGTTTGAAGAAGCTAGTTTCGAAATACCTGTACAAAAATATAAAAGTCTATAAATTTTTTTTTTGTTTGTTTGAAGCCTGTGTTGATCCTTGGAAACATCACATGCATAATAATACATCAACTGGAAAAGTGGCAACTAAGGAATTAGATATTTGTAGCTCTTTTTTCTCTTTACATATATACACATTACAATAAAAATAATTTTATTTTGGTTGTTTGGTGGAAGTATACTACAACAAGCTAAATATTTTTTTAAATTCTCAAAGTTGAAAACTATTTTACCAATAGCTTACTAAAATCCAAATATATTAAAATCTCCTACAGTAAGTGCAGAGAAAAAAGATTTAAAGACTCCGAGACGGCCACCAACTTATCTACCATGGAAGCGAACTACAAGAACAGCAAAATAATATTGTTACGTATGAATGCTCCTTCTGTAGATAATTGGACCCAAACAAAAAAATTCACAGTTCAGTAAGATCCCTAACCCTGACCTTTAATTTTTTTTCTTTTTTTCGTTTGTTTTTACATTCAGTACAGTATCATATAAGCTGTGCAAAACTTTACTTAGACTGGCAGTTCGCCATATCAGTTGCATTTGTCTTTGGTACAAAAATAAACAATCGCATTAATGTGCAAGTATTTGTTTTCTTCCGGCCAAAGTACCGAAATTTAGTTTTCTAGAGCCATCTTTTATACAATACATAGACTCTGTGGCATATATCTACATTTTCAACATATTCCTATATACATTCAAAAAATTTAAGAGCTGGAACAAATACATTAAAACCTATAATCATACCATCTATACATCTTGGTTTTTCCCCTCAGGGTTTTCTTCATACAAAACTTTACCAGCTTATACTGATAGCTCTCCCCCCAAAATACAAGGCACAAAGAATATACTTTTTTTTCTCTTGCTTGCACAGACATTTAAATACTATATTAAGCTCAGAAAATTAAAAGTTTTATATGGCACACTAGCTCTAATGCCACGTGTGCTATGTACAAGTTAATGGTTGCAAAGAAAGCTTACTGTTTTTTAAGAACCAAAGAAAATCCAAATACTAAAAAACCCCAAAACAAAACAACAAAAAACTCCCTAAACTGACAGCTTCCTCTTATTTTACTTGGAGCATAAACCTGTCACAATGTCTGGCATATGCTACAAATTTTTACTAGCAAAACCATGTTTTTGCTTCTAAAACAAAAGTAATATATTCTGGTCCTACATAACTTAATTTTAAAATAATTCTCATCTCTGTTTTAAGCTTAAAGCAGCTTTGAAACTATCTGGTTTATGGTCCAAAAATGCTATTAAGCATTTTATATCACACTTTGAATTATTACATTGTTATTTAAAAACAATGGAACCTAACTGTAAGTGTTTAGGTAATGCTAAACTGACATGCAGACCAGAATGCAATTTACAATGAAGTACTTGACAACACAGGTAGAATCTGAATGATGAGAATAGCTGAACTCATATCTTAAACTTTTGACATTGGTATTCGTAGCCCTACAAGGCCACCGGTGGGGTCTCCTTCTGCAGTCCTCTCTAAAACTTGATTCACAAATTCTGATGTCTGTCCAGCTACAGGTAGCCCTAAAAAGGAGGGTAAGAAAACATCCTGTAAGGTTACTATTCACTGCACGTATTTGTATGTTCCTGTAAGTAATACAAAGCCAATGAACACTAGTTAGTAGCCAACAAAAAGGCACAGGTAACTGAAATCAGGAAGTGCTTCTTTCTTTTCTCTATTCCAGACATTATTTGCAATCTAACATAGATTGTATGTCTCTTCACATGCATGCAAGTATGTTAAGTTTACTGCTTACCAAGAGTGTCTTTAATAAGTATGTTCAACTTTTGTTCCATGTTGATTCCTCTATCATCTTTAGGTACCTGTACCCGATTAACTATTTCTTGTTTAATGGAGTTGATCACAAAGAGTAAATTATCTGCAAAGAGAAAAAGCTGGTTTAGATCTACAGCACATTCCCTCTGGAGCAAGAGATCCACAGTTGTCCACACACTGTAATCTGTTAAGTGTCAAAGGTGTCACATCACACTTACTGTAAAATTAAGAAGTACTACTTTACATCTGTAAACATATTTTCACAACTATTTACATTACTTGGATACATTTGCATAATTTACATCTGTAAAGTAGCTCAACACACTAGGTAACCCAATCTACATACACTTTATGGAGTGCACTGATTTTGTATTAACAAAACCGTTAGGTTTGTACCAACCCTGTTTTCTGTATAAACTGTCAGGTATGACCCAGGTTACACAACGGTGCAAAACACAGACGTGTCTGAACAAAAAGAAAAATTAAGATGTGAAGAGTTGTATTTACCATATTCCGTGTTGAGACCCCAGAGTTTTACTTTATTGGCTTCATACTGGGCTTTCTTTTTTAGTCTACAAGCCCTATAGTAAGAAGAGGGGAAGAATTAGAACACTAACAAAAATTCCAGAATCCTAAGACCATCTGTCTGTTTGCCACACAAACTTACCAACCAATACTCCCAGAGCTGTGATGTACAAAATCATTTCTTTACTGACTCACCTCCACTGAAAGCACTCTGCTACCTGTATTTGCTTACCATTTCACACTTGTGGATTTTATCACTGTATCAATCATTTGCCCTGCAGCTAAGTAAACCAGCCTCCAGTGGAAATACATCGTTATCTAGGGAACCAAACTACATCTCCGAACTGCCAGTTGCCCTGCTTTTTGATAAAACTGGTAATTGGCCCGCTGCAGGAACTGCCACGATGAAGCAGGAACTCTTGAGGCAAAGATTAGTTAGATCTTAATTGTACAGTTGTAGTAATAAAAGTTTATTAATCCTTGTAGCGTTATCTAATATTTACCTGGAAGCCAGCTTGTTCTTTTCTTTTCTTGACCTCGGTCTGGCAGTTAAGGGAAGTTCACTGACTGGTGTCAGGTCACTGATCACCTTATTCAGCTTCCTCAATTCATTACCAATCTGTAGCAATTTTCTGGGGTTGGGAGTCAGGTCTTCTACATCAGTCCTCCGTGACTTCTTTGCTGCATATTTTCCTGTTTGAAATATGCAGGAAATTGGGTTGGGAAGTGACACAATATGTACATAAAGCTGTGAAAAAAAATTCCTAAATATGTATTTTTTTGGGTGCAGTTTAAGTTCCTCTGTTCATTACAAGAGAATGGACTGGAATCATGTGATCCCTACGGCCTTTCACAATAGCAAGAGAGTTTCCAGACAAACTGCTTTGTACAATTCATATGATATCCAGATCAGATAAGAGCAAATACTGCTGGCCAGGCTACTGGATGTGAAAGACAGTACACACACAACTGTGCTAAAAAACGTATGTCACAAGTTCAAACCCTGTTGTTTTGCCCCAGCTGTAACTTGCTAACTCATGGGTTCAACCAATAGATGCTCATGCACACACAGGTTGATTGAATTCCTAATTAATATTATTGCTAAAGTTCTGTATTAATAGGAAGAGTGTTGAGGCCTCATACTGAAACAATCTTCAGTGACACTGAGCTTAAATGATCCACATAAAGGCCAGTTAACCCCTTTTATATGTATTTGAAGCTATTTAGGGCCAGATTTTCCTGAAGAGATATACATATTCCAAGACAAAATCTATGCTCCTGAAGATTCTCTGCCCCTTGCCATGTGTCTTTTTCTAGATTTCTGTTAAAAATTCCAGTTGTTACAGACACTTGCATGAAAATGTTAGTAAAACTAACAAAACCAGCTACAGAAATATTTATTAGAGAGCTGATAATTTAGCATGATTTATCTGAGGTAGTAGATGGCCTTGGTAACGTGTATGTATATGAAAATAAAAAAAATCCTGCATGTGTTATATACTGTAGCTTCTGGATATTAAGTAGTGTTTGATCCTTCAAATCCCTTGCATACACACCTGACTTAAAGGTCACTTGCTCCTCCAAGTGTCTGGTGGGACTGAGTCCTCAAGGCATGTTTGGTTGTTGTTTAACAACAAGTATAGATATAAGCCTTCATAAGAAGGAGCAGTGATAGGGACTTTAGATAGGGACAAGATAAACCTGCATAGAAAACCTAAGCAGATTAAAATAATATTTTCTTCCCTGAATAAACCTACAAGCAACAACAACAAAAATATCTTTTGGTTTAACAGAAGGTAAACTGCCATGTTAAGAACAGTAATTTTCAACTGTGAGGGAACATTAACATTACAACCAGGGAAGCTGGTTTCCATTTTCTCCTTCAAAGCCAAAATCAAATGGAGCAGCCTACCAAAAGAGGTCCTGCGACAAGAAAACAAACATTACTCCTAAGGGTGGTTTGTTCTGGGTGATGTTAGTCATGTCTGCGGTACAGCAAATTCCTAATCAAAAAATTACGGGAATAAAACACAGTTGTTAGACCAATTGGTTTATGTTTCCAAGAAGGTATTTTAAAGAAATGGTCTATTCACAGAAGAGTAACTGCTTCACTGTGCTGCATTCACACAGGTGGGAGAAACAAGTAGGGAGGAGCAGAAAGAGACAGTTACGCCTTATTGCTTGTCCTCTAGTTCATACTGCAGTTAACATGAACTTTGCATCTCAGATCACTTCCAGCTTGCTTCTGACACAAGCAAGACTGAAACCCAACAGCTAGCAGGACCAACACCAGCCAAGCGACCCATCCAATGTGTTTACAGTATCACACTGAGAAAATTTCAAACTCTTGGGGTTTCCACTGAAAGCCCTTGGAAGTTACAATTCTCAATTCATCCACCTTCCTCTGGAAGAAACCACACTGAAAGTTACTACTGTATATTCACTGTGCCTTCCTTGGACACTGTGCAGAAGTCTGCTAATTGAGCAACAGACTTACAGTGTTTTAATGATTTATTTTCATGGCCAAAACACAACTTCTCAGCACTTGCAAGTATGGGAGTTTGGCTACTGAAGGTGTCAGAATGAAAGACGTTCACTTGTAATTAGGACTCCCTTCTTACCATGATGGAGACCATTCTTCTGATACATGTTACTTGGTAACGTATCCCGATTCCACTCAGATGGCCTCAGCATTCTTTCTTGTTGTGATGGTGTTAATTGCTCGCTGTACTCCCAGAAGTATCTTCGCTTGCCTCTTTTCCGAGAGGATATTGCAGTCATTTCTTTTAAATCCTCCACAGAATCATTTTCATACCCTAAAAGGATGCATTGCATTGTTTATATAATATTGACAAAACTGTTTCTAGCCCTTTAACAGTGGACTGAGTAGTCAAGTTATAAGCAAAACCACAGTCAAGGCCTGTTTTACATTATCTAATAGACTTGGTTTTCAGTGTCAACTACTACTGGCTACTTGCCTTAAATCCAGGGATGGACATTAAGCCAGTGATGGTGCTTCGTTAGTTGAAAAGAGACAAATGATTTATGCACTGAAAGCCCATTTATGTTCTCTGGCCCCCTAAACTCTGTTGCTTTTCTCCCCCCACAATCACACCACTGCAGGGTACAGACAACAGCTGCTGAAGCATGTTCTTCCATCCTTACAATTTTCTCCATGACTGTGCAGGAACATAATCCTAACTCGCCTCCACATTTTCATTAATCTCTAATCAAAAAGCATGGAAAGAGGAGCATATAATGAAGATGGATTAGCGAAAGACTAACAAAGAAAGCAAAATTATTCCGTCATGGAATATTCCGAGTTGGAGAGGACCCATTAGGATCACTGAGTCCAACTCCTGCTCCTTTTTGAGTTTGAATGCCTTTGGGAAATAAATCAAACCACCCCTCTCTATTAGATTCAAGGAAAGGGGCTCTGTTATCAGGACAATGACCTAAAGCCCATAAGAAAAGACCATCTAAATTGAAGGGATATGGACACAAGCTGTTCAATCTCTTCCTCACCTCTTTTGTGGGATGAAGAAAAATGATCCACAGTAAAACTATACAGTATTTTACAGGTATATTATGACGCACTTGATAAGATGAACTGTTCATGAAGTACAAGGAAACTGTAATGCCATTACCTACATAGCATAAATATTTATAGAGTAATTATGTAAACACAAACCACAGTTTTTAAAATCTTATGTATGCTTCAGAAAGTAAGACAAACTATACTAAGATTAAAAAACCCCAGACAACTGCATTGCCTTTCGTAGTAAAATGCCATGTAATAATTTACACTTACTTATAAAAAGAATGTATTTCAAAACACCACATACACTGATGAAGCTAAAACAAAAGCCAACCACCAAAAGGACCATATACTTAAGAAGCCTTGACCCCACATGCCTGAGCTCTGCTTCATCTTTTAACAGTAGCACAAAAACACTTCCTTCTTTTTAAAACAGTCCAGTAAGTCAGTCTGTTTGCACTTGAAAAACCAGTTGAAAGAGGAAAATCAAACTTTCTTGCTTTGGTCTGACTCTCACCTCATCACCCAAAGCATGAATAAGTTAGGTGTGCAGAAGGATGAAATCAGTTTTAAAGTTCTGTTTCTAGTAATCTTGTCAACTCATTTACTTTGATTCTCTAGTGCATTAAAAAGACAGCATTTTAAAGGCAAATCAAACAATGAAGCATGTTTTATAAAACATTTTCTCTTATACAGCCAAAATTATTATGACAATTTACATTTCAAATACCATAAATATTTTTAACTGTACTTCCATTTTACACAAATGCTGTTTGACATAAGTATCAAATACTATATGTTAAAAACCTCACTTACTTTCCACTTGAGAAAACATGTCAAGCTATGCAACTCATTATATAGATATGTATAAATTTAGCCCATCTCCATGATAACACAGAATTAAGCCAACCAATGAAAACAAATCTCTTTAAGAGCTGACGTGTACAAATGTACAAGGTTAAAATCAAGACTTCCTGTTTGCTTATTTAAACTATAATTAAGTTAGCAACTTAAATTATGTTGACTTAATGCATCCTGCCTTGCAACACTAACACTGACCTGCTATCATTTTAAAGTTACATAGAATAATCTAGCGCACAATGTCTTAACCTAGTCCATAACATCTAGGAGCCCAACGCGGCTGTTTAGCTTTTCTGCGCTGTATTCATCCTCCTTGAACTCTCCTCTTAGCAAAGATCATATCGCAGTCTCACTTTCTTTGGCAGGCTTCTAAAAAGTCTGAAAGGGTTCTTATATTCACCTGTCAAGCCGTGCACAAGTCCCTCCTGAAAAAATCTTTGTTCACATCTCTTACTATGGTTTTAGGTTTAAATTCACCGTGGTTAAATTCAGTAAAAGAGAACAGGAACAGGACAGACATGACTTTTGCATCCTACCAGATTAAAAGCAAAAAAACCTCCACCAAAACAAAACCAGAAAAAACCCTTTCCCTACCATTAAGTCATACTGACTTCTGTCAAATATAAAGAGTCTTCTTCCCCCATCTGATGGTCCAGGTGCTCAGAGGATGCAACACGAATTTGTTAAACAATCTCCATGTCTCTACAAGCACTTTTCCCTTTCAGCTATTTCTTCTCAAGCTGCTACTGGAAACTGAATCAGTTGTTGCATCTCCCATTTCTGGAATCTCTAGTAGTCACTACTCGATGGGAGAAATAGTAATTTCCAAATATTTCTATTAAATGAGATAGATAAAATACACCAGTAATGGCAAAAAAAGTTTAAGTGCTAGAAAGGTCTGGGCTGATAATTCCCATAATAAATTACCTTTGCAATTGGTATTTGACCAAGTAACTATTTGACTAAAACTGCTAAACCTGTACCATGGTGACAGTAAAAACATTGTTGATAGCCAGTCACATTTTTAGATATTTCTGCAAGTTCCTGAAGTTCACTATATCTAATTATTTCCTCAGACAACACTACGGCTTCAAGGAAGTATTTCATGCACTCCAAAACCCATACATGAAGAACAAACAAAAGCAAACTGTATAAAATACATCAGAGGGCCAGCAATAACTGATAATTTTTTGTCCTTTCAGTAAATTACATCTTCACTCTAAATTTATCAACTGATTTTGCTTTTAGTACTATGGAAAGTTAAATCTTCCCATGCCATGCCTGTTTTTAGAAACTTTATGCCTAGTATTTACCTTTATTCTAAAGGCAAAAAAGCAACAGAAAGTACAAGACGGACATAATTAAAATACCTGGAGACATCACCTTCTAATATAATCAAAACATATCATGAAACATAGTATCGCCATACTTGAGGTGAATGGCTTCATTCACTTCAAGTTGTAGAAAGGTACAAGTGCTTCAGTTACTGTACCGCACAATGTAGTTGTATTTAGAAGGCGAGAGCAATTGCTTGTCACTACAATTCAAACAAATGGCAAACAGTTAATGTAATTCCACCAACGGAAATCCCAGAATTTTAATACGACACCCCTTTTTCAAGGGTACCAGGCTTTTTCTGTGCAACAAGCCTCCGTGGGCTGCAAGGCACTGTGCAGTACAGCAATCATTGCAGAGCTGTAATAGCTACTCAAAGCCCCCAAAAGTAGAGGGAGCTCAATTCAGAAGAAGGGAGGAAGAGAATTTTAAAATGCTAATAAAAATGTGTTATGTACATGGAAGAGAATTTTAAAATGCTAATAAAAATGTGTTATGTACATGTAAAAGTAACATAAAGGGCATAATGCTTGACAAGTTTAATGCCAACTCAGGAAATCCACTTAAAAAAATAATCTAATCTGAGAGTTCATTATGACAAACACCGACAAGCTTTAGGGAAGCTGCTGTTTTTAAAAAGGCAAAATTTCAGCTGCTTTCCCCCTTGAAGTTACATTACTGCCAAATGTCTGAATACCTTAATTCTTATACTCTATTACAAAGCATTTATAAAATGTGAATATTTTAATACTTTCTACAATGAGACTAATAGTTGGTTACAGTCCTGTCCCTTTCACTTCAGATTTTAGTTTTACACAATGTTACCGCTTCGTTACCTTCTAGGTGAAGGTTAGTTCTTATTTCTGTTGTTAGGGCTCCATTTCTACATGCAGAAGAGAGGAATTCAGTATCCTTTGAAGACCCACTAAGTGTTACTGCTGAAAACCACCAAGAAACGGTTTGATTAGTTTCAGTGGTAGGTATTCTTCGGATTCTGTGGAAAACTATACCTACAGTAGGACTTGAGTAGTTTCACTCAGGCTATGATTTCATACCAGCTGTCAAGAGCTACAGCCCTGATAAATCCAAAGCAGCAACCTACTGAAACACTAGAAAGCTCTGCACATCCTATCATCAAGCCACAAAAAATAAAAAAAGACAACAACTGCAGGTAGTTGCTCTACAACCTTAGGCTACAAGCTAGGTTTCCTGTATTCTCTCATTATTTTTGTTGCATGACCACAGTTTATGCAGTTTTGCTTGAAACAGGGCAATAAAGACCTTGTATAGTTTTCATTAATTATATTTTGCAAAGCACTTAGAAAATCTGGGATGAAAGTTTATAAGTTAAGATCAGTGTTGCTCATCTGTAACTATAAAGCATTCAAAAGCATTCTTTCCCACTTGGCAGACAAATCCATTAACCTCTGTTAATAAAGCCCAACGTTGCTGGTACCTGGTTCTGAGAAAGTATCACTGATGTCGTCATCTTTATCATCCTCATAATCTTCCTCCTCATCATCATTTTCAGACAGCTCATGCTCACTACCAAATCCTTCATCATGGTCCTCATCTTCAATATCGTCTTCATCATCCTCATCTTCCTCAGGGTCTCCTTTGGCTGACTGCTCACCCAAACTGTCTGTTACGAAAAGAGAATAGTTGTGCTCTTCTTTCTTCTGTGAAGAATCTGACACTGATGTGCTGGCAGAAAGACTGCTCTCCCCCACAATAAGCCCTGGGGTTTCCTGGGGTGGACTGAGGAGCAGTTCTTGAGTCTCTTTAAAAGGCAAAATAGGAGGTGTACTGTGACTATGCTGAGACTCTATTCCTCTTCTTTCTTGTCTCTTTGCTACAGCACCACAATAACAGGTGTTCTCCTTTGCTGCATCAGCATGCGTCTGGCTCAGCACTGGTCTGCTCTGTGGTAAAGGATTGATCTTTACTTTTGCCTTTTTAACATAGTCTTTACATTCAACATGAATGTTCACCTTTTCATTATTGTACACATTAGTCTTCACCATGATTTGCGTACTGGAAGCAGGCTGAGTTGCAGGTTTGCTTGCCTTCTGAACACAGTCCGACAAAGGTGCCTCAGCCTGAATGTTCTTGGAAGAACAGACTGGGGCTGCTGCTCTGGTTGCAATCTTTTTGCCAGGTAACAAAGAATTTAAAGGATTTTGTTTTACACTAAAGAGCAAATCAGGGTAGTAGAGTGAATCAGAAACAGGTTGGGAGTCCTCACTGTTAAGCTGAGCCAGTGTTGGTGTTTTGCTTATCACCTCTTCATCTTGGTATGGGCTTGAAAAGTCATCAAGGCCCAAGTAATCCACCTCTTTTGTTCCCCAGATGTCACAGCTGGTTAATTTAGTGTACTTAGTTAAGTCTTCACAGTAGGTGTCCCACTGCTCCCACTTTGAGGTGAGAGCAGCTTCTTTGTCCAGGATGTCTGTAAAAGACTCCAAGTTCTCAAGGTCTTTGCAGTCCTCCATTGAAAGTAAGTTGTCTCTGGAGCTTTGCTGATAGTCCATTTCTCTGTCCTATGCATAAGAAAAGTTAAAAATTAATACAAAAAAAGTATCAATCATCTCTGCCTCTCTTTAGTATGGTGAACTTAATTCCAGTGAAGTGTAATAGAGTAACAATGTACAAAGACACCCCAAGTTTCAACTAAAAGCTTCTTTTGAGGGTCAGAATGATGTTCAGCTTCTGCGCTTCACCAGCAGATCATAGACTGGTCGGGGTTGGAAGGGACCTCTGGAGATCATCCAGTCCAACCCCCTGCTCAAGCAGGGTCACCTAGGGCAGGCTGCACAGGGTCACGTCCAGGTGGGTTTTGAATGTCTCTGGAGAAGGAGACCCCACAGCCTCCCTGGGCAGCCTGTTCCTTTTCAGATGGAACTTCTTGTGTTGCACTGTGTGCCCATTGCCCCTGGTCCTGTCACTGGGCACCACTGAAAAGAGCCTGGCCTGTCCTCTTAACACTTGCCCTGAAGATATTTGTAGCCCTTGGTAAGATCCCCTCTCAGTCTGCTCTTCTCCAGGCTACACAGGCCCAGCTCTCCCAGCCCTTCCCCACAAGGGAGATGCTCCAGTCCCCTGATCATCCTTGTAGCCTCCGCTGGCCCCTCTCCAGCAGTTCCCTGTCTCTGGAACTGGGGAGCCCAGCACTGGACACAGCACTCCAGACGTGGCCTCACCAGGGCAGAGCAGAGGGGGAGGATCGCCTCCCTGCCCCTGCTGGCCTCGCTGCTCCTAATGACCCCGGGACACCACTGGCCTTGGCCACCCGGGCACATGGCTGGCTCACGGGCAACTGGCTGCCCACCAGACCTCCCAGGTCCTTCTCCGCAGAGCTGCCTCCACAGGGCTGTTCCTCCCCAGGTGCAGGACCTTTGACTTGCCTTTGCTGAACTTCATTGGGTTCCTCTCTGCCCAACTCTCCAGCCTGTCCAGGTCTCGCTGAATGGCAGTGCAGCCTCCTGGGGTATCAGCCACTCCTCCCGGTTCTGTATCATCAGGAAGCTTGCTGAGGGGACACTGTCCCTTCATCATGTATTGGGTTTGCATGGCAAGGCTTTGGTAGTGGGGGGGCTACAGGGGTGGGTTCTGCGAGAAGCTGCCAGAAGCTTCCCTCATGCCCAATGGAGCCAGTCCCAGCCAGCTCCAAGACAGACCCGCTACTGCCCAAGGCCGAGCCCATCAGTGAGCGCGGCAGCACCTCTGGGATAATATATTTAAGAAGGTGGGGGAAAAACCTGCACAACAAAATTGCAGTTGGAGAGAGGAGTGAGAATACATGAGAGCAGTAACTCTGCAGACACCCAGGTCAGTGAAGAAGGAGAGGGAGGAGGTGCTCCAGGTGCTGGAGCAGAGTCTCCTTGGCTGCCTGTGGTGAAGACTATGGTGAGGCAAGCTGTGCCCCTCAGCCCATGGAGACCCAGATGTCCACCTGCAGCCCATGGAGGACCCCACTCTGGAGCAGGCAGATGCATCCAAAGGAGGCTGTGACCCTGTGGGAAGCCCGTGCTAGAGCAGGCTCCTGGCAGGACTTGTGACCCTGTGGGGGACCCAGGCTGGAACAATCTGTTTCTGAAGGACTGCAACTCGTGGAAGGGACCCATGCTGGAGCAGAATGCAAAGAACTGTAGCCCGTGGGAAGGACTCACATTGGAGAAGTTTGTGGAAAACCGTCTCCCATGGGAGGGACCCCATGCTGGAACAGGGAAAGTGTGTGAGGAGTCCACCCCCAGAGGAGGAAGGAGTGACAGAGACAATGTGTAATGAAATGACCACAACCCCCATTTTCCATCCCCCTGCACTGCTGGCAGGGAGGAGGTAGAGAAAACTGGGAGTGAAGTTGAGCCTGGGAAGAAGGGAGGGGTGGGTGGTAGGTGTTTTTAAGTTTTGGGTTTATTTCTCATTATCCTACTCTGATTAGAATGGTAATAAATTAAACTAATTTCCCCAAATCAAGTCTGTTTTGCCCGTGAGAGTCATTGCTCAGTGATGTCCCTGTCCTTATCTTGACCCACAAGCTTTTTGTTGTATTTTTTCTCTCCCCTGTTCAGTTGAGGGTTCAGAGTGATAGAGTGACTTTGGTGGGCACCTGGTGTCCATCCAAGGTCAAACCATAACAGTCATTCATGAATAAGTTGAACAGGACTGGACCCCACACTGATCCCTGGGGAACACCACAAGCTACAGGCCTCTAACCAGACTCTGCACCACTGATCACAACCCTTTGAGCTCTGCCATTCAGCCAGGTCTCAATCCACCTCACCGTCCACTTGTCTAACTCACACTTCCTGAGCTTACCTATGAGGATGTCGCAGGACAGTGTCAGAAGACTTGCTGAATGAAGTCAAGGTCGACTATATCCACTGCTCTCCCCTCATCTACCCAGCTAGGCATTCCATCACAGAAGGCTATCAGGTTCTAAAGAAATTGCTAAAGGTAGAAGTCAAATGCTGCTCAATTCTTTTTCTGCTTTTGCAATTCACCTGGTCATCAGAACTTGACTGGTACCCATATCCATGTATTTAAAACATGGAAGACATCACAGGCAAGCTGTTCTAGTCCCTATTAAGCTACGTTATCTTTGCTGTGTACCTAACACAATATGCTCAAGGTTACCAGCCCCTGGAAAACCTCATTCTAACATGATCAATTAACAGCTATGAGCTACCTTTCTCCCTTGATGTGGTGGCAGGGGGAAAAGAACATCGTATAAGTAGAGTCAATTTTTATTTTGCTTACCCTGCCTCCACAGCTTGGGTGAAGTAGCATATAGTTACTCTTGCAGAAAAGATTGTAAAGCAGAGTCTCATGCAACTTGTCTATCAAGCCTCTCCTGATGACCAGCTTTAACAAGTGCCTACTGAGGAAGCATTACATTTGCTGGACAAGCGGTTATGTTCTTCCCTCATCAGCAGCTAGCTACTGAGGAAGCATTACATTTGCTGGACAAGCGGTTATGTTCTTCCCTCATCAGCAGCTAGCAGTAATGAATAATCTTGTAATAAATAACCCTTTAACTACTACATGAACTAGGGTATTAGTCAAGGAGAGGAAATTAATAGACTCACAGAAAGATGACCTACCAGTTCATACATGAAGTCTGGATCTGAACTGCTTGCCAAGAGATCTGTGCTCATCAGAGTCTGCTCTGAAAACACATGGCTCCGAAAGGCATCCCCAAAAGGAGGGTCCATTCCACTCACACTGGGCTACAACAAAATTGACACTGACATTTGAAGCATGCTAGAAAAAGGCGTATTCTTTTCTTCAACAAAGCATAAAGAGTATTGCCATTTCATCCAAGTCCCCGAAATTGTGCTATGCTTGCATCTGGAATGTTTTTACCTACACAAGTAAAGGTGTTTTTTGGAGATGGAGAAACTCCATTTCTCAGAGTGAGAGAATGCTTTAAGAGCAGCTAACAACATGCAGCTCTTTGATTAAAGGTCACATTTCTATTCATCATGCAGCTGCAAGAGCATTGCTCATTCACTCTTTTCTGTTGGTTTGAAATTCTCATGCATTTGCCAAGCTTAGGAATATGTTAGCACTTGTAGAAGAGGAGTGAGTCCTGGCAAGATCTGCGATTATCAATAGGCACTAACACACTCAGAAGGCCTTCACCCCAATACAAACCATTCTGTACTAAAGCAGTGTTGACTGCTTTTAGAACCATTAGGATTCATGAAACTTCCACCTGAGATCATACAAAAGCAAAATTTATTACAACTAAATCAAGAGTGTCATAGCCCTTGAGAATGAAGTGGAACTTTGCAAGAAAACATTACGCAGGATGACTGGGCACACAGGGAATGGGCAGCAAGGCTTTCTGCTAGATTTAATTCCAGACCTCTATTTCTCTTCTAGACACACTTGCCCTGAGGGCTGGGAAGGGAGAAACACTGTACTGCTGAAAGTCATTCAGTGTGCTGATGTGTGAATCACTGCAGTAATAAAAGGCTGCTCTCCAGGCATCCACCCTAATCAAGACAACTTTGCTGAATCTTGCTGTGTGAACAAATACAGTACCAAGAGCAGCAACATAGCTTCCACCATAGACACTACTGAGACACTAAAAAATATAAACCATTTAATATCTTATACATTCTCCCCGGTAACACCAATCAAATTTACTCTTAATCTTTTTTTTTTTTTTTTAAAAAATGAAGCAAAAATTATTTACAGAAGCCAACAAAACCGTAACAGACTTACCTGAGGCATTTCCAAGCCCAGATTCCCCAAATCCAATTCCAAACTTCTTGTTTTATGCACTAGTAGCTTCCTTTCCAGCTTTACTTCGGTCTCAGTAAGTTTACACAATCTGTGCAATGAATTTTTTCCTTAGGATAACTGCAGTTCACCCTGATGGAGCTCTTCTATTTGTAGACTTCTGTGTAGAATAAACACAGCAAAGCCCCAAGGAGGGTAAGTAATCCTTCACCAAAGAGGTAGTGCTTAAAAAACAGCCAAAGTGAAGTAAAGACAAAAATTTCCCCTGAAAAGTGATTATTCTTCATGCTGGAATATATAGCAATTTTATTCCCCTGCCATCTTTCATCAAATGAAAAGCCACAGATGCTACAGAGCAGAGTTCCTGCAAAAACCTTTTTGGCTGAGTTACATTTTGTTGCCTTTTTTCCTCACTACCAAGGCCACGAGCTCTACAGACATATGAAAAGAAAAGTCTGCCTAATTGGAAATGACGCCTAGCGTACTGCTGGGTATACAAGAGAGAAACAATCTTTATGACTAATATAAAAGAGCCAATAAAATCTAAAAATGTCTCAGGCAAACGTCTCAAAATACTTATTTTGGAATAGGCAGTAATACTGTTTCAGCTGGATCTCTTCCTTTGCTTAAAATATTATTAATCCATCCAGCATCAGATAAGATTGTATCAATCACTCATACAGCAACATCTAGTGGCAGAGGGATTACAGCAAGCACGCTCACCGCCCAGCAGCAGAGGAAGGGAAGACATAGACTTCCCTAATAGAACAAACTAAAAATTGTGCCAAATTCAGAGCTGCTTAATAAAATATTTTCTCTATTAATTTCAAGGCACATGTTCAAATTGGTCCAATTTATCTATTAGTAATTTTAACAGTTTCTATAGACCCGCTGCTACTTCAGTTTATATCTATTTTTCTGAGCCTCATACCCTGCTTAATCCTGCATTCTTACACAATGTAAGGAAAAAATGAACTATAGAAAAGCAAGCACCTTAGCACAAACATCAGGAACTATACCTACACTAAAAGTATGACAAAAGACTTACAAAAAGTAACAGGAAGTAAAAAAAGAACAATGTTATATGAAAACCAATTAAAAAAAATCATTAATGGTATGAAACCTTAGTATGTAATGTAACTACACTGTCTTCAGGGATGCTGCTTTCTGTCTTGCTTGCCTGCAGGATCCCTACCCTTATATAAAAAGCCTCTTTAACAAAATAGCAGCATTAGAGGGGCATAATCAAAAACCTGAATCATCATACGTGTACAGTTTTTCAGCATTACCAGTTGTGCTGGTTTTGGTTGGAAGAGAGTTAGTTTTCTTCACAGTAGCTGGTATGGGGCTATGTTTTGGATTTGTGCAGAAACCAGTGCTGGTAACACAGGGATGTTTTAGTTGCCACTGAGCAGCGCTTACCCGGAGCCAAGGGCTTTGCTGCCTCCCGCCCCCCGAGGAGGATGGGGGGGGCACAAGGAGTTGCGAGGGGACACAGCTGGCACAGCTGACCCCAACTGACCAAAGGGCTATTCCACACCACATGGCGTCATGCTCGGCAATAAAGAGCTGGGGAAGAAGAAGGGCAGGGCGGGGGGACATTCGGAGTGATGCCATTTGCCTTCCCAAGCAACTGTGTGGTGAATCCCTGCTTTCCTGGGGATGGCTGAACACTTGCCTGCCCATGGCAAGCGATAAATGCATTCCTTGCTTTCCTTTGCTTGTGCATATGACTTTTGTTTTACCTGTTAAACTGTCTTTATCTCAACCCACAAGTTTTATCACTTTTACCCTTCCAATTCTCTCCCCCATCCCAGCAGGAGGGAGTGGGCGAGTGGCTGCGTGGGGCTTAGTTGCTGGCTGGGTTTAAACCACAACATCAGTTAAAAACTATTTGTTTCTTTGAGCAAAATTCTTCACTCAGCATTGCTCCTAAGTCGGACTTTGGTGCAATTTGTTCAGGCTGTGTTTATTTGCTTGTTTTGAAAAACAAATAGCCAAGTAGAAGTGTTCTTCTACAGCAGAGCTACGCTCAGAACCCTGCTCTCACCAGCACATGACACCATCCCTGCACTTATTCCTCCTTTAAGATACAACTATTTTGTTAAATTCAGCATATACACCATCAGATTGTGGTAAAAAGAGAAACTATACAAAAAAGTCTTTACTTATCAAAACATACTGATTTTCAAATAATAGCTAGAATATAAAGAACAATTACAACCCCAGTTACACACATGTTCTCAGTAAAACCATGCTACCACTGCCAAAGCAAGACATTTCTTGTAAGGCCCTGTGTCAATTCAGGGCCAGCCCCTTCTGAGAAAATTTTCTTTCTGCTCTAAAATTTCCAGGGAACTCTTTTCCCTTATCCTAAAGTTTTAGGATAAATACATTTAAACTTAAGTTTGTGCCCCAGGGCAACGTGTCTCAACAACCTCCATCTCCCTTCACCCCACAAAGGCCACACTGCAGCAGAACTAGTCCTTCCTGTGTTGTTACATGTGGCATGAATGACTAATTCACTTTTCAGGCTCATCTGATCTAGGAGAAAGGGCTTGTTCTTAAATAAACTATGTTCTCCTATGCTAAGGAAGAGGCAAGAAGGATATAGTCTTTAACACCTTAGTACCTTACTCTCCATATGAGAACAGCAGAGATCGATGCCTTTTTCAACAGAACATCAGATTAATACTTTTGACATCAACACCAAGAACACCACCACCGTCTGCATTCACACGGGAGACTGTCAAAGTCCTGCTACTGCATGACGTTAAGAGAACAGAAAGGAGATGTTTGCTGCTTCCTGGCCAGCTATTCTTTGTTAGGGTTTTGTTAGAACACTTACTTCGTAGAACCACAGAATGGGTTGGGTTGGAAGGGACCTGAAAGACCATCTAGTTCCCACCCCACCCCCCGCCACGGGCAGGGACACCTTCCACCAGGGCAGGGTGCTCAGAGCCCCATCCAGCCTGGCCCCACGCACTGCCAGGGAGGGGGAATTCCTCAAGCCATTCCACTGTGTTTCATACACAGCTAGGAAAGAGGGGAGAAACTTAACCTGTACTGACACTGATTTCAACCAACCAATGCTTCCAAGTGTCGTGACCAGGGGGCTTTAGAATTATTTATTTAAAACCCCTCAAAACAGACAATAAATGTTAAAAATATTTTCAACATCTCAAAGACTGGAGTGATCTTTTAGCTATAAAGTTATAGCACCATTTAAGAATGACAGTGCACGTCCTCTGGGGTCAAAGCAGTGTATCAGCTAATCTGATTGTTCCTGTAATTATATTTCATTCTTGACATTTTATAATATTATTATTTAAATGTGATTTGAATCCCATTAGGGTCTATTCAAGTATTCTACAACATAAGATTCTACTTGATAGCTCTGTGGAGAGGGGAAACATGGTGAAGCCATAAAAAGAAAGACACTGCCTCAGGGAGCTGCCCAATCTAGGCATGCTTCATGCTCCCAACAAAGCAGACCCACTTCCCACTGGTTTCTAAATTTTTCAGAATCATCAAGAATCTTCATTAAAAGACTGGTGTTCACATTTAACTACCAGTATTTTTTCATGAACTGGTAAATAAAGATGTAAAGCAGAAGTCAATGACACACACGGAAGCACAGATGTAAAATCTGAACTCACTGTGAAGGAAATTAACTCTGTAGACTGCAGCTGAAGTCCCGTTTTTACAGAATTTATTATTGGCAGTCTCAGCCCAAGACTGAGTTAGAACAGATTAGTACAGTTGTTACGTTATCTATAATGAATACAGATTTGAATGAACTGAAAGATCTGTGGCACAGCTCAAGAATAGCGGTATAAGAATTACTGAAGATAAATATAGCAGGAATTTCTACTTCATGACAATTTTCATTAATGCCTTACATCAGCCCTTCCCAAATGCAGAGATAAGAGGTTAAGAAATCCTGCATTTGCTTCACAACTGAATCGCAGGTGGAATATACAGCCCGAGGCACCGGGCAGGGTGCCGCCACTCCTTTTGGCAGCAGCCTGCAGTTAAATCAGATTAAGGTGATTAAGGAGCCAGTCCCTGAGCTGGTTCCGTGTCTGCAGATTCTTGAGTCACATCAGTACAGAGCTGCGCCCTGCTCCTGGGAGGCTTGCTTGTTCACTTGGTGAGAAAGGCAAGACATCTCAGGAACTGCTATGTTCATCTAACATTTAAGAATTTGGGGTACTGATGGAGGCATGTATATATGCATTGGTTAAAATCCGCATCAGTCATCAATAAGCAACCAAAACCTGCTTTACAGAGACAAATCCTAATGAAAAAATCCTCTGCATTTACATTTACTTTTTGGAAATGTGCATTTAGAGTAGTTTAACAGTGGTCCCAAGACACCTGGGAAGACCAAACTTCAAACAATCCAGTAGCAGGCTTATTACATGACATCACTGACGCAGCAGTACATTTAAATTGGCAGGCAGCAGGACCTAAACTCAAACTGTGCAGCATTAAAGGGACGCACGGCAGTTACCATGCACGTGCCGCTTCCCTAGACTAGTAAACCACCCTTCTGTGACAATACATTATCTCCAAAGAAGCCCCTATAAGAGAAAAAACTAAACTGCCAGCTTTCAGCTTGACAACTCTGAAATCTCCCTCAGTCACCTGTATGAATCATTTGTACTGTAGCTGTAACTAAAGCTGCTATTTCTGTCTCAATTCAGATGTGTATTTTGTACCATTTGAAAAGCACACAGAGCATCGCTATACCATTCTGCTGATTGTACAGTGCTTATTATCACAGCAGCTAAATGCCTGTTATAAATACATTACACGAACAATTACACTTTTCATGATGGTGCCTGCATCGTACAGTTTGTCGAAGTTACATTTTTGATGCAGAGAAAAAAATAGCATGTCACAAGAGCTTGCCAATGATAAACCTAGAAACTCAGGCTAAAACATTCAAAATGCCAAATTCAGAATTTCAGAGAATGTACAAAACCTATACCACATATTTTAAAAGAACCATTATGTATTATGTAGTGTTTGCTGTATCTGGACATTTTATGAAGTACTACAGTTAGAGATGCAAGAAGTTCTACACTTCTCTTAAACCTTTTTTTCCTTCCAGTTTGTGACAGTTTGTTTTGTATTACAGAACAAACTCTGCTCAATGCAGTCTTCAAGTGCAGAACTTACTATCAAGGTTTTTTTCTTCCTTCTACATGAATCTTCAATTATCAGCCAGCCTTTGAAAAATTACTGTACTTTTCTCCTCACCACAAAGACTATAAGTTTTATTTTCTGGGGTTTCCCCCCCCCCCTTTTTTTCCCCCTTTCTTTTTTGTTCGTTTTGTTTGTTGTTGGGTTTTGCGTTTGGTGGGGTTTTTTTTTTTGTAGCAGGTCAGCTCTTGTAGGAGGTCTTCCCTGCTTCCACCAACAGTAGCCTCATTCACCTGCTCATCCAAAGAAGCCAACTCCCTCTACCTTCTCAGTGATGTATTTGTACTAAAATGCCAGCATAAGCATCTAAGACACTATGCCTTTTGCTCTCTTTACCCTGAAGAGCAAACAACACCTGCTTAAGACACCCAGACCCTAAGTCTGATGGAGCATTGCCATGTAAAAGAACTAAGGATATGAAGACTGTTTCACTTCTTTCAATCCTCTTCCCTTCAGGAGAAGGAACTGCTACTTCCCTGTCTTTGTTCCTTTTTCTCTGCTGGCCTCCCCCACCAATTATTCTTCTGATCCTACTTGCTCACAGCAGATGAACTTCAATATCTGGAAGTGATACCACTAAACAGAAGCTCTGGTCTCCAATCACACATGCTTTCACCTGAGGTGAAAGAGCTGATGAATTACCAAAAAGAATACAGCACTACATTCTTTGTCTGAACGAATACCCCTACACCTCAATGCCTTCTACCCAGCTTTGGGGGGTATTCTACTTCAGTGCAACTGCATAAGCAAACAGGCAGATGCCAATAACTGATCATCATGCAAGAGGCAGAAAAAAAAAAGTTTAGGTTTTTTTTTATCCAACAAACAACGTATTGCATCTACATATTTTATAACGACTATGCACAGAATAACATATTTCTACTAGAAGTGCTACCTTTTCTGTACATTGTGGAGCAAAGACTGAGATTTTATTATTATTTTAGTGCCAAGAGTGGGACATGCAGTGTGTTAAACTTATTAGAACTATATTAACACACTAAATTTAAACAGTTTTTATTGTTAAAATATGAATTGCATAAATCTTTATTAAAATGCCATCGTAGAGTTAGGGGAGTTGATCTTTTTCTGAGCCAGAGACTTCCCCTGAGGCAGAATGTGGCCAAAGCAAAGACAGAAAACAAAAGCAAAACTAGACAACAATTTAGCTTACAGTCTCCAGCAATATTCTGCATTCCTACATGACACGCGCTTCTGTATTTTTTTCTAACAGTGCAAAGTCTTTCAAGGTAAGAAAAAAAAATAATTCTAAAGTTCTCAGAAAAAACCCTCTTATGATGAAGAGAATGGTACGATCTAGTCTACTCTTCATACTGTAAGATTATGCTTTGTTATACTTTGGTTAGAAATTGGTTACCAGTACACCATACTTCAAAGTCAGCAACAAATCAGAAAAACGCATCAGTCAAAACAGTCCAAAAAGTAAAAAACTGCAACGTAAGAGTTCAGAACAGGAGTATTTTTTAATATATATATGTAATAATATATTCAGGCAATTTATTATAGCAAGGTCTACACCTTAAAATGTATGATTTTCAGAAAACTTTTGGTTTGACTTTCAAGCCAATACCAACTTTCAAGCACTTCTTATGAGGCACCAAATGCTTCACGAAGCACACAGTATGGACATGCAAGTCATACGAATCTAAACCGCTGTGTTCCCTCACTTGCGCCACACATTATGTACCAGTCCATTAGCTGGACAGAAGCTTCTATTTATACCCAATTAATTCCTGCTAACACTGAAGGGACTTCAAACCTTTGTCCTTCAAGAAGCTCTTTGCCACTCTCATTATTTAAAAAAACACGGCGAGGATGTTCAACAGCTTGATACCTTTGCTGCAGATTTATCTCCCATCAAAACCAGAACAATTCTTTCTTTGCTCAGGTAAACTACTGGCTACAAAGCACTGTATGAGGTCTCTGCCTTATTATTCACGCCTCTAGAAAGTATTATCACTGAACATTGGTATTTCTACAAGAAACCTTTCCTGCTAAAACTATGACCCAATGTATTACCCATAGAATTTCTGACTTCTCATTTAAGTTGCCAACAATAAAAATCGGCCAAGTTTCTAAAGCACCTGTGCCTGCCTCTCTGTAATTCTTACTATGAGAACACAGGCATAATAATAACAATTAACTCTCCCCACAAGGCCATGCAGAAGCACTTGGTTAAGCGACCTTAGGCCAAAGGCCTTTTTGTCATCAACTCCAAAACATTTTAAGTGTTTGAAAGACAGTATCAGAACCCGATTTCAAGAAGTTACCCTCAAGTGGCAACAACAAAGATTTTGCTTACTCTAAACAAGAAGTTAACATTTCAGCTGGTTTGGCTGAACGACTGAAACTTCAGCCTGTCACGTAGAGAAACCTGAAAAAGAGCCCATGTTTCATACCGGAGCGTGTGTGACACAGTGAATGCTGGTCGCGAAGTTATCTTTGATATCTGATCGGTTACATCAGACAATTCCCTGAGGAATCCCGTGGGCTGGCCTGGCCACGCTGCACCTCAGCGACCGAACCGCGGGCTCCTACACTCACCCTCGGGGCGGGGGGGGAAATAAAAGTCCAGGCTTCGGCCCTTGGTGACACGAGGGGGTTTGGCGAGCTGCCCCCCCACTCAGAAGCCTGTGTGAGCTTAATCCAGGCGTGGAGAAGTGCCCAGCGCCCGTGTGGGGAGACACCGAACGCCGGAGGCGCACCCGAGGCGGCTCCTGAGCGGCCCGGGGGAGTTACCGGTGTCTTATAAGCACAGCCTGTGGGAACTGGCGCACAGCAGGCGGCAGGAACGTGGCCCGTCTCCTCTCAGAGGTGGGGAACGGGACCACCTGTGTTCGGGAGCCGCCCGACCCCACCCCCGGCTGTCACCGGCTGCCGGCCGGTTTCGGCCGCGCCTGCGGACCCCGGCGGCCCGACCCCCAGCAGTGACAGGCTCCGGAGGCAAAGCGCTCCGGAGAGACGGGGCCGCAGGTACCAGCAGCCAGCGGCACTGCTGCAGCCCCCCGTCCCTCCCGCGGGCAGCGGCATGGCAGCTCTCGGAGGGAGCAGCTCTCGGAGGGGCAGCTCTCGGAGGGGCAGCTCGGCCCCAGCCCACACCGCGCCCCCGCCCCTGACCCACTAACACACCTCCCAACCAACATGGCCGCCCCGCCAGCCAGCGCGGAGCGCAGCCTAGCCCGGCCACCACCGCCCCGCCCCGCCCTCCCCGCCCGCTCAATGGCTCGCTCCTCAGCCACGCGCGCTCCCATTCGCCGCCGCCCACGCCGCTCACCCGCCCAGCGGCCCTTTCAAGCTAGGGTGAGGCGACATGTAAACAAACCCCCTTCCGCCGCTCCGGAGGGGACCGGCCGCAGCCCCGGGCCCCCCCGAGCGCAGCCGAGCCGCGTCCGCCCGCCTGTGGGGCGCTGCGAGCCCGCGCCGGCCTGCCCCCGGCCCCGGCGTGGCGGAGAGGGCGCGGAGGGCTTCCCTGCCCCGCGGGAGGCAGCCCCCGCCCTGCGGCCCACGCGAGGGCCGGGGGCGGTCGGCGCGGCCTCCCCCGGAGCGCAGCCCCCGCTGCCCGCGGGGAGCCCCTTCCCGAGCGGCCGGGGCTGCGGTTCGCCAGTGAGCCTTCGTACCCCCCCTCCCGCTCCGGTCCGTTACATAAAAAGCCGTGTCGGAGCGGAGTCCCTCCCGCCGCCCTGCCCCGCCACTCGCGGAGCCCCCTCCGCCGGGCCGGGACCCCTCTCCACCTCCTCGGGCCCCGCAGCTATCCCTACGGACCGCAGCTGCCCCGCCGAGCAACCAGCACGCCCCAGCCAGAGAAACCCCACGGTCACCCCCCGGCCGTCCCAAGCATTCAAACAGGTCGAAAGCGGAGGAGGCGACTCCGAGCCTGAAAAGCACCAGAGCGCAGGGACCGCCGAGCCCTCCCCACCCCCGGCGCGGCAGCTCCTCCGCCCCGCACAGCCGGCACGGCCCCTCTCCCCGGCAGGACGGCGCCTCCGCTTCCCCGCCGCTCGCTGCCAGCTCCGCTTCCCCGTAAAGGCGCGGGCCGCCCCTGACGGACGGCGGCTGGAGGGGACACCGACAACTCGCTGCGAAACCCGCGCTCCGTCCCCTGCACGTCCCTCCGCAGCCCCTCTCACCGCGCCCTCAAGCCACATCGGCGCTGCCCACCCCCTCCGGCCACCGGGCCCGAAACCTCAGCTCCGGGAGCCGGACACCCCCCGCGCACAGCTGCTCTCCGCAGCACCGGCGGCCACACCCCCCCGCGCAGCGAGGGGAGCCGAGGGGGCGGTGGGCTCCCGCCGCTCGGCTCCGCTCCCGTCCGCTGTGCACCATCCCCGTCCCCTTCTCGGCGCCCGGCAGCCGGGCAGACACACCCCTTCCCGCGCCCCGCAGCCCCCTGCCCGGCGCGCACACCCCAACGCCGCCTCCTCCCCGCCGGGACGCCCGCCGCTCGCCACCGCCCCTCCAGCGGGGGTAGCGGGCCAGCAGCCCCGTCCCCCGGGGCCCCCCGCAGCACCCCCCCACGCCCCGTCCCCCGGGGCGCCCCGCAGCACCCCGCGCCGCCCTCCCGCCTCTCCAGGGCGCAGCCGCTGGCCAAGGCCGCCCCTCGCGGGCCGCACTCACCGGGCGGCCGGGGCTCAGCAGGGGGCGCCGCCCCGCGCGCTCCGGCCCGGACCCTCCATGCGGCTTCGGGGTTTGTTTTGTTTATGTCCCTTCCTGACGGGTTCCCGGAAATCGCGTGACTCGCCCCCCTCACGTGGGGAGGGAGGGCGGGCGGGGGCGGGGGGGGGGAAGGCCGCGCCAGCCAATCGGCGGCCGCCGCCCCGCCGGGGCCTCCCTCATCACGTGACGGCGGCGAGGCGCGCGGGGGGTATTTAAGGCAGGGTGGCGAGTGCCCGCGGACAGTGCGTGCTGGGGGCCGCACCCAGCTGGTTGGCGCTGCTGTGGGGGGGGGGCGCTCCTGACACTGTGCCCGGCCCTGCTCCTCCGTTCGTCTGCTACCGCCAGCCTCGTGGTTTTCGTGCTTTCCCCAGCCATGCACAGAGCCACCTCTCACAAGGACGGGTGTTAGGCCTCCATCACTTAAGAACAGCTGGGTCTTCCTAGTAGTAATTTCCCTAGTTGTATTATCTTACTATTTGTAAAGAATATTTCTTCTATTGTTCAGATGACTTAACTGCATTTCACCCCTCTGTGGTGAAAGAACAAAAGTTCTTTCCCCTGTACCTAAAATGCATAGTCCCTTACAATACAAAGAAAAAAAACCATTTTTCCCGCTAGAAGCTTTGTAACATGTGATTCTCGAAAGGAGGGACCAGCCACCCACCTCTGACAACTAAATTAAAGCCCTTTGCGTGAGTAAAATGCTTCTGTGATTTCCAGTAGAGGAAAAGCAAACTTCCATAAACTTCAGAACAATTTCCTGTGAGGGGCACAGATGCAGATACTTGAATTTCCTAAACAATATGAACAAAAGAAGTTAAAAGCATTGGAAATGACCCTGACCTAAACACTTGCTGTACCTGCCACCAGTGTTTATAACTCCCAGTCTTCAAGACCTGACTATGAAGTCCGTTTCCTTAATCTTCCTCATTTTTTTACCTTCCCCCAATAATACCAATGCACACAAGGAGATCAGAGAGTTTCTCTGCAGTCAGGCTTTCTATCTATTTCAGGCACCAGCCAGCTTCCTTCATGTATACTTTAACATTTAGCATTCTCTTCTGTTGTCAAAAAAACCCAAGAGGAAACTGTTGACGGCTTTGATACCTGCATTGTTTGTTAAACACCAGTGGCTGAATCTGTCTGCTCCAATTTCCTGTAGTCATGCAAAAAAAAAAAAAAAAAGAAATTATCTGAAGCAGTGTTAATCCCTGGCACACATGGAGCAGACCATTCCATAATCACGATGTAGACAGTAGGTCACACAACATTCAGCAGAACAGAAACAAAACATTTTCAACTTCTTCAATCATGCTACCACCTGGTCTCAGTTTCAGAGAAAATATTAACCACTCAGATAAAGGGAAGTTTCTTTATCTGAAAAGCACCTAAATAAAAATTGAACCGGGGCTCGTTTGTCCAAGCTTTGAATAGCTCTTTATATTAAATTCACCAACAGTGAAACACACTGTGTAAACTGTTCTAGTTCTCCTTTGAAGTGATAGCTTAGAACCTAAAATAGAAAGCTTGTTAAAGAAAATGATAATACCAATATACTAATACCACTCTTTGTCATTGGATATTTTCTTTTTTGATTTCTCACTTCAGGGTAAGTATGACAGGCAGATCAATGTATTTTTAAAACTGTTACATATTCAAAATTGTCAACAATGTCTTGAAGCATTTCACATCCCCTCCTCATATGATGTTAACATGTATTATCCTCCACACACTTCAGAAAAAGACAACCAAACAACTGCCTAAGCTTTTGCAAGATCACTTGGTTTCAAATTTTCTTCAGAATTTTGTGACACACTATACAGTGTCATGGCGTACAACTTCTTGCACGTTAAAAGTACAGCTTTCCGTAGTAGGTAACTTGAAAAAAATTTCCACTATCCCAGTCCCAGCAGTCACTATGCTTATCTGTAATCATGGACGCATTCTTACTTCTTTTGCAGTTCATGCTGTCTCCAGTTTTCGATCATTGCAAGTTACAGCATTTTGTCAGGATCTTGACATTTCCTGTACAGTAAAGGGTACGATCCCATTGAACAAGTTAATCATGCTACCCAAAAAGGAAAAAAACCAACCCAAACTACGCTGTTATGTGCTTGTGCATAACAAAACACAGCAAGTAATAATTGCAATTCATCTGGACATGATGTAAGGAGATCAGAAAGCATACATGAAGACGTCTGTGCATGCAGCAGTATTTATGTCCTTTGAAGCTAGTCCTTAGCAAACGACTTACTAGATTAATTTCCAACTCCACGGACTCAGTTGACATCAAGGAGCCTCAGCAATCTTTCACCTCTGGCCTATATTGCCACACGCTTTATCAGGTCTGCAAGTCCACGTGCAAGCGTCAAGTCAGCATGAAACAACTGTTATGTTTTTGTTTGATTCAAATGCTTGCTACTATACGTATCCTCCAAAGAGGCCAGGGAGTAAGTCAATCTCCTATCAAAATTACTATTTATGCTTCATTCAAACTAGTCATGTTATCTCTGCTACTGAATCCCCCTAATATCAGATGACGGGAAGTTTATGGAGAAGAGGCTCTCAAGCTAAGCATTCACTTCTTCCTGCAGACCTTTCAGCAATTTTAGACTGCAAACTCAGCCCTTTTTTAGAACTACTCAAGAAGTCTTGATACAGGCAGCGAGCATGCTCATCTCGCCATGCTATACAACTTTATTACAGTTTATCTACATCATCTAAGTTTCCTCAGCTTAACTGTGGCTTACTATTGTCTGATTAAAACAACAGAAAAGCACACCGTAACAGTTAAACATGGCACAAGAATATTTGGTATAAAGCAGAGGATTAGTTTTATTTCCACATATGAGAAATTTTATGACCAAATTTCCCAAGAATACAACTAATTTTAAAAAATAAATGCCATCAACATGTGGCACCATTGTTTCTCCTCTTCTCATACAGTTTCATTGCACACATTTTTTTCAAGTGTAGTCAACCAACAGGGGTACACAGCAACAGACAACCTAAGACCTGTAAGACATATACAGTGTTTCTACAGGGTGAGTAAAATGATCAGGAAAGCAGACTCTGTGACCCATAAAAACTTTAGAAATTTTCATCACTTCTGAAGTTAACTAAGATTTACAGTACCAAAAAGGAGTATAAATTGCATTAGGCACACTGTTAAAGGTATAGTAGGAAAAAATATAGGGCTTTGGACAAGCCATTTGAAGCACAATAGAAAGGTTAAGGCATTAATGCAGGCTTGGTATCCAACCAACTATGTTAAGGGCATCTTTGGGTCAGTGGAGTTTTTCATCTGGAGGAAATCTCTTCTTTACCTGTAAAGCAAAAGGCAACTTAATTATTCCTTTCCATGGATACAATTCACTCTTGAAGACCTGGTTGTTAACCGCAACTATTTCCATTCCACAAATGCACCGAGAAATGGGCAAGAACTGTAGAGAATTCATCTATATGGAGCTTCAAAGGAGTTCTCTCTACTTCCTTCTTTCTTAGCAGTTTCATTTCTGAAGTTACTGCAAGTAGCTTTAGTTACATCATAAGCTGGTAGAACAGTTATTTTACTAGAAAGTTTTCAATGCTGTGACAGCATCCAGTCATCTGGATGATAGCCCTTCTTGCACTTGCATGAAGAAAGTTTCTGGTCTGAGAACACCGACTGCAAATTGACAAAGTCAAGGATAAAAGATGGCGTTAGAACACATTACTTAGAAAAGGCTACAGCCCATATTCACCACAGCTACAGAAGTCTGCATTTTCTTACATACTGCCATACAAGCCATTAACTTGATTATCTGGACAAGTCATCTGATACGTCATGATCACCTGAATTGGAGGGATGCTGACCGAAAAGACTGAACCTCCATAATTTGGCACAGATCAACCAAGCCGGCATCTGTAGAAGCTCCTCACTAGAATGCAGTAGCCTTCTGTGTTCCACTTTTAGCCTGCTCTGTTGGTCAAATAAAATGGGTTTGCTTTGCTTAGACTATCCTCATTTTTAAATAAGATCTCTCCACTCTGGGAGTTAGTATTTCATTCTCTTTAACTCTGCATCGTCTTTAGTAATCCATCCAAACCTCAAATGAAAGAGAAATGGGATGCAGAAAGGAGTATAGTACGTGCACCCCGAGTGCTGGAAAAGCACATCTTAAAACCCAAAAACAATTGGTCAAACAAGAAATGGTAGCTATCTTCACGGGAAACTGTGCAGTGTCAGAGAGATAGATCCCAACTCTTTCAGATGGAATCTAAGCCACAGCTCCTGTCTAATGAGAAACTCAACAAGAGGCTCCAAGTGCAGAGGCACACAACAGCAAGAGACAGGACGCTGTAACAGCCGGATCATGGTAGCCACCTCCTTGCCACTCCACTCACTCAACACTTCAAGAGTAATTCAAACAAGATCATGGAGAATAGTATGCCCTGTGATAGCCCATTTCTAGCAGGAAATAACATCATATTTAACTATGATATTTGAGGATTATTATATGCTTTTACTTTCTTGAACCATTCTTTTTCACAAAGAGAAGAACCTTAATTTCATTCCAAAATTAAGCCAATGAAATCAGACATATCAAAGGTTAAAATAAACTGCTTCATATAACACAACAGCATGCACTATATAGGTCTCAAAATCTCCCATTAATAACTTTTAAAATGACAGTTCCTCACATAAACTTTCTGGCCAGCCCAGAATGCATTAGAGTTCTCCCTCTTCCTTGGTGGAAATTTACTTCTACTTCTCCGGGAAATCCTATATTGGAAGGGAGGGGGAAAAGCCCTGACTCTTCTAGCAGGCACCTAGGTTCCAGGAGTTGTATCTCTGGTTACAACACACAGACCGTTCATCAGCCAGAAGGAAGCCCAATTTTTATATCCAAGGCATCCACTTGTCCAGATAAATACATCTCTGTTTCAGATCTCAGGCAACTGAATTATCCTATGGGATTCAGGGATCTGTACGCCCATTACCAGAATACACTGGTCTCTGTTTTAGCTAACTAATTATGTGTTAACACATGAGCAGTAAAAACGCTCTTAGGAAATTCAGCTTGACTGACTTGGCTAATCACAGGCCTCTACTTGAAGCAGGGCCAACTCTACCTTTAGCTTCTGCTTGCTGCTTAAAAAAGAAGATACAGACACACACACATGCCACAGTCTGACAATAGCACAGTTCAGAGAAGCCTACTTTGAAGCAGTGGAGCTTTGCTTTAGGGTAAATGTTCAGGATGCTTTACAGACAGCGTTTAACTGAGCTGTAACATCAACTGTCATCTGTCCGCTGCTATTGGACTTCTGTAAACAGAAGTTAAAGTAATAACAGCAAGGGGGTAGGCAGTTAAAGCTAAAAGGACAAAAAAACCCCACAACCAAAAAAGTAAAAAACTTCTGTCTCTAATATTATTCAGTTACCAGCATAACAACTAAAACCATGGGTACTTCTTTTCACAGCTATCCTTCATTTGAACCTTCGACTCCAAATGCTGCCATTCTAGAGAAACCCGAAGTCATCCTGGTAACTTTCAGTACAAGACTTTGTATTTTTGCTGGTCACATCAGAAAGTATGCCCAAGAACTGCAACAACAGCATTCCAATAGCACTGCCCAGATAGCAACCACCAGCTCTATGATTATAGCCGCACACAGGCTATCATTAAAAAAAAACCCAAACGCTCATCTAAGCTCAGTGTTAGTGCTATACGTTGACAGGAGATAAGGGATCATTCTCATTGCAGTTCTCACTGACTTCCCAGATGAATAAGGGCAACTGTACATTGCTTTGGAAATCAGGACAGGTCTTGGATGAAGTGGTAGTAGGCTTGAAGAGAGGTCTAACAGTTGTTAAAGATTAAGAAATCCACTTATGCTAGCTATTAAGAGACACCCCAGCCTGACTATTTTTTTTTTCTGTAGGAAGAAGAAATGTACTGTCCTTCTTACAAGCCCCTGCTTACTGAACACAGCACCACATGACATGATAGCAGAGAAAAATAACTGTACAAGAATTCCATCCAAGCTTGTCACAGTATCCAGTCAAGATTAACATCCAAACTACGCTTTGTTACAGCCTATAGAAAAATAGACTTCTCCTGCAAAACAGCTAGCAATTCTGAACACAATGCTTACACTACTGTTCAATTTCTCCTGATGCTTTAACATACCAAATATATTAATAAATTTGATCATACTCACCTAGTCGATAAATTGCAGCAGAGGACATACATCCTTAAGGCCAGTGAGATTTAAGGTACCAGATTGTTTCATTGCTTAACTGCGGCCCAAAGAGGGGGTTGAGTTGAGCCAGAATTGCAATCAGCCAACTGCAAGACAACCCCCCAACCCAAAAGAGAGAACATCAGCCAAATTACAAAGCTTACGATAATGGCAAGGCTTGTCCAAAGCACAAGTACTATCAGAAGACGACTATTTTCAGGAAGATCTACTACCAAACCAAAATTCTACTCAAGCTCGTACACAAAGACCAGATGGCAGCAATGAAGATCTGGTACCAAATCAATTCTGCAACTGAAACAATAAATTGTCCTGTTCAATTTGAAGCAACACAAACCCACCAGACAGCATTTCTCTCATACTCTTCCTTTGACAGGAAAGTGTTTAGAGATGTATGAAACTTGGGTATTTGTGGGCTCAGAAGATAGAAACGTAAGAGGGAGAGACCTGCCTCTGAAGCATCCTTTAAGCAAAACCCTCTGAGATACATGCCCTCTCATTTTGCTCTTATTTTCAGTGTATGACAACCTACCCTTGCAGACATGGTATATTTTTCATCAGAGATTGAACAAAAGCAAATTTAAACCCGGCACAGAGGTCAAAAAACAGGAATCTGAAACAAAAGGGTACAATGCTACAGGAACACACACACAGAGAAAAATTTTAAAACCCCACAACAAAACCAATATAACAACAAGCCCCAGATTATCAGCAGCAGCAGCCTTGACAGGAGAGCACTTGACAAACTTAACACTGCAAAAGCCATAGCCAGAACTGAGAACAAGAGGAATGTAGTTTGTGGAAAATACCCAGGAAAACTAAACAGAAATAAATATTCCACTGTTAAATGATACATTTGCTTTGACAATATTACAAGATTCAGAAGAAGCAATGGATGCTTCCATGGATTTAAATCTATGTTAAATACTAACTATATAAACACATTTAGTGAACACACTGGCTCATCTGTCTGCTATTTCTAGAATGCTTTGTAAGGAGGAGAAAAAGCAGAGCAGCTTTGTAATGGGAGCTGCCACAAATGTATCAGAGTGCTTAGGCAGTCATGGAAAATTCCACACAAACCTTGATGCTTTGACCAGCAAACCATGTGCAGGTCGGCTGTAAAATGGTAGAACAGCCAGGGGCAAAAGATGTGGACCAGACTTCAAGAAAACACATCAATCCTCTTAAAATTTACACGTATTTATTTTCAGTGCTGCTTTCAGTTTTGCACAAAGTAGGACTTTAAATGATGTGCTGAGCCTGCAGCAGTGTATCCATCATGTAAGCCTTGAAATATGTAGCAGGCTCTACAAAAGCAATTAAAACATCAGCAAGACACCACCAAGAAGAGCCAATAACCTTTAGGTTGAGGTGTTTCTACTTTGCTGTCCAAAGCAATGACAAGATATTTTGAAACCACATTAATCACTATGTCAAATTTACTTAAGGGAAAAGCAAATTAGCTCTTTAAAAGTATCTTGGAATTTATTTTGCAAGGGTTAATTTTCAGATACAAAAGACAGATAGAAGGGGTGCCAGAGCACTGTACCATCTGCCTTTAGCATCCTGAACTAACAGAAGTGGGAGGAGGGTAGGAACACTAAAAGCCTGTTAAAGCACATTATTCTTTTTCTCACTGTACAGAAGGAAGGAACTGTATGCACAAATATCTCACCTCTCTATGCTTCCTAAGTTCAGACCCAGCATGGCTGTGAATTAAATGAGCTGGAAGCACATTCAAAATATTGATGTGTCCCAGCTGCACAACCATGCTTTAGGCAAGCACTGTGCAGTTTTCAAAAGCTATTTGTTGGGACCATGCTGGATACCCAAGCTCTGAGCCACAGCGGCATTACAGGTCAATAGTATATTCCTCCTCCCTGCCCTGCTAGGGCCGAATAATTTAAAGCAGTAGTTAGGCACTGAACTCTACGACTCCCTTGCATTCAAGGTAAGTCATGAAAAAGCTTTTCCCACATTTTGCTTAAGCAATGCTGCTTTATACAATAATCTATCATGACAACGCAAAACAAAACGCAGCATTCGAAATAAAACAAAGCAAGCCTCTGTATCCAACATGTAATGTTTCAGAGTTGCTAAAATCAGGTATGGCATTCGAGCCACCCACAGGTCCTTAAATTCTACCAGATACCATTTACAACAGTTAGTGTTAATTACCCAGCTCAGACAAGGAAATTAAAGTCCCTTATGTTCTACCAGAAAGATTTTTTTAAAAGGTCTTCCTGCCATAACTGCCATCTGTCTATGCTGCATATTACAAATTAAGGTCCTGCTATCTCTGTTTAAATGTCAATTTGGGCAACCATATTTTAATCCTTTTAGAATCAGTAGCAAATAAATCTCTTTTTCAAGCACCCCATCCTCTGTTAGTGGAATACTGTTTCAGGAACTGCTTTCTAAACAGCACAATAGGTTTAGACTTTGACAGTACCTTACAAACATAGTGTAACCTATAATTTCTGCAGCAGTAACTCCTTATACTTTGCCTTGTATTTTATCAGGTTCCTAAGGCTCGTGCATTCTCCTTCAAAAGACTGCTGGGTACAATACCTACACACAAATTATGCACTTACCAATGCAAAACTTTTCCACAGAACAACCAAATCAACACCACGTGATCAATATGGTTATTCAAAATTATCACTGTTACATCTAAACACAGAAACAGCTTTAAGTTGAAATGTATTTGACTTCAAATTTAGTTAGCACAAATTCAGTTTGATGCAAATCAATTTGTCGATCAAGTGGTGTTCAATGAAGGCAGAAAATTGTTTTTTCCCCTGATTTTCAACTGCAAAGGTAACTCAAAAGTGTAGGGAAGTAGGTCTAGCAGAGTTCTAAACAGCTCTAAAATAAGTAGGTAACAGCACCAGCCCCCTACTAAGTACTGTACGGTAGAAGACCATACCTGGGGCAACACAAGTTATTTTAACCCTAACATATCCAACAAAGAATCCTCAGAAACCATTCTTCTGGGTTTCCTTCAAGACTGGCATGAAAAATTAAGTCTCTGGTCACTAAAATTAAGGTTCAAAATTTTTTCAACGCCTCCCCCAAAAGAGGAAGAGGATATGCAAAGAACAGATTTACATACATTTGAATAAAAAAAGAGGAAAGAAAGGTTGAACCAGATGATCTTTTCCAACCAGGGCTGTACTATGACCTCATACAGAATTCATGAAGGGGGTTGGGGGGGTGTGGGCAGTGGGAAGAGCGTGTGATGAGACAAGTTCTGTCTTGGAACACGAGAAGAAAAATCTGGTTTCTGTTGTACTCTGGAAAGCACACGCTATGTACGTAATTTGTGTGGCTGGGTTTAAGTACTAATGGTTTAAAATATAGCAAGGTTTTGCTGCTTCTCTTTTTTCAAGGGGTAATTGGAGAAAGCCAAATGGAATACAGAAAACAAGTTAGAGCCCACAAGATTACAAAAGAATCTCCTCACTGGACATGCAAGAACAGATAAGTCATGTTAATGATACTAGATTTATAATAGGTGTGTTTTGGTACCAAAAAAAAAAAAAAAAAAATCACTAAGCTTACAAGTCAAATACTACTGCACATTCGAAGATTCCACAGCATTCAGTCAAAGTTAAGAAATTCTATAACAAATACATTCCGCATCCTAATCTAGAGGTGTCTGAAGATGCCACATGGCCTTGACTTTAAGGAAACTGCACTTCTTCAAACAATAAAGAAAACAAACCCTAAGCTTCAAGGATTTTAGAAGAGTAGGACATCATTTCTATTAAAATACAGAGTAGAAAGAACTTAAGTGAAAACTTTAAACAAAACTCAAACCATCCCAACTTATTGTAACCTAAATGCAGTAACCTAATAAAAATGAGCACAGAGTTGCCTTTTCTTAGCGAAGCATTTGGGACCTACCACAAGATTGGGCTGCTACGTACTTTACGTGCAGGCGAGGGGACCTTCATAGCACTGAGATTCCAAAATTTCAATCCCAAATTCAAGTCGCTGGCACTACAAAGCTTTTCAAGTCTCTACATCTGCTCAGCAAAACGTGAATTTTAAAAAAACTATCACAGATACAAAACACAGAACCATGTGCTGTTCTTTTACAATTATCCAGCAGAATGATTACTTAAGACTTCACATGTCAAATACTCTGAATAAAAAAACCCACGACCAACCAAACCAAAAAACCCCAAGGCCTCACCTGTATAAAACCTGAATATCACATTAAACTAAATCAAACCTGCACAAGTCTGTGCCAGAGGCCAACGCAACGTGGAACTAAATAGGCCTCTCCTGGAACATGCTGATACTGATAACATGTTTTTTGGCTGCCAGTTCTTTTTGGGTTTTGAGATTAGAAATGCATTTCTCTAAATATTCATGTTAAACTCCTCAGAGTAGCATAAATAATGCCTAAATACTTCAGGAAAGTACAAATACTACTCAGCTTCAAATGGAACCCTGAATAATGATTTTATTACAAGTTAAAACTAAAGATCTAACCAGACTTTTACCAATTTACTCTCCATAACTTTGAAAGAATGTGTTATTTCTGCATTGACAAGATCAGTCCCTACAGCTGAGGGAACAATACGCACACTTTCCATTACCAGACTCCAGCTACAGCTGGCTTACCTCTTGCCAACAAGCAAGCATGATATGAAGAGTTCCTCAACAAGTAATTTTGTTATTTCTACTAATTCTCTTACAGAAAAAGAGGCAGCCTCAAAATATACATTTAAACAGAAACAGTCTTAATATATCAAAGCATAAGTCTGTCACAAAAATTGTCGTATATAGGAAAACCCGCACGTATAGGTTTTTTCACCCACTGCTCTACCAGATTTCGACAATACATTCAACCAAACTAAGTAAAGCAAATTCATCAGTAAGTTTAAATTACTATCACCTTAGAAATAAATGTAAAGCATAAAGAATGAAAAAGGCAAAAAGTCATTGCTCTACTGTAATCAGGAAAATTCTAGAATTGACAAACTGCCATTACACTTGTGAGTGAATAAACCAGTGAACTGGAAAGGAGTAATGTCAAGTCAATGCAGAGCACAATTCAACTGTTACGTGTCAGAGGACAAAAGGAATTCAGGTTTGCTTTAATTCAGTAACTTGCAATAGCAAAATGTTTTCTTCTGCACGTTAAAGGTCTTTAGAACTAAGAATTCTAAGAGCTGTCAGAGAATGCCATCTGCCTAAATCTGTGACACATTTGAAAAGCTTCTTCCTGAGTATTTTGAGGATATAAAAAAGGAACTTTTGATTGTGTCAGAACTGTATCTTAAGAGGCAAGACATTATTTATACTTACAACAGGTAGCAGCAAACAGCACAGGTCACCAGCATTGTGTTGATAACACTGCAAAAAGAAAGGAGAGAAAGAGCTGATTAGTTGTCATGTTATGACTGACCACAAGATAGGTCGGAAAAAAACCCCAGCAAACAAGTACGAGTTCAACTTTGATCATATGGAAGGTGACTCAACATGAGTGTTCTAACTTACTCCAGCTGAGTAAGTTGCAGAGGCACAGCTAAGACTCTGCAGAGGACTGACACAGCTCTGGCAAGCAGAAGCATACAGCTGTATTTAACAAAAATCTGTCCAAAGAGGAGCACACTTAGGGAATGTCCTTGCTCCATTTCAGTCTCTTCTACCAGCAATTTACTGAATTACTGAAGCTGGATGTTTTAATACTAACGGTAAACAAAAAACATTTTTTCCATTTGCAAAATTCTGCTTACAGAAAATTTCACTATAAAAATAACTCTTTAATTTTATATCGTGAAGGTTTTGCAAAACGAACACAAAATAAAATCCTGAAGCCACATGAAATTATCTGTAGTATAAGATTTTCCTTTCTTGCTGAAAGAAAATTGTCAGAAACTGTAGTTACACTGAAAAGAAGCAAGAACCAAGCAGCTTTTGAAATTGAAAATGGTAAAACTGCAGCTATACACACACACGATTTTGAAATGAGATTTTCTAACAGCAAATGATATGCAGCTCATGGAACTCAGGAGCAGAGCAGAGAGGTTTTTTTATTTTTAAATTATAAAAAGGGATTTCCCTCCATGTATTCCCTCCCCATCCAAGTAACAGAACTCACGCTAGGTCAGTAACTTCCAACCTTTTTGTGACATGGGTAACATTCAATATTTTTCATCTATCAATACACACCCACCTTCTGTCTACTTTCAAACTAATGCTACAAAGCTAACACAGCCTGGATTAAGCTTCAGGAACCCTTCCTTTCCAGGGAGCCCCAGAGTCATTGTTTAGGAGTTTTAACCTATGCAAAGTGAATTCTTAGATCAGTTAAAGTTTGCATTGACTTATTTTGTTGGAAAAAGAACAATGCTATTCAGAAACAGGCTTTGGGTGGAGTTTTTTTTTTTTATTTTTTTAATAAGATAAATTAACAGACTATACAGTGTTACTACAGTCATGCTATAGAATCAGAACACAGCAGTGTGCTCTCTATTTATAGTCATTAAACAATCACATTTTGGAATAACGACAAAACATCTGTGCGTGACCCACATACTTTAAGGACATGCCTGGAAGACATATTTCCAAGGTGTTTCTGAGGGCAGGCACATTTTCAGACACAAAACACAATTCAGGTATGAAACTAAGGCAGCAAATATCAGAGCTAAAGAGAACTTGAGGAAAATTCCTCCGCGTTCAGGTAAACAACTAAGAGAAAAGACAGTTGGTACCTGTGGAGCAGAGGGGATGTCAGAGAGATTAAGAAGTCATTATCTCCTAGGGAAAAGAGAAAGACAAAAACTTGTCTAGTTTTTAATCTCAGCAGCTACAATCACTACCACTGCAGTAATTACGCTTCTGCCTAGGTGCGCCGCTTTTGTCCTCAGGCCACCGCAGCCAACAAGGCCACTAGCACACATTTAAGCAGGGAACCGAGATCTACTACAGCAGCTTTTTCAGCCTCATCCAGTGCGAAACTCGAGGATGGTGGAATGAGGTAGGAGAGATGGAGTGAGAAAAGGAGGAAGTTATTGCTCAAACAGCACCTAACCGAACAACTGACGCCCTTGCCACAGGGCGCCGTGTATGCGGGCGCGCACAGGCCCGAGGGGCACGCTCCGAACGGTTGCGGGTCACTGAGGCGCGGGGACCCGCTCCGGGCCCCGGCCCCACGCTCAGGGAGCCCCGCAGCCGCTGGCTCCGGCCCCCCGCCGCTGGCTGGGTCCCGGCTGGCACCGGCGCCTGGGCCCCGGGCCCACCCGCCCTCCACGCTGCGCCAGCACGGCAGCTCCGAGCCCGCAGGCCGACTGCGGCAAGGCGGCGGCTCCGGGCCCGGCGGGGCGGCGAGCGCGGGGCACACACGGCGCTGCAGGGCCTCGGCGGTGGGGGGAAAGGGAACTCGAGGGAGCCGGCGTCGCCAGGCCGCAGCTGCCCGGCAGGCCCGCAAGGGCACTGCGCGCCTCCGCCGGGCCGGGCCGCGGGGTACCGGGCCCGCCTCCGCGGGAGGCCGCCTCACACGCTCCCCCCCCACCGCCCCGCGCCTGAGGGGGAAGGGAAGGGGCCTCCCGCCGCCCCCCCGGTCACTCACCCGCGGTTAGGCCCCTTGGGCACGAGCCACGGCAGGACGCCGCCGACCACCCCCCAGAAAACGCTCATGACGATGATGGGCACCGTCAGGCCACCGTACGCCATGGCCGGGCTGGCGGGGGCGGCGGCGGAGGGAAGCTGCTCGGTCAGACCCGGCGCGGCGCCTCCCCTCCCTTCCCTCACGGCCGGCCGCAGCGCCCCGCCCCGCCCGCCAATCAGCGCCCGACACGTCGCCGGAGCCCGGCGGGCGCGAGCGCCGCTTGGCCCCGCCCCCGCGCTGCCGCCTGAGGAGCGGGAGGAGGGTCGCGGCAGCGAACCCCGAGGGCCTTCGCAGTGCCGGGCCTCCCGGTGAGGGACGAAGCCTCTGCGCCGACACCGGCGCGCAGAGCCGCCTCCTGAGGCAGACCGGCGCCCACGGACGGCTCTGGGGGCGGGAACGTCGCGTGCCTCGGTTCCCCCATGCCAGGGCTCAGCTCCCAGCGCGGTGCGGCGGGAGCCGGGTGTGGGCCCTTCCCTCTCGATCGGCGATGAGGGCCGGCCGCCGAGCCAGCGAACTCACCTCGCTGTAGGGCTCGCCACACGCCGCAGGCGCTCGCGATCCGCTCTCCGTCACGGGGGTGTGAAGCACCAACCCCCCCCCGGTTGACCCAAAACCAGCGTCAGCAACAGCACGGAGGCGGCCTTGGCTCTGCCCCGGGAGCACCGCAGAGGTAACGCCCGTCCTCAAGGTGCAGCGCTCGTGTAAGACCCCGAGACATCACAGCTGTGTGTGGCCACAATGCGTCTGATGCTCTAAAATATCCTTTCCCCTCCAATTCATAAGGCAGTTGAGGAAGTGTAATTTCAGAGAATGACAGAAAGAGATTCATGGCCAGAAATAACTTATTTCAAATGTTGGATAGAAAATACACACACAGTGCACACAACTAACATGTTCATTTAGAACCATGAACACATCCAAGTTAAGGACCAGTGGAAGAGACAGAAGTATAATGGTCATTAGACACACGTTTTCAGGACTGCACTATTCTAACACTAGTTGAAATATTCCTTTATGGGGAAAAAGCCTTCCATTTTCTTAAAAGTAAAAATAAGTATAAAAACCTTTCTAATTTACAGGAAGTATTTTTTACACAGCCAACATCAAAACATGAGGAGTATTTAAATGCTAACCAGACACAACGTATAAAGACCTTCTAAATGAGTAGACACAATAGGTTTAATTTTAGCAGTTCTTTAATGGTGTCAAATAGGAACCCATCTATTCTTGCATCTTTTCGATTGTTTCTTCCTTGTATTTGCCCTTCTCCTTGCCAACCTGGCGAGATTTTGCTTTACGCTCCAAGATCTTTTTGCGGTCTTTGTCCAGTTTTAGCCTAGTGATCACCACCTAGAGAAAGGACAACAAATTTAGTCTCTCTTCAGTGTTGGAAGTACAGCAGCCTGACAGAACTGTGGTAACATAGCACAGCCCAAGAAGACCAGCTGTGGCACACAAGTATTATTTCCACACACTATCTCATTTGGTTTGAGTAGAACCAAGGTACTGAATTCCCTCTCTATTTCACAATTTTCCCAGGTGCACTTAGGGATCATAGTATATGGACAGTTGCTTTTATGCACAGCCAAGAACACCTGCACAAACTGAAAAGCAACCAAATTTCTATTTACTGCATAACAATTACTTCAAAGTAAATCCTATTTCCACTATGCTACTCAAACATAATGGACACTACATCCATCTGATGTATATGTATAGCAAACAGCTGATCCCACCACCACAAAGGCATGTAACGGATCACTATTTTAATTTCTCCATGTTTGAAACAATATTACCTACATTTTGCAACACCAGAAAACTGTGCTGCTGCCATTATTGTGTCATTGCTGTACCTCTGGCTGAACTACAGGCAACAGCAGAAGTTTACACACCATAGTGACTCACAGGAAGACATTTTAAAGAACACATCTGCTGTTGAACAGCTGCAAAGAGGCCAGGCAATTATCAAGTATTACCAACAGGGACACATAAAAGGTAGATTGCTCAGGCCATCAGCCACCCTAGCCTTAATGATACTTCTAACAAAGCAGCAGCAAACTAAAGCTCTAATTTTCAGCTCCTCGCAGCCTTCAGTGCTGTTTGTGCCCCCTAAAACTGGCAAAGTTATACATGTGTTGGTATTACCGAAAGGAGTACTTTAAAAATACAACTGACAATCAAATCCCAGAAAAACCACATAGGCTGCACCAGGGCTGCACACTCTTCAGTTCCATTGCGCATTTAGGTCTCTAACTGTAATTAATTCCTACCTCTTTACCTCTGCCTCCACCCCACTGCAAGTTTGCAACTAACAAAACATTCCTCTGTTCCTTTCCCACTAATAGCCAGAATCTTTATGCAAGGCTTTATCAAGTTCCGTTTCCCAATTAGAGAAAACTGTCACAGAAATAAAGGACCAGCACAAAATTCAGCTTCTTTCACTGCAATTCACCACACAAGCAGTACATACACTGCCTCCATCACAATGTCACCTTGTCCATCAAATGTTATTACTGCACACAAGCCATTATGTTGTTTTGGAGTAATTCTGCTCTCCCTCTGCTGAACATGCCAACCATTTAGAGCAGAAAACCTGCTACAACTGGATTTCTTCCACAAACACTTCAGTATGTGTGCCCACATGGCAAGGCTGAAGCAGACTAATTTTATCTGCTGCGAACCAGGTTTTGGCTAGTTGTTCTGTTTAGTTTGAAATGTTTCCCTATTATGATCTAAACAGGCTTTGCCTGGTTTTCATGAACTCTAAACACTGTAAAACTGCAGGCTAAAGCCAGATTTAGAAGAACTTGTAGCCCACAAGAACAAATCGTGATTCTGAGCATCTCCCTCAACATTTCTAAGATCTCCTTCACCAGTGCAAATGCCACCATAGCAAAGGTGAAGGGCTGTTTTAAATGATCTGGTTTGTGCTTTACGAACGTCAGGCTCTTAAAAGAAGTATTTAAGCAAGACTCTAATATCTCTAGCAGCTTCTCCACCAAATCAGACCTAGAAACATCAAGGAGTTCTTGGTTTCAATTCACTTCTCTACCATCAGTACACTAACATTTCCTTGTTTATTACCCCACCAATACCATAGTATCTCAATCTATTATTCCATGTGCCATAACGAGGTTCTACTCATGCCAGCAGCAGTGTCTTCGTCTGCCAACAAGGTCTGCTCGTGCATTTCAGACCTCACTTCTCGCACTGTACCTTGCTGGGATGGATCCCCACGTGGACAGTTGTGCCATTAGCCTTCTCACGCTGAACACGTTCAATGTAGATGACATATTTTTTTCTGTACACCTGGACCACCTTGCCAATCTGCTGTCCTTTGTAGTGTCCCCGGACAACCTAAACACAAACATAAGCAGCATGTTGTCTCATACTTCAAAACCACCCCTTAAACAATTACCTGACCTTAAGAAACACTATCTAATTATCGCAACAGAAACCCAGAACTGCACAGGTTGAACTCCCAATTCTGCTTTTGTATAAAGGTGCCACAAAGACATCAATTACTGGACAAGTTCAGCAATCACTAAACCAGAAAATACAATGGGTCAGAACCATAGCTCTCCCTCATTTTCCCTGTGGTAAACTCTAATAAAGGAACTTTATCTTTTCAACCAGAGGGCTAACAGTCAAATTCAACAGGTTTTCATCTTAGCTGTTCACCTATCACTGCGTTTTTATAAAAAAGCCACTTAAATTGGATTAATTTCTAAACTGATCTTTTAAATATCACAGGCAGCAAATAGTCTATAAAAAAAACAATTCTCATTTGTATTTTACTTCTGAAAGCCTTTAAGCCAGCATGATAACGCATGTAACCAAAGCGCAGTAAAGCTGCCAGCACACTTGTGTTCCTTGTCACTGATGTGATCTCAAGAAACACTCCACAATAGGCCAAGTCTATGACTACCTTAACCTGTATTATTTCTGCAAGACTCACGGCAAAGCTCCAGCATCAATCTGAGTTTGTCTAGCCTTTCCCTTTTGCACAGGCTATACGTGAAAACTAAAACACAGACAGAAGTTCACGTGTGACAGTACCACTTAAGAGACAGACAGCGCAGCTACCTGGACTTCATCATCCTTTCGAATGGGCATAGAGCGGACATTGTATTTCTGCCGCAACTCCTTGGAAAGTGGGGAGGACATTATTTTTCTTCGAATGTGAGAAGGTGCATTGAAGTGTCGTTTGCGGTTTTTGCTGCGGTCTGAGGTCACAAATGGATTGAACTTCATTTTGGCTGCATAAAGAAAAACAAAAGTTTGAGACACTTTAACTTATACATGCTATTCTTTATAATCTACCCACATGAAGTACGCTAAGACATAAAACAGCTATTGCAACTACTTTTAATCCTACCCCCAGTTAATATATCCTTGCAAACTGTACTTTTAAATAAGATTTAAGCCTCCTCCCTGATTGACAATGACCCTGTGATTGACAAGATGTGCTACACACATGCACATCAGACCTTTCTAATACAAAGCTTGCTGTTCCCAGGACACCTGGCTGGCTAGTCTTAATTTTGCACTGTAGTACGCACCACCTTCATTTATAAATGTATATTCTGGACACACAGAGAGAGGGAACTCATCCTGATCAGGTATCTCCAATAAAGCACACCACCAGACTGGTGCATATAACAGACCTGTAAATCTAAGATATTTTTGGCCTTCCCTAAATCGTAACAACTGCACTACAGGATTGTGTGTTATGACACAACTCATCCTGACAAAGGCACGTCCATTAAAGGCTGCTTTTACTCAAGTCCGCAACTTTAAAGCGCTCTGCACCTGTCCCTCCTGCGCAGGCCGTGCTGTGCATGGCAGCCCGCCCGCTGCCCGAGCCGCAGGAACCCAGTAACCCAGTGTCAAAGAACAAACCGAGGAGCATGAGGTGTGCCTGGGGCCCAAGCACCCGCAGGCCTGCCCCGCCGGACATCCCCGCAGCCACGCTGCAATGCCGGGCTCCTGTACAGCCTCTGCCCGGGACGCGAACGCAGTGCCGCGGCCGCAGCGCCCGGGCCAGGGCCGCTCACCTCCCCGGGCACCGAGCAGGGCCCAGGCCGCGCCGCCCCCCAGCCCCGAGCGGCGGCCGGGCCCCTCCCCGCCGCACTCCCGCCCCCCCGCAGGCCCCGCCGGGTACGCCGCGGGAGCTCCGCGGCCAGTAGGGAGCCGCACCGCGCAGGATGGCGGCGGATGCGACGGGCCGGACCGCGCCGCCCTTACCCCGCTGCTGCCGCCGCCACGCTCGCCCGGAAAGAGAAACACCACCCGCTTCCGCTTCCGCGAGCGGCCGCCGGGAACTCGCGAGACCCTGCGCGCGGCGCTGGGGCCACCCGCGCCCCCTGGCGGGCGGCGGGCACAGGTGCAGGGTGGTGGGCGCTGTGCCGCCCTGCCCGGGGCCGTGCGCCCAGCCCGGGGCCGTGCCCCCCAGCCCCGTCCCCGCTCGGCGCCGAGCCAGGGGCGGCAGCTCCGGCCCGGCCCCGCGCCCGCGGCCCGGCGCCTCCCCCCGCAACCCAGCGCACCCGCGGCAGCTGCTCGCGCTTCAGGCAGCGCTGGTGCCGTTACGCTTTTCCAAGACACACAGGAATTTATTCCCAAGGAAAATTCCCGGCGGCAGAACGCGTTATTGGTAGAAACCAACCCGTCCGTCGGGTGAGCAGCAGTACAGACACCTGATGGCACTGTGGTTTATACAGAGGCGGGAGAAGTTTCCAGACTGCGGGAGCTGTGGCAGGCTGAGGGTGACCTACCGCCCTACCAGGGGATGACCCGCTGCCCTACCTGGTGCCGCTGCTCCCCATTACGCACCACGAGGGCCCTTCGGCTCCATCCCACCGGGCAGCCCAAGCACCAGCCTGCACCGAGGGTGCTGGAAGCAGGCGGCATCTCTCCCTGCACGCAGATGCTGTGCAGCAGACACCAACGCTAGCAAGCGATAGCGGAACTTAAAAGGAATTGGTTTCTTAATAAATTGCAGATGCACACAGTGCCCACGTTCACCGTGTTGTAACCCTTTACTATTAATCTTTTCTAATTGCCTCAGACACTTATTTCTAAATCATCAGTGAAACAAGGCCACCAGGAAATTAAAGGGGTGGGGGGCAGGGAACAAAACCCAGGTTATTTTCTATACCAAGCAGCACAGTGACTAAAGCTGGACCCAGCAAGTTCTAGGCACGGTCCACTCACCTCTCATTAAAAAAAGGGAGGTTGGGACACTTGGTGCTGTTGAAAACCCAGCACTGAATGTCCAGACATGACTCAGTGCCGATTACAAAAGAGCCTCGTGTTAACTTTCTACACAGTGACCTGGCTTACAGTGATTTCATTGTGTGATAACGCTTAGTTCACTGAAATAATAATTAAAAACAAAAGGAAAAAGCCCTTTTAGATTGATTTTGCAATAGTAGTAGTGCAACAAGAAGCCAATCAAAACACATGAGAATTTTATTTTTAATTATAGAACTAAAAAGGCTAATATTTTATTAACATAAGGTTGCAAATTAAAAGAGAAATGCCAGAACTCTTTCATAATCTCCACGGTAAAAATGCTAAAGACTTGTGCTTTAAACATCGCCGTAACATACTACAGGACTGCGTTCTCCCTCCCCTGGTCCTCTCTCCCTTCTTCCAAGGACTATTGTGAAATACCTCATTGACATACCTCAAACGGCTATTCTAAAGCAGATACTCATCACAATCATTTTCAGCCCAAACAGTTTGTCTATCACACGTAAAAAACAACTTTAAATGAGAAATATTCAGAAATTAACTACAGACATTACCATCTACACTGCAGATTTCACTTTTTACAGAGCAGTAGTTGAATGCAAGTATTTGATAAATCCGATAAAAACATTCACAAATGCCTACCTTCCGATTTTTTCTTACCCCATTTCCATTTTTTTTCCTTAAAAAAATAATCTTCAGCAGTCCACATACTGCTCAGAATACACCTAAGCACAGCTTTCTCTAGAGCTAAAAATGTTAACTCCACCATTGCAAAGCAGACTATGCCACAAATTCTCACTGTATGATGGCGTGTAGCTTTAGAGGGACTTACTTAAACTGGAATATATACAAGTTCTAAATTTTTTACTTCCTACAGGGATGTCTTTCTTGGAAAACCACAAATACTTCTGTCAAACTGCTGACTTGAAAGAGCAAAGTCAGGAATGTGGATGAACACCTACAATCAATAGCTTTCCTTCTGCTACGGCTTGAAATTATTTTTGTTTGCAATGACGTTTAAAAGCATAACTAAGCTCATTTTGTCTCTAGACAAAATGTTGGAAAATAAAAGTGAAATCTAATGAGACACATATGCATGGGGCAGGACTGCTATCACAGTAACTACCTCACTTTCACATTTGGAGAGATGAAGAGCAGATTCTTCTGTAAACACATGATGCAGCATCATTACACGACCCAAGCCACCCTGTCTGAAGGACAAGCTCACCACAGCTCACGGCAGACCCAGAAGGTAGCCTTGGCTTGGCAGTACTCAAAGGCTTAGGCTTGGTTTAGAGAGATAAGGTGCGGACTGTTTCCTCAGCAGAGTTTTGCCAGAACTTGAGTACAATTTGGTTTCCACATCTAGCAAAAAAAATGTGATTTATTAGGTTACTGCAGTCGGCATTTTGGCAGAGAGAGCAGGCACACTGAAGTATGCATCTGTTATTTCCAAAAAAAGCCAAACAATTTCACTGGTCTGGTTTAGAGAACTGGCCTGGACTGCCCTGAAGGCAGTGTTTCATTCAGACAGAGGATAGGGAGAAGGGCAGAAATAACACGTCAGGGGACACAAGGAATCTGCAGCCAGCTTTGCTTGTTTGTGTTGAAGAAACTGTACCAGGGAAGAAATTTAGGAAAACTAACAGTACAGTCCACTGCACTACAAAGATCTTCTCTTGCACAGCTCAGGAGAGGGATGCACTGCTAAGATACTAAAAATTACATCCCTGTAATCCACTGGGTTTCACAAGCTGTGAGCAAAGACTCAACAAACTCAAGAGGAAAAACTAGGACATGTTTGCTGTAAGCTTCAGCTGGTCATAGTGGATTAGATTAGAGGAAATCCTCCAGCCAGCAAGAGAAGCAACTGCAATGGAAAATCCTGGCTCCTACCGGGCAGCCGCCGCTGCCATCCAGTGGGTACCGCTTGTGGGGACACACGGACGCACACACCGAAATGAAGACAAGCATCTCATTTTTCAAGTTGATTTTTGTAAATGGAAAAAAAAATATGTATAAAATCTATCCATACATTAACAGATACAGGAAGTTACACAATCCAGTTTACACCTAAAGTAATAGCAATCAGTCCATAATATGAAGAGGGAAAAATTCCAATGCTGTACTTTGTCCGAAGTCACTACAGGGCAGAGGATGGCAGGGGAAGGGTGGCTGGCTGCTTCTTTTTGGTGTGCGGATAAAACTGGCTACCTTCCCTACTTCCAAAGTAAAGAGACAATTTCAACAGACATGTATTAGGAATACTTACTTTTGAAATGCATCTGACTCTAGAATTAACACTGAATATTCAAAGATTCGTATTATTACAGTATTAACGTTTGGATACTTTTGCCTCCAGGAAAGGGCAGTGGGCAGTAGATATTATCCAAGAGAAATCCTGCACCTGTCAGAATTTACAGCATTGATTGAGTTAAAGATTTTTATTTTAGGACTTTCATCCATCCTGGAACGCTTAAAATCTGTGTATCCTCAGCTCAGACATTTACAAAGCATGCAGAGACTGTTACTACTCAAGGAACATTTAGGAGGCTACGGAAAATGTGCTGGTGGGTATTGGTCTAATTTTAGTGAACTCATGTCTACCATTACATGCAAGCCACCTGGCAGTAGTTTTCCCCTCATGCCTCCGTTTATTGGAGGCCCCAGAAGACAAGGCTTGAATGAATGGGCATGGAAGCTCAGGTACCATTTTAAGGAATAAAACAAAACAACTACTAGCAGGGGCCAGCTTGTGGGAATGTCTGGCCTGCTACTGGTGTACCTGTGGGTGAACGTGTCAGTCTGGGGCTCAGAAAAGATGCCTGACAATTTTAAAGGAAAAGGGAGGCACCTTAAACCCTGAAAAGACAGACATCCCGTGTTTGACAGGTGTATTCAATATACACACACAAAGCAAGACAGTAAGCTGTGCTCATCCACCCAGAAGACTGCACCATTTTCCTGAACACATAGAATATACAACCCCTTTTCAAAATAACAATAATAATAATAAAGCAGAAGTGCAGAATCCAGACTGTTGGGTGGTCTTTGTGTTTAAAAAACATAAGAAAGAATAAAAGCTAATGCTGTAAAGACAACTATTCCCTTTCAAAGCAAAGGCCACATAAAACTGTGTTGCTCAGTTTGGTTTTTACTTCATGCCACCTGTAAACACAAGACTGGATATTCAGTTTCTGGGAAGAAATGAAACCACTTTTACATCCAAAGTAAAAAAAAGGCCCTCCACTGCCTGGATCACAGATTACCCAGGAAAAGGTAGCTGGGGGAAGGCTTCCTCTTCTCATTTGCTCATTTCATTAGGAAGGTCATACCTGAACAAAAGAGCTTTCAATAAAAGCACAAAACATTTCTTGATGTTATTTCTGCCCTCTGTCTCTAAAGTTTGCTACGGGGACTAACACTTCCCATTCCTCCCCAACAGATACATCTCTTTTTGGCACCACAGGTGGAATTTCTTCCTAATGTATAGTTTTACCTTATACAAAAGTCGATTGTCTAACCATGCAAATCCAACAGAATTCCAAAAAGTGCCACAAGACAGCTCAGCTCTTTGCAATCTACTACCTAGCTCGTACACTGCCACAGGAACCTCCCAGAGAACACTCTCATCCTTACTTTGATCTGGCAGTATACTTCATATATGGCATTTCAACCTCTCTGTCTGGGGGGAGAGAATCGAAATCCACACCCTGATTCCATTGATTTTTCACTCTCAGAGCTCTGAGATGCATGGAGATTTCCTTGATTTGTTGAAGACTTCTTCACTGAACAGCCTGATTAGAGAAAAACTTACTGATTCAATCAAATAGAAAATAAAGACAAAAACAGGTAGTGGTAGATTTCTCAATCTTTGCTCCTGTCCTTGGAGACTAGGGTAGAGTTTCACCCCTACTGCATTTTCCCCAGCTGGATCTTCTTCCAGGCCTCTGATGCTGTGAAAATGCAGGAGTCGAGGATCCCAGCTACAGTAAATGTTCCTCCAATGATGGCACATATCTGAAACGTACAGAGAGAGGAAACAGTGTCAGTGATGAGGGAAAACTTTACACAGCTTGAAACCGAGAGGAAAGATATTATTGCCTACTGCTAGGGTATTTTTTGGAAGCATTGTAAGAACTGGGTAACAGTACTGGGGACGTAATTACATGACATTAATTCAGGAAAACCATTCCTTACAGTGGAATAACTTAGTGCTATCCTGAACTCATCATAGCCTGAGCTAATCATAAATCCCAGCTCTACGAGCCTACAGCATGAATGCCGTTCCTTTCTGGGGTAAACTCCACGTAACAAAGTTTTCTAGAAGTTCTGTGTTGCTCATATCTTCCTGCTACTGTCTTCTACTCTAAATACCACGGCCTTGTAGTCTTTTCCCTGTTTCACAAGACACAGCATTTGCAAGCAGGCAAAAGACACTTACATAGCATGTGAAGGACAGTGACTAACAGAAACCTAGCTACCAGTGACACCTACAGCTAAGTCTGTCTAACACTTTCCATTACAAGGGCTGCTTACAAAAGCACTGCCAACTTAACTCTTTGTGGGCCCGAGTTTTCCATGCAAGATGTCTCGGGCTGAATTATTTAAACACCAGTAAAAACACGTAATCATTTTCAAGAACAGAATTAGGGAAAAAATTAATCTCCTGATTAGCATAACAGCCTACTTCAGTTCTCAAGTGCTAGAAAAACACACCAGTATTCTGACATGTCAAACCAAAGGCACTTGGGCTTGGAGCACCCACAATCAGAGGGCACCGGTTATGGACTTGCAACACAGTGGTTCAGTTCCCTTATCTATGAAATGGGGACAACGCCAAACTTTCCTTCCAGGGAAATTGCAAAGGAAAATGCATTTGAAGGGCTCAATGCCATGACAATAGCCATCTCAGAGTCCTTGTGGAAACATATGGCTTATACTCAGGACTGAGTTAATACAAACCACCTACTAGTAACAAGGCATCAGTCAAACACCATCGGGTGGGAAGAAACACTGCTCACAGGGTGCCACCCCAGCCCTCACACTGCACAAGGCAGGGTTCACATGGAAAGTATGATACACAATATTGTAATGTAGTAACGTTTAACAGCCAAGTTATAATTACACAGGACCTGGCGTTTCCTAACTCCCACATTTTTTACTTCATAACTGTGATGCTCTTTTAATTTGGTCTTTTACATTGCATAGGATTAGGTGGCTGTGAGAATAAGAGACACCAGGTCAGTGCGAAGGGGACAAGATACAGAGCTTATCTCCTAACAAGGGCCTGCCTAGGACAAGGGGAATTTTGCTGCGAGCTACAAGCCAAGAGAGAGGAACCCCAAAATCAGTAAGCCAATGTAGCAGGGCATCAGGGAAATACAATACAACTGACACAGAAGGCAACCAGTGCCACACTAGACCTACCATGCCACGTCTCTTCTCCCACACAGCTTTATGCCCCATGGGCAAAGTTACAGACAAAACAGTAACATAACAGCAGCAGCAGCAGCATTCAGCTCGGCAGGGAGTTAGCAGCAGCAATGGAACAAACAGTTCGTAAATGGCAGCAAGAAATAAGGCACTCATTTACATACATATTTATAACTGGGATATAGGATTTAGCGAGCTTGGTGAAAAGAGGAGCTGCAGTCAACATGGATTTTGCAGGACAGTTGACATTCCAGCAGATAAAGGCTTCAAAAACCAGAGCGCCAGCCCGAGGCAGTTAGTATTTCTAGGGGACAAGTCCAGCTCCTGCCCCTTGTGCCCCCCTCCTTGCTATCCCTCGGGGCATGACGCAGGATGACTTTTCAGGGAAAATGACCGCAATGGGGTTGGGTTATTTCAGTCCACAGAAGCTCAGCTGACAGGAGATGTTCACCACAAACAACAGAAAAACCATCCAACACTAAGATTCTGCATCATATGGTAGGAAAATCTGATTTCAGTGCAGCAGCGCAAGGTGGTGGGGAATAGAAAAAAATATATATTCATCCGCACAGCTCTGTACTGCTGAGTGTTTATGAGTCACACACACCTGGCATTCGCTTGCAGCCTGCCTCCCAGCACGCACACAGCCCTTTTGTTTCCTTGTGACAAAAAAAAAAAGAGCAGCACCGGGGTTGGTCTCTAGGTCAGCACAGAAGCTGCACCACCGTGTTTCTTTATCATCGAGTTCCAATATGTACGGAGTGTTGCTCCTTAGCAGCACTGAAGGAAGTCAGGCATCATGTGCTTCGTTACATTTAATGGAGTTTTATACTGGGAACAATCTGTGTTTGGCTCCGTGAGGTTACAGTTCGACTCAGGCCCAGCCATTAGAGAAGGAAGGGAAAGAAATACAGAAGTGTAATAACTACAGCAGTGACGGACCGTGCAACGTGGGGTACGCACAAGGGTTCTGAACAGAAAGAGTTATAAGGCAGTGGCTGGGATGCAGGCTGAAGTTTAAGGGGAAACATGAGCGGATATGGAGGAGGCAAGGCTGCAAGCAAAATGACAGAAGGGCAAGTGTCAGATATGTGACTGTGGACCTCTGGGATGTCTTTAAAATCTGAAAATTGCTTTTAACGACAGAGGGAACCAGTAGGACCCCTAGGTAATTCCTAGTAAGATAAGTTGCAGAATCCCACCCAGAGATTTCTGGCTGACCTGCAGCACGTCTCATAGAACAACACTGTCTTGGTTTTAAAAACACCATGGGTTTTTCATACCTGTGTATCACAAACATTGATTTTATGATTCCTGTCGGTAACAGGACCCATGGCCAAAATAATTCTCCCTGCAACCATTCCTCCTGCCTCAATTATTTCCAGTTTAATTTTTTTCACACTTACAGGGCAGATGAGTCCTCCCATTATCGGGGGGGGGGGGGGGGGGGGGGGGGGCGGGGCGCGGAAATTAGAGAAGTCTATTCTTTTCTTTGCATTTTGAATGCTTCAGCAGAAATTTTGCTTGTTTTCTGCCTGCTCTCCCCTCACAGCCCCTAGCTGACCTCACAATAAAACCTTCTTTCAACTTGGCCACTTACAGGAACTTGTAAATTTTAAGCAGCAAAACTTTCCCCCTTCCACCATACATCCTCAACCACAAGGCCATGAATGGCTTCTGTCTATGGGGAGATGCCTTGATTTTACGCAGTACAGTTTAACGGGCAAAACCTACTGTGTTTACCACTATATGCCAGGTGTCTGTGGTTAACCCCAGGATCCACAGAAAATTCACAGTATGGTGGCAGTGGCAGCGTGGACGCACAAGCAATACAAAATCTTATTTGGTACTGAAGTTATTGAAGCACGATAAAGTAAAATCGATGCTAAACCAATGCCTTTTGTCCTGCACAGGAAGCATCTCTCACATGGTACAGAAAATTAGGTTAATTCTTCATACCACAAAACCCCCAGGAGCAGACACGGGTTAGAGTTGGTCTGCTGGGAAGACAGAAGACCTGGGAACACCGCTATGGTGCTACAATGCTGCGCTGAAGTTTTTTTGGGACAAACTCATTATGAACAAAGGGCATCAGATAGCCTTCCCAGCAGCATGTTCTCTGCTCAACAGCCAAGACCCCTCTCTCATCTCATCTCTCCACATGGGATTATCCCTCCACCGTGTATCCTTCCCTCCAATGTTGACACTGTTTCCCTCTTAAAGTCTCTTTCAAGCCCACAGGATCCTCTGTCATCCCTGTGAGATATTTAAATTTACTGAAAGCCACGCTGGTGCCCCAGTAAACAATCTGCTCACTAAAAGAAGTTGCAGGTGATCCTCTCTACCCCAGAGCCCCTCTTGTGGTTTTTAAATAAAGCAGCTGCTGCTCAGAAAAAGCTGATGCTTTCCATGGCCAGCCCCGTTCAGCAATGACTCGAGATGGCCCAGTACAATCTCCACTTGGACCTCAGCCCAGTGCTGATCATCACTAACTGGTCTCCAGAGCAACCGTGATGCAAAAGGCCGCGCTAGAGATACAGGAAGGGACTAAAGCAGTGGAAAGGACAATGGAACAGATCATGTCATCAAAATGGGGCAAGGAAACCTAGGACAAAAGGTGCTTTGATCCTCTGCAGCGCTGCTCCCTCCCAGAACCTTTTCAATGTCACCCTGAACGCTGTAAAGCTTTACGTGTAGCCATACACATACACAGCCAAGGCTGCCCTGCTGTGCAACATTCCCAGCCTAACAGAGCAGGAGCAGGACATCTCTATCAGGGCCAGATGGTCCAGACTGACAGCCACAATACAGCACCTGCAACGAGGATCTGCCTCCAAGTCAGCCAGGTCTGACAAGGGTCTGGCACACCAGTCTGACATACTGACTAACAGCTACTGCAGGCAGCCGTGTCATCCACGTGTCTCCATAGGAAGGATGTTCAATTGGAATGGCCCCAGGTGAGCTGCTTGAGACTACAGCCATGTGTAAGAGCAAACAAAAGAGACAAAAATCAATTGTAAGCCTCTTCTAAAGCAGTCTAGCAGCCAGCATGTGCCTGTCTACCTTTACAGACAGGATGGGACAAAACTCTGGCTGGTGCCATCTCAAATTCAAAAGGTCATTGTGACAACCAGTGAGGAAAGCCTCTCCTGTGGACTCCTCCTGTGAACTCTGAAGCACAGTATCAAATTCAACAAAGATGCTATTTATATGCATACAATAGCGTATCAGCAGTAAATCAATGCTAGCAACGGACATGACAAAAAATTAACGCCAGCTATCAATCATTTCCAAACACAGTTTCCTGTTAAAAACACCTCCACACCCTCACCCCCAACAGGATGCATACAACACCTATGATAGCATATTGATAGGGTAAGAAGTAGAGGCAGTATGAGATGCCAAGTCATAAAATGCTGATATGTTTGACCTTTTTTAGGACTATGTTTTGAAACCAAACAGACATGCTAAGAAGAAAAGGTCTTAAACCAAACCACAGCATTTCGATTTTGCTTCAAGTCCCTTGCTCTCAGTATTTGTGTATCCTAGTGATCACATGCATTACTAAAGTTAAGGGAACTTGATGTTTATCAGAAACTGCAAAATCAAAATCTTTTAAGTGCAGCACAGGCACACTGTTTATGTTACTTCCAATGAAAAACATTCAAGCAGTTTAAAAATCAAAATCTGAGGTCTTCATTCCAGCCAATTTATCAACGGCTTCACATTCCACCATGCCTTACTGGCACAGCAGATTGCAGCTTAAATTTTAAGCCAGCTCCCTGAGGACACGTTTTTTAAAGTTCTGGAAGATCTTTAAATAGCTCTTTGCCTAACGAGCAGTTTGGACAGTACAACTTTGTTATAGATGGTAAGATCAGTACTGCAGGATCTTACCTGGGTAGATCAAAACATAACTCTTCAGGAAAACACCTCTGGAATTTGATAATGCAGCTCTTCTCCACTTCTACCCAAGAGTAAATGTCTGGAAGTGGTATACCCATATTAAGCCAAGCAGCAGCACTGAGTAAAACAACTGCCTTGTATTCTCTGCAAGTTAGATCTCATCATTAGAGAGATGGTTTACTGCAGCACGCTTTACTGCAAACAAATTTGCTTCACTTCCAAGTTTCTGACACGCTGCAATACTGCCCATCCTGCCTACAGAGAGTTCAGCACTTCTAGAATAGGATCATTTTCTTTCTTCGTGTGCCTAGCTATTAAATCAAGTTGTCAGCGCACAGGGCTCACCAGTTACCTCACTCACACTTCAGTACAACCGTGGTGATGTACTGCTTTATTTCATTCATGTCACAATGCTCTGAAGCCGAAACTCAATTCTTCTAGAGAAGAAAGGCTCAGAAGAGAAATGAAAGGCAGGCATGAGAAAGGAGAATTAGAGGTTTAGAGTAACTCACCGATGTGATAAACCTGTACAAAGGCTGTCGTCTCTCTGTGTATTTCACTGTGATGGGGCTCAAATCGTAACGAAACCAGATAGCTGGGATAATGCGGCCAGTGTGACTGTAGGCTACGTACTCCTAGAAAAGAAAGTGGGGGAAAAATGGCAGAAAACGTGAGCAATCTCATTCCAGATAGAGTGTCTGGAGTAAAACTCCGTCTGTGGATCTGGCCCTTATTCCACTGTTCTGTACTAATGACTGGACTGAAAGAAGCAAGCAATTCCTGTATGACTGCCCACCCTCATCCTTATCAAGTAGGAAAATAAGTTCTTTACGGTCTGATGATGATATAGCTGGGAACAGAGCGTGATGGTGCTTATTCTCATCTTCATTCAAAGTTACAGAAGTAAACAGAAAGGCTGTCATTGATTTCTCTAGCTTAGATCTGTTCTATTTAAATACAAGCAGTGTCTTAAGTAGTTGCAGGTAAAGTTTTTTGTACTGTCAGTATGTAAATCAGATACTAGGATATTCATCAAACAGAATTTAGTTTGCAAGAACCTGAAAATCCCTTCTCACCCCTGCACTCAGAATAGCAAGCAGCAGCTCCTGTCTGTAAGGCCCCCTTCGTACTGGGGCCAATAGTGTGAGCGCTTTGCCCACGCAGTATGAATCGAGCCACGTTTAAAAATCATGCTGAAAGTCAAAATGAAACTGTATACAGACAAACATTGGCAAAGGTTCAAAAAATATTCCAAGCTGGCTTGGGAGAGACAGCTTCACAGACTGCCAGTGATAATCTCCTTTAATCCATTTCTTTAATAACAGGTTACAGTGCAATCAACCAGCCACAGGACAACACCCCGACAAGACATACCGCAGTGTCAGTGTAGAACAGATACTAACCTCAACTTCGTATCAAAAGTCACATCTTTTTGAGCTAATATTTTGCCTGTACTCTCAGTGGAAATAGGTATCCATTTTCAAGGTTCAGGACATTTATCTTGGCAGACTGAAGAAAAATCAAAGAATAGCAAGCTGGGGACTCAGCAATCCCACGTGAGCCATCAGCACCGGCATGGCACACACTGCCTCTTTACCCAGCTGCTCTTCCCTTCCTTACCCCTGTGACATGCCTACCAACTCAGATGACCTCTTCTGTTTCAATTCTCCTTCACGCAGAGGCAAAGACAACCTCCAACATTTCAGAAAGATGAAGGAAGGACAAGCAATAGGTGACCCACGAGCATGATACAAAAAAGATAATTTTACCCTTTGTGAGCTCACAGGGAGCAAGTGATACAGCATCTATCTCCTTCATTAATGTCATATAAATCCCAAATTTCCCTGTATTTAGATTTTTCCCCATGGATGACAAGAGAAGCAGAATGCAGCTGAAGTCTCTAGTCATAGTATTTTCAGGGCTCTTACTGCAGAAGTTCTGCAGCACATCTTGGGACAGTGGTATCTGGGGAAGAGTGGAAACAGAGGGCCTAGGAGGTCAAAGGGGAGAGCAGACAGGCAGTCTGTACTTAAGACACTATTCGTCTTTCCATACTAGTCAATCTACGTCAGACTATTCCAATGGCTTCTGCTTTCTGTTTCCCACCAATGAGTATAGGAGTCAAGGACTAAAGCACAGATAAAGAGATTATTTTTTTTAAAGAGAAGAAATTGCAGAGGCAGCACTGTTTCTCTGCACTTCAGTTTTGATAGAACTGACCTCATTTTTTCCTTTTTCTCCCCTTTTCCCCACCAGCGATCCTGCCCTGATGAGTCAGTCTTGGCTGAACGCCCCAATTTACAACCATGCTCACAGAAGTGTCAAAAGCTCCTGCTGTCTGTTTTCCAAATTACTTTCAGAACTTGCGTCGCAAAGGTCTTATCAGAACAACAGTTGTGACATTAAGCAGAACAAATACATTGTAATCTGAACAGAGGGAGACATCCAAATCACTGGGACGCACTGTACAAGCAAGCCCAAAAGTCACTAGACAGGAATGTTAATCTGAGAACTAGGCCATGACAGTGCATGCCTGATTCTCAGTTATGGCAAACTAGCAGTAATTAGATATTATAAACAGATTCTGGACTTTCGTTTAGCACCTGAATGGCAAATCATTTTAAATTGAAAGAGACTTTTTACCTTAAAAAGTAAATAGGGTCTGGGTTTTTTGTTTGGTTGGGTTTTTTTTTGGGTTTTTTTTTTTTTTTTTTAAAGTTCAATACATTATATTATTAACATACAAGTATCTTCACAGTTATTATAACTTTATAATTCTTAAATTAATTTACAATAACTATCATAATCCACTACGAAGTAGGCACTTTGAAACGGTCAGCCAGTACATATTTGCTGCTGCAGGTTCAGTGGCTTAATATCCAAAAATCAACATTTGTAAAAAGCTAAAAACTCTGCTAACTTATTTTTCTGATACATCCATCATAATTGAGACTGTTTTATTAGTAAAACCACGTGTAAGTGCAGTTTTGTATGTTCAGCTGGACTGCAGTTTCCATGCAGACGGAGCCTGACACAAATCACAAAGAGTCCCCGCAGCATGTAAAATCCTTCCATACGACTTAGAGAAATGCAGATCAGTTAAACTGACGTATGAGAAAGTCAGGAGTAAGAATACCTTTCTCCAGAGTTAAAGCAGTACAACCACCTGCTCTGACAAACCCTCACAATCCCAACCCTGGTAAACACCAGCACCTGGAGCACCAGGAGCCCCACTCTGAAGAGCTTCAGTTCCTCCTTCTCCCAGCAGAGGCTACTGCTCACCTACAAACAAACGGACGTGGCTGCAGAGCAGAGGAGCAAGGAGGAGGAGGAACGATGAAGATCCTCCATGCATCCACTGGGCTGCAATGAGGAGCTTCTCTGAAACTACTCGCTGCTTTACCTTATTTGCTACAGTGTATTGGTACGAGTATCGCTGCTTGCCGCTCATGTCTTCATACACCGTCGGGACTATCTTCAATATGTAATCGTGAGATGCGAGAGCTGTGGTCAGGCAAGGAAAGTATATGTTAGCATTCAGAGAAAGGAATCACAGCCTACGCAACATTTCAAAGTAAATGCGCAAAATCAACTAAAATAAGTCAGCCACAGAAAACGTATCTCCTTCCTCCTTATCTCAGGTTTGGTGACAAAGTGACAACCCTACATTTACGTCCTTTGTACAAAACTTTGTAAGGCAGCTGGATGACACCAGAACCTGCCCACCATTCTAAGACTTTTATAGTGCCACAGCCCACAGAGAAGTCTGGGTCACTTGAACCTTCCTAACTGCTTGCAAGTGTAAATGATTCAGTCTTATCAGCACCACAAAAAGCTGTCCTGGTTTAATCAAGAACTAGCTCAAGTCAGAGCTGCAGCTCACTGAGCTTCTTTTGACAGAAAAAGCTGAGGCATCACAACCTGTGTACTCCTATTTCTTGTGCATCCATCTTTTTTTCTCTTCTTCCTTCTCCTACAACTGCTTAACAAATTCTTTTTTTCATTATTTAAATGGCTTGTACCATTTTTTGTGTCTGCTGAAACAGTTCTAAAACAGAATTCTAAACTATTTCTCTGCAGGATCCTTTAGCCAAGTGTAACACAATAACATTTGGCTCCTGGGAAAAAAACAAAAAAACCAAACCAAACCCCAATTGTCTAGCTTCAGGAACAGCCGTAGAAATTCTGTTCCAAGAAGCAGACAAGACTGATATCCTGCAGGACCCAAACACCTGATGGAGAAAAACTATGCTGAATTGTAGCACGCACTGGAAATTTCTTTTTACGTTGCTGGTCATAAAGGAGGGCAATGAAAACGTCTATCCTTCCAGCCACAGGGTAGAACTTAAGGTAAGAACTAAACTGCAGCACAACAAGAAGGAAAAGTTCTGGTGGTAGTGACAGCAGCAAAGGGAAGCTATAGGAATAGGGTGGGGATAAAAAGCTCAGTATTCTGAGGAGGTCATAATAGACCTGGAGACAATGTCCAGGCTGCAGAAGGGCTGCAAAGGACCTTCTCTATGGTACTGAGGAAAATGGGAATGTCAGTCAGCAGTGTTTGGATCATTTTGGGTAAAGAGACAAATTAAAGACCTCTGGATACTCTGGTGTTGCATGAATGGCCCTGTTTTCCCTCCTACAAAGAGTGGCTAAGACCTGTAATCACAAGAATACATACGATTCGAGCTGAGTTTGTCTGCTCCCTCCAAGGCATTGAATGCTCCATGAACGTTATGGACCTGGAAAGCAAAAAGGCATATGAAGAAACAATGCTCTGACTCTGCATTCTTGACCTTTGCTTCCCTAGCCTATCCTCCAACAAGGAGATCAGCCTGATTCAACCCTTCCAAAAACAAAGCCTCAACCCAGTAAAAAGATGACTTGAAATATCTTTCAGTGACCATCACTGTAGAGGTTGGTTCCAAGTAAAAAAAGTTGATTTCACAATGTCTTACAAGATGAAACTCCAAAACCACTCCAAAGCTAAAGGAATTGCAGCTGGAAGAGGCCAGTTGTGAAATTTCATTGTGAGATATTTCCTAAGAGCTTTACATAGTTAACTGTGAAATTAATTTATCAGGCTGAAAGGGAAATAAATAGGAGTCATATTCAGGTTACAACTCAAGAGTTCCCCTGTAAAGCTCATGCCGTAGCAGTTTGGCTTGTACAGCCTTAACTCATTAGCCCAGCTCGCACACCATGCACACTATGCCCTTGGAGATGGGAAGGACACATGCCAACACTGCCATCCATTCAGCTTTTCCTGCAGCTGGTCCCAGGCATGCAAGTATCCATAACAGGATTTCCATCCCATGCCTTCCACATACTATGATCTGGAGCCTGATGTCCACCAATAGAATAATCAATCTGTGAACTCTTCAGACAGGGAAAACCCCACAGCAACAGCTGTAGGTTAGAGGTTGCATCATCCACATCATGTACAGCAAGCTATACAGAAAGGAAAAATAACTCCACAACCCAGAAATTCCCGGTCTTAAGCCAGACAACAGGGAAGAAGAGTTCGGAAGAACTATTGGGTCATGGGTGTGACAGAGTTTCACCTCACCAACAGAGCAATGCAACCTCCTTCCCAGACCCTCGCAACAACTGGTACCACGCGGATGTATTTGTCTCATCCTAATGGCTGTTTCCCTATTCCCAATGCTATGGAGTGGATGATGGTTTGGAGGAAGCAGCAACTGAGCCCATTTATCTCCTGAGAAAAAAAATTATAGAGAGACAAAATCATCAGCAAGTTCAACTGGCAAGATGCTGGTAACAAGCACAGAGCAAAAGCAACAGCTGGACTTTCCACAGCACCTTTCAGTCGGCTAGCATTTGAAATGTTTTAAACAACAGCAACCATTTCTGAACTGCACGTGCAGACTGTACGCATTCTTTACTCACTGCAAAAAGCGCACAATGAAAGAGATGCCCCTGGACTGGGCTACATTATTATGTTCCATTCTTGATACAGCTGAGAAGTAAATCTCTTACAGAATATCTGGGCTAGAGACTTTAAGGTCCACTTTGAACACTCCAGCAGTAAATATTCAGAGGTTACTCAGCAAACAACTGTATCTGTCCTGCAAGGTACCGATATATTTGGACTTAAATTCCTGTCCTTGGCTCCCCAGCATCCACACATCTGTTCATACGTAAAAGTTGTCTGCTCTGCATCCCTCTTCATGATGAGTTTGCAAAGCTGTGAGTTACAGAGCTTCCACACAAAGCCACCAGACATCTCCACAACTGCCTGTTTCTGTGCCATCAGGTCCTTTAGTACACCTGCCTCTCTTCTCTTACAACGTGGATGGCATTTGTAACTCCCAGTCTGATGTTTTACCATGATTTTCCTTGTGGAACGTTCTGGACTCCCATTACAATACTCGCTGTCTGTAGATTGCTAATTAATCTCTGCCATACAAAGTGCACAGGTATGTTCCTTGGGGGAACGTACTTGTTCGTACCTTATTAAGTACCTGGAGAGACTTCAACAAGGAGTAAGCTTTTGGCTGCAGTACCAAAATTGTTTTGCAACAGAGAACTTCAACAAGCCTGTTTAGCCAGAGAGCAGGACCGTCCTGCACTACCAAGGCCAAATCCAGTACTTGCAGTAAGGGCACAGGACGCTAGCCAGCGGTTTAACCGTGCCAACACTTTATTCTTTCTGGAGAACACAGCATGTACCTTAGTGGATCATTCCGGCAGAGCTGGTAACAACCTACAAAGAACTAACTCCCAGCACATGACACAAGCGAATGAGAAGCTCCTCAGCCTCTTCAAGAAATATCAGCATATATTACATCAAAGCAGGTGGAGACAACCCAAAATATTCAAAGGTGTACCTACATAGATTTAAAGCTCTCCATACTCGCTGGCTCTCTGCACTGCTTGCTGAGTCTCGGTAGCACATGTTTAGCGAACATATCCTTCTTTAATTTGTGCTGTTGAACTCATGTTTGCCTACAGGATCAGCAGCACCTACATGCTCCGTTCTTGTGTATGGAAGATGATGATGAGTTATTTTGAACTTTGAAAATACTAATCATAACTTGTCCAAATCGGGAGCCAACTACATGTTTACTAGACAGGTTTCTCACCACCAGAACTGAAGATACTTGCTTCTTTGCCCCCAACAGTCCAGGCTTCTCATCTCATTCATGCTGATTTGCACTTCAGCTCCATTACTCAAAGACTCCACGATAAAACAATGGGAACGCTACCTTAGAGCGCTGATTTCCCACGCAAACTGCAGAACTCCCTATTAGCACTTACCTAATATTTTTCATAATCTCTGTGTGCTTTACAGACATTAAGCCAAGCTTATTTATATGCTAATACTCCAGCGTTCCCACACAAGATATTTCCTAAAAGAAGCCGGGAGCAGAATCAGAAGACTACAAAGCAACGCTTAGACTTGTTAGCATGAAAAAGGGTTTTGGAAGTGGGTGTACAAGAAGCAGACTAATGAGACGTCTGTGCTGAGGAAAGAAGATTACAGAGAGACTACGGGTAAGCAATGTTTAGGGTGAGACGCAAACTGGGTGTGCACATATATAACTCCCACCTATGATGCTAGCTCCTTGGAAGTAGGCTAGAGAAGTGCTGTAATCTGTCCTTATTGAGAAATCATGAATTATTACATAACTTGCAACACCTGGTGAAACTCTAACCACTGGGCAAGTGCACACACTCAGCTTCTTCCCAGCAGGGAACTGCCAGTTCTAAGTCTAACTTGTGTTTCATAGAACAAATTTGACTAATAGGTGTTTGCTATACAAGTACAGTGAAGTGAATTAAAAATAACTTGACTGGTGCCACGGTGAACACAGTAGTGAGCACACATCTTCCCTTAGCATACTCAGTGCTCCTCTGCAAAGGCAGTAAAAATTTGTTTCCTGCATTGATACTGAAAACAGTACTGCATAGGATTTTGCAAAGCCATGAATCTGTATTTCTACTCCCTGCAGGAAGATAGCCACAATCTTCCAAAAGCACTTTCAGATAAAAACTAAAATGACCGAATGCTGCTCCTTCCTGAAGTGGTGACATGTAAACAGTTTGCAAACTCTTCAGGACTGAGTGCACACTGCATGAACGCAAGGGATGGACTTGCTTACCCAGGCAGTTGTTTCTTATGCCCTCCCCGCACCATACGTGGTCCTTCCGTAAAACCGAAGTGTCTAGTATTAAAGTCACTCTCATTGCATTCATTCCCCTAAAGCCAGGGAATTTTCAGGGAAGAGAACTCACCTGTAACTTGTCCCCAAATGAAAGCTTGTGGATGACGTGAGTCATGTCGGGATTCTGAGGCTGCGCAGTGGCACTGTGTGTTGACACGTGAAAGTTACCAGGGACCTAAAATTAGTCAAGACAAGGAAGACAGGATTTCACATTTTATCCCTCAAGGCATTGCTCAGCTCTGTGATACGAAGTGGAAATACCAGGATCCATGCAGCCTGGCAGGCTGTATCCACTTAGCAGTGGACAACCTCTGGCACATCGGAGAAAGGCTCTGAAATACTTTCCTGCACTTGACCAACAGCCCTATACTGCACACAGAGGATCGCTTACATCCCGCAGCCCAAGAGTCTGGCACCCTCACATTGCCGCTGCTGCTGACTAGGAGGCGATGAGTGGATCACTCCCAACTTTAGGGATTCCTAACACTTAAGGCTATGTCTTTCATCCCTATTACCATAAGATTCGTGTCTCTGACAGGCAACAAACAGTTGCTTAATGTTTTACTCCCACATCTCACATTTGTAAATGGGCCCACTGCTGCAGAACAACCCAAGAAAGCTGTGGATACATTCTTGTTGTAGTACTGCTCACGAGTAAGCTTACATTTGAGAAGATTGTGTGTAAGTATGAGTTTTATATAAAAAAAGAAAAAACCCACTGAAAACAGTGAAGCTTCCCATACAAACTAAGCTAGGTCTTCAGCTGCTAGCCCTGGCAACAACCCTTCCACGTACAGCATTTTTCCATTCTTTATTTTTTAAATGTAGGGTAATACAAAGTTCTGAAAAATACAGATTTCACCTAAGGACTCAGTTCCAAGACAGAAAATAAGCACTGTTGTCATTCTGGTGGGATCACTCTGGCACGCATACACTTCTCAGGTCACTAGCTTTACTCCATGAAGTCTTTCCGCAGATTCAGCTCAATCACTCTTATGGAGGATGCAAGAATTTTCTCGTATTGAGAAAAGGTTGGAAAATTAAACAACACTGAGAAGCAATCTGACATGGCCTAAGACAAGAGTGGGAGGACAGTTATACAACTGGTGCCTGTTGTGCTCTCTGCAGAGACACCTCACCAGCAGGGCCACGGGAGGCCACATGCCGGTTCCATGTGCTTTCAGGAAAGCTAATTTAAATGACTTGAGGAACAGCAGTGCACCCCTGGGAACACTTTCAGGTGTGGACACAAGCTGTGTCATACACAAGCTCGGTAAACAGGGTGGCAGCGTCTGCAGTAAGTAGTACACACAATCATCTCACTGATATCTCGTCCTCCCTCGTCAGGTTTGAGAACAACACCCAAGTGTAACCCTTGGTCAAGTTTCAAAGCCTGGCTACGTCCCACTCCAAGCACTGGCTCATACAGAAGCCTGTACAATTCCTGCCAAGGGACTGCAGATGTCCATCATCCGTGAGAGGTTCAGGTTTTCAGAGCCAGAAGCCCTGGACCAGGTCCCCTTCTTCTGACAGCAATCCCAACCATATGAGGCAACGCAATTAGTGGCCCTTCACAGATTAAGCAGTGAGGGGAGCTCCTCGCTGCCACCTGCAGCAGCCCCCTTTTGAGTTGTTTTGGGGAGCAGAACACACCACATCTGGCAGAGAAACCCCCCAAGTATTTCAGCCCTGCGCTTTGGGAACTAACAGAACAAGAACTGCCTTTCAGGAAGCCCTTTCCCAGTTTTGTGGGCTATCAGCTGCCAGTAATCTTGGTGGCTTAGAGGCAAGGGAAGAAATGTCCTCTCTGTAAGTCCCTAATCCTCTCCACGCCACAGAATCAGTAAGAGGTTCTGCCTGTTATTTTTAGATGCGATTTAACATGACCTGGGAGGAAAAGAAGGAAGTAGGATTTTGTAGCCTGTGGTACATGAGGAGGCATGAATAAAGGGTGTGCCCTTCTGAGGACATCAGTGGGCCCCACCACTGCCTCCCCCACCCCAGCTAGTCATCTCCAGCATTACATAGCAAGATTATTCAATTCTGAACACACCCATCCCAGAGAGGAGCCTCCTCCAGGCCTGGATTTTCATTCTTTGAGACAGAAGCAGAGCATCCCGACAAAGCATGCGCAGAGGCCGCACGCATGGATTCCAAACATCTCAGCATGGAGCCGCTTCTGTTATGCTGGCACCCTCTAGTTGGGAACATTCCTGTCATTCTGCAGCTCTCGAAACAAAAGAGCACTTGGAAAGAGACATTGCCAAAGACCTCTACACAGTGAGTCACGTTTTGGAGGTGCAAAAGTCATGACGAGTAAACATAGAAGGCATTCGGCATTTGTAGGTAATTCATACATCCCCCTAAACATTAGACTGCTGCACCGAGAGAGACAGCAGTGGCCGCAACGCAGAGCTGCTCTCTGCTGTTAAGCAATGCTGCCTCAATTACCTGTTTCGGAGGACGAAGAGAAAGCCTGATCTAACACATTCTGTGCGGGCCTAACTACGCCGCCTCCTCTCTCTGCACTGTTCTGCAGCACTGAAGGACTGAACTTACCACTGATGAGGGACACAAACATACACTCTACAGGAGAGAGACTGACACACAGATTTTCATAAGCGTTTTACAAATGGGTCTTGCTAGCATTTCCTCACCCACTGTCATTCCTACTCACCTTGTTGATGCTGAAATGGCCCTCAAACCTGCAGCCATCCCCATTATTGAGAGGTATCTTCATCGAGTTGTCAATATGACCCACTTCATGCCTTCCCATTTCATCTTGGATGTCTAGTCCAACTACTGCATGGGTGGGAGGGGAGGAGACAAAAAAAAATCCAATCAAAAGAAATAACAGGAAGGCTGCATAGGAAAAGCATGCACTGCTTTTACTGGGAAAAAATCCACATCTTTTTTCCTGACATTTGACTGAACTGTGCTAGTAACATCATTTGTCAAATATTGTTATACCATCTCTCGTAGCCAAACTTCTCAGACTGTATATTTGACACAAATATACCTCCCTTATTTTTCCAGCTGACTGCAATCTCAACTATATAAATAGAAAAAGTTCAGGCAGATAAAGCAGGTGATTTGCAAAAAGCCAACAAATTGCTGATGCATTCAGAGTCACAAATGAAACTTGGAAGGTTTCTTGCTCCCAGACACAGAAAGGTTGCTATGAAAAAAGGAAATAAGATTTAGAAAGAAGCCAGTGACAAAGTTAGTCAGCCACTAAGAAGAGCTGCAGAGCGAGCACAGCGTCCAAGAAAACAGGTGTCCTGGCCTGAAAAAGAAAGCAATGTGGCATTGGCAAAGGCCGCAGCAGCTACTTTGTCTCCATCAACCTTGTTACAGAAGAAGGGCCACTGTACCAGTTTGGGACTGTTTCAAGTATTACTTAAAATACAAATAAAAACCGTTAAGTGAAAAGGGGTACTCACATTCACAATGCAGGTTTGGCAAACTGATGTTCAGATTCACTTCTATTTTACCTCCACTGTCTTTGTCTGGGTCATCCACGTAGAGCTCATTAACTCTGGAGGAGAGAAAACACAGGTGGGTTCAGGCACCTAGCTACCTTCCACAGGGAAAAAACCAAATAGCATGGGAAGGGAAAAAAAGGAGACTTTGAAGCAGGGGGTTTGACTGTGTGACAGCTGCAACAGAGAGAGACAGAGAGTGAGAGCAGAAAAAGCTCTCCACAACTGCACAGGGGCAAATCACAATTTAATTTTACTTCTTGCATGGCAAGTGCTGGAGGCTTTAAACATGTCCCTTGCAGCAGCAGCAAACAAAACTTCTGGTCCGATTTATGCTTCTTGCCCTCTCCCCTAACCTGAGTTTCCAGAGCTGATACAAAACAAGAACCTGATGTTGATGAGGCAGCAGGCTAGTGTGCTAGCCCTCTGCATACCTAGTCTGCTACTCCTTTTAGGAAAGAGGGAAGCATGGGCTTTTCGATTTGTTTCACAAATAATTTTAGAGAAAGCCCGCTCTCAACTATCCCACAGGAAAGGCTATTTGTGTACCTAACTGCCTTTTGTTATTGCCACCCAGCAGACAGAGCAGCAGCAAAAGAAGGCAGCATGGCATAGTTGTATCTCTCTTCTTATTATCTCATTTCAATCTATGAACGGTAACTGAAAGCAATGACTAAAATTGAGGAGAAGAGGATTTGAGCCAGGAACAGATGGGAAGAAACATCCTGGACAGCAGGACTCAACACACTATGCAACAGTCTCCCAGAGAGTAATGTTGTTTCATAGCACCCACAGTGCTGGCACATATTTCACAGAAGACAAAATACACATATAGAGCGAAAGAAATACAAGAGTATAAATATTTATTGTCAGCACATACAATCCATCTGACATGTAAAAAATAAACCAAAAAAATCCAACACAAGCACAGCTGAATGAGCTGAATGGTCCTAGAGAATCCACTCCAGGGAAAGTCACCATGCCGAACTGAGAAGACTGTGAGATTCCCTGACAGCTCTTTCTCCCTCAAAGCCCAACACTGTTTTCAGCCTCATAAAATACGAAGAATTGACAATTTATCTTCCAGTCAGACAGATTATAAAGCTATGGGAACTTATGTTCAGGCAAGCTACATAAAGTAAACTACCTTTGCTACTAGAGTGCTATGTATTATTTTTATTTAATGCTCAAAGTGCATGAAACCCTTTGACAAGCCCTTGCAGAAGAGTCTATATGCTAATAGACAAACCAGACTAAGGGCAGCTACAAGACAGATTCAAAGTGATTTTGCTCTGGTGATACATCTCTGCACCATAATGAACTGTTTGCCCCGTGGATCGAGAAGAAACAAGCCTTCACACTGAGAAACACACAGCTGCCAATTTTTTTAGAGGTAATTACTCACAGGTCAGTGGGGTTTACAGACACTCATTTAAAACCAGCACAGCATTTGTTTTCAGCTTCACAGCCCTACCTTTCTCTGGTTTTAATTGGCTTGACAAGTTGCTTGCAATCATTACTCAACGTATTTTTCAAGTGATTAATAAAAATGACACAGAGGGAGGGGAAAGATTGCTCATCAGTGACCTAGTTAGAAGCTTCTTGGCTGAGCCCTCTTCTCCCTGGTGGAATGTATTAAATCTTCTATGTGTTTATTACTGGCAGATTGGGTAGCAATTGGGATTAAGTCATATGGCCAAGTATGGTTGTGAGGAGCAGCTCCAGCCAGGACAGGCATTAATCCCCCAAAGCCATGCGCCTTTCTGTGCTCCCCAAATCCTCCCATCAAGATCCCAGTTGGCAGCAGACCTGTTTCGTAACAGCACCTGGCTTCTTCCCAGCTCTCTGCCGTCTGAGATGTGGGCCATGCCCAGCCAGTGCCGCCAGCAACTTGGCGTTACTGGCAAAAAGGAGCATTCATGCCAGGGCTGACAGAGAAGCGGGTCAGGTTCAGCAGCTCAGCTGAACATCCCAGCTCCTTGGAGGAAAGCTCTAGGAACGTCAATATTTGTATTTGCTGATTTCCAGTTCCAAACCTGTCAGAAAACACGCGGTCAGGTGCAGTCTGTCAGCAAAGGCACACAAGCGAGCGAGCAGTGGGTGCCGGCAGGAGTTACGGGATGAACCACGCAGAGGGAGCCTACGGAAGCTCTTATGTAGGAAGGCAAGCAGTGAGGTCACCCGGCTGCAGACTGGATCACTGAGGCAAAGAGAAGTAGGCCAGTTTGTCACGTCACACAGCCCATTAGCTGCAGATAAAGGAAACTGGTTTCCTGTCCTGCACTCCAGTCACTGGACCAACGGTTCCCAACTTGTCCCTTGTGCAAGGCTCACAGCCATTTCCTCCTCCTCCTCTTTACCTACTAGCCCCCTGCCCCTCTCCCACCCACGTTCCTGATTTCATAACCCCATCTATCACTCCTTAGACATCTGACAGCTTGTGATAGTTCGTCTTCCCTTCCCCTCCCTCGGCCCTGCAGCGCTGCCGTTCATGGAGCATGCTGCCTGCTGAACCCACTGCTCCCATCTGGCTCCGGCCGCACCAGCTCTTGCGGGGGGCCCAAGCCCACAAACCCAGCAAGGTTTCTCACCAGCGGCTCCAAAGAGCACCCTTCACGCTGACCTGCTCTGTTATTGAGGTTCCCTCTCACTATGGGGAACCAAGGGCACAATGACAGCACACCACAGGCTACACTCGCTGGGGCAAACCGCAGGAGATACATCATCGTTTTCAACAAACTGGGAATATCACTCCCAAAATACGTTCTGGAAACCTCACAGGTAAAGCAAACGGCCGGGGTCAAGGCTAGTCCCTGTGAAGCAGAGCCACCTAAGTCTGGACGGGGCTGGCAGGGAACCGGCACTTACACCTCCCTTGCTGTCCTTCTCCCCAGGGCCAAGCAGCTAAATTCCACACAGCCTTCCTATTATTGAATTGGACAATTCTGGGATGTTGGGAAAAGCACTAGTTACCACCTCTAGTAACTCTCCCTGAAGGGATAACGTCTCCAGTGGAAGAATGAAGTTGGTTCTAATTTATAGCTGTCCCTCCTGGAACATAAAGTGTCCCAGGAGTAACAGAGCTTAACAATGAATCCAGGACGGCCACAAGGCAAATAAAACCCGAGGTCAGACAGAAGGACACTGTAAACACAGCTGCTGCTTTGGCTGTTTAGAGGCAGCGTACAGCGTCGTATCGCAGCTCCAAAGATGACGCATACCTTCTCCGAAGACCCTAACCACACAGGAGCTGGTATTTCACCAGTTGTCGTTAAGGACTATGTGAGTAAAAGCAGCACAATAAAGCAGGGGTGAGGTGCAGAGCTAGGAAAGTACAATGAGGGCAACAGGACGGGGGGAGGTGGCCCTCTCCCCCCCCAGGGCCTCCCACCACTGATTCAAGGAAAGGGAGGAAAGCTGCTCCACGCAGCAGGAGCCATGATCCACACAGAAAGAATCTGCTTCACTTCTAGAAAGAACCATTTCTAAATACCTCACATTCCTGAGTGGTGCTGCTGGGCTTCTTGATTGCTTATCCCCTTTGCTGACAAACTTGCAGCATTACACAGAAAATGTTGGAAGCACTCTAGCTAAGATCGCAGATCATGCAAATGGCACGCCGAGACAGAATGAAAAGGAGAAACACCAGCAAGAGATCTCAGCATTTCTTTAAGATTTTATCCAAAGAAAGCCAGACCCATCCCTCATGCTTTAGCACTAGATTTACGACACAGCAGCTTTGTTTCCCCAGAAACAAAACTTCCTCAGTAACTTACTTCCTGGTCACTACTAACCAGCAGCCCTGGCCACTAACATTAGACACTTCAGCACTTCAACAGCTGAAGAGCTTGTGGCCCTTGGAATACAAGAGGAGACACACTGCATCGACCTTTCAGAGCTCCACATGCTTCCTGGGTGCTCTCTAAACACATCTTCCTTGTCCTTTATCATCTTCATCCTAGCCTCTGTTTCAAGTTTTAGCCTTTTTTCCCCTCCTCTTTCACAGCAAACAACAAGGCACCCTCCCTCCCCAGCCATCAGCCATATAGAAAATACAGCCATTTACTCCAGGAAGCTGCATTTTACCTTGTCCTCCAACTCTCAGAAATCCTCCCTGGTCCCCAGGACCCTAAGCCTAAGAGAGAAAATAATTATTCTTTCTTGAGGGAGCTCAAAGCTTCTCAAAAGACTTTCTCAGGCAAACTCTCTTGGCTTCACTTGCCATTTCAGCTCTAATCAACCACCTTCCAGAAACAACCATCCAAAGCTAAGATTCCTGTACTACCATCTTTTCAGTTGTGCCAGACCGGAGAAGATCCAACATAAGACAAACAACCCATCTTCTTCTCAATCTGTGCAAGGAAACAACAACCTGCTGGTCAGCAAATTCGCTACTGTGTAATAAATTGTGCACATGTCTATTGCTCTGCCATTTGTAATCTTACTTCTACGTCCTGATCTCAACCAGTTCTTCACTGAGAAGGTCTTTGTCCCAGATTAGGTCTTAGCTCAGCTGTGAAGCACAGAAAATGCACTGTCCTACACAGGAAGGAATTACAGTTCTCCAGGAGGTAGGAAGGAGAAGGGTTCGAAAGACGTCAATGTAGATTTGAGTCAGAAATTGCAAATGACATCACAACACGACCTTCCACTTCCTGCTAACCCACACATGTGCATTAGGACAAACGGCATAACAGCACTTCACAAATATATAACACCTTTTATTAAGTAATCTCCAAGTTACTACGCAAACACTAATTAAGCTTCTTAGCACCCCTGAGAGGTAGGCAGCTACGTATTACATCCTTCTACAGAAAGGTCTCAAGGTTAGTCCATGGCAAGAAGAGGATTACAACTCCGCACCACTCTGACTGCTAGGCTGTATCCCCTGTGCTGGTCTAGTTTGCTCCAGCATTTCATCTGCCTCAACGGGATCAGTTGCTGGAGTTGGAGTTTTATCTCCAGTTTAGCATCAGAAGGTATCAGTGGTAGCACTGTGCTCCGGGTGCAGACGGCTTATGCTCCGAGCTTACAGTTTCCAGCAGAAACTCTTGCTGCACCAGGATCACGCTCTGCTGCTTAGAGCAGGTGCAGCTTGACCCAGCAGGTTGTTAGCAGAGATTTTCATGGGCCAAGAGCCACAAGACACATTCCACATACCTTGGAGAAGAGCTAAGGGACGAAAACCCTCTGAAGGCAGGTAACAATTCTGCTTCACTGCAGGATCAGGCTTGGGCATACAAATGAATCCAGTGTGAACAAGCAACGCTGGTCTCCGAAGCTCCTAGTGTTTTGCTTCCTTCCACATTGGGGGTACCTGGCAGCCTGCACGAACAGTCAAGTTGTGCTGCACGTGATGTGGCCCCGGCAGAGGAGCTGCGCTGTGTGATATTCATAGACTGGGCAAGGTATTTTTCAAAATGACTAAAGCTAGCAGGTGTCTCCAGTGAATGATCCGGTCACCTTAAATGAACATTTATTTGGACATTGCTCATGATTTACAATTTAATACAAAGACAGTGTGTTTATTACTGCTTCAGTAATTAATTGCCTTGCAGGGGGGCACAGCCTTCCAAGTGGCAAAGTTGTAACTTCAGACTGCTCTTTCTTTGCCTGTTACTATATTTAAAAAAAACCCAAACAACAAACCAAAAAACCCACTGCCAGAAGCTGTGTGCTGCTTTCTGCCGCATGCTTTGGCAGAGGAGTTATTGTTGAGCAGCTACACTCATACCACAAGTACCCCATTCACACCCTTCTGCCCCTTCCCCTGGCTGCCAAAGTGAGGCAGACTAGATCAGTTAATTACATCTTTCCTCCTTAATGATGGAATACTTGGAAAACTCTTATTGATTCTACAGAATATAATTCATGACCTAATTATAGTGATAAACCTGCAAGATTATCATCTTGCCAGCTATTAACTTCTAGCACTGATCTGAGTTAATTAGAAAAGATAGGTGATTTCTACACTCTTGACTTGCAACATAACAGCACGATGAATGAGGAAGGCTGCTAAAAGTATGCCAGGCAATTTCTAGCCCTGAATCTACTCTCAACTCTCAACCTACTACTGATCCTGCCCAGGAAATACCAAACAGATTTAGCACTTCAGCTTAACTTCTTCAGCTATCTGAGTCGTTTGCTCAGTGGGACAACCGTGCTTGATACTGACAAATTTTGCAGAGGTTCAAATGTGTAGCATGAACCTCCTTTTTTTAATCCATCTTTTACAGAATTAAGGAGGCCAATCTAGGTTCTTGTTTTGGACTAAGTCTTCAGTCAGTCTCAGTTTGGACAGAACATAAAACCAAATGAACAAAAACTAATCAAGAAGCTCCTTGATTTCGAGTCAAAGTCATCCTCCCTTCAACTGCAATGACTGGTTGTGGCTGAGCAAAGAAGGAAAAACCTCTTCCCCCACCAGCCCTTCATTCTGCTTTTCCTGGAAAGAATGCAGCCCCACCTAAGAACCAGGCTTTGATTTCCTTCATGGCTGCTCAGCAGACAGCCTGTTAGGGTCACACAATAAATCAAGATGAGAAACTAGGAGTTTTCTACCCTACTCAGGCTCTACGCAGGAAGCCAGTCAGCAGCAAAATAGGAGATGCATTTGCAGCGCGTTACCTATGGCACATGAACTTCCTGCATGTCTGCTGTAATGTGCGCACGTCTTAGTTTGGCTTCCTAAACTGAAGTAAGATCCCCTGCACAGACGCAATCTTCACGCTCATTAGAAATGCCCACACGAGTTATGACATACCTACTGTGATGCACGCTGCCTTCCCCACATAGGTAATCTCTTTGGTTTTAGTGTTATGACTGTTATCCTCAAGATGAGGGCGTAATTTCTTGGCTTTCTGCCACCCAGACAAGTCTTTAGCAGTTGAGATTATAAACGCTAAAACAATGGGCTGGTCAAGGAAAAACTGCTTTGAAGTTGGGCAACACTGACCGTACTGAGATTTCTAGTAATACCAGGAATTTCAGTTGCTACAGCCATACGAACGTAGAAGAAAGTCCAACAGTGGGTAGAAGCGAACAAGTATTCGGGGTTAGCGTGGTGCGCAGCAGACCTTATTTTCTCACATTGCAACATGAGTTCCACAAACCACACCAACCTCTAACTTTAGAGACAGATACCAAAGAACCCTCCTGCTGGTGAGCCAGACAGTTAATCCTGTGGGTACCACTGCTGTTGAGGTTGCTGCTGACTTGCCCTGCAGCAGGCTGTCAGTGCACACACACCATGCACAATTACTTGGCTTAATGGGGCTATGAGGTAAGTATGAGTCCACATCAGCAAACCTGGTACGTCTCTGATGTGAGGCACCAGGCCAAGTGCTCTCGATTTCACCTTGCCATCAAAAATGTGCAGCTATCCCCACGCAATCCAGCTCTGTCAAGCGCATGACTGCTTTAAAGGAAACCTGACGCAAGAGGAGAAAGACTGATGCAGTCTCATAGTACAGCCGGCACTGGCAAAGCAGGAAAGCTCACCCCATGTAAGTGCATGCTAATTAATCATTCAGATCCTGGCTGACACTAGGAAACTTCAAGCTGGGAGAGATATCTGTTGTAGGAGACTTAATACAAAAGAAACTCTAAGCTTGCAATAAAAGTTGATAGGAATTGAACAGTTTGCACATAAGGAATCTTCCGTATCTTCAAAAGTATTTGATTCATGGGCAAACAAGGCTCAAAGTATCTCTGTAAGGTACCGTCTCCCCTGTTATTTGCTACCACCCAGTGAACCGGTGGCACAGAGTTCTCACACTGTTTGTTCCAGACCACGCAGAGCTCCACACTTCTGCACCCTTATCCCAAATGATGAGGCTATATACTGCCTTGCAACACATCGCTACTAACACACAACTGAAAAGGAAGCACAAGAGGTTCACAACATCTTTAAACACCTTTAAGGTGTTCCCAGAAGAGAAAACAATGAGTAAGAAATGGAAAAAAGAAAAGTTTACTTCCACTTTAAAAGTTGCTGAACTGGGAAGCACTTTGTTATGTGACTTTCTAAAATATTTCCACTATTACAGGGGAGCCTGTTCACCAAAGCTGTGGGTGACCTGTTCCCAGCCACAGAGGTTTTGATGACCTATAACTCATCAGAAGGAGGTTTTCGTATTCTGCAAGCTATTGTGTTGGATGGTCCATGACAAATCAGTTTCCTGCATTCGTCTCAGTCTCTTCCACGACATCCTCTCTAAAATTTTACGGCTTTACCGCTTACAAACCCAGTTCCTGCTAGGAGAAGGCAGTTTACCATCTCTCTGACGTTTTAATGAGAAACTTGTCAGCTGAGCATGCAGGAGCTTATAGCACTTCTAATATCTTTGCGGAAAATGCATCATCCTGTTAAGAAAAAAGCATGAAGAGGCCTCAGAGGATCATACAATTTTGCTATTCAAAAAGAAATCTCTAGTCGGGAAACTACCACTACATAAAGGCATGTGCACTCAAATAACTGGATCAAAATCAGGTAACTATTACTAATTCTTCTGGTAGAGCATTAACTAAACAAAAAAGAAAACCAGATGAGAGAATGAGATCTAAGAGGACAGCAAAAAAAAGTACTATTTTACCTGAAGCAATTTATCTAGCTTTTCTCTGTTTTTTAAAACAAGAAAACCCAAGAAAACTCAGCTCCTGAGAGAAGTGGGTTGATAAGGCGGCCCTAGTATTTTACAAATAAATGCATGGAACTGAATTCAAAGAGACGGCAAAGATAACATCTCTGAAGTAAATGTGCAATGGGCATAAAAAAAAATCAGCTAGAGCTAGATTACACTACTGGCTTAAGGTTAAACATTACCCAAGGTTAAAATTATTATTGAAATCATATTGCTGACCCAAGTCAGAGCTGCTCAAAAACAATGAAAAAGCGACATGGTTATCAGAAGCCACGTAAAGCATGGTCAATCTAAATACAGCACAATAAGCCCAACGTATTTCAAAGCCCAACTTCTTCGCTCAGCAGTGACATCTGTTACTATCTAGACCGTCATGTAAGTCTGACAGAAGTTCCACCCTTCCTAACTATCCAGGAACTGTGCATCACAGTCTAGTGAGCTCATGGACACATCAGTAGGATGATGGAGGATATTTCCTAGAACCTAAACCAAAGGTACCCATGTTAATGGTTACTAAGAAAAGTTTCTTTCAAGGGAGGAGCAGCATGAGAAGAGGGAGAAAAAGTAGTGTGATTAACTAAAATACTTGTTCCATGAACAATTTTTAAAAGCAGAAATTATTTCCATTTTGCTCAAAGCAAGGTCTCACAGAGGCTACCTGGGACAATTTGTCTTCAGGCACAAAACCCGTCAACTAAGTTTCCAAGTCAGGCTCATCAGGTGAAAAGAAAGAAGATAAATCTCATACATGAGCAAAGCTATCTGCATGTATCAGAGATACAGCTCTGACATTAAAAAAAAAAAAGATATTATTAGCATTAAACTAATAATCATTCATATTTTATGCAATTCATTTTTCCAAAAAGCATCTCCAAAAACATCCAACGAAGACTGGCAGAACGTGATACCCATTTTATCCACAGGGAAGCAAGGGGAAAAGAGAACGTCTTCTCAGAGATCCCACCATGTCTGCGATGGGACCGCACAGTCTCAAGAGCACAGACCATGTGGATTCATCCAGTAGGCACCACACATTTAAACATACGGTGTCACTGATGAAAAACATGCTACTTTTTGAGAATCACTTTGAATCAAACAGAGGAAAGTGCCTATTCAGGAGGAGAGGGGAAGCAAATCTCAGATGAGGGCAAGAAAACAACAGCCTAAGGAGGAAGAAGGAAACTGCAACTGACTGGAATTCATCATCTTAGCATTCACACTGCCTTACACCTGATCACCAGAGAACTGAAAAGGGTCAGAAGCTTTTGATCCGCAGTCACATGAAAAATATCCACTCTGCTCAACATGTATGCAGCTAATAAAGGATCAAGCAGGTCTGCAACAGTTTTCTCCATCAGAATTATTTTAGAACCAAGGTGTTCCCCAGCATACTCTAGTAAATTAAAAAGCTGAATGAATGACTGAGAATTCAGACTCAAGCAAAAGGAATACAAAAACCATTAGACAACTAACGGACCTAGTGATATTACAGGCATATTTTTCCAAGATAACAGAGTGAAGCTGTAAAGAATCATATATGCACATACATTCAAACAAAGGAAAACATGATTTTTACTTACATTTCAGTGGCTATGAATCCGGTGAGCTCAGACAGGAAGAGAAACAGTATGAAGAGACAGCAGCAGACAGAGACTGGCAAAGAGGCAAGAAGAGGAAAAGGTTAGTTTCATATCTCTAACAAAGGCAAAAACTGTTTTCACCCAGGCATATTGTTCCCCCCCATGGATACACCACCCAGACACACTTAAGAACTAATTTAGAGACGCAAATGAGGCCATCAGAGCCGTAACCTTCAATGGCATGCTAATACCCAACATCCTGCTGGGTATCTTAATTCTTGGTCCACCTCTTCCACACTGATTTCTAGCTCGCTATGGTTCTACCAGCACACAGCCTTGGTCTGCCAGCTCTCCCAGCTTCTTCACAAAGCTGCTTGACGATATATTACATCTTTGGAGCCCTTGCTCCAAATAGAGTTTTATTACTAGTAAAACCTCGAGAAAAGAAAAAGATCAGCACTTCCTTGCTTCAAAAGCATACGGTCAGCTACAGTGGTTTGTGGATTAGGAGACACTTTGGTTCTTTATCAAATTGTAAGGCTACATCTAAGTCATCCCACAGCCTGTACTACCCACTAGATAGAGCTGGTACAGCAGAGACATGGCAATAATGGACTAGTCTAGCCAATGCCTGATACTTCTCTAATTTCTCCATTTGGCCATACATTGATTCTTCAGAGAGGGAAAATTCCCAGCGAAGGAATTGCAAAGTATCTGGACAAATCCCATATCTTTTCTAAGAATGCCAACCTAGAGTTAAAAGAAGGGAACCCAAAGTAACTGGCACATTACTGGTTATTCTTCATCAGGAAACTATTCAAAACATCGTACAGTGACATTCAGACAGCAGTGACAGAGTCATTGACCCACAAAGGAGGGGCTGGAAGGACACCTGTAAATCCTATTGAACAGGGATGACTGGAGGAGACAAGGATGTGCCAACTCAAGGAGACAGGGCTGCAATGTGTATCTGTATGAAATAAAATACCCAAGTTCACCATGAATCACTATACATAAGAGTAAACCAGGAAATGGCATGCTACTCCAGGGCTGTGACAACAGTACCATCTGGCTCACCCCTCAAGCCCAGCAGAGCTGCAATGACCAAGCACTCTTTGGAAATGACCACTTTACCATAGCCACTAATTAGGATTGAGAAATAACACAAGAAAAACTCTGTTCCTCAGCTTTATTCCACATGACCTATACAGTCTGAATGCCCGTTCCTTTGGGAAGCTCAAGCAATAACGGGCTGGGAAGCAATTTTATCATACAATTGCGTCTGTCCCAACTCCCTTGGTAGAGAATGTGAGAGGCAAGGGAAGGAAAGAGGAGGTACTTAAGGCAAATACCGAGACAGACCCTTGTGCGACCTAAAGCCTTGTGCCCCATTCTTCAGATTAGTCAGTTTATAGTTCTGAGGAAAGAGAAATGCATTGCTTCCCCTTCCTCATCAGAGTAATTTCAAGGGTGGATTAATGTACTGACCCTCTGAAAAGTGCAAGGGTTTAAAAGAGATGCCAAAAAAATCCATTAGCTAGGATGAAGAAAGAGAGAAAAGGAAAAACAAAGTCAAAGACCAGCAGGAAAATGAGGGGATATTAATTTCTAAAGAGAAAACTCCGTCGGTTACACAGTTGCTTCCAAGTCTTAACTGTCAAGACAGAGAAGAGCAATACTGCTGTAACCCAGCTAAACCATCGGCATGGTGCACCATGCAGCGTGGGGGAGGAGAAAGGGCTACTTAAAGCACAGCAGCAAATCCTTATGAGAACATACACACCTACGTAAGAGCACAAAAAAAGTAACCTAAGCACAAGACTAGTTCATCCAGTGTTTCTTACTGTTAATCACCAAACAGCACAGATGCAAGATCTCTGATCTTTGGCAGTATGCAGGGGAGAGCATCTGACATACAGACAACCCTTTCTTCTTTAATTGCTTCCCATATTCCTCTTTGCTTGTTATCCTGTAAAGGCTTTCCACAGCATCAGCCAGACCTCTCTACTCTCCAGGACTTCTATGCAAGCCTGGTACTACTAACTGTAAACTCTCTCCCAGAGTCTTCTTTCTCTTCCAACTTTTTAATATTCTTCTCTGCCATTTATATCATCAAATTACCTTCTCCTTTTCCAGTATACAAAGCATCTGCTCCCTCAAGTCCATCTTCCAATCCAGCTCTTGCAGGGAAGGCTTGTGACAACACTTACCAAGCACAGTACAGTAAAATTCCACTAACCTATAACTAAAAAATCCTGCAAGAATGCCCTGAAACACCTAGCAGGGACTGACCTTCAAAGCTTCTCAATGTCTTCAAACTGCATTGTCAGTTTTCAACCTTAGAAGAGATTACTGAGGGTGGACATGAGAGGGGGACATAAAATCACAAGCAGCCTGAAGGAGATGAATGGGCAACAACTACCCCACTGTCTCTTCCAGCATGGGAATGGGAGGGAAGGGGGAGGTTTTCCTTTACAGAACACCTAATTAAATTCTGAAAATTCATGACTATGGACGTTGAGAATGCTTAAAGAAAAATCTGTAAGATTTCAAAAAGGAATCATACGTGTCCTGAAAGAGAAATCCATTGAGGGCTACTAAGCGCAAAGGTACCACCTCCAGCTCAGGCAGTTCCGAACTGCCAGCGGACGGGGGCCTGGTGAGGTGTTCAGCCTGTCCTCGTGCTCTTTCTCAGGCATCTGCTGCTGACCACTCCTGGCCAGAGGACACCAGGCTGCACAGACATTTGCACTGACCTAGCTAGCATGGCCGCTCTTGTGTTAAAACTCTTCTTGTACACACGCACATTTTCAGGGTGGGGGGGTGTCTCTAGCTTGAGAAGCGTGAAAGACTTACGCGTTAAACCATCTCTAGAGCCAATGGTTTTTCAGATGCAGAACGTGAGCTCCTCTCCTTAGCATGGAGCTGCAGGCATATAAGATGTTCCCAGCATAAGAATTTACACACACGGTGCTTCGGCTACTTATTTCATAGCGAAGGTCTTTACTTGCTTCCATGCAAATGTGCAGTTCCCGCCACCCACATTTGACAACTGTATTATATTTGGAAAAGTAGATTAAAGGCTAGGATCAGACAGAATAAACCAATTCATGCATAAAGCTTAGTTTAACTGCAAGAGCACTGTGATGTTCCCACAGAGCTCAAAGGACCACCTAAGACAGGTTTCTTAAAACTCTAATATGATAACACAACCAATATATCAAAGGTTGCTGGTGTTAGATGCACTGAAACACACTGCTGTTGGCTAATCAGTAATCCCAGAAGGCTGGGAAATTCCGCCAAATTAATTTTCCTGCACTAGCTTCAACAACCTAACCTTTTTGTACACACCCTATCTATGTACATTCCTGACTCTTCCTCCCCACCCCACAAGAAATGAAAGAAACGCAGTGTTTAACACATCATACAGACTGCAAACGTGGATCCATGGCTATATTAAGGCATAAAATTATTAGTATTTATTATTCAACGGAGCAAACTGCTATGAAGTGCAAGGAACGGGTCTTGTTACAGATGCCATGTGAATCATAACTTCGATATTTCCTGATGTGTATTTAAAACTCCAGCCGCCAAACAGCACAGAGTATTTCTGGATAACATTACCATGTGTGCATACAACATGTGCATGCAAACTATGCATCCACACTGACTGATAAATAGCAGGATTGCTACAGCAGCTGTCCAAGTTGCAAGCCCCTCTCTCAAGAAATCAGACTGCTCCTGTCCAGCCAGATGCCAACTGCCAGCCAGCCAGGGCACGTGCTGCTGCTGCTGCCTACATCCCCAAACATGGCCAAGTTATCACCACGTTAGTCAGGTCTGTCGGAGCGGCAGTGCGCTGCCATCACAAACACGCTACGCAGGGGTGGGAAGACCTGCGACTGGCACAAGCATCTGGTGGGAGAGGGACAACAATGGCATGACTGGCTGAGTGGCACAGGGATCACGGTGCTGCCTGAAAGAAGAGATTTTTTATTGGGAAAAAGGAACGAGTAACTTCTGCATGCTTTTCAGAGAAGTCCACAGCAGCGGGTTTGTTGTTCTGCACAAACTTTACTCCAGTAAAATGCAACGGACTGGTCTTGGTTTCTTCATTCCTACTGATTTTCACTAGTCAGAAGGGTTGCTACACAGACCTGCAGTATCTTGCCACGTTCACTGCAACTTCTGAAACTACATAGCCATACATAATAGAAAGCCTCAATAACCCTCCAGCTGGCTTCTGAACTTGCTTGCAATTGAAGATTGCCTTCCTCTTCTCCACCAAAATACCCTAACACTTACTCTCCCCTCCCTGAGCTGCTTCCCTCCTGGAAGACTTGAACTCTTTAGCCTTGGAGGTCAGAAGCAGAGCTGCTATTTTTCCATCTCTTCTGTAACGTGATCTGCACCTTCTTCCCTAATAAACCTCAAATGTATCAAAAAAAGGCCTTTTTACAATCCAAAAGTAACTGCAGGAATCCGGCAGTAAATCCATTCCTATTCCTGAAAGCTTCCAGCACCATAAGTGACATTGATCTAAAGTTTCAGCAGAAATCACATGGAACTGGCCTAAATTAAGTCAGCTACTAAGGGCTATTTTACATCTGCTCTTTAAAACTTGGAGGACTTAAGGAAAGCCAAAATACAGCTGCAGCCATAGTAATATCGTGTGTTTACTAGATCCCAAAATATTTTTTCAGAGGCAGAATGTTTCCCCCTCAAGCCCTCAATGTTATTACAACCTGACTTCCCTAAAGCAGTTCTCACAAACCATGCCACCTTTCCAAACTTCAAACTGGCATGGCAATGGGCTGGTCTCATCCACGGCCTCCTAAAACACGCAAGATTTCTGGCTTTCAAATTACAAGACACAGGCTTGGTCAGACAGAGAGCCCATTAGGAAAGCTGCACACAAGATCCTCACATGCAAAGCCACCAGAGTTTGTTGGCTGCCTGTGTGGTTCAAAAGCTTATATCAGGCTGTCTCCAAACACTCTGACAAAAAGAAGGAGAACCAGTTAGAGAAGAAAAATCAAAGCCTGAGAAGCTGCAAGTAACAATAGAGAGAAATAAGTCAGCTAATAATTTTAAGTAAGAGTCACAGCCTTCAAGCCTTCCCACAACAGACTTATCACTTGAGCTGTTTACTGCAGATCAGAAAGCCTAACACTGAATGGCCTTTGATGGTTTTTTTGTTTCTAAAACACACTCTTCAGCAGGTGATTCATAACAAGACCAATTCTCAAAGGCAGCCCAGTTACAGTGTGGGAACACTTAGTTTCCAAAACAGAAGGTAGGATCACTAACAAGTTCAAAGTGTTCTTTCAGAACACTAAATCTCATACACCTCTAAATTAGCAAACAGCTTTATTCAAGCCCTTTGTTCACAGTCTCAGCAAACCTAAAAGGGAGTCAACGTACAAGTAATTCAGCGGTCAGGAGAACATGGAAGACAAGGACTCTCTGAAAGTAAATATCTGAGTAACGTGCTATCTTCACAGAAGCAAAGAATAGTTGAGGCTGGCAGGGACCTCTCTAAAGATCAGCCCGTGCAACTCCCTGGCTCAAAGCGGGGTCAGCTGAAGCAGGTTGCTCGGGGCTGGGTCTAGCTGATTTGAGTACCTCCAAGGACAGAGGCTCCACACCACCCTGGGCAACCTGTTCCAGTCTTTGACCATCCTCACAGTAAGGAGCGAGGAGTTTCATTAGCTCACAAAGGGCTTTCCTTTTGTGTCCACTGATTCACTGGCACTGACTCAGTTCTATTTGATGCCTGCTGTCACCAAGGGATATGACGTCACTCACGTCAGCAATGACATACAAGGCTACTGACCCATCTACAAGAATGGATGAATGGAGCACAGCTACATGATCAAAGGAAGCCACTGTTCAATGGAACAGGAAAGCTGCATTAGGCATCTAATTACAGGCCTGGCAGGATCAACCTGATCAATGTTTACCACTCTGCACAGAGCCCTCGCTGCATGTAATTGTGTGAAATTGCATTACTCAGCCTACAGCCTCCCTCAGGAGGAGGAAGGAAGGAAAAGGGGCCCAAGGCAAGAGATTTGTATCAGCTGAAGCCTATGCATTGATACACAGGAGTGAGAGTGGATCACTATCAGTGGTTCCTGACCAAGCAATTTTTCTTCTTTAAAAGCACAATAAATAACAACGAAATAAAATCTCTGCTCATTAGTCCCACCTACAACATCAGATGAATCCCCTGAGTATGCGATGAGAGACATACGCGTTTCCCAAATCATCTTCACCGCTGGCCACCACATATTTGCCACCCACACTGCTCCTTACTGCTCCAGAACCCAGATTCCCTGTTGCAACAGTTTGGCTCCTCAAGTCTCTTCCACAAGCAAAGGCCTGGGCACACCAACTGAACACAACTATTACGGGTTGTTTTTCACACCGAATGAGGGGATGCCCACCAGGCAGAGGTACAAAATCTGCAGTCACCCGCCTCCACCAGTGTCTGGAACAGACTCACAGCCAGTGTTCATGGAAAGACCCTAGCAAAAAGCTCTCTAGCTACTTCAGTAGCCAGCAGCCTGGGCATTTCAGCACTAGCTTTTAGGAGCTCCCTTTCGTGACAACGTATCTTTACTACTTTCTGTTGCCGAGGTCCTGAATCCATGCAAACTACTTTGCTGTTTAGTACAACCTGACAGATTGGGCAAAATGAGCTGTCTCAGCAACAAAGGATACCCTTTCCAGTGTTTAATATCCCTTTACAAAAATTCCCTGGAGACAGAGAAGCCAAGCAATCTTTAATTTTAGATCAGAGCTATGCAAGGACATAAAAAAGAAGGATTACTTACTAATAGCCCCTGTGTAGGTTGGCTGTGTAAGGTCTTTTGGCACCTTCCTGTAGATGTCAAACCTGAAAGAGGAAAAGTAACAGCCATAAAACAGGTGGAACATTTCAATACATTTTATGTCCCCACAGGGATGAATGATGCCGAAGTTTTTCCATCCAGCCTTCCAACAACATTTTTCAGTTCACAGAAGGATATGAGGAGGAAAAACAAAGTAAAACAAAAAACCCTTTTTCTTTTGTACAATTATGTAACTGTGCTCCTTCTTGGCTCCAGTTTCCAAAGCACTTCACTCCGCCTGTCCCTGCCTTGCTGTCATGGATCTGTGCAATCTGAACCGTGAGAGATGCCAGGGAAGAAGTCATGCTGGACAAGTTTATAGACCACCGTAAAAGGAAAAGGATACTCTACAGACTCCTGAATAAAGAGTCCTGGCAACATGCTGAGACACAACCTATATTGCCCCTTGCAGTTCGCATCCTGCCACAGTCAGGAACTGACAATTCCAAAGTCAGAAATCAAGGTGTTGAGACAAGAAACCTTACCCATGGACACTGGATACACAAGAGATTAACCCAGAAGTTTGCTGCTCCCCCAGCAAAATCCAGTTTAATATTAGACTGTTGTTTTGATTCAGTCATATCTTTTAATATCCATATGGCTCAGCTTTGCTATTTTAAACTCTCCATGGTTAAACTTTCACTGCCCCTATGATGTTAGCTGTATTATTTCCTACAGCCTTGTGTTCCTGCACATCCAGCCGCAATGCAGCTCTGACATCAGTTTTTCCACCACTCAATAAAAATTAATTAATGCATTAAAAACACACACACACACCCCCTAAAGAAGGAAGTGACTTGTTCTCCCCCAAAACAGACTTTTTTTGGATATACCACAAGTGGGTGAGATCTGATGCTTTTTCCAGCCCTGGAGAGGCATGAGAGACACTGGCTTCCAAACTCCCGTTCTATACAGCATCAAGGCGAAACACCTCCATGTTTATTCAGTAGTTCCTACTACACCAAATATTATACTGGGAGTTTAAAAACTACATCTTCTTTCTTTTCTTCACTCCTCATCTGTTGAGATCACTTACAACTTGGAGGCACTCTGGATGAATAAAACAGGACTTGCTTTGCATGAGATTAGGACACCGTTGCTATGTTTCATTCAGGAGTTGAAGCTGGGGGAAGGAAGGGTAGGAGAGGGAAAGAGAGCAGGTATAAAGACAGTTCACTTGCCCAGCTCAAGTTCTGAACAAGCTATGGCATCTCTTAACCGTTCCAACAACCCACTACGATACACTTGACAGTGTGCTGCACAGGATATGCATGGAGCTGTATGTTTTTATGACTCTCTTCACTGTCATCTCCTAAATACATTAGTAATATTCCTGAACCAAACAGTCCATTTATGGCTTTCCAGCTGCCCTGAGAACAGCTGGAAAGTGCTGTTTACATTCTTTCCACATAAACCAAAGCAACAGCAGCAGCGGATGGTAAAGCAACCCAAAGCAGTTGGTGACATCACGGTCTCACAGGCAGAGGAAGTAGCTGAGCGTTCCTGCTCACAGCCCATTAAACACTGAAAGCTGGTGTCGTCTCGCCAAAGTCACAATAATAGATCAACAAGGCTAAAAAAGCTGAGAGAAAAAGAGAGAGAGAAAGCACATGAACACACAAGAGCTGCTGAGTGTGAGTGAACAATTAGAAATAGGAAATAGCTCTCTGCTGGACTGAGTAAAAACAGCAGCATGTGGATACTATAAAAGGAAGTTTTTTCTTACAATGAGAAATATTTACTAGCATTAAAATGATGACCCATCACAGGATTAAAAAAAAATATAAAATTAGCTTTTTAAATAACTCAGTGGAAAGCTGGTGTCATGGCAGGGTTCTCTCCTCTCAGACTGCCATTTTAATCATCTAAGTAACACCCAAACCCTACAAATTAAGTTTTACATGGCATAAGTAAACTAGAATTGGGCAAAGACACTACAGAGAGTGATCAATGGCTCCTGGCCACATTTCTCACCTGGCCTGAAGTGTTTCAAAGACAGTCCACCTTCTCTGTGCTATTCTTCTTCCCACCTCTTTGACCACAGGGTTACACTCCCTCCCTCTTCTACCTCCATGACACATGTTCGAAAATGGCTTTAAGCAAGTCTCTGGATCTGATCTGCCTGGAGTTTTGAGAACTCTTGGGTCTATACTTACAGCCTCAAGCCTCCCTGCAAGCACAGTACAGCACATTCACAACAGCTGTCCTTACACAGGACCTTAACACACTTTAAGAATCACTTAGCTTATGAGCACGGTGAGGGTACACAGCTCGCTAGGCAGACATCAGGCAAACAGAATTCTAGCCTTGAACTTACAGTCTAGAGGCACATACAAGAAGAAAACAGAACAACCCAGGAGAATTTCATAACGCTTTAATACTTTGTTTTGTAGAATTAACACATTTTCAGATTAGGACAGCCACTATGGAACAACACAGAATCAAGAGTGGACAACATACACGCAACAGGCGATGAGAGCAGGCTGGATGGTAGGGAGGGAGGAAGAAAGCTCAGCTGAGATCTTATAGATGAACACTTATAGAACACAAGCTTATAGAAGCTTGAAGAATGACATCCAGAATCTGATTCAAGCAGCAGAAGGGAAGGCAAGCAGGGAACGTGTATTCAAGCCTGCAGAAGGATGCTGAAATTATCACAATTAACAATAACAGCAAGGGAATGCAAAAAGACAAGTTTGGAATAAGAGACAAACACTGCTGGCTAGATTTTGCTCACTGCCACGTGATAGCAGTAAGGCCAAGAGACTACCAGTCCAGAAGGAAAAGGACTGGCTCTGTGCAAGTATCCTGGCAGAACATTCATTTGCTTGGAAAAGACATGCTTTGGATTAGGAGGGTTTATACTCTGGCAAAGGAACAATACTCTTCAAGGTACCAGGCACCTTCCCATAAAGCATCTGACACTGGCTACAGCTTGAGAAAGTACAATTTATTTAGTCTGATCCAGGATGGTGAAAACAGCAGTTGGGTTTATGCCTTCAAAGAAGGGCAAGTTGGGAGCTCAAAAGGACAGCAAGACATCGAACTTCGAAGAGCATGGCAGATGTGCTGGCATTGCTAGGGAACAGAGCTATCTTGTTAATTCTGATTTAAACTCCTAGTCAGAAGAAGATACAAATGCATAGGATTCAATGACAGCTTGAAAATTCTGTTTGTGAGACACCAGAGAAATGAAAACCCATGAATGTATGAAATGAAAAGTAGAGAATGGAACCCAAAGAAGGCCTCATTAATTACATGCAATTATAATAAACAAATCAAGCAAACTTCTCAAATAAATGTGCGCAATGGACATGAGTTATTGTAACAGGAGACCCTAAGTCCCAATAAATCAGGGATTTGTGAAACCCTTAGCTCCTATCAGACCTAAGAGTTAAAAACTCGATTAACTTCTAGACTCTACTAGACAAACCCTTCACCTGAAGGGTTCTTCAAGAAGCTGCTGGCTTCTTGCCTTGGTCACAGAGCTCCAAGCAATTTCAGGGGATCACTTACACTGTCCTGGGAAGGGAAAAGAATGAGGATTAGACACCAGAGGCGATGGTAATGTATGAGGGAGGAGGCCATGGAGCTGTATGCATGGTAAAGGGGAACAGGTTTTACTTGCCCTCAGGTCCGATGTTCCTGCAAGCACCTGCAGTAAAAATTCCAATAAGCCTCCAGGTTCCTAGAGGCACTGGTCACTTGGGAAAGTATTTGTACCCTGGGAACAGAGAGGAACCTCATGCTCTGTATATTGCAAAAGCTGCTTTACAGATTTCTGATACTGGCACATTCAAAGCAGTGGAAGATACTGCTAACGCTGGAGGAAGACTGGCTGTTCAGAACTGTTCTACCAGCCAGCTCATAATGCAGCAAGACACACTGTACTACTCTGTGAACATCCACTTTGACAGTCTTGCAGTCATATCCTAAATGACCGTGAGAAGGCAGGGTTAGGTTTACGGCATGTACCACCTGGTAGTAACTGCTAAGTGAACTCTCTTAACCCGTAGTACTGTGCAGCAGCAGCAGCGTACCCCACCTTCGGTTAGGGATACATTACTTTACACTTACAAAGCATGCACACATACAGTTTCCACAGGACAGCCAGCACATTATTTATATATAGCTTTTGGCAACTTTCTTCCTTTGCTCAGAAAGGCAAGGCTTGTAAGGCGAAGTAATATCTTTGAGTTGATCAACTGACATAGTTGCAAAGTGGAAACAACAAACTGTCTGCTCGGAAAGTTCTTCCTCCAGGTCATATGTATCCTCATAAAGGGAAGGCTGGACCTTGCAATACCACAATACAAGGCTAAAGATAGAACTAGGCTGTCATCAGTGTAACAAAGGAAGTTCCTGACACATCTAGTGTATCTATTGTCTTTTCTTTCAATTGAGAGCATGGTTGCAAACAAAGAAATAAAAAAAGGCTGTTTGGCAATGTCAGAGTTTTGCAGGAACCAACATTCATAACTAACATGAGACAATGCTACAATACTTTTTTTCCCAATCCAATGCTGGAAGGACATAGCAAAAAATGTTCTCACCTTCCTGACAGGAATGTCAACAAACTGGTAAAACAGCATTGTAAAGAAGAGCAGCACAAGGATCATTCCTAACAGGTTGGAACAGAGCATTCACAAACCTTAGCAGGATTAAGCCAGGTCTGAGGCAGAACTCCGGCTGCCTGATGGACAGGTGTGCAACAGTCCTCTCAGAGACAGAAATTACATGCTCGGTCTTGTCTTACTGGAGTTGCACAAATGGATGATGAGGTAAAATTGTAGATGGGTGCACCTCAATAGAGCCAAACAAAAGGATGGCAGATTTCAAGTGCCAGTGAACAGCAGAAGGACTTCAAAAGCTCTATTGAGACCAATATGGGCTGTTGCTATTCAAATATTTTTTCTTCAGACATAAGTATAAGCTCTTCACATTCACTTTTCAGGATCTCCTAGAGCCACAGAAAGCATCAGTGTTTAACAAGTCCGAGCTGGACGCAGTAGTGTCATCTGAGGGGGACAGCCACAACCAACCATGTCCGAGGCTGGCAATCCAGAGGCAAAGATAGGTCAAACCCAACAGAATTAAGCAAACTGACATCATCAGCCCTGGGGTAAATTCCTGATTTCCCTTTCAAATCTATCTGATTGACAGCCCAAGATGGGTGACAAGGAGGGCAGAAGATGTCTACCCAAACACTGTGGTTTTTTCTAGAGTAGATACTTCAAATGCCTGCCCTGAGAATGGGGATGAGCTCAATCCCTCAGCAGGAGCTGCTAACAGGGCCTCCTGCCAGGGCATGCTTTATATACACCTGAACAGTTTCAAGTCTGGATCTGAAATATTTCAGGAAATGAAGTAATAAATACGTAATTTCACTGAAGATTACCACACCTCCAAACAGAAAAATCCTCTCTGACATCTTTGGAGTCTGAGAAGAGCTTCAATAAAATACTACAGTAACATCTCTGTAAGATGCTGTTAACTTTTTCATGAGGAAGAAGCAAAGAACTTAAGGCAATAATTAGAAAAAAATACTTACAGGTAGAACTAACTAGTTGTTGGTTAAATTTGCATGTCTTGTAGCAAAGGGAAATGCTGATACCTAAAGGAGTTCGCATTAGAGAAGGAAGAACACTAATTCCTCCTTCAGTTTACAGCATTTAATGCAACCCTCAAGCATGCCCACCCCTCCCTGGCACAAACAAAGGAGCAATGCACTGGCCGTGTCACCTGGGGCAGACATTTAGAGCACAGCTTATAAATCTCCCTTTACTACTGACTCACTGTGCGGAGTCACTGCAAAGAGACAGGAGATGCTTTAGCTCTGTCTGTGGAACTCAAACACAATTCTGGAGCACGCAGCAGTGGGATGTTTTCATGTGCTCTTCTGTAAAGTCCGGTTTTACTGATTTAACGAAGGGGCAAGGGAAAGATTATTTTGCAGCTCTTGGACTGTATTTTGGATTCCAGTTAACCAAGCAGCCAGGCAAAAGTGCAACACATTCACATGTGGCACATGGTCACAGCACAGAATTTAGGCACTATAAATCAGCAGCAAACAGATTAATTTTCATCCCTTTCCACTCCTCAGATGAGTCAGAAATGTAGCTTTAATACAGACAGGGGAAAAATATTTTTGTTCTTCAGGCAGACAATGTTTTTCCCCAGAATAACTGAATATTTAAACATTAGCCTTCTTTTTGAAGCATACTGACTCTATCATAGGTACTTCTGCAGCATGTATTGAAAAGGGTTAGTGTTTAGCGGACACAATCATTCATTACAGAAATCACATTTGTGATGTCAAAGATGATTTAAAAATTCTATCATGGCTGAAACGCCATTTTTAGCAGGTCAGTGATGGCGTAAATACATCAGGTCATCTCGTCTTAGCAGCAAGGGTCCATGGTTGTGATTCACACAGAAGAATGTGGGTGTTGAAACAACACTTGATTCCCTACCTCCCATGTTAACTAGCTTTTAGAAGTGGCATTTATTTTTCAGCAGATACCACATCTGAAGTTGAGGCCACTAATTCCTGGTGACATTACTCACTCTCAATAATGAGCCCAGTGCACAGTGCACAATTACCTTAATTTTATTACACATCGGCAGCTTTGAGATCTCTTTGAAAAAAGAGACAGCCTGGTGCTGCTGAACCTCTTTGCTTCGTTAACAAGCACCTCTACTTGAAGTGACTTGCAAGAACAACACATTTAACAGCAGAAACGTAACTTCAGTGCAAGTTATCCATACAACTAACAATTCTACAGCAAATTTGACTAAACTAGACAAAGAGGGGATTACCGAGTACACATACAAAAAGTTAACTTTGAAAATACTATGAAGATTATGTTGTTATTGCAATAAGAAATCTGAAGAACTGTGGAGCCAGTGTTCGTATTCCAACATGCTGGATGCTGGAGACTCAGTGCTGGACAAGTGCTCGTTCATTATGAGTGGGGAGCTACATCTCCACCATAATCCATCAGATACCATAATGTCTTTCAAAGAAAAGAAAAAGGGGGGGGGGGGGGGTAGAGGGGTGGTGTAGGGGTGTAGGAAGATGTCCCTAGGGTTTCCAAGATACAGGGGAAAACCCAGATAAGAAAAAGCCAACTGGTGAAGCCTCACGCCTGAATTGTCCCAAAGGGCTTTCATAGTATCAGAAAAAAAGTCCATCTCTGATTGCTTCCTTCTTGGGAAGAACCACAACTGCTTTGAGAAAGGGACAGGCTGCAGATCGAAAAACAGAAAGGCAAGGCACCTATGACACACACACAGAGGGACAGACTGGTTGTCTGAAGAAATGACGAATAATACACCTTCCCAAGTTGAGATGGCTTCCTCGATCAACAAAAGCCCTTGGTCAAGGGCTCAAGTTTAAATCACAGCACAAAGGAACACAGAAATAATAAACCCTGCCTTCAGCGGCAGCTGGCACTCCAGTGGGAGGCTGTGGGGCAACGATACGGGCTGTATCACTCAAGATTTCCGTTGAGATTCTCTCTTCTCACACAATATTTACGTATTTGCCATACAGGTCAATTCACTCAAGACAGCTGTGCAAGTCAGAAAGCAGGAATAAGACTGTCTTTTCAGAACCTTTTTAAAAAAACATGACTGTGACACACTAAAGCCACTGACCCTTTCGTGTACCAAGAAAGCAAGCTCTAAAACCTGGCACGCCAGCTAACACCGAATTTGTAGGACAAGCTCGCTGCTCTACAAAGTGAAATAAGATCAGGCTGGCCTTTTAAGAACTATTTCATGCAAGAAATGTTTCCTTGCCCCCTGTACGGCAGAATGCAAGCCAATTAAAGCACTTTTCAAAACTTCTTTCCCCTTCTGCTCATGTGCTGGTAATGTCCATCCACTAACAGCAAGTAGCGCAGCTCCTGTGAACTGGAGATACATTCAAGTGCAGCAGTGCTGCTATTTTTTTCCCATTTGTCAAGTCCTTCTTACAAACCAAAGAAAAGTGGATCAGAATACGTGGCTACAGGCCTCAAATATCAAGAATCTGAGAAGGCATGTCGTCAGTATTTCTACACCCCCCCCCAATTCGTGACTAACATAACAAAGAGCTTGCCTGTTCCTCACAAAGTCCATTTATTGCGTACTCACCAGTAAATGGAGTTACAACACAGAAGGGAGAATTTCTGCCATTACACACCGTACTTGCCATGTTCAAGAAATACAGCGACACAGAGGTATCCATGCACAGCAGACACATTAAGTTTTAAGAAACTTATTTTTCAAAAAGCAACTTTTTGTCAAAAAAGACAAAGCACTCTGCTTGTGATTATACTGGGTTTCTTTTTCAGGTAGACAGAAAAACTGCCGTACAGTGCCTTTCTAGGAACATATATTTATTCAAAACGACAGACTGCTTTCAATGAAAACTACATGCACGGGGGAAGGTACACAAAGAGCAAGGCAGCTGCCAAACATAACCTTGGACAGTCAAGGCTATACCAGCATCCATTTCATCTTTGGTAAGAGTCATCTTGAGGCAGCTCTGCCTGATAACAGGTTAGAAACCATCTAGTGTCTTCTCTTCTTTGAGAGCATCTACCATCCAGACAGTCTAAATAAATTCATTTTTAGGCCACATCCCTCTGAATTACACCAGGCTCTCTACTGCATGTAGACACCAATGAATCCAGCCAACTAACAATTTCTACTCAGCTGCCACTGAAGAGAAGAATCATCCTTAACTCTGAGAAGGATTAATTTTCCCTGGAGACAAGGCCATAACCTTGGGATTTGTCACTACACACTTCTGTTCTTCCTCTTACCATTTCTTATCTGTCTCCTCCAACATTTCTGTTATATTGCTGCGTTACAGACATATGATTCAGAGAGCAGAGATGGTTGGTTCAGTCACCTTTATTTGGTTCCCCACAGAAGCTACAGATCTGATGCAGAGACAGACAATCAGCTCGTCCCACAGGATTTGTATAACTGTATCTATTTTTAAGGTTGTCATTTCACGACAGAAGAGGTGCATTAGCAGTTCAGGAAACCAAGGCGGGTGTGAAGTGGGGAGTGGAGAATGAGCAACCTCAACCCCACTTCAGGAAACATGTTTAAGTGCACATGAAATGAGCTGGAACAACAGCTCTTAAGAGTTTTCAATCCGTTTGCAGTACGGGCTACCACACAACTTACCTTCTGCGTAGTAATGCTGCTACCACCTCTGAAAGAAGCATCCCTAGAGACAGCAGAAGTTTATAGACTATGATTCATTCAGTATCTGCTGCTATTAAGGCTCCTAGCACAGGTAACACTTAACAGTTGAAAATGCAGCAATTCACTTTGCATAAAACGCTTTATAAGGAGAACACAGGAAATGGGAAAAAACTCAGTCACGATAAATATAAACTGGATTAAGTCTATCAGGCATTCAAAGACAACTGTGCCCAAATGGACTCCATTTTCTCTCTCCAGGAAAACTTTAGTGGAGGTTGGTGTTACAAAGGGGAGATCAGAACTTAATCACAGCATCTGTCTCGGAAGCTTCCTTCTGCCCCTCAAAACCACTGTACCCGGGAAGCAGAAGAGGGGGTGGGGTGGGGAGGGAAGAGCCCTCGTTGGGATTGGGTATCTTCTGTGTGAATTTGGTGGACTCAAAAGGAAGCTATGGAGAGACTGTTGCCACAGCAAGATGATTCCAAGGCTGGAGACTAAAGGCAAGAGGAAACGCCCTTCCTTTAGTACCCATGGAATTTCTAGAGAAACCTTCCCACCAAAGGCATGCTGTTTTGTGTCAAGGCGAATTTATATCTTTGTGATCTGCTGACTGCTCAGGCAAGATGATGTCCATCATCTAACTAAAGCTTAAGAATCAGAAGTACAAGTGCATAAGAGAAAACCTCTTCAGAGGACGTTAAACTCTAAATAAAAACAAGCAGGCTTATACATATGCCTTCACTCCACCAAACGCAGACAGGTACCTCCAACAGAGAACGTACCTTCCTGGCTTTGTTCCCTCCTATGAAGCACATCAGACACTCGCAGTAAGATCTTTAAAAGCAAATCTGTTACTTTTGTATAATGGGTAAATCTAAAACCACCAATTTCATTTTCAATGTGACTGGTCAAGCTGAGGGAAATGTAAAAGCAGAACAAACAGCACAGCTGAGTCTGGTTTGCACACACAGCGCTCTTTTGATTAACAAAACACTATCTATTTAAAAAATAAAAATAAAATCCCAGGCACCTATTTGTTGTTGTTGCTGGGGGGGGGGGGGGGGGGGGGGGGCGGGAGGCGGCTTTTATTGTTAACAGTTGTTAAAACCCTACCTAGAACTACTGTGACCAGGATCAGAGAGAAAAAGATTAACCTCTTTACTTGTTAAATTGATTTTATTCAAGACTGTAGAGTGTAGCAGCAGGCTGACTTTTAGGGTATGGAGAGATGGCTTGAAAGACCAGATATGCCATTCCATGCACCTAACAACAGAATATTTGAAATAATCTAAAAAGTAAAAATTGCCCTGGAGAACAGCTAGTATGTAGGACAATGATGATAAAGGAACAAGTGGGGCAAGACTTCCCTCTGCTTAGGACTTGGAGAGGGGTTGGACGTCACCAGACTCCCCTGGGAGAGAGGAGATGAATGAGCAGATGGCTGGGCAGGTGACAGAGAAGACTACTCCGCAATTTTGTGGGCTGGATTATGTACCCTAGGTGCTTGAAAACAGCTACGAAAAAGAATGTCATACCAGTCTGACCAGCAGTTTGGAGCAAGTCCCTATACTAGGGAAGCATGGACTTGAGAGAAGATGCAACCCCCAAGTAAGAGGGCTGGAGACCTCTAAAGAACAGAGAGAGGGAACTGCCATGTTCCCTCCAAAGTAATGTCAGGATGGAAGAGGGTGGTCTCTTGTCTCAGGGACACTGGAAAGAGCATTAAAATCTAATTGCGAGATTTACAGAGTAGAAGTTCCATCAGAACCAATGCTCTTGGGTTATTTTGTTTTTAACTAGGGAAACATCAAGGACAGCGTGTCTTTTTAAAGTAAAATCTCTCCTACTTTACTCAAAAAAACCCCAGTGGCTTCAACTCCCTATGTATTTTCAACTTCTTGTGGTCCTTGCAGAACCTGTGCTAGACAAAAATCCAGAATTTTGTTCCATGGGTCTATTGAAGAATGAATAATTTCTACACATCAGTAAATTCACTCTAAAGCAGTCCACAGGCAGTAGAGATGCCTTATTCTAACACCTTCCTCTATATATGTATGGAAAGCACTAATTTTTCTATTTTTATGAAGAAATACTAGTCCAAGATTTCATTCTGAAATCCTTTCTTTAGATCATGTTGCTTTTCCGCACATTCAGAGGCAAGCGCCTGCTCAAACAACTCTGCAAGAACACTTAGCTCCTACACAATCCAGCACAGATAAGAAAGAACTCTTCTTCCAACAAAGTAGGTGAAATCTATCCCCCTGTTTTACAGAGTGAGAAAACAATGGCAGGAATTCAGCAGCAGGGAAGAAAATAGGAACTACTGACTCCAAGCACTTCATTTTGTGATTGTTAATTCTTTGTTTAAATGAAATTTCTGTTTCCTGTCTGCCGGTAGATGAGAACATAATGTGCAGAGAGCAGTTCAGGACAGCTTCTGGGACAGCCACGCTGCGATCTCACAGATGGGATGCAGCAGTGGCAGCCAACAGACCTGAATTCTGTTCCGCTCCCAGCACTGACTCACTGTGCAATTTCTGTTCCAGTCAATTAAATCTTTCTTCTTCAGCTTCTTCATTTTGCAGAGTGGCACCTGGTAACATTTGCCCACCTTTCATCAAGCACATTGAAATCTGCAGATGAAAAACTCTGGAAATACATGAAGTATTACTGATCAAAGTTCCAATTCTTTGAAGGTCTGTACAAGGAAAGCCGCAGGAAGACGGGCTTACGAAAACAAACTGGATGTGCACTGCAAGAGCTAAGCCTCAGTTCAGTAACAAGGACATGCCTGGAGCGCATGTTTACGAACAATCTTGATCAGGAAGAGTTTCATGAATTGGGACACAAACTTCGAAGCATGTGGAAAGTAAAATAAGTCATCTCGTTAATCTCAGTTGCACACAAAAAGTAAAGACTGAATATAAAAATACCAAAGCTTGGCCCTAAATGTGAGTTGAAATGCAAATACAGATTCAAAGGAGCACTAATAAGCCGATACTTGTAAATACCAAGCAGTTATTAACACATTTTATAAGATTAACACCTGCGTAACAGCAGATAATATACAAACATCATTAAGTAATCAAGCTAGTCCTCATTTACACACAATAGGATATTAACATACATACTGCAGAAGTGGAGCGTTAATGGGCAAACTCTCAAGGCTTTAAAATGACATTGGAAACTGCTTATCCTGAACTACTTTGAGCAAGCTCTGATATGTGAAGGACTGGACAAGGGGGTGCAGGGGCTAAAGCAATTTTAAACTGGTTTAAACTGTGCTGAAAGCAGGAGAAGACTGCAATTTTCAGACTCTGTACGACTGACTTTTCACTCCCAACATCACGTCAGTTTTTGAAGCATTATCCTCCAAATATTTTTTTTTTTAACCTGCTGACTCTCCACACTTCTAAGCCCAGGAGTGAAATGTAGGAATAGGTTTCCTTGCCAGCTAGCTCCTCCCTCTTAATTCTAGTTCCAAGAACATAATGAAACTAACAGAGGAAGTTTCTGAAACAAGGAGGAGTACTGAGAACAAGAAAACAAGGTTAGCCAGGAGGATTGTCATTAATTATATAATCCAGCCTTTGGGTAACTGGACATTTAGGGAAAGGGGCTGACAGAACAGAGGCATCAGCCTCTGCAGCATTATGTCATCTGGTCTGCTAGTTACTTAGCAGGTGCAGGATTTGTATAGGAAAAAACCCAACAAACCCATTTATTTCTAGGACAAAAGAACTATGAATCCACACACACTTGCAGAAAGAGGGCACAAAAAATGAATACATTCTGCTCCTGTTTAAATTGATTTCTTTCCAGGGAGCTAGTTCTCCTGTTTTCCCCCTTCTGCCAGCCTTCCCAACTCCATTGTGCTGTCCTGCCTAACACCTTTTTGTCAACCACGTACTAAATTTTGTGCTCTTACTCCTTCAGTGCATAAGAAGCTGTTCCCTATCACCCAGGAATACAGAACAATTGCTATTGCTGAAATATGCCAAAAGTGCAAACTATTTCAGGTGGCACTCAAGAATGCAAGAGAGGAAGTGGTACATCACTTTATTTTTTTTATATGTTAGGCTCAAACATAATTCAAAGGTAATTAGGAGGAAGAAAGTATTTATAATCTCAAATACTCAATGGCACTGTCTTGCCAGCAAGCATTTTATTTCCTTTTAAGCAGTGAAGCAGGCGTCAAAATGAAGGATGGAAGAGAAACGTATTTTTAATAAAGTGAGCAAACTATACTCTGCTTCATCAAAACAGGAGAAAAGTATCATAAGGAAAAAATGTTCAAGTAAGGGGACTGGTATTTGAAGGGATCAAGCCCTTCACTGGACTGTAAGCAAGAGCAATCGTACTTCTGAGTGGTAGTACTGTACTCTGGAGATCAGAAAGAATGGAGGCAAAGAATGGGGGACAGGATTAAAGTTCTACGGCTGCTCCCCAAGCTAAATAAATTGTTCAGATACTTGAGTGTCATAAGCAGACTGTAACCCTTCCTGTCCTGGAGCCTTCATCCCCCTTAAGCTCAGAGATTCTTGCTCTTAGAGAACCCCAGCACATCCCAGCGCCTCCCACCATCACATCGCCCAGACACTTCCTCCAGTGCTGTCCCTCACCCACTCCTTCCACTGCGAGCCCTGCAGTCCCAAACATTTCTCCTTTATCCCAATTTGAGACCTGCCAGTTCAGGGTTCCTCTACCTCCTGCCACGTTCCTCTGGCTCCATCTCACTGTCCATAGCTGCTGGTTCCCAGTGTTGCCCCAGTAGCCAGCTCCTCAGCCCTCCCCACAGACACAACGTTCTAATCTCTAGCGGATACCGAAGAAAATTAAAAGTTGGACTATGATTTCCAAGAAATTACCTACACACAACTCAGAGCATAACCAGGATACATCTTTGGGGGGGGGGGGGTGGGGGGGGGTGGGGGTGGGGAAAGTTGTACTATAGTCTTTCCCATAGCTTCCTGGAATGACAAAATGTGAAGACTCTGTTGCTGCCTTTACTGCTGAACACCTTGAAACAAGATCTGTTAAGATTAATTTAGCATCAGAATCATGCCAATTTTATTTGTGGAAGCTGCTTTCTTAAAGGTTTAAGTCCCAGCTGCACTAGGAGAGCACACAGAGATTTGTACAAAACAGCACGAACAAATATAACATCTGGTGAACTAAAAAAAACGGGGGGGAATCTGTGAAGAAAATAGCTCTGTCTTCACAAGGGTTCCCTCAAAAGCACAGAAGCCAATCCATGCTGTACTGCAGGACATAGAGATTTCTCCGTATCAAGAAGGGAAACTCCTAGAGGTCTGCTAAGCCCACCATCTCATGCTGGACCAGGCCAAGAACACCACTCAAAGGGAAAACTGTTCAGTCACTGCTCCGCAGAGTGAGCGAGCAAAGGAAGGTCCCCTCAAAACAAACCAGTCACTGGCGCTCAGAAAGGGACTGTTACTTGCCTGAAGCTGCGCAGAGTTAAGAACAGCAGAACCCTGACTTGAGAGAGCCCACAACGGCACTCACTGCTTTACACACACACCACCAAGTCTTCCCTGTCCTCCAAAGCAATTCCTATAGGACAAAAGGCATTCTTAATACACAAGATTTAGGGTCAAAAAACCCACACCCTTTCCCAAAGCATGCAGCAGGAATTCAAATATATTGTACTTTTTCAGTACCTAACCAAAGAACATCAATAAACCAGCAGTGACCAGCTTGGGTTCTCCTATTTAAATTCCAGTCTAAGGAGATAAGAATTTCTGTACGTGCTTCTACAACTCAGTCCTATTTTTTAGTTGCATATAACTGTATTACCTAAAAGCAAGTACAATTCATGCATCATCCGGCTTCCAAGTGACATTCCTGGTTTTGACTCAGTTTCCAAGAAACATCTGTATTGACGCTACCACACTAGAAAAACATGACTAATACAGACCCAAGACGGAGCTTCAACTTGTAGTTGGGCATCAGGTTTACCAGTGTTTGTTAGTCCAGATACAACTTGTTACAATGCAGCAGCCAGATTCAGATTTCAATTCAGTAAGGTCATATTTGATCTAGAGTGACATGGAATCCGAGTGAGGCTCCGAGACCTCACCTTTATCAGAAAACACAAAGCCGTACTTACATCACTAGCTCCACTTGTGTTTTGGCAGGCTCTCCAACCCTGCTTTATTCACAGCATACAGTGGTCTACAGAGATGGACAGCAATTAGGAAGCCAAGTGATCTGCCCTAGGATATGACTGTTAAATAAATATTAAGCAACCATGACTGCCTGAAATCCTGTTAGCAGTAATACATGCCTGTCCATATTAACATAGCATTTTGAAGGCTCTTTTGTTAAATGCCAATCTTTCTGGCTTCTCTGGATTAAACTAGATACATCTCATTTGGAAACATCCTTAAAACCCAAACATCCAAACACACACAGCTGAAATGCAGCAAATCGCACTACCTGCAGTCTTTACTTACGTGTCTGCTATGATCACTTCCAAAATACTCAAATATTTCAGTATAAGGAAGATTTTGTAGATCATGGCAAGATTGTGGTTACTTTTTTTGGCAGAACAAGCTTTCCATTTTGGGGGCAACTGGCTCCATACAGGAATACCTAGACACCTGAGTGCTTGTGCTTGGGTAGAAGACAAAAAACCCCAAATGATCCCACTGTTTCTTCTTTCATTGCAAGACTATTCTTTTCTTACTACCTCCGCCATTTGAATTACATGCCTAAAAAATACACAGGCACACTTCAAAACACAAGCTGAACAACATCCACAGCTTCTCAGTCCATGCTGGTGGTATTGCTTCAACTTTGTTTACAGTGTGATTCAGCTATTTTCACAGTAATGAACTATGATGGCATGAAGAAAGCATCTGTGTCATCAACAAGTGAACAAAGGAGGACAGTTAAAGTTTAGAAAGAACAACACAAAACTTTCCTACAAAGCCAGACCTTAATAGTTCTGTACTTACTTGGGAAAAAAAATCTACTCCAACTACATTTTAAGAGAAATAATGCATTAGGGAGGGAGACTTAGCAATATTTATACACGTGCATGCTATGTATAATCAGCTATTTGTGGCATAAACATCAGCAGACTGTCTGTACAACCCTGCTTGCCCATCTGACTGCAGAATAATTTCTCAGGTGTCCTCAAAGGCCTATTGTTGAAACAAAGTTAGTCATGGCACTGCCTGGCACCAAAATCAACTTTGGTAATTACGTAAGGTGGCAGCAATACCACTTGGAAGGCTTGTTTACCAGTGACATTGCACAATGTGAAGTGGAACATGCTTGCCAGACATGGCTGCAGTTCACCATGAAAATACACTTGCTCAGTTACCAGGCGCTATGAAGTGGTCAGCTATCACTTCAGGAATTGGAGAGAAAAAGCGCAGGTCCCTGTGAACTGTAGAGAGGCAACTACCTAACCAACACAGAATAATGTTACTGCCACTAGTTTAAACGTAGACATTAACTTTGGAAGTGACAGCTACCAGCTCAGTCACATAGAGGACTGAAGATTTTGAAGGTGGCAATGTCTGTGGCTGTGGAAGTGACAGTGACCATGCACAGCTTACTACAGGGCACATGCAAACCTTTTTGCTATGCCATTGCTACCCGCAAACCAGAAGGTACAACTCATCTAAGAAGCCATATCAGCTGGCCTTCGCTGTTCTTTCTTCTCTGTCTTCCCCACACTGTTTCAGCCAAGAAGACACCTACCTGCTGCTATCACCACCATATACCTTCTATAGGAGAGGCACCATGAGCTCATTTGTTAAAGTCAGTTCAGCAAGTAATTTTGGCAAATGAACTTGTGCTAATGCAACCAGTTAAACAAGGTGCTGGGAGAAAGGTAGCAGGTGGATGGAGTACAGAGCACCATGATCTGATGAGAAATGCAGAGCTGGTTGAGACTCCAAACTAAAACTTCTGAGCAAACACGCGTGTTTCCACTAACCTTTGGTATTTATTAGGCAGTGCCAAAACATCACGTAGTCTCCATTTCTGCTTAACAACTGGCAAATGTTCAAACAGGCCAAACAAATCCCATACAAGTTTAAGTGAGATTTGAGGGGTTACAGAAAGATTTTAAGTCATGACCCTCACAAACCTGTTGAAAGAAAAATGGTAGGATTACGAAAGATAGCTTTCTTCCTTCTTTTCTTAAGCCTGTAAGAAAGCTATTTTCCTTAGGCTTGTAAGTGAATGAAAAATTGTTGTCCAAGGGGTTGCTTAGTTCAGAAAAAGATTTTTCTCCTTAACCTTCAAATCACCTACAATTTACTGGTTTGCCCTCACTAATCTGGTTGGGAATGGAAGGCAGACAAACAGACCTCCCCGATGTTGCTGAAACAGTCTGTATCACTGGTTTCACAACTGTGCCAGGTCAGATGTCTTAAGCATCAGTTTGGCTATTAGCCATCACAACTCTGGTCTAAATGAAAACCAAATACACTGCCCCTTCTAAAAGCAATAAGGTTGGAAGCGTGTCAGCTCGTTAAGACTGGACAATTTGATTTGAAAAAAGCACAGCGGAACCAAAGCAGAGACGTGCCTGTGACCCAAAACAACAAAAATGTCATTTATATCTGAATCAGAATACCCACATAAGAAGTATAATTTATCAGAGATGCGCCAAAGAACAGCTGACTGTGGGGGACCACTGTACTGTGCAGATGGAATAAGAGCCTTTGCCGCAAAGGCCTTCCATCCTAAATCAGCATTTAAATCTAAATCCTTTCTAAAGCTGGCTCCTTTCCCATAACCTCCAAAATCCAGGTGTAACATACTGTTACTCCATCCACAGATGTTTGTCACTCTATGCCAAAAACGTGGCCAGGGCACAACTGAGAACTGCCCACAATTAGAACAAAACCTTGATTTCAGAGAGGTCTATTTTAGTTTTTCTCAGTCTAACCAGTTAAAGCTGCCAAAATAGTTCAGAAGTTTCAGTATTTGCCACAAACCCAACCGATCAGTAACTCTTTCATGCAAACAGGCAAACACCAAGAAAAGCCAACAGATTCAAAATAACTTGCAGCAACGTTTCTCTCCAACACATCCACATCCAGTGCAGTCAAGTCACTTCATTTTTACCTCTGTAACTCTCAACACCAGAGCAGTGTAAGGTCCAGCACTGGCATTAGCTGCTGAAGCTAACCCTCCCTGCTACATGGATCACACGTGGGAGAAATGTTCCGACCCACAATCACTATTCCAGATGACCCTGGCTTAAAGTTCAACCTAATTATGATTTTAACCAACCACAGATGCTGCAGCTATGCAGGTGACACTGGGTCTCCTAAATGCTTGAGGGGGAAATACCCTTTCAGCTCCAGCGACCTAACTCAAAATCCCCAATTAAATAGGTATGAAGCTGCTTTGCTAACGAAAGTTCTAACAAACAGGGAGAGAGGCCACAAGGAAAAAAATCTGGTTTTCTCTTACAGTCAAATAGGTCTTAAAAAATAAGAAAGAACCAGGCCTTCCAGTGATACAAACTAATTTAGCAGTTCTGTAGGAGGGCCGGTGTCTTGTGACATGCATTGAACAAACCTGTACTGAAGGCTCTAATCTGGAAGCAGAAAACTTGGTTCCTTACCAACATCACAGCAGGACTGTAGAGATTAGTGTGAATGAAATGCTTTGAAAAATTAAAAACCCTAGGTGAGTACTAAGTATTATTAAAACCCTAAAGATGCTTGGGACAGAATAATTATTATTCACTTGAAATTACTGTGAAAAGTATTATTTTATTTATAAATTAAATGCATTTTATATTAGCAAAAGTAACAACAAGACAAGAAAACAGAAGTCCTACAGAAAAAAAAGTACAAGTAACAAAACAAGCTACTTCCATATCTGACACCAACAAATATGCCTCAGACCAACCCATGGAGACAACTACCAAGAAACACGTTCAAGCACTTTGGGCTCTTCAGTCTGGCCAAATATGAACCCATAAGTCTAGGAGACAGGAAGGAGATTTAGTTGTGTGGACGGAAATTATTTCTTTGACTTTTAGTTGGTGAGGAATAGGGACTTCTTTGGTCATGGGCTGTTTTCATTACTTGCCATTTGTGTCTCTCTTCTCCAGATGAGACTGTGGCAATCCATTCCTCCTAGAGCTATTTTGTGTGGAAACAGAGCTTGAGTCCCAAACTTTTACCTGGTCTGCTATGCCCCTTTCTACAGCTGATGTTACCTATCAATGTCCTGTCATTCTACAATACCAAAAATAAAAGCTCTAATTGAGGGAAAGATCCAACAAAAAAAGAACTGGCCTTCCCAAATGCCCTAGCAAAGCAGTTAGGGTCAGTGATTTCTTCAGATGCATTAGCAACATAGACCTGTGAAAACTGTGGTCTCTAGAAGAACAAACACAATGCCTTTCCACTTGGGACCTCTGCATTTTGGACTCCAGGAGATACTTAGGGACAATTTTAAAAGTTTCTTAAGAATCCAACCCTCTAATCATACATAGGCATAACACCCATTTTACAGTGTGTGCTAAAGACAGGGTGCCAAACTATACCTGCCAAAGAGAACATCCAGTTGAAATCTCTGAAAGAAAAACCTTGCATTTCACAAGATGAAAAACATCTCTTCATTCAGAAACTTACTAGAGTTTTAACCTTATTTCTCTAAGAGCACTGTATTGTATGTTCTATAGTTGTCAGGAAGTAACTGTACACTTCTTTTAACGTACGTATCATACTTCACCTATGACAGTAAAATTTTCCAGCCTCAGCAGATTTTGTTCCATTGACTGCACAATGAACAAAAACCGCAACAGCTTAAAGATAGACTCCAACTTTCGCAAAAATTTTGGTCCTGAACTTCTGTTCAGGCTTCTAAAACAGGGAAGTGGTTAATTGCTCATAACAATAGTTTCTCTGCATCTTTAAATAGAAAGTTCTTGTTATCAACAGTGGTCTTCTAAAAAATTCATCTTTGCAGGAAAGCTGAACTTCAGCTTCAGTAAGCTTACTATTTGAGAAGGTGCTTTGAAGTGTCTGTTTCTAATCCTAATCCTCCAATGTGAATGACAAAGAAGTTATTTGCAACTGTGAGTCTTTAAAATGCAGATCTGAACTGATGCCTCTATGTTTTTGTAACTCATTAACACAAACTCTGCAACTCTGCCTTTCCTTAATGCCTTTTTTCCATTCCAAAGTGAAGCACTAGTGCTGTCTCTTAAGATGATTATTCTTGGTGAGCCAGTGTTTCCACATGCACATTCTGAGACCCAACAAAAATTACATTTTCAAAGATATCCAAGATAACATTTTCTTTATCTGCTATTACAAAGTGACAGCCACAACCCATGATCTCTTATTGTTCATGTATTGTACAAGTCTGAAAATAGACGGCAAATGGGATTTGCAGCTGGCAGAATGTCTCCAAAGCTGAGAAGATATTTTCTATCAAATTTTATAAAAGCAGAAATGAGGCTCTGGGCCCCGGATCCCAAATGATCCAGCAGATGCTGTTTCCAGCTTCAGCAAGTTTTCATTCAGAAGCAACTGCCTCCATGTTCAATAGTGCCCCATGGATCACATACAAGATCCTGTCAGCCTGTATAAATGAGAGGCCTGATTTAGAATTACAGCAAAAATACAATACACAACTTTTGTTCGGGTGAACTAAAAAAACCTGCAATATCACCGTTTCCCCCCGTCATCTCAAAGGGGTGCAAATGTAGGGTTCACGATGGTCCTACATGAGAAGCACCAAGCAACAACTGTATCTGTCAATTCAAAAAAACGTGTGTTTTTTAATTGTAATGTTAACGTTCTAGTAAAACCGACAGGAGAAGACTGTGTGTCTTCCCCATGGCACCTATGAATTTGGTGAAGTTATGTACAGTTTCCAAAGGTTACAACTTGTACCAAAGGCACAAATCTTTAGTTCAGGAACGGCTTGAAGAGAAAATGAATCCACAGTTGCTATTTCTGCACCATGTGAGTCAAAAGGGCCCTTTTCACTTCTGCTTTGGTGCGTGGCACCGCGCACCTGGCACCTCACACCCACTCCCAAGGCCCAGACCGAGGTGGGGGCGCCGACGGTGCCCCCCAGCCTCCCTCGCACACAGCCCCACCGTGGCCAGCGCCCCCTCCCCGAGCCCTCGGGGACCCGAGGGAGACGAAGGGGCCCAGTGCCCTGACCCCGGCCCCGCGACCCGGGCCCACCCGCCCCGCCCGCGGCAGCTCGAAACTCCACACGCCGCCTCTGCGCTTTGCACAACCGCGTTATACAATAACCGCCGCTCGCCGGGCTGAGCCTCCCGCGTTCCCACGTCCCTTCCCTGCCCAGACCTACTTCTTTCTTCCCTCCCTCCATCCCTCCCTCCATCCCTCCTCCCTCACAGCAGGTCACGGGCCCGGCCCTCGCCTTGCTGCTGAGCCGCGGCCTCACGTCAGCCAGTACCGCCGGGCGTGGGGCGCCCACCGCAGCCCGCCCCGGCCGGGGGCGGCGGGGCCAGGGCAGGTCGCCTGGGGAGCGGCGGCCCCCCGAGGGGGCGAGCGAGGCCGGGGCCCGGCGGGGAGGGCGGGCGGCGCGCCCGGCCGCACTCACCTCCTGAAGTCAAAGGGCATGTTGGTGGCGGGCGCCGGGCAGGCTGCGGGCCCCGCCGCCCCCGGCCCCGGCTCTCGCCTCGCTGCCGCCGGCTGCAGGGCCAGGAAGTGACGGGCCGCGCCGCCGCGCAGCACCAGCCCATTGGGCGGCTGGAGCCGGCGGCCGCTTCCGCCGCCGGGTTACGGGCAGCGGCGGCTGCGGGGCAGCGGGGCTGCGGCCGGGCCTCGCCCTCCCCGCCGCGCCCCCGCCCCGCCTGCGCTCCCCACGCCGCCCCGCGGGCCCAGGGCTCCCCCGGACGCCCCACGGCTGTGAGCCCCCGCCCCCGGCGCTGAGGGGCCCCCTGGATGCCCGCAGTGCCCCGCAGCTCCAGGGCCCTGCCCGCGCTCCATTGCCCCCCGGGCCCCTGCGCGCCCCCAGCCCCGCAAGGGCCCAGTCGGTGCCTCACGGGCCTGGCCACCTCTCTGGGCCCTGGCAGCACCTGCTGCCCGATAGCCACCGTGCGCCTGGCCTCGGGGGTGACCCTGCCAGGCGGGGCAGGCCCAGCCCGGTGCAGCCGCCCGCCCGCAGCCGCTGCCCACGTTAGCGGGGCACGTTGGGGTTGCAGCCCCCCCCACCGGCTGTGCCAGCCTGCCCAGCGGGACTGCCCGGGCCTGCAGGCCGCAGCATGGCAGCTGTGCAGGGCGTGCTCAGCATCGCAGGCGTAAGGGCCGGTGTTTGTGACGGCGGTATCTTTTCTCTGGCTGGAGACAGAGTCAAGCCTCAGTGGCAGACTGGGGAAAGCCTCACGCTTCAAAGTGCCTGTAAAGGAAGGAGGAGCCCTCCTGCACCGCTGCGACACGCACCCTCACGTACACCTCCTGGTGAGGATGGACTCCTCTGGTACCAGTGTGGCTCCTTCTCTCGCTCTTCAAAATCTTTCATTGGAAGCCAAGGAATTAAAATAAGAAAAAGCTGCCAATTCTTTTGGCGAGGCATTTCCTCAGTCTTGCCATTTTGCCCAAATGCTTTTGTCTGACTGCATCCCTGCCAGGGTTAATGCAACGCACATGGCTGATCCCGTACTGTTCCACACTCCCAGCGTCCTTCCCTTAATAATGTCTCCGGATAATAGCATCGGCCAGGGACTTCTTGCTGCAGGTAGAGTGACCACTGCTTTATTAGGAAGTACTGTCCCTTATATACAGTGCATGTTAGATTACAGTGCAGGAACAAGATACAGCTACTCTTGCCTTTTAAGTCTAAAAGCAGGGCAAGAGAAAGAGGGAAATGACAGCAATCTAAACAAGCTGTGTGCAACATACTGCTTTTCTAATTGATTCTGCAGCTTTCTTCCTCTTCCTCCTGCTGTCATCATCTCTGTACTAAGAGATCCACATCTTTTAATTTTTTCCTTTCACCCAGAAACTAGGCCCATATCTGGATAAAAAAAGAAATTCAGATTGAAACAAGCAGAGAAAAACTACCCAAGAGTCAGAGCTGTTAATCAATGCCATAGTCTTTCAAAGGAAGAGATAATAATTCATGCTGGTAATATTCAAAACCAGACTGGAGGAATCCCAAGGATGAGATAACAAGGCACAATCCCTCAGAAGCCCCCAGGGAATAGATAAAAATACCTAATTGGGTGGGTTTTTTTATCGCAGACATCTAAATTATTCAACCGCATTGTGCAAGCACATTCAGCAGATTGCTAACAGATCAGCCACGAAATCCTGCTGCACTTTGCATTGTGCTCCAAAACTGAACAACCCACTGAAATTAATGAGACAATTCTCCTCTCTCATGAGGTCAAACCAATTACATAGGCATAGCCAGAGGGTACTATCTGTAGTGGAAAAAAACAAAACAAAACAGCGCCTATCAAGTTCTGGTTACATAACCAAGTGCTTGTCTAGGCTCCTGGCAAGGCCCCGATATCATTAGCTGTTATTAACTGTCCTGTGCAAAGGCATCAGCTCTCGCAGGAGCCAAGAGAGTGCTGAAGTGGTTACAAAAGCACTTCACTTCTACGGCAGACAAATCTTGAGGTGGCCTTGAAGAGCTGTTCCTTTTGCAGGCTCAAGAACACAACACAGTGAGAGCTGATATTGTGAGGATTTTATTTGCAACTAAAAGGTCAAGCTCTGAAGAAAGTAATGGGCTCAGAGCAGCGCCAGGACAGCTTTTCAATTGGGTCCAGCTCCCTTACATCCTTGCCAAGGGAAGAAGAAGTTAATGCCCTGAGATAAGACCCTCGTCACAATATTGTTTAATTACATAAGGCTTCTAGTGAGCCTGAGATAAGAACAGGAATTTGTCCGCAGTCCAGCTGGGTGCGGCTGCTTAGATCATGTTGTGTATTAGAATGGGAACTAAAAGCATGGGTTTATTCGAGGTGGTTGTCACATCATTAGAACTGGAATGAGTAAACTGATACTGAGAACTGATTTAAAAGTTAGCTCTCTTTTTCATGTGAACAATACATTAACATTTTCCTGACAACAGTAGCCCTAAAGCTGTATCATTTCTCTTCAGATTGCATTAGGAACATTAATTGAGCCAAACTGTTACTCTGAAATCAGTAAGTAAATATTTTCAGAACTCTAATCAATGAAGAAACTGAAGCAGAGGGATGGATTGACTCACCTAAGACTACAGAATAAGATCAGCTTCAGCTCTAAAATTAGCAGACAAATCCCTTCCTAATTCTGTGTTCATACTTCTTGTGAAAAAGAACATTTTCCTTATTCCAGTTCACTTTCTTATAGATTAATTAGATCACAGATGACTGTCCAGATTCCTAACTAACACCTCATAGCAACAAAACCGGTACTTCCTATAAAAAAAGTGCCTCAAAAGTGCTTCATTTAAATAATTTTCCTGGATATTTATTCCATAAATCTGTTCATGCAGGTAAAATGTTTTGTCTTCAGATTTCCTAGACATTCTTAATTTCTAGATGATATGCTATTCTGTAGTTTTAACTTCGTGTTGATAGTTTATATTAATCCTTGATAATTTTGATTATCTCTATTTTGTAATCTCAAGATTCCCTGTTTCCCAGAAAAGTGTAACTTTGATCCTTACCTCTTCAGCATGGTTTTGGGTAATACAATACCCTCTAACACTTGGTGTGTGATTTCTTCCTTTGTTTTGTTTGTAATTCCTTACACATGGCTGAGTTTTATGTTAGCCTCTGGCTTGTGCCAGGGCTCTTGCATCGGGAAAGCATTGTAAGCGCTGTGACTGGGTCATGAGCAGCATTGTTTGCTAAGGGTAAAGCTGGGTACATACAGTCATCATTTAGGTCAATTAGGTTTTATTCATCAGTTGGGAATGTGAAGTGACTGTTAAGGAGGGTGCAGTGCTTACTGACTTAGCCCCTTCTGCTGCTGAGGTACTTTTGCTCCCAGCTTTTTGTTTGGGATATTGTGTAGCAGGATGCCCACTGCCACGTTTTACCCCGCTGCATTTATTCACAGGATACCTTTGTAGCACTTGTGTCAGGGTGGGTTGGGGATTGAAGTGAGCGCATTGCTTGGCAGGGCGTGTTTACTTGATTATGTGTTGTATTCTGCAGGGTGTGTCGCTGACTGCATGAAGCATTAAACACAACTGCCGTTCAGGAAAAGGAAAAAACATTTTAGAGAATGAAGAGAAAATGTTATAAAGCATTTTAAAATATAAATAACAGCATGTGAGGAAGTCTTTCTGAAGGAACAGGATGGGCATGTAGGTGAAGAATTCAAATACAAGTGCTGTGCTAAGTATAATCAGTAATGAAAGCTCAGCCCTTCCTTTTAGGATTTTAGCAAGCTACATGTTGACAGAACTTTCCAAATACCAGGGAACAAAACAGCAAGCTTTAAGTCTTGTTGCAGTGTAGTATGTGTTTATCATTATCACATATGTTATGTCCATCGATTATCGTGAGACTGGACTTTAAATGGACAGTAGAATAAATTAGTATCTACTCAACTTACTATGCAAGGACCTTCTTTGTTGAGTATCTGAGCTTTTTCCTTAAGAAGACGTAACAACCACCTCTCTTCTTCCTGCTTAATAGGCAAAAGAAATAATTTGAGTATTTGATAGATCACAGGGCTGGGTACAGCTGCTGTGTGTGTGTTTGAGTATGGAGAAGGGGGTCTGTGCAGCCATGTGGCCTCTTCCTTGTCCTGCGACAGTGGGCAAGCACACAGTTGGGCAATGCTAAGGGGAATCTACTCCTCTTAAAGTCCCTAGAAAATTTACACTGTTTTTAATATGGCTTCTCTTAGTTTGCTTGTTTGCTTTACTTTTGGGTGCCAGGAATTTACTATGGGAAAGCCACAGTGAGCAGAACATGAACTCCACAAAGAAGTTTCAGCTCCTGTCACAGGCATACTTCAGGCTTTTGCAGCATTGCTATATTGATTAGTGCTTAGTGTATGTAGTTCAGGAAACAGCAAACGCATGAAAGGTCATGGCCAAAGGGAGTTGCAAGTTAACTGTTAACTAGAGCAAAGTCCTGTGGTAGGGGACTTTGAACACTAAAACAGAGGGCCAAATCTCAAAGAGGTTTGGGACTAGAAGCAAAGAAGAGTTGAGGATTAGCACCTGATTTTCAAAGGGGAGTTAAACGCCTAAATTCCCTGCACACTTGAGAGGAATAGTTAGGAACTGAAAGACTTGAAGTGCCCTTAGCTAGTACACCATCTGGTGAGATGCCTACATCAGCCAGTAGGAAATACTTAGGAGAAGGGGACCTCTGAATTTCTCACTGTGAAAATCATACAGAACCAAAAAGTGTTTGTTTATGGGTTTAAGTAGCACATTTGGCATGGACACATGAATTAGTCTCCTCAGTGAAAATATGCCTGGGAGATAAGCCACCCCCTCTACTTTAAATACTCAACAAGTGTTGAAGAACATTGCCCTGGAAGCTGTTCTGGACTTTTGAACAGGGAGCGCTGTGAGAAACTTCAGAGCATTCAGGGGAAGGGAGGAAAATGTGCTCTGCCGAGCTTCTGGAAGGTGAGCCATGGTGTAACCAAGAGTGCAAAATTTCTTGTTGGAATAGGGTGCTTGGTTACGGCTCTTAGGTGGGAAACAGTGGTGGTATTGGGACTGGGATACTGGTGAAGGGGTCCGTGACTTACTAATGTTAAATACCTATAAGCACATAAGCACTCCTGGGAGTTCCCTTCTGCTGTGTACTTTAAGCCCTACTCAATCAGCATGCCTAGGAAACTGGGTTCGTAAGACCTTACTGGCAACCCCCCCCACACCTGATTTCTGGATGGACTTAGGCAAGAAGTAGCTGACAGAATTCAGCCCACCCAGAGCAGTGGGACTGCTGGGCACAAAAAGGCACCAGACCTTTTGGCGCCTGAAGAAGCTTTCACCAGAAACTGTAGGCACTTAACAGCATCTGACGTAGCTGAGGAGGGGAGGCAGAGCTTTCCTGGGTTGCTCTCATGAGCACAGGCGCCAGCAGTCTGCATAAGTTGCACTTCAGTGCCTGAGTGCTATTTTGGATCTCTCCCAGAGACCTTGCACCTGCATGGTCTCCGTGGGGATTCAGTGCAAAAGCTCAGCAGGGGCTAGGGATGCTAAGTGCCTGGCTTGCTGCATCAGGGAGGACCTTCTCAGGATGGATGGCTTCTTCCTAGGTATGAGCTGTGGAAGCCAGCTTGGGCATCCAAACGCAAGGTCAGGCTATGTTCAGGTCTCTGTCTAGCAGGGGGGAATGCTGTCCTGTGGCCAGCAATACATGGAAACCAGAATTTTTCAACAGGATGAGAATGTGAAGATTCAACGGCACTGGGTCATCACAAAGTCCCTCAGGCAGTATACAAGTTAACAAACCAAAACCTTGACAAGGAGGAATTTTTCAAAGAGGGCAGTGGAAGCTTTGTTGGAAGACTTGCCAAATCCTACAGCACTCTGTGGGCAGCCAGTCATGCTACGGCCCCTTAACAGGTTTTTACCCATCATTTGACCCATTGGAACCGACAGCGTGCGTGACATGTTGATTAGCACTTCACCGACTTGCTTTTGGCATGCTCCTCTGTGCTGCCTTATCAGCTTTCTCAGTGGTTTCCTCTAGATACTGTGTAGCATTCAGGGAGCTGAGTAAGCCCAGTGAGACATTTCAGGCAAGAGATACATGCTCTTTTTTAATCTTTTTCATAGTAAGATTATGGATTTTTAATTTCTTCTGCTGTGATTTACTAGCAGGCTGCCTCTTCGGCAAATGACACTTGCGTTTTCATCATTCTTGCTTGGTCGCTTGGCAGTTCTGTGATGGTGAGTGGATTGGGGAGGCTTTCTCAGTGCTAAAGAATCTGTTGCAGAAGTCAGGGTGTGGCTAGAGAAAATCTTTTATAAAGAGGTTTTATTAACCCTCTAACGAATGAAGCCTGAGGTTGCTGTCTCTGGCCTTGTGTTGGTTTCATGGACTCAACATTTCTGAAGTGTCATTGTTAGGGTATGATTTTTCAGTATCTGACCTCTAATTTGGCATGGGGTTAGTTTTGAGTGGTCAACTTCACATGACTTGTGATCTGGTCTAGCATCTCTCCTTGTTATTGGCTTCGGGGATCTGCCAGAGACTCCAAACTGGTGATTATCTCAACGTTTTGTCTCTAGCATATATGAGATGGAGTTGGAGAGAGAGAGTGCTGTAAGTACACAGAGCATGCAAAGAAGCGTGGAAAGACACAAAAGATGAGTGAGAAGTGAAGGCCCAGCAGAAGGGAACTGGGAAGACATCAGAGCAGATATCTGGGCAGGCTTGTGCAGGATCTTAGAGGTGAGGATAAGAAGTTTCAGCCTATGGTGGAAACTAAGAGGAGATGTATCTGGGGAGCTGATTAATTAAAAACAAAGCTCAGGTGGAAGATCCCTTTCAAATGACAGTGTGCATAATCAGAAATCACTAAACCAAAGTGACTTGAGCAAAGCAAAAGCAACAGATAAACATAGAAAATTCCCCCTTTCTTTAGAGGAAGGCAGGCGTAGCAGTCTCCAGGCTTCCCCCTTGCTGAAGGAGACCCCTTATACCCTGTCTCCTATGAGGCCACTTCATGGATTCTTGCTCAAGCCTCTCGCAGAAGAGCGAGCAAAATACTGCCCTCCTCGTGCTGTGATGATAAGCCTGCAGTGGCGTTAGCCAGGGTTTATTTTAATTGGAATTTTTTACTTTTTTCCTGGCACTTTAAAGTTTATGAACGGAAAGGATCAGTCTGACTCAGAGACTGGGCTACTTCCAAACATTAATCTTAGCTGCCATATGTTAATGTAGTTTGGCTCTGCTGCATCCTATGGTGTAAAGTAAGATGTCTGTACCCTTTCATCTCTGGTGTCAGAGGCTACTAAAGGGAATATGTCAGAGACATGGGCAGATTGTGAGTGCCTGACATGCAATCAGGCATTTCAAGAGATTGTGTGAGTAAGAAGGCCTAGTAATCATCCATATTCTGTTTTCCTGAAATCCATACTTTATCATTCTGCAACATTAGTTGCCAAAATGGTAATGTCCATGGAAATTCTTTGGCTTGTACTGACCCTAAAATCTATATATATTGGTTATCATAGTATTAAGCCCACGGTAATAAACCTTGGTGTGTTAGGTTGGGTTCAGTGGTACAATATTTAGCCCCTTCCTTTTTGGTTGGCTTCATAGTGTGGGTATAACAAATCCATAAACAAAGATGACTGTCCTGTTCATCATGGTTTTTCCAGCACTGAAACATGAGTCTCTCATCATTTGTGTTTCACTTTCTTCCATTCTGTCTCCCAAATGTTTCCATTCTGCGGCAACTCTTTTCAAATTTTATCCAGTCTTTGAGGGTGTACACTTAAAGTATTTGGTGCTTCCCAGCCCCTTCCTCATCTTCTTACTCATGCACTCTCTTCCCTGAAATCATCATGGGAACAACCTTAGGCAAAAAAAGAGAGAAGTTTCCAATTCTACTTATTTCAATGGAATTTCCCTGCTGCCCTTTTTCCATATCAGTGGATGTTTTTTACTAGTGACAGTAGTGTGAACAACGTCAGGAAGATGAAAACATCATTACAAGGGCATTCGCAAAGGCTAACATTAGCCTAATGAAACTAATTTTCCTAGATTCCCTCTCAAGCCTATGTGCAGGGAAAGGTTTCCTCCAGAGGCAACTCAGAGCAGTAACTTCATTCCATGGAGTACATAGGGTATCCAGAGAGATTAACTCATTAAGCCTAAAACTTAAAGGCTTAAAAAGATTGAAATCCACTCTCGTCCTCAGGGGGGTTACAGCAGATCTGTACCTAGCCCTGCTGTTGTAGATGTGTCGGCTTTTGTGCTCACGTGGAGAAAGATGGTGATGACTGGCTCACCGCTGGGTTATTGTACAGGACAACAACCCTCAGTTCTCTTCCCAGCTGTGCAGCTACTCTTCTAAGCAGTTCTGAGCCCTCTGGCCTTAGTTTTCTGCAAGGGAAATGATGTAAGTCATTATGTTAATTAATATAAACTTTCCTTCAGGAGGACAGACATTTGCTAGGCAGCTGATGGACATTCAACTACATCTAGCGCAGGCTTAAAGTTGAGAGATGGCTTGTGATAATGTGGGTTAACAATCAGTGAATGGATCTTTTCTGCTGCTAGACACACAACTTTCCCACATCGCAGGGAAATTTTATGTGCACATTTTACATTTTTCTATTTCCCCACTGCAGGCGCTGAAACAGCCAGAGCGACGTTTGTGAGCATATGACTGACGAACGGTACAGTACGTTCACTTGCTGCCCGGAGACTCGTCAGAGTGGCAAGTTGGAGCTGTAGAAGATAGAGATGACTCACGACTGGAGCTTTATGTAAATGAGGAACCTCTTCTGTTGCGTCCTGTTGTACCAATGAGGCCACGTAAAGTTCACGTCAGTGACGTTGCGCTCTCGTGTCCCCTCTGTCTTTGAGGCAGGGCAGGGAAATGGGGTAAGAGAGGTGTGGTTCCCCCGGCGGGGGCAATAGGTCAAAACTGGTAGTGAATCCGAATGTGAAACCCCTGGAACTGAAGATTCTTTCCCAGAACCGATGCCTGGAGAAAATTTGCTGTTGCCTTTTTCTGTCAATTGCAAAAGTGATTGAGTCTTTTGCCACTTACTGTAAATTCTGAGGGGGAGCCAGACAAGGGGGAAGCAGTGAACTTAGGCGAAGTGTTCTCTCCCTGGGAATCAATCAGTTTTAGTAAGATTTATGTATAATCTGTGACGTGGCTAACAAACTCATTTAGCTTATCCAAAGCATGAGAAAAGGTCCTGCTGCTAAGTGGTACAATACTTGCATGCCCTCTCCTAATGGCCTCATGTAGGCAGCATCTCCTAGGCAAGAGTGATGAGGAGGAGTAGAAGCATGAAAAAGCAGTGGAGCTGAATTGTGTCTATCTAAAGCCACAGATAATATGATTCCAGGTGGGGGGCCAAATTCTCTGACTCACCCACACAGAAATCACACTGAAGTTTAGTGAAGACAATGGAATTGATCTAGTGTAAAACTGGTATGAGAGAGGGGAATGCCAACCTCCAAAATGTTGCCTTCCTTAGCTGTCTTATTTCTAGGGTGCCACGAGTCATGTGTATGTATGTTGCCAGCAGATATAGCATAGTCTGACTACCGCAGATGACTCCAGAGAGGTATGAAAAAGCCGACAAACTAGAAAGGATTTGTCTTGCGTTAGGTATGTTGTTTAAAATCAGAAGGAAGATTTAATTGACCCCAGTGTGAGTTTTGCTTGACTAAGAACTTAGTAACTGAAATGAGAGATGAAAAAAAATCTGCCTTGCTACCCCAGAGCTCACAGAAGAGTGACTCTCTGTATTTACTCTAATTCTGTTCAAACAGATGTAACTTGCCTCAAATAGTTTCAGAGCCCGTATCAATATTTCTTAGTATTCAGCATGTTTCTTCTTATTATGATTCTGTTCCTTTATCTGTAGATATTATCTGACCAAAACACTATAAGATATTTTTCTCATCCATTACAGTCATCCTAATTAGATAATGCTCAGTATGTTTAGTTTATTTACCTTTGTCTTGTTTTTTCCTTTTCTAATTCATTCAGACATCAGCTGTGGCAACCAGTCCTACCTATTTTAACCCTACTCTTGTTAGTATTGTGGCTATGGAATTGATGGGTGTTTTGGCTTCCAGAGAAGTCTGCAGGAAACTTCCCAGACAGATGAATTGATTCAACTCTTGCTTCTCACTGAGCTTAAAGGTCAGTCTTATGATGCCATGAGTTCTTCCATAAGCTAAGTCCTTCATATATTTTTGCTCTTCTCATCACCTGTTCTCCACTCTGTCCCACGATGTAATGGCTGATAATTGTGCTCTTTCCAATGTTGTATCTCCTGGTCCATTGAAGGTAGGACTTTTTTCTCAGCAGAAAGCTGACTCATAAAGTATGCTGCCTTCTAAGCTTAGAAAAAGTGAGTCACTAATGGATTTTTCATTATACATTCAAGTACCATAGACTGAAATTTTGTCCTACCAGTCTAATCCTGAGGTAGTGTTTGGGAGTCTTTTTGATTTGGTATTTTAGTTATGTCTCAGAGAGGCTTTGTGAGATACAAAAGAACGCTGTACAAGGAGATGTTTTTTATTATATGCTATGAGTATTCTCAGTAACTTCAGCAGCGCCATGGTTTCACTCTTTGTGTGCGGTGTGCTTCCCTAACTAGAACACCACAAAACTCCCTTTACACCTGCATCATGACATGTTCAGCATCTGCTTTCACCTAACACAAATAGTCTACGGTTGTTTTTTCAGAGCTGTGTGAGAGCTGAGGAGGCTGGGACATAACTAAAATAATGTGAATCGCTTTGGTGCTATTGTATTAATAGAAATAGTCCTTTTGTTTGGGCAATGCTGATTTGGTGATCTTTTAGACACTTAGTGAAGATTGACCAGTTGTCATGATGGCCCATGACAGAAAGCTGAATGCTATTATTTCTGTTTTATGAACAAGGGAATTAAGGTTGGAGGAGATTAAGTTGTGATAGGGAGGTAATGGAAGTATTGTGGATGGAACCCAGAAGCCCTGTACTTTTTTTCCCCCCAGTGCAACAGTATTTTTTATCAAAGATTTTGCTGTCTTTGCAGTCACTGCTATTTAACTTCGAGTGATGTCAATGTGAATGAGCATCTGGCAGAATCTGTGTAGAGCTGCAACATAGCCTGCAATTCACAGGAGCATACCAGCTTTTGCCTGTCCGTGTTGTATTCTGTTAAAATAGTTTTGCAGGGTATTTTGAGGGGGGAGGTCTGAATCTCTCTGATTCTGACAGGAGCTGCTATTTAAAACCATGTGATGAAGGTGCAAAAGGGGTTCTGTTAGGGTAGTTGCTTTGTTCTTCATTACACAAAAGTGGATATGCTGCAATGACAAGTTTGTAAATCATAGTTAGTTCCGTTCTCACACCACCCAATAACCTTACAATCTCTCTGTCAACTTCCTGAAGACTTTGGGAAGCTATAATTTGTGATAAAAATGGGAGTTAAAATGTTACGTGTATCTCAGAGCTGAAAATTTGTGGCTGGCTGACCTTTTCATTTTGAGCAAATGCACTCATTTCCTTTACGTTGCTTACTGTTTCCCTCTGAAGCTTGGCATAATAGGAAATCCTCCATGATTGTTCTCCTTAATCAGTGGCTCCATTGTGCCGGCTCCTGTTCCTTTCAGTGAGCAGTGCAGAGGATCTCGCCATGCTCCTAATGGGCATCGCTCTCTGTGCTGTCAAGCCTGGGTGCCCCAGAAACTCAGACGTTTCAGTTCAGCTGCCGTGGATGAGAGAACACCATGAGCTGGGTGTGCTAAATTCAGTATGCTGTCAGAATAAGGAAACAGCCCCCTGATTTTCAGTTTAGAAAAAAAGAAAAAACAAGAACTGGGTTTTACAGTGATATTTCCCGTGTTTGGGATTAGTCTTAGATGAATAATGAAAATGAAGAGTTCATAAATTTAGGTTTTGCTTCATTTCCATATGTGGGGTAATATCATTTGTTGTCATGTCATTGCTATTATTTGCATAGTCATCTGACAATTATAAAGAAGGCATATGAATCTTTAGGACAAATAACTTCTCCAGAAATATATTCTGAAATGCCTACTAATTATGACTAGCACATCATTTTTCATTTTCTCATTTCATTCTCTGTGTCATCCAGTCAAGGGACTGAAGTTCAATGTTGTGAATGTACACCACAAATCACAGATGGTAGCACTGATATACATAACTCTTGCTAAAAATTAGGTGAGTATTTAGAAATAAAAGATGTATTGGCAATACCTTACAACAGTTTGTGGAATTGAAGAAAGACTAAAGTTGCCAAAAATATTATTTGTATTGGTAACCTCTACTTCGTAAAGCATAACATAAACAAACACACAGTGACGGGCTGGTGCTCAGGAAGAGCTGATGGTTCCCCAAATCTTATCTTATGCTTCCTGTTGCACCACAGTGGTGTTGACATCACGTTCCTGCACATGCAACATGCAAAAAGCTGTTAGTGTTAGCACAAACAGTTTTTGCTTGTTGCTATTGATTTTCTGCTGTTCTGTTTTTCTCTGACAAAGTGGGGAGCCAGGTAGTCAGTCAGTCATTGCAGACATTTCACCGTACATCCAGATTTTTGCTTTCCTATCATATGGCTTTCAAGTGCAGCTTGCAATAAAAAAGATAGAGCAGTGTTCAGAGGACTTTAGACAGTGTAACCAATTACTTATGCAGAAAGTTCCCAGAAAAGACTGAGGCAGCTTGTATGACAGTATGGTACACAAAAATGGCATAACACCACCAGGATATAGCTTCATGCATTTATACTGGAGTCAAATCTCTAGGGAAATGAGGTTAGTGGCGGCGATGATGATAATAATACATAATGCATGCTCCCCTTGGATCTTGGCTGACTATCAAGACAGACTTCCTGATGATGAGATGCATATGTCTGCCTCCAGTCTCTTCAAGGTATCTGCAAGGCACCACTTTTTGCAATTACAATGGACTGCAGATGAGAACATGCACCATAAGAAGCAATCCAGGAGCATTTATCCCAGACTTCTGTCTCTGATTTCCATAATCGTTCTCATCTCAACTTCTCAGACATTAGCAAGCCAAATCTCAGAACAGCTCTGTCAAGTGGTGACAGTGGTGGCAATGGCAACCCAGAAGCCTGGAGGTTTTTAGTTTTGCCCATCATGCTGTGCCTCGTTTGCATGAGGGTGAGACAAGAGGGTGAGAGCTCCCTGTCACATCACGCTCATAATAGATGGGGTCACTGAATGTACCTCCTTGGCTGCCAGTAGGGACCGCGGGTCTGCAAGAGCCTGTTACCAAGGGATTCTTCATGAAGACTGCAGAAAGCACCTGCCCCAAGCTGTGCAGCCATTGTCTGGGGAAGTGGCTTTCTGCCAATTGCCAAACATAACTGAAGCAAGGCCACAGCGATGTTTGTGGCTTTTCTGTTGGCCTTGTAGCTGGCAATGCCACGCTGCTTCAGGTAGAAAAGACAAAGGGCAGCCCTGCGGGGGAGCACTGCTTTGGTTGCAAAAAGGCTCACCCCAGACCGCTGCTCTCCTCTGTCATTCAGCTTCTGCTGGCTCTGTCTCTCCCAGTGAAATGGGACCAACTGCGTTCCCCTTCCTCCCAGGTGCTATTGAAGCTATTCTGGTTTCTAAGAGAAGAACAAAAAGCATCTCAACACACCGGCACATCTACAGAAATACCTTCTTTGCTGTTGCAAGGAACACCAAGTTTATAATAAGTCATTAAACAAGATAAATAGACCTTGGCAAAAGCAGAACAGATCTTCCCCAACACACGGACTTATAACCCTGGTGTATGTCAACACATCTCAGTGCACTCAGGCATCACTTAAAAATATTTCTTCATCTGCTAAAAAGCAAATGGAAGCTGGGATTTGCCCTAATTTGGGATTAGAATATACTTCTGTGCACTCCTGTCTAATCACGTACTCACCTGAGGTTGGACTGAATGTTTGTTTTGGTTTATTTTTCACGTATTTGATAATGAAGAAACATGTGCTGCTTGGCCTGTCCTCTCTGACTCTCAGGCTGGTTTTCTGTTGCTGATTTTCATAATTTTATCATTGGTCTCGTGACACTGAGCTGTTCATGTTTAATCATAAGTGCATTTATCATTCTACATGACTTGTTTAGATAATGTACAAATGAAAATAACCTTTGTTCAAGGCATTTAGTATCAATTCTTTTTTTCATAAGCCGCTGTTAATCAGTGTTGTAAAACGGGATGATTTTTCATGACATTAATGTTAGAGATTGATTCTAGATCCATTCCACATGAATTTCTTTGTCCCAGCTACACTAAGAAACGAGCAGGACTTGCCCCTCCGGTCTCTCCAAGAAGGGAAGAAAGTTTCTCGAGCACATAGAGCACTAGCAGGGCAGCATGCACGAAGCCTGGATCAGTAGATCACTCTCAAGTGAAATTTTAAAGGAGCTTTGTTACCTAATTCCTGTTGATAGCTTCTGAAAACCTTCACGATCTCATCCTTCGACTGCATTAAACTGTCAAATAGAAACAGTAGATGATATCTCAGAAAGTCAGTGAAAGTGCCAGCTTCCCAAGCCTGTGAGATGCTCGAGGCAGTGACAATGAGTGCTGCTTGGGCGGCCTGGGGCAAAGCCCTGTGTTTTGCCTTCAGGAGCATTTGAAAGAGGAAGGGGGAAAGAGTGCTCATGGGCACCTCTAAGGAAGCCCTCTCCTCCAGTGGGAACTTGCCTGGCAGACAGAACAGCTTTAGACTCCACTGGATACATCTGCCAGCTCATCTCTCTGTCTGTCTACATATAATGCCCTGGCACTGTAATTGCCACATAAACCATCAGGCATCACTTTTGCCAGAGGTTTTTTTCCCCCAGCCTTTGAAAACAAAGTTAAATATAACTATCTTTCTCCTACAGACAGAGAAACCAAGGTACACTGAAGGACTTGTACAAGGTTATGTAGCAAGTCACAGGCAGTAAATCACCAGGTGTCCTGATTTCCTCTCACCCATATGAATCCCTAGAACTCACTATCTCCTATAATAAAGCTTAGCTCAGAGTCTTATTTTGAAATATAATTAATATGCAAAGTGCTTTGATCCCCTTTGATGAAAGATTCTGTGTAATTTGCTATCATATTATAAAGTAATACCTCTAAATGTTACGCAGCAGTAGAATGAAATACGGATAATTCGTTTGCTATTTTTAGTGAAAAAACTGAGTATTTTACTCCAGCAGTTTTAGGTTACAGTCATTTTCAAGAGCAAAGCTGTGAGGTTGCTGCTGCTGTTGAAACATTTAGAAAGTGAGGATTAGCAAACATACAGTGTGTTCTGGGATAACTGGCTTTGGAGGGGTGAGATCCCCCAAGAGGATGACTAACAGCAGGATGTTGGACATAATTTGCATGTTCTCTGACTCTGCTGCAATCATTTGTGTATTGGATACTTGAATTAAACATTACACAGAAAGTCGCCCTCTTGCCAAGCTGACAGCCCTGCTGAACAGTGCATAGCCCTTGGATGGGGGCTCAAGGAGGAGGGCTGATGTTATTTCAAGCAATGGTTAGTGTTGGGTTCAAAAAGAAATAACTCTGTGTGTGAGAGGACTTGTAAGTTGTCAATGAATACTCTCAGGGTTTATTTACTCATTCTGCACCAGTATCCTGCTAGCTCTGACTTTCAGTTTTTTTGCATTTGCTTCTGTTCTTTTCCTGTGGTGAACTTGATGCTGTTGATAGGTGCCATAAATCATCCCTACATGCTCAAATGCTTTCACTGTACAGGAGGTTCAGTGTGGGCAGTGGCAGATTTCCCTTGCTCTGCCTGCTGAGGCTGCCTCTGGTCTTCCGTAGGGAGACAAGAGAGTTCCCTGCTCTCATTGCAGCCTACTTGAACTAGGTTTCCTCACTGACAGGACACCAGCAAGTGCTTTTTCTACTACCCTGCTTAGAAAAAAGGACTAATAAAGACCCCCAAACTCATTTTTGTGGATCACCTGCCTGGGAGGCAAGATCTGAACAGCATCTCCCATCACAGCTAGCCTCTCTGAGAAATCGTCTTCCACATATAAAAGTTTCAATAAGAGAAATACTGATCACGTATTTCCCCTTTTAAACATTATTTTTTCTGTCAGTACTGACGGTAAAAAAACAAACAAAGAAAAGGAAATGTTCAAAACTAACTGACAGAGTGCACTCATCTAATCATCTAATTAGCTTTCTTGCTGATTGTCACACTACCTTGCTGTACCCTGGCTTAAAAGTCAAGATCTTTGGGGCAATGACTGTGTTTTACTGGCTCATGTGTTTGTACAGGTCCCTGGCAGTACCCTAACTCAGACAAAAATCCCATCGGCAGGTGATGCGAGCTGCCCATGGTGTGCAGACTCTGAAAGTTGCTGGGTTGTTTGCAAAAGTTTTTGAGCCGTCGGGTCACAGTTGAGGTGTTGGGGCTCCTGTGGGTCTGGCTGCCAGTCGTGTACAGCACTCAGTGCAGCTGGCAAAGCCAGGGGTGGTGGTCAGGTTCTGCTCCTACTGTGTGCTCAGGCACCCTCCTGAATTCTCTTTCCCAACTGAAAATGTTGGCTTTAGTAGCAAGTTCCAGTAGGTTGAACTCGTTCCTGCTGCTTTCTTCTGCTTAGGATGGGTTACCACTGGAATACCAATGACAGTGGGAACCATTTTATCAAATGCAATCTTCCAAAACCTGTTTTTCAGTTGTGGTCCATCGGAAAGACATGAACAATTTTCTTCAGTATTTCCCCCAAAGAGCTCAAACCTTTTAGTTAAGAATTATTCATTAGACCACATTCACATTTCCCTTCCCTTCCCTTCCCTTCCCTTCCCTTCCCTTCCCTTCCCTTCCCTTCCCTTCCCTTCCCTTCCCTTCCCTTCCCTTCCCTTCCCTTCCCTTCCCTACCCTTCATTCCTTGCATTGGGCTAAATGCATGGTGAGAAAGCAAAGTAGAAAGCACCACTGGGAAGGCAATACAATGACAACAAAAGAAAAGTCTGTAAAAGGAAATCAAACCCATCTACTCAGTGAGGTTTCCCTCTGTGACAGTAAATACTGAAGTTTTCTTAAAGAAGTAGTAACAAGGTTGACTGGGAAGATGTTCCTTTCATTTCCACCCTAGGGGGAGGTCAGCAGTTTGGAAACTTGCAGCAGCCGCTGTTGTCCTGGATGTGCCCACTCTGAGCTTCTGCAGAGAGGAGGGGTTGTGATCCAACCCCAAATCATGTATTACTGCTGGTCACAGCTTGGGGGGCTGCAGCGTTGACCGAGCCTTTCCAGCTCCGTCGCCTATATATCCAGGCACCTCAATTCCATGTACTGGTGGGTCATTCAGCACAGAGGTGTGAGGGGGAGAGAGAAGGGTGGAGAGTGGACCTGGAGTCCAGCTCTGCTTGCTTCGCAGACCATGACACATTTCTTCGGTAAGCTGCAAGCCCTCCATAGCAGAGCTAAGCCAGCAGTGAGGAATGTGCACAGATCTTCAGTGGGCGCAGCCACAGCAGCATTTCTCCACTTGTACTTCTCACATTATTACTGTGGCTCATGGTGCCTCTACCATCTCCCTCTGAGCCACACTTCTCACCATACCATGCATTAGGTTCTGAGATGGCAGGTGCCACCTATACCCTAACTTGGTTTTAGAGTCTGAATTGAAGCTGCAAAACCCCAGGTGCCACTGAGAACCTTTGTACCTTTCCCTGTGGAATGAATGACATTTTTCTCTCCCTGTGCTCTGGACAGAGCTGGACGCCGCTGGCTGACCATCAGGGCTTTCGATGCAAAATGTGTTACGATGGGTAATGCTAGATCTGCTTTTCTTATCTAAGTCCCAAATGCCTCTGAGGCTGGTGTGTTTCTGGGCAGATGACCATGTGCCTCGCGAGCAATGCCAGTAGAAATCAGAACGTCTCATCTCCATTCAGAGTTACAGAGGCAAGGATCTGTTCACGTAGTTGCCTACTCTCCTTCTCCCTAAGCCAGACTCCTACCTGGTGTAAATCAACATTTTTCCATTGACTCTAACCCACTATTCCCAAACAGATTTTCCAGGAAGACTACAAGCACTCCACTCCCAACCTTCCCCAGGTGCGCTGCTTGGCACGGCACGTGCTGCTGGTTTGGTGCTGGGGAAGCGACTCTGTGGTCCCCACAGTCCCACGGTGGCTCTGTACAGTACCCTGACGGACTCAAGGAGAGCTGCACACGTTTACAGCAGACAAGAGACTGGCCCAGAGCAGTAATTCAGATATTTTGTCGCTGACACTTTATAAACAAAAGTCATTGGTTTCAGCATAACATGCTATCCTCCTATTTCTAAGTAAAAGATACATCACAAAGTCCTCAGGGGGAAGGGTTGTGAGTAATAGCAATGGCACAGAGCCTGAAGCCCAACCAGCATGCCAAACAATATTCCAAGAAGATATTTCTAAGTTACAGAAATTGCGTAAGAGTGATTATTATTTTTAAAGTAGAGAAAACGAAGTCCAGTTTCTAAAAAAGCAAACACATATTTTTAGCCTTGCTGGTCTCTTGATCTTACACTAATGGGAACCATCTGTGCTGGGACTGGCTGACGTTCCTGGTAAATAACCTTTCACTGCAACATTCCAGATGTTTCAAAGGCTTCTTTGCGAAGAAGTGTTTGTCTCCCTGCCTGTCACTCTCCCTTTCTGCCTTTCCTGTCCATGTTTACTTCGAGAATATACATTCTTTTATTAAAAAGCTTTTGTTAAAAATAGCTTGTCAGGATTTTGGCTAATCTTCGTTATGATTCTTGCTTGCTAACGGAGAATGAAAGCTTTCATTCCTTAGTGCTGAAAGACTTAAAATGGAGTTTTGAGAAGGAAGCTGAAAGATTTAGAGTAAAAACCACACCAAAAAATTAGTCGGTGATGGATTTCTTCCTCGTTTTGATCCCTCTGAGGATTCCAGCTATTGAACAGACACATTTTTTTTTGGTATTGAGAGTTTTTAATGTGACAAACTTGTATGGAATATACAGATGTCCTTTATAGGAACAAGATACTTCACTACAAACCTTTTGTAACTCATTATGTAAAATACTCTTGTGGTTTGCTTTGCTGCCTCTGCTGTGCTATATCCTGGTGGTGACTGCCTTTCCTATGTGAAGGAAAACATTCCTGAACACATGGGTCACTTTTTTGTCCCAGCGGAGCTAAGTTGAGCCAGAATGATGGAAGGAAAGTAGGGAGATTTTAAACCATCCTTTAAACTTTCTGTTATCTCCACCTAGAGTCTGCCTGAAATCTGATGTGTTACAGCTTCATTAATGCTGCAACTTGGGCTCAGGTACAATTAGATAAAAAAAGCTGTGCTTCCAGTGTCAAACCTCCTACTCAGGTCTTCAACGTGATGCCTGTATCATTAGCTAACGGCATGCTACTCAGGAGCAACGAACCTTTTGACGCATACTCGCCAGTGGGTAATTCCTTTGTTTTAAAATCTTTATGTCACTGCTGAGTGTAAAAGCTCTAGGAGGTAAAGGAGAGTCTGTCTTTTGGTTTCTGAAGGATTTGGGGTTATAAGGCTGCGCAGTGCTCTGCTGTGGCTAGGACATTGCGATTGCAATTGCAGCAAAGTCTGGTTGTCCAAGGCTGGGACATGCAGCAGAGCTGAGCAAGTGCGGGGTTTTTAGAAAGCCATCCCTTTGTTCTTTTGTTACCCGTTATCAAATCTGTTTCATAAAAAAGGCTTCCTGAGCTTGGGTTTTTTGTGTGTGTGTTAATACTGGTAATATGATTTAAATATTCTGATGATTCATTTTCAGTCCAGAGAGCTGAATCAGCCATGTAGAACATAACTTGCTTCTCCCAAACCACTACCTTTTCCATCCTTTCTCGTCATTTCTATATGAGGATGATTCATGCTCCTCTTGTATTTACCATGTGAGAATATGCCCGATTCCTTTAGCTAATTTCACTTCTTGTTCTTCTTCTTCAAGAAAAAAGAAAGAAGAGCACTGAGGAAAACGAAGTGGCTGCTGGTTGATGTGACATATCCCACCGGTGGACCTGGCTGGCATGTGAACTGCACTTGCACCAGACAGAGAAGAAAAAAAGGAGAAAAAAATACCTTGAATTATTAAACTGATCAGAGCCCAAACTGCAAAATTCAGCCCCTGGCTCATATCTCACGTGTTTTTGAAATTCTGGGTGTTCAAGTGAGGAGTTGTGTTCAAATATAACTCCAGTATAGTGATCTTATTTTTGCTTGTTTAAAAGAAGTTCCTTATGTTAGTTAGCTATTCAATTCTAATCTGTTTTCTCTGAAGTGTGATTATGGTTGTGAGTGGCTCAACCAATTAACTGGGAGGGTGGAGTTAATTATTGATTTACCTGATTACACATGACGGCTTTCTGCTCTCAGAGGTGGCCATGAGATATATAAGAACATAAAGAAAGCTTTGTGGCAGGTCTTGAGATGACATTTGGATGCTTCTCCCTGCTGTCTGTGGTGCTGTGCTTCTCAGCATAACTTTGTGGTAATCAGATCAGTTTTAAAATCGGAGAGTGTCTGTGCATTCCCTTTCTCGCTGCCAGTGCAGCCTCTTACCAGACCCAGGGCTCCCTGGCTGCTGCCCCCACTTGGGGCTCGGCAGGGTCCCGGTCCACATGAAGCTGTGACCATCCCACGATGGGACTGTCCGGCTGCTTGAGCCATCCAGGGGCTGCCACGCTTGAAGGAAAGTCTCCCCCAGCTTTTACCCACTTCCATTTTAGTGCTTCCCTCAGCCTGCTGCTTTTATGGGATGCCTTCTCCCTTTATTGCAAGGTTTGTTTTTTTTTATACCACAGCAGCTGTAAAAAAAAAAAAAATTAAAAAAAGGAGGAAAAAAAAGCTCTTTAAGAAGTGAATTCATGCAAGCGTCCCTTTGACTGGGCCTCTATCTAAACAGAGCTTAGCATTTTGTATGGCAGCCGAGGTGAAATCACAGCTTGTGATGGGCTCCAAGAGCCGCAGGGCGTCTGGCCACATGTGTGGCCACCCCCCAGGAGAAGTGTCCCATGTTTGGGCAAATTTGTTTGAGCCAATGCTGCTGTATGACTTCATTCCTCATTCATCCCCATCAAGAAACAGTTTGTCCAATGCTTTGGAGAAAGACGGCATGAACGCTTGCTAGACTCACCTGAAGGTTTCCCAACAAGGCAATGAGATCAGCTCAACGCTGAGTTTTATCGGGTCAAATGGGGCATGAGCAATGCTGACAAGTCATGAGTGGCCATGATAAGGCATTTCATGGACAAAGAAATGGGTCGTTAGATCCATCTCCTGGCTATCATGTCCTGTCCCACTCGAGGTGACATTCAGAGGACGCTATACAGTGAGTCACTCTGCCCCGTATGTTCTCATATACTTTTGAAAACAACAGTGGGCCAAAGTTTGGCTTTTTCCACAGCCTAAAGGTTTTCATATTCAAAACAGTCAAGTGTTATTCTCTCCTATGACTAATACTGTGTTTTCACTAACCGCTATTACACACAAACATCACCTCACTGTATCACATGAGAGAATCATGTCATATTGCAAATATTTTAACAAACTGCATAGTAGAAAATGAATAAGCAGTTCTGTATTTACTGATATGGGGGTATTTTTTAACAGTTACAAATGAAATAGGAAGATTGGCTATAAACACCTTGGAAGCTCACGCTAAGAAAGCACAGAAAAAGGTGCATGAATAACGAAGGGACTCGGATGGAGTGTGTGCAACGTAACAGCCACTGGAATTGCTTTGTGCTTTGCTTCCCTTATGAGTTTCTTTATTTTTTTACATCCTGTTATGAAGTGTCACTCTTGGGTCTCCACACTGAGTTACTCCATAGTCCAAGAATGGCAATTGTGGCTTTAGATAACAGCAACCTCACATTATTTCTGACAGTTTACAGTTGCTTTTGCTGTTACATCCTCCCCTTCTGTCCCCTCAGCAAATTACCACTTTCAACACCACTAGACACTGAGGCAAATTTAGACAGTAGGATGCAGGAATGGTGCAGCCGAGCAGAGTGAGCGCACCGGCAGGGGCTGCCTTCTGGGTCCTTGGTTCCTGCACTTAGCACAGGACTTCAGGAGGAGGCAGAACTACCTTTCCATCACCTCTGCAGCTTTCAGTGCTGACAGTCCTAGATTATTCCAAGCTGTCTACATCCACCCAAAGTTATTCTTGAGCTGGGAGCAGTTAGTACATGTGGGGACTCTGAGCATGAAACTCTTTCTCACAGTAGCTGTTGTACTGGCTCTACAGACCCTTGCACCCACAAGCTGGTGAGAAGAGAGGTAGCTATAGGTAATGAAGAACAGGTTTGCACTCCCTCCAGGACAGGTAACAAGATGCCAGACTCCAGCTGTACCCCTTCCAGCTCTGCTCCATCCTAATGGGCACAAGGCAGCACAATCCCAGGCTCAGAATCAGCCCCTCTGCCCTTCTGTTGGTTACTGTGTGCCATGCACATTCATGAAGCCTTCGTCTCTCTGTAAACATTAAGAAGAACAAAAGAACAGCCTGCAAATGGTAGTGGCTCAGCATCTCTTATCTCAACCTTTATGAGAGCGGATAGTTCTGGGAATCTGAAGCTCATACGTAGCCACAAAACACCAGCATCACATGACTAGCAATAAACCCGGCTCTCATGTTTCTGGGTAGGAGAGCATGCCTCTCCCTGCTCCGCGGTGTGAGGTACGTCATTTGTTTTCTATCCAAATTTACCCTCCTCCCACGGAAGCCTTGCCTTACTATACTAGCCATTAGAGGATGTTATTGAGAAAATACGCGTTCAAGCAGTAGGAAGAATAATTTCCCATAAGTATATTTTATTATATATCTAATACCTTTCATCTTGAAATATGAGAACTTTACAAATACAGTGATTTTATTGAATAAATACCCTTATGCCTAGTGCATGGCATGATTCATAACAGATTAATAGAGGCAATTAAATGTAAGATTAAATTGCCTAAACCATTTGCCCTACTAAGCTGATCCCAGTGCTGTGAACTGTATCAGTGCCACTAATTCCCAGAGATTTTCCTTTGGAGGCAGGTATTTAATGATTTTGAATATCAAATCCATGGTATCCCAGACTGGCTGTCTAATGCCTGTAATCATGTTAAAACGAAGCACTAAGCAACTCGCCTGAGGCAACTCGGTGAGTCACTGGAAGAGAAAGCAGAACTCCTGACTTGCATTAGCTGCTCAAGCAGACACAGAGCCACTTGCAAAATTATGACCGGGGACCGTCCATGCTGCAGAATTCTCTAGCGCCTTGGGTTTCAGGCTGTGAGATGCCATATGTTGGGCCCTGTGACAGGCACACACACATGTACAGGGTCATATGGTGCCAGGTGCGCTGTCTGGGTGCCTCGGGTCGTGTAACGGAGCAGCAGATGCAGAGCTGATGGCAAGCCCCCCGTTGCAGCGTGGGGCTGGCTCCGGGGGCTGTCACATTTTGTAGCTGGCAATGTGTGGTGTGCTGCCTGCAGCATCGTGAAGCGATGGGGAGCTCATGGCTCTGCATTAAAAAATGCGGCAGAGAAAGGCTCATGGTGAGGAGCCTGGAGTCCAGGGAGTGACCACTGTGGTCCATGTGGGTGCAGGAAAGGTACCCACTGCTGCCAGCACCTGCTGTCCCCCCACCACTGCCCAGAGCCCTGGGGCAGGAGGTAGCGAGAGGTCTGGGCTGGGCAGGGCAGGAAAGAGCTGAGATTTTCTTAGGCAGGGCTGGGAGAAAGGGGCTCTCCTTATTCCTCAGTGTACGTCTGTATCCAGGATGTGTCCTCAGCTGAAACACCCGAGCTGCTTCACCAACTATTTTCCACTCAGCAAGAAATTGTTATGCACTGGACGTGGCACACAGAAACAAGGCTGTACCAGGTTTTCCAGCCTGTCTTTCCAGGAGTGAGACCCTGGCCCAGAGCTGCTTTTCATGCTGTCGGGACTGACCCTTCTGACTCCCTATTCCCCCATCTCATCAACTGCAACATGAAGAATCTGAGGCAGTCTGAGCTCAGCCAAAGCCTGGTGAAAGGGTTAAGTATCAGGATTCAAATGCATTAAAAAGAATGTTTTCATTGTAGTATGAATCATCAGTAATTCTATATTGTTTGTATTCTATTGTATTCATCGCTGAATCCTTTTCTTTGTCTCCTTCCACTCTTTTTTCTCTTTCTTTTTCTTCCTTTCCTTCCTTCCTTCCTTCTTTCCTTCTTCCTTCTTTCCTTTTTCTTTCTCCCCTCCCATCTTTCCTTTCTTTTTCTTTCTGTTTCTTATGAATCTGTGTCTCTGTAAAATCTGCCCAAATATTTACAAAAGGAAATGCTGGGTTGTGAAACTGAATTCTGAGAAAATGTTACACATGCTGAAGAAATGCATCCAGCATGGTTTCCAGATGTTTCCCACATGCATTTTTGTTCTGTGTCTCAAGTGCTGAGGCTTGATCCTTGATATCTTTATTCAGGCAAAACTTGCACCGAGGGCAGCAAGACAGGCTCAGGTCAGGTCCGGGGGTGCTGTAATTCTGGCTTTGTTGGAACAGTTCAGGACTGATTTTGGCTATGAGTGACTAGTTAAAAAGCCTGAATAACCAGTATTACTGGGTAACCAGTTTGTGCAATGGGCCAGTTCCAGGACAGGGGTTATCTATACTTGTCACCAAGTGGCTAACAAATTGGCATCAGTGTCAGTCAATGCCGAAGCTGTCTGCACCCCTCGGTTACCTTCCGAATAAACATCAGCCATGTTGCGGTGGGAGACCTCTGGAGAAAGCCAGCCAGGTCTCCGGTCCTGCTGAGACAAAGCCAACACACTCGGCTGTGATGTGATGAAATTGCCATGAAGTCATTTTCCCAAGAAGTCCTTAACGCCATGAGCAAGGGCTCACACTGATGGCGCTCTCATGTTGTTATGGACTTGTACATGTTTTGGCAGAGCAACATGGGAACCGTGAAAGCTCAAGTGATAAAGGGGGCTGAATGCCAGCAGTGGGTCCCATGTGCTCAAATCAAAGCACCTCCACACTCCATGCTCTTGTTTCTATTATTACCCTTACAAAGACATTGTGGCCGGAGTGCAAATAGGGATTGTTTTGGAGGAAGGGGTTAATTTTGTATTTCCTGGCTTTTGTTAAGCAGGAAATCTAACCCTTAAAAAAGTCATTCAGGTCAGAGTGAGCTCCTAAAAGCACTTCAGCCCTGTTTTGTATTTTCTTTTCTTTCATTCTTGTGGCAGGTTTATTTAAGAAAAGAAAACAAAAATAAAGCAAGGAAACAGCTAGTCCAGGATTACAAGTGATTAAGTACACACTGCCACATGTGATGAATTTTTTTCTTCCTGATTCAAACTGGGTGTAAACAAGACCAGATTCAAAAGTCTAACAATTACATAAGTCCATCGCAGAGCAATTATCCTTGCTGTGGAGGTAAATTCCCTTTGCGCAAAGGCCTCAACTGGATGCCATCCCTGCACTGCCCCAGAGCAGCCGAGGTATGTGACCCACAGTGTCCGGCCCTCATTTAATATCTGCGTGATGCTGGTTATCACCATGACTGGGAAGGTGATTGCCATTGAGATCAGATTCTCGCTTAGTTGTGCAGGTGTCAGACACGCTGATTTCTTTAAATTTGGGAAAAACCGAAGTTGCCAAATTGGGGTGTGTGGATGTGTGTCATCTCAGTCTTCAGCTTTGTTTTCTGTATGGGACATTGAGAAGAGTTTAGGACAAGAGTTTAGGACAGGAGAAAAGACTGTCAGTGCCATATGGGTACCTGTCTGTGAGCCAGGGCTGGCTGTTCCCACCAACGGGACACTAGTGGCACAGCACCATTAAAAATACTGCTTCCCATTAAAGCATTGCGGTGAAGTCTCCCAACCCGTGCTGCTGCTCCTGGAATGCACAAGGCTTTGGGTTGGTTGGAGGAGTGCAACATCCCAACCAAATTCCCTGGGAGAAGGACATTCCCAGCTCCCAGCCCCACAGAGGGCTTCTCTGCTGCACCCCGGAGGAGTCTTTGTCTCCTATGTGCTCCTGCTGGGTGATGCCTTGGAGTGATTCCTGGGTGTAGACCTACAGAAAGGTCAACACCTGAGCTCCATATCAAAAGGAGGACATTTTCTCTCGGAAAAGGTGACGACTAAAGTCCTGTCTTATGGCCATCTGCTATACTGGTTTCTGCTGCAAAAAGCTGGCAAGGAACGAATCATTAATACTTCCCGCTGTTCAGCTCCTTAGAAAAAACTGGGTAGGGTGGTGTTTGACAGATGATGTGCAAGGTCACCACAGCTTGTCCATGGCACGATGTCACAGCAATGCCACGTCCCAGGAGGAGCTGGTTCAGAGTGCATGAGAGGAGGACCGGTGGGTCCACGGTCCCTGCCCACCTCCCACGCGCTCATGGTGCGGAGGGGCACGTGTCACCCACACGGCTGGTGGGTACCGTCATTCACACCCAGTGATGCGCTGTGGACAGCTGTGGGGTCCCAGGAACAGGGTGGGTGATGGTGTGGTAGAGCAGAGCAATTTCCCAGCACTGAAGCATATGAGTGTTTCCCTCACAATCTGTTTCCAACCTGCTGTTAAAAGAACAACAATAAACAAATGGAATGAAAAGTGCAATCCTGTGTTTATTTTTAAGGAAAGTGTTGAAAAAACAGATTCACTTTGAGGCTGCCGTTCTGGCAAGAGCCCCACTGCTCAGCAGAGCAGGGACAACCCTGCCACGAGTGGGTGAGCTGGAGCTGGCACTTGCCTGTCCCTGCTCATCCCTCTGCCCCCTCCTCACAGCCCCCTGAGGAGCCAGGAGATCCTGGGACACCTCGGCCAGGTGAGGAGCCCCGCTGGCCTGAGAAGGCCTGAGGTGGTTAAAGGCTGGGGGACGTTGGTGGGGGAGAAGATGGAACATTTGAGGAGTGACAGTTCTTGGCAGCCCGCGAGGGAGAGGAGCTCTGGTGTGGGGGGTGGGTGGAGAGGTCTCCTCTGAAAGGAACAGCTGAAGAAGGGATGTGAGAACAGAAAACTGCTGGAAGGGGTGAGGAAGGAGCAGCACAGCTGGGGCTGGCAGCACTGGGGGGGCAGAGGAGCTGCTGGCCAAGGGCTGGGGTCAGAGGGCCAAGGCGGGAGGTGGCCCTGGGGGGGCAGCAGTGGCCGGGGCCAGTGAGGGGCCATGAGCTGGCGGCCGGGGAGGCATCACAGGGAGGCAGGGGAAGTGGAAGCAGCACTGACTGGAAGCCCTGAGTAAGAAACACCCAAGTGTCTCGGTGGCACGAGGCAGTCGCCCACAGTAAAAAGGAAACTTTTGGGAAGCGCTGATGCACTGCCAAGGGGGGGAAAAAGGGATCCCACTGCTCCACTGCCGGTTACTGGGCACCCCCAACTCCTGGGGGTGTTCTCCGAGAGGAAAATGAACTTTACATGGGCCACAGATCTACCACATTTTTTCCCTTACACATAAAACATGATGGGAAAAGCTCTCAAATATGTGTTTACATTATAAATATATACACAAATATATGTATACACATATGTATTTATGTGTAGATATGTCTGTACACGTATTTATGTCTATGCATGAATACAAATATACGTATGCATATGCTCATCTCTTTATATATATATTTTAGAAGAATAAGCACGCCCACACCCAGGCTCTGCATGCCGCTGCACTGCTGCCCCACCACCCTCCATCCCCCCAGCGATGCTCTGGTTTCTGTGGGAAAGGGGGGGCACGGCCAGTGCTGTGGAGGGGGTGGACAAAGGATGCCCCAGCCCCAACCAGGCCCTGGAGCCATGGGGTAGGGGACAGGGGACAGCTGGCAGCAAGGTGGCCCAGCCCCATGGCCCCTGTGCTCGAAGTGGTGGGCACAGTGTGAGTGTGTGCGTGCGCCTGAGGGGGTGTGTGCATGTGTGTCTGCAGGTGCGTGTGTGTCTATGTCTGTGTTTGTATGTGCGCATACATGTTTGTAGATTAACTGTGTGTGGATGTGCATGTATGCACACATATCACCATGTTTATGGGTATTTGTATGTGTATGTATGTGTGTATGTCAGCACCTGCTTACCTGTCTGTACGCACACACGTGTGTAAGTGCACATCTGGACGTCTGTTTACATACGTGCACGCATGTTCACATCTATGTGGCTGCGCGTGCAGAGCCAGTGTCCGCCCCGGTGTGTGCGGGCCTCTGCCGGCGGGGGCGCGCTCTCCGCCGGCCGCGCGGCCCATGACGTCATGCCGGCCGGGCTGGGCGCGCCCGCGCTGGCGCGCCGCCAGGTGACGTCTTCGCTGGCGCCCACGTGACGCGGCCCCATTGAGAAAACGCCGGCCCGGCGGCGCGGCCCTATATAAGGCGGGCGCGGGCGTGCGGGGCCGGACTGGGTTGTGCGGTGCTGCGGGACACGGGCACCTGTGGCACTGGCCGCGCCTTCCTCATCGTCCTCCCTCCTTCCCCGGCCCCGAGCCGCCATGGTGAACCTGCGGGTGTGCGCGCTGGAGTGCGAGGCGCTGCGGGGGCTGCTGACGGAGCGCGCCGCGCAGTGCCTCGTCCTCGACTGCCGCTCCTTCTTCTCCTTCAACGCCGCGCACATCCGCGGCTCCTGCAACGTCCGCCTCAGCACCATCGTCCGCCGCCGCGCCAAGGGCGCCCTGGCCCTGGAGCACGTCGTCCCCAACGAGGAGCTGCGCGCCCGCCTGCGCCAGGGGCTGGTCCACACCGTGGTGCTGCTGGACGAGCGCAGCGCCGACCTGGAGCTGCCCAAGCGCGACAGCACGCTGCTGCTGGCCCTCGGCACCCTCTGCAGGGAGGCCCGCGGCGCTCGCATCTGCTTCCTCAAGGGTGAGTGGCCCCGGCCGCCGCCGCCGGGGGAGCGGGGGGCGCCGCCGGCTCGGCCGTGCCGCCCCCGGGGGCTGCGCTCGCCCCCCGCCCGCCGCGCAGCGCTCACCCGGCGCCTCTCTCCCCCCTCTGCCCCCGCAGGAGGTTACGAAGCCTTCTCGTCCGCCTGCTCCGAGCTCTGCACCAAGCCGGCCGCCCCCACCGGCCTCAGCCTGCCCCTCAGCGCCAGCAGCGCGCCCGGCAGCGCCGACTCGGGGTGCAGCTCCTGCGGGACCCCCCTCTACGACCAGGTGAGCGGGGGTGAGGGAGTGATGGGGACCCGGCGGGGCGGGTGCCGGGAGGAGGGGAGGCTGCTCGGAAGCTACCGACTGAAGTTAACCCGTATCTGTCCTTTCTGCTTCAGGGTGGGCCGGTGGAAATCCTGCCCTTCCTCTACCTGGGCAGCGCCTACCACGCCTCCCGAAAGGACATGCTGGATGCTCTGGGGATCACAGCGCTCATCAACGTCTCGGCCAACTGCCCCAACCACTTCGAAGGGCACTACCAGTATAAAAGCATCCCCGTGGAGGACAACCACAAGGCAGATATCAGCTCCTGGTTTAACGAGGCGATTGATTTCATAGGTAAGCGAGCTCTCTTTACAGTCTGTGCTTTTCCTGGGGTAATGCACACTTCTTTTCCCCTGGTAAAACCTACATTTGAGGCTGGGGAATTTCATTCCCTTGGGGAGTCATACTTGGGGAACACCTCCATGAATTTCATTCTGCTTGGAGGAATAAGCTTAGCTTTACAAAGCTGTTCAAAATCTTAAATCGAGAGACATCGGTCTTGCAGGCAAGGGCTAGTGAATTGAAGCAGATAAGTATTAAAGCAATCTTGCAAGACTGCTAAAGTGACCTGGAGGAGCTATTAGTATAATTGGAATTGGAGCCCAGAATGAAAATAGCTAGACTGCTGTTCCCTCAGGACAAAGGCTCCCTTTGTCTCAGGAGCACTGGGTGTACCGATTAGGCTAAGGAAGAGATGAATTAAAGAAATGTAAAACAGCAGCCTGTGCTTTCCCACCTCTGGAAGCAGTGGGACTTGTTTGCTAACTGCATTTTAATTCTTTCAGACTCTGTTAAAAATGATGGAGGAAGGGTATTTGTGCACTGCCAGGCTGGCATTTCCCGGTCAGCAACCATCTGCCTCGCTTATCTCATGAGGACCAATAGAGTCAAACTGGATGAAGCCTTTGAGTTTGTGAAGCAGAGAAGAAGCATCATCTCTCCAAACTTCAGCTTCATGGGGCAGTTGCTTCAGTTTGAGTCACAGGTCCTTGCCCCCAACTGCTCAGCAGAAGCTGGTAGCCCTGCTATGTCAGTATTGGACAGAGGAGCATCGACCACCACGGTCTTCAATTTTCCAGTCTCCATCCCTGTTCACACCTCATCCAGTGCTTTAAGCTATCTTCAGAGCCCCATCACCACTTCCCCAAGCTGCTGAAAAGCGGGTGAAAATACGTTCAGAACTCAGACTTACTGTCTCAGAAGTGCAATAACAACAGGGACAGTGTCATCAGTCACTCGTGTTTTGTGGGGAACCATCCATGCATCCCAAACAGTCTCGTAAATGGAGAGGAGCTCACCCAAAGCCAGAGAACTAGGTGTTACTGACTTTTCTGCTGACTTTTAAAGCCGGTATTGGGATGTCTACACAGAGATAAAAGGACGTTGTCTCTTCCTGGGCTGTTCCTCCTTGTCTTGTCTGTCCTAAGCCTGCTCCGTGTTTAGTAGCATGCTCACCAGTATTCCCATTCCTGGACACCTTGAGCAACACTGATGCTATCCCCTTTTATATGACAGTCCTATTTATTTATTTTTATGTTAGTGCATTGTTGGGGTTTTTGCCTTCACAAACCTAAAGTTTCATTTCTAGAGAAACAAAATACCTCAGTATTTTTTGGTACTATAATCCTGTGTGTATGTATATCTGTCAGCTCTTCTTGTTTCCCAAGCACTGACGTGAAAGCACCAGGCGAGTGCTTTTTTGAGTTGCCAAGGGTTGTATGTTTGCTGATTTATTTATGATGTGAAATAATATATTTCTTCTTATGAAGACATAGTTTTGTTACATGATTATAACTTTTTTATACGAACAGAATAAATTATGATATTTCTATTGAGCTGGATGATACATTCTTTGAAGTCTTGTGTTTTACAGCCCCCCAAAATCACATGGAAGCTCCCAGGTGAAGAGCTGTCAGAGAAATCTGATCTTTCAGCTCTACTGACCTCAGGTCTTGATGGAACTAGATAGAAAAATGGGTTTAAACAATGTAATTGAATAGAAATAGCTGCTGCTTCTTAACCTGAACTTTTCTTTGCCCCTGTGCAATTATATGCAGTGGCAGAGAGCCAAGGCTGGTTTCTCAGCTCTAAGGTGGGTTTTGGCTGTGGTGGTGGCCACAGAGCTGTAACAGTTTGAGCCAGCTGAGACTTGAGCACAGGCCTACAGTGAATTTAAAACAGTTCTCCTCCTAGGAAGGAGGAAGAAGCTTCCTTGTTGCTTGTTTACTTTTAATGCTTCAAAGGTTAAGTCTAAAAATTAACCTGTTGGTAACAGATCTCTAATCCTTGTGAGTTTGTGCCAAGGTATTTTCTTTTTCTGATCTACCTCTCTGATGCCTTCTTGTAACTCTCGCTGTCTCTGATACCAGCCTGGAGTATTTGGCTTGCTGGGCTGTCTCTGTAAAATTGTGGCATAGCAAGAGATCAGGTAACCAACAAGTCACTTTTCTTAACCAGACCAAAATAAATCATTTTGTGCTGCAGATTCTCACTAGAGTGATTTCTATCTGGCATTTCAGTTTAGGCAATGAAAAAAAGTTTTTACATAGCACATGGAAAGCCAGGCAGGGGAGCTTTAACAGATCAGTGCTCCTGGCAGCTCATGGGCAGGAGCAGCAGGGCGAGGGTGCTGGGCAGCAAGCGGTGCAGGGTCAGTGCTGCGTGGTGTGATGGAACTGCACCTCTCTATGGGTTGCATGGGGCAGGATGTGTATGCTGGGAGCAGTATTGCTGTGACATACCCTTACCAGGGGAAGCTGGTGTGGAAGAAGAGATGCAGCTGGAAGCTTGCTTTCCTAGGCAGGGTAGTAGTACTGGTAACAGGGAGATGGATTCTGGGGGAGGACTAGGACATTAGGTGTCCTACATCTTCTCCGGAAGGGAGCCACCAGTCCTTGCATCTCTGATGTTCAAGGATTCAGGTCCTACTTTTTTGCCTGGTCAAAAATGGGTTTGCTTGGGCAGATGTAGCAGGTTATGTCTCTGTAAAATCAAGGCGTTTCACGATCCTAAGCTCGTGGATGAGGGGTTTTCTAAGCATAAAGCAGTTGTGCTCTTGTCACCTAACTGGAGGCAAGCAAAGCACCACAAATTCCTGCTGAAATCCTGCAAGTTACCTGGAGTATTTCCGGTGCTAAAATCCAGGACTCTTCTCCTGGGAGAAGGTGCCCTTGAAGGATGGGATGATGCACTGCTGCGTCTGAAATTCTTCCACGTGAGCTACCCCTTGGATGCAGCTCTGTCGTCAGCACTACGCATCAGCCATTGCCAAGCTCCAACCTGACACCGAGGGATAAGAAAAAATGGAGCAGCTGAAAGGAGGAGAGATCCCTGGGCACTAGGAAACAAAGTCAGAAACCCTTATTTTCCTAAAGCATGCATGAACCTCAAAGTGAATATCCTCCCCAAAGTCTCTCCCATGCTGTAAATCCTGCAAAACCCCTTTGTCCATGAAAAGTCCCTTGGCAGGTTGTGCTGCTCCATGGGATCGCACCTACCACTGCTCTCCCTGTAAAGCCTGCAAGGCTGTTTCTGAATGTGTGAGCCTTTTTACACCTGCAGTAAACAGTGGAACAAACTTTCACCTTCAGAGCAAAGCAGGGCTTGTTCAGTGGAAAAATACAACCTTGGCAGCCCTGGCCATGCAACTGATAAAAAAAAAAAAAATCCTGACTGTTAATCGCAATTCAAACAGAAATCCGCTCCCCGTCAGCTGGGGGAGCTTGTTTATGTGTTTCTTGGAACAATAAAACTCATTACCTGGCAGCCGATCAGCTTTTATAACCTAAGCAGGCACCTGACAGAGGGGTGCAAAAGAGAGCTGCTTCAGCACAAAGCCCGTGGCGGACAAGCCAGGCAGTGACAGCAGGGCTGCAGCGCCAGCGAGGCACTGGCACACACTTCCAGCTCTGTGGGCACGTGGCGTCCTTTTCCAAGTCTTTATCGTGATTCTTCTGCTCTTAATCAGAGCCTCGCGGTGCCCAGAGCCCACAGGCTCCTGCAGACTCTCTGTGGGCAGGATCACGCCCAGATCCCGAACTGCTCCCGGTCCAAACAAAGGGAGGATAAGGGGGCAAGAACAATAGGGGAAAATAACAGAGATCAGCGAGACCTGAAAATGTCATCTCAGCGCCACAGATTTGGGGAGACAGATGGGCTCAGCTGGGGTTTTGCTGGGAGCAGCGGGGGAAGGAGCGGGATGGCCAGCAAGGTGGTGGCCAGAGGAGGAGGTGTGGGCTGGGCAGCGATGCACGAGGGGCGCACAACTCGTGTGGCGGAGCCAGAGGATGCTTTGCTGACCCAGCCGAGCTGAACTTTGCCTGCTGTGGATGTGTTAGGGAGGCATTTTCTCTTCTCACCCCCCATTTATTCTCCCTGCTTTGCTGTTTTGTTTGGGATATCAAGGCACATGGCTCACCCTGGGTTACAGCTTTGAACTCCCATTTCCCCCAGGTCCACCATGAGCCATCTGTCCCGCCACGCTAGCAGGGCTCAGCTGAGACTTTGCCCCCCACATCCAGTCTAAGACCCCTGGAAACCAGGCACACAGCAGGCATGGGGAGGCCTTTCAGCTTATATAAATCTGTAATACATCCCCATGGAAACCACAAGGAGTTTCCCCTTGCTGAGGACGGCACTATCGTCACTTCCTGCTGCTGACAAACCAATTTGTCATGAAGTGATAAAAAGGCATGTTTTGTTTGCAGGAGCTGGCTCCAGGCTTTGTTCCTCCCAAGCCAGAGGCTGCTCACCCTCCCTGAAGGCAAACAACGGCCATCGTGCGCTGCACAGGGCAGGGATGGGGAGACGTGGACAAGCCCTTTGGCCCCCCAAAATGCCAGAGCACAAACCACCGACACCCCAAATGTGACAAAGCCTGTAGAGAAAATGCAAGTCATGGCAGTGAGTAACCCAACGCAGCCTGTGGGGCTCCAAACGGCACCGACGGATGGGTCCCCACAGTCAGCCCGTGTGGGGACACAGCACATGAGCTGCGCGTAATATCCCCGGCAAGATGTAATACCCAGGGGATACGGTATACCCAGTTATCACATGACAGACAGACAGAGAGCTCCAGATTAGATGCATTTTGGGTAATCCCCTTGTCTCAACGCTTTTGCCTTTCTTTTGTAATCAGTGCTTGGAAAGGTGCTGGGTGTACTCAAGCTTAGGGACTATCCTGCATTAGTCACACCACCACCCCCACCCCCACCCCCCGCCGTGTCAGACTAGCAGGGCCATAAGGATATGTTGTGCCATGATGTTGAAAAAAGAACATTAAATCCAGATCACACACAAGCAAATCTAGTTTGCCTGGTTACCACCTGGGTTTTTTCCTCTGTCTGGCTCCAGGGCAGCAGAGAGGGCACTGAGTGTCATTTGGAAATGGTGTTTAAGTGTGGCCCCGAAGAGCCCACTCCCCAGCTCTGCAGATGAGTGGCAGTGTGATGGGGAAGGAGAAAAGGTCGTGGTGTGCGTCTGCCTGGTATGGTTAGAAGTTACTACACCTCGAACCTCATCTAAACCAATTTCTTATCCTTTCCCTTGTCCTGCAATGGTGTCTGTGACAGGCACCTACACACAGTATGGCCCATGAGACTCCACTCAGGGTTTTGGCTTCACGGAATCTGCTCCAGTCCAGGGCAGTAGGGGGGTTGGGAAAACAGCTAAAACCCAGGCTCAAACCCACTCATCCTGAAAGAACAAATTATCCCTGAGGTCCACGCTGCCTGTGGCCTTCCTGTTACATGCTATTTACTATGGTGCCGAGCCAGCAGCCACCACTAATGGGGGGCTGGTGGCCCAGCCGAGAGGCACAGCCAAGGTCCCCGGCCAGGTGGGTCCCCTTGGCACCCATCAAGGCATTAAAGGTTAAGTGGGACCAAGATATTAAAGGAGGGAAAGCGGCCCTGAAAGGAGAGATCTGAGAGCTTGGGGAGAACCTGCTGATTTAACTGGCATTGCTGTGAGGGCTCTAGCTTGGCCAGGTGGCCCTGCTGGGGACCTGGCTCAGGTCTGTGTGTCTAGCTCTTCTTCAGGCTGTGGCATGCCGAAGGGTAACCCCCAAGGGATAAACCCGGGTACCTGAGAGGAAGCAGCTGAGTTGCTCTGCTGCTGGGGTGGTGTAAAGGATTCCTGGTTTTGAGAGCTGTTTCCAAGTTTGGAAGTGCCGTTGCACAAACCTGGGCCCGTCTAGAGAGCGCCGAGGTCCTGCGTGGACCTGACGCTATTAGTCTGGCACAGAGCAAGTTGATTCCCTCATCATAAGACTAGTGGCCAAAACCAGGGGAAAAGGTTCTTTGTCCTTACATGGTGTGGGACAGCCTGTTTTCCAGGTGTGGGTTTGTTGGTTTGGTTTTTTTTCCCCTCCCCCTGGGAATTTCCATTTCCAGGGTTTTCCAGCTGGCGCGTGTGGCTGCGCACCCTTCCTGCAGTGCCAGGCTGCATGTGCCCGTGGTGCTGAGCCTCGCCAGCACTCGCCGCTTGGCTGGGGGCTGGCTGAAGTCCCCGGGAGGCTGCTGGGCCGGGGGTTTCCTGAGCAGTGCTTCATTTTGCATTTGCATGTGTTTCCTGCTAGACACCGAAATGACTCGGCCTGGGCTTCCCCTCCACGGTGTCGCTGGCAGGCAGGGGAGTGGGTGAGATGAGGCAGGCGGCACAGCCCCTGGGCAGCTTCCAGCTCAGCTTCCAGCTGGTGGAGGGTGGACCTGTCCTCCAGGTGGGCACTCGGCACGGCGGTGTTGCTGGCTGGGAGTTTGGAGGGCTGAAGGTGCTCGGAGAGCCAAAAGAGAAGATGTTCGTGAGCGTACCTGATGTGTGGGAATGGGGACGAAGCACAGCCAGTAACAGTGGACACCAGTAACCCTGTTACATCTTATCTAGGTCTTGTTTGGTGCTCAGGCTGGGTGAGTCAGGGCTGTGGGAACAGTAATTTCATCAGGCAATTCATTCCAAAATCCGTATTGCACAGACCATGTTGGGGCTATCACGAGTGCCACAGAAAATGCTTCGTTTCTCATAAAAGGGTTGCGTGCGACACCAGTCCCTCTCATTTCAGTACCTTTAGGCTCCCAAACTGTAGGCCATGTTTAAAAGTAAGCTCCCAGAGGACCCTAATACCACCTAGTTGCCTTCTAACTTAGTAACCAGTTAGCTACAAATTAGCAGGTTCTCAATACATTTTTTTTTTTAATTGCAGTCTTTGTTTCAGAGCCAAATATAGGTCCCACCTGTACTAAAATAATAGACTATGGTGTGACTCTTAGACTTCTAATTTTTGATATAATTTAATTTTATTTAAAAGGTGTTTTTTTTTTTGTTCCCCATCAATTGTGGTGATGTCTGAAAATGGCTTTTTCAAGTCTCTTACATACTGGAAAGGGGTGGTTTCTTTTCTGTGTCTTCCCTAAGTTCTTTTCAAAATATCATCTATGGTACGTTTCTTTCCACATCAGTAGCTTGTTCTTATTTCAAATCTTCTTAAGGCTTTGCTAATTGGCAACTGGGTCATAGCACTATGTGGTTTTGATGGCAGGTTTTTCTAATTTATGGAGGATATAAACTGCAGATGTTCATTAACTCTAATAGTTTTTCCTGACACTGTGATACTTGCAGACCAGTAACTTCTTTCCTTTCTCATCTTCTGCAATGAAATTATGGTTGTGGATATGTATTTCAGGGGCTTTTGCATGATGAATATTTTAAAAATTACATCTACGTGATTGTTTTCAATCCTGTATGCACGTACAATAACATACACAACAGAAAGGTGCAGCGTTTGCCACTTTTGAGTGGTTTAAAGTGCCCAGCATTTGTTCCCATTAGCCAGGCGATGGGGACACTGTTGATATAAATAAGTGGCATAAACTACGTAACTGTGTCTGGTGAGTCTTTCTTTTTTAATCACATAAGCATTGGTTTAAATGCTACGTTACAGGATGTTTCCTTGGTCTTTGTTGTTAAAATAAAGTCTGCAGTCCTACACGTGCTGGCTGTGATAGCATCAGTGTGAACTCAGCCTGTGTCTGGGCACACGTGGCATTTTTCCTGCGTGGCTGGGCTTTGCTGGGAGATCAAAGCTCCCGGCTGCTGGTCTGGGTGCCAGCCCGGTGGGATCCTGTAACCAAGTCTGCGAGGTGGCCACTTCTCCCAGGGCTAGCTGTATCACAGCCAGCACCTCATGGGAGGAGATGACCTCTGGAAACATCTTCAGGCCTTGTTGGCAGCTGAGCGTGAGGCATCCAACTGCTCAGGACCTTTCAGGATGCACTAATGTGAACTGCAGCATCTGCTGAGATTAGCGCAGGTGGAGCGGGATGATCAGAGCTGGTCAAATGTTGAAACCCTGTCGGCTGCTGCAGCTTGGCTGGAGCCCCTGTTGCGTCACTGGGATGCTTTTTGAGCTGAAGGATTTCTGGCTGCCCCAGGAGCTGTGTGAGGAGCCAGCTGAACAGCAGATTGCACAGTATCAAACAATAGTTCCCACCCTTTCCTACCGACTAGGAGGAACAGAAAAGAACAAAGCCATTTGCAAGGATAAAAAAAATTCCTTTCGATCTTTGTCTCTCGCTCTCCTCACTCCTGGAGCCAGCAGACATCTCAGTGCTGAGCAACCCCCCAGATTTCAGCACCTTCCCTTGTTCTTCTTTATTCTTTAAACGCTTGTCCACAGGCGCCGACGAAGAGGGCTGTTTATAACTGCCTTTTGTTCCTCTGTTTACAGCTTCCCTTCCAGACTCCAGGGATGCCTGACGTCAGGGTGCTACATTTGGGCTCCTACTTTTATCTGGTGCTAATGCCTTCCATGAGCGACAGGAATGTGGACGGCAAGGCGAGATGCTGGGGGTGCGTGGGGAGAGCAGGGGGGAGGCAGGCAGTGCTGAGCCGGGGCATCGCAGGATGCTGCCCACCCTGCCCTCCCTGCCAAGCACCAATTGGTTTGCTGGGGAGCACCACGGTCATTTATGGGCTTGTGTGGGGAGCGCCTGCCCACTGGCACCCCGGCCGTCCAGGCAGCTGGCAGAGCCCTATGTGGCACTGCGAGCTACACGCTGAGCTATTTTTAAGATGCCTGGGCTGCATCCCAAGTATAGCACGCTCTATTTCTGGTGCAAAACGATCTTCCTGGGTGGGGGATGCAGAGATGTTTTTCGTATGAAACATGTGGGTTTGGGTTTGGAGGCAATGAAAGAAAGAAACAGCTGGGCACGACTGGAAGAGAGGCACAAAAAAAGCAGAGAAAGCTGGTGGCCGTGAAGGCTTCACCCAGAGGGAGAGCACTGTGCTTGCTGCTGCTGTCGAATGCTCGGTGCCAACGGTTCGTTCATGGATCAGGAATCAAAAAGGCCTGGGTTTGGTTTACAGCTGGGGTTTATTGAGGACACTGGAGGGCTTTGCATTTGTTTGAAATAGGCTGCCTGGGGCAGTTTGAGATTCCAAAACATTTAACAAGGCTGAAAGGGATGAACAGGGATGCTAAATGCAGAGCTGTAAACTTGCTAGTTGCTTTCACCAATTTTGGACCCACCTCTTACTCCAGATCAACCAGATCTCAAAGGCAGCAGAACACAGTTTGTTCACCAGGGTTTAAAGAAATTCCTAACAAGAATTAACCAAAGGGAGTTATTCGTTTACTACGTGCCTTGTAGTGATACCAAGAGGCCCTGAATAGTGCTGCAGGCTCCAATACAGTGCAGATGTCACATTCATGGGGCAGCAAAGGAAAACTCTGCTCCTGTCTCCTGATGCCAGAGCAGATAGACCAGGCCATCACCCAGGGGCTGCCAGGCTGCTTGCTGTAGGAACCCATTTTACAGATACAAGGTGATGCGCAGGACCATGGACTGACACGCCGTGGCTGTGGCTTTTGCCAGCGCAACCTTCCTACCTACATCCGAAGCGGGAGGTCTGAAGTGTTTCATCTTCCCACGCACAGGTGGGCTGGTGATGACACAAAGCTTCTGAGAAGATAGAGAAGGATGTAAAGAAGTTTTCTTTAAAGCTTAAAAAGAATTCGCCATTCTTAATTTTTCAGCTACCTTCTAAGGACTCACTCCTTAACTGCACGTGGCACCAAAAAATGCCATGGCTGTGACACTAATCGTGGTGCTAATCAAAGTCCTGCTCTCTGAAACCTACTGCTGCTACCTCCACTCACCTGTGCACCAGGAAGGGCTTTTCCTCAGTCATAAATTCAAAGTGGAAATACTTGATGTTTCCAAAACCCGGCACAAGACTGACAGCTTTTCCTTTGAGATGCTCTTTTGGAGGAATATTTAGGGTTGGTTTTTTTTTTTTTGAGGCTGGATGAAAATTTTCCACTTTCTGATTTCCAATCAAGGCTGATTTAATACTATCTCTGTACAAAAACTTGCTCCCAGGGATAGAGCAGAAAATAGTTCCACTTGCTATCAAAACACAGAAGAAAGGAGTGAGTAATAACATTCAGAATGAGAACTAGTTCTGTCTGCAGGTAGAGACAATCAGATCCAGCAGACTGGGCTTGCGGTGATGTTTCTCGTCAACTCTTTCTGGTTACCAGGGGTAGCAGAAGTAAAGATACAAACTGATTTCTCAAGTCAGAACAGACTATTTTGATTATGCAGTTCAAGTCCTGCATAATGTAAGCCAAACTTCTGGTTGAAAAAAGCCTGTTACTTAGAATGATGCTGTCCTGATGAGTGATTTCAAATGATGGTGTAATTTTTGTGGAAGGATTTTGGGGTAGTGTTTTAGTGGAAAGAGTAGATGAAAAAGCAGTGTCAGAAATCATTGATTCTCAAAACAGTTCTGTGTTACTTTCAGCAATGCACCTCCTGCTTTTCTACCTCAGTTTACTGTTCTGTAGTATGAAGGCTGTGATGTTGTGTTTCGATATTATCAGATTCAACTAGGCTGTTCACCAGCTGGTGACAGGCAAAAGCAGCTCACTGGTGAGGGCACGCTTCCATCAGGCTTTTCCTGGTGGAGTAAGTTGAGCAATTTTAGGATGCAATAGTAATATCTCACCGTTGCCTTGACGTCAATATGTTTTGCCAAATTTTTGTCCTTAGAGGAGTTGCTGTCTCTCCCAAGGGGAGCTGGGATGATGGGCTTGCAGGGAGAGTACAGGTGGCTGTGCTAGTGGCCTGGCCACCTTGGGGACATGGTTTCTGAGCTTGGTTTGGAAGTGGCCTTGGCAAGAGTGGGTCCAGCTGAGCACAAGGATGGGGAACAGTCTGGGGTGGATCTGGAGCAGGAAAACCCTGGATAGAGATTGAAACTGGTGTGGAGTGATGAGCGGAGTCAGAGATGATGGGTTTTGGGGTGAGGGAGACAGAAAATGTGTTTACCTTGCAGGGGGAAGAACCAGGACCTGAGCAGAAATGGGGAGGTGTAAGGGGACGTGGTTGGGAGCAAGGAAGGTGCAGGGAGATGCGAGGGCACTGGGGAAGTGGGGGAGGCAAGGGAGTCAGTGACCTCTGTGTTTGTGGCAAGAGAGGAGACAGGGAGTTATGGGAAAAGAAGCAAAGGCATGCTGAAGAAGGAAAGTTGCTTCATATTTTAGTGTTTTTTTCTCACACAGTGAGGCAGGGTCCTGGGTGGAGAGAGATGTGGATGTTGGCATCAGAAAAGGAGATCTGGATGGGCAAACAAAGAGGGTTTGTGAAGCAAGATGGTGAAAAGACAGATGCTGGAGTCGTCAAACCATTTGGTGAGGAAGAAGGTAAAGCTGACGCAGGACAGATCCAATCTGCAATGGGGGAAATAGTTCCTGGATGCCAGAGATGCTACAGAATGTGAAGAAGGAAATGAATGCTGAAAGTGAGCTAAACCTGGAGGCAGAGCTCCATGATGGGGGGAAGGGCAAAAAATTTGAGGTGGAAGAAAGTGAAGTATGAAAGAATCAAACATTTGTGATAAAGGCAAGGAAAATGAAGCAGAAAAGATGGGGCTGAGAGGAGGCAGATAGCTGGGAAGTCAAAGTGATCAAGTGTAAGGGACGGGGCTCCCTCCGCCCCATGCAGACCAGGTTGGAAAGGGGACAGCGCGTGAGGACAGGAGGAAGTCAGTCTATTTACCCATGTTTTAAAGAAATGTCATCCCATTGTGCGGAAGGGAAAAAAACTGACTGGTTTCTAAGGAGGATTGTAGCTTATCTAAATCAGGACAGAAAGGGTCATAACAAGGTGAGAGGTGGGGAACTTGTGTTCTCAGAGCTGAGCACTCAGGTCATGACGGGGTCTTTCAGGGAGAGAGCGTTCTGTTTCTAGGAGCTATTTTTCCAGAAGGTCTCCATTCACAACAAACTGGTCCACGCTGAGCTGTGAACAGCTGAGCTGGATTTCTTCTCACCTGCAACTAGCTGGAATGTTTCTTTTCCATGGGCAGGTGCTACATGTGGTCCCACAGCACTTCCAGCCTTCGATACCTCGTTTGTTCCTTACGCAATTGGGAGGCAGAAACACGGAGGAAAGATGCAGCTGAGTGCAGGTGAAGCTGCAGAGCTGCGTGCCTGAAGTTTGGGATTCGAGGATCCTATTGACTGTTTGCAGTGGAGAGCCTGAACTTGGCTGAGCCTCTCGCCCACTGCTGCAGCTTTGGCTGGCTTGCTGCTCCATCTCTCCCTTCCGCGGCAGAAGCCAGTTTCCATTCTGGAAGACAGTTTCACTCCTAGATAAGAGGGGCTGATTATCCCTTGTTTTGCCCTTTCTACCATGGCATAAGTGGGTAGAAGATATCACCACACCAGAAGTGGGACCAGTTGCTTCAGGCTGTTCCCCTTCAACCTGGCTTTCCACCAAATCACCGGTCCTGGGGCTGGCCAGAGATCTCCGTTTTCCCACCCTCTTCATCCCCTTCAAGCCGGTTATGGGTCTCTGAAAGGCAGCTAAAGGAATGAGAAATGGCTTTGCAAGGAGGAGGCTGCCTGTGGGAGCGCGGTGGCTGGCTGAGCAGCTGCTTGTCATGGCCAAAGGCGCTGGCCATGTTTGCAGATGTATCATGCCGGTTGCCTGGTGGCTGCTGTGATATGTTTATCCTCTTCCTGAGCTGTGTGAACTGCTGTTCCCTCGTGCTGCAAAGTTCATATGAGGTGCTGGAGCTCACTGGTTATAAAAAGTGATGGCCCAGCCGGTGTGCCAGCTGCTCTGCCAGGGCGGCTTGTGCAGCTGGGGGTGTAGAGCCCGTGCAGGGGGCAAGCGGTGCATGTGTGCTGTGGGGTCAACTTGCCAGCTGAGCAGCAAGCTCCTCCCGTGCCGTGTCCGCACCAGCCTCACTGGTGGCACAGGACCGTGTTGCTGGCATGCTCCTCATGGAGTTGTCCCTGCTCATGGGTGACGGGTGTGCATGGGTGTGCGGTGACCCCTGAACTGTGTGCACTTTGGCAGCGAGGGCAGGGAACAGCCACCTCCTGCTGAGTGTGTGGCAGAGGTGGCCGTGCCAGACCAGTGGCTACCCAGCCCCTCTTTGAGGATGCAGAGGGTGGGAGAGGAACCAGGCAGGTGTACTGGATTTCTCCCACGTGAAGGTGGGGCAGCTGCTCACCAACAGCCGTGCCCACCCTTGGAGGTGTTGGCTGTGCTGGGAATGCCCTGCATGATCCTCAGTCCAAAGAGAGGGCTTTGTGAGACCACCGGCCTTTCCCTGTGCCACCAGGAGAAGTGTGCGTTCCTCTGGCCCCACTTTAGCTCATGATCAACCACAGGGAGCAGGCAGCCGCACAGGTCCATGCGTTTCCCTCTTCTTCCCCGGCCCTTCGAGAGAGGGGCTGTTTGGTGGGGCTGAGCACACAGGATCCGTGCTGGAAGAGGCTGGGAGCAGAGGGGCTGTGTGAGCCTTCCTGCCTGGCTCCAGCACCACGCAGTGACGCTGGTGCCGCAGGAAGGAACAGCGAGTTCCTGAGGGGACATTCCTCCCATAGCTGCGCGGCCGCCGCGGCCCCCCGGTACATGAGCCTGTCTCCAGTGGCTATTATTGAATCCCATTTCCATGGCACCTTTCCAGACCCATATTCCTTTTCACACACCAGGGTGGAAGCAAACCCCTCCTCCCCACCCCGCAGCCTTCATCGAGAGGCTTCTTGCAGTGGCTGTACTTTTCCAGGGTGTGCAGAGCATCCCTGTGGCTGCCAGGCGGGAGGGAGCCCTGCGGCTTCATTGAGGACTCCTGGAAAGCAGGTGGGAGGGATGCACGGGCTGGTGCTTGAACTCAAGTTCTCCACGAGTAAAAGCAACCATGTCCTTGTGCCCTTCACCCCTCTTTTTGCTCCTTATTTGCTGATAAAGGTCTTACCAGTGTCCAGTGACTTTTCTTAGAAGTTACTCAAAAAGTCTGTTGCTCACTTTTCTGCTTGTGAACATTCTCCTTTTTGCAGCGTTTCTTTCATTTGTCTCACAAGAACGCAAATAATTTTTTTGGCCAGCAAAAAAATTCCTTCAGCAGCTGTAGGAAAGTTACGGAGAGGGGAGTGTGTGCTCGTCCCTGCCCCATCTGCCCTCTGGGGCCAGGCGCAGCCCTGCCTGGTTGCTGTATATGGATAATTCTGCCCTAGATAGCTGTGGTGCTGAGCTGTCTCTGGGTTTTTTACCCACACAACAGACACCAGGTCCCTCTGAAATGTAGTGCTTGAGGCTGAAACTGAAAGTTCGGAGAGAATTAGTCACTCCTGTACCCTAGTAACGTTGGCGAAAACCAGGCTCAAACACAAGGCAGGAGAGTGTTTTGCAATCCCAGCAGCAGCCCCACGCTTCGGCTGATGCCGAGGGAGCTGGTGGGGGAGCACTGAGCTGAAATGCACCCCAGCCCCTTCCTCCTGCCCCGTGCACCCCACAACGGGCTGAGCCCCGGCGGTGAGGGTCTGGTGGGGATGGCACAGCACCCCGCTTTGCATTAGTCAGGACCAGTATGGGGGCTTGTATTGTGTGTCTGCCCTGTGAAACAGCAACTGCAGCCCTGAATGCTTTTGAGCGACCTCCCTGCAGGGTGTCAGACCCAGGGACCCCCCTGGGAACAGGGTTCCCTTGGGAACCCTCTCCACCTGCCGTGCTGCCAGCACCCCCATCCCAACCTCAGCTTGGAGTGTCTGCAAGTTCACCATTCTCAGGAAGGTTTTGAGCTGAGTTCCAGCTCTTTCGGGCCCGTCACCACCACAGCCTTCCTGGAAAAGTTCGAAGCTCTTTGCAATGTGGAGCTGCGGCTGTTTCTCCCCTCCCGGCCCCTCTGCGGGGGTGCTGGGGTGCGAGGAGGGGGCTGTGGGGCAGGGGCAGCCCAAGCTCTGCCTGCAGCGCTGCCGGGCTGGGGCTGGTTTAACTCATTCCAGATTCGCAGGGTTCACGTCAGCGCCTGAAATGAGAACCATGCTGTGCTTAACCACCGCAAAACATAGCAACGGCACAGCAGCGCTGGCACCCGTGCAAAGAGAGAGAAAAAAAAAAAAATAATATCAACGTAAAACAAAACCAAACTGGTTTTTCAGGCTTGCCTGGGCTTCACAGCACAGAAAAAGGCAAAGCTTCCAGGAAATGGATGTGGGCCCGTGGAGGGACTATTATGGATGCTCTGAGAACTCCCACCCCTTTCAACAGGGAGTGTTTGAGGCAGTGCTGCTGTGGTCCTAGCAGTTGGGGAACCTCCCTGGCTCTGCTGTCCCCTGGAACTGGCTGTGCAGGCAGGCCTGGGCAGGGCAGGCAGCGGGCAGGAGCCGTAGTGCTGCCTGTTCTGCTCTGCCTCCTGCACTGCCTGCTCAGCACTGACCTGTTCAGCGCCACTTAGGCACAGCTTGGAGCCTCCGGTCACAAGGCTGCTGCATGTGCAAGGCATCTGCTGACCTCCTCAAGCCATCAGAGGATCAAGGACGGTGGAAAGAGGGGTCAGTTACTGCCCCAGGAGAAGGATCCAGAGGGTTCATGAGTCCTGGAATCCACTCCAGGAAAGGGGGGCAAAGTCACGGGGAGCTCCAGGGAGATGTGAACCCCCACCTTCGTCATATCTGCTGTCTCCACAGTGGACCCAACCAGTCTCCTGTGTCTGACCATCCTGAACTGAGCAGGCTCAGGTGTGGGCTCCAGATCCACATCTCAGAGAGAAAGACAAGTCCTTGTGCAAGAAGATGACCTACCTCCCAATCCTCCCCAACCCCACAGCCTTTCTGGGTGCGACATTGCCTTGCACCTCATGCCAGTCCCTGCCGCCCTGGAGGTACCAGTGGTCCTTCCAGTGTATGGAAACTGGGATCAGAGGTGCAGGAGAGGTCCCTGGCTCTGTGCAGACTTGGTACAGGGAAGCCAGTCGTCCTCTGTATGATGCGTTTCTGGGAGGGATCTGGGCAGTGTTTTGGGTGGCAGAGAAAACTGGAAGATGAGAGAGTGGGTGCAGTTGGGCATGTCAGGAAAGGCAGCCCTCACACTGGATCATGTCCTCTGCTCAGATCAGTGTCCTGCCTCCGACGTGAGTGGAAACAAGTGGCCAGCTCTAATGGTGCTGGGGAGGGAGGGAGGCAGAGGGAGTCCTGAGGGACCAGCTGATGCCCTGCAGCGGGAGCTGAGGTTAATGCTATCATAACTTCAAATGCTATTAGTAGTTAGAAAATACCAGACGGTCCTTTAAAAATCTGCTTGCACAATTTGGCTCTTGACCCTTCTGGCCATATATTCTCAGGCTTGCTAAGTGCTATGGGACGCAATATGTCCTTTTATTGCTCCTCAGTTGACCGGCCATTTATAGCCTCCACCTCTGACGGCTGGGTCTCATATTCTGAAGTGGCACAGAGAAGCAGGATGGATCAGCTTTCCTTCTCTGCCTCCTCCCACATACCTTGGTCATGCTACCTTCAGCACTTCCCCTTCCCACAGTAAATAAGCTCTCTTGGCAGGCTAAGCGCAGCCCGCAGCGCTAATTTCATTCACTGCTTGATCTTTTTTCTAGACTTTACTGGCATTTGCTGGGTAAAGTGAGGCCCCTCCCTGCATGTGCTTTCAGCCCTGGGAGAGGTGCGTCCCAGCTGTGTTGTTGCTGTGTCACTTGTGGCACTGAAGAGTTTTGCTTTGTGTGGTCCTAGGACATGAGGAAACATGCTTGGACAGCTCAGGGCTTTCACAGTGGAAACCTAGAAGTGAATCCAGACTGCAGAGAGACCTGGAGAGGAGAAAAGCGTGTTGTTCATTGACCTGCACCTCCAGAGCCGAGCAAAAAAACCCCAGATGCCTCTCTTCAACCAAAATTCTGCAACCTGGGGAGGAAGCCTCTGCTCTGCCCATGTGAACATCTCTCTGGAAGACAGGTCCCCACCCAACAGTGTCAACCCAGAAAGGCACTGCTGAGTGACCTGTGAATGTCCCTTGTTTATCAGTAAACACTTTGCCACTCTGTTAGACGTTGCGTCAGCACAGTGACCACCACAGAGGTACGATGGGTTTCAGTGATCTCAAGCTCTTATTCAGACAGTAGTCACATCGACTGTAGAACCTGATGTGCTTTATCAAGGAGGTGAGTCTCCATCATATTTACACAGAAGGAAGAGGTGACTGAGTCATGAAGCAGCTCATTAAAAATTGTCCAGAAAGTCAGTGAAGGGGAGAGAGGTAGACAGAGAGAAATGGGGCTCAGGTCTCTTGAGTACCTCCACCAGGTCCCAGGCACCGACTGTCAGTGCTTTTATCAACTTCCACTTGCTTTGAAATACTCCTCAGCACATTTTCCACCATTTCATTCCATTTGAAAGGAGAGGCCATTAAATCTTGTGACTTACAGGAGTGATGAAGTGACTCATGCTAAGCCAAAGCAGAAGTTGCTGTCAGACACCTTACACATCTGGACTTCCATCCCCACATCAAACCACTGCTGAGGTTGCTCTGAAACCTGCAACACTACCCCGCTATTACATGGCATAGAGAGATGGATCAGCAGTAGTGAACAATGCATTTGCAAGGTGTGATGAGAAAACCTCATACCCTGATTTTCATGCTGGCAGAAAGGTACATGAGAACCCTAATAAATGTGATTTGACTTGTGGATTTTCATTTCCGCCTTAGACTGTGGTACGGCACGGCTGTCAAAGTCAAACCGCTGTTCATCCCAGGGAGGTGGGTGTAAGCCAGCACACCCACCCACAGAAGACAATCCCACCTTCAGAGAGAAGCTTTGCTGTCACATTAGCTGAGAGGGCTTTTTTTAGTTTGCTTCTCACATGACAACCTCTAAAATAGTTACGGCAAAATGAATAAATAAATAACTGCCAGGAGTTTAAATAAGGCTGCCTTGCTCATTGTATTCTCTAGGAGTATATTCTTTCCTACGTAGAAATCTTTTTCCAGGCTGAATTTAAGGAGCTGGGACACTCATCTGCAATTCCTGAATATTGTGAGGCCAGCACAGAGTTTATCTGAGTGCCTTGTGGGCAGCTGGGAGCTGCCAAAGAGGGGGTCACTGTGGGTGAGGGGAGAGGGCAAACGGGTCCAAGGAGCAGCTCTCGCCATGGGCAGGCTGCAGACAGTGCACATGAGTCCTCAGGGCAGTGCATGTATGTTTGTCTGTGTCGACTGAAAGTAAAAAGCATTTACTTCGCAGTGTGTATGCCCCAGGCCAGAAATGGGCATGTCCAGCCTTGAAATATCTCTAGGGTGAAAAGTGCCATAGAAATATCATCCCATCACGCTCAGCCCAATAAAACTTGGAGCTGGAGTTGGGAGGTATTGGTCCTGCTCTATGAATCTGTACGTCTGCAATTAACAGCACGTTCTTCTCCATTGCTGTATGTCTTTCTGCCATCTGCTGGGCTTTGAGGCTCCAGGTAGGGTGGCTCCTGTGGCAGGCAGGCGCTGCCTTGGCTGCTCTCTGGGGACCAAAGCCCTGGGCCCAGGGGTGGGGAACTGCCAGTGACTTCATTTCATGTGGCCTGCAGCTGTGTGGGTTTTTCTTTTTTGGTTTTCCATGCTCTTATCAGATGACATTTAGGTGTGTTGATGCATGACCTGTCAGAGATGTCTGAAAAGTCTGCTGTGGCCTCAGCAAGTGCATCTCCTGCCTTCCTGCCCACTCCTGTCCTAGGGAAGATTGTTTGCAGAAGGCAGCAGTGGAAGGTGAAGGGATGCCTGTGCATTAGCTTCTCCCTTCCCTCCCTCTGCCTGCAGGATCTGCCGTTACTCCCGAGAGCTGCACCACGCTGAAATCTTTCTCAGAGTTTTTGACATGTTGCAAAACTCTGTAACAGCACAAAAGCGTTCAGTTTTGTCTGGGGAGGACCCTGGACTAGCTCACTGGAAGGATGTCATGCTTCTTCAGCTGTTGCTGGCGGTCTTGACATCATTTTTGTGCATCCAGAGTGCCGTTTAGCTCCCGAGGGGAACACTTGCAGGCGCTCTCCAGCACCAAGCCCCTTCGCAAGCGACACAAGTTAAACTGGGAGCAAAACTCATCCACTCGACCGAGAGCGCTGGCCGGGAGCTTTTTGGGTGCAAAGCTATTCCTGCAGATCCCGCTCCCGGTTTCGGCTCGGGAAGGCAGTCCCTGCTGGGCGGGCGGTTTGCGGGGGGGAGCTGCCCTCTAGCGGCCGCCCCCGGCAGCGCCCCGCTCGCCGCGGCACAGGGCACGGTTCCGGGAGCGTTTACGGCCTGTCTGCAGAACCGGCACCAGGGGGTCGGCCACGGGTTATATCGTCTGCAATGAAAACAGCCATAATGATGTAGCTGAGCTATCCATTCCTTTTAACTGTGATTTCAAAGGGGTTTTAATCTTCCCTTTATTTTCTTGACAGTTAAGTGGCTGTTTAATTCCCATGTCATCCCGAGGGTGGGACTCACTGTTGTTACCTGCTTTTCACAGAGGGAGAAAGGGCTGGAAAACCAGGCAAAGGACCTTGCCTGCTGAAGTCATCCGAGGTCAGGATTCAAGCGATGCTGCAGGGAGCATCGCTTGAATCAGCTGTGCCCATCTGTCACATCCCTCAGCTGTTCTTCACAGAAAGAACAAAGTTTTGTCGTTTTGCAAGTGGCCCTTAACATAATTGTATGCTGAAAAATGTAAAGTGACTAAATGTAAACTCTTTGCTCTTCAATTGCGTCTTCAATGCATGTGTGTGGGTGGTGGTGGTGGCACTTAGAAATGTCCAAGTTTTGAGCAACAGCACCTTATGCTCTTACCATGCCCTAATGCTGCAGGATACAAATCCAGTCTGAGTACTGGAAAATGTGGGGCTTTGTACTAGGACTGCCACTGAGCAACCACAATGAAATTGTCATTCCACCTGATCCCTGGGGACAGGGCTTTCTTGAGTTCGTGGAATGCTTTGAGATCCGCTGATAAAATGGTTACAAAAGCAGCTAAGCATTATCACTATTATTACTGCAATTAGCCGGGTTTCTGTATGGAAAATACGTGTTTTCTAGGACCACGCCGTGATAGAACCAAAATTAATCACTGCATCAGTGAGGGCCTGATCATTGCTACTACACGCTACTCAAAGCCTTCTTCCACACCCATGTGTCTGCACCTTTCCCAGCTGCTGTGCAAGCATCTCTTGGGCAGAAAAAGTGGACAGGGAATCTCGAAGGCTTCTCCATAACCGCCTGCCAGTGCGTGGGCACCTGAGGACTGGCAGCGCAACTGCCCAGATGTGCCCTGGGCAATAGCTCTAGTGCTTTGCTTGTGTAAGGGCTGCTCTCATTTCTGTTCCTTTGGTGTACTGTTACTCTTCCAGAGCAAGAGCCTATGGGGAGAGGAATGCAAGGGGCATGTTTTGTTACTCACTGAAGTAATTCACTGTCCTGTTGCTGAGGGGATGTGGCCTCATGTAACCTCTCTGTGATATCTGTGCCTAGACCAGTGCTTAGCTTTTGAGTTAAGGATGACAACCTCCTCTATGCTTCTGCAGCAGTGAAGCCGAGGCTGACACAGCCCTGACTGCATCTACTACCCCTGCAGAAATGATTAAGGGTGTGTGCATGGGGCTGGACTCCAAAGCAGTGTCTTCCTCCTCCATCCTTGCTGGGAAAGCTGTGGGCTGCACCACGCAGCTGTGCCGGCTGGCCAACTCGCTGTGCAGATGCTGCGTCCCTAGAGCTGAGGTGTGAGAGTTTATGGGAGCTAAAGCTTGCTTTGCTGAAGGCTTTTGGTTCCAGTCCAATAACACATGCTGAGGGTTAGTGCTGCCTGACAGCTGCTTGGTGGTCTTGGCATGAAATGAGCTGGTGAACCTCAGCTTGGTTCCCAGTGGAGCCAGATGTTCGTGTTTTAAAAAAAACCATTACCACGGTCATTGCTAGCCAAACTACTTCTTGGCAACAGGAGAAGATTCATAGCTTGAATAAGCATGGAAAAATAAAAAAAGTCTTTCTTCAGGTCAGCATCAGTGCATTTTGGCTCCAAATCTGCTTGGGCAATCTGTGTTCTTCATGACATTGCAACTGCAGAAAAAACGTTATGAAAATTTAGCCTAATCAGGCCTTTGTCCAGAGCATGACACTGACACAGGAACAGTGCAGGATTACGCAGGGGCTGTTCTGAGCAATGTGATACTAGACAGCCCTTTGCCTGCTTGAGACACCATCAAACATCACAGGCCAGTTTTGAACACCAGCTGTGCAACCACCCCCCCCCCCCCCCCCCCAGCAGCATTATCCCTCCTTTATGGGGGAAAGCTGCACAGAGGGATTAAAGCAATTTGACCACAGCTGCCCAAGAAAACAGAGAACCTTTGTCAGAACATCATCCCCCGAACCTCAGCTCTGCACCGTGACCAGCAGCCGGGGCAATGCCTCCCGAGAGCCCTGTCCCAGAGGGCCTGGGCAGTGATCAGTGGGAGCCAAATGGGAAGGAGCCACACAGCCCCACCGTATCCACTGCTCAGGGTTTTTATCTCTGCCCCTCGGAGCGTAGGTGTCAGGCTCTCTTCAGCCTCCTCTGAGTGCCAGTGAGCATCCAGCTGAGTGACACAGTGTGACCTGCCCAGGGTTCCTTCTCCTCATGGGGACAGCCCAGCGGCTGCTCAAGCAGGAGTGGGAGAAGATTTAGATAAAAGGAGGCTGCTCTTATCAGTTGGAAAATTCTTGCTGGGACAGCAGGGGCCGTGATCCTGGCCCAGCTGCAGAAAATGAGGTGGCTGACGTGCCGTGCGCTGAGTGTGCAAGCCGCCTGGCTCCAGGGCCCCTTTCCCTGGCACTGGGGTGATTACCCAGCAGCAGGCAATTCTGCACACGCTGCCTCTGCTGTCAGGTTCCCATTGCACCTGCTCAGGTGGAAGCAACTTCCCTGTTATTAGAGGGCTGGGAAAGCTGCTCTGTGTGCTACTCACCCTGCTCAGGAATGAGAATATGTCTAAGTGTTTTCTGGGAACAAACAGAGCAAGACGTCTCCTCCCTTTTGCTTTGAGAAAGCCTGAGAAATCAGCGCCTTTTTGTTGTAACGAGGGCTGCAGCTTGCGTCCTGCCACCAGTCCTGACTTGCTCAGGCTCTACTGTGAACACTCAGCAGTTCTTCTGCATTGTGCTGCTGTTATTGTTGTTGTCACAAGGGTTATTATTAGAAACCCAAGCCACACTAATGACCCCAAACCTGGTGACGAGGTGACTATGAACTGCCGTGCATGAGGATAGCACCATCGGCTCAGGAGGCAGCTTTGAAGGTTGCTCAAGTACTAGGGACCTTGCCATATTGCTCTCACCTAACAGAGAAGATAAAAAGTGCATTAGCAGCTAGATAAGGAGTATCCGCATGTCACAGTCACTCCCCTGCTCACACTCAAGCAAGACATCCCTTCCTCAGCCGGGCTCTCAACGCATAACCGTGGTGTCTGATAAGGGGCACTGGGATGGCTGGCAGGAGGGAAGGCGGCAGCACTCCTGCAAAGGCATCGCAGTTGCTTTTCTCCTGGGCTTGGCCTGTTCCCAGGCTCGAAGCAGCAACACACTTGTCTGCACATCATGTTCCCCTTATTTTGTCTATGGTTTTCAGGGCAGGATGTGTCTTAATCTGCATCTGAGCAATTCAAAGCTGCTGGTACCAGTAATGATGTTCTCAGTGCAGCTGTGGAAGAGGAGATCAGCGCTGGGATAAACAGTGGCCTCCCTACCATTGTTTTCCTTCGTTCTCTCTGTTATTCCCGAGGTGGCTGGGCTGGTGTGACAGTAGAAACACTCAGGCATTTCAAGTCTTCTGGTTTGCTTTTACTTCCTTCGAAGTCCACATCAGTCTTGCACAAAATGTAAGAGCAAATGAAATAATGGAGAAGAGTGTCCCAAGGGCAGCAGGCCTCATGTCTGTTATAAAGATCTCCCAGCTTTGCGGCACAAGAGGACCACGTGCTGCCTGAGATGGGGAATGAATCTCCATCCTGTTCCATGATAGTGGTCTTTTCCTGCTCCTGACCCTTTCCTAGAAGCAGCCGTGTCTCAGAGCACATCTGTGCGCTGGTGAAGGTTACTGCAAGAGGATCACTAGCCTGCACTAGTTCTGCGGTTTGGGTTTTTTTACAAGTTTTTTCAGAAGAGGAAGCAATTCTAGTATATTACTTTTATCAGCATTGTGCAGGGACCATGGAGAAGCCCTTCCTGGTGCTCCTTGTGGTCTGTTAATTCAGCCTGTCAGGCACGTGAGGGTACAGGGGGGCTGGCAGGGGTGCAGGGGACCCTGTGTGCTGGTGTGGGTGCAGGTATGCAGGCAGCTGCCCCCACAGCCGGGCAGGTGGGTGGCCAGGGGCGCCTGGGCTTCACCGGGCTGGCTGCGTGGGCAAAGTGCCTTTGTGGGGTGACAGGGGTGCGTGGGTGCAGGGACCTCCTCCTGCAGGCTGACGTGGGTGCAGGCACCTCCAGTCACGGCTGGGGTGGGTGCTGGGCAGTGGGCACCTCCCGTTACGGCTGGGGTGGGTGCTGGGCAGCAGGCACCTCCAGTCATGGCTGGGATGGGTGCTGGGGTGGGTGCTGGGCAGCGGGCACCTCCCGTTACGGCTGGGGTGGGTGCTGGGGTGGGTGCTGGGGTGGGTGCTGGGCAGCGGGCACCTCGCTCTGCGGGCTGACACAGACGCAGACACCTCTCCGTTGCAGGGGGACAGAGGCGCACCGGGGTGCGGACACCGTCCCTCCTTCGGGAGAGGAGCCGGGGACCGTGCCGTGCCGTGCCGTGCCGTGCCGTGCGGCCCCGCCCGCGGCCGGCCGTTGGCGGTGGCAGCGCTGGGCGGGGCGGGCGGCAGCTTCGAATCGGCGGCGCGGCAGGAGCCCGGTGCTGCCCGGCTGCATTCAGGGATCCGCTCCGCTCCGCGCCCCGCTCCGCCCGGCCATGGGGAACGCCGAGTCCGTCCCGCGCAGCGCCTCCGGCACCGGTAAGTGCGGGGCGCATCGCCGTGCGGTGGGCTAGAGAGGAAAACCAAAGCCCCCCCCCCCGCGACGTCCCTCGGCGTGGGGAGGGGGTGACAGTGACACAGAGGTGACGCGCGAAGGTGGCAGGTACAACGCTAGTGCTTGGACCGGGTGAGCTACAGTGGCGCTGCGAAGGTGCCGGGTGCCCAGCGGTCGGAGCCCGTGTGTTCAGCTGCGCTGGTCACCGAGCCCCGCACAGGTGCCGCGCGGGGCTTTGCTTTTCCTCTGCCCCCCCAGCAAGAGCCGGGGCGGTAAGGGCCCCTTCGCCCTTTGCGGTTCCTGCCCGGGCAGCAGCCCTGCCAGGTCCACCCGCTGTAATTCAAAGTCCTCCGCTCCCAAGCTGCCTGCCAATCCCGGCTGGCAGGCTGAGCAAACAGACCTGGGAAAACAACGGGATCTGCGCTGGCCCGCAGCCGGGGGCCGGTTCTCCGCGCCCTTGTGCGCCCTGTGCCTGCCCAAAGAGCCCGGCAGCCGGCAGCCCGGTTGGCTGGATTTGAAGGGAGCTGATAACTGAACTCAGCCAACCGGTACGAGGTGCCCGCGCTCCGGAATACAAATAATCCGGTGTGGGAGTGAGAAAAGCCTTGGGTAATGAGTACGCTAACGTGAGGCATCGTCACAGTTACTAGTAGTGCCGTACAGCAGTATGTGTCAACAAGACCCAACTTGTTTCTTGTTAACCTCTCCTTGGCCTCAGGCCTTTCAGATCTGCAAACTGCTGCTCAGGTGCATGTGACCTGCTACAGTTTCAATTTTAAATAAAACTTTGTCATTCTTCACACCTGATTCTTAGTGGCAACGTTAGAAACGTGATGATTTTTTTCAGGCATTTATAGCTTGATCCGATTGAATGACTTATTTTGAAAAGCTTTAAGTACTTAGTTTTGTTTTCTCTTCCTTTGGAGAAACCCGAAATATTTTGCTACTGGAAGTATGAGAGTTGTCATTTACCTAACGTGTAAGTTTGGCAGTGTGATGTGAAGCTGCACAGCTATGTGCTTTTACCTGAGCCTCTGCACAGTGTGTGTGTACGGAGGGGAGGGAAAGGTCCTCCTGGGGCTGTGCCAGGAACCTTTGGAGCATGAGACTCCATTGCCCTCCTGTCTTGTCAATGGCAAGTGCATGTGCCACGCAGTTGTCCTATGTCGAGCAGGTTGACACTGATGCCAAGTATTACCTGCTGCAGAAGAAAAAGGGATATAGGGCAATGCGAAGTACGCCTTGGGTGCATAAATCTGCAGTAAATACTTCTCGCTTCAGGAAACAGGTAATCGCAGGCAATTGGCAGAACAAAAACCCCAAAACAAATTACTTCGGAGCCTTGTTTCCTACTGGTGGTTGCTCTCAGGTGTGTGGAGCAATGCTGAATTCAGACGTGTATGTACATTAAGAGAGAGCCTCTGCTGTTCTGCAGGCGTTGCTAGCTGCGGTGGATTAAGAGCTGATTGTGTTCCTAGTGAACGAATGCTTTGGCTGCAGGTAATGTTCTGCTGTAGCGGGTTCTCATGTTTCTTGTATTTCTCCTGGGAGTTGCTAATGCTGTGTTTGGTTTCAGGGTAGTCAGTCACCATCAGATTTACGTGTTTGCTATGTAACGGAAGATTATTTCCAACGGATGCATAACTGTGCTCCCTAATGTTAATTTTTGTTTTGAAATCCAAACATCAAGTCTTTGATTACAAAGCCAGTCCTGCAAAACAGTACCTGAGATAACATTTTTAAAGTAAATGCACTATAGGCAAGTCAGACCTTAATAATACATTAGGTCAACAGCTCCTGCTGCACTCCCGTTTGCTTAACAGAGAAGGTAAATACATGGATTTGGTGATACTTCCAGTACTGGATACAAGGATTTGAACCAAGATGGAATTAATTGTCAAGGTCTGAGAAAGAATGAACATATGTAAATCTCAGCCTGCTCTCAATTTGAAGTAATTTCTCCACTTGCACATTATAGTAATCAGAAATCAGAGAAATCACTTTCCAAAGCCAGTAGCCCTACCTGTGTTCCAATTAAAGAAACCCCTCAAGCTGATTTCTATACCTTTGCTGTTGCTGAAGTTTCAGCTGTGCCCCCTTCACATGCTCATGCCACCCACCTTCTCCAGCACAGCTTCCATGGGCTGCACGCTGCAGCCTGATCTCTGCTAGGGATAGGGAAATTTCAGGGGTTACTAATTGTGAACAAATCCAAGCTGCTGAGCACCCCTTCTGCTGGGATCCTGTGCTGCTGGCACCATTCTCAGTCTATGCTGAAGTGTGCAAAGAGATGCTCTGGTGAACTGCTTCCGTATGCTCTACCTGCAGTAGGACTTGGAGTTTGGTGGCACTCTATATTTCCAACGTAGAGTAATCCCTGCTGGAAGGGCTGACCTCTCTGGGATGAGAAAGGGAATAAATAGTATCTCTAACAGCAAGTGTGTTACTGCTGTGGCAAAGAACTCTGTTCCTCTGTAGCCTTCACTGAAGGGACTCGAGTAAAGTATTCTTGCTCCTGAGCCAAAGCTCAGATGTGCCCTAGGTTATTTACAAAACACAGAAAATGTTGGGGAAACATTTAACTACTGGACTTCCACCCAGTGGTGTGAATTCCTGGTCCTGCTAGAGGAGAGGACCAAGAACTTTTTTGCTCTTAGCTATATTTGAGGTACCAGTGTTTGGGCAGAAAACAGGATCGGGGGATCATAAAATCAGTGAATCCTTAAAAGCTGCAGCTGTGACTGAGGTGCAAGGGTTCTCAATCTGGAAATATTGCTTTGTATGTCTTTTGTGCAGAGCTGGGACTTGTGCTCAGGCTCTGCAGCAAGGTAAGCTGTGCAGGATGGGGCTGTCCCCTGGTCCTGGCCAGGAGAGCCCTGGCTGGGCAGCAAGGCACGGGCACGGGCATCCCTCACAGAGGGCAGCCGGGGTTCAAAAGTCAGAACTTCTACTCTGTAACCGCACCAGGAAAAAACAAGATGAGCTGAATAAATGCCAGGAAAAGGACATTGTGAAGCGGGTTGCTTAAGGGATTGAGGCCAGTCAAAAGAAGAGTAAATAACCATGCAGCAGCTGGTCCCCGGGAGAGCAGATCTGAGGAGGACACAGCTGAGAGTGAGTTCTTATTCCTTGGTGTGGTGTGCCCCTGCAGAAGATGAAGGGCGAGCTCCATTCCTTTAGAGATCTGGTACAAATTACACAGGCTGATGGCTAGGGATGGTTTAGCAGCTTTGTTACGTCTGGATGGATGTTTAATTCTTCTGCTCAGAGTGTGGGTGTCTTTCTTGGCATTGTGATGGGCTGGTGCTTGCCTAGGACTGTTGCAGGTGGATGTGGCTGGGGGCTGATGGCCAAATGAGATGCTTTGGTTGAGAGTGTCTGAGATCTGTGAGGGATGGCTGGAAATCCCTAGGTCTGTTTCAGCTTCTGGAAAAGTTTGCAATAGACAGGCAAGTCTCCAAGGAGTAATCATCCCTTGATCTAAAGCAATGTTCATTTCAGGGAGAGTCCAAGGAGAGCTTCTGGCTCCAATATGTCACCTTTCTTTCTTTTATTCCTTTTTTGGGTCTAAATCTTCTTTTAGAATGACTGACCAAATGCAGTCCCCTCCAGGAGCAATGTGCATCCATCCTTCTGAACAGTGGAAAGTCTCTCAGTATGGGAGAAGCTTTGAATTATTTGCATCTTGTGTGGCTCAACAAGGCCAAAAGTCACTGGAAGCTTTCTTTGCATAATGCAAGTTCACGTGTGCCTTTATTAGAGAATCATTCCCTGATTGAACTCTTTGTTCAATCTTAATGGTCTTTGAGTGTAAAACCAAATCGCAGTGCTAGGGAGCGTTACAGGTCAGCACACAGGCCTCTGTGCTGAGTTACTTTTTGGCTGTTGGTCTGAAAACTTTGGTTAGGCATCAGCTAGAGTGCTGGACGTGTTGCTTGTATTTCTGGGCAGATAACAAAAAGGATTGCGAATGTTGCCAGGTGTGTACATCTCTCTTGTCATGCTTAGCCTTTCTCCATCTGATCAGCAGCTCTTCTGTGTCTGATGAATGAGGCTTCTGTCGTCCCTTTCCCATCCTTCAGCAAGGAGCCCCTCTAACCCCGCATACTCCTGTCTCCGTGCTTCTGTCCCTCCAACTTGCAGGTGTTGTCCTGCCCCCATAGTACTTTTTGTCAGTGCGTGCGGCCTGCCAGGACCTGCCAAGCGAGTACCTCCCTGACCCTGCAGCTCGTGGTTCATCTGGTCTTTGAGGTTTGTTTTTGAGCCCCATAACCATCTTATAAGAGCTTCTGGGGGCTGCCCATTCCGAGTTAGTCTTCCTGCAACTTTGGGACAGCTGAGCTGCTGATTTACAGAAATCTTTCCTGGACCCAGTGTTCAACTGGGTAGCCATGAGCAAATATACAAGAATGCCTTGAAATGTGGCAAGGGAGTTCTTGGGAGCCGGGCAGTTCACGGAAAAGCCCCTACCACGTTTCTGCAGTCCCCCAGCTCTTTGGTGGGTCTGACCGTACTTCAGTGCTTGGGTTTCTCTCAGAGTGGCTTTCCTGGCCGCTGCGGGCTCTGACCTCCCCGATCCCTGCGGAAGGCTCTCCCGAAGGACCGGCCGCTGTAGAAACCGGAGGGGTTTGGTACCCAAAGGGTTTGGTTTCCCTCCGCTCTGAAGGATGCGGGAGGGTGACTCTGAAGGATGCGGGAGGGTGAATGCGACCGCTCCTGGGTTAGGTGGCGCCAGACGCTCAAGAAAGCTCGGCGCTGCATTCCCCACCTTCCCCGCGGGGGGGCGCTTCTTCTCCCCTCCCATTCCCCGGGGCGGAGGGGGGCTTCTTCTCCTCCCCCAACCTCCCCTTCCCCGGGTGTGTGTGTGTGTGTGTCTTCTCCCCCCCTCTTCCCCTTCCCCGGGGAGGGAGCTTCTTCCCCAGCCTCCCCTTTCCCGGGGGAAGGGAGCTGCTTCTTCTCCCCCCCACTCCCCCGCCCCTTCCCTGGGGGGGAGGGGAGCTTCTCCCCCCCCCCCCCCCCCCCCCTTCCCCGGGAGAGCTTCCTCCCCTCTGCTTTGGGGATGGCAGGGACATGCTTTGCCGGTATCTCGCCATTCCTACAGCTGGACACTTATTCACGGGTGTTTTGTCCTTACCACTGTCCTTCTTGCTCCAGGTCACTGTACCCAGCTGCCAAAATATTCTGTACCGCAGTAAATTCCCGCATGAACTGGGCTTGCTTGCATTGCCCGTCATGCGTGGATTAAGGGTAGGTACGTTTCTGAGTTAACCTGCACCCATTAGGCTCTAGGCAGGCTCAGCTAGCTGTGGGGAAAATAGCACATTCATGTTAAGCATGGTTTACTCACAGACACTTTCATTTTGCACCGTGGAGTTCATTAACCCCGCTAACAAATCGCTTCTGCTGAACTGCAGTTCAGCACTACAAAATGCTGGAGCCTGTGCCAAGTTCAGCTTGCCTGGTGCCTTGGGACTGTACCGTACATCATAGCCTTAGGTGGATTGTTACTGATAAGTGAGCAACATTGATGTGGATTTATCACAAAGACAATGATAGAGAGTATGTCTTGTGTTTTCTCTTCAATGCATGATGCTGCTTCAAACCAGCCCAGAAGTTTGGGTGTGTGGGATTCCCTGCAGCCCCGTCTGCAGGCTCAGGAAAAGTTGCTGCTTAGTGGTGATGTCTTTTTGCCTGTCTGGATTAATTGCGGTTCACGGTTTGCTGGCAGGTGCCTTTGCGTTGGTCTGGGGCAAACACAAAGTGCCCCGTGGGCTGGTTGGCTCTGTAACAGACCTTCACTGGGCAGGGGACCACCCTGAGGAGTGGGTCGCACAACAGGGTGGCACCCTGTGGTAGCTCACGTGTGGCTCAGCAGCCCAGTGAACAAAGGCGAGTGAGAGGTTTTTCACGTTAGAGTGGAAAAACTTGAGAGACTGATGCGCCTACTCCTGCATGGCTCTGAAATGCAGTTATACAGGGCTTGTTTGTAAGGGTTTTCCCTTTTCCTTGCTTTTTCTCTCCTTACACACACAGCTCAGCCTCTGTAATAGCCTTTCTCCTCTCAGAGTTGCTCTGGCTGCAAACCCACTGCTGTAGGCTGTATCCTTGATTAAATACCTGCACAGTTCTCCTCCCCTCCACAAATTGCTCTGACTTCTCCTGCCAGCTGCTTTTCAGGAAATCAGAAAGGGAAAGGAACCTAAAATCTATTTGCTGGACAAAACATGGACAAATGTGTTGGGACCCAGATGAAGTGACTAATTAAAGCCCTGAGGGGAGACGGGAATGCCCTTGTGGTTGTGTTCCTGTTATGTCACCCTGTTACACCCCTGTTTGGAGCTCTTCCCTGAGGACAAGCATCTTATCTGCTCTGCAGGCTGCTACACATACCTAAAAAGGAGCATCCATATGCCCCGACTCGAAACGACTCCGGTTTTCAGAATCTGTCATTCGAATAGCACAGTTATAAATGCCTGCTCCTGCCTTGAACTGGAACATAAATGTTTATAACTTCTGTTACTCTTGACAGTTTTCCCATTAATTTAGTGCTGAAAAACCCTTTCATTTCTGGGTACCAGCCTGAAGTCTATTAAAAACTTTTTCCCCATCAAGGACAGAAGCTTTGATTTTACAATCCTGCTCTCAGTTTGCAGAGGGACACTCTTATGTGTCCCTCAAGTTTCTCACACTTGTGCCACCTTCTCTGTCACCTCTTCCCTTTCTGGCTGAGATCATTCCTGTGGCTCTGAGAGCCCCTCCAGAAGTTTGTACTGGTGGTTCCTGGGATGCCAGTACAAATCCTGCAGTGAAGGGTAAGATGAGGGGAGAGTAGAAAGGAATGAAAAACTTCAGGACCTGAAACGATGCTAAAATTCACCCAGCCCTTTATTGTCTCTATTTCTGGGTCTCTGATAAAACTAAAACTCAATTCTAAATAATGTGCAATATTTCGGTAAGTAAGAGCAGGACAAAGAAGCTATTTAAAGCCACCGTCTTTCCAGGGCTTGGCTCCCAGGCACTGCTGCTTTTGTGTCATTGTGTCTATGGAAAACACATACAAGAGGCTAGCGAAATACAATGTGCACTAAGTACAAATTTAGAATGCATGCAAAGGTCAGATGTGGTGCATGCTTGGGTTTGGGGAGATGAAGGCTTTGGGCTAGTGCAAATTAACTTGGGATTTCTGTAATACAAGGAGGAATGTTATAAATGGACAGTGGAAGAGTATGTAGATACGGTTTACACAATATATGCAAAATACACAACACACAGCCTATGCAATAGAATAACCTGTATGGCCTGTTCCTGCGTGCTTTTTTTTGTTTGTTTGTTTGGGTTTTTTTTTTTGTTTTTGATCTGAATTTGAAACATTATCTTCCACTCATAGCCCTGCTCTGTCTTGGTGTTTGAATCTTGGATGAGTCTCTCACACCGGCAGTACCCTTCAGTGTCCTTGGTTGTATAATGAGGCTGGGAGTATATGCACAAAACGTTTTAAGATCCATAAATATGAACACAAAGTGTCACAACAACTGGCCAGCTGGAAAGCAGCTACAAAACTATCAAAGAGCTTGCTAACCTGGAATGTCTTTGTTCTTGCAATAGGATGAATACAATAAAAGGACTTGCTAAAGGCTGTGCTGAAGGAGCTGGTTGTCACAGGTTGGTTGAGAGGATGGGGCATGGGAGGGAGGCTGGAAGTTCCCCAGGAGGAAAGGAGAGCCCACAGGGATGTGTTAGCGGTTACAGCTGGCAGGGTTGTGCTGTACTGGTGGGAGGGGGAGAACCTGTCTGAATACTGGACCTGCACAAGCTGGAAAGAGCCTGTTACAAGGTGGAGGGATAGCCTGAAAACTAAGCAGGATTTTGGAATCCTAAAGGAGTCCATTAAAAATAAAATAAAATAAAAATATATATCTCTGAAGAGCTTTGCTGAGGAGATGGGGCAGGGTATTTTTTGCTGTTGTCTTTGGGTTGGCTTTCTTTTTGGGTACAGGAACTTGTGCTCCTGTGCTTTCCTAAGAGTGAAGTGTATGTGTCTATTTAAGAAATTACAGGAGAACCTCAGCGCTATGAAAAGTATCTCTTATGTGCTCCTCAAGGCTGAAACCCTATCCAGCAAAGCCAAGAAGGCAGAGTGTGACAAGGGAGAGTTGCTTAAGTTACAGGGGAGAAGTCTGTAGTGTTTGGGTGTGGGGCCAGTATTCCCAGTAAGAAGGGGTGCTAGAGAGGGTCTAAAACCCAACACTGAGCTCAGGAAAGCTGGAGATGGGAGTGATGTACACTGCATCCCAAATCACTGTGTCTGCTTCAAATGCTGTGTTTTCAGGGCACAACACTCATTCAAACAATACATTGTTATAACATAACAAGATCTTATGAAAATCCACAATTGTGGGGTTGTCCTACTGTCTTGATTATGTGAAGTGGAAACCAAGGCATGAAATGATGCAACATATCTGTAGCAATTTATAAATATTGTTCTGGATGAAGGATTTCTATTCTCCTGGTTGCAGCAATCCCCCAAAGCTTGTGAGAGTTCAGGAGTCCTGGATAGGATCCCTGCTGTCATCTCTGAACTGTGCTGCCTTCCCAATGCCTAGGGATATAAAAACATCACATAAATTTTAAAGCCTTATCTGTGCCTCCTTTCTTCAGCATTGTGATAGATTTTTGGCCTTGTTAAAATAATCTTCTGCAAGGATTTATCTATTTTTCGTGTGTCAAAGATATTTTATTTTAGAAGTTCTTCATGCTGAATTAATTTGTTCTGTCAAGCCTGTTTTGTTTTTCACTTGAGCCCTACGAGTGAGAGAATCTGGCTCCCAGAAACGTGTGTGCATCTTTTCTCCTGCATGTGGCACTCCTGTGCCAAAAATTTAAAACTTTCAACCTGCAAAACCCTCTGAAGAAATGCAGCCCTACACGTCTCAGATGCATCCAGCAGGGATGGCTCTGGACCCCAGCTCAGAGCTTCCCCTCTGTGGTGGGGTTCAAACCAGCATGGTTCCTCATCTGAGCCATACGTCATCCTGACAATGGAAGTGAGGAAAGGCATGGCCTCAACACCTCCCATTTGGGCAGGAAAAAACACTTCTCTTGGAGATATGGAGCCCTCCCTTCCCTCTCCTGTCCACTCGTGCCTTGCAAAGGGGAGCTGAAGGCAGTGGGATGCTGCAGGGACAGGACTTGTTTCTTTCCTTACCCAGACGGGGATAACACGGTTTGTCTCTTGGGAAACGAGTCTATTGCAAACTGGTAAATTGGGTTGGTTGGAGCCGTGAGCTGCTACTCTTTTTCTTTATAATTTTTTTTTAATCTGTAATTTTCTGAATGCTAATGAGGCTGAGACAAACAACTTTCTGAAATGCAACATGGTAACACTAACCTGAGTATCTCCTGCTGCGGGCTGTGGCAGGTGATGCTGCCTGGTCCCTGTCCCTTGGGAACAGCTTGGATTGTCACAACCATCCCTGTCACAGCCCCTTGGGTTTGGAGGGTGCTGGTGAGGGGGGTACCAAGTATAACTCGCCAGGGATTAACTGCACCTCTCATTCTGGCTAAGGATTAGATAGCTGGATGCTGTTAGTCTCTCCGTTATGAACAATGCATTCAACAGCAATTTTAAGGTGCTTCAGGGCTCCTGCTGACACCAGGGGTGCTAACTCCAGGTTTGCTTCATATCCACACCTGTATGAACACAGAGCAAGGTGAGGGAATGAATCTGTACCATAAGCATGGCAGGATCAGTCCAGGACCTGTGCTGTACAGCTGCTGAAGCTGGTGCAGTTTGCAGGTGGCAGGAGGAGCGTGGGCAGAGGGAGCAGGCTGGGTAATGGAGGAGGCTGGAGAGTGTGAGGAGGAGGAGAGAGGTTCTCACTTGTTCCCCTCACACCGGTGTGGAGAAACAAACAGAAACTGAGCTGTCCTGGCTGTCCTGGTGGGCCATGCTGTGACAAGGGCCCTGCAGGGCTGCTCTCCTTCCCCAGCCGCACAGTTTTGCTGAGTGCTCCTCGTGTCATGCTGACAGTGTGACAGCATCAGGCAGGAGCAGGAAGGTCCCTGGGCACTGGGTGTGGAGAGCACCTGGGGTGGGAGCTGGGGGCAAGGGCCGGGGGGGGGAGTTGTGAAAGGCTGGAAAAAAAGATGCAGAATCGGAAAAACAAGAAGCAGTTGTTTTGTTAAGCTGCCTCATTCTCTCTGTTTCTGTAGCTAACCTTTTGCTTCTCAAAGCAATTAAAAAAAAAAACCAACAAAACCTCTTCAAAAATATTGCAGGGTGTTTCTTTGTGTGCTTTGACTAAGCTGTTCCTCATAAACCCGTGGCTTTTGCGTAAACACAGCTATGGCAGGCAGAATTATCTGCTTTTTTGCAACTGTCAAGTATCTTTGCTCCCCCAGTAATGTGTAAGCAGGGAGACCGAGGCTGGGAGAGGCAAGCCCCGACAGAGCCCGGGGTGCCCTTCTCTGCCAGCAACCCCCATACCCCTCCCTGGTCCCCCCTCCTTAGCGGGGAGGGGACTGCATGGACCCCAAGCCAGCTTGTTGCTGGATGCCTGGGCTGGGTGGTCATCGCATCCCCCATGGGAAACATTGGATCAGCTCTGGGAAGTCCCAGGATGAACATTAAGCTGGCCAAGGGTCTGAGAGAGTGAGGGAGGGACACCGAGAACCCCCTGGGCTGCATCTTTGGGGAAAGCACATTCTCAGGGCTACAAATGTGCAGCTGGTGGTGGGTAGCGCTGCCTTCCCTCTGCACTTTTAAGTGGTAGCCAGTGCTGGAGCCTCCCAGCAGAGCTTGGGGTGGCAGCAGAAGCTGTTTTGTTGCTAATTGCTGTGTGTCTGCCCCCTTGTCACCTCCAGTCACAGCTGACATGCTAAATCCAGTATCTGCTGGAGATATGGGGGACCTCCCTTCCACCCCTGTGGGCTGGGTCTGTGGGCTTCAGTGACTTTTTTTTTTTTTTTTTTCCCCAGATAAAGTGAACAAAAATTGTGTCCCGTGATGGCTCTGATAAGCTGGAGGCTCCAGACATGGTGCAGCTCAGACTGCCCATTATAGGTCTTTGTTTATTTTTTTTAAAAGCAGTCTAATCACACTATCTTGATTATGGAAAAAAATTATATTAATATGCCAGAAGCATAACTGTTGCCGGTGGAAATAAAAAATGACCCTTTTCTTTCCCCCCCTCCACCCACCTTTTTCACAGTAGTTTGCTGGGAGGGAGCTTTCCTTAGGCACTGGTGGACCACTGCAGGGATTCTTTCTCGTGGACCAGTAGAGCCCTCTCCAGAACATTACTGGTCTCGGGTGCTTCAGGAGGTGGTGAAAGGGACCCCAGTAAAATTCCAGGTGGAATAACGCACTCCTGACTCTTAAACTATCATTCAAATCCTCTCAGGACTACTTTTAGGGCATGTTACTACTGCCCTTGAAGTACTTATAAAAATCTCGTTATCAGCATCTTTTATAATGCTGGATCATCCCGCTATTTAGATAATTGTGCAGTCTGTTCCCTTTGAGTCTGCCTTGCTGGCTGTGGGGGATGATACCATGTTATCAGCTTTGCCTGGCTCTTCAGATGTGCCAAAGGACCTGTTGTGCCTGGGCTGCTGGTGAGAGCAGATGGTCCCTGGGTGCCTTTCCTGTCCCTTTTGGGACCGGTGCCACTCAGGCCTCAGCTCCTGGGGCACCGTGTGGCTCCCCGACCCTGGGAAGGGAAGACGTGTCATCCAAGACAGCCCCTACCCACCGCAAACTGCTACTGCCTCTTCTGCAAGATCTTTTTCTGGGCTGGTGGTGCTCTCCTGCTAGCTGCTAATGCACAATTAGCTCTGCCAGCACTCCAGATGAAGATGTGACCCCAAGTGATGCTGCACATGGTCTGAGCGAGCTTTCCTGTCACTGCCTGGGGATGCACCAGTTGCATGGGACCTGTGTTAAGCCAAGTGGCCCTCAGTGCCATCACGAGCAAGGTGAAAGCCAGCACTGAGGTGGCTGCCCAGGCTCAGCCCTTCGTGGTTCTTACTGAAGGCTCTTTGTGGGAGCCCTGTGGTGACGATGCATTGAGTGATGTATTTCATGAGAGGGTTATTTCAATGAAACACAATGTGCTTTTGTGCAATTATATGGTGTCTTTTAAATCATTTCCTCTAACAAGTCTGTCCGCACCCAAATATAAAATAAACATTTTGAAAGGCTGCAAAGATAAACACGCAAATGTTACCCTTAAATGCATCCTTTCTCCTCCTCCCTGCCGACACCTGCTCTGTTGCCTGGACAGGATGGGCATCCAGGAAGGCTGAGTTAAGATAACCCAGCATAAACTTTGGCAATTACTGACTTTCTAGTCCTTCACTTCGAAGCCTCAATATGCTTTTTAATCAGTGACTTTCTTGGAAAAAAGAAAATGAAAGCTGAGACTTATTCTGTCACCTGCTTGCTCTGCCGTTTTAAGGTGAACGCTTCCCTCTCATCCCTTTGAGGCTTTGTACCAGTCTCAGTGCTGGTGTCTGGGGTTAGACTGGGCTTGCAAGCCTTATTCCATATGGGCTGTGTTGCTCTGTTTTATTTCTAGGTTGCTCCCACCTGTTTTTGGGCATGTGATGCCCTTGTGCTGCCCAGACCCCTGCCTGTGCAGGTGCTGACCCTGCTGGTGGGTGAACAAATACAGGTTTTTTTCCCACTTTTGTCAGCTTGGCAATAGCCACTGCTACCTAACAGCTGCTGTTGTCTTGCTCCTCTGAAGTTTTCCCATCTTTCTTTCTTTCTTAAAGCTTTCCTTTAGGAATAATTTGGGGGAAAGAGAGGGGATTTTAAGCCCTCTTCATTCAGCCTGTTTTCTAGGCTGATAAACCAGTGATGGGTATGGGGAGTTGACGCTTTAAGGGGAGGAAATTGCCCTAATGAAGCTGCCTGCTTATTTCTCCTCCTTACACCCTCCCCAACTCATTTGCTGCTTTGCCATTCCTGTGACTACGTGGTTTCTTTAGCAGCTTCTTCTGAAGGGTCCCATCAAAGACAGGATGAAAATCTAACTGCGTTGTCAATCAGCACTCTCACATTGCTTTCCTTATTCACCCATCCCCTTTCCCTGCGAGACTTGTTCAGGCTATAGCCTGTCTCTGCTGTGAACCCCAGATGGAAAAGTGCCCTGCTTTTAATTAGCAACTTCATTAGTTTATCAGGCATTGGCACCATGCTAACTGACTTGTCGTTCCTGGATGCACTTTTCAGTAGAGTTCTTGCTCTCCTGTAGTGTGTAATTTTTTTTTTTAGTTATCACAAAGTGCATCTTTTTACTGGTTCAGGAAGATACCACTCTGAAATTCAATGTGTGTTAGCTGAGTTGAGTGGTACATCTTTTTTCCAAATAACGAAATCACCTCAGTTTTTCTGCTTCTTATGCCTAGCTCCAGATAATGTCTGACCATTAATCCCAGAAATGCGCTGTGGTAGGAAAGGTGTAGCCCTGTGACAGATAAGCTTGACTGACATAAATAATTTAGCTCCTCTGTACCCTCCTTTTCTTCCATAACTGCTGGAGTTCGAGGTGACCCACAGAGTCATCTGAAATTCTCCTGCAAGTGCTCAACTGGTTTGACTTTTTTCAGCTATGTCAGCTATAATTTACGGTCATGCTCCACTGTCTCCAGTAAGATCATATTCAATATTTTTATATCCTTTTTCTGCTATACTAAGTGAAGAAAAAATGTAGGTATTTTGCCTATTTACATTTTTGTGTGAGCTAAGCTCTGAATACTGGATTTCCCCCACCCCTTTCCCTACTGATTTTGTCTCCCCTGAATCATCTTTATCTATCTTGTGATGGAATGCTGCTGCTATCTTTATATTCTGGCTTTTTGCTGGGAAATTGCATTTCAGTTGTTGGTGTTGATTTACACTTGGTTAGCTGGGCTTTTTCTCCTCTTTGATGGCAGAGTGTTGCCTGGGGTTTTGTTCCAGAATTAAGTGATCCTTGGGACTATTAAATAGGAATCGAGCTGGAACAGGAACAGTAGTTCTGTAGTTTCCCATGGCCTACACACAGCTTTGGGGACACTGTGCCTTGGGGACCAACAAATAAGTTGACCACAAGAGGGACTGAGCAGCGAAGCCCAGGGGTGAGGGTAGCCTACGAGTACAGTTTGCTTTTCGTCAGCGATTGCAGCCTGTGTGGCTGGGATGTGGACCCTACTGCACGGGTGGTTGCACTGGGAGCTGGGATGCTGAGGGTCTGGGTGGCACTGGCCACTTTGCTGTTGAATCTGGCACGGAAACTGCTAGATGGTCCGTATCTGTCTGGCATGGTACCAGATTCTTCTCGTAAGGGCCTGAAGGATGTTCTTTCTACAACTTCCTAGCAGCCCCCCCAGGCAGCTTTGCACCCAGGGGACTGCAAACGTGGCTTAGATCCTGGCTTAGACCCTGGTTAGGACCTTATCTTCATCAAAGGAAATACAAGGAGGGCGGGCAGCTCCAAGGAACCCACTTGCTGGTGATCCCATGTAGTTTGCTCATCGGTATAACCTCACCAGTCTCTTTGCGACACGAGAGCTCATGTCAGAAACCCGTCCCTTGTATTCAGGCCAATGTTTCTCCCTCAGTGGAGCTCACCCACCTCCATCTGATCTGTTGGTGGGCAAAAAAACCGAGTCCATATGACCAACCCTTCTTTGCCAGATCCCCTAATTGAAGGAGGAGTGATGTGAGTGATTCCTAGTACACAAACCAGCACAGCCCCTTAGCAAGGGTCTTGGCAGAGCTGAACCGTCCAGGCAGATGCGGTGTGTCAGTGTGGTGGTAATGGATTTCTGGCAGAGGTTTGTGTTATCTAAGGGGTGGTGGATTTACAGCCTGTGGGAATCAAACTGCTGCACATGCTTTGAACGTTGGGAAGAAAAAAAGTTGTATTGGCTTTTGCTTGTGATTTCACCGGCAATCCAGGAAATTCACAGCTGATGGGGGAATGTCTTGGCTGCTGACCCTGGAGTGGGGTGGGGGGATTCAAGCAGGGCTTTTTTGTTTCATCTTTATAGTAGTGACTCACTGGATACTTGACTTTATTCTTTGACTGTGATGTTTTAATGTGAAACTTTGCAGATGGAGAACTGACACTAATGGAGCAAGGTCATTTTGCTCAGTTGGTGTGAAGAGAGCTAACCCAGGGCTTGATAGTTCTCAGTCCTTGTCAGGTTTCTGTGTGAGCCTTTCCCCAACTTCACATCCGATCCTATTCCCAGTGAAAGCAATGGAAATACAGTCTCATGGGAGGGTGTTTCTGGTTATTGGGTTCTCTCTAGATCAAGGTACAGAGCATGCCTGTTGTTGAGCTGCCCTACCTGAAGAGGACATCCTTCTAGCATCCTTCTGGCTAGAGCTGACAGGGCATTTGGCTGCTGGGGTTGTGCTTGGCATAGTGCCTGGTGTGTTTCCTCGCCAGGTGGAGGCAGTGGTGACTGAGAGCATCCAGTGGCCTTGCTGGAGTACGTGACCTTGAACAAGGTCGTCGTCTGCATTTCTGTGCCTCCACATTTTCCAGCTGTTCATGGGGATACTGTTGACATTGCCAGTGTTTTCTTAAAGCATGTTGACACTGCTCTGAGATCTGCTAAGAAATACTGTATGCAGGTATATTTGTGGTATTTTGGTTCAAAGGGACTGTTAGCATTCAGCCTGGCCTCACCTCTGGCTTGATGCAAGCTGTAGTTTCACACAGCTTTTCCTATCTGGCTTCCATGTTATATGCCATGCTTCTTCTTGACTTGAAGTTTTGGTAGGGAGAGAGGTATCTGTGGGGTAAGAATGCCAAGAGATTTTCCAAGGTCCCAAGCTGTCTGAAAAATAGTTAGGGTAGACAAAAAGGTGGTGTTGCAAAACTAGCACTGGACGTTTTTTTGCATTTAAATAGCTTTAAAAATTATTTTTAGTCGGCTAGCATCCTCACTGCCATTGCCAAATCCACTGAGTGCAGGTCTAGGCCCAACATCTGATTCAATTCCTGATGAATCATTATTTCCACTGCTTATTTTTCATAATTGCTTTTGCTAATCTTCAGCTGCATTTGTTTAGTGCTTGCCATCCCCTTCATCCATGGGTACAAGTCATGAGGTGTCAACATCCTGCTTGTGTCCCTTGTGATGCTCAGTGAAGCTGTAAACACAGGGGAAGATGATCTTTGGCTGGTGTAAATTATCAAAGCTGTGCTGATATGAGTGGATCTATAGCAACATACACCAGCTGCGGAAATGCTCACAGGATATTTCGTTCCTGCTGGCTGGAACAACAGAAAGCTGGTGGGGAAAATGGCCTTATTCAAACATACCTGACGTAAGTAAGACACACAGCTGAGCAACTCGCCACTCCTTTGTTTTGGTCTGTTAAGGTTTAGCAAAAAAAAAACCAAAAAAAAAAAACAAACCCCCACAAAACTTTTGAGCTTCTATGCTTATTGCTGTGCAGTCAGTTTTACAAGCTCTGTACATCCACTTGGACACGCAGCAGCCTGTTAAACTGGTACCCCAAGACAGATGTGCCGTGGCAGCACACAGGGGCATACTTCCAATGAAAAGAATTACCAGATTAAATAAAGGTTAGCTACTTAAAAGATGAAGTTTCCCTGCATATAACCAGAAACAGAGTTCAGTTGTGTAATTCTTACTTATACCAGCACTGAACTACTTGGGTTCCCTGCAACTGGTGAAGGGATGAGAAGGCAGAGGGTTTGTTTGGATTCTGCTGCATTGACCTGATGGTGCTGTGTCAGAACAGTAAATGCTGCAGGAAGAAAAAGGCATTGAAGTCAAACCTTGTTGTCATAATGAAAGGAAACGACCCCTTTTGAACTTGAGCTGAATTTGCAGAATGTCCTTACCCCAATGTGTGTCACCGAAACCCTTCAAAATGGGGTCAATTATAAACAACTTCATTAAACTCTCCACGGAATAGGAGGAGAATGGTGGGCCAGGAAAATTTATCGAACGGAAAAGGACGAGATCTTTTTAAAAAGAAAAAGGAAGAAATTGCTCCTTTCCAGCTTCTCGGAAGGAATTGCAAACAATGGAGGTGAATGTGAAACTCAAGATGCAAAATCATCTCCTGCGATTAACTCCCCCGTGTAGGCTGCTGAGCTCCGGCAGCCATCCGGCCGTGGGACCTGCTGCTGGCGCGGCGTTTCCCCTCCGTGTTGTATGGCTGTACATATGTATGGGGGTGCGTGTTTCTCCCCCCTCCGGCTTGCTTTCATTCAGGAGAAAAGTTGCCAGTGGGCAAACACTAATCCATCCTGACAGCTCTGCCCATCTTCCTGCATCCAGCAAACAGCTTGATTAAGGTCTCCGGGGCTTTATTAGTGCAGCTTGTTGCCTGCGAATTAATCAACAGGTTGTACGTGTTTAACTCTTTGTTGGAGCTGGCTGGGGGATGTTCCACGTTGCTGTGGGCGTTGAATCGAGCCTTTTGAACTGACTTTTAAATACGGTGCAGCAGAAATAGCCTGAAGTGGCATCAGAGTCTTGATTTCTTGGGGCAGGAGGTGAAGCAATCCCGTGGGCACCTGCAGAGCCTGCTAATCCAGCTTCTGATCTCTAATAGCAATTTTAGACTTTCACTTTATTTCTTTTGGCTGTTCACCTACCCATTGTAAAAAAACCATTATTCATGCAGAGGACAGCCAGACGAAACCTGTACTTTGCTTAATTATCCACAAGAAGTCAGATGTCCTCTGGGCCCCTCCAAAGTGGAAGTGCACGCAGGAGTTGGGACCTCCATGCTGTTTTGGGGTTTGTTCTGGAACATGTGCATAAGTTGCCTGTATGTTTTATTTTGTAGTGTTATCTTGCAGACTTTTGGCTTGTTCTTTAACTGTTTGGTCTCACCATACTAGGATTAGGAAAAAAAAGAACTATGTAGTTGCTGTGGTTTATACTTGAGCTTTGATAATGAGTAGAAGATTCAGGCAGTACATGCTGAATTTTCAGGTGGCTGTGCAGATACCAATGTGAAGATGGGTAGAAGGAGTTGAATATTTTCTTATTATTTCAGCAATCATAGGATTTCTAACTTCTTGCTTGCATGTACATGGGGAGACCCTGCTCCTTATCTCCGTTTCCCATTTCCATGCATGACCTCTCATCTCCCAGTCGCTGGTGGGCCCAGTTGATGCACCGTATCAGTGTGCACACTTGTGCCCATTAGCGCTGCGTGTCTCTGATGGACCGGACAGATACCGACTGCACTCCCACAGAACGTGAGCCCTGGGGGGCCAGCGGCACTCTGCACGTGGAATTACATTCGATCTGATCTGGACTTCACTCCACAGTGAACAATGGTGAGAACAGCCTGAGCCACGTAGCTTGTATTGATTATTTTTAGCCACAATCAAAGATAAAAGAAGAATGTGCCTATACGGCAGTTGTCTCCTGTCTCAGCTGGAGGACAGCAGCGAGCAGAGGGAGAGCCCCCAGGCCCGCTGCTCTGTGCACCCTCCCTCAGGAGGGATGCATGCATCTCCTGCAGTTTGCTCCAGTTGGAGAAGAGCAGTGTGCGGTGGGGCATTTGCCAACCTTCTGTCTTCAGCAGCTGGACATCATCTGTCTTCTTGATGATGTACAAATTCGCACATCTTGATAACGATTTTCACGCCTATTTTACCAGAAGGTTTTAAGCATCTTAGTCCTCGATCTGACTTTGTTGCATCCAGGTGAGAGCAGTTTTGTTGCTCTGTGTGCCAGCGGGGAGGATGAGTGGCACAGATGTGGCCTGCCCCAGGGGTCCATGGATGGTGGCTATCTCTGTAGCTTTGCTGTGAGTTCCTTTGTGGCCCTTCCATGAGCTCCTGGTCCTGCTCCTGGTGTCTCACAGCTGGGAGCTCTTGCCTACCCAGGATGAAGCTCTTTGCCTGGGGTCACAGATGGTCTGTGCACTTCCACTGTAGGGCTTTGACTCCTGCCACCTTCTCTTTTCTTCTCCCACTGACCCTGGGCTCTCTTGCAAGCAGCCGATTGCTCAGCGCAGATGCTGATCCTTCAGCCTTATTTCCATGCTGACGATGGCAATTCTGTGGTAGCCAGAGGTGATACAGGCAAAGCTGCTTCCTGGGGACAAGCTGGGGAGTTAAAAACTTGTGACTTAGGGCTTTGCGCATTTCTGGCCTCCAGACCCGTCCATACTCTGTGACTGCAGCAGGGCTTGTAAAGGTGGCAGAAAACCTTAACTTCTGTTTTGTTGCTTTGCTCATGGACTGGCTTTTCGCTGCTTGCAGTAACCAGTTAAGGTAACCCATGTAGGGTGTGAAGCGCTGTTGAGCAAAGAGGCAATGGTTCCTGCCTTAGAGCAATGCAAATGAATGTGCAAAGCCCGAGGACAGGGAGGGTGAGGCTCCAGGTCTGGATCCTCAGCATCTGTGGGTGAAGCAGCTTGAGGGGAGGAAGAGGCAAGCTTGTAGGTACCTGCACCAGCAGTCAGAGCTCCCTGGCAGGAGGCTGAAGCACCACCAGATGCCACGTGTCTGAGCAGGAGCTCACCCGTGTTGCTGCCTAAGCACCTTTCCAGGTATCAGCAGAAAAGCACGTACAGAGAAACTGCTTTCTCTACCCCATTTAAAATGCTGAAACAATTAACGTGCTCTTACAAGTAAGGTCTTTGTGGTAGACAGAGGGAAAAGTGGCGTTTCTGAAGGAAGATTTTAAGTCAAATGATTTCTGGCCACTGTAGTCTTGAGGATCTAGGGAGTCTTGAGAGAGCAGGTACCGGCACAGCTGAAAAAGTTACCTTGACATCAGAGGCACAGCAGCCGATTCCCCAATGTCCCATCAGTGAAGACTTTCCCTACAGGACAGATGATCCACCTCTGCTCATCCATCAGGATATTCATGTTTCTCTATTCATGAAGGCACACAGGCTCAATCTCTTCTCTCCACTCCCCCCCTTCCACCAGCAGGGAATAACAAAAAGAAAGCTATGAGCCTGTAAGCTGTGGGAGGGGGAAAGGGGGCAACAGTGTTGGCTTCGTGCTCTGCATCATGCCAAACCAGTGGAGCTGGCTGGGTGCATCCCAGCACCTGAGGTCTGTCACATCCCTGGCTGCTCCTGTTGTAGCTGCTGGCCTTTGCGCGGCAGCGTGCCGGTGCGGTGGCAGCTGTGACGCACCATCCATCGGCCGTGCCTGCTGCCGAGCGTTTGTTCCCGTTGCCAGGCAAAGAGGGGTGACCTTTTCAGAGAGGAGGAGGAGATGGTGGGGAGAGCGACGGGTGGGTGGGAGGCAGTGGCAGCCCTGGATGGGGTTCCCGGGGCTGTGCTGTGGGGGGGGCTCGGGTCAGGGTTGGGGGTTTGGATTTGCAGAGTGAAGCTGACAGTCCTTCCCCGCTTTGCTTGATTTCGTGGGTGCAGAAAGCCCCATCCCCACCTGCCTACTTGGATCGAGATGAAGCTTTCCCCGGTGGGGCTTGCCATCTCTGTGGGATGCGATGCCCAAATTACAGGAGGAAGTATCAGGATGGTGCTTGGTAAAATGCTATTTATGGGCTGCTGCAGATCTGACGGTATTGCCTTTGGTGTAGGAAATCTCGGGGCACTGCAGCCTCCCCCCACCCTGCACAGCCTGACGTGAGCCCCTGAGCAGTGGTTCCCCAGCAGTGGGGGCTCGGGGCTCGTGTCCCACACTGCCACTCATGCAAGCATTTGTTGTGTCGCCTTTACTGCGTGGGTTTTCCTCCGACTCCGGGACCAGAGCCCTGCTCTGTGTGCGCCGATTCTGGAGTAAAACCTTGGGTGGCTTCTCTGGGAAAGAAAATCTTTTCCAGGTGTTTGAGGTCAGTGTGAGTGGGGAAAGGATTATGGGACTCTCTAAGTCTGAATCTGTACAAATGGCACCATCGATCCACAGAGACAGAGCCCTGTGTAAAGGGGTGAGGTGGAACAGCACCAGACATAACCTGAAATGACTTAACAAGCTGCTGAAGTTTTTAAATGCATGTGTCTTTTTTTTTTTTTTTTTTTAAATTTAAATTTCCTCTGACATTTCATAGGCTTCATCACTCAATGTGAAGCCAAGATCCATGTGAGTGTGTGCGGTAGGATTGTTTTTAAATTTTATTTTAAATACAGATGTCTGGAATAACTTTTTTGCACACACTGTAGGAGTGTAAAGGTTTCTAAGCAACATCATTTCATGCTGTTTGCATTGGGGAATGTAAAACAGGGTTCCTTTTTTTAAAAGTCTCTGCAGTGCAGGCATAATTACAGGATCCCATTATGCAGCATTGTGTCTACAGTGAAGCCTGCCCTAATGGAATATTCTGTCTTGTACTGAAGTGTTACCTGCTTTTTACCAAGACACTTAAGGACTTAATTAGCGTCATTATAGACTACCACCCCCTTCCCCAGCCCCGTGCATGAAGGGATAATGATCTGTCCAAGCTACTGTGTTGGCTTCCCATGGTTAACAGCACCACACGGAGGAAGTGTTTCGTAGCTTGCTGCTGCTGTCTTGAGGTGCACAGGGTATGGGGGGGGTGGCAAATGAAAGCATTTCCTAGGAGCAATAAATATACTCTGTGTTTTCTTGGCCTGGTCTTAGCCATTGAGCTGGGATGATGTTTGTCACTGGGAGATCCCAGTGGAGCTCCTCCATGGACCGCCTCATCACGTGCTGCCCTGGCTACCTCACCCCTGGTAGCAGCCCTGGTGCTCGGTCCCACGGGTGTGTGCCGCAGGGCACCCACGTGCGCTCCGTTCTTCAAAAGACTCCCCAGCAAACAGCAGGAGCTACGCAGGTGCAGCAAGCCCAGGTTTCGCCTTCCCACGATGTCTCTGTGGATGTGCTGCACGTGGGCAGCACCTTCCACTTACCTGCATATATATATATATATACACACACATCCATCCATACGTGCATGTCCATGTGTGTCTGCAGTTCCTGCCTGCTACCCTTGCTGGGTAGTAGATGTTGCCATTGCACTGAAAGCAGACGTGTTTGATGGGTTGGAGCGACAGGAGGTGGTGGGCTTGAGGGCACACAGCTCCAGTGCTGAGGGAAGCTGGAGAGGGCCATGCTACTGCTGCGTGACCGTGGCTGTAAAGCTCCGGTCAGCTGGATGGTCAGTTTTGATCCCTAACGCTTCGATGGTAAACAACATTTGTGCTGAGCTGCCCAACAGAATTTTATAAACATCTGGGGGCTTTTTGCATTTTACAAGATGAAGAGTGTTGGCTTTTCTACCTGAGAGAGGGCCAAAGAAGTTTTTATTGCTGGTTAGGTAACTTCTCTGGCACGTTGCATTAGGAGCTGTAGATGTTATTAATGAGGTGTGTGCGCTGTGGTACATGTGTTGCTTGTGTAACGGCTGTTGCTGCTGCGCCCTGTGTGGGGATGTAACCGTTACATTTTCCTACAGGTGTACAGCTCTCAGCCCTCTTCATCTCATGTCTATCTGTTGTCCTTTCTACCCTACCTGCTCCAGGTTAGTGCTCCCTCAGAAGGTTTTCTCTGGAGTTCTACTAGCATCTCGCCGGGAGGAAAATTTATCTGTAACCTCTGCTCTTTGTACTTCTCTGTGTCGGTGGGAAGGGGCACTATGAGAGCGGATAGGGGGTTGGGAGCTGGTCTTGTGGGATGTGGTGCTCCTGAGCTTGTAGCTTAGCTACATTCAGAGGAGCTCCTTGAAGGCTTGTGGCCCCATCTCTCATGGCATGTAAAGATGAGAGAGAAGGAGCTGTGATGCCGGTGGAGTTCCTGTTTTCCTTGACTCACTCGGAGTCCTGAACATCACCTGCTTGCTCCCTCACCTAGCAAACGATGTCTGGCCTGGGCTGATGCAAGGAAGTCACCTGTGCTGGTGAGCAATCTTCAAAGCCCAGAGCTGCTCCTGGGTCTCATCATGTCCTTTTCTGCTTTGCTTACCCAGGATGACTCTCCTGCATTATCTGCTCCTACTGAGGACTGCTGCAGTGTTGCAGTGCCTCTTATTTTTACAAGAGCCATTTGGCTGCTTTTCTGGCTCTTCCAGCCTCTGCCCTCAAGGAGCTGTGTGTGATCCCTGCTCAGATAGCTGGGGACACCTCCTCAGGCCTCCCACCCTGCCACACACAGCGTGTATGGCACAGGAAGGTGCAGGCAGCCCTGGGCCCCCAGCACAAAGCCCATCCAAGCTACAGCTGTCCTTCGTGCTTTCCAGCGAGATGGCTGGAGGTCTTGGGCAGTGCTCCTTCCTTTTTGCTTCATAAGCACTGCAAATGGTGCCAGATGGGGCTTTATAGGATCACGTCCTCTGCCCTATGCTCTGTGTATTTTAAACAAACCTGGGAGGGGGTCTGGGCTGAATCCTTGTTTGTTCTTGAAGGAATTGATGTGGGCTTCAGAGTCCTCATCCATCCATCTTCCATATGGAGATAAAAAGTTTTGGCTGAACACTGCTAAATGTGCCGTCATCTATCATAGCGGAGGCGGGATTGTGTCAAGGAAAAATAATCCACCATCAGGCTCAAAAGAAGAAGAAGAAAAAAAAAGAAATAAGACTTCCAGTGAAGTGCATTGCTTTTAAAAATCCAATTCACTCTTTGCCAAGTCATTGTTTGGTTTCAGACTTGTTTCACATGAAAGCAACCTTTAAAGGTTACTTTCATCCCTCTTTAATGAGCTATAGAAATGAGCCTGGTCTGCTACAGGGCAGAGGCCAGGGGATGGGTCTGCGTGTGGAGTTGATGCATCCTCTTTGGAGTGGCTGTGTGAGCTGTATCACCAGCTCCCTGGCTGCCAAATCCTGTAGCCAGCAGCTTTCAGCAAGAAAAATGAAATAGTATCATTGATGTATATCTCTCCCCTTGCTGCAGTGGAAATTACATGTGCTGCAGTGTGTGGGGGAGAGAGAAGATACATTGCTGTGTGTATTTTCCTGAAGCACTCTGGATCATGGATTTTGTACTCTGGGGGCCAGGCTTCGTGAAACCCCTCCCGTGCTGGGTGCTGAGCAATTTGGAGATGTATCCCAGTGAGAGTTCTTGGAAATGTGATCCCTGTGGTGAGCGCTAACCATCTGCAGACCTGGCCCCCATCCTGCCCGTGTGAGCAAGGGGGGAGACTCATGCTCCCTCCCCAGGTGAAGCAGCAGATGCTGGAGCCCCGTGCTGCCCCTTCTTTCCTCTGCCTTGCCTGGATGCGTTTAGGTGATGGCGAGGGTGTCTGAGCACCTCTGCAGTGAGGGACTGTCTCAGCCCTGACCAGCGGGACGGTGTCCAACTCATTAAAAGGGCTCTGCTGTAGGATGGTGTGAGGGAGAGGTGGGGAGGGTGGGCATGGCACAAACCTGCTTCGCAGTCCCTGGGTGGGCTGTGAGAGGTGCGAGTGGAGTCCCTCAGCTCCATGCAGCAATGTGGCTGCATGAGCAAATGGGCTAAATGGGGACTGACAAAGATAGCAGCAGACTCTAAACAAAACTCATCACCGTATATTTATGGATTGAGCTCTTCCCCCTCCCACCTAACCGCAGGTAACCCTCTCCGCTTGGCCATCATGCATCAGCCCAGCTGGGAAACCTCCCAAACTGTGGCGCAGCCCTTCCAGTCTGAGGGCTGCTGCATTTTCTCACTCTCCTTCCAACGGCTGTGCTATTAAAACATTTATCTCGTTTTTCTTCTGATGCACATCCTGTTGCTTGAAGCTTTTAGGGGAGACCTGGCTGATGCAGAAAGAGCAGTGGCAGAGGGTAAATGGGTGGTGCCATGTACAGAAAACTCAACGCACTTGTGCTGGGGTGTGTTGGCATGGAGGTGGTGTTCTGCAGCATGCAGCTTTGGGTAAGACACCTGCACCAGCACTGAAGGCAGCTGTGAAGGGCTTGGTGCTGGATGAAGATGCTGTCTGTGCTCTAAGGGGGGTGATTTTCACATTCCCACTGGTCGGGATGCCAGCAGCGGTTTGCAGTTGGCTCAGAGCTCTGCCTCTGGCTCTTGCCACCCTCTGGAGAGCTTGTGCACCACTCCAGCTCCTCAGGGAGCTGAAGCTAAGGGACTGGGTGGCCTCCCTGAGCCCAGGGAGCAGGTCTGTCCAAGGTGGCAGGTATTGCTGGGTCTCCTGATTTCCAGTCTGCGCTCCCTCTGGGACATTTACACCCACTTATGTAGCTTGGGCAGGTTTTGAACATGAGCTGGATGTGTGGCTGCTGCTTGTGATCACAGTGTTCCTGGGAGCCGAGGGCCTGCTGGGTGTTCAGGGGAGCAGAGAGGAGGTCACCAGCTGCTCAATTCGTGCTCAACAGACTTCTCTGCCCCAGGAGGCTTGAGGCGATGAGGCAGCTGTATGTACAGATGTGGTTTCACCTCTCCTTTTCTGCATGCACGTTGCTGTCCCTCAGCATGCCCTGGGCTTCCTCTGCTTATATTCAAACTGTGGGTTTTGAAATCCCTCCCTGTGCTGCTCTTGCAGGAGCTGGAATTGGCTGTGGCTGCACGTGTCCTCTCTGTGCCTTCTGGTCCTCCTGCATTGGGCAGAAGCAGGGGCTGAAGGGTGTTTTGGTCCCTCTGTGCGTTGGCTTGCCCTGAGATATTTTTTGGTGGATGGTTCTTTTTTTTTTTTTTTTTTTTTTTTTGGTTCTCCTGCCTGCATCTCATGCACTTGTGACTGTGGGATCACTGTGGGTGAGATTTGGGAAAACTACACTTTTCTCGCACTCCTGATTGCTTGCAGGTTATCTCTGTGCTTTGCCAAAGGGAGAGCACTTTGGACAAGCGTTTGCGTGGCCGGTGGGTTACCTCAGGCCAACAGGGGACACAGGACAAGTGCTATAATCAGCCAGGTTGACAAGAGGGTCATTGCAGGAAGCACAAATTGTGGTCATGTTGCATGAAACTCCTTCCCAAAGCAAGGACAGAAGGGGGAGAAGAAACAGGCTGGGGCCAATACGGGCAGTGGCAGAGCTGCTGTGGCCCACGGGTGGTCTTAGCTTCCCCGTGCATTTCCAGATGTGGTCTTGCAGAGTCATGGGTTACCTGGTCCCATGAGCTGGTGCTGGGACAAGGGCCTCCACACCAGTAGATCTGCCCTGATTTCTGGTGTTATTTGTTGTCCTTTCCTCAGGTTGATGAGTCTTGGAGGGACAGGGAAGAGTAAAATGTGGTGCAAGGCACTAGAGCTTCTCATCAGAGGGTTTTTGATGTGGCTGCAGTGCCCAGACTCCTGGCCCCAGTGATGCCCTCCTATAGGCATTTTTTCTGATTCTCCTTTCCCAGCAGAAATCATCTCCATTCTCCTCATGGGACCTGTTTGTATGAGAGGGGGTTGAGGGCTGTGATGAGTTTGCCGTGTTTGTTGCTGTTGTGTGAAAGCTGATGGGTGCTCCCCCTCTGCAGCAGGACCAGTCGCTCAGGGATGCTCAGCCTGAGCAGGATGTGGTGGCTTGGAGAGGGGCTGTCTACCAGGGAGCCTTCAGGAGAAGGCACTCGGGGGAAAGTCCCTATGAATCAGAGCTGAGGATGCTGCTGTTTTCTGTAGAAGTGTCAGAAGGCCACTGGAGGCAGTGGGCAATAGAAAGCAACTTTCCTATGGGAAAGTAAAGACTTGTTCCATTTTTAACCCTTGCTAATTGAGTCCAGGGTGAAATGTGACCCCAGGTTACATAGTTGTAATGCCTTCTCTGTGCTGGGCTCTGGGCCCTCAGGAGGGGGAAGGAGCAGTAGTTTGCTGGTTTTGGCCCAGCTCCATGAAGAAGCAAACTTTTTAGCAGCTGTCAATAAGGAAAGTCAAGAGGCAGGAAGAGGACATCTCCTTAACAGACACTGGAGCCGACAGCCCTGTGTGTGGCTTCGGGGATGCCCAGCTGGGCCAGTGTGTGTGTGTATCGGGCAGAAGAAAGCACAGGAGAGTGGCAGGGGGGTTCGGGGTCCCTGGTGGGGTCACGAGGCAGGAGCGTGTCCATGCGGGAGCCTCTGTCCTGGGAAACATGTGAACTGGCCCTGGACTGCTGTGGCAGGAAGGAAAACAGCCCAGATAGGCCATCGTTTTTGGCAGGGGTCTCCCCTCCCGGCTCAGCGCAGGTATAATGAACTTTCCATGCTTGGTGCTCTGCAGACATTCAGACAGAGTTGTCCCGCAGAGGCAGGGGAGTAACACCGATCCTGTGTGATTAGCAGGACCTGGGCTGGATGCCGGTGCCATTACAAACCATCCCGGTGAATCTGGGAGCCCTGCGGGCATCCCTAGTGTCCAGGGAAGAGCTGGAAGACACACCCAGCACGGGTACCTCGTGGAGCTGCCTGCATGGGGGGTGCGTTATCCTGGGCAATGGGATCTCCTCCTGCTCCCTCTTGCCTCTTATTTTCAGAATGCTTTGTAATCCGATGGTTACACTAAGACAACAGTGATAATTTATTTGAGCTTCGTCATTAAAAATAGATGGCTGTAGCCTAAAGGTGACTTGTGGGGTGACTTGAGCCTGTTGTTCTGCTCCGTTATGAAACCTGAAATTTACTGGGTTTTTTGAAGTACTGCTATGCTTTTCTCCCCATTTACTTTATTCAGCCTTAAAAATATTAAATATGCCATGTCAGGTTGGTTTTGTTGCAGTCTCTTAGGAAAAGCTGCCTGTTGGGAGCTTTCTCTGCCTTGAAGATGTCAACAGATCATTTCTCCTCTATGAGGAAAACAATGGATGTGAGTGTAAAATGAGAACTTCAGGAAAAAAAGCAAAGTGGAGAGTTAGCAAGAGTCAGCAGTTGCTCTGGACTTGCTTCTAAAGATATCCTTGTACTAAATTCCCTGTTGTCCGCAGAGACTTTGAGGAAAAAGGGCAGGGTAGACAAGACCCAAATTTTTGGTATTAAATACTTCCAGACCTCCTCAGGCCATCAGGAGGGAGCAGGCCAGCTGCTGATAAGGCTCCAGATGTTGCCTTTGGGAATGGATCTCCTATGGAAGCCAGCTGGCAGCGAGCTCTCTGAGGTGCCTTTCCTTTCTGTCTGTGTGGGGCAATTTTTGCAAGTCTCATCCCCCAAAATGGCATGAGAGTCCTCTCTGGGGCTATCTGGGATCGTGGAGTGGGGAAGAAGAAATGACAAGAGGTCAGTGGCAAGCCCAAAGAATCCTCAGGTCTGTGCATGGGACTCCAGACATAGGATGTGCTGCAGGCGAGTGAGGACTGGACAAGAAGTGTGTGGGTTTGGCTGCCACCCGCAGTGTCTCGGTGGGCAGCTGAGCAGGCTTTTTCTTGGAGGTTTTGTCATTGCTGGAGATCCACACCAGGAAACGGCAGAGCCCAGATGAGGCAGGCTGGCTTTGGTCTCTTCTGGCGGCTCACAGACTTCAGAGAGGCGTGGGCTGCGTGGAGGCACGTTGGCTGCCTCTCAACCTGCCAAGGCTGCTCTGAGATGTAATGCTTTCAAGCTGCCGATCATCAAAATGATGGTGCCAAGAGGGCTGGAAGGGGATGAGGGAGCGTGTTGTAGTAGGGTGGCTGGAGCAGTGCAGTGGCAGTGCTGGAGATGGAGAAGATGGAGATGGCTGGAAAGGAGCGTGGCACATGGTCCAGGGCACAGCCACGGCAAAAGGGGGGGTGTCGGTGGGGTGCAACGGCTGGCAGAAGCTTCATCACTTGTGGGCAAGTGCCTGGGAAGGAAGTGTCACATCATTGTGTGGATCATGTTGCAGTGTGTGGAGCTTCCCTGAAAATGGGGAGCTGTCCCTTTTGTTCTTGAAGACAAAGGATCTCTCTCTGGATCTCTTCCAGAACATAATGCTTTGGCATGGAACAAGAAATTCTCTGTTAACGCAACTCCCCTCTCAGCCCAGTAAACAGGCGGCACCGAGCAATCTACTCGCCTCTTCTGCCTCTTGGAAATCCTGGGAAATAAATGTTTTGCTGCTAGTGCAAAACAATTAGAAATGGGGATTTGTACTCTCTCGTTGGATGTGCCTTTTCCCACCTCTTTGATTAATCTTGGATGCAGATGCTTGTCGTTAGCTGTGCAGCTCAGGATTTGCTGCCTGTCGCCAGGACTTGACCGGTGTGTCTTGTAGCAACAAAGGCAGATGAAACATCTGGTCAGGGGAGGGAAAAACCCTGCGGAACTTCCTGGCAGCTTGGCTGTGAGGGAGGAAGGGACAGGCGGGTGGAGAGGGCACAAACAAGGTTGTATTCAGGGTGGAAAAATCTGATCTGGATTCTCCATAACAAACTTGCCTGCTCTCCTGGAGGCTCTCCGAGCCAGCGTGAACAGGATTTTTGCAATGACTGGAAAGTCCAAGCCTCCCAGTCCCTGAGGATGATGAGGGGCAATTTGTGGAGAGGCATGGGTGGGTGGGAACGTCCTCCCCCAGTTCTCTTGGGAGGCGCTGATGAGGGCCACTGCTGTTATAGCTGATTGACTGCTGCTGAGCAGGGGAAAAAGATGATGTCAGATGAAGGCCATCAACCAGGAGGGGGGACGGGGGCGTGCGACACTGTGACACCATGCCATGTTGAGGATATTAATTCTCAATTAACTGTTATTGCTGAAAGGCTGTATTGTTCCTTAGGGAGGGACAGATGACTGTCATCCTCGTTATTCCAGCTGGCGGTCACTGGGAACAGATCCCATTGGTGCTGCTGGGGCCGATGGTGCAGCATCCTCTGGGGGTGGCTTCTGGGTGGCGTCGTGGTGGTGCCAACCTCACCTGAGGTGCCCAGGCACAGGCATGGAGCAGCCTGCGCATGGCCCGGCAACCTCTGTTACCAGCCTGCATGCAGGTTGAGCATGTTTGCTTTGGTTTCATTTTGGGCTGAGCAGGTTCAGGATGATGTGAGGTGGTGTGGGTTTTTTGGTAGCATCTGGGCGTGGGAGAGTTGAGAGGGGATAGTCCTAGCGTCCTGCTGGGGAAAGGGATGCTCAAGCAAATAAGCAGGCAGGATCCTGGCAGACAAAAAAATGCTGTGGATGGGTCAGCAGGGACAGATATACTGGGGGGTGACGGGAGCCAGGGAGCTGGTGGGATAGTGGTGTGTTCAGGCTTGGGAAAAATTCTGCAAAAGTGAAGTTCACTTTGTCTAGAAATTTGTTTTCAGACTCTGCCCTATGGAACCTGTGACTGCCCTTAGCTCGGGACAGAACTCGGGGCGGTTTCTGTAGGACCCTTTTCCCCTTTTCCCAGCAAGGACCGTGGCTGCTGTTGCAGTGGTTGCAATATTAGACTGTCTTCAGAATTTTACTTCAATTTTGCAAGATAACTTGTCAATTGCTGTTTGCGGAAAGGTTTTGTGGAAAAGGCACTTAACCCAGAGGAAGAGGACTGGTTTCCAGAGCCGTCAGCTTTGAGTGGACAGTGTGCACATCTTCACGTGCAAGGGTGGCAAAGTTAAGCTTTTCTCTGTAGACATCAAAGGTAAACATAATTTTAAGCCAGAAAAACCCCAGGCAGGTAAGACCCTTGCCCATGACCACAAACAAATCGGTGTGGAGCTATAAAAAAAGGCAATTGTTTCCTGGCAGGCAGCTGCACGCAGGGGTCCCCTGAGTGTCCTGCCTGCGCCAGGCTGAGCTGCCAGGGGCTGGGAAGGAGATGAAAGAGCAACAAAGAGCTGACTGCCGAAAATTTCCTTCCTGATGTTGGGAAGGACGAACAGTTCTTCCTCAGGGTGAATCATGCTCCGGCACTAAGCAGCTAATCCTGCCGACTGTGGCTGTCCCCTGATAAGCTATCCAGCCAGCTCTGATTAGTTTCCAGCAACTTCATTAGAAAACTAACGTTAGAAGCAATTGGAAGTCAATTATGTTTTATGTGACTAATGTTGCTAATTATTATTACTTTTGTTAGTTTGCCTAATCAAGGTTCTCCCATTAATAGATGTTACTAATTTGTATCTACAGTGCACTGACTTCCACCAGTGGAGTTCAGAGCATTTCCCCAAACTGTCCTCTATTTTGCATTTACTGTAGATTAACATTTTCTTTCAAGTTAATTATTGTGAGCTGTAAGTTTCCACAGTGTCCTATAAACATCAAGTAAGCTTGCAGTCAGGGTTATTTTTACAATGTGTCAGGCAAAGAAACACAGGATAACAGTTTGGGAATGCTGGAAGACATATGATTGAAAATGAATCCTGGCAGATAAGTGATTCCGAACAGCGTAACCCTCTCTATGCAGGAGGTAAGAATTGTGATGGGTATGGCTGGAGAAAAAGGGCCAGAGATAACCTAAATTACTTGCCCACAGACACAGAGTGCTGTGATTCCTCTCTGTGCCCCAGTATAAAATGGAGCCGTAGCTTAGGAGCCAGTGATTTAGCACAAGGAGTTTTTCATAGACACAAAACAGTTTAGGGACAGTTAAGACTGTAGGTTGGATGTGGAAGAAAATCCTTTGATCAAAGCTGTTTGTTATGTTTCTTTTATATTTTTTTTTCTTCCTTTTTTTCCCCCTCTATGAGCAACTGCACTGGGGCAATCCAAGAGATCCCCTTGTGCCATGCTGGATGCAGATGCTCTTGCGTGTGCCGGCTGGCAGGGCTCGGAGTGGAGCAGCTGGGCTCCCAGGAGCTGCTGGCTGGCAAATGGGCCTTTTTGTTGTGCAGTTGCTAGCGATGCCCCTTGCAATACAGTTGCTAGTGATGCCCCTTGCAACGCTCGGCGCTGCTGGGTGGGATGGTTTGAGCGCAGCCAGCAAAGAGCCGGGTTATAAAATGCATCGAGGGCCCCAGGCAATCTCTGCAACTTCAACATGTGTTCAGGCAAACTGTGTGCATAATTCAGCACGTTTAGTTGTGTTAACAAAGATCCTTGCCAGAGAGTGAAGTGTTTGTTTGGAGATGGCATTGTGATCCCTGTATGTCTGTGCAAGGATTATTTTCATTCCTCAAAAAAATAACAAACCACAAAACTATGGAATTTATCCTATAGAAGCAGCAGTAGGGGGTCAGGGGTTGTCTGAGCACAGCATCGGGGGCTCTGCTTGTTGTCTTTGGCTTTGAGAGAGATTCTCAGTGTGATTTTTTGGGGCAGCAATTAATCCCTGTGTGTTTTAGCTTCCTCCTTTGATGGAGTAACAAGATGTGTCTGTGCTGTAAGGTAGATTGCTCCGTGGGCCTGGTGCAGGATCGCACAGCAGGGGCTGGCACAAGAGGGGCTCACCTTATCCAAAATGCTCTGGGGCACTGGCTGGTCAGTCAATGTTTGTTGCTGTTGGTTTTTGGGCTTGTGTTTTTTTTTTTTTTTTTTTTTTTTAAGTACAGTTCTATCATTGAGTATTTTGTTAACAAAGATGTTGCTTAGTTTTGTGCAGTTGAATTAATTCCATACAGCTGAGAGCAGACCTACTGCGTCCATTGCATTGCAACTGATTTACTGCATGTCTTTGGTCAGGTCACTCAGTCTCCTGCTCTGCTGCAGCTCTCCGCCTCAGACCGGCACAATGTTCATTTATTTCTCAGTTTTAATTTTGAGTGCAACTTTAATGGAAATGTTAATTTACAGCGAGTAGTTCACGGAGTATTATTTGGGGAAATGCTCTCAAGTTTTCCATATGGTTATCAGATAGGGGGCTGTAAAAAACCCAGCCCTCTGCTAGATCTAAACTATCAAAGGTTGTAAGAATGATTAGTGAGAATAAAAGTACTTTGCAGTTGGTTAATGTTCCATGTGATTATTTATGGCAGCATTCTGACCATCTTGTGAGAAGTATCATAAACTCTGTGATTAGTTACAGGGAGAAAAAGCCACTGTTGGGACATGTTAATGTGGCAGTTTCTCTGCCTTCGGGGCTGTACCCTGCAGCCTTCCCAGGCTCTGCTTGTGGGGCTGGGCACATCAGCGTCACAAAAACTGCACTTGCAAAGTGAGAAAGAAAAATCCCTTTTTGCTTATTTATGTCTCATTTTTCTTAGTGCCTTCCTGTTGAGGATGGGAAGCTGATGGGAAGCTCTTGCAGTGGCCTTTGGGGAGAGTGCTTGGCACTGCAGGAACCAGAGTACAACACACGGGCACTGAGCAAACACCTGGGCAGGTTTTCAGACAGGGCTGTTGATGCCTGATTGGCTCTTCAGATGCTGGATTGACACCAGCCCTGAGGAGAAGGTCTCAGGGGTGTTGGTTGATGAGAAGCTCAATGTGGCCTGGCAATGTGTGCTTGCAGCCCAGCAAGCCAACCGTATCCTGGGCTGCATGGAAAGCAGTGTGGCCAGCAGGTTAAAGGTGATTCTCCCCCTACTCTGCTCTCATTAGACCCCACCTGCAGTGCTGTGTGCAGCTCTGGGGCCCCCAGCACAAGGACATGGACCTGTTGGAGCAAGTCCAGAGGAGGCCAGGGGGATGCTCAGAGGACCGGAGCACCTCTCCTGTGCAGACAGGCTGAGAGAGTTGGGGTCGTTCAGCCTGGAGAAGAGAAGGATCCAGGGAGACCTTACAGCAGCCTTATGCCTGAAGGGGGCTTATAAGAAAGATGGGGACAGACTTTTTAGTAGAGCCTGTAGCAACAGGACAAAAGGGGAAAGGTTTTAAACTCAGAGGGTAGATTTAGATTAGATATTAGGAAGAAATTCTTTGCTGTGAGGGTGGTTAGTCATTAGAGCAGGCTGCCCAGAGCAGCTGTGGGTGCCCCATCCCTGGAAGTGCTCAAGGCCAGGCTGGACGGGGCTGGGAGCAACCTGCCCTGGTGGAAGGTGTCCCTGCCTGTGGGAAGGGCTTGAAACTAGATGATCCTCAAGGTGCCTTCCAACCCAAGCCATTCTGTGATGCTATGGTGATTCTGTTATCCCTTGTGCAGTCCTTGCAGTTATCCACTGCTTTGGAAAGCTGTACACCTGGTGCATTGCTTAGGGGTCTCCCTTACATTTATTTACCGGACATTTTGCAGAGGCAAGGTGCTTGCTTATGGGACTGCCCCTTTTCTGCCTCTTGCTTCCAGCGTGAGCTTAGATGGATCACTTATTCCTGCTCTGCTTTGGTTTTCCATCCCAAAAATGGGAATAAAGCAGTTGCCAGCTTTGTACACTTAAATTCGGAAATCAGCTCCATAGACATGTCTTAGACAAGGAGTAGGTGTGAGTGAAATAGTCTCCCCTCTCTTACCCTGCATCCAGCTGGCTTCTCATGAGTGGCCTGTTCAGAGCATGGAGCTGATGTGGCAAGGTTTTGGGGAGGTGGTGTGATGACAACAAAGTGGGATGAGTGTTATGAACTGGTCGGAACAGCTGGTTATTTTGGAGAGGGCAGCCCAACAGGATGTCTCCTGGCTACGTTCTCCAGCTCTGTACGCTGGTGACCGACCAGCATGGGAACACAGGGCAACTCAGCCTTGCCTTTTTTCTTAAGAAGTAAATGTTTGCTGGAAAGTGTTGTGTTGGGGGCAGATGTTTTGTGTCTCTCATCCATCAAGGTCAGTTGGAGTTCTGCCAACGTGAGTGACGTGTGTGTAGAAGAGGCCAAAATCCTCCTGCTGACGAGCGCTGTGGGACTTGTCCGTGCACTCTGAAAGACGGTAGCTTGGCTCCCATAGCATTGCAGCACAAATAGGGCCCGAGGCTGAACTGGTGACAGTGGTGCAAATTCAGGGTAAGAAGTTCTTGTGTAACACTGCTGGCCCCCATGCCAGGCTGACCCGCTCCTCCATGGGAAGTTGGAGATGACTCATTTCCCCTGTGAATTTGTGAGCTCCCCTCTCTCTCCTCCCTTTGGGCATCTTGGTGTTAGTACTGGTCTTCTGACCCGCCTGTGTGATGCTCTTTGCTCACTAGGTCTATTTATAGGGAATTTAATAAGATATCAATTAAAGAAATGAAAACAAACTGAAGATGTCTGTCAGTGGAAAACCTAGAGTGAGGCAAGGTTATTGGTAGCAGTTGTTTAAAATCTTGTCAGCTCTTTTTATAGCCAGTCCCTGTTGCTGTGGGACAGCTGAGCCGGACCCATGTGCCTGAGCAGCTGGTGGCAGCCCCTGTGCAGGACCCTGCCTGTCTGCTGGGACCATCACGTTGGGTGGTTCCTGCCTCCCCGGCTTGTTGTAAAGGGGAGAGATGCTGATGAGTGAAGTGGACTCAAGGGAGTCCCTCTTCATAAAGAACATGCTGGATAGAGACTGCTAATTAGCTCTCGTGACTTTATGTTTTCCTGTTTGCATATGGCTTGTTTGGGGGTTATGGTATTTATGGTCCTATGGGGAGGATGTGAGCTGGCGTGGAGAAAGGAGATTTCTGTTCCTTCAGAGCTTTATGATCCTCTTCGCTCTTGAAAACTCCAGCTGTGGGGAGACCAGGAAATTGGAGATTTGTTTGAGTGAATTAGCATCTGTCTCTCTAAAACCTGTTTCTCTGTTTTGCTGTACCCTAAGTATTATTTCAGCTTGCTGCCCGGCACCTCCGCAGTGTCAGTGCTGGGAGAGGCTCCTGCTGCAGTAAGAGGCCATCCCAAACAGCTGGCTGTCTCCAAGTCTGACTGGGGTCTCTGGTGTGTTCAGCTGTCCCATGTTTCAAGAGGGTGGGAGTGAACATGCAGAAATCCTCTGGTCAGGGTCCCTCTAGGCCTAGGATCTCCTCTTCTAACCCGCTGGGTACTAAGGGCAGTGTGCTGAGCACCAAAGATATGCCAGCATTGGCCATGTGCTCCCAGCATCCCTGTGCATTCCAAAGTTATCTGGGAAGCACATTACTTCTCTTTAAAAGTTTGAGCTGCTTCCACTCTGTTCCCAACCTGGTGATGTTATCCCCTCTCTGGTGTCATCTCTAGGGAGATTGTTATGTTCAAAGCCAAGGGCTTGATTATCTTTGCCTAGGTGAAGTCTTAGCCCCACTTGTCCCTGCTGTTACGGTCACCTCTTTCTGAGATCTTTTCTGCTCCTGCTGCTGCACTTACCAGCTCCTGCTGTGGCCACCTCTGCTCCAGCTGCCTCTGATCTGTCAGGTACTTCCTCGCTCCTCCACTTCACCCCGCAAAAAGGTACCACTCACAGCAAAGAATCTCCTCCAGCCTTATTAAAAACACAGGGTATATGTATGTGCATAGCTCCCAGGCTCTGTTTGATATTGTTTGATCAATCAAGAGCAAGAGGAAGGAAAGTGCTGAGTTGAGGGAATTCAATAGACGCTGTTAAAAAAAAAAAAAAAAAAAAAGAAAAGATGTGTCCAAAACCACAAACATGATCTCATGCAACATAGACGTTGTGATCTGGGAACGACAAAGGGCTGAGTCTGTGTCTGGGCAAACAAAGGAACAGAAATAGCAACCCAGAAATATTAGTTCATTGTCAAAATGACCCTCACTCCCTGGCCATATGATTTATATGGAGCAGAAACCAGGGCAGCTGTGCTTTGCTGCTTTATGTAAGAAGAGTGAAAGACCAGTGAAAATCTGTGTGCTAGGCTTCTGTAGCATCAGAGAAAAAGCACTGTTGTGATCTCTTAAAGTCACTGGAGTGGCTTCTTCACGCCTACTTTAGAAAATCAGCCTTCAAGTCATGCTGTGGCTGAAATGCATCTGGTGCCGCTGCCACTTCTAATTTAGGAATATCACTTGGAGGTTATCAAATAAGCAATACTTTGATCCTGCCTTGGCATTTGCAAACCCAGCAGCATCCGGGGGTCTCGCTTTGTGTGTCCTTCTTGCCAGCTGTCTCCTGTTACCATTTCTGTGCAGGAAAACCAGCCCAAGACCATCCATGGAAAAGGAGTTGTGAAGGAGAACCAGGACAAGCTGTTCACTTGGGGAAAGGGAGCTGGGGGGGGAAGAAGCATGTTCCAAAGTTTGGTCACAGTCTGGTTTATTTTCTGTTTAGACTATCCCAGTCTATCCCACTCCCCAGACATCCTCTGGCCCACTGCTGTCCAGTAACTACCTTGGACCAGCCCTATAATGGGCCCTGGGAAGGTAAGGACATCAAGGGTGAGGAGCTGTTAAAAATGTGAGGGTAAAACAACAGGTAAAACTGGTACTGTGCTTGTGGGTGAGCACGAGACCCTGCTCCACTGAACCATCTTCCTTTTGCTATTTTTTGTGGAATATCTTCTTTTCCCCCCTCCTCAGGATCCCTAATTATTTTTTTATTTTTATTTGGATGCCTGTGTCTGCAGATCAAACAACATACTTCCATCATTACAAGTCAGTGAGTCACAAGAGCCATAATGACTATCTTAAAAATAACTCCAAAGCCCTAGTGCAATTGCTCTGCAGGCTGAGATGTGTTCTTGCATTCCCCAGGGAAAGCTGGAGGCAGGCTGAGGAAGAGACCCAGGAAGAGACAGCCATTCTCATGATCAGGCTTTGATGACTTTTCAGATTTGCTTTTTGTCCTCTTTGCAGCTCAGCTTCATGCTCTGATGTGAGCTCTGTGAAATGGCTGTTTCCTTTCAACCCTCCTCCACCTCCATTCCTTTGCCTTTGTCCCCTCTTCTTCCTCCCCACCTCCTTTTTTGGTAGGGGGGAGTTTAGAAAGATCTCATCTGTTGATAAAAGTGTGCCTGTTCCAGCCACTTCAGCATTAGTGCAAAACGAGAACGTTTCAGATGGCTCTTTTCTCCCCTAGGCAATGAGAGAGTGGAGGAGGAGAGGCAGGGTTATTTCTGATGTTGCTCTATTGACAATGAATTTTGCATCAAGCTTGAACCTGGTCCATTGATAAAGGTGCAAACTCCCAGCTTTGAGTATCTGGGGAGATGAAGCACTACCCTGCGGGACATCAGATTGCCTGACCCAGCACAGGGACAGAGAGTCTCTAGAGCCTTAGGGTTCAGCGGAGGAGATGCAGAGCGGTGCTCGCCCCACCTGCAGGGCCGGTGCACTTCAGGGTGCTCCGCACAGTAACAGAAATGCAGGTGCTGGTGCAGCTCAGTCCTGCGGTGACTCCCTTAACCTCTTGTGACATTGTTCTCCCCATTTGTAAAATGGGTGATAATGTCTCTTCCTTCCTAAAAATTGCTCAGTTGTTTAGCTCTGTAGGATGTCTGGACACAAGGCACTGTTCTATCTCCAAACAAGAGACTCTAGTGCAGTGGGAGTAGTTTTTCCGCAAGTGTCTTTTCCTAAGGAAGGACAGAAAAGCACGTTCCTGTTTATCCCCAGACTGGGAATGGGTCATGGTGGTGCAGGACAGAAAGAGCAGCCCCAGGCTGTGGGTGGGGTGAGCAATGGTCAGACCTGTGCCCTGTTTTTCCTACCTGCAAAACAGCTGCAGCACAACCTCTCTTGAGACCGAAACCATCAATTGCATCCATGACTTGTTCTGAGCTGCTGATCTGTTGATGCCCTTTTGTGACCCTAAGAGTGGCCCTACTAGGACAGAGGCCATGTGGGGTGAAGTGGCACATAACATCACCTGCACATCTCAGGGGACACACGCTGGTGTCCTCAGCTTTATCCTCTTTGTCAGTGTCATCAAATACAGATGAGGGTAGTGCTGGCAAATGGATCTCCCAGAATAGTCCAGCAATAATAAGCTTAAGCATGAAATGAGACTCAGAGATGCAGGGAAGTCCAGATACATTTAATAATCAATACATTTAATAATTAAGACACAGACATAACAGGTCACAAGTAATGTATTATTTAATTTTATTTTTTTAATGATATTTAATATATAAAAAATGGGGAATCGAACTGTCCTTGCTCAGCTCCCTCTTGGTTCTTCTGTTTGTTTCTGCTTTTTTACTGCTCAGGGCAGAAAGTGTGACTCTCCCAGCTGCCTAGTTCCAAGTTACTTTCTCAATATCTCTGTGTCTTCTGCTGTGTTTCCTGCAGCTCTTCATGGTGCCTCTCCAAAACCTCACTGCACAGCCATACAACCCGTGGGTTTTCTTTCCCTCTGATAAGCAACGGGAAAAGCACTTGTTGGAAAGATGTGTTGTAGGTAGTTGGTAGGGTGTTCATACCCATGGATGCAGCTACATCTTCAAAGAAAAAATACCAGACCCTCAGTCCAGAGAACCCTCAAAGCCTTCTGAAGATCTGATCTCCTGGAAATCTCAACTCTTCTAATTCAAAAGGAAAAGCTGGCTCCCTGAGCTTGGCTGGCCTGTCTGCTTTGGCCACAGGTTTTCCACCAGCTCCTCAAGCATGTTGTGATCATCATTGCACTCTTTCTGCTCTGGGCTTTGGCCCAGGAGGACTATACATCATGCTCAACTGTGTCATATTGTACTGGCTGCTTTGGGGAGTAGTGAGACTGCTGAACTCATTTTGCCTCTGACCTGAGCAGAGAGAAATGGAGGCCTTCAGATGGGCAGCCAAAGGGCTGTTTCTAAGCACTGGTGCTCCACCTCACTGAGATCTGCCTTTTCTAGGCAAAGCCTTAGATCCCTGAGGTGTGAATTAGACCTTTGCTCCTTTCCCAGATGCTGTACAAGGCAGTGAACTCACCCGGACTACATCCCAAGTGGAGTTTCTTATCAGATACCCACTTCAGCCCAAGGGGTTGGTTGATACTGACCTGGTGCTGGGAACACATGGTTGGAAGTTGCTAATTGTTTAATGCACATTGTTATCACTGTTCTAGTAATAGCAGTGGTGCAAAACTAAGTGAAAGCTCGGCTCTCCTTGCTATTGCTTTCCCAGGAACTCCTAACCTTCTCAGAGCTGCGTTGTCCTTTCCATCGCTTTCTCACCAGGGAAGCTACTGCACTGACTTCAGCCTCTTGTGAGATCCAGATCTTTCCCTTCCTGAGATATTTCTTCCAAGTTTTATCCTTAACATTTAGAAAAGCAAATTGCCTCTATAAAATATTCACTGAAAAAGAAAACCCACCCCCACCAAGAACAACGCTGTTTCCCCCCCCTCAACAAACTGCTCCTCCGACTTGAAAATAAATAATTGTTGAGAAATCGTGATTCTTGAAGTGGGTCTCTGCAACAGCATGTTTTGTCCAGCTGGGTCATCGGCCAGCAAGGGCTTTGGGCAATTGTGCTTCTCAAATTTAATTCTCCTAAGGATAAAGGAGTTGTGCAGTTTTCTCCACTTCCTGCATGCAAGTGTTAGCATGTGATGTCTCTTAAAAGAAGTTTCTCTCAGTAGTTATAAATTGTAGCTGATTAATCTCAAGGGTTTACTGGTAAGATTGTCTAACATACATAAGAAGAATGAATACTTTTCTTTTACTTGGCTTTTTTTTTTTTTTTACAGTTTGGAATCTAGATCTGCTGGTTACTTAGCTTGTGAACTTGGGCAAGTCATGCATCCTTTGCAACTGAATTTCTTCCACAGAATGTTAATTCTGGTAGCTCTTACTGGCTTTTACGGACCGCTTTGAAATTGTATGAGGTGAAAAAACATAAATAAGCTACTAACTAGCCTTGACGTAATTCCGTAAAGTAGTGTATGTATTGATACAGATAGAAACCAATCTGTGCAAGATACAGATAAAAGTATCGTTCTGCCTTGGTGGTGATATTATTGGGATGAGGCTTTAATCCAAAACTGAAGACAGATGAGACATTTTCAAAGTAAGATCTCTTGGATCAATTGCTGTCCTTGGAGCTCTAGGTATTGCAAGTCTGTGACTTGGCTTTTATTTATTTCTTTAACTTGTGGTTAAATGTTGAGAGGAACAGAATACTGCATTCAGAGGTGTCTTGGGAAACTAAATCTACCTTGAAAACAAATGGGGATTGAGTACCTAAATTACTTAAATGATTTTGATTTTTCTTTTTTTTTTGGGTACCATTTTAATTAAGCTGTATGCTGTGTAGTAGCAGGAGAATGTACTGTGAGCAGCCTCAGAGTCAGCCACGTTCCTTGTTCTACCTACATATGCTAAATGTATAGAGATCATGTCTTTACCAGTGGGCGGTTGGCATTCTGGATAAGGACCTGCCTCTGAGTCAGCTCTAATGGGTTCAATTCTCCTGCTCAAGCAATAATGGTTTACACTTCTAAAGTGAAAAGCCCTTCTGGGTTGTGTTGCTCTAGATAAAGTATTACATGCTGTACAAACCCATAGTATGCTTCATAGGCTGATTTCAAAACCATGTTACACTCTCAGCTTTAATGTGCTAAAGAACAGCCAAGACCTTGACAGCTTGCTAAATAGGAGTAGTGATTTGGAACCGTTATTTGCAGAGTGTATGTGTCTGGCTGAACAGCCCAAATTGTAGCCTCTGTGAGAGTAGTTGCAATTAATTACATATTGCTGCAAGATTCTGGCCTGGGTTCCTGCCTCAGTCCCACATAGGAAACAAGCACAAAGCTGTCAGGGGGTTATGAAGCAAAACAGAAAATTAAGAGAGGATGAAAAGCCTTGCTGGTGATTAGTTGGGCAGGGTGGAGGGAAAGGGAGTAAGGGGAGGGGAGATGAGTATTTGCTAGCAATACCTGGCCTGAGGAGAAGATGCTGGCACCTATTGTAGGGCATGGCTTAGGACACAACTGCATGTGTGGTCATGCTCTGAGACCAGCAGATGTCAAGCAGGAACCCAGCTCTCACCTTGGCTGTACAGCTGTGTGAAATCATAGGATTAGAGCAGAAATGCACGCATATTTTCTTTTTTCCTTGCTTTGGTAGACTAATCCCATTTTAGCTGTGACGGCTCTGTAATTCTCATTACTGCAATAAGCAATGTGGAGTTGACTGTCCTGGGCAGTGGTCTGCTGTTGTGGCTTGCTCTAGCATAGGCTTTACAGAGATGCTGGAGTGCCACATACATACAGAAAAGCAAAGCCATTTCTTTCAGTTTGAAGTGCTACCTTGAGGAGCTAGAACTCTGAGACTGCAGCCCAAATAATCTAGTTGTTATGATGCTCATTTCTGGGGACAAATCACCCACTTGGACCTGAATTGGCCTGGACAGACATTTCTGCAGGATGTTCATTTATCGGAGTGACTTGACTGGCAAACAGTTCCCAATCTGTAGCACTTTATTGACCTGCTGAAATCAATAGCCATTCTCCCACTGCATCTCTGAGCAGAGGATGTGAAGAAGCAGTGGCAGAACTGTTGCTCCTGGAGTAGGATACGAGGCAGACACCCACAATGTTTCTGGAACATTGCAGCCACCTCTGGATAAGGTTGTGGTGTTGTTTGTGTGGGTTTTTTTTTTTCGTGTGTGTGTGCTTTTATTTTTTTTAATGTCTGCTTACTCACTATGTGCCTGTTGCTTTCATTTTGAGTTTCTTTGTATGGCTGCTTATTGGCCTGGTAGGTACGTCCATGTGAATTGAAGAAAAATAAGTTATGTTTTTTAAGTATCTCACTTAAGAATTTTTTAAAAAACTACATTTTCTTGGAATAGTCTTCACTGACATGATAGTACCATCTAAACTTGTTCTTGAAAGCAGATGTCTAAACAATCTTGTTGTGCTTAACAACTGACATGCAGATGTCTTTCTGAACACATACGGCCTCAGATAATGAAACTTCACAGCACCACCGAGACATGTCGAGGTTTTGCTGTGAGCAGCAGCAAGTCAGGTGAACTGCCTCAGGACCGAGGGAATGGTGTTGGAGCTGGGATTGGATCCAGTCCTCCCGAGGCAGTATGAAGTCTGGTTCTTAAGGAATGTCTAAGTACATCTGCAAAGTTGGTTTGTATTTAAAAAAACCCACCACCACCAGCTATTCATAGCACAGCCACGGCAGAAACAGCATCTATTTGTTCAGTGTTAAGAATAAGAAGTTTCTTAATGGCCTGATGGAAAGGCTGCAGGGTATCCTCCTTATAGCTGAAATCCTCTAATGGTTATTGCCAACCTCTGCTCTGTGGTGGATATGTATTTGTACTGGGAAATGGAATTAGAGCTTCTTACTTCTAGACAGCTCTGATGAGACTTGGCTAACCTCAACTGAAACTCCACTGCGTAACTGCAGGGTTGCCTCTGTGGAATGGCTCTGCTCTTCCCTGGTCCCAAAGGCCACCAAAAGCATCTCACTGGCCTCATGGTCAATACCCTCAACAAAACAACACAGGACATGGAGTGGAAGTCTGGCTTGGATGCTGTCAGTTTGAAACTCTGAGGACCTTCTAGCCTCAGGAGGAAAAACACTGTAATGAAGAAAACTTCATGTCCAAAGTTGCTGTGTCAGATGTTCTCTAGCACTGAAAAACACCTGCATCTCCTGTTCCCTATTAATTATTAGAGATGTTCAGCTGACAAGGTATGGGGATGAATTATCTCCTGAGGTGATGGTTTAAAGCTGGTTCACCCCAGATCTGCTGTGTGGTTCACAACTTGCTTCTCTATTCCTGCCTGCTGAGGTGTGCCAAGCCCGTGTCACCTGGGCAGCAGAGTGTGGTCACAGAGGCTACGGTGCTTGCCTTAGATCCTGGCTTTTGTGACTTTTTTTTGTTTTATTGTTGAATTAGTGGAAGCTGCTTGTGGAAAAAGATGCCTCTGTTTCCCTGCCCATAAAATGAAAGTTCTGCTTCTCTAAATCTCATAGTACTTGCCAAATGTTTTTAGATAAACAGATGGAAAGGAGCTCAGAGGAGGGACCTCAAGGGATATGAATTAGCTGTCAGCAGACCTTCAACTAAAGTTAATGAGATGGAGAATTAATAACCCCATGGGTGGGTCAAGCTACACTAACTATGTACCTCTTTGCATAATTGATGATCCACCCAGCACAGAGATCTGCTGGCCACTGTCCTGGCTCGGGTTATGAATACTCAGTCACCTGGTGAAGCTGTAATTAATCCCTCCGTGCCCATATGGTAGGCTGGTGCCGCAGCTTTCCACCGGGGATTTGATCCCATTCTTGCTCCTGGTGTTGGGTTTCCCTGCGGGAGGCTGAGATGCAAAGGCAGGAGCGCTGCCTGCTCAGCTCCGGGGAAGATGCTTCAGTGTCTGAGAGCTGAAACCAGAGCCAGGACCTGCTGCCAGGGTCTGAACCACTCCTTGGAGAGTGGGTGTGAGAGTGCCGGGGGATTTCTCAACTTCTGTGATGGAAGCAGCCTTCTGGTGATAAGCAGCTGAGGAAGGGGTCAGGGTATGTATGGCACGATGTCTCTGAGGAATGAAGCAAAGAGAGGGAAGTACAGCAGCTTGCAAGGTAGGAATGCCAAATCTGCCCTAAAACTGCATAATTAACGCACCCAGGTGTTTGGCACGGTGGTTATCTGTTGTGCTGGGAATATGTGCAAGCCATGTAGAAGAAGGTACAGAACAGTCAGATAACAATTTTAAAAAGGTACTTAAAAAAAAACCCTGGCAACTTTTCTCATGGTAGCTGTAAGACCTTGGTGTTCTGGACAAATTTTAGTGACTTTTTTTTTTTTCTTTTCTGGAGAGAAAAACTAGTTTCTCCTGCTTTTACAGCTCTTTCCATTTGCAGCCGGCCTGTGAGCTGCTAAAGCAGTGGGTGCCTCCTGCTCCAGCAGTGACTGCCTTGTGCTGGGGGGTAAAACAGTCCTCCCAGGATGTTACAGTCTTCTGTGATGAAAGGGGCTAGAAAGACTGTACAAGTCACTGTTTATGCTCCAGATAAGACGTGCTGCACCTGAAGGTGAGTAATGAATCTGAATTAAATCCCTCCTGGTAGGCTGATGCACCCCAACTGACTGCAGAGGAGCTGCCTCGGTTGACATGAGCTGGCAGTGTGGCTCTGTTGATTTAGGTTGCTGTATTTCTAGACTATCCTTTGTAAGTATTATCAGTTCTTGGGGCAAAACCCACACTTTCCCCAAGTGGTTGGGCTGGTGATGCTGGAGCATGCAGTTTTTGGCTTCTGCAGAAAGGCTGGGCTGCCTCTGCCTGCTCTCCTACCCTGGCGCTGCTCAAGGCTCTGGCTACGCTGCAAGTCATGGAAAGGTCTAGCTCCAAGTGGATGCTTTCTGGACCAGGGCCAGCTTCTTAAGCTGAGTCTGCTTCCCAGCAAATGAGGTGGTATTTTGTCAGACTGTGGCCTCTGGGCCTCGCTACTTGCTCTTCAATTTCTCTGGTGTGCTCTGGGCTCCTGCAAGGGGATTGCAGATGCTAAGATCTTGTCTTAGTAGAGTTTAAAAACAAACAAGCCCAGTTTGTCTTTGCAATGTGCCAGTTAATGTGCTTTATTAGGAGCAAGAGAATTTTCCTGTTGTATGTGCTGGTCAGGCCAGATATTTGCATTTCTGAGAGGTTCAGGGCCCTCTGGTTTTGCTGTGTATATCCCACAAGGCATCCAGAGCCCGCAGGCACCCATGCTAACCATGCATCTTCTTGTTGCTTTGGAAGCGGGTACATGCTGTTAGGGGTGCAGCCTCCCCATCCTTGGGGATGGAGCAGGGAGATGAGCACCGGAGGGCACTTGTGTCACTGGTTGGGGTTGGAAGGGACCTCTGGAGATCCTCTAGTCCGACCCCCTGCTCAAGCAGGGTCACCTAGGGCAGGCTGCACAGGGTCTCATCCAGGTGGGTTTTGAGTGTCTCCAGAGAAGGAGACCCCACAGCCTCCCTGGGCAGCCTATGCCAGTGCTCTGAATAGTGTCCCCTTTCTTTGCTCTATCATCTCCACGTTCCCTTTACTCCATTTGTGTTTTGTTGAAAGCTGTTTGGAGACACTTGGGAACGAATTGATTGTGAGTGATTTCAGCAATTCTATCCTTCCCTCCTGATAAGCATCCTGATAAGCATGGACATGATGGTTCATTGATCAGGGTACTTAATCTTCATGGTTTATAATGAGTTTTATGTTAAGACATAGCAGCTGTAAAAGTAACAAATAAGCATTGGTCGAGTGCCTTGTCATGTGCTGTGTAAAAGGAGGCAGACCTGTGCTGTTTCTGAAATTCTCTGCCTTCCAGCCCATTAAAATGTGATTCATCAAGCAGTCGAACTTTTCCCCCCCTGCTGTTCCTAGATGAAGAAAAAACATGTGTGCTTCTGCTGTGATGGTGAGCGTGTCCTTCCTGGAGTTTTTTTGTAGGCTTCTGTCTGCAGAAGGGCCTGAAAGACATCCCTTTCAAATGTGGGACAGTAAGCTCTGTTAAAGCACAGATTCTGAAGAAAAAAAAATGCCGCTTCCATCAGCCCCTGAATCACCAGCGAAAGTGTGTCCTCCAAATGTCAACAAATTCTCGCACCTGTCTGCATACGCGCGACTGCAACTTGCAGGATTTTCCTTCTGACCGCAGGACCGGTGACCTCTTCCGAAAGCTTTCTTCACCTTTGGCTGCTCTCCAGAAGGAGCCTAGACACATCCAATCTTTCTGAAAGCAAAAGTCCTTGTTTAGGAACACCTGCCCAAGGATGCGCTTTCCAGCATGAACTCCTGCAGCTTTTCTGCAGCTGACGGTGGTTTCTGCTGTAGCGGCAGGGTGGAGGAGGTGGAGACCGCCGAGGTGTTGGGCATCGTGTGCCAAAGCCTGGGCTGAGGCACAGCTCCTTCCACTTCACCAGGGTCTGTGGTGTGCACGTACCAAGAACTGGCACTTGGGTTTCAGACCGCACGCTTACAAAAGTGGCTCTTCCAAGGATGCAGTGATACACTTGGAGGCAGGCCAGCTGTCTGCGCTTTGGAGAGAGGTTCAAGGCACTCTTCTCGCTGTGTACCTCCCACAGCACGCCCAAAGCCTGCAGGCACCTGCTCCAACCATACGCCTCGTTGTTGTGGGTATGGGCTTAGGTAACAGCACAGCTTCTGTTCCTTTCAGGAAGAAACAGGGAGATGAATACAGGAGGCCACGTGTGTTTTATTTATTCATTCTGTCATCTCCCCGGGTTCTCTTTATTCCCTTCTTGTTTTGTTGAAGGCTGTTTGGAGATACTTGGGAACAAATCAGTAACAGCACAGTACACGCCATGTACTTGGTGATCAGCTTAGATGCAGGATAAACATAATATCCCAACCAAATCTATTTCTTTCTGGCGAGTTCGTTATCTGGTCGCAGCCAGCTGGGGCTGAGACCAGTGAAATGCAGCATGCAATGAGCCAGGGGAGGCTGTGAATTTAAAACCTTTGCTTGCCCACCGAGGCATCACATTTTATTTCTTTCTTTCCTTTTTTTGTTTTGTTCTTTCCTGCCCCCAGAATAGTAATCAGCTGGAGATCAGGGTTTTCTACATACTGCTTTTCTCAGAGTTATGTTGGTATAGTGGATAACCCCACCTCCGAAATATGGAGTACTTAAAATAGCCAAATCTGGAGTTTCTCATTCCTTTTATTTCCCTTCCCAATCTTTATTCCAGAAAAAAGTGAGATGTGGGTGAGTCTCAAAGGGCACTGTCCAGGAACCTCTGCCCTGAGCGGAAGCGAGCCGGAGGAGAAGTGGCAGGAGTTGTGCAGCACACGGGCCGTTTGAGCCTCAAGTCACACATTTGCCTTGATCGGTTCTTATTTTGGGGGCCTGACCTCTCCGCCGCACGGTGTCAGTGCATGTCACAGGCATGTGCTGTGCCCTGCTCCCGTAGCACAAAGCAGACCTGCTGCTGGGACACGCCATCCCTCAGCCAGCGGGATTGCTCACCCGCCACGGGCTGCCTGGGGACGCGGATGATTTTGCTCAGTGATGCATGTGGGAATTCCCTCCCCCTTTTTAAGGTTTTTAGTTGTTTTTTTTTTTCCTTTGTCCCTGCCCCCCCCCCCCCCCTTGATCATTTCTGACATATTTGAGACAAGCCAGTGTTAACACTGCAAAAAGAATTAAACCACCAACCAAAAAGCATGAGAAAAATCTCAAGGACTCAGAGGAGACTTGTTTCCATTTACATTAGCAATTTCTATAAAGAATGAGCAGGAAAATGTGATCTTCCCAGTTGTCATTTCTTTATAAGAAGCAGCCTGGGCTCTGCGAGCAGGGGCGTGCTGTGGGGCACACGTGAGGGGATGTGTGTTTTCTGGGGGGCTTGGCACCAAGCAGCCAAGTTCCCCATCCCCGAGGCAGGTGGGACCCGGGAGCAGGCTGCGTCTTGCTCTCACAGAATGCCGGTTCATCTCCTGCCCAACCAGCCAACCGAGTCTCCTGCAGCCTATGCATCTCTTGTAAACTTTTATTCCAGAAATCAGGATGGATTACTAGGTTTTAGGTGTTTTCCCCCTAATTTTGTTTTAGAAAGAGTGAAATCTCTACTAACGTGCCAACCACAACAAACAGTGGAGTATCCTGTCGCCTGCGAGTCTACCCCTATCAGCCCTTCTCTGGTCAGGGCTTATCTCTGGGGCTGCAGCCCAGCCTGAGGTTTGGATAACTTTGCATTTACAATTTAGAATACTATAATAAACAAGCAAATAACAGCTTCTTTCCCAGACACACACATACTTATGTACACATATACACATGGAACAATGCTTAATTCTTGCTGTCCGTGGGCTTGGGGGCTGTTTATATACAGCATTGCATGTTTATATATGGAGTTCATCTCCTCAAGTGAAGACAGATTAAGCAGCGGGGTGAATAGACCAGTTATGTGAACTATGGGATTTCCAACCTAGAAATCTTGCCAAGACCAAGCCAGACAAATTGGTAGCACGGCAGTGTTTCTCGTTAATGTGCATAGAAAGTTGTGCCTTGCTGATAATGCACACCAGTATCCTGTTGGGAGGTTTGGGAACCCATCTGGGAGCAGCCATCGGAGCCTGTCCAGGCTGGGCTGAGTCTTCTCACTTCCCTCTGCATTTTCTCCTCTGAGAACCTTGCAGGGAAAAAAACCTGTGCAGCTCTCCTGCATAGACATCCTGAAGTCTATGGGAATACTAGTATCAGTGGTATGGTTTGCTGAAGAGAAATAAGATTATTACAGCGTCCTTTCCCTCCCTGCAGCTGTTCCATGTTGTATGTGGTTTATTGGGTAAGTGGTTGTGGTGCCTACCTTCCATCCCAGGACAAATTATTTCAAACTTGAAAATAAGATTATCTGCCATAATGGTATGTGGTGGTTTTCCTTGCCGCTGCGAGTGTTCATGCTGATGCACAGATTTGTGGGTTGGCTGCTTTCGCATTCTGCACAGAGTGCTCTCCTGCTCTCCCCAGTCTCTGCACTTTTAACACTTCACCTTCTCCCAGAGAGAGCAGAAAAGAACGGCAGGCTTGTGGTGGTGATGCTGGGCTGACCTGGGGCTCGGTTGCTGATTCTGCCGGGAGCTGCTGGGGAAACACTGGGCAAAAGAAAAGAACCATGTCTCCGTGTTCCTACTCCTAACCAATTCCCCTCCCCCTTTATTTTTTTTCCAAGATATGGAAGAAGGAAAAGTGCATTCTTGGTCCAAATACTTGTTTACGGCAGTCTCTGGAGAAGAGGGTGTGTTGCTAATGTCTGGCACAAAAGGTTACGGTCACCATCAACCAAATAACAGGAGACCCCCCTTGGTCTCATTGTTCAGGGGCCAGTGTCAGAGGGTAAAGAAAAATCCTGGCAATCCCTGGTGGGCTGGGCATGAGGTGCCCTTGTGTCCTGCCTTGGGAAGCACTTTGTGTCTTCAAATTGGCACTTGGACTTCAGACTTGTTCTCCTTTGCCGTTTGTGATGTGCACCTCCAGGATGTTGTGGGCTTTGCCCTTATTTAAAACGTAGCTGCTATTTCTGGCAAGCGTGCATACGCGTGTCCGTCTATTGGAGTTGTGGGGAAAAACCCTGATAAGGCACACAATTGTACCGCGGCCGATATGGTGGAGGGGTTTTGTTCGCTGCTGGCTAGACAGCGAGGCTGGTTCCAGCAGCGTTTGTGTTGGGACCTTCTTGCTTTTCTTTGTGTTGGAGGAGGAAGCTGGCAAAGGGCTTGCATTGTTCAGAGCTGGAGAACAACAACTCCTGGCTTGGGTGGGACCTGGCTGGGACTTTTGACTTGCTCCATCATGACGGACTGATAGGAATAGAGGATGATGAGAGACCAGAAAACCTCTCCTTTCCTGACACAGGCTGTTTGAGCTATGGGTTAGGCATCTCTGCATCGGATAAGCATCTCCTATCTCTTACCTGGCTGAGAGCACCTGCCCACTCCCTGCAGAAGTGCCACAATCACAGCATCTTATGAAGTGATAATGCCAAAACTTTTTGCATATTACGAGCCATTTTGCATGCCATTAACAGCTTTCTCACTGCCCATTAATGGCTGATCTATTCACAGATTGTCATTAGGATCAATGTGGGTATGCTGCTTGGAAAGCTAAAAAGCTGTATCTGGCATTATTTTCTCCTTCCCTGACAGCATTTCCTGAGGGGGCTTATGTTGCTTCAGGATATGAATAATATGGGTCAGCCCGTCCCAAAATCACGTCTGGATTCCTTCTAGTAACTGTCACGTCTACAGCTGCCACGTTGTGCCTGACTGCTGAAATGACAGAGAAGGGATATCTGTGATTCATGGAAGGGAATAAGAAAAGCAATTAAAGTTAAGAGCTTGGACTCAGCATAGAGATACCACAGAAATGCCCAGGAATGACTAAATATAGTTTTGACTGTGAAATGAGAGTAATCTGCATGGAAAGACCTTGCCATACAGAGCAGCTTGGGTTCAGAACGGAGCCTGGAGACAGATGAGGTGCCCAGTCGCTGCAGATCTTTAGTGGTCCTGTTTCCACTGCACAGCAATGACTGTCCAATGTCCATCCATCACTGCTTGTGCAGAGTGGTCTGGGATGAGTCCAGGAGTGTTGTCCACCTGGTTGGGGTAAATCTGGGGGAATATGTGCCAGTGACTGATTCTCAGCCATTTGGAAAGCTGTGCCTCACTGCTATCTCACTCTTTGCTTTTATTTGTGTGTGGGTTTGGGGTTTTTGTTTTCTTCTAAATATGTGTATTCCTCTTATCTCTCCCAATCTTGTTGTTACCTCCTGGTTCTCATCTGCAGCTGCCTATGAACCTCCCCACCAGCCTTTACGGGTTCCCTAAGGGTTTGTTAGGGGAAGGTACAGTATGCAGTGCTCTGCTGTAACCTTGCCTCTGAAAGCTCTGCGGAGCAGGGTCACGTGAAGCTGGGAAGCTATGGGTGGGCCTGGGCAACGCCAGCTCCCTGCAAAGGAGAGGTGTGACTTCTGCTGTGTGTAAAAACTTCATGGTGCTCTGTGCAGGCAGAATTGCCTTACCACTGATGGGCATCCGCCCCTACAGGGAAGACAGCAGCTACTTTACCAAGCGAACTCCTTAGGGTATAAAAGCATACTATGACCAAAAGCTTTGTTTCTACTGAACTGTGTCTGGGTATTTTCTGTACCTTGATGCTGAAGTCTGGCTAGGCTAGCAGCTTCCACTCATATACGTGACCCATAGCGCTTTTGGTAACATCAGTGCAGTCGGGATGTGTTTTTAGGGTTATGCATCCATGAGCACTGGGCTGCCCTGGCTGATGGAGAGTGAGCAATGCTGTCTGCCCTATGCCTGGAGTGGGTTTGTAAAGCACTTTGATCTGTTAAGAAGGTGCTTTTGGCCATTTAGTATTTTTTCCTTTAGAAAGGCACAGTTCTTACCTTGTGAAAACATAGATATTTCTCCATAAAGACAGAATTTCCCTAGTTAAACATCCTGGCTCATCTGCTCCAAGAGACATCCTCGCTTTGTTATTTGGGTTTATTTGCCAGGTTTTTATAATTATTAAATAGAACATGAAACAGTCAAACCAGGACTTTATGAAGTTGGTTTGACTTGTTTGTGAAGATCTTAATTCTGTGAAAGCACCCTTCTGACTTGCCATCCTCTGTCAGGAGTTGCATAGCAACTACCTGCCCTCTTAGTCCTGTCTTGAACTGAGTATTTTTTGTAGAGAAGATGAACTTGACTTAAAAATAGATATTTTGCCCCTATTGAATAATTTTTCACTGGAAAAATATGTAGTTAGGGTGTGACTAAACTTTTCACAAATCTGATCTGACAGCGGATGTTTCTTGACACTTCTAAAATGGTTTGAGACAGCTGGACTAAAACTGGGGGCTGGCCTGAGCGATGTTCCCCTCGCCCGCAGGTCCGAGGACTTGTCCATGGCACAGAGGACAGTGTGTTTTTGCGGTTTACTCTCTAGCCCAGAGGGTGTTCCCTTGCCCCCCACAGTAAAAGCTGCTTGGACAGGGATCCTGTGAAGGGTTCCACCTGCTGTGAAACATGTGTTTGTATGGGACCATCTCACAGGTGAGCTCTTTAACCACCGTGTTGGGAGATACATCAGGAAGTCATCTGGCAGCTGCTCCGGAGGGGTCTGATCCTTTGGAGGCTGATGGCTTGTTTTGCAAAGTTCCCTGAGTGTTTTGCTCAGGGACAAACAAAACATTGTGTCAGTGCCATATTAACAAACAGTTCACATTTTTCAGTCCAGCGAGGAGGAGAAAATGAAATGAATGGGTCACACTGAAACTCAGCTGCTTAAAAATTGGTTCTCTGCCTGGCCCCGGTGTCAGGAGCCAGAGCTAAGCGCTGCTGATTTGCACAGCCCTGTTTCAAAACACATGGACGGGGAAGGGAAGGCTGAGGGAAAAGTGGCCTCGTGGTCTTTGAGTGCCTTGTAACCTGAGGATACTTTGCAGCCCTTTGGAGAGTCATATCTGGGAGCGTACATCTCCCTTTGGAGGGTCCCTGTTCCCATTTGGAGAGGTGGGGGTGGAGGCTGCCTTCTGAGTATGGAGGGACACAAGCGGAGGGAGGCAGCAGGGATGGAAGGCTTGAGGAGGCTGCTGAGAATCATTTGGCTAAATGACAGCTGATGTGGGGGAGAGGAAAACTTCTCACAGATGCTCATGGCAAAGGCTAGCACCTGATGTGAGTTATACCAGAGCAGTTTTTCTCAACTTTTAAAAAAAGTTTGGCTCTTCTGCCTTTGTATGACCTCCTGAGTTAGCACCTCGGGTCCTCCGTGGTGGGAAAGTGATAGCTGCAGTGATGGGCTGTGGGTGTAAATACTCGGTCCCCTGCTCTGAAGGAGCTGGAGTTGTGGCTGACAGCAAAGGCAGTTTGTACATCCCTAATTAGTGTGACCACTTGTAACTTTCTAGCACAGCTGCTTCTCATCCCAAACCCACAGGAGCTGGTGCTACCAGCAGCATGGTCCTACATTGCTCCCCTGCCTGGAGGTGTGTGATACCTCTGTGCTTCCATCCTGACTCTTCTGGACCTGTACCCATACCGAGGACGATAGAATGGGTGTTGAGAACTGCAGCAGGGTAAAATGGGATGAGCTTTTCTTGCCGCGGGAGATCTAAAGCGCTTGAGCTAAGGAAGGTGTTGGGTGTCCCTATGCTGTACGTGCTTGTGGTGAGGCCAGGCAAAGTCCCTAGAGAACAGCCCACTGGTTATGGAGAAGACATTCCTGTCTCTGAGCTGTGCGAACGGTGGTAGGGAGGGATATTGTCCCTGTCTCGAGTGCTGCATTGCTTCACTCAAGCATTGCTGCTTCTCGCAAAACATGACGGGGGCATTTGCTGGGGCTGTGCGAGACCCAGAGGGTTGTTCATCCCACCGTGGCTCCTCCGTGCCCACTGCAGATAAAGCAGCGGGGTGAAGCCTCTGCCCGAGTTCCTCTCAGGATGGTGTGGTTTGTAGTTTTTACTCTCTCAAGACAGCTCAGCCATGGCTCTTGTTTTTGCCCCTAAGCCCCTCTCCATCTCACTTTCTGCAAACTGTATAATTATTCGTTCGTAACAGGACCTTCACATTTTGTGCAAATACGTTTATATGTAGTTATATCTGTTTTCTCTTGTGGGTTTTTCTCTGTGAATCCATTTGGTAAATGAGCCTTTCATCCCCTAAGGCCCTGCAAATTTCTTGTGCAAGCTCTGTGTTCTGCGTTATGCCTTTTTTTTGTTGTTTTGTTTTAGCTAAACAGATAACCTTAAGACCCAGTGAGATTTTCTTTCTCTGTTAGTCCTTTTACAAGATCACGGGACTCTGTGAAATATGTATTCTTCGGTGGTTATGAAGAAAAATAAAAATTCCAAGTATCCCTGAGGAGGGGAAATAAAGGCAGCAGCAGGGATTTGTTAACATTTAGGCAGAATCAGCCAAGAGACTGACACTGTCCAGATGGAAAGACCCGCTTCCTGGCTGTAAAGATAACTCACTAAAGGAAACATTAGCTATGGCTGCACTGGCGATGAGAAACACAACCACTGCCAAGAATTCACCCCCAGCCCAGTGGGAGCTGCCTCTTTTTCTTTCCCTTGTGCTAAGGGTTGGAGCTTACTCTGTTGGGAAATATGCCTAGCATTTCCTGGAGAGAAATGGTGGCCCGCTAGGTAAAGCACTTGCGTGGACTCCGAAGAGCTGGGCTAGCTGCTCCCTGTGAAAGAGGCTGTGGATGACCATGGGGAAGTGGTGTAGGTCTAGGTTTGCTGAGGTGTAGGTGCCTGGCTCCCTGCTGGAATTGCTGGTACTGGTCCACGAAGTCCTGTATCACTCCCTGGGTGGGAGCTGCTGGTGGTGCCCAGGGTATTGGAGACAATAAGAGCGTGTTGTGGAAACCCCTGTGCCAGACATCTACACGGGGTGCTGGGGCTCATCTTCAGCAGCTTTTTGGTATCTCGGCTCCGTGATGCCCAAAAGCACAGTAATGCAGGTGTCAGATTTTATAATAGTGTCTTTCTGTAGCAGGTATTCCAGAACTTCCCTCGGGAGGATGCTGTTTCGTAAAAGGGTGAGGTAGATGTGAACAAAGAGCGAAGGATTTTAGGTTTGGTTGGAGGGGGTTAGATACAACAGCGTGTTTGCTTGGTTAACCCACTCTGAGCTTACCTTCACAGTGGGGATAGCTGGATGGGCTGCGCTAATGCTTCAGTAGCAGCCAGTGGGCAGAGGATCTGATGAGATCGTATTTGTCTGTGTAGTTTTCTTTCTCTGAGGTATTCAGTAGCCTTTTAAGCTACAAAATTAACTGAGCGAATTGAATACAAGACCATAGATCAAGAATTATTGGCTTCTAATTTAGTGTGGAGGTGAACACAAGACTTATTGCAGTGTGTATTTAACTCTCCAAATTTAGACCACCTCGCTATGACATCCACAGCACATTAATTCGCTTACTCAAAATGACTGAATTCATCACAGCCCTGATGCTTGGTTCCAGCTAGTGGGTGTGCCTCAGACTGTAGGTGTTTCACAGCTTTTTCTTTGTTGCCATGGCACAGATAAATACTTTAATGCACTTGGTTTTGGGGGTTTGAGATTTTCCTGGATGTCAAATTGAACCTAATGTGTAGGACAAATTTAACGTAATGTGTAGGATAAATTTAACCTAATGTGTAGGATAAATTTAAGACCTGTTCTTTCCTTTTTCCTTTTTTTTTTTTTTTTTGGTGAAGTTGGGTGCTTTGTTCCACCTGAGAACTGGGCATGACAGTTTTCTCTGACTGAGTACTAGAAGTTAAATCTTGAAAATATCCTCTGTGTGGGATTTATTTTGGTTTGGATTTTTATAGCAGTTCATTAATTATTATTTTTTTCTTTCCTCTAACAGATCTGAATCCAAATACTTTTTGACCACCCTAGCTTTACAGGCAAAGCGATGTAAACAGTGGCACTAAGCATGCAGCTTCTCTGGGAGAGCTAAGAGCCTGTGTGCTTGCAGAGAAATGAGAATGGATACGTTCTTTTCTTTAGGATGAGGGGTTTGGAGTAGTTTGCCTGTTTCTGAAGTTACAAAAGCAATGCAAAGAAACAACCTTCTGATGCCACCTCCTATCTGAAATGGGATTCCCAACCACCCTTCCCACTGAAGTGGTGACTGCTCACCACAAAGCACTTTAGGCACATGCTCCATACAAGCTTTGGCTTTTCCAGCCTTGGCTGAGGCTGGAGCTGTATCAGAAGACCAGGACCATCTTCTTCTATCAAGTCCTTTTAAATCTTCTCCTTGATCCAGACTTCCTCTCTTTTTTGGGGTCAGGTCACTCAGAATTTTCTGTCGCTTTCTCACAAATTGAAAGCAGTCTGGCAATTCTGCTTTTCTATTTATGAATTTTTCTATTGTAATGTCAAAGCTGCTTAGGATCTGGCATGTCACAAGTTTACTATTGTCTTCTGGCCCCCTTGTTAAGGGCATAATTTGTCATGTTGAGATCTGGAATGGGTCCATATTGCACTTGCTGGTGCTTGGTCACCCTCTGTAGCACACAGGGCAGAGCCAGTACAGTCCTGCAATGGGAACAGTGGTTTTACTGTGAGCTGGGGATTTTTTTTTTGCTACTTAAATATCAGATTTTCTCTCTTTGTTTTTTTTTTCCCATTTGACAGACCAGAGAGGTTGTGCAAGTACCTCATAAAGTTGATATTGCCCAGGAAGAACCTGGGCTCCCATCGATTTTGAGATTGCAGGGGAAAATGGCACTAGTATTTGTTTCTTGAAAAAGATGCTTCTGTCTGACAGAAATAACTGTGCAACGTGGGTCAGTGTGACATGACTGGCAGTCCTCCTAGGAAGGAATAAAATGCAAAATGTTACAAGTCAACACTGAGGTGTTTTGTCCAAGTGCCAGGAAAAAGGAATAGGGGAAAAACAATGGCAGAGGATACTGCAGATGAGAACCGAGAGAGAGATGAGAGCCGCTACAGAGACGTGGGTGTGAGGATGGATAGCTGATGTTTCATGTTGGAGGGAACCTAGCGGGGAGATGGAGAGGAGTGACTGGTCAAAAAAGGCTGAGGACAACACTGCAACGGTGTTGTGGTTGCACATGAATGGGGCTTGTTTGCCCAGAGTGGGAAGGGGAAGGCTGTGGGCTTGGACTGCTACCTGAGTGCCAGCACCACTCTGCTGGGCTTTACGGGAGAGATGGAGACATATGTGACTGATTTACAATGCAAAGCTGTATAAACTCGAGTGGCATGTAAAACTGGGGCTACTCTGGGAGGAGCAAATGTCAAACTTGCTAACAGGCCAGTCTGAGAGGGTTCTGCAGAGCCTTTGTGGGGAGTCCACAGGGCAGTCGGGTGCTAGGACAGGCTGATGGAGCTGCTGATGTTTAGTGCTGATCGTGGGAGTTGGGAAGGATGCTTGTTAGTAAAAAGCAGGGCTGTGTCTATTAGAGGGGGCTTTGCTGACAGCAGCAAAACATTAAGTCTCTTCAGCCACTTTAATTTGCACTGTTACATAGCTGACCTTCCACAATCAATCCATAGGCATCAAGCAACTTACAAAGAGCATGTATATGCCTTCAGGGGAGTTCATGCTTGGCTGCAGCTACAAGAAAGCCTTGTGCTCTAGTTTGTTTATTGCTAGATTCCCAGTGGTGCTAGTCCTGGGATTTCAGCATCAGGCTGGGATGCAAAGGTCCTAGTGGTACCACCTCTGAGATGCTATGTTTACGGGGGATATCTGGGAATCATCTCTGAGGCTGTGGAGGATTGCACAGGGGCACGCGCATCTGTGTGTCAGTGCCTCAGAGCTGTAACTCAGGTCTGCCCATGAAATGTTTGTTTGCAATGGGTTTCTTGCAGTTGTGCTGGGTTTCATATCAGCTGGAGAGGAAAGGAGAGAGGTAGGAGCTGGTCTCTGTGGGACTGCTCTGTGCCAGATGGTCTATGTATTTTGGTGTGTCTGTGGTGTGTGTGAGGGCTGTGAGAGTGCTTGGATATACGCTGCAAGAGGAAGGGCAGCAGGCTGAAAAGAGGGAGAAAATTGGAGGCTGGGGTGGAGGCGAGAACAGAGGAAGCTGAGGAGGGAGTTCTAGAAGGCTGTGGTCCAGAGCCAGGGCTGACTACAGCCTGGCCGGCAAACTCGTGCTCTGGGCAGGCTCACGGCAATATCTGTGGGCAGATCAATCTCTGTCATGACACTTGTCCCTTGTCCTTAGCTGCTTCAAACTTTGCCTGCTTCCCCTCCACCACACACAGTCCATGCCATGTGTCCTCATCTCCCCTTTAGACCGCTGAAGGCATGACACTGGGACTATCTGTGAGGAAGGTAGGATTTGTGAGAGTTTCTTGTGTGTGTGCCCCTATGGCATTAAGATGAGCTTCCATGAGACAACCTGAAGAGGACTCCTAGCACTTCACGCTTGCTTTCAAACATCTGCTCAACAAAGGACAGGAGGTGAAACGACAGTGTTTGCTGGAACATTTTTGCTGAGCAACCTTTGCTAGGGCTTGGAGTGGAGCATGTGGACAGCCCCACTGGCTCCCTGGTGCAGCAGATCCCTTTTCCAAAAGTATCCAGCTCCAGCCAAGGGAGTTCCCCCAACCACCTGGTCTTTGCTGACAGAGCTGCACTTGTGGCTTTTGGGGTTGGGTCTCAGCTTGTGCCAGCTGGCACTTTTCAGCTCCAAACTGTTATGATTTGCTCCAGATGGTGTGTGAGCTGCCATGTCCCAAGTTAGCCAGTTGCTCAGCTCAAGATCTTGCTCCTGGCGTTTCATATGCAATCATTCATAAAGCCGCCTATGGAGTATGAGAGATGTTGGGATTTTGTGTACTCCAAAAAATCTGTGTTCTGGCCCACTTTAGATTTTAATCACTTCCCAAAGAATGCGCCAAGGGCAGAATAAAAAAGAGGTTGTTGCCCCAAAGAGTTTGCAGCTGAAATGGAAGCACTGAGCTGAAAGGGTGGAGGCTGGAAAGACGAATGGCAAAATGTCAGTGATCTCAAGTTCAGATTGCAGTGCCCTGTTTTCTGTTTAGACTTGGTTTCTCTGCTCTCCCTGTGTTTTCCTAATGCCTTCTGAAGGGGAAAAGGATGTTTGTGAGGAATATTTGGAAGAAAGAGCTGGGAGAAGTCAGAGGAGCAACATGCAACACTAGGGAAGGGATTGAGAACCCTGGCCTGGGATGCAAGGAGCTGGTGCGTGAGACCAGGGAAAGAAGTAGAAAGGGGAGAAACACTTTAAGGAAGGAGATTTTCTGCCTCTGGTGACTCCCTGTCTTGATTCTGCTTCTGCAGTATCCAGCCTTTATGTGCTCTCTGTAAACTCTTCTGTGCATCTGCCACCTCTGCTTCACCATCACTCTTGGGAAACCGCCACATCCCTCTCAACATGAAGCTCCTCTTGGGAACACTTAATAATCTGTTAAGGTTAGAAGCTCTCATTGCAGCAGAGGAATAGTTCATTGATAAATGCTTGGCTTGCAGTGAACTGTGGGATCCCACTAGCTCAACTGGGCGTGAGAAGATGACATGGGAGATGGGTGAAATGCCACGTACCACGTGTACAGAAAATTAGGAAGAGCTGACAGCAGGGAGAAAGGCATGGCTAATTATTTGTTACTCAAGGAGTCAAAAATAGCCTTGCTTGCACGCCTGGATCAGAGGATAGCAAGTGCCTCTAGAAACAGTGCATGTGCACGAGTGGCCTTGGATATTTAGGCTCTCCAGGCTTCCCATGTTGACAAGGAAAATGGATGCATCAAGTACATAAAACTTCTCAAGAAGTAACGTTAGCCCTTTGGGTCTTACCAGCACTGTCCTTTGCAAAGCTGATCACATACTAGGGGACGTATTAGTGCTTTTGCTGGACTTGGGGAGGTCAGCCCTTCCTCGCTGGGTCCCACAGCCAGTGGCTTGCACGGCTGGTGCTGTGCCTTCCTCTGCGGGGGCAGCTGGGTGGTCTGGGCTTCACGCGGACCCGTGCGTGTCCTACAGAAGAGCTCCTCTGGGGCGTGGGTGACATGTTGCGCTTTCTCTCATTTTGTTTGTGTGCTGGTAGTTCAGTGTAAGCAGCGGATGAAGACGCACAATCTATTTCTGGTTTCAGCTGAGATCTTCCCATGCCTGAAAGGCAATCTGCCTGACTTAGCATTCCCAAGATGCTGCCAAGCACAGCAAAGCACAGAGGAAGTGCCTCCTGCCTGCATAAACAGAAGGCCGGCAGAAAAGAAAGCCAGGCTAATGCTTTACGAGGCATTTCAGTGCTGAGGCTCTAGTTGTGTTTGGCCTAGAAGCAATGCTACAGTCCCATAAATCAGTTGTTTTCCTCTAGTGAATGCAAGAGTTGGGATTGAGCCCTGCAGCATGCTGCGTGCTTCATGTTGAAGGTGACTGGGGAAGAAGCAGAGGCACTGACTCTCGTGCCCTTCTTTGCAGTGTATAAAGGAAGCCTGAAAACGTGTGTGCTTTTTACAGCTTTTCTTCCCACTTTGCTTTTCCTGAGTAGGAAGGATAAACTGGTATGGTTGTACTCCCGATTCTCTGTACTCTGACAAGGAGAATGTTAGAAGCAAACCAGAATATTTTCATTGGAAAGGGCAAAGAAGAAGATTGAATATGAAATGTTTTTAGCCCTATCTGCCTTGAAATTAAACAAGTGAGGAAAGCATCCCCTGCTCTCTTCCATCTTACCTCTGTGTGTGTGTAAGGGTACTTTCTCCTCCTCATTGTTGAGTCTCCTGTTGATCATCTCATCCCCATCTCTCTGGACATCCAAGAAATTTTCTGGCACACTGAGGAGATGAGACAGGACAGCCGAAGGGAAGATCCCCGACCTCTTCCTTGTGCTGATATGCTATACAGGTAGCATGGCCAGGCCTGCGATGTCTCTCCCCTTTGCAGCTTGTGTTTCAAAGACGTGAACTCACAGTCTCACAGAAGACTTGCAGACAGACAAGTCTCTAAGGGGAGAACAGAGTGGGTGGATTTTTGAAAAGGGCTAGGATTAATCCAACAACCTCTGCGGCTATAGATAGGGAGATGCCTGATAAAGCTGCTCGTTGTGGGGTGTAGGCAGACAAGAAGGGATTTTCACTTCCAAGTCTAGCATAAAAGATGCAGTAAAGGCTCTCATGTCCTGATGGACTCTCTCCCTTCTGTGAGGAGCATATGTTTATTAGCATATGTATGTAATTGAGTATGTGCTGGGCTATACAGCCAGAACTGACATGAAGGTGGTTTCTTGCACGCTAGGAAGGGATTTCTTGTTTACCTCTATCTCCTCTGTGTTGGAACAGACTGGCTTCTCAAGTCATATTCATGCTTCATCTTATCTGCATTCAAACAGCACATGCACTCCTTCAGCAGTGTGTCTGTTAGCCAGCTGACTTCTTGGGGTCGTCTTCTCTTCCCATCTAATCCCCGAGTCTGTGTTTTTTTTCTCATTTTATCCATCTCTGTCCGCTGTTGTAATTCTTCTCCTTGTTGACACATTGCGTCTCAAAGACTAGGTTTTTACACACAGCCCTTCATTTCTGTAGGTGCAGCCTGTCGAGGATGCGGGTCTCGTGCCCACGAGGTGCACCAACCGTTCAGGCACCCTGAGGGTGCCCGTGGTCTGCAGTTCAATTTGAAGGGGACAACAGGATATTTTAAATAGCTTGATCTAAAATTGCAACCAGTCTGTCTCTTTGTGGCAGCAGGCTAAAGTAATAATGTTTCCAGGCAGGTGAGGAAAGCTGCCTGATGTGAAATTTGTATGATGGTGACTGATGTGGATTTTGGGGCTGCTCCAAGGAGGACACATGTATTAGTAAATCCTCTGGAAGCTCAAGCAGCAGAGTGGCTTACTGCCTGGGTAAAAGATTGCAAGAGGTGAGATCTCAAGAATAATAAAGCACCAGAAAGACTCTGTAGCAAGGAGACGCATCTGTGGAATATGTGTCAGGCTCCAAAAATCAGCCCCCCATGTGTAACTGAGCCTAGGGCTGAGAGTGCTCTGAGTATATGGCCCAATAAGTGTAGCACACCCCAAAAAAGCTGTGCAAACCATCCATGTGGCTTTCTGGTGCTGCCAGTACCCCCCCAAGCAGGTGGGACATCATGGCCATGCAGTATGTTTGGAAGTTGCAGCATCCCTAGGAAAAGGGAGAGGATGCCCAGGAGGCATGACCTGTTTTGCAAGCATGCCACAGAGCATGTGGTCTTCCCTGCTTTTACTCAAAAAATATTCAAAATCTCAGATGGTAAATAGAGAAGCACCTGATTCAAATGGTTGATTGTCTTTTTCTGAACGGTTTTGTTTCCTCACTGGTAGTTTTACTGTCAGGCGGAGTAAGAATGGAAAGAGGAAATTACTGTCAAACAGACCTTTCTAAATTGCTGTCAGTGAGTGGCAGGAGATGAGCCAAAGAGATCTGTTCTTGTCAGCCTCATTTCAGTAACATGCTGTCCTCATTCAAGGAGAGCCCTTGTCTTTTTTAGCTGTGTGTAGGTTGAACCAAATAGTAAGTCATGTAAATGATTGATTTGCTTTACTGCAAATGATTGAAATGTGGCAAAGTGGCAGGAAAAGTAGAGTGCACTGCTTGAAATGAATGAATAATGAGTGGGGAAATAGTTTGCTTGTGAATAGTAGCCCCTGATTTTCAGCTGAAGTTCCAGGTGTCCGTCACACGCTGGCCTGGTTTTGTGACACACAGGGAGAGGAGATGAGCGCATCCACGAAGCCTGCGCACAGGCAGTGTTAGCGATGCCTGTATCGTGCCGGCTGGCTGATCGATCACCTCCCTTCACTGCACCTTTTGCTCCACGCTTGCACATGCACCGATGCACACACACAGCTGCAGCGGCTATGGATGTGAGAAGCTTTGCAGCTGGGACCACAGCCTGGATTGAGCACCCTGGCAGAAGGTTGTTGGTTAACGAAGTGTGAGTGAATGAGGTTTCAGTCTTCCATCTTCTCTTATACCACATTTTTGGTGTCATTTTCCCTGGGGCTGATGGGCTCCCTTTCTTATTTTTCCTCTCCCACAACCATCTCTCCATTTCTTGCTGTCCATCTGGTGTTAGAAGCAAACTAATAGCCATCCTGAATCCTCAGGATGGTGAATGGCTGGGCTGCTGGCCTCCCATCCCAGCAGCAGGGATGGGACCACAATGAAGGATGGGATCTCAGGATGAAGAGCACTGGCCCAGATTCAGATGCCCTAATTTCTACCTTTGTCTGATGTTTGCTGTTGGCAGATGCTGCTGAAAGCTGTGGGTCTTCCCACGGACCACACTAGGCTGGGAAATTAGACAGAATTTAGGTCAGCTGAACCTGGGCCAAATTATGTCTAACTACTCATTTGATACAGTTCATCCCTTTGAGGATGCATCTTCCTGCCTGAGAACATGGCATCCGCTTCCTGGTGGGGAGAAGGGAACAGGTGCTTCTTGGTCAGCAGATTTTCTCCAGCTGGATGGAAAAACAGTCTCTGTCCTGGCCTAGGGGACACAAAGGCACAAATTGGGAGCAGCGAGCCAAAAGATGTGTATGGGCACAAAGAACTGGGTGAGATGCTGTATCAGCAACAATCTCTGCTTATTCCCGTGTGACAGTCTTGGAATCTTTTCTGTCCTCAACTTTTTCAGTGGTAATTATACTTTAGAAAAAATAATCCTCGGACATTTCCTCACAATCTCATTTAGGAGATGCTTTGTGAAGATGGGGATCCTCATCTCCATTCTCAGGTGGCAAAATGGAAGCATTCAACTCTTACAGTTCAATGAGTCAACACTGATGCTGCCACAGATCCCTGCTCCCACAGAGATGGTTCTCGTCCACTTGACCGGGTTCATCCACAGCTCACCTTTCTGGGCTGGAAACAGTTAAACTGCAAAGCTTCTGAGGAGAAAAATACATGCCCGAGGTCTGCAAACCTCATTGGAAAAAGTCTGGTTTAATTTTAGCACAGTGTGCTGCAGGCAGGTCCTGAGGTTATGGTCCAGGATTTCCAGGGATTAAGTAAAGTAGGGCACAAATTACCTGGGTCATGGAAGGTCACCTACTGCTATAGACTGGTTTCACAGCTGTCTGTGCTCCGCTCCCCTCGGAGCTGGTGCCCCGAAGCTGTGGGAGCATAGGACACTGTGTCAGCCCACCACCCAGGACAGAAACCCATTCCCCTGAAGGAGCTCGGAAAAGCCAAAAAAAACCCCAACTTTTTTTTTTAAATAGAGCTTCACTGAAACAGTGGAGGAAGAGTTTGGGAAGGGCATCTGTTTGGTGCTGGCTCTGGGTTTGAGCTTGCTGTATCCAACCGTGTTTGCTGAGAAGGCCAAACTGTTTCAAGAATCATAGGATAGTTTGGGTTGGAAGAAGCCTTTAAAGGTCATCTAGTCCAACGCCTTACAAAGAGGTGGGGACATTTTCAACTAGATCAGGTTGCTCAGAGCCCCATCCAATCTGACCTTGAATGTTTCCAGGGCTGGGGCATCTACCACCCCTCTAGGCAACCTGTTCCAGTGTTTCACCATCCTTACATCTAGTCTGAATCTACCCTCTTTTATTTTAAAACTATTACCCCTTGTCCTATCGCAACAGGCTCTACTGGAAGGTCTGTCCTCACCTTTGTTGTAAGCCCCCTTTAAATATCAAGGGCTGTTTGCTGGCTGGCACAGGAAAATGAGTCCATGTATATTCCTTGGTTGCTGGATGCTTATGTCAACGAAGGGTTCATGAAGCTCTTCTGCTGAGTGCAACTTCTTGCTGCTGCAGTGTTCATTGCTGCTCAGCAAAGAGATGATGACACTCAGCCCTTCAGGTAGCTGCTCACATGGAAGTGGCTTTGTGTCCAGCTCAGGTTCTCAGCAACGACCTCCCTAGTCTGGGAGCTCACCCTTCGTGGAGGCTCGTTTTTGCCCCTCCACGCTCACCCAGCCTTCAGCCCCTGTGGGAAAGATGCTCTCAAAACACTGTGGCTCATTCAGTTAAATGCATTTTTGTATTCTGCAGAGCCTGGATCTGACATGGGGCCAGAGACTCACGTTGTAGGGTCTTGTCCACGTTGCAGGATGTAGCTGTGCTGCTAGCAATATAGCAGCAGCAGCAGGCACCTTGTGGCATGCTGCCTACATGAATATTTATTCAGTTTCTTGTCTAAATTTTGGGCTGAGCTCCAGCCTACCACAGCTCCACTCTTCTCAGTACCCTCTCCAGTGAGTACAAAGCTAGCTCAGACATGGCTCCGTGAGCTGCAGTTGTGCTGCTGGTGGACTGCTGTGCAGCCGTCCCTGCAAGTGCGTGGTGTGCTGGCTTGGAAGGAGTTCCCCAAACACTTCAACAAATGGGGACATCATTAGCACAGAGCAGCGCACAAGGAGGGGATGCTAGACAGGCCAGCTGGAGTATGTGAAGGCAAATGAGGTAGATGGGAGGGAAGGGAGGCCTGGGAGGTGGCTGCATTTGTCTAGACAGTGCCTGTGATTTTTTTTTTCCCCCCCTCCCAAAGCCTAGGCCATATTCGACATTACAAATTGCATTCCCTGGGTTGTCAGTGCAGCCTTGGCTCCCACCCTGATCTCACAGGGCGCTCCTGTAGGGCAGCACTGGGAGACTTCTCCCTGCTCCCCCTTGCCTTCAGTGAGGCTGAGGAGGAGAGGGTTTGGGCTGAGTCCATCTTGGAAAGAGACAGAAGAGCTGTCAACCCTAAACCCAAGATACACAGTCGCTTGTAGTTCAGCTGCAGAGAAAAAGTGTTTTCACAACTTTTCTTCCCTTCTCCTTAGTTTCTGTTCTTTGGAGGCTTTCCCTGCCCTTGTGGCTCTGTCCTCTAGGAACATGTCATGTGAACCCAGCCCGTGTCTTCTAGTAGAGGCTCCTACGTGCCACCAGGGACCTGGACGAGCAGCCCCTGCGCTGTGGGGCAGGAGGGCAGGGGGCTCTGGGGCAGCCCCTCCTGGGGCAGGGCTGCAGCCACCGTACCGCTGGTACCTCAGAGGCAGCAGCCCAGCGGGTACGGGGACTAATTGTTTTCAAGACAAAATTAGTTATTCACCTTTCACAGGGTGTGGGATGTTTTTCACTGCAGCTGCCTCGCAAAGCTGGCACTGGGCTGTGTTGTCTTGACAGCTGTCAGTCATAGTGGCTTGATGTGCCAATTAGCAAGTTTCATCAAGGGTTTTGAGATGGGTTGTGAGGACTGTGTTGGCAAAAGCAATCCTGTTTAGTGTTCCAAAACTCAACCTCCTCCTGTCTGTGCCAGGTTGGGAGATACTGGGGCAGCACCTCCACTAACAGCCCCAGCAGCCTGAAATACTTGGGTGTATACTTTTGCATGGCCTCCCTTCTGTAGCTCAAGCAGCCTGTCTGTGTCTCGGTTTTTGTCTGTATCATTTTCTCTTGGTTTTCCACTATCTTTTGCACTTGCAGAGAGCACAATTCAGTGCTTTTCATAAGGGGGAAAAAAAAAATAATCCCATTTCTGAAGATGCAGTGTTTCCTGACCCACCAGTCAGATAAACCTCTCCAGACTTGTCGAAAGCCTTGCTGTACTCTTGTCTGGGATGGATTTTAACTCAACAAGAGAGCATTCCTCATAATTGAATCACTTTAATGCTTAATTAGAAAAATTCTATGTTTCCTTGGGGAAGAGTGAAATATGCTGTAACTGAGGGCAGGCCAGGCACGACTGTGCTTCATCAGCCCAGCATGGCATCCCCGTGGAGATGCAGCATGGGAGAGCAGAGCTCTCCGGAGATGCAGGCTGTTTTTTGCTTTTTTTTTTTTTTTTTTGCCCTCTGTTCTCTGATGCAGGACAGAGACTGGGGAGCTTATGCTGAAATTGGGCATCTGTGAGATAGCGACTGGATTGCAGTCACACGCCTTGCAGCCCATGGGATCTACTTCCTTGGTTTTCCTGGTTTGAGCAAGAGGTAGATTTTCATTTTAGAGAATAGCTTTTGTTCTGTCAGGCTTATGAGAAAGCTCCTTATGCTAAGTGTGTGTAAAATAATTGAGGACTGACTAAAGAACAATAAAAATTAATTTCCTTGGTAAGGATCCCTAGAGTCAACAAACTAAGTGCTAGTCACTATGGTACTGTCGGGTCTTTCCACAAGTAGCAGCTCGGGCCAACACGTATAGCATCCTTTTTTTTAAAACCCCACACATCTTATAGGAATAAGCATGCTGCAAATTTGTACCGATTCTTTTTCTTTTTCCTGAGTTACCAGCTCTGCTGTAACCTTGCAAGGATAATTCTAAACCCTCCCGAATGATGTCTTTGAAAATTGGTCTCAAGTGTGTTGCTCCCACCCCCATCAAATATGTTTGGTGCTGCTGTCCTGCAGTCCTCCCTGGACAGCTCTGGCCATGAGAAGTCTGTCTTGCCATTTCTATAGCTCAGAGCCAGCCACATAAATCCAGCACTTGATCTTTGTCCAGAGTCAGCACTGGGGAAATTCGGCCTCTGCAATACTCCAGTAGCAAGAGCTGGATGTGGGGACAGTTACTACAGGACCTGCATGCTCTGGGTACTAAAACAAGCAATTGCTTTTCATCAGACTGTGGGCAGTGCTTCTAACACCCCTTAGCCAGGGCATTTCTTCTTACCTGGAAATCCCAGGCAGCTCAGTGACATACCTCTGTCCCAGCTGCCAGGCTGGAAGTGAGAGCTGTCTTTTTGACTAGAGTCCAGACTAATTCCTATATAAGCACTGGCCACTACAGTATGCTTTAAAGCTTTAATCTTTGTCCAAGCCTGAAAATTAAATACTTTCAAATGGTTTCCACCATTTAAAAAAGTTCTGAGTAGTTAAAAAAATTAAAAAAAAACCCAACATGATACTAAACACAAGTATAAACCTGCAGCAAGAGCTGCGGGGTGCTGGTGTAACATCACCACAGCCCTGTGCATCTGCAGCCTCCCCCAGAAGCTCCTACCTGTCCTGGTAGGAGAAAATGCACACTTCTTCTTATGCACCGACCTTGCATCCCTTGTGACTTGGGGAAATCAAGGAAAGTCAAAGATAAATACCAGGAGGGCTGGTCTTTCTCCAGTGGTTTTCAACCAGAGAGCTCTCAGTGCTTGCTAAACATGGATGAGGTCTGGTCTGCCACCTGCTACACTGTCACCAGCAGCCAGAGCCACGGTGAGGAGTGACACCAAAGGCAGGGGCTCAAATGTAGCCATCGCTGTTTTCCAGAGCAGGAACATTCTTAAATTCTCTGGGTCCTGCTGAAGTTTTCTTTGTTACAAGGATTTACATAACTCAGTGTCAGGTGAATGTCAAAATACAGTCAGGAAAGCAGATGTTACCATCCTGGTAAGGTGCCTGGGGGAGGGATGCCAAATCCAGAGGTGGCAGGTGCTGGGGATTTCAAATGGTGACGACAGCAGCTCCGCTGGCTACCACTCAGCTGGGGCATTGCAGGTCTTTCTGTTTTTCGTTGTCACAGCCTGAAAATAGCTCCTGGATAACATGCTCACAACAACAAGTGATGTGCAGGGCTGAGTACCGCAAGCCGGTGTCAAGAGCCATGTGGAAGCCAGTGTAGGAGCAGACCAAACCGCCTATTCTGACTCCATTCCCAGAGTCTAATATTAGCTCACCTGTGGGTACGACAGCCCTCCTGGCAGACAGCCACAAGGCCTTTTTTTTTTCTTTTTTTTTTTTTTTCTCTCTCTCCCGGCTCATACAGTTCCCTTATGGCAGCAACAGCCCAATTATCCGAGCTTTTCCCATCTTCTCTGCTCCTGGTGACTTGGCTTGTGCTGAAGTGTTCTTGAGGAAAGATCAGTGTGTTTTAGCAGATGGACGAAGGCTGAAGAGCAAATTGTTTTAATCAACCTCCCCTTTTTTTGGGGACACCAAGTACTTACTGAAGTGGTAAAACAGCATCCCTAATTTCACAAGGCAGCAGGCTTGTCTCTAAGGAGCTTCTGGGGTTTTTTGGATGCCGTGGATATGGGCAATTAACTTGCAACAGAAACTTGGCCTTTTCCCAAGGGCATTTGTACTTGCTGCCTGTTCTAGAACATGCGAGGGATCCACAGATTGCATAAACCAGTGAGCAAAAAAGGACCGATTTCTCCAGTCCTTCTAGGCATTGTGCTCCTCTAGACGAGATGCCAGCGACAACCCGGTTGTTTAGTGGTGTTGGGGACCTTGAGCAGTGGTCCCATCTTGCTAGCTAGCAAGGTGGCCGTTGGTATGTAGTGATGTAGATGGTGTGGCAAACACTGTATTCAGCAGGGAAAGTAAAGGTGGAAAACTTGCTTCCTGCCCCAACTGGCTGGTGCGGCCGTTTCCAGGAGCAGTTCCCTGCTCTTCTAAGCAGGGCTCCATGGTGAACCTCACTTGGTACGGGCTCAGGAGCAAGCACAAGCAAGTCTACTCGAGATGAGAACAGAGGTTGCTTTCCATGGATGTGAGCAGATTCTGGCTCACTTGATGGGGGTTTAAAACCTGGTTTAGTTTGTGTATTTTTAAATATTGCTAATGGAGATATTTCCTTCAGTAGATCCTGCTAAATATGTAAGCTGCTGTATAGTAGGTAACTTTTTTCTGTTTTTTACTGTGTGGATAGGTGGGGATCCATGGGCTGTGGAAAAAAAAAAAGCCACTGGTTGGCAGTACAAGGAGGGAGGCAGGCAGGCAGCTAGGAGGATGGGAAGTCCGATGCACCACTGTCTCTTTAGCATCTGTTTCCATAAAGGACGTTATCAGACTGTGAAGGGGCAGCCTGGGAACCATCCTATCTGCTCCCAGACCGAAGGGAAGTCCAGACCTGCCTCCTTTTTGAAGTGACAGTGTAATAAAATACTTATGTGACAAATTAAGGTATGTCACAACCCACAAAGAGGGAAAGATTCTATTCCTTTTTTTTTTTTTTTTTCGACCTGACTGCAGGGAGATACCCAGCAAACAGCACATCTCCAGGAAGGGCAGTGCTGCAGATGTCAGCCAGTGCCTCGTACCCTCATGTTTTTGGCTGCACAAGGTCCTGCCTGAAGGGTCTGGGACAAGCAGGTGTCTTGAAGTGATTAGGATGTTTCTGGGACATGTGCAGACCCTCACTGCTCCTGGTGGTGTTAGCAGAGCCTCAGCAGCATGGTGGGAATTAGCATGCAGGCTAATTCTTGTAGTCCCAAACGGGGATGAAATCATCTTGTCAACCCGCTTGCCTTTTCTCCCATCCCTTCTTATTGCCACCCTGTTTGTGGGAAGATTCCTCAGGTCAGGAAACAAAGGCTTGAAGACTCGTACTGGTCATATTCCAGCAGGACTACTCCTACTCCATTCCCATAACTGGACATGAGCTGTTTGCCTTGGTTCCTGTGGGTATGCCTGTGTGATTAGATGGGGGGGCTAAAACCCATGAAAAGCTGCTTGCAGTTCTGTGACAGTATGAACTGTGAAGCACCAATGACTTTTCTTTGCAGGAAAGAAACGGCATGCAAGGGAAATTGTTAATTATCACTGCACACGTTTTTATTGCTAATGATTTGGGTTGGTCTGAGTGGCAATAGGAACTGTCTGTAGGTGCGTGGGTTGATAACAGATACTTAGGAGATGTTATAATTTGTGTTCCTGCTTTTGCTTGGCCAAGACTGTCATGGATCTGCTCTTTGTCGCTGGCTCCTGTAACTGTTCAGCAAGGCTGTCCTTTCTGCTGTCTTGGGTTTTGTAGAGCAAGAAAGACAGTCTCCGAACTTGCCCAAGGAATGGGTCACCTGGTGACAGCCATAGGGATTGGCATCATGGAAGATGTTTGCTCCTTTATAGAACCAAAAAGCTGCATCTATTTGGCTTTCTGTATATCTGCAGTATCAAAGATACTAGCTCCAGGTTGTACTAGATCCCACTGTTTCCCCTCTCCAAGGCAGCACACCTGGATGCTTCAGCAGCATGAGCACTTTTTCCCCATGGCCCTGGTGCTGAGGAAGATGCTCTGTGTCTTTTTTTCCCCACTCTGCACCTCCTGTGCCTAGGAGCTGCCTTCACCTGCTTCTGCCACAGATGCCTGCAGCCAGCGTGATGGAGAAGCAGCCCTCAATGCACAGCCCATCTGTAATGGCCATCACTCAGCCCTTATGCTGCTGCCATGGCACACAGCAGCAAAAAAGGCAATGTTTGTTTATAGAATGCATCAAAACTGAAAGGAGCTACAGGAACACCCTGAAAATGTCCTCTGTGGGCTGGGTGTCTGGCCGCACTGTCACCAGGAGCTGCAGCTCAGCAGGGCTTTGAGCCCACACTGAGGGGACATCAACAAAGGAATCTCACCAGGGAAAAAAAGGGCTTTTCTTCTTGACGCCCTTCCCTTTCAACTTTATTTGCAGTCATGGTTGGTTTGTGTATATGCACAACAGTTGTTAGGGTGTGCTTCTGCATCATCGGGAGGGAATAAAAAAGCGGTGGAGGGGGTGAAACGCAGCTCTCCACCCCAGCTCCATGTCGGGTTGCTACTGTTAAAATATTACTAATGCTAAAAATAATTCTGGTGTTGCTATAGAAACTCGCACTGTTGCTACGTGTGAACCTGGAGAGAATTGCACCCTCCTCAGTACATTGTTTTTCTCTTCCCCTCAGCGGTGCTGCCCCAGGCAGGACAAGCGCAGGCACAGCGGACCCCAGCCTTGCTGGGTTGCCATGGCTTGCTTTGTTGTGCCAGGGGATGGGAGGTCACTGTCTAACTCCTCCTCTGTCTATCCAATTCTATTTCGCCCAGCTCTCTCTAACAGAGTTTTCAAGTCCATGGCTATCTGGTTTGTTGGTCTCCTGATGCTTCCTTAGGTCTGGTGAGGCTTTGGGCAGTGCGTGCAGGGAACGAGAGCAATGGGTCCCCTTCTTGCTCTTCCATCGCCTTGCTTAGCCCTCTTCAATGAACTGCCAGGTTTTCCTTGCTTTCCATCTGCAGCGGAGGAAGAGAAACTGTTGTAAACTTCCTTTGGGTCTAGAGATGAAAAGAGGTTTTTGTATTTGTTAACTTTTCCACAGTGTCCCAATCTGCCATCCCCATCTTCCTGTCTCTCCCAGCTTTGGTAGCGAATTTGCAGGAAGCTGAAGTCTTCCAAGTTTTTTTAGAAGAAACCAACCAAGGGATCAGTTTACATTTTCCAAGCAGGAATGACAAATGCTGGAAACTTCCATTCAATTTGAAAAAGAAGCTGGGATTAGCTCAGAGACTGAAAGATCACAGCCCCCAAAGGCCAGCCTGGCTCCTATACAAGTTACCCTCAAGGCAGGGTGAAGTTTTTCCCTCAATCCTACCACAGCTTTTTCTTAGCTTCATTGATCACCATGGCTGGGTATTTAGGAAAGAGCAATGACCTCTTGTCTCTGCTCCAGCTTCACAGCTTGTTCCAAACATGAGGTGGAGCAGAGCGCAGACTGTGCCAGCCCTCATGGTCAAATTCCCTGTCACAACAGTATCTCACAGCGGTGACCTGGGAATGATGCAGAGGAAAGCAGAGAGAGAAGAATTTTTTTTGTTTCCCAGAGAAAAACTATTTTATGAAATCCCTTTCAAGTCTGTTGCTTGGAAAGCTTCTTTCTTGCCCTGGGAATTTTAAATGGGTTTTAGGATGTTTTTGACCTCAGACCTGAGGGTTTGTACCCATCTAGCAGTGCTGCAAGCCAGTGGCTGACAGTAATTCACAGCCGCAGAGGGTTGCAGAGTTTGGCAGACCTCTGGAGACCTCTAAGTTCTACCTCTGCTCAAAGCCATGTCAACAAGAGCTGTGCATGTGGGATAAAAGCTGCCCCAGCCCAGGGTACAGAGGAACAAACATGATGAGAAATGGGATCTATGCTGCCAGAATGACTTTTTGGACATGGACACATTTAATTAGACCTTTAGGTATCTACAGATGATAGCTGTCATCAGGAGATAGACATACCTTCACACACAATGTTTCTTACGCTGCTGGGCACAGCTTAACATCTTCCATTTAACAGTGCCTCACCGGATTAGACAAAGCACGGAGTCAGTGCACCTTCCTTTGGTTTTGTAAATATTTATCCAAGTCTTACCATTCTCTGAAACACTGTGTTGCTCTTTGTGATGTATGAGATAGTTGCCAGCCCCCAGCTCAGCAAGCTGGAACATTAGCTGGGTGATGGAGGGGAGAGCGCTTTTCCCAGTTCTGGCCAAGGCAAGGACCCTGCTCTGAAAGCACTTGTGACTTGTTTACATCCACAGCCCATTTCTCTCTAAACAAGGCTTTTGGGGCCAGTCCACATGGTGTCATACTGGGAAAACCATTTTGGCTATCATCTTTCTGGTGCTGGAGGGACAAAAAGGACCTGCTTGCTGCCAGACTGGGGGGGATACTTATTCTGAATCGTTTTTCTGCAGAGCAGCTCCTCTACTGATACCCAGACTTGTAAGGGTGCCAGAGAAGGGTTAAGAATAGAAAGTGAGATGAGGCAAGCTTCTGGGAACTTCCTCTTCCACTGAGACACAGGAACGTGTGTTATTCTCTGCCCCTTTGGCAAACACGGACAACACGACTCTCCCCACCTACGGACGTCATCTTGCCAGCTGGTCACCTTTCTGTCTGTCTTTCAGCATCAAGCTGGTCGAACCCACCTCACAGCCACTCCACCGAATCCTTCTCCTGGCTTGGTGCCACCTCATTCCCTGCCTTTGGTAGGGGAAAGGGCCATTGCCTCTGCAGGGAAAGGTCCCACAGGCTTGATGTTGCCGTTTAGAAGGCTGCACAGTGAGGCACAGGTTGTATCCTGTCCCATCTCTGCATTAGATGCGTTGTACACAACGCTCTTTTGTTTAAAACTTGGCAACTCGGTGTTGATTGCAACCAGAGGACCTTTGCCGTTAAACCATCAAATAGTTTGGTTAAATATCAAACTGTGATTCGGCTTGTCCAAACATTGTTGAAGCTGGATGGTGTCTCATTTAGGATGTGGCTTGATGAACAAGAATCCAAAGATCTAACATGTTTTGTGGTTTTCAATGTGACTGTTGGGCATGATCTTCCTTCTTTTGAAGTCAGTGACAGTAGGATCCAACCCTTTTGCCATGCTTAGGGCAATCAGATTTGGATAAAGCAGGAACCAGCACATGACCTATGAATCAGCCTCAACCTGAAGCTCTTGAGAAGTCTGAATCAAAAAAACCCCTAAAAACTAGCCTTTCTGTTCTTTAAGTTCTTTCCATTTTCATAATCATCTGTAATTTCTAATGTCAGGCTCCTGACAGACACTATCCTGTGGGAATTCCAGTCTGACTGGAATTAGGAATTAAATTGCAAGGAATTTGTTCACAAGGTTTATGGCCAGTGTATGGATGCCAAGGATTTCATCACGGTAGTATCTAACACTTACATGCCTAGCATTTTGAGTATACATAGTAATTAATACACAAACATAAGTAGGGTAGGGACTGAACAGCCGAGCATGAATCTGAACTCCTTTCCTTGGCTGAAGTTACAACACACAGGTTCTGACTTAGTCTTTTAAATACCGAACTGGGACATTTTCATCTAGATGGAGTATTGGGAACTGGAGTTATAACTTGAGCTCTCCCTGTTTCTCCTGCTGGAGGAAACCCAAAAGGTACAGAGTTGGATTTCCTTTGAAGGACTTTGGACCATTGGATAGTCTGAATGTCCTAAATGTAGGATGGAAAACTCCATGAGAACCAGCCCTCTCGTGCTATCCCAGTGTTTGGTGTCATTGTCCCACATAAGTATAAATAAGCCTTTCCAGAAGGCTTGATTCAAGTTCAATTCCAAAAGTGGCCTCAGGCCAGCATTTCTGTTGGGGCAATTTCTACTGTATTTCTGGCAAAGCTTTCCCAGTTTTAGTACTTACCAGCTACCAGTTTCACCGACTGATAATCCTGGACTCCTCAAATGTATTGGCCTGCATTACATCGCAGGTAATTAGTTTGGCAAGGAGGACGTTGCTAATGTGTCCTTCTAGCGCGGAGTTTCAAAGAGAGGAAGAAGTGTTTTGATCTGAAGGAATGGGGCTGGCTTTCTACAGAACTTCATGTGCTCTCTCTATTTCATGTAATATGCATGTATGCTCTCTTTGCCTCAATTTTCCGTTTGTAATTTGGAGGTAGTAACATTGCTTCTATCGTACTTCATCAGTCTTCTTTAATTAGCTGGTAAGATCATCAGGGCAAGAACATTTAGCGCATAAGGCAGCTCCAGTACGTTTAATTAATAATAACAAATGCAATTTTCCAATTATGGTGATGGTTGGTTGGCTTTTTTTTTTTTTTGGTGTCCTCTCTTACAAAAGAATGTGCTATTAACTTCTTCAGCAACCTGCCCTGTGCACTGCCCCAGGGTCAGGGATCCTGAACGGGCTTAGCCACTGCAGCCTGCCTTGCAGGCTTTGGATAGGACACTCTAGCAGAATTGGAGTGCTTGTGTGGGCTACCATCACTTCTCTGTGGGCATGAAAAGGGTGTGTTCTTCTCACCAGCTCAAGCATTCAAACTTTGACCTGTGGTGTTTCCAGATTTTCCGTGCAGGATCCTGTCTGCATCCTATGGTATGGAGGCAGAGGTGCTCTTGCACAGTGTAGGCAGCTCAATGTAATAGTTACAAGGCTGGGATGTCTCAGCTGGGTCTCCTGTGTGTCCTGGCATTGGGTTGTTTGTTTTGCTTGGGCTGCCCTATTTCGCTGTGTATCAATTATCACACAGGGAAAGGGGCTGAGGGATGCTGAGCTTCTCTTGCAGAATGCTTTGAGAACAATAGAAGAAAGCTGTTATGTCTTAGCAAGCAGTTGCATTAAAGTGGTAATGCTTGGTGTTTAAACAGGATCTGATGACAGATGGGATTAGATGCAAAGTAGCTTGTTATGAGGTTTTAATAACTGTGACAGACCTGGGGAAAGTGGTGTGGGGTGTGTAAGCCATCCAGTAAAGGCAGAAGCACATGATGCTGGATGACAGCTGATAGCTTTGCCCAGGAGGCTGATAAGATTATTTTGTGAGAAATAGCGTGAATGTTTTGGGGAGAAGGGAAGAGAAAAAAAAACACCAACCAAAAAAACCAACAGAGGAGAATCTGACATACCCACTGTTCTGTCATCTAACAGAGATGCTCCTGACAGCACACCTTAGTGCCAGGTAGTGTGGCCATGAAATATAGCAGGGGGAAATACGTCGGTGTTATTGTCAGGCTGGGAGCTAAGGGAGCAAAAGATTCCTTTTCCTGTTAGACCTGGGGATTGCAGAATGTGCAGGTCGGAAACTGATGTCATCTGTTGGAAACAATCTGTCATCTCCTTCATGTCTCTTCCCTAGTTTTCCCTCTTTCTTGTGGCATCTCCCTGAGGATGAGGAGGGGATGTCCCTTGGAGCTGAAACCCCTGGCTCTGTGGCAAGTGGTGGTGGGGCTGTGCGCTTGCAAAGATGCTGCTGTGCAGTACAGAGGCACACAGGGATGCACCTGCCTGGTTTTGCTGAGGAAAAGACTCGTGGGGGTGGAGGTGCTGGCTGGCTTGCTTGGAGGGATCCCCTTTCAGCTCCACGATTTCTGCTGTCAGAGAGGGAGGAATCACAGCGGCTCACACAGGCAATAGGATCTATGTGTGTCTGGAGCCGTTGCACCCGAGTGATAAATGCAGAGATAAAGGCTATACACAAAGCTTAGAGATGGGTGAAGGAGAAAGAGCCCTCAGCTCATGGAGGAGTAGAGTTGGGTGGGATAAGGTTGTGCTGGAGAAGAAAGGACCAGCATTTCTGAAGGGCAGAGCTGACAAATGTCTCAGGTGGTTGCAAGCCTCCTTTCTCTACCCCTCTGCCTACCCTTGCTGTTGGCAGTAGCCCTCTGATAAGGCTGCAGAAAGCATCATTGCCTCACTAAATCTCATGTCGACGGACTAAATGTCATCAGCAGTCGCTGTTTAGACCTAGTGCCATTCATGGAAGAACCTGGTATAATCTTCCACTGGGCTTGTGGCTAGCACAGTTTTGGATCCGTTGCAACAGTCTGGACTTTAAGGAGCTGGGGTTTGCAGTGACCAATAATTGAATAGTAGGTCTGTCACTGAAAATGGGTCTGTGACCGGATGTATTTTGACCTATTAATGTTTTGGCCTTTTGCAAGCTGCTTTGGGATGCAGCCTGGTGGCTGTGCTGCCCCATCTGTCTGTGATCTGAGCTAGGGACATCCCAAACCCACGTGAGGCAGGGCTGCATCCCATAGCTTGTAGGGGGCTCACAGGTTGCTCCTATGGTACAGAGTAGAAGACTGCTACCTCTGCTTCTGATGTGAAATTGAGTTTCACCAAAGCAACAGATCCCATTTTTAGGGTGCATCCTTTATCTAGGAACATCCAAGATGGAGCCTGTGGTTCCTGCGAGCTGCTCTTGTGTGCCAAGAGAAGAGGCGGTTCTTCAGCTGAGGTCTCAGATTCATTCTGCTTCTTCAGAAAATAGTATTTAGTTATAAATGTTGATCTGGAGCTACCCAATTTTAGCAAGTCTGGAGTCCTGAGTGCTAGGGAGCTTCAGTGACTGAGCACAGCAGGAAGCAAATTGGCTCTAAGCCTTAAAGGCTGCAGGGATCTGTCCTTACATACAGCTTTTCTCTACATATATATAGATATATGTGGAGATATATATATTTAATATGCATACATACTTATATATCTTTTTAGGTCAGTTGAGATACTTCCTAGTCTATGGCAATTCCTAAAAAGAAGTTGTACAGCCTTCAGACGAGCAGATGATCTTCAGGGGGCAGGGTCATTCTGTTCCCCAGCCAGCTTGCTTTCATCTTCTGTATTTCTTGCATGGGGAATTTTTTTCCTTCTCCTGCTATATTCTGCTGAAGACAGCTACATGGAACTGAAGTCTTAGTTGATCTTTTTGCTCATTTCCACCCACAGAAGTCTGTCTTTTTTAACATCCTAAATACCTTGGTAACAAGATCATGGGTCTTGATTTGAAATAAATCTTTAGAAGACGACCTTTTTTCTTTCCCCCTCCCTTCCTTTTCCAGCTATGATCACCTTCACCCGAAAGACTGAGAGGGTTTCAGAACCTGTGTTTTCTTTGGTCTCTTTCCTAACAGGAAAACCTAATCAGGTTTCTTCTTCCCTTCAGACAAAGTCTGGTAATTCAAACCACTGGAGCGAAGGAGATCATCTGCCTTTTGCTCTCAATCAAAGCACAGTGAAGTCAGTGTAAAGCCTGGGATTAACTTCAAGGGGTGTTAGCTCAGACCTCTGGTCTGCAGCTGTGCAAGTTTTATCCCACCGTGAGCCCTGTGCCTCTGAGGAGGCCATCTGAGAGCACCGCTTTCTGCCCAGCTGTGTCAGGGTAGCTGTCCTTGCTGCTCTGTCCCAAATGCCACCTATCAGCCCAGAACCTCCTTCCCAACAGGCAGGTCTTCACGCCCTGCAGTGGCATGGCAGCCCGAGGGGTGGCCGACACAACCTTAGTCCTTTTCTTTGTGCCATGCTGGAGCTCCTGACCATTTACTAGTCTCCACAGCAACTCTTTCTGAAGTCCTGGCAGGGGATTAGGGATAAATATGTGCAGAAATGGTTTTATTTTTTGATGGATGAAGAAAAATAAAAAGTAAAAATAACACAGAGAATACTTTGCAATCTGCAAACCGCTCTCTGAATGTAGATCTGGAGTTTTAGACCCTCAACAGAGGGTCTAAAAGGTATGTCAACTTTGCGTGGCTGCGTGATTCTGACAAATGCATGTGTATGTTAAATGCAAGTTAATTGTATTAATGATCCTTGGTGGTTTCATTGCTATTAGTTTGCTTTTGGGAGAGAATAGCTTTCTTTCTATGTGTTGAGTGCTTTAAGGTGATTTACAGTGGGTTTACCGACCATAGCTTCTTGTTTGATGGTTTCCAACCCAAACCTGGCTTGAACACTTTGAAAGTTGCAGTGCAGAGTCAAATATGGAGCAGGCTGGAGCGTAGTGATGCAAGAAAGGTCTCCATAGCAGGCTAACATTGTGAGGTGCGCACGGCCAGGTACGTGTAGGGCCAGGAGTTTATGGTGTACCAGGCAGAGAAGACAAAAATGCCAGGATCACTGAGATCTAGACTCACTTTCAAATAATAGAAAACATTCCTGTGCAACAACAGATGAACTAGGGTTGCAACTGGAGGTACAGGTGTTTCCAGGGCTCAGATCTGAACATCATCGCTCCAGGTGCTCGGTGGATGGTAATATGGTAAGGTGCATGATGCAATTATGTGGTTTCAAGCAAACCTTCCTGACTGCTTTGCACAACTGTATAGATCCATGAACTGAACCAGGAATTGGCATGTTACAATGAAGTGAATGAGGCTCATGAGAAGAGAAGGTAGGGTCAGCTGTTTGTGGGGCTGCACAGTATCCAAACATCCTTGTATGGGAGGTGAGTCAGGGATATCGGCAACATCGCAAAAAGATTTGTCTTAGTGAGGGAATCATGAACGGTCTGAGATCAGCTAGTGCTAGCTCTCCTTGCCTTGTAAAATGCTATGGTTCATAAGCAGTGTCGGATGTGACTAAGGCAGCAAGGTGATAGTATCTCTGCCTGCTGTCCCCCAGGTAACCCCATGCTTTTGGAAATTGTCAGCAAAATCTTACTTAATGAGCACAAAGTCCTTTAGGATCAGGGTGTGGGGGGAATGTTTCTTGCTTTTCCAGATTCTTCCTTCTCTGTCACAACAGCTGTGAGCTTTCTTTGCCTTAGTACTTACTGGCTGTGCTGTCAGACCAAGGAAAGGGCCAGGCTGCTACCTCCTGACGTAGCTAGCAGATATCCAAATGGGAGCTCAGATCCTGGAGGCAGCCAGCTTTGTAAATTAGAATTTTTCTTCCAATCTCACCCTGCAGACTGCACTTGTGATTGATCTGGTACTCTTGAATCCCACATCCATCAGTTAACCTCTAACAGCACCCAGGAAAATAGTGGAAACTCACTGACATTGGTCCCACTTTGCATTTTTCCTTGTTTGGTTTTTTTTTGGAATTTTTTTGTTTGGTTTGGTTTGTTTTTCTGGTTTTTTTTTTTTGTTTGTTTTTTTTTTTTTTTTTTTTTTAAAAAAAAGGTAATTTCAGTGACCAGAACAGCTCTCAGGGTTAATCCTGATGGAATGGAAGGAGGATGTGGGCTCCAACTGGTTTTAGACTCTGTCCTTAGGAACTGTGAGACTTTGGCAATGGAAACTTTGGCCTTCCTGTCTTTGTTCCATTAGCACCCTCATCTCCCAAAGACTTTATGCAGAAGATGATGAAGTTTTTAACACTTACAGACACAAGGCAAACTCTAATAAAGGACAAGAGCCATGAAGTGGACAGCTGTTGTCAATATGCCTTGGAGTCATGTGCCTTTTGCCTGTCCCTCTCATTTCTAGCTAGTGAACAGCATAGCCAGATGCAGTGTGTGTAGGCACCCTGGAGTCAATGAGACAATTTATTTTGCTGAATGTAATGGTGAGGTCTCTCTTGAGGAAGAATATTTCAACTGAGGGCTAGCTCGTGGCAGGACAAACCCCAGCCAGTTCAGGTTTGTTCAACGTTGCCCACTGGAAAGCTGAAAAGCAATGGCTAATAAAATGCATTTTTAGTCAAGGAAAGAGAATTGATGGCTATCTGTGTTAAATAAAACCTGTATTAAATAAAATAAGAGGCACTCTAGAAAAGAATGACTGATCTGACCTGGAGAAGGTGGTCTGGAGCCCCAGGGACAGGTGCATCTCATATGCAGAGAACATGAATGCACCTGAGGGAAGTGGAGGTAAAAGAAGGGAAAAATGAAAGTGAAACAATCTTCTGAACTATATTCCACAAATGAGGATTTTATGGTTTGTAAATCCACACTGTGCCACCTTCTCCAAACTCACACAGATGTAGTTGAGGTCAGACTTTGCCCCAAGAGCAGCGTTGCAGTTGTAGTAGCCAAAAATACCTCTGCGAGAACTGATGCTGGAGGTCATCTGCTAATTACACAGTGGGGTGGTGGTAGCTGTTGTCGCCCCTGAAATGGGACAAGGATACTAAAGAATTAAGTAGGTGGCAAAGGTGGAAGCCTGAAGGTGGAATTCTGAAGCATCTGGGGAAGAAACCGGGTCCCTGCTAAAGAGGTCCTGCTCTCTGTTCCCTGTTCTCAAGCAGTTACACCCCAAACACCATTTGCTGGTGTAAGGGGTTGGTGGGCTCACATGCGGGAGAGTGAGTGACACCGGACAGACCTCAGTGCAGAACCCACCAGCTGCCCCAGCCATGGCTACGGCTGCTGAGAAGCAGGAGCATAAGATAAATGTCTTTGATGACTACCCATGGGCAAAATGTCAGTGAAAAATAAATTTGTTTTTTGAAGGCATTTATGAAGGAGATAGATGTTAAGGTAGGAAAGTGTTCTCATGTGGGTATTTGTGTGAGAGATGGCAGCATCCGGGGAGTGACAATCACTTAGAACACAGCAATAAAGAGCCTGGAGGGAACTGTGCATGGAAGATGTGGCAACTGTTAAGAAAATAACTGTAAAAATGACTGTTTTGTTAGTCAGTAGCTCCCCTCCTTTCTTCTGGGCTGACACATTGCATGTGCTTACTGAACTAACAAAAATTGTCAGCTGGATTTCCTATCACCTTATGCCTCCACAACAGCTAAGTCCCAGTCACTGACCATTCCAGGGGGCGATCCAAGATGCAGGAAAATTATGACTGGGTGATTTCAGCGTTTTATAGGATCTGTAATTAGAACAGACAAGGAGAGCATCCTGACTTGGTATGCTGTCTCCTGACCATCACAGCAGTCTAAGAAGGTGCCGCTGCTGGGAGCGGAGCAGAGCATGTCTTGCTAATTAAGCAGTCACGTTTCCAGGGTGTTGTTAGTGTTGATAGGAAGGATTGTTGCTGCTCTTAGACAAGGAGATGAGCAAGGCAGAGCTGTACTGGCATGTGGCCCCCTGAGAAAGAGAGGAAGTCAACAAGCTGACAGTGTTCAAGGTGAAAGGGATCAAATCAATGGGGAAAAGAGTAATTGTTTCTAGTTCAGAAGAGCATGTTCCAGACAGTGGGGAGGAAAACCTATTTTCCAAGAGAAGCGTGGCTGGGCTTTTTTCAACTGAAGGATCCTGAAAGCAGACATAATTGATTATGTCCACTTGGAGGTGAAAACTTAAGATAACTATACTCAAAAAATCATGATGTAAAGGCTTTTTTGACTCATAATTTTTTTTCCTTACCAGATCCCCACCTGCAGCTGGGAGTTGGCTGGTTTGTATTCTGTTGTAAGATCTTGTTTGCCAGAGATGTTTCCAGTAAGGCTTGCAGCAAGGTTTCCTTCCAGATTGTCGTCAATAGTTTTCAGACACAGCTGGATCTGTGTGAAAATTCAGTTTTCTACCACAGGCATCCTCAATCACCAAAATATAGCATTGGTAGGGAGAAAAAGTAAACCAGACTTCTACCAGCCAGCATGACAGCTAGCCTTGCCATAATGCAGGCTTTGAAGAGGGTTTGCATGTCAAAGATCATTTATGCCCCACAGGAAGGACAGAAACTTCCAAATGTTAAGATGAGGTTGAAAAGGGAAGAAACAGAGAATGTTTTTCAGATTCAGTTTGGGACAAGCCCAAAGGATACCCATGAAAGAGGTAGGGGAAAGGAAATGTCAAAACAGGGCCTTCCAGCAATGCTGATGCTTTTGCATATTGTAGATAATAGTTAAGAGAACATCTTTATTTTTATGGTACATCAGCCATGTGCTTTGTGCCCACAGACATAACTTAAATGCCATGCCCTTGCCCAAAGGAGCCTTCTTGTGTTGAACTGAGTCCCTTTATTTTACAGAGATATATGTTTGGTGATAAACAAATTGCACTTAGTTTTTCTTTCCACTCATGCAAGTGATTACTGTACTCAGGTGAAACTGGGCCAGTTGGTTGCACTGTCAGGTTCTCAGATTCTTCCATCTCTGTGGATGCTGCCCACAGGGATGTTCCCCAGACCACAGCTGGGCATCTGAAGAAATATTAACATCAGGCTTTGGTAGGGGAGATTAATCCCCACCATCGCCGAAGCCTTTGCATAAAGAGCTCCTGGTGCCTACAAAGGTTCATCCATATAATTTCTTAAATGGACCCAGAGTCTCACCTGTAAGTGGGGTTAAACTCTGGTTGCAAAGTCTGCTAGAGGGAGAGTCGGGAAGAAAGAGCAACAGCTAGCAGTGATCTGTGGCAAAGGAGAGCAGGGGGCTGGGGAGGAGGCTGGAGCAGCGGCAGATACCTCGGCAAGCTGGCAGGGAGTGACTCTTCCCAGTGTGGGGAGGGGGCAATGGACGGTAAGAAGCCAAGCGCATGGGTATCAGGGAGGCGCTGGTTTTTCTCCCTGGTGTATATTCATCATTCTGCAGCAGCAGCAAGCTTTGATGGAAATGGGCTGGTGTCAAAGTGGTCCTCACTGATGAGCAAACGGTGTGGCACTGAAGGGGGCAGGGGGCAGCTCTGTGGGAGCCTTTGCTCACCCTTCCCCATTTCAAGCCTTCCCCAAAGCAGTCTGTACAGGCACCGTTTCTGTGGGCTGGTGTCAGACCTTGTTGCTTGTGGAACCACATCAGGTGTGCTCTGTTTTTTGGGGATATGACTTCTATTTAACATTCAAATTGTAGCCACAAGGAAAATTTAGCAAGATGTTGTGTACCTAGGAGTAGGCTTCTAAAGACTCCCATATCCTGGTGTGAGGGATGTCTGAAAAGAAATGAGATACCAGGTTCAAAAGCATCTGCAGGATGCCAGGGGCAAGCAGGAGCACCTGCCTCTGCAGAAACCTTGATATAAACTCACATGCTTGCTTTTCTCATAGACTGGCTATATTTTATCCAACACTGCTCACAACATGGTACCCTCAGTGTCTGCTTTGGGCAATCCTTTTTATCCAGCCTCTGAAGCAGTAGTGGAAAACTTGCTATTCCTGAGCAGATTTGAGAGCTGAGCTGTGATGGAGAAGGTGGCTGCACACCTGGTGTGGGAGAGTTGCTGCTCTCGGTTGCCATTTGTTATTTTTCTTCCCCAGCCATGAGCATTTGCAACCATTTAAGCCTGAGAAGTTTGGTTTCCTCGTCATTATTTCTCCTAACACTTGCTCTACCATGCATGTCATTTCTGTCGGCTTCCTGCTAGATAAGTATAGATTTTCTACATTAAAATGGGCAATAGCATACATCTTTCTCACTCATGTGTTTCTCAATTCTGGCTGGATAGGAATGTCATCCTCCTTGGGATGTTTGTCTGCCTTAAGTTTCTATGGCCACCTTATTCCTGTGTCACCTTGGTGTGTGGGGAATAGCCCCTGCAGCGGTGTTTGTAGGGAGCAGGATCCCAAGCGCTGACCTGCTGCTGGATCTGGGGGGGGATAGGTGGTTGTGTGCAGCTGTAGATCAATGTTTGCACAAGGAGAGCAATAGATGTCAGACTCTTATGTCATTAAATCATCAGTTTGTCTGGGATTCTGTCCCGATCTCAACAACTGTTTGTTAATGGTTAAGAAGGCCTTGGCAGATTCTTAACTGGTCAATAAATAACTCAGGGAAGAGAAGGTTTCTCTTCTAAAGAACAGGTTAGTTTGTTTTATTTTTAATAATATACCTCATGTGTGCCTTATAAAATTTCTTGAGAGGCGCTAGTGGCATTGAAATAATTTGCCCTCTTTTTTTCTGTGTTAAACCAAGGCAGCTTTTAGTGGCTTGCCTCCTATGAAATATCTTATAGGATTAAATATGCTATCATAATTAAAGATTGAAAAAGCCTATGGAACTTGGTCACAGAGTCTGTACTCTTGCAAAATTGGATTACAAATTCCAGGTTATGTCATCTCAGGTATGAAATACTTCCAGACAGAAGAGATCAGCTTATTTTCCTAATAGCATTCCTGACAAGTACTGCCTATGAATCTGGGATTCTGCAATTGATTTTGTTTCTCCATATGTTGAAACAGCCCTAGCAAAGAGTGTTCAGTCTCCCATCCCCCTGGATTATTTGGTGAATGTTTCTTTCATCTTAGATCACAGACAGACAAGCATCAGCTCATGAGGTGTCATGTACCAGCTACTGAATATAGAGCTGCAAGAAGCAGAAAACACAGGCTCTGCTTCTTTAATTAGTTCATGCATCTGCTTTGTTAGCTGATCAGAAGTCCAAGAGCATAAGGAGTATTTGGCCCAGGATAGCCATGCACTGAGATCATCAACAATTCTTTCCAAGAGGGAAGGTTAAGGAGTCCTCCTCCTAGGTCCCAAAATAGATTTCCTGTTGAAACCCCAGATAGTTACACTCTTTCAGTATCACACAGTCACTTCTTGCCATTAGGCAAAGAGTTGTGAACCTTCGTGGAGTTTAGACCCCGGTGCATGTGACTTCCAACAGACCGTCACCTATGGCTGAAGCTGAGTGATCTCTGCACTTTTGCAGTCTCACAGCTGTGTGCGTGTCCCTCATAAGCTGCTGCTTCTTGGTTCTGATACATTTCCCAAAAGGTGAAGAGGGTCCAGGTGTCCAGAGGACAGTTTTGTTTGCTGGTCAATGCAAAGACTTGAATAATGTATGGAAAGGGTAAGATCAAAGGCACCTGTATTAACTTTTAGTATGCCTTGGAGAAGGTATGTTGGGGTTGGTTAGAAGTGGCAGATAGAAACTTCTCTGTCTGTGAACAGGGAAAGCAACGTGAAACAAAGATTGTGCAGTATGGGATTTTTTTGTAGGGGGTTGGTGGCTCTTCTCTAGAGGGAAGATTAAAAGTTTGTAGCCAGCATAGATGTTTTTGTAAGCAGGCATGGCCACAGGGAGAACATCTGAGACATCGGGTATATACTCTTGCCAAATGTGAGGTGTCTTGTTTTCAGAAATGGGCACAGCACTCATTTTTTCCCGCATATTTTAGCTCACCCATCCGTCTTTTGAATGTCTGACTACCTTAATGTTGTACCTTTAGCAAGTCTGAAAAGCAGCTCTGCAAAATGACGAGTTATATGCATAGAAGCACCGTCTCTCCTTCCCACCAGGTTGTTCTTTTCTGGCACCAGCACCGCTCAGAGCAGCGCTGCCTTTGCTCCCCCAGCACAGAGACCTGATCATCTGAGGAACACCCAATATCCACCATCATCCTGCTCAGTGTCAGACTTCCCCGGCCTGGGATGTGTTGAACTGGTTGAGGAGGTGGTCTTCTGAATTCCACTAAAAATGGGATACTTTAGGGGGAAGCCCCTTTGTTATGGGAGTTGTCACTGATGCTTCATGTGAATTCGTATTTGTAGCCTGAGAATATGCAATAAACAGGTATATAAAGTTAACTGTTACACAACTTACGTCTCCTGCAGATAAGGGCAATGCTGTTTTCTGGAAAATATCTGCCCCCCCAACCCCCCAGAAATACCAAATTCCGTTGCCTGCTGCCCATATTAATCTGTCTTTGAGTTAGGGTTGCATCCACTCTTAGTGCTTAGAATGAGGGCAGCCAGTCTGCTCAGTTTTGTATTTGGTTAAGAATAGGGTAATTATATGTCTTTAGTTCTCAATATGATAACATCAAGATCTGGCACATTGCTGATCTTGTCTTAACAACGCTAACAGTATGCAAAGACTTGAGATTAATACCAAGGACCTGTTCTAAGCTTACCTGCAAGAGGCAATGAAGCTCTGGAAGCACATGCCGTGGACACAGACCCCCTTAGAGTGAGGCATACACCCTCCTCTCCTACCCCCCACTCTGCTGAACCCCAGTGGTGGGCACAGACCTCTCCCTGCCACAAGGGCCCTCTCTAGCCCTAATTCAAACTGAGAACTTGGCCTCACCCTCAGCTTTCCCACTGGACTTTGTAGGACGTAGCATTAAATCTGCTTCTAAACCCCAATCCAGCTGTTGGGAGCTGGACAGAAAAGCACAGAGGGAGCGTGTGCGGGCTCCCAGGGCTGTGAGTACAAGCTGCATGGATGCCTTGGGTTAAGAAGAACAAGGACTTACAATTGTGGGTTATGTCCTCATCCTGCCTACCACAAAAGCATATGTTTAGGGTTCCCTTTTCCAAGTGCTTCCTTTCTATCTTTAGGGTTTGGGTCGGAAATGTCTTTTTCTTGAATTGCCCAGCGACTGTAGTGCGGGTGCTCTGGTTAGGGATTTTTATTTCAAGAGCTGTGGTGATGCCAGGCTAGAACAGTCTGGGCATAGTGTGTCTCTTGCACTGGGAGTGTTTTCTTTAGTCCCTAATCAAATCATGCTCAGCCACTGTGAGCTGCCCTGCAGACCATAGTGTAAGAACATGTTAGAGATCACTTAAGCAAACCTGACTCCCACAAATCCATGAGCCCCAATGGGATGCCCCCAAGCGCTGAGGGAGCTGGCAGATGTCATTGCCAAGTCACTTTCCATCATCTTTGAAAGGCCATGGAGAACAGGAGAGGTGCCTGAGGACTGGAGGAAAGCCAGTGTCACTCCAGTCTTCAAAAAGGACAAGGACAGGAGGAGGACCCGGAAACCACAGGCTGGTCAGCCTCATCCGTCCCTGCAAAGGTGATGGAACAGCTCATGCTGGAGGTCACCTCAAAGCATGTGGAGGAAAAGAAGGTCATCAGGAACGTCAACATGGATTCACCAGGGGGAAATCATGCCTGACCAACCTGACAGCCTTCAGTGATGGAATGAGTGGCCGGGTAGGTGAGGGGAGAGTGGTGGATGTTGTCTACCCTGACCTCAGCAAGGCTTTTGGCAGGGTCTCCCATAACAGCCTCATACATAAAATCAGGACATGTGGGCGAGATGAGGGGACAGTGAGGTGGGCTGAGGGCTGGCCGAATGGCAGAGCTCAGAGAACTGTGACCAGTGGCGTGCAGCCTGGCTGGAGGCCTGTAGCTCACGGTGTTCCCCAGGGGTCCGTGCTGGGTCCCGTCCTCCAACTTATTCATCAGCGACCTGGATGGAGGGACGGAGTGTCCCCCCAGCACGTTTGTGGCTGATACAGACTGGGAGGAGCGGCTGATACCCCAGGAGGCTGCGCTGCCATTCAGCGAGACCTGGGCAGGCTGGGGAGCTGGGTGGAGAGGAACCTAATGAAGCTCAATAAGGGCAGGTGTAGGGTCCTGCACCCAGGGAGGAACAGCCCCAGGCACCAGCACAGGCTGGGGGTGGCCTGGGAGGTCTGGTGGGCAGCCAGTTGCCCGTGAGCCAGCCGTGTGCCCGGGTGGCCAAGGCCAGTGGTGTCCCGGGGTCATTAGGAGCAGCGAGGCCGGCAGGGGCAGGGAGGCGATCCTCCCCCTCTGCTCTGCCCTGGTGAGGCCATGTCTGGAGTGCTGTGTCCAGTGCTGGGCACACACTGCAACACAAGAAGTTCAATCTGAATATTCTTTACCTTGAGGGTGACAGAGCACTGGCACAGGCTGCCCAGGGAGGCTGTGGGGTCTCCTTCTCTGGAGACATCCAAAACCCACCTGGATGAGACTGTGCAGCCTGCCCTAGGTGACCCCGCTTGAGCAGAGCGTTGGACTAGAGGATCTCCAGAGGTCCCTTCCAACCCTGACCAGTCTGTGATTCTGTCAAGCAATAGATTTATATCATAAACTGTTTGCTGGAAGCATCATAGCCCTGTGCTGAGGCTTACTTGACTGCACCTGCACTGTGAATTGGAGTAGAAGCTTCTTTTCTGCAAGCTGGACCAGTTTTATTTCTCTGGTTCCCGGGACTCCCAGGGCAGTTTTATTGAAACAAGTGGAGAAGGGGATATAGGCACATTTTGGCAGGGCAGGAGGACGGGGACCAGCAGCAAGGGCTGCAGGCATCTGAATCTTGTGCTGCTGCTGAATGCTTTGCATCCTGTGCCCAGGGGCAAGAGCAGCGAGCTGGAGAGGGAAACGGAGGTTGGATGGTACCACATACCAGCGCTGCTGTTTGTCTCCAGTCCTTGCATACCAGTCACATCATCGTCCTCAAAGGGGCAAACTGGAGCAAAGTTAAGCCAGGCCTGGTATGCAGGCAAAAGCACGTATGCGGACACACCAATGCACACACCATAATTGTCAGGCTTGGAGATGCAGATTTGTACTTTTCGTGTTGTCCTACAGCACTCGGTCACACGCAGTAGGTATGGCTCAGGGGAAAAGGGAAACCTGTCCCAGGCAAGGCGTTTTAACTCTCTCCAACTTTTCGTTATCCTGGGAGGAGACAAGTGGAGCTAAGGGCCCTGCCTAGTAATTAAAGGCATCAGGGATGAGGAGCATGTAAAACAATCATTGCTAATTAGTAGTTGCATGAGTTAAATGCCATCTTAGTTTTCATTCTTGGTGGCAAAGTGAGCAAATGTCAAGAAAGCCTTTGGCTGGGAGAGAGGGAAGGGGTTAGTGTGCAGCTCTTTCCTTCCCTGTCGGGAGAGCCCTTTGTTGTCCCCGAGTGGTGACTCAGCCCGTTAACTCCAGGCAGTTTTCCCTCTGAAGTGCGTGTGCCATGTATCCTGATTTAGGATCCTGCCAACTATACCAATCTGTTGCAGATGAGTGATTTAGATCAGTCAAAGAATCACTGTCAAAAGTATTAGAAAAAGTGATTTTAATATGAATTCATAAAGATGTGACTTAGCAAAGTTCAATGGCAAGGTTCACCCTATTCCTTGCTACATGGATGAAACAGACAAAGGAAAACAGAACTGAGCTGGAATGATTTACAGAGGCTGGAGATGCAGAAGTGTAAGAGACCCTTCTGTTGAGTCACGAGGTTCAGAGTGGACCCGCTTGCTTTTAAACTCCTCATGGAACTTAGGTGCAGCTAGGTCAAATCTTAGACCTGGACAGCAGTTTTTCTAATAGAATTATCCATACAAAGTTTATAATAATTAATATTGAGTATCAATTTCATTAGTATTAGTTCAGCGTGTTATCAATCATTTACTGAGGATCTGTTGCAAGGGGTCTCTCTAAGGAAGAGAGAGATCTAAGGAAGGATCTCTTAGTCTCAGGTAAGGAATCTCAAACCTTGAGAGGTGTCCCAGCTCAAGGGGAGATCACCACCATGCTGCCTACCAGGGAGGGTTCAAGAAGGGCCCCCATAGGCTGTCATATTTATGCAATAAAGTGGTTGACTTGCAGTCAAATTGCGTATAAAGGGAAAGGTGTGCACGAGACTCCTTGTACCCACGACTTTCTTTGTTCCTTGAGAAACGAGTCTCAGAAAAGCCACCCGCTACTCATGAGTTAATTGCATGACCCATGTTCCAAGCTCATGTGCACTGACACTCACTGTGTCACTGCTCCTTTGGGGGTTTTCTAGAGGAGTTCTTGGCCCGGCTATGGCTCAGGTCTTTACCTCCTCTGGAGCCTGTACCAAACAAACCATTGCTAGTCTCATTAAGGGCTTGAATGTGTCTGTCACAGCATGGCAGGCACAAAAAAAATAACCAGATATCAAACTTTCTGCCCTTCCTAGATTCATGAACAGAGAGGCTTGAGCACATCTTTCAGGGCCTTTAAATACAGATGCACAATACAGGTGTTTTGTTTCTCCACTTCCCCCTCCCATTCCGTGACTTCATCTGACAGTCTTTGGAGAGCAAAGGGACTATTCTTGGAGACTGTCCTCGTCCTAGAAATCATAAACCTGGCAGCTACCATAGTCCTCTCCTCCTGGACATGACCCTATCTGAAATGCTCATGGTACATCAAAGGAGCCGGCGTGTGCTTCCAAAGGACCTGCTGTTTATCGAGGACACAAGTGTCCTGTCCTCACGCATTGAGCTACTCACAGCTTCTGCTGTCACTGCTTAGCCACTTTTTACTGCATCCCCATGAACTGGGAGCTGCTGAAAGCCTTGCATCTTTAAAAGGGGATATTTGAAAAATAAAGTCAGGTTAGGATAAATCACAGGGAGCAACATTAGCGTGTGAATAACATGGATAGGAGAAATTAGATTGTAGAACTAACAGTTCTGTGGGTGACACTTCAAAGTCTGCTGCAGTGAAGAATTCCATCTATATAAAAGGACAGCTGCACCCTCTTTTTCTATTTTTTTGTTTATAATTTAAAAGGTGTCTTTTTCATTCACCCCCATTTAAGCATTTTCTTAATAGGTATCCTTTCTCCATGCCAGCCCTTTTAAAGATTAAAAATGAGACACTGCCTCACCTCAGGGTCTTGTCCCATCCTCTGCGCCCAGATGCAAGTGGGCAGAGGCAAGAGACTCCAGGACACTGACCAAAGCCTCATGGGATGGTTCAGACAAAGACAGGCTGGTATCCAAAGGCTCCTCATGGTCTTCGAGGGGAAACTAAGTTAAATGGGGGATATACTAGTCATTTTAGCGTGCATAATGTCCTGGCAGGGAGGTGGGCTGGTTCCCAGTGCCCCAGGCTGCCAGGAGTGTGGCCGTGTGAGCTCACACTGGGAACACGCATTTGTGCCTTGGCCCCTTGCACCCTTTGGTAGCGACGGCTGTGGCAAGGGGGGCGGCTGCGGTCCTGCAAAAACAGGGTTTGAAGCACTGTGGGCAGAGTGGGCTGGTGTAGCTGCAGGATGTGTCCCACTCCGATTTGTGTTACTGGAAACCTGTAACTGGAGAAAGTGTGTAGCTGTGGCCTTGAACCTGGCCACACGGATCACACACAGGGGCCAGAGGCAAAGGAAAACGTGTGGCCATGTCAGGGGCATCACTTTGGGTCTACCTGAGCACATTCGCTGGGAATTTGTCCTGTTTGAAAAAAAAAAAAAAGGTTAATTTTTAAAATTACTATTTATTTCCACACCAACCAAAACTGCGCAGGGTGTGATCCACACAGAGAAGCAGCTGTGTGATGGAACTGGTTACTTTGCACTTTCATACTGCTTGCACTAGACACCTTTGCTGGGACAGAAAACGCCTAAGGGCAGAGTTTTATGCACACTTTGAGGGGCAAAAGCTACCATTTCCATGGGAAGATGCAGTCTGGCTGGTCATCCTGCCCTCATGCCACCTTCTCCTGTGTGTTCATTAACTGATTAGATAAGTGACCTGGGTTACGGCTAACCTGGAGGGAAAGAAAGGTAAGATTGAAAGAACAATGAATTAATTTCACCAGCGCTGTTGGGTGAGACTGGCTGTGAACTTGCACAGGAACCTGCGAGACCTTGGGTCAGCGGTGGGGCTTGCGGCAGGGCTCGTGGGAGTATTAGCTGAGCGATGCACGTACCTGGGGGCTCTGTAATCAAAGGGGCTTGCGTTGTTCTCTCTCTCTCTGTTTTTTTGAAGTCATCCTAATTAATTAAACAGCTGATGGAATGGCAGGGCATGCACGTAGTGCAAAAACTCAAAGCTGCGCAGATTTTCAGTGTGGACCTGATGAAAAGGCTTCTTCGTGTACCCTGGTGTCTCACTAGCATAATTAACTCTGCTCTGAGTCAACTGGAACATCAGCAAGTTGACCATTTTCAAAGCAGAAGCGATTTTATAATAGCAAAGTTGCCATCAGAGCATGTGAAATGCTGAAGAAAAGCCTTTCCTTTCTGCGACACTTCTGAGGTTCTGAACAAAAGCTTCGTTATGGTTGTGGGTTTTTTTTTTTCTTGTAGTTGAATAATTTGACAGAGAATTCACCTCGTTTTCATTAATTTTTTGGCAGGGGAAAAGTCAGGATTTTCTCAGTGGGAACTCACTGAAGCAGAGAAACAGGGCTGGGTAAAGAAACATGGCTAACTCCAGCATAATTATTGAGAAAAACCAAAGTGGGTAGTGAGCAAGTGCCTCTTCGGTTTAGCGCTTTAACAAATTATCTATATAAGCCTGAGTTATTCCTGAGACTTTATTTCACTTCAGTTAGTTTGACTCCACACTGGCCCCAGGCATAAAGTCCGCCGAGGACCTTGCTTGAACACAGAGACGAGCGCAGAGCAGATTTGGCAGCCCGCTGCTGCAGGCTCTGCTCGGTGAGCAGCATTGATTCGTGTCAGTAATGTCATTCCAGTGAGACTCTGTGAAGAGTTTGGGGTCGTGGATCCAGAGTGTCTGAGCAGCAGATTTGGGGTGATGGAGTTTGAAGGGTGGGCGGTTTGAATTCGGTACTGAGCAAATCTGCAAAGCTAAGGATGGGAGCTTTGTTCCTTTGCATGAAAATGTCTTCCTGCAGCTGGGTTTCAGGGGGCCATGGTCTGGGAGGCTGTTATCAGAGAAGGCTCCAGAGAGATACGGGTGCTGTGTTCGGGTCAATCACCCAAAGGAAATCCAAGTTCCCTTCCTGATCTTTCCTACCCTCCTGCAGATAACCTGCAACCTGCTGCAGTGTCCGTAACACTGGGAAGAGCTTGTATCTGGAGCTGTTGGACCTAGAAACCTGGCTTTAATGAAGGAGTCGCTGTCCCCCATCTGTGGGGAAGTCGGTGGGGTGGGTCGCTCTGGTAATGGCCAACCTCCACAGCACAGAAATGACCCTCTAGCAGTTTGACCCTAGCAGTCAACGGTCAACACAGGTGGCAAATGGGTCAGGGAAGCTCAGGTATCTTTGGAAACCATCCCTCAAAGCATGATGCTGGGTAGATATAAGCTGTCCTTGAATCCTTTCCTCCTGGAGATGTGGAGGGAGAAGCAGGAGCTCCTACATAACTGATGGAGCACGACCCCAACCAGTGGTTTGTCCCCATTCTCCCAATCCACCCCACGGGGGCAATGAGCATGGCACACCTGTAAGACCATAATCTTTTCCTCTCTAAAGAAAAAAAGTTCTGTAAACATCTCCCTCCCTGTACGCCGGCAGGGCCCGTGCCAGAGCAGCAGGGGAGGTTTTTGCCCCCGGTGTTTTGCAGGCACGATGGCTGCTGTGGCCATGATACAGTAAGCTGATAGCGTGCTCATGAGTCACTTCTCAAACACAAAACTGGCAAAACAGGCTGCATGAGGCCCCATCAGGGCTCAGGATATCATAATTACGATGGCCTAGCTTGCTGAAGGAGGGCAAATGCATGATTATTTATAAGGCCACATTAGTACAGTCACACCCCTCCTAGGGAAACCAGTGGCTGCTGTTGGGCCATGGCCATGGCCTCACTGGGGAAGTGAAGACAAGCCTTTGATGTCCTTGGCTTATTCACCCCGGTAGCAATTCAGTTCAGCAGCGACATTTGCGGTTGAGGTGTTCTCTTGATTTTTTTTCTCTTACCTTTTAATGACCTGCTTCCACTTCAGCAAACTAGTTTTCTCCTCTGCTAAATAAACCCTTGAATGAAGATTTCTGGTAACTGGAAAATCACCAGAAGTTCCACTTTGCTATAATCACCTTGAATTTATCTTTTTAAGATCGGGCAGTTGTCCCCTATCTGAGGCACGTGGGTTTTTGCACTGGCCTGGAGCAGTCATCTGGATGTGCTGCCTGTGCAGTGCCCAGGCTGTCAGTGCTGTGCAGATTCTGACTCCAGCAAAGGTCTAAGCAGTCTTCTGCTCAGCCCGTCGTTCAGGTTGGTGCACATTCCTGAGAGCAGTGACTTACCCTTTTACAGCTCTTGCTTCAGCTGCAGTCTACTACTGCATTTTCCCCACTGAGTCTCAAGAGCAAACCTTTCCTATCATTAGCTGCCCAGTTAGATCAAAAGATGGTAAAATAAGGGGGTCTGAGCGGGGACAAGAGGAAGGTGGACCACACGCATGGTATGAGCCCACTGAGAGCTCACCCCAGCCATGGTGACCTGCAAGGTGGCTGTTGAGGACAGCAGTTGCACCTGAGTGTGTCTGGGTGAATCCACAGAGACATCAGCATCATGGGCCATCGTACACACTCTTTATCAGCTCCCAGGGATGTCTGCTGTGTCCTCCAGGGCTAAGCTTGTCTCTGGCAGTCGCTTAGAGTCAGCCTGAGCTGCTTCACTACACGGGAGCGGAGGGCCATGGGGCAGGATGGGGCTGTGCTTAGCCAGGGCTGAGTGTGCCAGGAGGGTCCATGGCACCTGCACTCTCCAGGGATGTGACTCCATGGTTGTGTCTCATTCCCCAGAAAATAAAGTTTTGAGATATCTGCTTTCTTCCTAGTGTGTGGGCAAAATAGGAAGAATTTCTTTGTTCCCTGTGGGGTTTTGAAAAGCATCCTCCATGAAAAAGAGGCCCTTGAGTTTAGATTTACAGCAGCCCAAGCAATTTTACAGCTGTATCTAACATCTGCTCTCAAGGAATCTCTTGGTTCCTTACACCCATATGTAGTCTTTTCTGACACAGAGGTTTGTGGTTTACTCTTCCTGATTTAGGTGATACTCTCTTATAAACCAGAGCATCCTCAGGTCAGACTGAATTCCCATTGACTCCCGCTGGGTAAGAAGCATGTCCTGCTCAGCGTCACGTGTAGTTTTTTGAAAGGAGAGGAGGGCCAGTGTGGTGTCTGGGCTAATCCCTCATTTCCAGAATATCCACATTTAGCTGTTTTTGTCTCTGGAGACCTCTGTAAGTCTGTTCTTCATCTGAGGACACCAACGCACATGAGCTGGGCAAAACTGCAGAGGGAATTAGTGCCAGAGAGGAGCAGGGTTAGGTTGGGTCTGGTTCCCAGAGCTGCGCATGGACCACCCCATCTTCTCTGAGCTTGTGCCTGGCTGCAGTGTGTGTCTGAGGAAGGCTGTGCCCTCCTCTGAGCACCTGGTACGTGATGCCTGGGCTGCACTTGCCCTTCCCGGGCTCTGCGGGCAGCTCACCAGCCTTGCAGTGGGCTGCTGCGGCGTGCAGCCATTCTCTGCAGCAGCTCTGTGATATAAGTAGCCACTTCCCAGCCTGCTGCCATCTCTCCTACTCACAGACAGGGAGGGAGAAGGAGCCAAGAAACATCTTTTTGCCCCGTGTGACAGGACGGCACCCACACAACAGGGCTGCGGCGCTTGACCCGAGTCCCCAGTACTGCCACACTGCGAAGTAACCGATTGCTCCCAAGTGACAAGCTCTGTCTTTTCATTTTAAGCCTATTTGTGAAAGGAGAGCTTTTTTAGTTTTTTTTCCTCTTTCGATGCCAATCTCTATTGTTTGAGGAAACTTTTGCTAGGAAACCAGGACTGGGGAAAAGGAAACTCAAAGACAGAGCGGCCAAACCCTTTGCAGGAATCTGCTCTCTTCTGAAGGTTAAAGCTTGTCATTTTTTGATTTACTGGAAATGATTGGTGTTTCCTTTGTTCTCCTTTGCGGTGGCTGCTCTGATAAGCCCTGAGGGATGCTTTCCTTGGACAGATCTGGAACAATTATAGCAAAAGAAATAAGGAAAGTAAACCCATGTCCTGTTTTTCCTTATTCCATTTCTTGTTAATCAGCGATTTGCCTTGTTTCAGAGGGAGACTCAGGACCCTGCCTCCCTAATGGCTGGGGACTTTAGATGGCTGCAGGCCCAGAAATACCATCCACTACAGACTGCTCTGATCAGAGTGTTGCTGAATGCACTATGTGGTCTGACCTTTCGGTTTATGGTGAGCTGGCTTCTGGGGCTGGCCCAGCTCAGAGATGAGAGTCGTTTTGGAGCCCGATGTGAAGTTTGCCAGCAGCCCAGAGCCCTTCTGTACACAGGGAAACCTGGAGTCCTGTCCAGGACCAGGGCAGGAGAGTGCTGCAGCTCCAGGCTGATCAGGGCTATCTGTGGCCCAGGAATATCTTGGGAGAGGCTGTAGGTCAAAGTCTGCTGATAAAGCCACACTGATTCTAGGAATCAATATCTTCTACTAGGCTGGGTGCACGGTGAATGGAAAGGGACTTGGCCAGCCCTCTCCTGCCGTGATGCAGAACATGTCGTGTGAAGTGGTGCTGCTCTGGGGCACCCGCTCCAATCCTGTTCCTTCCTAACACAGAGTCCTCTTGCACCTTGGGAGAGCTGCTCAGCAGGGTGCCATTCCCCTGGTTGTGCAACAGCAGACTTTGCTTATCTGTGCCAGGGGCTTCCCCACCTGGAGAAGGCTGGAGGCCCCAACCCAGTTCCCACTGGAGCAGCAGGAGACTTTCCCAGTGACTTCAGTGGGCTGTGACCAGCTCCGTGACATCTCTGTGCCCTGGTTTCTCAGTGTAGAAATGCAATACAGCAGCCACCACCTCCTCGGAGTGCTCTGAGGCTTGTTTGTATTTCACGAAGCACGGAGATGCATGGGAAAAGTGTGTCATGAAAACCCCTCCTGAGAAGGCAGAGCCTGAGCACTTGTGACTTGTTTCTTTGAGCTGCAGGGACAAGCCTATATTGCGTGCTGTGGGCAGCTTTGCTTGGAAGCAGGAAGAAGGGGGGACCACTGTCTTGTTATTTGGGTGGAGTTTAGACCATATGAACTTGGGGGGACGGCAGCTGAGTGACCCACTTGTCTGGTCCTCCTCCACCCCTCCCTACAGCTTTGTGGATGAGCTGCTCCGTGCTGTGCTGGCTGCTGCAGCACAAACACAACCCACCAAGTCTGAGGGAACATGAGGAACCAGCAGCTGGTCTAGCTACCACCCTCGTGTGTTCTTCCCCTACCAGCCTTCAAGGCCAAGCTGCAAGGCGATGGCAGTGCCCGCTGAGCTGCTTCAGATGCCCCAGAAACCTTCCTTGGTGTTTGTTTTTTTTTTTCCTTTCCTTCAGCTGGCACGCAGCTGACAGCTAGATAGTGGGAGCAGCTGGAAAGAGATACCCAGTAGCACTGTTCATAAAAGTCCAGATGAAAGATTAAAACACCTGCTAGCACCAGGAAAAATGTTTGCTGTGGGACATCAGGAATTACACCCTGTGGTGCACATGGCTGCTCACATGCATAATTTCCTCATCATTGCCAGTTAAAAAGGCAGGTGATGGATGGGCCAGTGTAAGCCAAGAGTATAGGGAAGGCAGCAGGCTTAGTCCTTGCCAGGCAGTAAAGACGATGATGTCTAGCAAACCGTTGTCTTTAATACCTAGAGGTATCACAAGTATTGTGTGACATCGCCTACTTTTCACTGCACAGAGATATATAATAGATGCTGCTTCCTCTTTTCTTTAAATAAAACCCTTCAGTAACAAAGTGCACTGCTTGAATGGGTCCTTCCATTCAGAATAGATGTGGTTTTAAAATACAGAGTGAGTTTGTGGCCATAGGAAAATCAATGACAGATTTTCTGTTGGTTTAATCTGAAAACTCAGTGTAGTTCTTACCCTGAGCAAACCCAGTCCAGGCCAAAGGATCCCACCAGTGACATGAGCCAGAACAGGTGTGTGATGAAGAAAGCTGTCTGCCACAACCAAGGGACTTGGAGCCACATACCTGCTGGCCAGTGTGAAGCTGGTCCAAGAGTAAAAGAGCTGAACTAGCTGGAAGATGAAGGGATTGAATGGTTCTCCCGTGCCACGCCCATCAGCACAACTTTCATTCAAGAAGCTGCTGAAGTCTATAGTTGCAGAGCTTCGACCACGGCTTCTGAGAGAGACCTATGAGTTGGCTGAGATGGTCCAGACAGCCATGCGCAGCCCCGTGCCAGCGCACAGTTCAGTTCACTTGCATGCACATCCCCATCCCTTAGCACATCCAGGGGTAGCAGCGGCAGCTCTTCTGGATCCATCCCGACTCGTGCACACAGCTGAGGTGTCCCAGCATCACCTCACACCTCAGCCCAGGAAGCCGCGCCGAGTCCTCCCTGGCCAATGTGACAAGCTTCCTCAGGGAGCCGCAGCTCACCTCACTGCTCTGGATGTGCTACCTGAGCCCCGGAATGGGAAAAACTATTAAAAAACTTACAGAAATATTTTTTAGATGTTGCTGCTTGAGGAGACCTCATTTTTCTCCTGTCTGTGTGAGTTGCTTTGGAAAGAGCTGTTTTCCAGACGTTGCCAAGCCCTTCTCCTGGGAAAGTCAGCTGCCAGGACTGTACATCAGCTTTGGCACGCACTGGGGCTGGCCCGTTGGGAAAAGCCAAGCCCCTACGTTACCTCTCACCCTCGTGCTGGCTTTGGTGTGCGCTTCACAAGGCGAGGATGCGCTGTGACATGCCAGCGTTGTCCTTGTTTGTGAGCATGCAAAGCCTGGGATGGGGCTCAGCCTTTTCAAAGGGAAGGGCTGAATGTCAAGCCAAAAGGCTGGTCCTCTGGCACCGCAAAAGAAAGGCTTTAATGTCCTTTTAAGTTTCGTAATATCCTCGTCATCTGAAATTTCTTTGAGCCCAAACCCAATCTGGGGGCGTAATGAATTCAGCGTTCTCCCTCTATTAGACAGCTCCGATTTCTGCAGTTTTGTAAACATCCCCAAATCCACGTGGTGCCGTAGTAGTTGTCTTTCAGCTGCCTCTCTCAAAGTGCCTCAAAGGAAGAGAGAAATCCTGTATCCTGCTCCACGTCATAGAGGAAAAGGCATCAAGATTCAGACCTCGGTCTTGTATATGGGAGAAAAACTGACCAGATGCAGGTGTAGGGTCTTAACTGGTGCAAGCTCATGGTCTTCAGTGCCCGCTGGGACATAGCCCTCTGAGTGGAGTGCAGCCTTAACAGACAGCCCTCCTGATGGTATCCACAGGGAACTCGAACCGGCAGGCAGGTTCCTCTCTGCACGCTTGCACACAGACACGGATGCATGCACTGCCATCAGAAACTGGCTCTGGGGAACTTCCCTGCCCTCGCAGTTAGTCTCAGGCTTGGGATTCATTACAAGAAATTGTTAAAAATTAAAATGGAGGTAAATAGACATAAGTCAAGTCACTGATAAAACAGTTGCTAGGCTTATTGTACAGCTACCCCAGCATTATTGCTGATCTTCAGGAGGGCTGGCACTGCTCTGGACTGATGTTTGTGCTATGAGCTGAGCTGGGATGATGCACTCGCTGCCCGTGTTGTCAGGTGCCCTGTGCCAGGAGCTGCGTGACCCACGTGGAAGCACAGCAGAAAGCCGGGTGATGCGGAGGTGTGGGCTGGTTAAAAGGATGGATTTCTGCAACTGGCTGGTGGAAAGGGGCTTCCCTGTGAATGGAGAGGAAAGAGTTTGCCTAGCATATGCAACACAGAGGTGAGATTTGGTAACTGAAGCTATTTATTGGAGTCTCTTTAAAACCATGTTTCATGGCTATGAGGCTGTTATCTTCAGTCTAAGTTGTTAAGTCTTATGGGGGTGTTTTGGATTTTTAAATATAAATATTCTCTCTCTTTATTTAATAGCTGAAATAGCAGGTTCAGGCCAGTATCTCCTGGGAAGTCTATAAAATTGGCAGCTAAAAATAATCAGCAGACTTTAGTAGTTACTGATGCTTTGTAGAACATGGACATGCATTTAATTTGGAGACAATTCTACAGAAGTAGCACATCTTGGCAATTGTTTTTTCCACTTTTTATTTCTCTAATAAGAATGCAAGGAAACAGGAACGTCATTCATTAGGACTCTTTCTGTTTTGTTCCTTTTGTCTGTTCCGTAGACGACCTCCTAACCCTCTCCCAGCAGCAAAGGGAGATTTCCACCTGTCTGTGTTCCTGCAAACTGAGTGTGCAAATGCCTGGTGTGATGAGTCAGCCAGGTCTTCACACCAGTTACTCTGCAGTGGTTTAAGATCACTGGTTACAGTGGAATCACCCTTGGTTTTTATGGTGTCTCCACCCAAGCTCCAATGCCTTTTCCCCATAATGGGGATGCAGAGGAGAGGCTTGGCCAGACAGTTGCTGGGGCCATCACTGCCATGGGTGGCATCAGAGGACAGGGAAGGATTCAAACTTGCCTTGATGCTCATTTGTCCTTTCTGCCAGCTCTGCAAGGACAGTAATGCTGAATGATGCCCTTAGACTCAAATGTGTGTAGAAACTTTGATCCTGCTGTCATCCATCTTCTGTCCACAGGAGCTACATCTGGTTTTGAAGTCTGTATGAGAGGCAAATCAGATGTTTCTCAGAAGGGTTATTATTGTTACTATGGTTATAAGCAAGTGCGCAATAGCCCCAGCCATGTACCAGGAATCCCTGTTGTGTTTGGTGCTAGACTGTAGAGAATGAGAGAGGCCATGCCCCCGAGAGCTACCTGCCCTTTAGGTTGCTGTCAAGGTATAATTTGCTTTCCATTACATGCAAGCACTGGATGAATTTCTACAAAATTCTGCACTGAGCCTTTCTGACAGAACGTCTAACCTGAAGCCTTTTTCAGATTTTTTTTTTTTTAATTAAAACAGCTCCTATGATCTTTTTCATGGCAGGGGAAGCGGCAACTCTCTAGGCTACCTGCTATAGCAGGAAAACCAAGCACCATATGCAATGTAACTGTTGCTCTCTCTCTCTCTATCTCAAAAATGCCGAACTATGAGAGAGAATTCGTCCCACCAAACGCCCACTAAGCACATTTTTTAAATCTGGTTTCTCAGCCTTTCAGGAAAGGAGAAGCAAAATCTAGCTATGTTCTTCTTGCCTGCTGGAACTGGGCCCCATTTCATGAAATCAAATGGCTAAGGAGGAAAAAAAAATATATCCAAGGCAAAGATGCTATTCTCAACAAAGAGAACAGTATATGCAACAGCTTCTGCAGCATTCCAGCAACATGATGTCTTTCCCTGCAGACTCTCAGTTAGGGATTGATTGTCTAAGCAGAGAATTGCGCGATTCAGAAAGGCTTAAGGCACACTTCATGAACTGTTTGCTAAGAGGATGAATAGATGGGCATGTGTGTATATAAATCTATAAATCATGTCTTGTTCTGCCCCAAAGAAGACAGCTGAGATTGGATTCTTTGTCATTTGATTTCACGTTCTCGGGGCTAGGGATAAAGGCAGCAGTGTTTTGCACATGGAGTCAGGATTTGATGCCACAGCTCTAGAAGGACAATCTGTGGAAAACAGGAGATAATGTTTGTTGTGAGGGCTAGAGCTAGAACTCACAAAGGGAATAACAACATTCACGCTGCTCCGATGTGTTCACAGTTAAAGGAAAGTGCAGTGCGTTTCTCTTATTTGGGTTCTCCTCTAGCCTAATGGGCTTTTTTACATAAGCAATGCATGGGTTCTGGTTTAAAACCACAGGGTGTTTGGTGGCAACGCTGCTGTAAGCTTCTGCTGTCCATCCCAGTCTTTGCTCCACTGTGCCCATTGCTGCCTCTTCCTGCCGTTCTGCTCAGAAGGTGCTCTGCTGTGTTTGTGCTGATTTGGCTGGACTTTTTGACAGGCTTTGCCCCACTTTGGCACTGGTGGGTTTTGGAGGAGGGGTGTTGATGGTGGGAGTCGGCACCAACCTTAGAGCTGAGACAGGTGCTGCAGAAGGGCCCTGCAAGAACCTATTCTGTGACAGGGGTCTTCTGGGAGATGCTCTGAGCAGGGAGGGGATGGTTCAGTAGCCAACTGCCCTGAGAAGCTACCATGTTTGTTCCCCAGAGAGTCCTTCCACTGCCCAGTCCGGTGGCCTTCATGCAGCACTGGGGTACCAGCAGAAACGATGCTCTGCACGGCCGCCTCCCTGAGGCAAGCTAAAGGAGGAGCCCACAGGAAAGGCAAACCTGAATCCCCCAGCCAAAGACATGTTTTCTGCTGGCTGAGGCTGTGCCTGGGGACTATCTCTTCTAGGAAAGCCACCAGAGAAGAACTGTTAGATCACATGGCAGTCCCTACAGTGCCTGTGTGGGCTGATGGGATCCCAGGCCAAGAGCAGCACAGTGGCTGTGGGACATCCTGAGCCTGCACTCGCGCTCGTTTGGGTTCTCTCCATAAATCCCCACGGGTGGTTCTGCGATCCCAGGCAAATGCCATGGTGAGTCCATCTCCCTGGCAGCTCTGGGTGAAGCAGGCATGGGCGGTGGGCTGCGGGCTCCTTCGCTGAGCGCAGCGTGCAAGCAGTGGGGGTGAGCATGCAGGCGGCACTGCGCGGAGCTGCGGCGAGGCAGGCGCTGATCTCACTGTAACCAGGAGCACCACGGCTGAGCCCCTGGAGAGGCTCACCCGATGTGAGAGCTTTGACTCATCTCCCGTCTCGCTTGTGCTGGGTGCGCTGAATGAAATGCAGGAGGTGTGCAGAACAAAAGCCTTTGCTTGTTTCCATGTGGATGCTCTATCTGCCTCGCTGGCCCCTGAGAGCGTTTTTCCTCCTAGCTGATGTGCTGGTGGGTGGCCGCACGCAGTCCCTGTGTGGCCGGCATGGCATGGCCAGCCGAGCAGAGGTGCAGGGTTTTGGTGGGCAGTGCTCTGCCCCTGGCCCATGCAGAGCTCCCCCACAGCCCCTCAGGCCACAGCTTTGTGCCTGGACAGCTGGCACGGCAGCACAGGCATCCCTGGAGCACAGAGCTTCCTGCTTATAAATTAACTACGAGCCATCAAGGGTCAACTCCCTTTTGCTACACTATGTGTGAAAAGATTGGGAAGGTCAAGCAGAAAGTGAGAGATGTTTTTTTCCTTGACAGTTTTCTGCACTATCCAATGTCCCCTGCCTGCTTTTCCTATTTAATTTCAGGAGAATAACTCCCAAGTAGAGACTTAGCAAGTTGGTCCCATGTTTAGAAGGTGTTGGAGGTAGTATACACGGGTTTACGTTTGTTTGGTTGTTTGGTTTTTTTTTCCCATGCGCTCCTAAAATGTAAAATATTATCATCTACAGCATTTAAAAGTGGTCTTTCAGTCACTGCCCTGTCTGGGGAAATGAGTAACAGGCGAGAGAGCTCGAAGCGTGGACAGACATCCTATGTTTGTCTTCTCGCTTGTCATCCCTTCCCCAAAGAGCTCCCAGAGGCCAACCATTGCTGTCTGCCTGCTTTGTCTGTCACAGCATCCTCTCCTCCTTGATTAGGAAGAAGTTGGGTGTCAGTCAGCCCCAGGAAAGGCCAGTTATCTGTGTCCCGATTCTGACAGATTTGCCTTGGCAGCAGCATGCTGCTCTTTAAAAAGCTCAGAAGAAACCCTCCTGCCAGTGAACGTAGATTGTGCTTTTTTCATTTCTTCTGGATGGTTTTCTTTTTCTCTCTGGGGAGGATTTCTCCGTCTCCCAAAATTCTTCATGTGGTATTTGTGGCTCACAAAATGCATCCTCCCTGCCTGTAGAAACACTCCCTGCTAATACCAGACCAGGGGCTGCGTGAATGGCACAGACAAAGCCAGGCATCATGGACTCAGAAGGCAGCTAGCCAAAGGGAACGGGGTAGCTTTGCAAATGGGTACCCGGTCTCCTCCCTGCCCAGCGACCCTTTGCTAAATAGGGGCCAGTTTATATTTACCAAAAACAGAGGGAACGGAAAGCTTAGGGGGGTCAGGAGTAACAGTTGCAGATGTTAGGCTCTGGGTTTGTTTGTTTGGATCTCCCGAGCACGCTCTGATCCCAAACTTTTCCGCTCTGACGAGTGGGACTGGGTAAACGGAATCTGGTACTTTTAGTCCAGCCTGAAGTGGACAAGTGTCCACAGCTCCTGACTCACACACGCTTCCATTTCCTCCGGGGTGGCTGCTCATCATCCTCATGGATCATTACCTGACTGCCAAACGCAGCCTCTGCCCTGGAGGCGGCAGGTCCTCCTCCAGCTGCCCCTGCCTGGGCTTCCCTGTCAGTAGATGATAGCTGGTCTCACTTCCAGGGCTGCTGAGCCAATATTGCTTGTCAAGACTACATCACCATGCAGTGTCTGGGGGATGGGAGAGGAGTTTCCCCAAGGGTTTTTATTTATCTTCTGCATATCAATGTTTATTAGAAATTATGCTCATTTTCTGAAGAGTCCCAGTCTGCAAAGCTCTAGGTTTCCTGTAAGCACTTCTTATTCCTCATGTTTCTGAAAATCGTTCGTTATCTCCAATTAGCTTGTGGCTGGTGTACAGCACCCAGAGACTGTGTCCTAGTGGTTCTGATAGTACTTCCCAAGATCAGCCTGTTGCATCTGAAACAAAGTCTTTCAGCTTTTCTTCCCCTACTAAAATAATAATGTGCGCTTATGTAACGTTCTTCAGATCTCCTGCAAACATTGGCTAGCCCTGCTGTAAGACACAGGCGTTTCTGCTTTGCAGATGAAGAAAGTAAGGCAGAAGGAGGGTAACCAATTTGTGAAGGTCACACAGCAAGGCAGGAGCAGAGCTAGGACTGTAATTCAGATAACCTGCTCTTCCCTCCTGCTCCAGTCACTGCTGTACAGCACTAACAGTCCAAATGAAGAGATTATAATGCATAATCCATACTGGTGTGCCAAGAATTCTCTAAATCATATTACACTGTCACATAAAATGATGACTCATTTGATAACACAGCCCACAGCCAGTTCCTTTATGTTAAAATTACGTGGACAAGACTGGATTTAAAAAGAAAAAGGAGAGCTTGTTATGTGTCTGTTGAATGCTGAGTTATAGATGCTTTCATGGATTTTATTTTGGCTGATGCTGAAGGAGCGTTTGTGAGCCTGTTTGTTGACAGTGGTGCTTGGGACCAGAGATGCTGACATTCCACTAACAATAATAGGAACTGCCTCTGTTTGTTTCTAAATTGGAAATTCTTCCTTACATGGGCCCAACCCACCCTCTGCCCCCGCTGAAGGAAAGGGCAGTTGTCTGGGACTAGCAGAGGGAGCACCTCCCAGCGGTGCTGGTGCCCCTAGGGCTGCAGGGTTGGACCTGTGTTCTGTCATTGCCACAATCCCCTCTTCTCCCCATGCCCCATGGAATGGGTGGGGAACAACCCAAGGTGGTGCTTTTGGGTTCTCTGGAGAGAAAGTGCAGTTTATCTAAAGCAATTAACAACGTGGCAGAGCAATCGCCCAACTACACTCTTCCCAGAAGTTGCTTTCACTGGGTCTCCCCATTGCCGCTTCCTCTCTGCTGGCTCCGTTCTCCTTGCCCCTCCCTGCAGCCACCTTGTCCTCACTGAAACCCCGGCTGCTGCCCTTCGGACTGCCTCTGCTGCCATTTGGGGACTGTGTGGCTGCACTTACCAAAGCCATTTGGGATGTGGCTTGTGCAAGTGACATTGAACCATGTTTTGCTGCATTGTGGTTTCACCATTTCCTTTTCCTCATTCTGCCTGGTCTGTAATTCCCATGGCTGAGGAATCCATCGCGGAGCCCTTTTTGCCAGGAATGCCCACGTGTTCTCCAGCTGAGAGTTGCTCTGGTATCTCGTCAGAGACTACTTTTCCATATGCTGCATGGCTGGCGCATATCATAGCCACTTGCTGCACTTCGAATATAGAAGTGTGGTCAGGGCAGATGGTCACTGCTTCTTCTGAAGCCACGAAAGGCTTGTTTGACGACGGGACCGGTCCATCTCTGCGGGTTGCATTTCCCTGTCTGCATCAGATCCCATGGGTCACCTCTAGCCCGGCACCATTCTGCCCTATCTCCCAGAAAATGAGGTTTAATCTACCTTGCTTTGGGTAAATAAGCCTCACAGCAGCCAAATGTCCAGCAGGCAGTAAGGACTTGGATCAGGAAACAGCTTCAATTGCTGCGTAGTCAAGGCCAGTTCAAGAAGCTCTTTGGAAGATTTTCCTACTGTTGTGCTGGAAACTCCTGCTTCCCTTGATTTCTTAGAGGAAAAAAAAATTGTAAAACCCAGTTTCTGTGCGTGACCTGTGGAGACCCTGCGCATCCTGTACTAGTGCTGAGAGCAGGGGAGGAAAGTAATTGCTTTCAGCAGTTGGAAGACGTGGGTGGCAGGATGGCTTTGCGCGGTGCTGGAGGACGCTTTGTACACGTATCCCTCCTAAACAAATACCTCTTAAATGTGTATTATGGGAATTCAGGGAACAGTTGTTTTTTTTTCCCCCTCCAAGTGGGAGTAAGGGTTATTAATACTCTCCTTCCATAGGTGAGTTGCAGAAGCTGGGAAGTTGTGAGACGAGTAACATGTGCTTTTATCAGTCAAATCTGCTCTCTCCTGGACAATCACTTCAGCCGGTAGGATGAGGGCAGGAAAGACAAGGTGCTGGCAGGAACGTGACTTCTGTAGGGGGGGAAGCACATAACGCCATTCAGGACAGCTACTGAAACGAGCTTTTTGCTGTGCGTGTGTCAGTAGGAAGGAATTATTTCCATGATACTGCTTGGTGCATCCACGCTGGCTATGTACTTGCTGAAGAAGATGTATCGCATGTCACTGGTGTGCATGTCGGAGTAACTGCACTCTTGTAGACATGGTGGTATTTGCATGCTGGAAGAGCATTGTAGGCTTGTGCAGTCAACTCACGTATTTTTCCAGGGTATCTTTTGTCTGCAGTCTCTGAGAATTCCCAGGGAGCTCCTGCCAAGTAGGGGAGGGAAAGGGAGGTTTCAAGGTGAGATGTGATGGAAATGGAAGTGGTTTGGACAGTCTCAGAGCTCCAGACAGATGGGGCTGAAAGAGAAATGGGTGCTTCAAATGTCTACTCAGATTCAGAGTCACCGAGAAGAGGAAAAAAGAACTGACAGTGCAGGGGTGTGAAACCGGAGTGAGAGGTGACAGCCCCCAGGCTGTGGAGCGGGGTTATACACAGCTCTGGAGGGAAACGTCTGCAAGCAGCAATCTGGTCTTCAGTAAAAGACAGAGATTTAGGGAGGTCCCCAGGTTTTCAGTGGAGCTCAGCTGTGAACAAGACAGAACGGGCCAGTTTGAGAGTGGAGGCATAGAACTGGTGCCTGCTGGGAGGCAGCCAGCAGCGGGGCAACTGCAGCCTTGCTCTGCGGGCTAGAGAAGCTGCGCCCCACTGCAGCTACAACCGGGCATCCGAGGTTGCTCTGCCCAAGCTCAGGAGGGCTTGCTGCCCTGAAGGGGAAAGACAGACAGATTTCCCAGCGTTTTATCTCACTGCTGCTGAAAGAGATGAGTCTGTCATTATTTACTGCCATCTGTTACATAGACAAGAATGGCAGCTGCTAGCGGTGATACCTTCTATCTCGTAAGGTCTTTCACCCCCCAAAACTTGAGCCCCTGAGAGACTTACAAAGACAATGCAACCAGTCTGATGCCGTAAGGAGAGTTACACCTCATGCTAGTATCAATCAGTGGAAATTTAGCTTTGTAAGCTATTTGCATCTCCAGAAACACTTCATTTATACGAGTGTGCTCACGTGACTGCTCGCAGTCAGTACAGCCCATACCCTCTCGTGAGAGGTCTGGCCTGTGTGCGTGGCTATAGGAGGGTTTGCATCATACCCCTGTCTGTGACAAACCTCAGGTAGAATACATCCCATTTTTCATTCAGAAAGAAGTTTTTCTTTCTTTTCTTTTTTTGCCCTATATTTTAAAGGCCTGGGTACACATCCATGCCCAGGAAGATTTAGAGGTGATTAAAGTGAGCTGGGAAGCAGATGTCTGGTATCAGTGTAATACAAAACACCTTCCAGAGACTTTCTCCTTTGCGTGGTATTATCCTGATCTTACTGTGCTGATCCCACTAAGGTGAATTTTTTACAGGGGGCAATAGAAAATGGAGAGGGAGAAGCAGCAATACAGTGTGTGTGGCTAAAAGTGTCCAGCCCTGGAGGTATTAAAAAAATGCGTAGATGGTGGTGCTTAGCAACATCGTTTACTGGTAGACTTGGCAGTCCTGTGTTAACAGTTGGACTTGATGATCTCAAAGGTCTTTTCCAACTTAAATGATTCTACCATTCTAAGCTGGATCCAACACGGTAAGTGTTTTGTGGCTCCTCTGCTGCCCAGCTTTGCTCCCAAGTCCGCCAATGGCCAATGGGGTGAACTTGTACGTGTCTCCTGGGTTCCTTGTGCCCTGGTTTCATCACTTACAAAGTAAGGATAATGTTACTCACCTTGTCTGCAAAATGGTTTAAGATCTAGTAATAAAAAATACTAGGAAGAAGCTTAGGTGAAAATGCAGATACCAAAGCAAATAACACGCACATGCAGGTCACCCCGTCCCTTGATCAAAATGGGGGTGAGAGAGGGAAGGGGATTTCTTTAGAGAGGCAGCCATCTGTCAGGCTTGCAGAAGAAATTACTGAAGTGTGTTATCGATAGTTATCAAAACTTGCTGGAGCAGAAAGAATTTTAAAATGCTAATGAGCTTTCATTTGTGCTTCCTTGGTTGGGACAGTTGGCTTCCTTGCTGCATTTCTCCAGGCTGAGCAGTGACTTTGCATTGCCTTTCAGTCCCCACACAGTGTCGGTTTCTGGTTTGCTTGTACTTTCTCAGTGTGGTTTCTGGGGAGGGTGAAGTCATCCTCACCGAACTATTTCTCATGCTTATTGTTTCGCATTATGTGAAGCGGGTTATTTTAACAAACTCTACATTTTTACAATGCCAAAAGTAGAAGTGTTGATTGCGTTCCTGGAGGCTGCCTCCGTGTCCTAAGGATGTGCACTTCCATTTTATTGTCTTCTATTTTTACCTTGGTTTTGGGGAGGAGGAAGGGCTGGAACACCCTTGGGACAGGCAGCGACCATCTCTGGGTTGGTGCGGTCGGGGTGTGGGAGGATGGCCACGGCGCGTCCCCCGGGGAGGTGGCACACAGCCCACACATGGCACACACGTGGGCTGCCCCGGTACCCCCCAGGCAGCCGCAGAGACCCAGCTGCCGAGAGCCCCTCTACTGCCTCTGGCTTTTTAAGGCTCGTTTAAGCCCTAAAATAACAACTACCACTCCCTGCTGAGGGAAACCAGCTGGGAATTAGCCCAAGCCTCCCGTTCCCCCGCTGTCTCGTGAAACAAGGACTTTCCCCTCTGTGTTGTGTCCGTGAGATGACATTGCTCCCCTCCCCTGCTCCCTGTGTGCTGCAGCCGGCTCCTGCCCTCTGCCAGCTCCTGCCTGGTGTACACGCAGCTCAGGGCACCAGAGACATATAGCTAACCTAAGGAGACAGCAGATGGGTGCAAGCGCTTTGAAGAACAGCTGCTAGTGTCTCGTTCAATAATCCCATTTTTAACATCCATATGATAGCAAAAAAATACTGGAAATTGGCTTTTTCTGTCTCTTCTCATCTCCCGAGCCACACCTGACCTGTTCAACGTGATCTGGAGATTAAAGGCTTGTTATTTTCGCTTCCCTACAATAGATCAGCACCTGAGCTCTGCAAGGCCATTGAGCTGTCGGTCCTTGGCTCTCCCCCTCCTTCCACTTTTTTTTGTGTCCCAGGACATGTGATAGTCCCCAGACCTAACTTCTGCTAAGGGACACGGTGGATTTTCCCGAACACTCTGCACCGCAGGTTGGTGGCAGCGCATTTTGTAGGTCCGATGCTCCCATTTCTCCACCCTTCAAGCTGGGAAGACTGGCTGGGGGAAGAAAGGCTCGGCAGCATCACCCCGCAGCAGCACGGACGTGACCGGGAAGAGGGAAGGAGGAAGCCCGTGCCCTTCCCTGGTGGGGCTAGAAACGGGCTTGGATGCGTGGGATCGGGGGAGAGAGAAATTGTGAGGCAAATCTGGTCGGTGGCACGCTTCCAGCTGTCGGCCGGGGTGTCCCTTGTCACCCCGCTGTCGCTGTGCTTCACGGGCCGCTAACGCCACACCGCCGTGCCCGGGGGGCAGCGCTGCGGCTGGGCGGGGGTGTCCCCGCCGGGGCCGCCGGCAGCGAGGGGCGCGCAGGGACAGGGGCTGGCGGCGGCCCCCGGCGACCCCCGAGCGGCCCGGTCCCTTTGGGAAGGTTTTGCCGATGGGAAGGTCTATCCCGAGGGTGCAGCTGGAGTTGCCAGCGGGGCCCTCCCGCTCTCCCGACCCTTTGATTTTTTCCCCTACGGGACACCGACGCCGGTTTTGGCGGAGAGAGGCACAAGGCGGCTTCGACGGGCCCGTGCGCCCCCGCCGCCCGGTGGCAGCGGCCGGCCCTGCCGTGGCTGCGCGCCCCCGCTGTTGCCCCCGCGGGGCGGAGCGCGGCCGCTGCCGGGCCGAGCCGCTGCCGCTGCCGCAGCCGGGGCGGGGCGGGCGGGGCGGGGGCGGGGCGGGCTCACGCGGCTCCGCCGGGGGCGGGGCGGGGCGGGGGCGGTGCGGCCGGGCGCGGCGGCGGGAGGCGGGCGCTGTCCATGGCCCTGCCGAGCGCGGGCCGCCCCGGGGTCCGCCGCGCCGCGGAGCGGAGCGATGGGCAACACGGTGCACAAGACCCTGGCAGGTAGCGGCGGCGGCAGCGCGGGGCCCGGGGGGCCGGGGGTGCGGGGGGCGAGCGGGGCGCGGCGGCGGGAGCCAGCCGGGGCGGGCGGGCAGGCTGTGCCGCCCCGGGTCCCAGCCCCGCGCCCCTGGGGCGACCCGGGATAAGCCGAATATTAAAAAAACCCACCACGTTATGATTATCATTTGTATTATCTTTAATGGTGCCCGCCGCGGCGGTGATGCTCGAGCGGCGGGGTGCCGCTGCGCCCATGTGTGCGCGGCCGGAGCGGGTGAAGGAGAGCGGTGCTGGCAGCTGGAGCAGTGACACCAGCCCTCCAGCCCTGGCCGGGGGCTGGCTTTCTCATTTCCCCTTCTTCTGCTGCTTCTGCTTTCTTTTTTTTTTTTTCCTAAAAAAAAAAAAAAAAAAAAAAAAGAAAAAGCATAACTTTAGTGTAGAGAGACGTCGATTGCTCGCAGTCACCAGGAGAAAACTATTTGAAAGCAGGTCTGAGATGTGTGGTAGACTAAACTGCCTTCTTAGCAAATTCTGCTTTTACACAAGAGACGTGCGGATTCTTTTGCTTTACAAGTTCATAATTGTGGGGCTTTTTCCTCCTCAGAGAATCGGTGCATAATAACAGCAGTTGGTCTCTATAGAATCAACAGTATTGAATTACTGAGCCCTTGCCAGTCTGTATCTTCAGCTAGTTTGCTTTTCTTTTCTTCTCCGCTTTTGCAGAGCTCCTGCATTGCATCCTTTGTACTTCGGGCTCCCATAAATAAAAAGGGTATTATTAAACTTATTTAAAGAAGCAGGAGGACCTATTGAATGCACACACATGCCTCCCTGTAGTCAGCCAGGGAGCTGAATATAGAAATAAAGAGAGGAATAGATTTGCATTTGGATGTGCCATATATTGTCTTTGCAAAGAGAGTGCTTGGGACCTTCAAGGCACAAAAGAAAGCTGCTAGGCTTGTGGTTTAGCTATGAACCTGTGATTAGATTTCTAGTTGCATCTCCTCTTGTTCTCTGTTACATTTAAATGGGAAATTAGCTCCTTTCACAATTAAGAAGTTTTCATTTTTTTAAATACCTCACCAACTGGCAAATAAAGGCATTGTAAGGAGTGCGTGACCTTGGAGAAAATTCATTTTGTGGGTCGGGTTTTCAGCTAGAGGCAAAATTAAGAGGCACATGTGAAAAACCCAGGAGAGCCAGGGAAATATCCTTGGGTCAGGGCAGGTTACCTCGGTAAGGCTAGAACTTCCCAAAGAAAAAATTTCTGTATCTGCTGTGACATAGGATCTAGCTGTGAGCTGTGTTCCAGAAGGCTGAGAGTTCTACCAGCCTTTCTGCCTATTGCTAGAACAGTCTCTCCTCAGCAGCCTTCATATGCACAGCCTTACACACGTGAATTTAAAAAAGGGGATGACATCAGTCGTACTGCAGTTCTGTGATTAAAGAGTTCCTGCCGGCGCTTTCAAAAGAAGTTGTTAAGAAAGAGGGAAAGTTTGATGGAAAAAACTGAAGCCTTGATTTATGTAGACCTCTCAACTCAAACGTTCTTCTGGTGGCCTAGAAGACCTCTATCCTGCCCTCCCAGGTGGAGATTCGTGTGTAAGGATTCCTTTGCTGGGGATAGTCCCTTGGCAAACATTTGTCAAATTGTGCAAGGCAAAACCACACAGGACACTTGAACACCGTTTGTTAATGTGCTGGGTGATGCTGTAAATGTGTCTTTTCCTCAAATTCAGCTGTGTTCAGTTTTCACAGAGTAATGATGGTTAAAAGAAGCTGTTAACCTGTGACCACAGAAGAGATTTTGGATGTTTGTAATTTGGAAGTTTATAAACATATTTTTTCAAGTTGGATCCAATTCAGCAATTTTTCATATTGATGTGCTCACATGCATTGTTTGTCTTTCATTATCCAAGCGGCATTACGGAGGGAGGCAGGTTTAGAACTGTTCTTGGAATGGTCCTTTTGAAAATTATGAAGTTTTTCTGGAAGACTGAATTGTTGGATTAAATCCTATTTATAAATCCGATGGCTGTTTAGAATTACTCAAAGATAATCAGTCAGAATTAAGTCTTTCCTCTTCTTTGTTGAAAGACCTTCTTTGCCCTCTTTCTTCACCCTGGTAGACTGAGCAATGCACTTTCACTCTCGTTTTAACTAACAGGAATTGCTCTCCCTTGACCTGTGGGCTGAAGTAATTTATTAAAAAACCCCAAACAAACAGAACACTCCCAAGCTGAAATTTGCTTACCTGTGGTGTTAAACTGATCAACTGTAGAAGCCCACAGATGTTGTCCCCGTTTTGTCATTTCATTCACCATAAATAGCTCAAGGTGAGAAATGCCTGTTCATCCTGATCGAATGTAGAGGAGATGTGGAGGGACCGTCATCATTTGGCTCCTGGAAAAGCTGAACAATCAACAATTCAGGTTTTATATAGAAATGGAGATGCTGTTCTCAAATAGTGGAATTCAGTTTTAGATCCTATTGAATGCGGCTCAACTCATTTTTATACCTAAATTTGTCCAAATATGTTTCCTCTGCTTGTTGCATCTTTAAATCCTTGCACAGCTTCAGCCTTTCTCTCCATGTTTTCATGTAGTGATACAAGAGCACACGCTATCGGTGCTGGAGAAATTTGTATCAGGAGCTTGGGAAACTTGTGTGTGCCAAGTATCTGATGGTTAACACACAATGGACGAAGGCTCCGTCAAATCCGCAGCGAGGTTTGTAACCAGAGTGGTTTTGAAATGAGTAATAGGCTAGGGCTCGTGAAAGGCAGCTTCTATATTTGAACTGGTTGAGGAGGCATTTGAATGGAAAAAGAGCTGAGATGTGTCAGATACGCTTAACAACGGTCCTGAGGTGGTGGTGGAAATTGCTTTTATCTAGATGACAGCTAAATGATACATGACACATTCCTCCAGCAGGATGGTTGCCTCCGGAGTGGCTGGCCGGAGCCTGGAAGGGTGAGCAGGTCCTCCTCGCCTTGGGCTCCTCCGTGGTGCTCATCACGGCACTAGGCCACTGCCGGCCCTTCCTGCATCGCCAGGGTGGGAATTTACCCTTGGACGCCAGTATTTTCTTGCCTCCCTCCCCTTACCACTGCCCATTGTTCAAGACGCTTTGCAGACAGGTGGTTAGGCAAGATCGAATTCTTTATTATTGAGGCACGCCGTTTTTCTGTTTCCTACAGGTGATAAACTAGGTGTGCAGCATTGCAGCCGATGGGTGGAACTTGTCCTGACGTGCCGAGTGGGCTGGGAGGCCACACGGACGGTGGTGGTGGAGGATGGGTTGCATACCGACACTGGGCTTTGTGGCTTTGTGGCTGCTCTTACCTGCGGTGCTCCGCAGCGGAGTTGCTCTCTTGAGTTAACTCACTGGTGAGCCAGGCAGCAAGCAGCATGCATCCGTACCCAATGTCATGGATGGCGCTAATTGCTCTGTGCTAATTGCTTTCCTTGGCAGACGCTTTGAACAGGGCTCAGAAAACGGTTAGTAGCCAGATGGGTTGAAGCCTCCCTTGAAGACGCAGGGAGCCCAGTGGTACTTGAGGACAGGCAGGCTGGGAGAGGTGAAAATTCCCCTGACCTGGCGAAGCCCTTCTGTGATGCAGGAAAAAGCAAGGAACAATATCTAGGAGAGCTGGGCAGGCAGCAAGTGTCCTGGGGGTGCAGGGCAGCTCATGGTGGCAGGGTGAGCACAGGCAGCTGCTGCCACAGGTGGGCAGGGCAGGCAGGAGGCACTCGCTGGCCAAAGCACGAGTAAAGGACTTTCCAGTTGGGATCCAGTTGTTGATCCTGGCCCAAATAGGGTCATTGGTATTTAACAAAGGAGCCAAATTCCCTTTTAAGAATCTGGCTGGGATCTGATTGCAGTGCTTCTCCCACAGCCTTCCTCACAACTGCAAGGAATACCAAGTATGAGTGGCATTTGTGTCTGGTAAACACAAGGGAGAATGGGGCTTGTTCTAGCAGAAGTGACTTCAGTTTCTTATTTTCAAGAAATTATTTTGTATTCTTAAGAAAAATGGTTTTAATGATTAACCCTTTCTCAGCAAGTTGGAAATCCCAAATTTAGACCTTCACCAGGCTGATGCTCCCATCTGCCAGTCTTTTGCAAAGCGGTGATGGTCCTAAGGTCCCAGTTACAGAAGAGAAGAATTTATAGTTTGTGGGTAAAAGATGATGTTTCTGTGTATCCTTTTTAAAATACTGATGCCTGTTATCATAATCACAGAATCATGGAATGGTTTGGGTTGGAAGGGACCTTAAAGATCATCTAGTTCCCACCCCTCTGCCATGGGCAGGGGCACCTTCCACCAGACCAAGGTTGCTCAGAGCCCCGTCCAGCTACACTCCTTTGGTAAGAAATGAGTGGCAAAGACCATGTAGTGGGAAAAGATGTCTTTGTCTTTTCCAGGGGCTAAAACCTCAGCTTCAAGGAGCATTTTTGTTTAGATTCGTTCACGGGTCCCTCCTCCACCTTTAGTTGCTGGTGATACATTGTAGGGGGAGTTGTGAGCAGGGAATTAGTTCTGTAAATTGTTTGGTTTGGTTCCAGTCTGACTTCAATAAAACTACAAAATAACAATTCAGGTTGTTCAGGTTTGAATGAAAAAGGTACCTGTTCAGACCAGTTTTTGGTTTGGGTTTGGTTCAACTCCAGTCAACAATGATTGCAGGTGTTAATCCTGCCTCAATAATAGCCCTATTTTGCCTGGTTTTCTGCCTCTTTTAGTCCAGGACTTGAGGTTTCTGGAGTCTGTCATCGATTTTGCTGCTGACTCCCTGCGTGAACTTTGAGCAAGTGGCTTCATCATAGTCTTCCTTTGTTTCTAAGGGAGGTAGGAAGCACCGTTTGGCTCACACGGGTACATGGGAGTTAATTAATTAACATGCAGGCGTGAAACATCTCCAGGAAGAAGGTCATAGAAGTGTGAAAAAATAGATTAATTCACTGCTTCTTTTGTAGCTTTCTGCTTTTCCACTCTTCAAAAGGAAACCTGTGAAACTGCTCAGCCTTCACTGTGATTTAGAGCTGGAACAGGTTGATCGTACACTAAAGACTATCTTTAACCAGCCTTGCACAGTACATACCCAAAAATGTGCTGCAGCCAACTGGCATGATTAATTCAGCGCTACCATTGGCATCTTGGCTGTTGAGACTGGAGAAACAGCTGTACTTGGATCCAGGGAGGCACCACCTAGCAAGACGGTGCTTGGTGGAGCCGTGTGTCATGCCCCATGGCCGCTGTGCTGTCAGACGCACACAGCGCACTGCCAAGTGTGTCATTAAAGCAAGAGCTTTTTGTTGTTCTCCCCTCTCCTGATGGATAGTGCCGGGCAGGTGCCCTCTCTTCTATTTAAATGTTTATGGTCTAGAGGGGAATTGCTTTACCAAGAGGTAGGACATCTGGCAAACAGCACTTTTTCCCTTTTTAATTTCTCCAGCTAATTGCCACAGGTCAGAAGGACCTGTATGTAGATGCTTAAAATCACACCCCTGAGTCTTGTGTGTGTAGGCAGAAGGCTTAGAGAGCCCTCACTGCAGGCAAAGGAAATTGCTGCTTCCCAGCACATCATAATTTGACAACCTATAGAGGCACTTAAGTATGTTTAAGGTGTTTAACTTTCGGCAGTCGAGTTTGAATGTGCGGGCATTAATGTTTACCTGACATGAGAAGGATGAGTCACCTTGAAGCTTGTGCCATGCTTCTCTTCCCATTCTAGTAAGGATTCTCCTTGCGTACCACATTCAATGGCTTTTCAATTAGGAATGCAAATAAGCGCCTTGGTCCTCGTTAGCTCCAGTGGATTTAGCATTCGAGCTCATTGAGTTTTGGAGTTGCACTTTTGGACAGTCAGTGTCCTGCTGCACAGTTTGCTTGAAAGGAAACATTTTCTTTCTCTTCAGCATCCCACTGTTTACAGAGCTTATCTGTGTGGGTTGGTAGCTAAAAGAGGAGCAGGCTTTCCTAAGGTGGAGTGTGCGTGTCACCGTGACAGATGTGGGTTCAGGAGAGAAGCAAGGAAGCTGATCTGCTGAACCAGGCAGGGGTAAGAGCTAGCGAGAACCCAGGAACAGGTGTAAGAGCTAGCGAGAACCCAGGAGCAGGGGTAAGGGCTAGCAAGAACCCGGGAGCAGGGGCACACTTGCTGGGGTGCTTTCATGAGCTGCAAGATGGGATGAGGCCAGGTGTGATACCCTGAAACACGTCAGATCCCATCTGAGTTTCCTTATGGGGAAGGCGTGTGCAATCTCCTCCATCTCTTCTCTTTGTATTTCCATCTGTCTTATCTCCTTTGTTTGTCTCCTTTCTTGTGCCCAGAGCAGTTTGGCATCCTGCGCCTGCTGCTGCTTCATGCCCCGGCAGCCAAACCGCATGGCTGACTCACGGCGTGCACCTTCCCTGCTCCTAACGAGCTCCTCAAACACAAGCTCATTTGGGGCTCCCTGGCACCAAAATACAGCTTGGCCAGTGAACATACTCCAGATGTTGCCCAGAGGGTAGATGTGTGCTCCCTTACCAACAAGTGCAGAAAGAGGCGGGAGCCCGAAGGGCTGTCGGAAGGGACCTGGCTCCATGTCACACCCCGGGGAAGCTTTTCTGTCTGCTGCAGCTGAAGGAAGTTTTGCTGTAGGAGCATTTCCATACTTTCTTCTGTCTTCTCATGTAGGCAGCTTCTCCACCCTTTGCCTTGGCATCACAAATCTGCTGTGTCCTGGAGGGGACTGACCCTGCATCAATGGTCCACGTGCCTATTTGATGGCCTCAGTGCCCTTAGGTTGCAAGGTTCTACCACTCTCTGAACACCTCCCCATCCCACCTCCCTGCATGCTGCAGATACAGCAGGACTGCACAGAGGCGTTGGCTGGGGCAGTCCCTTCAGTAAGATGTGTGCCCATGAGAGGACGTGCTTGGTGGGAAGGAGGTGCTGTTTACGCTGGGTTGTTCCATGTCTTGATGATGGCTGTATTTTTTTCCCCCCTCTGTACGTTAAAAAGCATGATTCACTGGCACCAAGACGTCTGGTTGAAAGTTTTATCTCAGCATACCTGTGCCAGCTTTTCCCTCCAGACCTGGATGCCCTGTTGTCTCAATTGCTGAGTGCTGGAGCATTAAATTCCTGGTGTCTGAACAGTTGAAGCAGGGCTTTGGGGAGGAGTGAGGGAGGGGAAGGTGATTTCTGGCTTGATAATTTGTTTTTCCCTCTGTGTCCAGGGAGGTATCTTCCTCTGCTTTATGTAAGCAGGGCTTGCTTTCCACTCAGGAGTTTTTTTCACTCTCAGTTCTTTCAGACCTCTGGCAGTGGAGGAGCTCACACATCTCATACTGTGAGGATCAGACCCCATCCCTTTCCCTGCTCCAGCAAAACCATGTCTTTCTTCCTTTCTTTCTACACCAACAAGACTGATGTAAAGAAACCAAATCAGAAGACAAGAAATGACTTCTTGCTTGCTGCTGGAATTACACGGGAAGATTCTTTAAAGAAAAACCATTTAACTGCATTTCAAAGCTTTTCAGTGCAGCAGGGAAATCACATTTAGGATTTTTTTTTCAAGAGTTACCGATGCTTTGAAGGGAGAAAAATGAATGGAGTTGTGTTTGCAGAGTTGTTGGCTAGATAGTTGCACATAACAGGTTTCATTTTCTCAGTTTTCTTGTTTTGCTGTGGATATTTACATAATAATGAGATTTTTGTACTTTAGGAATTCTCCTATTTTAGCCATCCATTTGTCTGTGACTCCAGGTTTCTTGTGATTGCAATCCTGATGGCATAATGTCTTATGGCTATGTGGGAGAAATAAATAGACCACATAAAAGCAAAGCTCCGTTTTTCATTGTCCACGTAGCAACACAGGGAAGGCAGTCAGTCAAGAGAGTATTTTGCTCAGCAAAAGTTTTCCATCAGGTTTCCAAATGCCAGGGAAAAAAAAGTTATTTGGTTTTTGCCCTCCTCCATAACTTGAATGTTAAATCTGCCAAGCCCTGCCTTGACAAACGAAAGATAAAAGCTAGAATATCCCATTTAGCAGCAGAAATGAAATAGTTTCATTCAGGTTTATCTCTCTTTCCTCAGCAATAACTAGCACTGTGGCAACAGCTTTTCTCAGCCTGTTATCTGTTTTGTTCTCATTGGGGCACTGGCTTCTCAGCTTAACATGTTCTGTAGTTTATGGAGTGGAGTTCAAAAGTTATCTCCTTGGTGTGATGCTAAGGTTGAAGGAATAATTCCTAATGAGGGGAAATTGCTATTTCATGGGGTCTTAGTTTTGACACAATTGGATAGAGGGTTTTTTTTGGTAACAGAAAACATTTGGTGCTTGAGATCTGTCTGGTCTAGTGTCCTGATTGTGGCCGAAATTGCTGCAAGAGGAGCAGCTAAGTGGCTGCAGTGCGTTATAGTTTTTTGGGGAGGAGACAGGACCAGGACCACGGAGCACGTGCTCTCCAGGCAGGTTAACACCGATGCAAAGCCTTGGTGGAGTACAGGGAATTAGAGTATCTATATCATTGGAGATCTTAAAGAAAAGTTTGTTATTCATCGGCTAGGAATGGCATTAGTGGAGCCGGTCCCATCAGAAGTGACGGTGGGCTAGATAATCCCTGCAGGCTCCTGCCAAAGAGGTGTGCCCCCAAGAAACATCTCTTCAAGGGGCTGTTCTTTGGCGGTCCTTTCCTCAGGATGGCATCAAAAACTCTTGATTACTTTGTGCCACGAAGTGAAAGGGTTTCTAAGTATGAAAACTGAAATAATTTACTAACTGCCTGTTGCTTCACTTTTAGTGATAAAGAGCTTTGGCTGGTGTATTGTGTGGTGGCCATTGTGCTGGCTTAGAAAACAGAGGTAACTTTCATATGATGGTTCACGGGGACAAGCTACACAATGGAAAGAGTGTTTAAGTGGCTTGACTTTTATCTGACAATCACTGCTGGATTTGCTCTGGAGCACAGTGCCCCTTGGGACTCCGTGGCTGGCCGGTGAATATAGCCCTGTGCAGGACGGGCTGGGGATGAGCCTGTGGGGACATGGGGACACAGCACAGGGTCTGCATGAGAGCCTTGTCAGCCGAGAGGGCTGAAAAATAAAAGTGGAACATTGAGATCGTGTGTGCAGGGAGGCAAAGCCTGATGCCAGCGGAGCTTCCCTGCACTTGCATGGAGGAAGGCTTGCAGATATCTCAGTATGCCAGGCGTTTTGGTTGATTTCTCCTGGAAAGGAGTTGTCCTTTGAAGAGTATGAGGCAGATCTTCACACTGGCATCTGATTTTGTGAGTCTTAAATAGTAATTACTGGGTGATTTGCCAGCAGCAGAACAGCACTGCTTGCGCTGCTGATGTGATCAAAGGGAGAAGGTGAGAAGGACAGATGCTTTGCAAGTCAGGATTTCAAGGAAATCCATCTCGGTTAAAGTTTATAAAAACTGCTCTTAGCCAACAGACCTATAGCGTGTCTTTATAAATACAACAGCCTTGAGCAGCAGTCCCTGCTGAGTGGTGCCTGGGGATTGCTGTTTTTAGGGGATATTAGAAGGGCTAGGAAAAGACAGCAAAATACAACCACACACACCCAAAGACCAAATGCTGTTAAGTATCCAGAATTGATCTTCTGAGTCTGGCTGTTGTTTCCAAAAATGCCTGCGTGGCTCGGGGCAGGTTTAGTCTGACTGTGGTTTGTTTTGCCCATCGGCAGCATCAGTGGTGCTGCGCTGTGGATGCTGGCCTTGTAGGGATTGGCTTGGCAGCAACCACTCCTGCAGGAAAGCTTCTCTCTTGCTTCACCTTGTAGGTCTGGAGATCTGGCAACAAGTGCTTTTATGTAAGACCATTTTTATACATAGAACTGTGCAGGAAGAGATATTTTTTTTTTCTGAAATAAGAGTGCCTTCTTCCAAATTAGCTTAGTCTACAGCTTACGTTATCCGTTTTGAAAAGGCGTGTGAGCATGCCAAATACCAGTGTCTGCACATAGATACTGGCAATAATGAAGCTGCTGTCCATTTGCACCCTGCCTTGTTCCAAAATAACTTTCATGTCTAGACAAAGGATGCAGCTCACCTTCAATGCTTGGCTGTCCCTTCTGTTTGTTTTGCTATTACATAGTAATTAAGATATTAATTTATTTTAAAACGTTCCAAGAAATGGCTCTGCAACGCCATTGTTTATGTAAGAGAGAAAGAAATTCATAATTTATTGAATTTGTGTGTGTTCTGCTGGGATTATTCATTGGAGAAACGTACTAAGTGATTTTTTGTATCCTAGTAACCAACCGTGGTTGCTTTCCATGAATAATCTTTAGTTTAACTTGACCAGCCAAATCTAGATGGGAAAACTCAAGTAAATTGAATTTATCAAGGCAAATAATTACAAGGCACAGACAGCTTTTTGCAGGTGAGAGAGAACAAATTTTTTTCTTCCTTATTTAACTACATAATAATCAGTTGACACATGCTATCTGGAGAGTCTGATTTTACCCAGCAGAACAATAGTGGAAGTTTGAGTCGTTACGAGCTAAATTTCAAAACTTGATTTGTTTAATATTCATAATTAATTAATTGGTTAAACCAGTCCTTTCCTCCCTCAAACAAGCAATGTGATGGCTTCCAGCACTTCCTAATAGCAGTGCAGATTATTTCCCTTCTATGGGTGCCAGGGTGGGAAGCCCGGGGCGGGGGTCCCCATGGCTCCCAGTTCCCAGCTCTGCTGCCAGCCCATCTGCCTCACAAGGATGCTCTGAGGCTTATTTACTAGAAGGCTTTGTGAAGCCCTTTCCCCCCAAAATGCTGGCCCCACGTGGAACAGCCGGAGTTTATCATGTAATGGAAGTGCTGGCATTTTTCTCCTTTAAAATTTATTTTGATTAAAAATTAGCCCCTTTGCGAAATTGAGTTTTGAGGGATCATGTTTCTTTTGCAATGCCTCTTGCTATCTGAAATATGAAAAGCTAGTTTTAGAAGCAAAACAAAAATTTGCTTCCGAGCTCCCTGAACATGTTTACTATTTCTCCCACCCTCCTCAAGCATTCGGCTGACCATCTCTAAGCAGAGGGCAGAGGTACATTCCTCCCAGAGAGGTCAAAACCACTTCTCATTTTAAAACAAACTATTTTCAAACCATCTTTTTGTATGCATTCCTATTTAGTAAATGTTTATAGACCCGTAAAAAAAAAAAAAAAAAAAAAAAAAAAAGCACTCCTGTAGGTACGGAAGTCTATGGGCACGCCAGTAGAATCAATCACCAAACCACGTCAAGCAGCCCTTAGCTAATCGCTCAGTTTTTCCTTTGAGATGAGATTGATGGTGCAACCTCATGAGACAGTCCCAGAAAGAGGGAGAAGCTTCCCTTGTGTGCCTCTGGATTTTGACCATATTTTTCCTCTCCCTGATGTGCTCCCTGCCCCTTGTATCTTGAACACAGCCCTGCACTGAGCAGTCCCTGCTTCCATCTTCAGTGGCCTAAAGGTGATGGGCAGAAATGTTAGGCAGGTCAGTGCTGAGGACCCTTCTGTGCTTTAATTCCTGTATTTTCCCTTTCTGTGCCTGTATTCCTGTACTGAGCCAGGGCATCACTTTGGAGTAGTTGCTCTTGTGCATCTCCAGCCATCATTCATCACCGCAGGCTCATCTCCTTGGGTCTCTGCCCTACAGACTCAACACTTTTGCAAAGCTCTGCCTGAATTTTTTCGTAATCTTTTTACCCGGGGCTAACAGCGGTGTGGGAGCACAGGTTGTGACTTGTCTCTCTCTGTGGCAATGAAGGGGCAGCTGAAGGGAGCGATGCTGCCTTAGAGCTCACCGCTGTTGCCTTGGAGGGTTGTGGCGTTTGGGACCTGAAATGCTCTTTCTCCAGGGAAGTCACAGTTTCCCCAAAGAGGTGTTCAGGCAAGGCATGGTTGGTGGCAGAGGAGGTGTTTGGGGTGTAGACACAGCACTGCCTGGGATCCACGCTGGGGAGCAGCCCGGGGACTTGGGGGGGGACGGGGGACAGAACAATTGAGACAGACATGCCAGCCGAGCTCCATCCTTCTGGCGGCCCTGCATAACCCTGCCAGGGCTTTGCCCGATGTGGATATGTAGGTCCAACAAAGGGAAGGAAGAATTCTCCACATCCCAAATGCCGTGGGCCTGTCCTGCTGTCACAGGATGCAGAGCTGCCGAAAAAAATTCAAATTCAGCAGTTACTGCTGTGAGAAATGAGGCATCAATGCAAGGCAGATGGGACAGATAGGAGCAAAGGGCAGGAGCTTTAGGCACAGGCGGTACTTGAGGAACATTGTTCCCTTGCTGGGGGAGGCTCCCGGTTCCGCCTTTCTGCCTTGGAATGGTTCACAGCATGGCTGGGTGTGCTCTGGGGAGAGTCTGCTGGTATTGCCCCACCAGCAGGTCTTCCTTATTAGGTGGACATTGGTTTTTGTTGTTGTTGTTGTTGTTCTTGTTGTTGTTATTATTATTATCATCATCATCATCATCATCATCTTCTAATATGCTGTTTTGCAGCATCTTGTGTTCTCCAAGCAAAGGAAGTCATGCAATCAGAGTGCTTCTATATGCTATTAATACGTGACCATATGGCACCACTCATGTGCAGATGAAGGCTCCTGATGGTTTAGCAACAGCATGAAATGTTTCTGTTATTGATCCTACTTGACCAGGGTGGCCTAGAAAAACCTAAAGGGGCACAGAAGGACATGCTGCTGTCTCACTGAGCTCTGCATGTGTAGGAAGTTGAGCTGGAAAGCATCCCTGAATTTGCCGTGGTCAGGCAGGCACCTGTGCCACCCTGAGCTGTCAATGGGCAGGTTTGCTGGTCCCATGTCCCAGGCTCTGTCCCCAAAAAAACCCGCTGTGGTGCTAATGAAGGGGCTTACTCACTGGGAAACAGATTTTTAGCGTATCTCATCATGCACAAAAGCATGGGAAATGGAAGGGGCAAAGGGGGCTAGGTTGGGGCAGGTATTTGGGATATGTTATACATGCCAGGATGATGCTGAGGACAGGCTGCACCACTTCCCGGCCCCTTTAGCTCGTAGTGGTCTGCCTGTCCATCAGAAAAAGCTGAGACACGTACCAAAGTGCATGCACACCTTGCTGTGGCACACGCAGCATGTAGGTACTGGAAGTCCCCCATGGACCTGAGCTGATGGAGCTGTGCCAGGGTGGACGTTGGCCACTGCAGTTCAGATGATTTTCAGCGTTATTTTTAGACATCTTGAGTGCAGTTCGCTTTAGCTGAAGCCAATTCCTCGATGTGCTGGCAGACGAGGGGTTGCGTGGATGGAGTGTGCCTGCTCGGGGGGGAATGTGCCTTTCTGTGGGATGCAGGGAGGTTTCAGGGAAGCCGAGCCTCTCCCCTTCTGCCAGCAGCAGATCGCTGCATGGGATGAGCTCCTTAAGAGACAGCTTTCCTGCAGCTCTTCAAGTGACCGCTCAGATTTGGTACTTCAATAAGGTGCTCCGTGAGCAGTGGCACCCGTAACGCCCAGTGCCTGGTGGGTTTGTGACCAGGGGGATGTCTGTTTTGATGACTTCAGACTTTCCATACATTTGGCATCCCTTCTTCAGCACGTTGGCAGCTCTTGAGTCCCTGGGAGATGATGCAGGTAGCACACATGGCATGGGAGACACTCGGTGCCTTCTATTGTGAAGAAGCGGAGGGACAGTGTGTATTGTGCAGCTGCCTGTGTTTTATTGTGGTCACAAACACCAGAGGCTCTAAGCTGTCAACATGTAATTGTATATTTTTTGTCTGGTGATAAATTTTTTTTCTACCAAAATAAAAAAATAGAAAGGAAAGAACCAAAAGAACCACCCAAAGAGAAAGAAATTCTTTCTCTCCACAGTTTTTCATATGTGATTTATAGGTGTGTTTTTCCAAGTAATTCCAAACAAGGCCAGTGAGTGACTCTGAATTAAAGTTTGATTTAGTTAATTGAAACAAGAGCCATCTGGGTAGAAATGGGAGGTTTTAGACAGACCTTTATGTTGTTTCGTATGGGATTTTTAAAATTTTCAATTCCATAGCTACTAAGGAGTGTGCTGTTTGGCAGTACAGTGGGGTTTTATAGGTGATCTATGAAGAATAAAAAAAATAATAACACAGCTATAAAAATGACAACAGCTTGCAGCTCTGTAGTAAACTCTTTTGAAGGTGTTGACCAAGTGTGCTCTGCTGAACCATGGTCCAAGCTCCACATTAAAAAGGTGGGAAAACATGATGAGAACCAGTAGTTGACATCCAGGCAGGCATCCACGGGCGATGACTGTGAGGTCGCAGTGCTGTTTGTTTGCTGTGTAAGCCACACATTCACCCTATCTCTTGGGAGTGATTCCTTCCTCTGGGGGAGGGAGCAAAAAAAGGCTTTGGCCTTTTTCTGGCCAAAAAAAGCAGGCATTTATCTTCAAGAATGCAAGGAATTGTCTGTTATCTCCAGATTTCTTCGGTTCACCTGCCTTTATCATGTCTTGGCTGCAGTAACAAGAAGGGAGAGTAAAGGGAGAAAAATGTTGATGTTGACTTAGGTGTGCTGGAATCAAATCCCACTGGTGTTAAGAAGATTGACATGGAGGCTTAAAAATAAATGTCTCTTGCTCAAATCCTTTTTGTGTTGAAATAATTGAAGATATTTGAGATGAAGAAAGAGGCTGAGGTCATTGTGTGTCCAGTAATGCTATGCCTATATTTTCTTTTGTTTGGACAGTTTAATGTCTTGAAGTGGCTCTTGTTTCCTCTTATTAATTCCTGTAAATAAAATGAAAAGGCTCTCACAGCTCAGCCATGCAGTACCAAGTATTGCACAACCACCAGCCTCTTGGACTGGCTTCATAGCTTAGCAGAAAACTATGCATTTAACCAAGGAAAAAAGGATGCATCTTTTTTAATGGAATGTTTTCCTATGTTTCTAGACCAGCAAAGAACTCTCTTCTTATTTTTTTTTCTCTTTTAAACATTTTTGGCTTTAATTCTGAAGATGTACTGTATTTAGAAAAAGCTCTAGCTTATTTGACTGAACATTAACTAAACCAGCCAACAAAATATGCGATATTATTGTATAGGTTGGACTGGACATGAGTTGAATGAAGTTGCCAACCCCTCAGATCACTTGGAAAGAGAGTTTGGCCAGTCTTAAACGTATTTAAAATCTCCCTGCTGGTAGAGTGTTGGCGTGGGGCACCAGCCCACCCAGCACAGGCTGGGCTCAGCCCCTGTGCAGTGACCAGTGACCCGTGGAGTTCCCACCACCACAAATCCAGTTGTGCTTTGCAATGCCTCCAGGGAAACTAGCCCGGCAGAGTGGGATTGCTGTGCTTTCCCCCCTGATTTAATTATAACCAGTTATTCCCTTCCCTTTGCCCTGTTTTGGATTCTTTACATATTGTTTCGGAAAAGCTTAGTGGAATCGAAGCCTTTGTATATATAAAATATAGGATGATTGAAGACCTGGCCACTTCTTTATTTAGCTTCCTCAGCCATGCGTTCCTCCCAAAGCATTTTCCCCTCTTGCTGCCAGATCACTGTTTAAACTGTGTGTAAATATAAAAGGAACTATGGACAACATTTAAAAATGCTGCACCATGTTGGGAGCAGGGCTTGCTGGAAAAAACACCTTTCTAGAGGCCTTTTTCCCCCTTTTCCTGTGGCTTTGCGGCTCCCTTTGGGCGGATCAAAAGCCCTGTGTGGGTGCCACTGTTAAGTCTAATGGCTCCCTGGTTATCCATCCCTGTTTGGACTGAAATAGCTCCACTGTTTTTTCTTTTAAACTGAACACTTTCCTGTCCTTTGAGTACAGAGAAGTAATTAGGAGGGGAAAACAAAAAAGGACCCTTAGAACCACCACGAGGAGAGGAGATAAAGACGAAAGAGGCTTCTGTAACAAATCTAAAGCAAAGAAAAATTGCAGGTTTATTCCTTTTATCAGAAGGCTTTCTTGGGAAAAGTTGAAGGCAGTAATGAAGGGGCAGGCTCTCCTTTCTGCACCTGTAGCATCACTGTGAGTGCTGATCTCGCCCTTCATCTGCAGCCTTTCATCCCCTGTAGTCCTGGCACTGGACAATTCCTGTGCTTATGGGAAGGTTTTCTTGTGCTTTTACTGGGTGTGGAAAACACGCTCGGCTTGTAACGCTTCTCGGCTTGAGCATCACGTACCCCACCTGAGTCACCCATGGTGCAGCTCAGCTGTAGCACGGTGCGGTGTGGTACACACGCAGACCCGGGAGGGTTCGGACAGCACATTTTATGTACTGGCCTTTCTCCAAACATGCTTTTTGGAGGTGGGAAGGGTGTAAGGATGAATTGCACACAGGCCAAATTCAGAGGGACGGGGATAATGTAAACACTGGCTTTTAGGGTGTTTTCAGTGAAGCTACATTACCACTATTATTTTTCAAATCTTTTTTTCTCCCTGTTTCATAAGCTGCCCTCCTGGTGCAGTGCCGTCATGCTGCCTGTCTGTAGGGGATGGGTGGGTTTCCTGCATCAGGGAGACAACAAAATTCTTTCCCTCTTTTTGTTCCTGTCTGTGCTGAAAGCGACACATTGACAGGCTGTGGGGAGGATGTGCCAAGCTCCAGCCCTCTTTCCATGAGCCCTGTATTGAAACCATGGGATGGAATAAAATTGCCGCTCGGAGGATATTAAAAGGGAATGCATTTCATTTTCCGATTTCATTAAAAGCCATTAACATTGGAATGACATGGTCACTATTTATAAACTCCCAGTGCAGATGACTTGGTACAGCTGGTCAGAAGAAAAGAGGTACAATGGGAACAGGGAGCCTATTTGCATGGACGGTTGTTACGTGCTCCTCTGGCATTGCGGGGAGATGGGAGGGCATGGGCCCTTTTGGTGTCAGTGATTATGCCGGTCGCATGTTCTTGTAACTCTTCAACAAATCACGGTCATGATTGGAACATGAAAACACCAGTTCAGAACAATCATTTTAAAATATAAAGCATCGCTCTGAAAAACACGTGTGAGCTGTCTGTACCGCCTGTAAGGGAAAAGTGGTCTTGGGAGTGAAGTCGGAATTACTGAATGGAGAGGAACTGGGGGTAAGGAGACAAACCCAGATTTGTTTTTTAATCTGTGAAAAATACTCCAGCTAGGTTCTTTTCTATGAGGTGTGGTTAATCAGAACCATACGATGGGTCGGTCTCCTGCAGCCACAGCAAGGGGGTCCCTCCCCACCTCAAAGCGAGAGCCACGTGGTGGCCTCAGGTCTGGAGGGACCAGCAGCACTCCCTGATACAGCAGGGTTTTTGGGTCTCTCAGGTCACCCTCAAGCTGTTTGCAGTCTCTGCTGCAGCAGTGAACACTGCTGGCCTGGAGCAAGGAGGAGGGGGAAGGGATCTCTGAGACGGACCCCAGTGGTACAATATCCTGTAAAGTGAAGAACGTATCTGTGTCTGTCTTGATGCCATTAAAATCCGTATTTGAGCCATGCCGAAAGACAATGAAGACAAATTCCTTCTCCTCTAGTGACTGCAGGAGCAGTCATTAGAGAAAAAGGTGCCCCGACCCATGTAGTGTGGGACTGGCCTTGAGTCAGGCTGTGGAAAAGGGGAATGCACAAGGAAAACGGAGCCTGGCAATGGCAAAGGCATTGCTGAAACTGGGGACCTTGGATGCTGGCCTTCTAAGCTGGGTTTAACTTGCAGTGAGCACAGTGTGCTTTGTTTAACAAAACTGGTATCAGGAGACCGTAGTGGGCTTCAGACCTGCCCAGAGTAACAGCCATTGGAAATAGTTTAACACTGTAAATCCCTGGAAATTGTATGAATTCAGTATTTCTGTGTGAATTCAGTAAATCAAATCAGGACCCAACCGCCATAGAGAACATGAGGGTTTTCATCCACATCTCTGCCCCTCTCCTCCCATCTTTGGCTGTCCAGTTGAGACCAGTCTTTCCAGCCTGAAGTGTTGCATCCTTTAGTGGTCTCTGCTTTATGGTGCACTTTATTGTCTGTTTCTAGAAAACAATGAAAATAATAAATCACAAAAGTACATCTTTTACTCACTGAACGACAAGCTGAGCATGTAGATTTGGAAAATATTTAGTCTCCCAACCTAGAAGTCCTCAGAAACCATTTGTGGAGTTGCTTAAATAGACGTCAACTGCTTACTTCTCATTGCTTTTGATCACCTCCCAGAAATGTGCTATGGTCTCTCAGTTGAGGACTAGAAGATAAAGTGAGCTGAGCAGCCCTCTGCTCTCCCCAAGTTAAACTTAACTTTCTAAACAAGGTAATAATCTTGCAAAAACATCATATGTCAAGTAAGAGGCACAGGTTTGCTCTCCTGGTTTGTGAAGTCATACGTGTTGCATATGTGGTGTATTAGTGAGAACATCGTCCAAAAATTCCCTATAGGAGGTATAGTAAGAGTGGCTGATTGATTATTTCTGACAAGATGTTTTTATCTTTAGCCAGTAGTCAGAAGTTTCATCTAGATTTGTATCCCATATTTTATGACTTTCAATTCCCTGACATCTTTCAGAGCTCTTTGGCTTGTGAGCGTGGCCTTCTGACTGACACGAGCCGGTGGACTCAAGCGCTGAGGCCATATAACGGATTACAACAAGCTGTGCCATTTCCAAGGCTCCTCATCTATCACGCAGCTGCTTTCATCATGCACACCGAAAGACTTAAGCAGGGATTATGGCATGAACCCTGCCTTTTCTCTATCCCTCTCCCTGTTGCTCTTGCTCTGTCTCTCATTAACCAAGTCTAAGAATGTGTTACTAGAGTTGCAGACTCATTGACCCAGATTTGCTAATAATATGGGGGAAAGGAGATTTTTTTCCATGCTTAATCGCTGGCTTCTGTGTATTCTTAGTGCTATTTATATGCAGGAGAACTAAAAGCCTGTAATAAAGATGGGGCCAACATTGCAGCAAAATTAATCTATGCACGCGGTGAGAGGCACAACAGGAGAGAGACGGGGGAACAGGGAGGCAGGGGTGAGCGGAGGTGGACTTAGCTATACGTGCAGACCCAGCAGTAGATTTTTTTGATAGCGGACCCTGCTCCTGCAGCCTGATCGACAAGACCATACTGATTTAGCTCAGGGCTCCCCACTTTGCTCTGAAAATGCCACACTGTCAAAGTCATGCACTGGCTGGCTTTGTGTCAAGGTCGATTTCCTTCACCACCAAAATGCAAAGTCAAGCAGAAGGTCTGGAAGTGGGTTGGGAGAGTATTCCTGCCTGATGTGGGAGAGCGCTGGCTCTCCCCCCTCTTTGGGGCTCATGATCACTGCGCGGTTGTGGCAGATTAGCTATCAATCAGCACTTTTCATCCTCAGAGCAGACCTTCTGTCATGGTTTATTTTCTGCTTCAAGCCAGCTGGTGGATCTTGGAGACAGACATTGGTGTTTCATCTGCGCTTGCTGCCTTTTGGCTCCGATGCTGGTGTCATGATGTGCCATCCAGCTAACCAGGAATGCTGGGGCCCGGCACTGGCTTTCCTGTCAAGGCAACCGTTCTTTTAAATGATGGGGTTGAACTTGGCATTTGTATGAGCAAGGAAAGGGCTTAATTTGAAAGGAGCAGCGGTGCAGAAGCTCGTTTCCTGAGGACGTGGTGGGAGATGGGATGGAGCAGCCTGGAAAATACTGCAAGGTCCTGCTGGAATTGCCCGTGTTTGCTGGTTGGAGAAAAAGGACCAGAACAAAAGGTTTTTGCCTAATGCAGTGGGCAGACACCTCTCTGCTTTCATGGAGGAACACCTGCAAGACCAGAATAAATGTGTCATTAGCCTCTGCCTAGAAAAAAATAATGGATTTTAGCTTTTTGTTTTTTAAAAATCCCCTATAAAATTTTTGGTTTCAAGCATTAGCCACAGAAGCAAGAGGGTTTTCTCACTTGAAAATCCTCGTAGAGGCAGGCACAACTTGATTTTGTGAGGTAAAGTCAATCCCTCTTCTCTGCTAGGGATTTTTGTGGACTGTTTTGCAGTGAAAAATGGTGTATGTCCATTAGATATTTGCATTGAGAGTTACCTCAGTGCCACAACACACTTTCTTTTAATGCAAAAACTTCTGTCTTTCCTCCTCTCCTCCTTCCCAAATCAGTCTTCTAAAAAATGTCACATTTCCTGCAATTCACTGCAAGCTCTTCAGTCTCCCCTTAATGCTTCAATTTCTGTCTCACTCGATTGGAAGTGAACCATGTGGGGGTTTTTAACTCCCTGGAAATTTGTCTCAGGTTAGAGGACCAGGCAGGGAGACCTTTACATCAAAACAGGGCTCTGGACTGGTCATGCAAACCACAGGAATTTAAATGGGGGATATTTATTAACTGTCAAGTTGAGTTTTCCAGTGTTCAAGCCAGCAGGATGTTCAGAAATGAGGCCAATTTTTTTGTAGCAGCCTTATAGTGCATTTGGTAGCCTAACTTTACAAATTCACACTGGTGAGTGTGGAATAGGCGACACCAGTGCTTCCTGCAGAGCTCCCCAACACATTTGCTGTCTTTAAAAACAGAAAAAAAATGTCTAGGCAGTTCACTAAATTTATATGTGAACAGATTTTTATCTCTTGTTCTCAGAAGATAAGATTGTGTTGGAGCAGAATCCTGTTTTGTGTTACGGTTGATGTTTGTTATCTGCAGTAACAGCCTAGCCGGCTTCTTCCAGCCTCCAGCAAGGCTCCAGCCCGTGCGCCAGCATCGTCTCCAGCAGTAAAGATGCAGTGGGACGAGTGTGTCGAGGACCGTGCTTTTACTAGACCGCACCGTGATTGACGTTTGCTTTGCAAGGGTTGTTTCTACAGGCTTGTGAACATGCAGTAAACTTGACCTCCTTGTCCCCACCCATTGGGATTTTCCTATTTCAAAGCAAAAGCCACCTGCCCCCTCTCTCCAGATGCCTTGTTTAATGTTCAACAGGGTTGTTGCAGCAGCAGCAACCCAGCTATCTACTGTAGTAGGAAAAAGTTCTAATGTTACAGATAAAGCAGCGGCCATAAAGATAAGATGCAGGCGTGTTAGGTGGGTTCCCTTTTGCCTGTGCAGGGAGCATTAATGGATAGATTTTGGGCTGCACACTGCTGCCTTTCAGCCTTTTCTCTGAACGACATGGGGAGACCACACTCCAGCTGCATGCCGATGAGCTGTATCTCCTGTGAGCTGTTCACCTGCTGGGTAGTGAACCCAGGAATTTCTGTTCCCTTGATGTCCTTGCTTTATGCATTATGCATCCCTGTTTGGCACCTGGCTGCCTCATAATTTGCTTGCCTTGTGATCCTGCACATCTTTTGTCATGGATTTACTTGCAGTGGGTCTTCAAGAAAGGGCTGGGAGACCCAGACAATGTCTTTGGAGGCAGAGTGTGGATGTATCAGCAGCACATGGGGAAGGCAGTGCTCTCCTCTGGCTGTCAGGCTGCCCTTGCCATAGCTCTCTGCTGCAGCTCTGGGTTATTCCCGTCTCCCTCATTTTAGGGCTGTTGGTAGTATTATTCCTGCCCGGCTTGTCAGGGCAAGTGAAGGCAGGATCAGCCTGGCTTAAGGTGAACTCTCCAGCTAAGCAGCCTCCTCCATCCTGCGCCCCGGAGAGCAGCAGCGTTGGAGAAAGCTCTTCATCTGAATTTTGTCTGCTGCTGTCAGTGGGATTACAGTGCCACAGCAAACCCAATGCTGTGAACAAATGGGTGAAAAAAATGTTTATTTTTAGAACTGGAACCGTGATAAATATGTGGAATTTGTCCAGAGTCTGTCTGCTGTACCTTTCTGAAATGCAAAATACATGTTTGTTAAAATACCTCTCCAAAGGTCAGCATAACCTAAGAAATAAATGTGCTGGCCTTTTGGAAAGCAGGTGAGGTTTCAGATGTGCAATAGCTACTTGGAGTAGATTGCGTGGGCCCCCATAACCCAAATCTGTTTCAGTGCCACCCGTGTGACGCCGTAAGGATGTGGATGGAAATGCTGCCTTTCTGAAGGGGTTGCTTTTGCATGTTTCAGTGAGGAGCCCTGCACCATTCCTAATCCTTCAGTTCAGCTTTTTCTTCCAGTTTCCTGGCTTACTTCATATTTGCTGAAGCCCTGCGCGGGCGTTTGAGGGACTTACGCTGTGAGCATCATGTTTGCAGTTGGTGAGAGTAGGGCTCAAAAACAGAAAACTGAAATGAAAAGAAAAAAAATGCTGGATGGGACCTCAAGGCATCACCCAGGGGGACCCATTGGATTTGTGTCCCATTTAATGATCTAGCCAGCCTGCTGACATGCTTACAGGGCTCAGGGGCTGAAGTATTTGGGAACCTTACAGGTTTTAATCCTTTTAGCTTGCTGCGAGGTGGAGGAACACAATTACTGTCTCTTCGGCAGGGAAGCGAGGCATAAAGAGAAGAAATCACTTGCTCAAAGCGTTCTAAGAATCTCAGAGCTGAAAAAAAGAGTTGACGTAGCTCTTAGCTGCCTGTCACAGTATCAGGCACCCTTGGGCAGGGTGGCATTTCTGCCATGAGCTTGGCTGCCATCGTCCCACTGATGGTCTTTTGGGTAGGAAAGCACTGACGGGAGAGGGGAGGGTATGGAGAAACAGCAAAGGGACTGAAATGTGACCCAAACTACAGAAGGCGAGCCACAAAGTAGGGCAATTCAAAGGCACAAACATCCTGTTGAGCTTGCCTAGTCCCCGTCGGTACGTAACGAGTAAAGCACATGCCCGAGCTGAGCTTCAGGCATGTTTCGGTGGGAAAGCGCTGCCTCCCCTGCCTTGGGTTATGTCAGGCTTTATTCCTGGTGGCAGCCGGCAGGTGTTCATGCGAAGGGGGAGCAGCATTATAAATAAATTATCCATTCATTTCCTTCTGGGGACTTTCCTATTGTTTAGCCACAATACGTTTTCCTGTTTTTTTTTTTTTAAAAATAATAAAAAAAAAAAAACCCAAAACAAAAAAGTGCCAAACCCTGCCCCCAAGCTCCTCTTTGGCAGGGTGGACCCAGAGCTGCGTTTGAAGTGGGTGCTCTTGTCATCGCTTTTCCGTCAGTTGTGCTGCTGTCACTGTCACTCCCGCCTGGGTCCTGCCTGCTTTCCGAAAGCAGTGTGAGAAGTACCTGCCTGGCAGCCGTGCCGATGGCATCGCGTCCTGCCACGCTCCGTCTTTGCACATGGCTTTTCTCCGGCAGGTCGATGTGGGAGCAAGGCTGGTGCTGCGCAGGAGATTCTTGTGATAGCGGAGAGTACAGAAGCTCTCTTCCCTCCTTCCTCCTCCTGGCCAGCACAGGGATGTTGAGGCCGGGGCACTTGCTTTCACAAGAGAGTTTTTAACCATTTTAGAAAATAATGCAGCTCAATGGATTATAAAATGAAGGCTGCTCTGTGTGGGGAGTCTGTTGCCTGGCAAAGTGTGGTGTGATGTGAAGAGCAGCACAGAGCCCACTGGCTCCCACAGGAGCCCCTCAGAGGCTGTCCCAGCAGCGACCAGCAGTGGTTTGCTTAATCCACATCCCAGCTGAATGGCACAAAGGCTTTGTGAAAAAACGGGGAGCTGTTTGTGGGAAAGTGTGGCCGGGGGAGGATTCATCCCTCGCTGCTTGGGGTCGCTCGCCCAGCACTATGTACTGGCGGGGTTCTTGCCACCATGCCTCCCTCTGCTAAGGAAACCCCAAACCATATTCGCTCTGCAGCAGCATCGTTTGTTTGGAACGTTTACAGGCAAATACATGGAGCAGCACCCACATGAGCTGCGGGTGGGTCTGTTCTGAGAGCAGCCATCTTCTGCATTTTAGCTCTTTAGGAGGCAAGAAATGAGATTTCTCATGGAAACACCCAAGAGAAATACCCGTACCTCCTGTAAGCGTGGTCAGGGCTGACCCCACGGACCCCGGGAGCCCCCTCCTGCACTGGGAGAGCCCAGGGGGAAGCCTGGTGCACAGCACTGCTGCGAGCAGAGGTGCTGTGCTGGGCAGGGGGATCATCCCGAGGGGATTTAACACCTGGGTGGGTTGCTTCTCTCCTCCCTGTCTCCCCTAGGACTCTGCCTTCATGGCCCTGGCATGGAAATGGCAACCCCCCCACTGGTGTAAGAGCAAGGATATATTTATTTCCATTAGTGTACAACAGGATTAACCATTACCTTGTGCTATGCAGCAATTGTCACATGCAGTACGGATGAAGAGATACAAAAGACCTTTTATTTAGCTGCTGCGTTTGCCTGTCATCATTTAGCCTTGTCCTTTTTGTCTCGATGCAAACAGCAGCTTTTTGCCTTTGTAGCTCTTTGACTCCTGTTGCAGATGCCTGATTTCAAGGGCTAATCCTGTGTTCGGACCTTGCCTAGGACCCCTCTTCTCTTGCATGTTTAGACCCTGTTAGTCCAGCCACAGATGCAAGCCCCAGCCTCTTGCTGCCCTACCTGGTATGGTTTTGCTTGCAAAAGAAGGTGTCACAATTGCAGTCTCCTGCCAGCTTTCCCAGCCGAGCTCTCAGCATCCTCTGGTGTTTCTTTCCAAGAGAGGAAAACGTCAGAAAATCCTTCTCTTGTCACGAAGCAAAGCCAGGGGTTACACACAGGGAGGAAGCAGCTTGAAGGAGGGGCCAGGCAGGCAGCTTCTAAAGCTTCAAATGTGGCAGAATATTTCCAGAATGAGTGTGTGCCTGTGGTGCAGTTTTATATTTAACAAGGTGACTTTGAGAACCCAGGATGCCTTCCATTTTTGCTTCAAAAATCTGCAAAGCCAGGTGCAAAGAGGAGGAGAGGGAGTGGGTGGGAAATCAGGAGACTGAAGTGCCTGTAGCACCGCGGCGGTGGTGGTGGTCATGGGAGCCCTGGTGCTGGAGCAAGACCCTGTGTGTTCAGGGATATGCAAAAGAGATTGTCTCCACCTCAGGGAATTTATAGCCAAGGCTTAAGATTAAAAGTTGAGCTTTTTTCATTTCTGCTTCACGCTTCTGTGAACTTCACTTTAGGCCTCAAATCTGCTTTTCTTGAAATTGGTTTCGAAATTGCTATGGCTCCTTCCATCTGTAAAACGAGGATGGCAGGATTTCTGTGCCATCTGCGGTGCTGTGAAGCTGAAAACAATCATCATTTATAAAGTGCTTTGAGCTCAAATGGGAGGTTCTGTGTAAAAGCAAGGCGCTGCAGGATGAAACGTTCCTTAGTGTGCCAGTTGCATCTGATATCTAAACCAGGGGCTGGGTTGAAATTTTGGAAGAACAGTCTGGTGGTGCAGAGGTAGTGCTCCAGCTGCTAAATGTCTTGGCTTGTGTTGTTCGAAAGCCCCTATTCTTTGTTATAAAATTAAGGGACAGAGAAGCCAGTGGCTGCATGTCCCACAAAAATCAGTATCCTACATCCGTGTTCATCTTGAGCACCTCTGATCTTAACAGCCACGATTCACAGAGATGGTGTGATGCTGGCCACCAGCTGGTGGTGTAACAGCACACGCATCGCATATAGGGAACTCAGGGCCACGGTCACAAGTGTTAAGCCTTTCTGAGTGCAATAGGATGCATCTGATGGGAACAGAAGGATGTTCGTTTTCATTTGCAGGGCACGGAGGGGAAGCTGCCTAACCTTTGCCCCAAGACCCACATTTGCCTTTATATTTGCATAAAGCTGGGGGCCAAACTGGTGCAACAGAAAGCAGATTGTGGCCAAGTACAACATTTTAAGATTAAATAGTGCAGTTCCCAGCGACTAATGCAAAGCATGCGTGGCAAGCCAGTTGCACTTGCCCGGGCTGAGCTAACACATGGTTGGGGTCAAGCACTTCTAACGGAGCCACTGGTTTCTCCTTTTTCAGACACAAGCCACCAGACCCGCTCCGTCTCCAGCCGCCCCTACTACAGTTTGCCCAACAGCAGCCATGAGAGACGCTCGGTCCTCGCTATCACGGAGCCACCACGTTTCCATTCCCAAGCCAAAGGCAAGAACGTGCGTCTGGATGCCCACTCCCGCAAGGCCACACGGAGGAACAGTTTCTGCAACGGGGTGACCTTCACTAACCGGCCCATCCATCTCTACGAGAAAGTCAGGCTGAAGCTGGTGGCTGTGCACCACGGCTGGAGCGGAGCCCTGCGCTTCGGCTTCACCATTCACGACCCGTCGCAGATGAGCTCTGACGAGATACCAAAGTACGCCTGTCCGGACCTAGTGACCCGACCTGGATACTGGGCCAAAGCTTTGCCAGAGAGGTTTGCTGTGAGAGACAATATTTTGGCCTTTTGGGTTGACCGTCATGGGAGAGTCTTCTACAGTATTAATGATGAGGAGCCAATATTGTTTCACTGTGGTATTAAAGTTTCCGGTCCTCTCTGGGCACTCATAGATGTCTATGGAATTACCCATGAAGTGCAAATCCTAGGTAAGTGTGTGTTTTGGCCCGTGGCTTGCCCTTCTGGTTGCTGTTTCCACAGAGACATGACTTGTAGAAAAGATGCATCACCTATCTGGTTGATCATTTCTATGGGACACTTAAGAAAACTAATTTACTGTTGGTTTTGTAGCTCAGATTAACCATTTTTCTTTTGCCAGCAGTGGGGATCCAGAAAGCAATGTATTTCAGAGATGTCGGTGATGGGAAGTCCTAAGGCCATGCATTATAGCAGCTGTGGGAAGGGAAATCTTTACATGCAACTTGACCCAGCTTTTTCTGAGCTAGATGTGCTGCTATGGCATGGAAAAACATGGTGCTGCTTTACAGGGAGGAGACAAAGGTGAACAGTTCTGGCTTCCCCTGTTCTTTCCCAGCTACCAGTTACTGCCAGTACACTGGAAAACCACCCCCCATTCCCCAGGAATTTCCTGGTGCCCTTCCCCAGCCCCTCTCTCAGCTCTGGGCTTTGGTCCCCACCTAGGCTGGCAGTTTAACAGACTGCATTTGCAGGCATAACCCAGCTTATCCTTCCCTTACGCATGGGCATCACTGTATATCTGCCAAGCACCAGCTGCAGCGCAGGATGCAGCCCACCAGCTGAAGAGCGTCGCGAAATGGTGGTGTGAGCTCCTGTGTGCTGCAGGATCCTTGGCACTGCATGCCACATCTCCCCTCACCCTGAAGCCGATCACGGCGTGCAGGCGATGCCTGGCTGACTTACCAGCACCATCCCGGGGGAGGGCTGCAAGAGGGGATGAATTTGTTCCCGTTAGCGAACCGAGCCAATTGCCATGGAATGACTTTCCTCTTGTGACTTTTACGGCACTGGAATTTCAAATGAATTCAGTGTTAGATGGAGTGTTTTGAACTGGTCTGCACTACAGGGAATCCTTTTAAAATGCAAGAGTGTTGCCCTTTCCCTGGAGGCTCCTGTTTTAACAGCCAGACTAGGCTGCACCTGCTGGAGGGGGTGGTGTCTCCATCCTCACACAGAGCAGACACCAGCGATAAGCTGTGAAGTGGTTAATCCAGTGGGAAGGCAGCTTCATCACATATTCTTCTGAATGGTACCAATTATTTTACAGGCGAGAAGGCTATACATAAACAACACTTTGCCCTGCCTGCTCTGCCTCAAACATGTAATTAAACCTTACCAGTAGCTTATCCTGTAATTGCAGATGTGACACTGTCCAGCCTCTGGTGCTCATTGCAGAGGTGAAGGAGCATTTGCTCTACTGGCCAGTGCAGCTGCTTCACCAGAGCAGTCCTTCTTCCTCATTAGATTATAGCTAGAAAAAGAAAATGCAGCTTATTTCTGCCCACCTAACCCCGCAGTCCTGCCTGCAGCATCCAAGTGCGCAGAGTGAAAGACTCGGTCTGAAGGCACTTGTACTCTGATTTTTGATTTTTATCTAAGTGCCAAGCTCCACAAACTGCCCCAGGAATCAGCACAATGCTCAGCCACCTGGGGCACCAGAGGACCCAGCTTCCTTGTTACAGATGTGGTGGTGTCACAGCGGACATGTTTGTCTCCCTGTCTCTTCCTCTCAGAATTTTGCAAGTTGAGAATACTGTGAAATATAGCTCAAATATGGATGCACAAAATGCATCTTTCAGCATCATGAAGCTTGGATGTGTCTTACTCCTCTATGGGAGCATTTCTTGCCAGATACCCTGTGCTTGCTAGAAGCAGCTGGTCCAGCCATCAGCCTGCACTGGTGGCCTCTCCTGCATGGGCTTCTGAGCAAAGTAAGCCTCTGCTTTGCAGCTGCTGGATGGATTTGAGTGTTTTCCCTTCTTTGGTAAAAGCCTGGTGATTTTCTCATCCAAGGAGCAGGCAGTGTTGGTGCTGGGATGCTTCTCCCCTCTCCTTCTTTGGGAAGACCAGGAGTCTGCCTCATTCACACACACTCTTAACACCCATGTGCTTCAAGCCTGCTCAGCTGCTTCACGCTTACCTTCAGAGTGAAGTGACCAAAGTGCCCCAGGCAGCGCTGCAGGTAGAAGGAAGAACACTCCAAAACCTCCCCACAAGTTTAAATCTGCCCTGGGCCTGGCATGGCAAGAGGTGAAAATCTGGGAAATGAATTAAGAGTCAGCATCCTGACTTTCCCTTTGCAGTGAAAGGGGAAAATAACCTCTGCTGTAAAAATCTTCTTTGTAACACCTGCAGCAAGTAGCTTTTGTGACAGGCTTTCAATTAAAAATCTGCAGTGGTATGAACACACCTGAGATACGAGGCTTGAAGTCTTCTTGTAAAATGGTCTCTTGTGGACTCACCTGTGCCTAGACACCTCACAGCTTTAAGGCAATGACAAGAAGTGTGAAAAGAATATCTATTCATGCTTGTGCTCCTTTGCCCATTGCTGTGTTGTAGATTTGGCTTGCACAAGACCTTTGGACAAGATATTGAGATGTTTCCTTCTTTTACAGGGTAACCTCAGAGCTATTAGACCCCTCTACTGAGAAAGCTGTAGGACCGCACTGGTTTACAGCTTTTCCCAGTTCACCAGTGCAAGGAGTTCCCAGATTACGTGGGTATTTCATAACACTTGTTTTTCCTCAGCTAGTGCCAAGATGCAGCTATTTCTGCCTGGTCCACATGTGACAATCCACCGCTGGCTGTTCATTAGTGGTTGACCTCTGACTAATTTTCCCATTGTTTTTCCATTCAGAGGAACAGAATTCAGATAATCTGTAGGCTGAAATAATAACAATTGTAACCGTAAAAGTAGGCAATTGTGTCTTGACTCTAATGTCCCTTATCACTGGGTTTATCTCACAGATAGCATGTTTGCAGAGACCATGACCACTGCCCGTCTCAGCACCGCCCGCCTCAGCACTTGCCTTCCACAGAGCAACCATGATTCAGCCAACTTCAATAACAACGAACTGGAAAATAACCAAGTGGTGGCCAAAATTGCAAACCTAAACCTAAGTCGGGTACCAGGACTTGTGACAGACAACCACATCATCCCCTGTTGCCCAAACCGACGGCAGCATGCCCAGGGGGTCCCAGCCTTCCTGGACACCGACCTGCGGTTCCACCCCACCCGTGGACCTGACATCACCTTTTCTCAGGACCGGATGGTTGCATGCACCAACTGGCAGGAAAGCAATAGGACTTTGGTGTTTTCTGACCGGCCTTTGCACATTGGTGAAAGCCTCTTTGTGGAAGTAGGACATCTTGGGTTGCCATACTACGGGGCCCTTTCATTTGGCATCACTTCTTGTGATCCGAGTACTTTACGGACAAATGAGCTCCCGGCAGATCCAGACTTTCTCTTGGACCGCAAGGAGTACTGGGTGGTTTACCGAGCGTTCCCGGTCCTCAACAGCGGTGACATTCTCAGTTTCATGGTCTTGCCGAACGGAGAGGTGCACCACGGGGTGAATGGAGCCAGCCGAGGAATGCTAATGTGTGTGGACACCTCACAGTCTCTCTGGGTGTTTTTTACAATCCATGGTGTGATCAACCAGCTCAAAATACTGGGTAAGTGCAGCCAAGAGAAATGATAATGGGGAACACCTGGCTGGTGGAGTGTCCTGGGCCAGAATGGGAGCTATGGGTTTGCATTCACAGTGTTGCTTTAGCAGGTGGTCACTGATGTGAGGGAGCAGCTCCTGACCTCACCTTGTGTTTGCAAACAAGAGTTAGTGAGACATAGTAGCTGTTCACATGGAACCTATATAAGTTCCCCAGAAAAGGATGAGATAAAATAAGCAGCAGGCAGGGAGGCAGAGGTGGCTGGGGGAGGGGGACAGCTAGTTTTCAGAGGGTTTGCTTGAAAAAGGGATTCTTTATAAACCCACTGTTCCGGCCAACAGGTATTAACCTCCTGCCTTGGTAAGGGGGATGATTTTTGTGAGCACAGCTCTGGTTTAAGCACAGGTGTTGCTGATGGGCCAGTAGTTGCTCCCCAAGCATTGCCACAGCTCGGGTATCTGGTACCACTTCTGATCTATGGCTGGTGACCAGTTACAGTGCTTCTCCCTTCCTCTTGTTAAGGGTTCTGTCAGCAAAGCAAATGCTGATGACTTTCTGTGGCAGGTGTTTCTCATTTAAAGCAACACCCTTTCCCAGCTGCCCCTGGTCTTGCAGTGAGACAGTGGTAACTTGAGGCTGCTGCTACTGCTGGAGAGACTGGGACCACAGGGAAGTGACTTTCCATCCCAAATGATGGCTGTTAGATACCCTGGTGCTTGCCTCGCTGAAGCACCGAACAGATGTTTTACAATGGTGTAGTGAGGTCCAGGCTCTGAAGGTCACATCCGAAATCCTGCACGTGTATCGTGACCAAGGGACAGCGCTTTGCAGCTGGACTTTACCCTAAAGCACCCCACGCACGGCGGGTGGGAGCAACTCACCGGGCAGAGGCGCATTTAGCTGGGGTTTGGGTGCCCATCGGCCCCGCAGCGGGCTCAGCTCTCTCCTCTGTTTGCAGGCACTGTGCAGTCCAGCCCAGTGACCGTCTCTCCCTCAGGATCCCCCGGCGGCTCGCAGTACGACAGCGATTCAGACATGGCTTTCAGCGTCAACAGGTCGTCGTCTGCTTCGGAGTCATCGCTGGGTAAGGAGCGCCTGGCCCTGGGCACCCTTGTGCCCCCTGCACCGAGACAGCAGTCCAGGCTGACAGGTGGTGCTGGGGCTACACAAGGCAGCAGGGCAACCTTAGGGGGGGGATGTTGCATCTCCTGCTCGGCCAACAGATATAATTGGAAGAAAACATGAAGACTTTCATGGCCTGAAGAAAGGCTGCGTGTTGCTTCCCACTTTGTCAGTCTGTCTAATGCAAGTGGTCCCTGCAGCGTTGCCCTTGCTGCAGCAGCAGTGCTGCAATAGCAGGGGCCGCAGTATCGTGTCTGGGGGGTCTTACACCACCCAGACCACTGCTTTCTGCTCTGCCAGGGCTCCGCTGCCACAGGGATGCCCACGTAACCGTTCACGTGCTGGTGTTTGGATCTCGGGCAGACAGCCCTGAGTACCCTGCCCGGTGCAATCTCCGGAACGCGCTGCCGTTGTGCAGTGCTGCAGCCAGCCGGCACACCTGGCGAGGCGCAGGAGCACCCTGCGTGGGGCACGGCTTCTTCAGGGGGAGCGGGGCTCTGCACGCCCACACTGTGAAATGGGTGTGCGAAATCACAGCCCTGCTTGGGGGAAGCCCAGGTGAGCCGTGCTCGCCCCATCTGTAGCGAAGGGGTGGCAGGCTCTGCCCGGCGCTGTACCTGTGCTACCAGTTGGAATGGGCTGGGGTTGGTTTGGCCATATGAAACGGGCGATGACTAGGGAAGGAAGAGCCTTAAAAATTGACTTGAGTGTGTGTATGTTGTACAGTGTCAGGTCTGCACCATCCTGGTGACCAAACAATCTCACTCCTTCCTCCTCTTGCAGTGACTGCTCCCAGCTCCCCCCTGAGCCCCCCCATCTCTCCCATCTTCCCCGCTCCGGAGCCATCAAGCAGCAAGAACGGGGAATGCACCGTTTGCTTTGACAGCGAGGTGGACACGGTGATCTACACCTGCGGACACATGTGCCTCTGCAACACCTGCGGTCTTAAGCTGAAGAAGCAGCTCAATGCCTGCTGCCCGATCTGCCGACGGGTCATCAAAGATGTTATTAAAATATACCGCCCTTAGTGCCCGGCTCGGGCTGTAGGAAGGGGGAACGCCGCTAGCAGTAACCATGCCTTTCCGTCCCTGCTTATGGGTTATTGTGCTGGTCAGTTGTTATCAAGTGGCTCGTTATCTGTGTTTCCTTATTTGACTGGTAGGGCGCAATTCAGGGATAAAATTGAGCTGAGGATCATGTGGGGCCCAAAGGCACGGCTGCCGTGCTGGCCAGGCTGTGTGCCCATGGGCAAATCTGGGGAATCATGGTCTGGACCTGACCCCCCTGCAAATGAGAAATTTCCCGTGCAAAGGCTCTTTTTTTTCCTCCTCCTCTGGAGGAGGCTTGCTGTGGTACAGGTCAGGAAGGAGAGGTGGCCACTTGGTCAGTGCCAGGTGCCACTGGGCTTCCTGACCCCGAAACCCCAACAGCTCTGGGCTGCTGCCGGGTGCTTGCGCTGTGGTGGATCAAAATTAGGACGAGACCCAGTGGGAGGGTTCAAAGTAGACAAAACTGATCTGGACACGTCATGTTCACCTGTGTGAGGGGAACTAGCTAAGGCCAAAATAGTAGCACAGCCAGATTCTCACTTGTTTGGGTTTTGCCCCCCTGAACAGGCTTCTGGGGCATACGGAGAAGCTGGTCTGACTTAGATAAAGCAGCTTTTGCTTTCTGTGGCAGAACAGGGACTTTTGGCCAAGGAGCTGAGACCTGGGGAGCAGCCACAGGCTAGCAGTGAGGAGCATGAGCCCACCGAGAGCCCCAGCCAACCCAGCTACTGCTGCTCTCTGCAGATGGAGCAGTGGGCAGCGGCGATGGGCTGCCAAGGCACTGCCCGTGTGCCTGGCTGCTGAAGCCATACATTGCAGCCTATGGATGAGGGGGCCATTTGGATGGGCACGCTGCAATCCTGGCTTAGAAAAAAGCGAGGGGCTACTGCCGTCTGCAATGACGGTGTTTTCCACCTCCCGGCACACGTGCCTGCATTTTGCTCTGCTCCTCTTCACAGGCAGCATCGCTGCCGTCTCGCACCGTCCGCCTGGCTCAGCTCCCCCAGCCCTTCTCCTGCAGCCAGCGCTGCAGCAGGGCTCAGCCTTCCTCCTGCCCCATCACAGGGACTTTTTGGAGCCTGTGGTGAGAAATTAATTTCTGACTTAGTCCCAGCAGACTCACTTTTTTTCTGGGGACTGCGTATGTGCTGCTTTTACCTGTTCTTTCTCCTGCCTTTGCAGGTTTCCCAGCACGGCTCCCGGCTGCCCAGACACTGGGTCCCAACAGTAGATGAGAACTTGTTGAGATGAACAGGGATCTATCTTACTTGGCTTTCCTTGGGAGGAGGAAAGAAAAAGGCTCTGGGGTTATTATCAGGTGCTGGGACTTAAAAGGTAAATGGGTTTCAGCTGTGATATTCCAGCTACAAGGACTGGCAACGGGGGTAGGCTGGGCAGCATCTGAGCATGCAGCATTGGGGCTCGTGTGAGGAGCTCTGTGTCCTCCTCCCTGCTCCTGCAGGAGCTGTGCTCTATTCTCTACCCTCTGCCCACTTGCATGGTTCTTGTGCAGTCCTTCAACCTCAGCTTGGCTGGTTTCCGGCTGGTCCAGGTCAAAGAGAGGGGAAGAGAGAGGATGCAAATGGAAGGATGAGAGAGGGGCTGCTGTCATTCTAGCTCAGTGACCACGTGCCACCAAGTGCATAAGAATGGCTTTCTTCAGAAATTGCAATTACTGCATTTTAGTCCAAAAAAGAACAGCCACCCCTGTACATTTCAGGGCCTCTGGGCACAGAGGGGCAGCCTGACATCTTTGGTGTCTGTTACCTTGCCTCCCCATTCACTCTCTCCTCCGAGGTGCCGGTAGCTGTGGATGTGCTGCTGCCCCTCACGGCGCTGCTGCCCGGGCGGTGGGTTCAGCGGTGCCAGCAGTGCTGCGCTTGGTTGCTGACCGGCACTCAGCCCCCTCGCCCGCTCTGCCATCAGGGAGAGCACACTCCGGGGAGCAGCTCATCTTCCTCCCACAGCGCAGCAGGCTGTGGCTGCCAGCTCATGGGGTGTGGAGAAAACCTTTTTTTTTTCTCCTTGAAGAGCTAATTAACATTTTAATTAAGTGTATAAATGAGAGGCTGCTGTAGAGTGAGATCTCTCACCCTTTGCCCTGCTGTATCATCACGAGAGCCTGCCAGCTTTGCAGAGCCCTTTTTGGAAACTCGGCTCATGCCACTGGCTGTGCCACCGCTGAGCATGTTCAGCCCTCAGCAGAGCCACCAGCACCGTGACTGCAGCACGAGTTCACTTACACCTTTGCAAAAGGAGGCGGCGAGGGCAGCTTTCCAGCAGCTGGAGCCTTGCCTGGACCTCCAGGCTGCCCTCTGACCGGGGACTGCAGACCTGCCTTTGTAGGGACCTTCCCAGTCCCCTGTTTTTCAGATCAGGGTCTGGCTGCAGTCAGTGGGCACTGCACTAAGAGCACAGTGACGGCTAGGTAAGTGAGCATGGGATGAAAGACCAGGTGGGTTAGCACCTGCCTGGTGAACGGGCTGCAGTGGGAAGCCTTTGCGTGATGAGGAATTCAAGGAAGTTGTCTGAATCCACAGTGAGTGATGCTAGCTTGAGTCAGGTCTGGGCTAGCGAATGCCAGTGGCCATCCCTGGGGCTGTTGTCCCACTTTCAGGGGTGCCTGGTCTGTTTCAGTGGCTGCACACAGCTATGTGTGTTGTGCCAGAGCAGAGCCCATTTGCTCTGCTGACACCTCAGGTCCTCAATGAGTGGGGCTAGTTGCATGCCTGGGGTGGTGTGGTGGGGTTTTTGTGTTTTGTTTTTTTTTTTAAGTCAGCAAGGAGAAATACCAAATCCACCCCAGCTGTGTCCAAGCTGATCAGGACACTGCAGCCAGAAGCTGACTTTTTGCTGTAGCAGCCGAGACTGGTTTCTAGAAGGGCAGCATCCAGCAGGGCCAGCAAGGGAACCAGCTCAGTCAGGGTCCGGAGCCAGCCGTGCAGTGAGCAGGATGTGAGAGCAGTGGACATGTCACCCTGCTTATCTGATAGCAATGGGAATTTTCCAAAATAGGCCTCTTAAAAAAAAAAAAAAAGATTTCCAGGAAAAGGTAGCCTCTTACAGATTTAATTGTTAGTACTCGTATTGCTATTTTTTTTAAACAGTCCAATGATATATGATTTGTACAGAAGATCTGTTTGTGCCTTATAAGGGTGTCTGTGCACTTTTTATCCTTTTTAAAGCAACTTTTAAAAAGAAAAAAAAATCAACCAGGGGGAGAAACCAACACAGATCAATGGTAGTTTTATAGAATTTTGTGTTCACGGAGAATCTTGCTTTTTTTTAAATATATATATATATAGGAGTGAAAAGTGTTTATTTCCATGGATTTGCCCCCCTCTCCTCCTAACGTATTTGTTTAACAATTGAAAAAGAGGAAGCAAGAAAGAAAAAAAAAAAAAAAAAAAGAAGAGATGGGGGAGCTCTTTTTACCTTCCCCCTTTCCAAGACAGTTATTCTCTTATCGTTACCTTTATGATTCAATACTGTGACCTGTACATCATGTTTAAGCTGAATCAGATTTTGGACCTCTGTATTAGGCTTTTCAAGCAAATCATCTGGGGGACCGGGGCGGGGAGGGGGGAGGGCATCGCACGAGGGAGGGAACTGCACTTCTACCTGTCAGTGCTCTATAGTGTTGTGTTCAGTGCTGTGTGTTTTACTTTTGTCCATTTACCTGTTTTACATTAATATAATTTTACTTGTTTATGAAACAAATAAAACCTTGGCTTGTAAAGAGTGCTTCTGGGTGTTTAAAAGCATTTGACCTGGAGAGTGAGCAAATCCATTAATTCCAAAGCGTGGCAATACTAACACAGAGTCAGGGCACCTCTGTTCCCCTCAGGTACCTCTGCTTCAAAAAAAGATTAGGTACTTTGAGTACCTTGCATGAGCTTCGCATTGCTTTTGGGAGGTCACCGCACAGTGGCTGCTCCGTCCCTTGATGGGCAGGGCAGGGGGGGGTCCTGGCTCATTTAACCTGCCAATGCTTGAAAGTGTGGCCATCCACTGCAGTAAAAGCAGGGTGTATTTTAGGGCTACGGAGGCAGGGGTGTCCTGTGGCACATGCCCTCTCCAAGTGCCCCAAATTCCTTGTCTAACCTGCACCAGGCTAAAGCAAGGCAGCTGCCAGCCTGGTCCCGCTCCCATGGCAGCCTGGGGACCGTGCCGGCTGGGATGCAGACAGGCAGGAGAGCTTTTTCTGTTTTCTTTTTCCTTTTTTTTTCTTTGTGTGTGTTGCTTTCTTTGTTTTGCAGCAATTCCTGGGCCTGTATTTCATGAGAGGCCAACAGAAGGCTTCTCTTACATCCTGAAGTGTGGCCTGCTGAAGCCAATCGCCCGTCAAGCAGCCTCAGATGTGGTTTGAAGGCGAGTGGAAGAGCTCATTCATAACTCTGCCCTGGCAAGACCACAGCCCTATATAGTTAAGTAAAACCCTCACAAGCCACAGGTGGAGAAAGAGCCCAACAGCGGCTATTTATGCCAAAATGCCTTTTTATAAACTCTGCTGCCCCACTTTATCCAGAGAGCTGATCCTTTGTCAGCTGCCAACAGACTAATGCTGCCAGCGTCAGGCCACAGAGCAACTTTGCACCACGCTTACTCAACGCTGGGGTGGTGACCTGCTCCAGCCGCTGCCAGCCCAAGCCCTGGGGAGAGCCTGGAGGACCACTGCCTGCACCCACGACCTGCGCTCACAGCCCCCCTGCTGCTCTCCTCCCCTCTGCCAGCCTGGGTGCCATCCTGCACGTACCAGCCCAAACGGAGCCTCCCATGGCCAAAGCCCAACCCGTTAGTGCTCTGCCAGCTCCGGCCGTGGCACGGCCACACAAGTGCTGGTGATTTGGGCAGCAGCCGGCATTGCTCAGTGCCAGGAGCAGCGTGCCCACGAGGGCAGGGCATGGCACCATGCTGGCTGCAAGGAGCTGCCGGAGATGGGACGGGCCCTGCATGGCCAGACTGGTGCAATTCTCCAGGTTACGCACTCACCTGCTGCTGGGTGGCAACAGCAACACTCCCACATGGGGAGCATTCATTGAGCAGCAGCACCCCCAGCCACAGCGGCACAGGACCCCCCACCCCATGCCCAAACAGTGCAGAGTCACTACGCACATGCCCTGACTTGGACTCTGCTCCTCCAGTGTGTCCAGTGTGGGGTACTCAAGAGACAAACTGGGGCACAGCAGCAATGGAGGAGCAGGGCTATTCGTGGCCAGGAACCCTAAGTCAAAAGTCTGAGCCTCGTGACTTGCCCCAGCCCTGTTGCAGGGGATGCTGCAGCCAGCAGCCCTTGCTGCAAGCCAGGCAACACTGCACCACCCTGTTCACCTCCCAGCAGACAAAAGTGCCCAAGGCCAGAGAAACGTTTCACTCACCTGAGGATAGCTCCTCCACAGCACGAGGGAGTGCAGCTCAGCGGGTCAGGGCTCCTTGCTGGTTCCATGCTGCAGTGACCAGCAGCGTGTGTCAGACCCCTGGGCAGAGCTGCCATCGTACCAGGCAGGAGAGCAGCACCCCAGACATACATCAGCCAGACATGGGTTCACAAGGGTGCTTGAAACCAGTCAAGCAGTTTCTTTTTATTTCTTAAAAAAAAGAAAACAAAACCCCACCAAATAATAATAATTAAAAAAAAAAATAATCCACCCCCTAATGGTGAAAGTATAGATACGGCATTTACACAGCTACATCTATCTTCCGCTGACCACCCTTCCCACCCCCCACCCCCCCAGTAATGTAGATTTATACACACTTACATAATATAGTGAGACACGGACAAACAGATGGGCTTAGAGAGCCTGCGAGAAGGAGCAGGGCACAGTGGGTGCCTCCAGCCTGCCAGGGATGTGCCGAGCCGCAGGACCTCCCCGACACCCGGCTCTTCTCCCCCAAGCCATGGCGATGCTCCCCCTCCCCTTGCTGCAAGCCCCAGCCTCAGGGCTGCACTAGTGATGGGCGAGGTGGGAGGCTGGTCTGGCTGATGGGGTGATGTGCCTCTGGGCAAGCTCAGGGTACCAAGCCTCCCGGCTGCCCTCCTCCACCTCACGAGGTAGTCGGGGATCTCAGCCGCGTTGAACGTGCGAGGTACAGAGAAGAGGTGCAGCCTGGCAGAGGGCATGAGCAGCTGCTGAACCAGGCGGACACGTCAGATGCGGGGGACAAAGCCCTGCCAGCCCAAATGGCTCTCAGCATCTTCCCGACAGGAGCCACTGCCCAGCCCGCGGTCCCTTTGCAGACAGAAGTGTTGTAGGAAGGGGTAAGGCTGCAGGGGTCGGCATCCTAATGAGGGTGACACCACCACCCCACCCCCAACTTGGGCACTCACCCTACCTTCTTGGAAGCTCTTTGGGAACAAGGGAGTGATCCTGTCACACGCTCAATGCGTCAAATACAGTACTTGTGTCAGCAAAACGAAGCACTACCAGTTCTGAGGTTCAGTCTGGGAGGAAAGCAGAAATAGCCCTCATTTAGCACAGAGGCCACAGAAATAGCGCTGTCCCCTCTGAGGAAAGCCAGGGGCAGCGAGGTCTCTGCGACAGAGAAAGGAGAGAGACTTCTGAGATCAAAAGGCCATTCAGCAAAGTGAGAGCAGGACACAGTGCCATGGGGAAAGGTCACACAGCCCTTCCACCTGCTGTGCGAAACTGCCAGTGGATGGGGGACACAGGGCCAGCCCCCTCCCCAGATATAGAGAGGGTTGGATTTGGCTGCTGGGCAGCTCTGGCTTAACTCATCCTGTCCCCATTCCTTTCCAAAGAAAAAGGGATTTACTGGAGCAAGAGATACACAAAGACAAGGCAGCATTGTTCCCCCAGCCCACCCTGCAGCTCTCCCGGGAGCACATCAACACCTTGCAATGTGCCACACAAGGAGCTTTGTTACTGGAGTGTGTGGCAGAAGTATTGCTTATTGCCAGCCCAGGTGAGTCAGCCTGATCAGAGGCTGATGTGCCACCAGAGAAAACCGTAGGTGGGAGGGTGAGGAATCAGCCAGAGACTGGGGTGCATGAATTCCCATGGCTAAAAATGAACCTTGGGGCTTCTGGATATGAGGCTGGAGTGGGGTGCTCAGGACTTCTCTATCAGATCAAACCAGGGCTGGGACAAACTGCCCCATCACCCTCCCAGAACGACCCTGGCCTGAAGCACCACCATTTTCATTCTGTTTACAGACAAGAGAGATCTTCAATTCCACGTTTCCACAGTAGAAGACATGGGACACAGAGGGAAGCGAGCATCTGGGGGGAGTGGAGAACACTCCTTCAATTCTGCCAGCCCCAAATTAGAGGGAAAACTATACTAGTTTTCAGCAGCAAAACAATGTGGCTGCGGAGCTGTGGCTGCAGCACTTGCACTTGCAATTAAGACTAGAAAGGGCAACGGGGCTTGGTCAACAAGAAACCCACAGAAGTGCTGGATTTAAACTCTTCTGGAGAGAGAAACGTGGCCCTGAATCTGCAAGCAGTCAAGTATAGAAGGGAAGAAAGCAGCACTGGGGAATGACAGCTCATCCACATTCATCCTCCTGCTTGGATAAGAAACACCGTAGGCAAGATTAGGTTTGGCAGGCAGGAATGTCAGCACGGAAAAACCCCAGGCTCTGCTTGATCTGAAGGCCCCCAAACAGCCCACCAGGCAGGATGAAATGAAAGTACCAGGAAGACAGGCAGATGGGGTGACGAAGAAGGCAGGGAGCCCCTGAGCACCAGACATGCCTCACAACTGGTTGTGATGAGGAGCTGAACTCCCACATTCTGGATTGCACTTGATAATATCAGCACCTACTGAAGGACCCACCTCCTGGCTGCTGCCCGCCAGCCTGGGGAAGCTCAGTGGGTCACAGGGACGGGTGGTCCCCTATTAGTCCAACAGGCAGGGCAGTCTGTGTGGGAAGGAAAGCAAAGCATTCTTTCCAGGGCTTTGGGGGTCATTTTGGTCCTCTGTGCCTTGCATAGTATTCTTCAGCTACCGAAGCAAAACACCTCTTGTTTGGTTGCAATACTGCGAGGGAGAAGCCTGCATAGCATCCTGGATCAGCACAGAGAGGACCTGTTATATATATGTGTGTATGTATCTCTTTTTCCGTATTTTTTTTTTTTCCACCAGGAGGATTCTGAAGTTAACACTTGTCTTTGTAGAACAGGGAAGGACCAAGGGGCAGTCCCGCGGCATGCATGGTGGGGAGCAAGGATCGCCCTTAACTGGAGCGCAATGCCTGTGCCTGCACATGCGCACAGAGCTACAGGGACCCCGCTCTCAGCAATCATTCCTTCTTTTGGCCACATTCCCTATGCCTCTGCTACACCCCTGGAGTCAGCAATGTCACCTACAACACTTGACAGTGACCCTGGGCCTCAGGCAAAGGCAAATCCTTTCCTGCAGCCAGATTTCCTTCATTAGTACCATGCCACTCGTCACTTCCCTGGCTACTGCGGTATTTCTTTTTAATCCTCCATACAGGTGGCAATAATGGCTATCAAGGTCCATCTCCCCAGCACGGAGAACCACGGTAGCTGTCCTGTGCCACAAAGCTTGGCCAGAGCAGCTCTGGCTGCATGGCTGGGCTGCCCGTACGGCCACAGGAGCAAAGTGCTCAGGGTGGGGGACGGGGACCTGGGGAGGCGGGTGGGTGGGAGCACATGGGTGGGGAGGGGAGGCTGAGCCGCTTCCCCCACACTGCTGCCAATGGGCACCAGCTGGGATGCATGGGATCTCAATTACTATCTTTTCTTTTTTTTTTTTTTCTTTTTTCTTTTTTTTTTTTTTTTTAAAGCCAGCCTCACAGAAAACTATAAATTAATCTGCTAATTAAATACTCAGGTGAGAGACCAGGGAACCTCTGGCTGTGCAAGCAGAGGAGCGGCTATGGCTTCTTTCGTAGGTAATTGGAAGGGATCCAGCCCTCCCAGCATGGCCCCCCAGTCAGGACCTTGCAAAACCACCAGCCACTGCTGTTCTTCTCACGAACTTCAAACAAAGTTCCTTCTTTAAAACTGTTGGTCTCCTCATCGCCTTCAAAATCTGCCACTGCCACATAGAGAGCTTCCCTGGTGATGTCCGGACTGGAGATGGGGGCTGAGGTCCTCTCCTTGGCTTCCCCTCTCTCCGCTGCCTTGGATATGGCCTTTGGGCTTACGCTGCTCTTCACTTTGGCTTCGTCTTGGATGGAGGCAGGGAAGAAGGGCTTGGCTTTTGGGGGAACCAGCATGGGCCTCCCCGGCACTGGGGATGACCTGATTTCAGGTGCTTCCCGTGCCGGGGCCCTCAGCTCTGCCGCTGGGACAGAGGCAGGACCCCCTGTTTTCTTGGGGGGTGGTGGTCTGCGAGGTGGCACGACGGGGCGCTGCGGCGGGGGCTCCCTGCCACCCGGCGTGTTTGCTGGGCCTGGGGGAGATTTGGGCAGTGCCTCTTTTGTGGCGTGACCATCCAGCTTGGGCAGGGGTTTGCTTTCCATGCTCGGTCGCTCCTGAAACCTTCCAGAAGCCTCCGAAGAGACCACGGCGTTACCGATGGAGCTTTCGCCAGAAGCAGTGTCCTGCTCGGAGGGCTTCTCTGGGCACTTTGCAGGTCTCAGCTTGCTCCGCAGGCTGCAAATGTCCAGTTTATCGTCAGCTGGAGGTGGGTCAGTGCGGGGGGCTGCAGCAGGTTTTGGCCTGATTTGAGGTCTTGACTTCAAGAACAGATTCTGGGCAATGGGCTCAGGCTTGTCCTCCATGGGCTCAGCTTTTGGCTTAGTTGGCTTGACAATGGGTCGGAGGTTTGGCTTCTTCACCTCCTTGGCCGACACCTTATGTCCACATTCCAGTCCCATTTCGTTTTTCAGCTGGAAGAGTTTGCCCTTCTCTGGTTTGAGCTCTGGCTTCTTGCTGTCCTTTGGGGCTGCTGACTGCTTAGGTGGGATCATGGGCAAAATCATCCCTGGGGGCTTGGGGGGAGGCCTCTGCCTCTCCAGTAACTCGCCTTCCGATTTAATGATGGATTCCTTCCTGGGTGGCAGGCTGGGCTTCTCCTCTGTGTCACGGTCCGAGATCTCCTCATAGCCACCGGTGAAGGCTAGGTCCCTGCTCTCAGGAGCCTCCTTCCCCTTCCAGTCCTTGGCCCACTTCCCACCACAGTCTGTGCCGTTTGGAGGAGCCTCCGGCAAAGGACGGCACGGTCCTGTTGCTTCGTCGTTGGCACTGCCATCAGCTGTGGCGTCGCTGAGCCGGAGCTGAGCCATTTCGTTTGGTAGTGGAGCCAGGAAATTCGGCCTGGATGCGTTGCTGGTTTTCTTGTACTTATCGATGAAGGTGGCGGGGGCCCAGCCCTCCTTCTCCTCGATCTGAATGTACCACCAGCCACTCAGGTTCTTCTCAATAACCTGCCAAGGGGAATGAAAAACTCAGACTTCCATGCAGAAGCCCTCTCTGCACAAATGGGGATGATGGGTGTCTCTGAAATGATGTCAGGGTGGCATGTGCCCTCAGTGCCTCTCCATCCAAAAGCTAAAAGTAATGACAGGACTTGTATCCTAATGGAGGAAAACACGGGAACAACCTCTGCCAGGGAAGGGGACCTGTGCGTCACGGTACTAAGGAACAACACAGCCACATCAAGGAGCTGTGGCTGCACTGTCACCGTCCCACCCCAGAGGCAGGACAGGGATGCCGGCCGGGTACCGGGATGCCGGCCGGGTACCGGGATGCCGAGTACCGGGATGCCGAGTACCGGGATGCCGGGTACTGGCCATGGCCACTGCGCGGCACTGTTGGAGCGAGCAACCCGCAGCGACACCGCACGGAGCAGCCACCGCCAGCTGTGCGTGCTCCAGAGGTGGGGCTGGGACCTGGGAGGCACTGACTGGGGCAGCCATACAGAAAAAGTCCTCTTGGCGAGGCACAGCTTATATTTGGAAAAGCAAAATAACATTTGCAAGAGGGATCTTGCCAGCAAAGCGGGTGTGCCAGGAAAGCAATTCTGGAAGGGCTTTTAACTTCACACCTGGCCTAACTAAAAAAAAAGCCACCATCTCTACCCTGATTTGTGATGTGGGTTTAATTTCCATTAGCTCAGACAACACAGCACCCATGCGCTTGGGGTACAGGAGGCCACCAAGAGCACCATGGACTCCAAAGTCTCATGAGCTCGTACAGGTTTCTCTCCCATGCTAGGCGACCCCTGGGCTGTTAACAGTCCACGGAGGCAATCATATGCCCCACCATGCCTGGTTTCCACCCAGAACACTGTGGTGAGCGTATCCTCCCTGCCTGGAAAGCAAGCTCCTGCCTGAAACAGGTCCCAGGGCAATGGGAGTCAGGAGTGCTGTCCTGACGTGAAGATGGGAGAAGGGAAGATGACAGTCTCACCTCTACTTTCATTCCTGCCTGGAAGCTGATGCCGTCAGGGATGGTGGTCTGGAAGTCAGCAATGGTGTAATATTCCTCTTCCACTTGAGGAGGGACAGGAGGTTTAGGCAGGTTCAAACCACGTGGCTATGACAAGAAAAAAGAAAACCCATCAGCGTGTTTCTACAGCAGGTGTGACACAACATCCACACAGCCCACTAGCCTGCAGAGACACAAGCCAGCACAGCCAGGCCAGAGAGATCAGCTGTGCCCATGGAGCATCCTCACCAACACGAACCAGCAAGCCATTTCCAGGCTGAGCAGGAAACTGCTCAGTGCCAGAGCTCTCGCTGACAGCAGGGTCACCCTCCCCAGAGGGACGAAGCCACTCTGCAGCCTCCCACTGGCAACTCAGCCTTGTAGGACAGACTAGCCAAAAGTTCATTTAAAGACCACACGCAAAGACAGGAGTCTTAAGTCAGCAGGGAGGCAGCGTGCGTACTCCAGCCTTGACCAAGAGCAGAGCCCACGGTACAGGGGCAAGATCCCAGGCAAAGAATAAGCAGTGACCAGAGCTCCTTCCAGTGCTTCTCTCCGACTCCCTTGCCACTGCTGGTCTCCTACATCAGCTGGCACTTACTATGGTGAGATCTCGGCGAGGTGGGGGTCTCTGCCTCATCTTTGGTGACTCTGTGGAGGAAGAATTTCAGATACTGTTGAGTTTCTGGCTTTTGGTTTCACGTGTGTTCACAAAAGGCAAGTAGCAGAGAAAACAGAAAGGCAAAGACCAAACCTGACCCATGGGGCAAGGAAGCTGAAGGAAGAACCTGTCTGCCTGGTACCCTGAGTAGCATGGCTCACTCAGGTTTCAAGGACATCCCACTAGAAGAGGAACCATCTTTGCACCATTTGTTTTTTGCACTTTGACCATGTGAGACTGCTTTTTTATTGCAGACCTAACCCAGAAGACCTGGCCTGCAGAGGGATTAAAATGCCCCAGCTTCTGAGAGGAGAGCATCTCTAGCTGAACCTGCAGTCTGGGAAGGGATCCCCATCACATTGCTGATCCTCAGCAGGTCCCTGGGCAGCACTGTGCCCGTGCAATGCCACCTCCACACCTTGCTGCAGAACTCACAGCACCTGCAAGCCTTCTGCCTCCCTCACACCCCATTACATCACCCAAAAGCCTGCAGGAAAGGCTGTGCTTATCCCCCAGCCACCACCAGCCTCTTCCCGACCAGCACTTACTGCGTCGGATATCAGCATTGGGCAGGGGACGACTGTCAAATCTCCCATCCCTTTGGCCAGTGAGTCCATCCTTCTCTCGGCTTGCCAGGACCTGCTGCCGGGAGATGCCATCCAGATCCAAGGCACATGAATGAGCGGAGGAGCCTGACCCCAGCTTCTGTGAGAACATCTCTCCATTCCCCTTTTTGAGGTAGGAGGCAGGGGCCCAGCCTTCTTGGCCCTGGTACCTGCAGTGGTAACAACGGCAGCGTCACTGCGCAGAGCCCTGATGCTGCACTGGGGCTGCGAGCTCTTCCTGGGGGAGCAACCCACTGCACTCGAGTGGTGTTGAGCCCTCAGACCTGGAGCCAGAGCTCCACACACATGCTGACCAAAGGTACCGTGTGATCTGGGCAAAAAGAGCTTGCCAGGTGTCATGCTCCGTGGCACACGGGCACCTAGAGAGCTCCAGCCATGACTAACGCTCCCATGCAAGCTGGCTGCAGCCAGTGGACCAAGGGCTGGGAACACCACAAAGCCCCATTTCCTTTGTGCCTCGGCAGTGGCACCGGTTCAGGAATAAAACACACTGACAGGGAAAGCAGAAGGGAAAACGTGAGGGCTGCTGCTAGGATCGATGTACCTGGTCTTTGGAGAAAGCACAAGCCCTCCGCCTGCGTGCCAGCAGCCTGGATCCCTTCCTTGCTCTAAATTTGCACTGTTTAGGAGAGAAACCAGCCCCGTGATCCGATTGAAAAACCACATCTGCAGAGTTTCCCTGCCATGCTGGAGGGTCCCGTGCCAGTGTCAGAGACTCTCCCCCGCTGGCTGGGCTGCAGCCACTGTGCTCAGATGGCACCGGCTACTGAGCTTGTAATTGCCTTTAGAGTTCTTGTGGCAGCTCTCCTCCACTTGAAAAGTCAATGGATGTTTTTCTGGGGCTTTGCTGCTGCCAAGACCACAGGTTCAATGTAAGGTTAAGAAAACTGCAGCATGTGCTCCCACCCTGCTCAAGTCCGGCCATTTGCTAGACCACAGAAAAGAGAAAATGAGCTTCCAGCAGAAAACAAGTATCAGCTCAGGATGACCTGGAGTCTTTGGCACACCCTGCACACAGCAGACCTGGCCCGGACAATGGCTCTTCTCTGCAGGAGCCTCCTAACACAGCCAGAGGATCCAGCCTGCCTCTGGGACACTTGCTGGTTTTCCTATCAGCAGCACAATGTAACACTAATGCTCTCATACTGGTTCCTTTGCACTGCTGGGGCATGTGATGCCATGACGCAGTCCACCTCCCCACACAGGAAATCGGGGGATTTTAAAGATGTTCAACCACAGCTACGCTTGGCTGAAGGCCTGAGTGTCCCCTAGCCTTGGTTTGACGGGACGGAGAGAGACGAGTTCTGGTAATCTGCCGTTCCCAGTACCCTAGACTTGCCTTCGGACTGTACATCCCATGCACATTGGGTCTCTGCTTTGCACAGCCCCCAGCTGTGTGTCAGGGAAGAGCAAGAGGTAGGGACAGTACCTGATTTTCCACCAGCCCTCCAGGTTCTTCTGGATCACCTCCACCACAGCCCCTTTGTCCAGGTTCATTTCATCCTGGTCTCGTGCAGTATATGGGTAAATAACAGTGTACTTCTCCTCTGTCGGAAAGAAAGTGCAGTTTCACAGAGATATTGTTTTATGGAAACCTGGACTCAGTTGAACAATAGCTTTATACAAATGATAGTTCTTGTAATACAGGTGCAAACACACAGAGATACACAACCATTCAGAAGAGAAATGCCAGTGAAATGTATTTCAAAACAAACGCAGCTGCATTTTGAAATGTAAACTTTGGTGAGCTAGTTGGCTGAAGGAGAAGTTGTCTAAACCAGTTCCTCATCTCCCTTAGGACCAGAGACTATCTGTTATATGACAGCTCTCCTTTCACCTGCTCTCCACAGAAGCTCTTTGATGGATCCTTTTCAGTTCAAATTTCTTTCTCTGAGCCTCTGAAGAACTGTCCTCTATACAGGGAGACAAATCCCACAGGCAGTCAGGGAGTAACCCCACACATACAGACGTGCTCTCACGCACAGCTGAGTCCCTCCAAGACATTGGTCAAAACCACATGGTGATCCTGGAGAAGAGTCTGACGTCCTGTCCACTAGACCAAATGACTGTAAGCAGGGACATGGATGCTCTTCCCTTCAAGTGGAAGGGAAACATCCTAACAGCCATGCGGACAACATGTTGGACAAAACAGATCCATCCATCCACCCCTCTACCTCACCTTGTCCTGTCTCCTCTGGAAGAAATCCAGGAAAGCAATTGCCTGTGCTTAAGCAGTGCCACAGTAAGGTGAAAGCCATTTTAGGAAAAATCTATGTCCAAACCCCACACCTCTGGACATTCATACATCCCTACCACGCAGGTTTCCTGGATTTATCTTCTTGGAGGAGCACAGCCCCTCAAGGGCCCGATTTCCCACCCCCTTCATGCAAATGAGTCAAAGGAGAAAATGTCCTGTCACATCCAGCAAAACCAAGCTGGCTCTTCTCCTGCTGACCCCATCTGAGGCACCAACCCCAGGGCCATGGCTCAGGGGAGTTACTCTTACAGGAACTAAGGCAGCAGTTGCAAGAAGTCTGTATACATGTGTCAGGGGAAAGCAGAAACTCCAGCTTCTGTACCCAAAACAAGCCTCAAAAAGTAAGAAGGAACAGCTGACGAGAGGGAAGAGTGTGGACATGAGCGGCCCTAAGGGATGGTGAAGGAGCACGTATGGCACACACTGAGGCCTGACACAAGCATGGTTCACCACATGCAAAGTAGACATGCAGACAAGGCTCCAAGCACAAAACATGGGCAGCCAAACAAGTCTCTATGAAGTCCACCTTGACCCCATCCACTGGTGTATAAGTCCCCAAGAGTCCGACGGCGGCCAACGTGCCTGGGCAGAGACCAGTATCTCCATGGGACTGGGAAGAGCATGTTGGGGAAGCAGGAGAAGGACAAGAAAGGATGTAAGGAGGTGGCACTTCAGGTCCAAGAGGAGACAGGGCTGACACCAGCGAGGGGCACAGACTGTACTCACCTGGAGCCCTCCGGGGACCCTCCCTGGTCTGAGCCCCCCTCCCACCTCCATCTCCCCAGAGGGGCCGAGCCAGCAACAGCACTGCTTTGAGCATACAGTGGTCAAAGGGAGGATGTGTCCTCCAGGGGTGCTTCAGATTTGCTCTAAGCAGAGGTTGCAACCTTGCATTTCTCGTAACGGGAACTCATGCGTGCTCTTTCATTTTGCACGGATTTAGAAAACACATGACTTGCCCTAGGACTTGAGCTTTGCTCCTCCTCCAGTGCAGGTAAAACAGCTGCCTGGGGCCTAAAGGAGGCACTGGGATGGCAGAACTGAGCATTCCCTGGAGGTGGCACCTTCAGCCCCTCTGTGGGGGAGCAGAAAGGCCAGCAGTTACACCGCCAGCTGCAGCGCTGGAGCAGGGCACTGGGCAAGCAGGACCATTGCAGACAGACATGACTGAACAGCACGGGTGGGTTTGTCCTTCCCTGGGCTTGTGCCCTGCCTAACTCAGGGAGGGCTGTGCGGTCCTGCCAGCAGCTCAGTGCAGTCCAGCAGGAAGAAGCTGGGACAGGTGTCTCCAGCAGCCTCTTACCTTCATCGGGCTGCATTGAGAACTCATCCTGGACGCCATCCTGAGCCTCCAGGCAGGTCGCTGGCACCCAGCCTTGCTCCTCTGATGTGCTCACAAACCACCAGCCTGAGAAAAAAAACCAGCAGGTGGCTCAGCCAAGGGCTTCCACCAGCCAAAGCCTCCCTCCAAACCATAAATCTGGGGGGCTTTTCCCCTCCTTGCTGCCTAGAGAGGAAGCTGGGGTGACCCCAAAGCAACAAAGCCAAGCGCTATCTGAAAGGGAGCACAGACAGCAGCACGGAGAATCACACCTGAATGATATCTAAATGTACAGTTCCCCCTACATGAAAAACGGGAGAGGCTCTGAGAGCTGAACGGCTCCAGCCACCATGTTTGTTTTCCTTTTTCTATCCCTTCATAGTTCATTTTCCCTTAGTCTGGGTCAGGAAGCCCAGGCTAATTAGCAGAGATGAATACACTGTCTGCAAATCAATAGCTGACTCCTGCTGCGTTCTCGCCTTCTTTACATTTGTGGAAACAGCGAATTTTAAAAGCTAAGAGTAAATGCAGGATTAAAACATGAGCTCTCCCAGCGGAAAGCTAGCCAGCTCCATAGCGGCCACAAGCAATTCTGGGCCACCCTGGGTGTCCAATCAAAATAAATGCATGATCCTCAGTTATTAAAGCACAAGCTATTTCTGTCTTTGGGGGGGTGAGGAAATAAAGACAGAGCGTTATCCTCAGAACCTCACTGGAGAGCCATTTAGAAAGACAACTAGGCTGTCAGGGAGGGAATCAGCAGCTACCTGCATGGAAGGGAAAACCAGGGCTGACATTTGATAAATAAATTATTTGCCATAGCTTTTGAATTGGCTGTGCTAATAGGTTTCGCTTCCTTCGGGGTTGCTTTTACTCTCCTCATTCTCAAACATAGCCCCTGGTGCAACTAATCCTCTGAGGACCAGCTTTCCAGAATTTAAAAATCTATTTTCACTACTGGTCTTCAACCCCCCAGCTAAGCAACTTCTTTTAACTTCAGGGAATAAATTCTGCTTTTCAACAAACTGCAGAAGCTGGGCCCATGACATGACTCGATCCTTTGGCAAACATTAAGAGCAAGTTTAAGTTTTGAAGCAAGTGAATATCTCGGCTGCCTGCTCTGCTCCACAGCCGGGTGCTTCATTGTGTTCGGATGCAGGAATCGTGAATGTACAATGGGGGCTTTCATGGGCACCATGAGAGTGTCCCTCTCTGTCAATAAAACAAGCTTGCCACCTCCGAAAAGCTTGGCTTTTGTCCTCGGGACCCATCAGCCAAGTTTTTCAGCATGAAGAAGCATAAAGTGAAGAGTGTAAAAGATGGACGGCGCCTGGCGCTCAGCACACGGGTAATCAGACCCTTCCTTTAGAGACAGTCCTGAAGTCTTGTCCACGCTCATACAGACAGCCTGCAGACTGACGCTGCTTCCTCCACATCCCACCTCAGCATAACATCCAAGGGCATCCCTGTGAGGTGCCTAGAGGTTGCTTTGCTTAAGGTCCTATTAGGAAAACACTGACAATACAGGATTGCTATTCCTGCCCTGCTCTGTAACGCAGAGTAGACCTGAAGCCCTCTGCCAAGCCAAACTCTCGGTACCTGATTCGTTCTTCTCAATGATATCCACCAACTGGCCCACGCACAAGCTGATCTCGGAGCTCTCCTGCTTCTGGTAGTCCGCCACCACGACATACTGCTCCAGCACCAAGGGGTCGACCGACGCAGAGTCAGCTCCTGCACAGTGGGGACAAGAACCGACCCATGTGCCAGGGTCAGCACCAGCTCCCAAGAGCACGGGCCACCACTCCCAAGCACCTGCTGGCCTGCGAACAGCTCCAGGACACCCTGGGGACCCCAGCGTGAAAGACGTGAGCCAGAGACTCGGGCAGAGTGAGGAGGAGAGAGACCAAACCAGCAGCCAGGTGAGATGGGTACAGCCAGGTGAGACCTTTCACTTGCTACCCACCTTCCTGCTCACAGAGCCGACCAAGCAACCCCAGCACCACCGCAGATGCACACCTGGTCCCTGCTGTGGGGGAGCGAGGGGCTCTCCTGTGCACTGCCATCAGCTACCCCAAGGCACAGACCAGCTCAGGCAGCAACTCAATACACACAACCTGCAGTGGGTTTGCTGGTCCTGGCTAAAGAGCTTGGACACCCAGGTGGAGGGGTGTTTGCAGGACAGAGCAGCATCCCCCTGCCATCAGGGGGGTGCCCGCAGGTATTCCAGCCCCTCCTCACAAGTCACCAGTGCCGTTTGCTCTCTCTGCTATTTGCTCCACTAACTCTGCTCCGCTCCTCCTGCTGGAGATCCCAATTTCATGTCAGAAAAGAAAAATATACCCCAAGGAGGAGCAGACGAAAGCTCTCCTTTGGCCAGAAAGAGGCCTGACACCCGGGGGAGGGCCGGGGTGGCCGGGCGCTGGTGGCACAGGGCTGGGCAGGCTGCAGGTGGCACTGTGGGCTAAGGCCAGGGGACAGCCGGGCATGTCACCAGCCCCTGCTCTGCCAGGGGACAGCGGCTGGGCACAGCACCGCAAGGCTGGCTTGTATTTTGCAGGCACGTTTTCCTTCAGGAGAGTGCCCTGGGTACAGATGCACGCCCTGCTTGGCGTGGCTTGCTATGGGGCACTGCGACAGGGGCTTCCACTCGCACCTGTCACTGCTTTAGGAACGTGGCCCCAAGCACATCCCTGTACGCCCAGCAAAGCGACCCTCTTCCCGCACGTGCACAGGGGCTTGCTGTGTGCGGGGGAGACCGTGAAGTGAGCCAGGGCTTTGCAGGCTCACGCGAGCAAGCGCTGCGGGTACTCAGTGCTGAGCCCAGCTCGCTCAGCACCACCGAGCCAGGCGTTTGCCTGGGCTCAGCCTCCCATCACCAGCCGCAAGGCGTTCGGTTACCCCCAGCACCAGCAGCACTTGCTCATCTGCCTCCAAAAACATCCAAGAAGGAAAAAGGTGTCAGAAAATCCTGCCCGTGCCTCCCCTCCACCCCCAGCCCTGGCTCTAGCCCCCTGTCCAACTCTTTTCCTTGCAGCTTCACAACCTGTCAGATGAAGACACAATTACATTACCCTGTTCTCCCCAGCTGCAGTAAGAATTAATTAATATTTGCCAAGTGCTTTGGAAATAGGAGAGTGTTAATTACTATAGCATGAGTGATACAAAAGAATCACACCCCTGATCAGGAGTGTTAAGCCATATTTACAGGGGCTGTGCATGTACTCTGAGCAGGGAGCCTCAAGTTTTGGGCTGGGGCAGAAATCACATCTGGCCCAGCCCTCCAGCTGCTACGACACGGCAGATACATGGGACAATCACCTCCCAGTCTCTCGAGGGTGTGAAACTACACAGAGAGTGGTAGTGCCTTGGGACAGTTAGGTGAAATGTGGCAAAAAAATTCAGACTGTTACCAGGAACAAGTTTCTGTGGGCAAGTGCACCTACACCGCAAAAGGCTCCAGTGGCTCGCCCAACACGAGAGGTCTCAGCCTGACAAAACATCTTTCCTGTGGAGGATCCTATGGCAGGGCATAGATTCCCCCAGAGGAAACCTAGGGCGGCATACTCATCCTGAAAGGGTATGAGTAGAGACGGATAAGACCTAGCAGGTCCTTCAGCAATCCTAGGAAGTTCTGCTGCCTCACAGAGAAGTTCTCCTGTGCACAAGGTCACAAGCTCTCAAACTGGTTCTGAGAAAGAAAGACCACAAGAAGATGTAAATGAACAATGTATCTTCAGGACAGTCTTATTTAAGGGAAGAGGAGGCAAATTGTCCGTGTTACTCTGCTATAAACAGCACCCTGCAGAGCTCCAGGTGAGCTGGCCAAGCGCAGAGGATCTGTTACCACTAATGAAAGCTTCCTCCACGCCAAAACCCAGAGGTGGGGCACCAGACAGGATTAAAAATAGCGCTCTAAAGTGAATGGGGGATGCTAGGGCTACCTGTTCTACTAGCTCAATTAAAGGTTTGTGCTTAAAGCGATCAGGGATCTACCCAGCCCCCAAGAGAACAACAACAGCTATAGGAAGAGAGAAGTACTCTCCTTTCTGCCTCCCTCACTATAATTACAGCCATTGCTCTGAGGCTATTTGTAGATTCAACAGGCAATTCTGGATCCTCCAATGTACCTATTAAACCAACAACAGAAGTGGTAAACTGAGCTTGGAGGAAGAAGTAGGAGTTAATTTCAGGAGCATCTTCACCCGGCATAATCGTCCTTAACCACAAAACCACACACTGAACAACAAAACATCCTATGTATGGGCAGACTTAGGTCTTAAAAATAGCAATGGTGTAAACCTTACCATCTAAGATGAGACACAGTACCAAAGCTCTGCAGCTGTGGAGGGGAGGAAGCATCAGTACAGTCCAGAGCCCACAAAAGAGTGAGTTCTGCAGACAGCTGTAGGCAGGAGCACAGACTGTATATCCGGAACACCCCTCACCTGTGAGCTGAGACAAAACGTGGCTTAGAGAAGGGATGGGCATCGAGTCAAGAGACCACTGAGGTCCTTGGACTGAACTTGCAGAGATGATGCTTGCCGTGGATGCAGGAAGGTCGTTGGGGAGATGCACTCAGCTCTGCAGACAGGGCCAGGCAGAAGCTGCCCCAAGGCAGTGCTCATCCCAGCTGCCAGCCCAAGGACTGCTCAGCACCGTGACCCTGCTCTCAAGACATATCACATATGGGTCAGTCCATCAATCTTTGCAGCTTTTGCTTGAGCGGGAACTTGGCCACTCACCCAGTGTTGAGATGTACAAAACCAGTAGGAAAAGTCACAGATATGGGGTCGCTTGCAACATTTCCAGCCTTTCCAACTTCTGGCGTCGCAGTATCAGTGCCAAAAGCGAGAACTTTCTTATGGGGCTTGGACATCGGTGCCTTCAGATTGAAACATAGAGCTCAGAACTGAAATAAGGGGGCACAGGTATTTGTTTTTGAAGCCTGCCCTTGTTGTACACTCCAGTCTTTGCCTAATGCATCTTCCAAAAATGTCATACTTTGGATGAAGTTTCTTCCTCCAGTTTTGTGGCCCGTGCTAATCAGACCCAGTGCTCTCAGGACAGCCCCTCTTTTCCCAGACCTGATGATTTTGTAAAGATCAGTACTGCAAAAGTGATTTTCTTCCTTCTCTCACATGAAACGGGCACTAGATGCTGCACTGCACTCTTTGCAACCCCACCCATCTCTCCAGGGATTTCTCCAGAACTGGAAAATAATCACATGGAAATACCGCTTGCAAAGGTCCCCCTGTGGCTGCTGTGTGATATGAGAGCTGTCTCCCCTGTCTCTCACTGTACTGAATACTGTGGTTTGGGGTCTCTACGCCACTGCAGGCACATTACATAGCACAGCAAAAAAATCACGGCCATGCAAAAGAGCATCAGAAATAAAACTGACGGGGATATTCGAGCTCCCTCCTAGCCTCCTTGGGCTGCTCCACCCAAATATAAACTCTGGAGACAGTTTCAGCTTCTTCCGCGCTAACTCAGTGCTGCAATGAGCCCGTGACTCTCCACCTATGCTTTCTGTTGAACTGCAAGAGGAAGAGATAATAGAAATATCCAAAACGGTCTGGGGGACTGACAGAACAACTGCTTCTAGACATACCTAAATCAGTGGCCAAGTCAGTCTTCAGAGTCCCAGAGTCTGGGGAACAACCCACCTGCCGGCGAGCTGCAGGCTGTATGGAGCCTGGGCCCATGCCTAAGGCTCGCAGACATGTGGGATTACAAATACTGGTAAAAAAACTAAGCAGAGGAAGCAGATTTTATTTCCAGCGCTCACTTACACTGGGCCCTCCTCACAACAGCAAACTTCACTCGAGTGTCTCGGTCACCGCAGGAGGCTGAAGGCAGGCAGCACTTTAACCCCCTTCGCATCCCAGAGTTTGCTTAAATCCCATTTCAAAACAGTGTTTTCTCTTCAACCTCAGCAACATCCTGGGGTCACTTAAGAAACCGGCCACGCCAACAGGATGGCAGAGTGAAGCTGCCCATAGCCTGCAGTGGGAAGGCAGGACGAAGCTGTGTACGCAAGCAGGAGGAAAGCTCCTGCTTCTCTAAGAGCCAGCATCCTTAAATCGAACACTGCCCTCAAAAAACTAAGTTATGCGTCAGAAATATTCTTCCTCTTCTTCTCAACCCCAGAGAGGCCTTCTTGTCTCTCATCTGTTGTAAGTGGACTGGATTCAAAGTGATCTAAACACACACTGATCTCATAGGGAAACGTAACACCCTTCCCTGACTCACCAAGTGTTCCTGCTGAGCCAGCACACAAAAGAAGTTTTCAAGATGAAGGAGATTGTATCTTTATTTTACCTCTGTTTTATCAAAAGAGAGGCGAAGGAAAAAAAACCTGCAGTTTTGTCCCTGCCCACAGCCAGATGCTTCTCTCTGCCTCCAAAGCTAGCTGAAGACCCACCGCTCAGCACAAGAAAGCTAGTACAAAACCCGCAGTCTGCACTTGCAAATGGCTCACGAGAGCTATAAAATGACCTTACCAAGGTCCAGCTTTGACAAACACACCCTGCAGCAGTCAGACTTTGAGGAGAAAATGTTGTCCACAGGTTTTAACCTTACTGGTAAACCCCTGCTTATCAATCAGGAGAGCACCCTCTTATGACCTGTCCATGAGACCAGACCAAAACCAGGAGCCACCGTTCCAGCAGACATCACCCGAGCTTTCCATATGCATTCTACAGCTAGTTTCAGTTAAGATGCTGGGACACCATCGGCTCCTGAGGGAGGGATGACACGCTCCAGTGGGAAAGAAATTGGAATCACATCTTTGAGTCTCCCCTGTACCCTTTTTCTCCCTCCTCCAAGAGGAACCCACTCACCTGCAAGTGTATTTGCTTATGAAGCTCATGGCAGTGCCAACTCTCTGGCCAAAGCCCTTTCCACAACCTATTTCAGCAGAATCTCCATCCAGCCAAGGCTCAGACCTTCCTTCCCAAAGACCGCTGTGCTATTTTTATAACTTCTGCAACTCCAGTAGCCAAAAGATGCCCTCCTCAATCCACAGACTGAAGGCTCTTCCCCTCCTCTTACTTACCTCCTCCTCTTTCTGAGAAGCTCAGATAACCCATAAAACACACCAACTAGGAGGTCTTTTAGAGATGTTGCCCTCTCTTGAGGAGCAGGGGTAGAGCATCCCAGACTCAACAGTCAACCCAAAGGCTCCCAGCCAGCGCAACCACAAAGCAGAACGCACTGCTGCATCAGGAGACTTTCAACCTCACGCTGACCACGACACAGCTCAGACCCTCCTCCAGACTTGGGAATTTTTGTCTCCCCATCCTCCTGGCTGCAGCCCAAGCCCTGCCCTTCACCCGAGACCAAGACCACAGTGACACAGCCCCTGCACGTGGAGCTGCATCGCCAGCCAAGCGCCAGTCCCAGCCCGCCGCACCTCCTCTCCACTACCGCCCCATGTTCACCAGCCACCACAGAAAGCTACGGGGGACGTGACAGCTTCTTGCAAGGGGCTTGCCCGCCCAGCCCGAGCAGGTGTCCCCCCGGTGAAAGGCAAAGCAAGAGCAAGGGCCGGGTAGTGAGCAGCTGTTACTACCTCTCTGCAGGAAAGAGGCCGTTCTCTGGATAAACCCTGATGGAGGAACAAACAACGGGAGACAAGGCATGAGGTGGGGAGGGAAATGAACTCAAGTGGCAACAAGTCGATGAATGAGTGAATGGGGAGGCCAGCGCCGTGGGAGCACCACGGGAGGCACAGGGGACACGGGAATGGGACTTGGAGGCTGTATTGAAATCCTGGGTGGATGGAGGGGGCATGCCATGTCAGGGAGCCCCACGGGGGAGCACAGCAGGGGTTTGGCTCGCCATGGGGCCAGGCTCTCGCCCTGCTCCAGGAGACCACAGTGAGTGAAAGGAGGAGTTGGTGGAACCAGCAGAGAAGAAAGGAGTCCTTACCAGACCTCTTCTTTCCAATGGGCTCCCTGAAAAAGAAAAGAAAGAGTGTCAGCAGAGAGACGGGGCCAGCTGGGTTGTCGGCCAAGTGACAAATCCACCCAGGAAAGCACAGCAGTGCTGGCCCTGGCAAGGCCGCTGACCTCCCTCAAACCAGCTAATGTCTCCATGGGTGACATGGGGCATCACCCGCCTTGCAAACAGTCCGTTTCTCCCCTCCCTTCATTTAGTAATTTAATACTTCAGTCTTTCCCACGGTGAGGCTCGGTTGCTGGCCTGGCCTCCTTGGTGGCTTGGTCTGACAGCCACAACTCCCACCATGTCACTTGGCAAAGGCGGGTGGATTGGGATGATCTGGCAGCACAGTCAGGAGCTGGAGAAGCCCAAACCCCCAAAGCTGCTCCCAGTACAGACCACAACTCCCACAGAAGCGGGCACCAGTCGGAAGATAGACAAAAAGGGAAATACTGAAGTTCCTCCTTGTCCCATGCCTCTCTTGGGGACAAGGATGGGGAGCAGTTGTGGAAGGGGCGAACATTATACTCCAAACCAGGACAAGTCATTAAAGTGCTGCAGAAAGAATGAACACCAGGGTTGTGAAGCAGCAGAATTGCCTCCAGGACACAGCAAGCAGGAGTCATTGGTAGTTATGAGGAGGCAATGAGGTAGCTTCAGCCCAAGTCCTCTTACTATGGCCAGCGCTAGCCACACCACCGATGGGATGGGTCAGAAACCACAGGACCTGGGTCCCTTCTCTTATTTGAACGTTGCCAAGAAACACGGTTGCTGAACAGTCTCAAACCCAGGGCACAAGCACAATTCTCTTCAGGGACAATGAAATCTGGGGCATTTTACAACTTAAAAATAAACACCAAATCAAGGAAAATATGGGTCCAGAAAAGCCGCAAAAAACCATGGGTAACAAACCAAGACACCCAACCAGCCTGTCACCAGCCTGACCACAGTGGCCCATGTTGCTACAAAAGAGCTCTCAACATTATGTATAATTTACCACTGTGGCCTTGAAAACTGCTGTAGCGTGGCGTGACGGTAACCTGCTCCCTGTTCACTTACGGAGGAGACTGTTCTCCCCACCCCTCAGGCTCACAGGTGTGATGGATCAAGCCCATCTGGCCAGGATGAAATATTCTGGTACCAGGAGACATGCATCAATCCTTGTTACTTCCAGGAAGAGTAACAAGCACAGAACAGTCACTGGAGCTTCCAAAGAGGGAAACAGTCACCTGGTGCTAAGGGGACACTCCTAAGGCTTTGAGCTGCCTGGCTACTGCTTGGAAAGGCAGCTGGACCAGCTCAGATGGACCCCAGGAGCCCCTTCATCTGCTTATGAAGTCCACCGGCAAAACAACTTTTCCCCTTCCCTCCCTTTTGTTTTCAGGCCAAGCAAAGGAATCCCCCCATGCTCCACAAGAAAGCCAGCCAGAGCAGGGCTATGCTTTGTTCTCTTTCAAGCTTATCTGCATTTTCAGACCATAATTACTGCAGACATTTTATTCCCCTAGAGTGATGGGGTGATGCAGGGACTTGGCTGCCTTCGAAGACTGCCCACCCATCCTGGCAATGCATTCTGCTTGCAATGCCTTATCCTCATGGTCCCTCCTTCCCTTTGCTCCTTAAACCTCTGGTACTCATCCATGGGGTTATTAATTAAATGAAATGCAACAAAGATGTACTAGAAACAAATGGGGAATTTGTTATCTAGAAACTGGAGACTATCTAAGTTCAGAGATGACGGACTGTGAAAGACCTGAACACCATGACCCAGGTGCAGAGAACAATGAAGGAATCTACTGGACAGAGAATCCCAAAGACATTTCTAAACAGAGTCTGCACTACAGAGCTAAATCAGAGTTTATCAATAAGCCCCATTAAATTTGCCTCAGCTCAGTGGTTCATCGGGGAAGGGAGGCGAAGCAGGAGCAGATGAGCATGCTGGAGATCAGCAGGTGGGCATGGCACCCGCGTGCTGACAGGAGGGCGCTGATGGAAATAACTGGTGTTTTTCCCCTGCCATCTGCTACACCTATTACTGTAACTCATCCCCCTGTTTCCTTTCACCGGCTGCTCCATCTGAGCAAGGGGGCAAGGAAGGAGCTGCAATTTCGCTTTGCTGCTGGGTTGTTCCTGGCACGGATACAAAGAGCTGCAGGTCTGAAGATACAAAGAGCAGCCCCTGCCCACCACCTTGGAGGGACAAGAGCTCAGCCAAGACAGGAAACAGCAATAAACTCCCAGCAGCATCTCCTCCTCCTCCTCCTCCTCCTCCATCCCCTGTGGACCAGAGAAAGGCACGCAGCAGAGCCTGTGCACAGCTTCCTGGAAACTGGTGGCTCCAGAAGAAGAGAAGAAGGAAAGGCCATTCTGTCTTCCACTGTGAAACTCATTTAGTGCACGCTCCCACAGCACCCAGGCTGTGCAGATGAACCAGGCAGTCACGGCACAGTTACAAGGCACCAATGCACAGCTGTGGTTGTATGCCACCAACCAGCCCCACAAAACTTCCCACGTGGTAAAACCCAGCACCGGTTCTCCAGCTACTTCCCAGGACCTTCCCAGCTCGTTGCTGGGAACACTGAAGGCAAGGGTTCCCGTGTGACTGGAGTCTCACTTAAAACACTGAGCAAACAAGACAGTCTCATGGTGGGCTCAGTTCAGCATCCTTCAAAAACTGAATAATCCCCCGGTGCAATCCTGAAAGGAAACTTCTGTATGTGGAGAACCCTTAGCATCAATTAATAATCCCCATGACACGTTTCTTTAGGAAAAGAGAGTCAGGTTTCTCAAGCATCTTCTTTAGCGTATCAGACAGCATCCCTCTGGATGCACTGACGGGAAGGAGTGAGATGGGGAGCAAAAGGCTGGGGTGAGGGCAAGAGGCAAAGCTAACCGCTTGGGAGGTAGGTTAAGAACAAACACAAGCAGGCTGTTCTTCAACAATATGTAGGTGAGCTGTTAAACTCCTTAAAGCAGGATGCTGTGGACACTGAAAGCCTTCATGGACTTACAGGGGCATAACTCAGGCAAGAAATGTTGATCAAAAGCCAGTAATTATAAAACCTGGAAAACCCTGAAGGCCAGAACAGTGTTTAAAGAAGAGGTGTTACAAGCTTGCTTAATTTTAAACTCTTTTCTAAGAGTTGAAAACTGTCATGTTTGGTGGCTGCTAGGCTAGGCAGGCTGCTGTGTGCCCCAGGGAGGTGGCTCTGAGGTTGCCACACAGAAGAGCCCACCCTGCAGTGGGACTCACAGGGGACACAGGTGCCCCGACATGTGGCTTGGGAACCTCAGCACCAGCCCTGCTGCCCCACTGCCCCAGCCAGCTCACAGAGCAGGAGAGAGACAGTGCAGCACCAGCACAAGGAAGACAACTCCAGCTTCTGCAAAGCCAGCCACACAGGAGCCACAATCAGCGTGCAAGACGAGACAGATCTGAGGTCAGCACTCCCAGAAAACATCTCCTGCAGGAAAACATCTAGCTCCTGTAAAAAAAATCCTTCTGTAATACAGTAATGCCATCAAAATAGCTATCAGGAGGTAGTTTATCTTGTAAGCTTGGAGATATTAGCAAAGTTTATGCAGGTGAGAGACTGAGAAATGGGGTACAACAGAGCTCTTGTTTGGGAGAACTGATGTTTAGCAAATGCTCCACTGAGCACTGAATGGAGCCCCTGTCCCCCCCGCGGCAGTGCCAGTGCTATCCCCGTGCTTAACCACTGGAGAGTCAGCCAAGCTGAACCTCTGGGAAAAGCCACCCTGTTAGCACAGAAAATCAAGTAGTCTGTCCATGCAAGGGGTTTGCATGGGCGCAAAGTGTTTTGCAGAGTGGATTCAACCCCTCTGATATTTCTGTCTGCTGTTGTCTAGGAAAGGCAGTTCTCAGCAGAGAGCAGTCTCAGGAGGAGACCACTATTTTGGAGTTGAGATCTAGCCTAAGCTCACGGTGAAGCTGCACGTAGGCATCAGGAGAACGGCAAAACAATTCATTATACAAGCTATAATTTGTCTGGGTAGTGGGACACAGCTCAAAAGCCACAAGCCAGCAAGCATTCTTAACCAAACCGACATCCATCAACTCAGGGATCTCTAGTTTACCAGCAAAAGCTCCTAGAATGGTTTCCTAGGTGGGGCAGCCACTCCATCTTGGAGCAGGGACCTGAGCCTCCTCTTTTTCTATTAAATTCCCTGTCACCTGGCCCAGGAATTTATGTCCCTATTATCCCCCAAACACCACACCAGGGTGACAATGAAAACTTTTGCCCCTAGCACAGCGCAGATACGAGGAAAGGTAAGCACACGAAAAGCTACAGGAAAGCGTGAAGAGACAAGACTTGCTTCTGGAAGATGCTGGCTACCAGTCTGCACTTCCAGTTTATGGAAACAAGGGAAAGGAGCAGATTTACTCCCTGTTTTAATGATGGAAACACGCTTCTGTCCAGCATCCTCTTCTCTGGACCGAACACAAATCTTTTAGCTGCCAATGGCTGCCAGCACCGCGGCCCTAAGCAGGACCTTTCAGCCAGCCCCTACGGGAGGCAAGCTGGCGCATCAGATCACATCAGCCCCGAGTCTCATTTCAGCCCAGTTCTCCCTTCTCTGATTTATTGGGGCTGGTGCCTGCCTGGCGTCCCTGTCAGTCTGCATGCGGGAAGCAATCAATTACTGCGACTGCCAGTGCCACCCCCACCTCACTGCACATCCGCGGGGCTTTGGGACTAATAGAGTAACGACAAGCTGCTGAAGTTGCTGCAGGCATAGCCTCGTTAGCAGCATACACTTTCCTCACCAGGTCAGGTCCTGGCTTATAATCACACACCTTCCAACCCGGATGGCGCGGGCAGCCCCCAGGATGAACAGCCCTTAGATTCAGCAGCAGCTGGGATGCAGCGCTGGACCCAGGTCCTGCCCCTCCACCTTCTCCTTCTGGTGATGCTTCCCCTGGCACGTGGCAGGGAGGAGCGGGGTTACTCCCTCTACACTTGGTCCTCCACCCCAGCAAAGGGGACATCCATAGCAGCAGAGCTGAACCAGCCCTGAACCACTACACAATCCCCTGCCTTTAGCCAAGGGCTCTTTGGGAGAAATAGCAGGAAGGCAAGCTGGGGATGTGAGCTTAGAGGGTAACCACACATATACAAAGGAAAGAATAAAATAATTTTTACAAGTTTTCCCAGGCTTTGGCAGCCATCAGCAGCCCTGCTTCAAGTGGGGTTTGTCCTGGGTGTGTTTGCACAGAGGAGCTGCAATGCTGCAGCCCCACGGAGCAGCCAAAGCGACAGGGACATTTTGCTGGTGTCCCAGGGGAACAGAGAGCTCTGACAGACAAGGTTTGTGGAGCGAGGAGAAAAGGAGCCATCCTCCAGTAAGCCGCAAACAAACCTCTCCAGCTTCTGCTGTTTGGTGGCAAATGCCAGGTGAGCTCCAGGCCACCATAGAGGGACCCTGGCCCTGAGCATGCTCATGCTCCCTGGCAGGCAGAAGCAAAGCACAGGTCCACAGGTCAGCACCTTGGATCAAAATCCTCAGGGAGGCTCCGTGCCTGCCTACAGCTCAGTGCTGGAGCTGCAAGACATCAGTGGAAAGAAAACATAGCTCCTCAGTGCTTCCTCCCTCCACTTTCAACATTTGGGGTCTATAACCATAAACCGTGGCAGTAGAAGCTGCAGCCACCAAGACCCAGGAGTGCTGGGAAACTGGGGCAGGGACCCAGCGCTGTGAGCAGGACCTGCTTTAGAGATCACAGCCAGAGGGTCACCCGCCTGCCTGGCCTGCCTTCCTGCCAGGAGAGGAGCAAGTCCCAGAGGCCACCCTCTAAAGCGGAGCACAGCCCCACAGCAGTGCTGCTGGCTGAGACGGCGTCAGGGAAAGCCACCCACTCTCGCTTCACGCAAAGGGCTTCGAAGATCAGCTAAACTGGGAAGCAGCAGTCCAAGTGATGTGCACGATGCCTTTCCTGGAGGATGTTTGCTTAGCGGTAGCAGGAGGAGGTTTCTCATCTGGCTGCAGACTAGGCAAGTCAGATGTGGGGTTTCTCTGGTTCCCACCACCCCACAGCCCACCCAGCAGGCAGAAAGCACTGCTCCCAGTACACCTATTTGGGTGGTAGCGGCTGAAGCTCACCGGCCAAGCCCCCAGCTGGGATCTCCAACGACAGGACAGGCGCAGATGGAATCCCACTCACCACAGCCTCTGCTGAGATGTGGGCTCCACCTCTGCTATCATCTGCTCTTGTAGAGGTCGTGAGCCCTTAACAAGCCTTCAGAGAATCCCGGTGCTGGGACTGCTGCCCGCCCCAGCCCCGCACGCTGTGTGGGCAGCCAGGGAGCCCACGGCAGCCTTTCAGCCCTGCCCTCTCTCTGCAGCAGACCTGCTGGACTCAGACAGACCCAGCGTATAATGATGAAGATATTTGAGAGAAGAGGAATTTACACCTTTTAAAGACATCAGGAACTCCTGCAGCCGGTAGCTTTCAAATCGTTAATCCACAGCCCCCAGAGGGAGCAAGGCGTGGTGCTCAAGGACATCTTTTAAGCACACTGAGGTACAGTAAGTTTGCTTTACAGGTGCCTGTGATCCCACTGAGTTGGGGGCGGGGGGAGGGGGAAACCCGAGGTTCATAAGCTAAAAGGTTCCAAACAACAATTTTAAGTGTCTTATACATGACGGAATGCTCACCTACCAAAACCAATGAAAGATGCTTTTAAAGAAAGAGGCTTCTCATGGCCAGGGACACCTCCTACCGAGGACAGCAGCTCTGCAGCCTCTGGGAAGCAGCACGAGGACGGCTCCCTCCCCAGCACGCCCCGCTTGGACACTGTGGACAATTATTAAATAACCACTTCAGATCTTGCTTCACTGCAGAGTTAACCTGGGCTCCTGCACGTTGCGGAGCTGAAATTCAGCTGGCAAGGAGAGTTAGCAGCTGAATGCCTTGACTCAGCAGTGGCTTTGTGCCCAGCCGTTCAGATTTCCCCAGCCTTATTCCAGAAACTCTGCCGCGGCTAAAAACGGCTTTAAACTGAAAAAGCATGGAAGGGGGTTGTACACAGCAACTTCCCACCCCAGCAGCCGAGCATCCTGCTGCTGGTCAGACCTGCTGAGATATGCAGGGAGCAGGAATTTGATGATTTCTCTTCTTTGAAACTAGTTTTCATCGGGCTTCCATCCAACACCAGCGAAAAAAATTCTGCATCTCCACAGACTGCTAACTTCCCGGAGGATTTCTCTTTCCATAACCATTTCTCTTCTCCTTCCGCCCCTTGCCCCCCAGTTCTGTGGAGTCACCTCTTCCCAAATTTAACCAGCCGCTCTGGATTACAGCCCCACTCTGACCCACCACCGGGTAGCCCTCCGCAGTGGAATTAGTTATCCCAGTCCGGAGCTTGCTGGACAGGGATCCACGTCACAAAAAGCCACTGATCATCACTGCCAGTGTAAACACCACAAGCTCAATCTGCTGTCCTGTTTGAAGTGGTCGCTCTGGGCAGGAGGATGCTGGAAAGTTGGCAGGTGTGTGCTGAGGGGACGGAGGAGGGCTTCACCTCCCTCTTCCACCCGCCAACTGCTGGAGACTTCTGCATCAGCCCCGCTGTCGGCTGTGACCTACCGCCCAGCTGGCAGCGATGGCAAAGGCACACAAAGTCAGCATTTGACTCTTTCCCTCTCCACTCAGTCCCTGCCCACTCGACCTCCCTCTGCGTACACCAGCGGCAGGGCTGGGGCTCGCAGAGCAGGAGAGGGAGTGAGAGGGCTGAAGAACTCGGCTTGCAGGGCTGGTGTCAGCATCAACCTGGCTTTGCTGGTGCTTCCAACACCAGCCAAGGGATGCTGAAGGGAGCTGCACTGCAGGAAAGCAGGAGATCCCTGGCTCAGCCCAGGAAGAGCTCCAGCACTGGGGAAAGCAGGCACCACAGGGGCCCAGAGATAGACGCATGGGCTGTCTAACCTCTTCTTTCCATTCCCAGACACTGCCAGACTGGAGGACTAAATTCACCCTTTGCAGTTAAATCAGAGCTGCAGGAACTGTGGTCAGCTGCAGCCCCTGGCAGTGGTTTGACATCCTGGGGTGATGTGGGTTCGGTGGATCCTACCTGCACCCCAAGAGAAAAGCAAGCAGAGGATGCACCCAACAGCACTCACAGGCACGTCCCCTTCAATGCCACCAGCTGCCACTGCTATGGGCGTGCTGCAACCCGAAGTGTCAGCCAGGGAAGCCGAGGGAAGGGACAGGGAGCAGGAAGGCTCCCAGCCACCATGCCACAAGACTGGCTTCTTGGTTTGGCACCGAGCATGCTGACCAGTCCTTTTTCCCTCCCTCATCCCCTCTTCTCAGCCACCCAGCATAAAAAGCTGCTTTTTTTTTTTTTTTTTTTCCATCATTCTGTTCGTGGCCTGGCTCCCTTTCAAATTCCCGGAGAAAAGTATTTATCTGCTGGATGAATGATGACATCCGGCCAAACCCCAGACACGCTATCACGTCTGATCCAGCCCAGCCGTCTATCACAGCCTTCATCTCGTTATTGGTAAGCTGGCGGCATGCCAGCACTTGGGGCTCGGGAAAGGGCTCCCACCAATCTCTCCAGAGGAGAGAGTCAAGGACTTTTATTAATTAGCATTTTGAATTGTAGCTAATAAATACCCCTCTGGCATTCAGGCTGGGATAGGAAACACAACAGCGATGTCCTTGAGATGCTGCAGCATTTTGCTGCTGGAGGCAAATGGACAAGAGTCACCCGCTAAGTCCTTCTGCGTGCTGCAAGCTTGCCTCTCCTCCCTGGAGAGGAGCAGGCAGCGGGAGGGAGCATGGCCACCACCGGATTCAGTGGTGCATCACCCACTTGCCCATCCAGTACTGTGACGGCCACACACACTTGCAAACACCTGGCAGTTTTGCAGCGAGAGCTGCTCCGCAGTCCCACAGGACACGGTGGGATATACCCGAGGATGGACCCCACAACACAAGCACATACTTGGGGCCAGACTTCGGGATGGCACCTCGCTCTTGAACCCCACCCAGGGAGACAACGAGGGACTTGGCACTGATCACTGCCTGGCTGGGTGGCCAGGAGCGCTTCAGACGCAGCAGAGTGCTGAGCTGCACCGCTCTGGGGCTGAGCTCAGCACCCAAAGGTCTCCCCATCTGAATTGTTGTGCTCCTTGTTCTGGCCACAGCCCCCACCGCCTCTGATTTCTGGCTCAGTCTACAAGACAAAATAAAGATGAGGAAGGTGGGCGCAAGGCTGAAGCTGCCCTTTAACCCACTGTGTATGAAGGTGCCTCAACTACAGGCCAGTTCAATAGCTGACTCCTTTTCCAGAGCAGCTCAGCACCCTTTCATGCAGGGCTCAGACACATGCACAGGCAACCCCCACACCCCGCAACAGCCCCAGAAGCTGTTAACCCCCACGATAAACCCCCACCCAATGTCCTTGCAAGCTCCTCTTTTCCTTGTGTCCCTTGCTTGCCCCTTTGCTGAGGGATGACCGACGGGGCGGCAGGTTAAGTGGTGAGCAAGAGCAGGGCAGGATGGATGAGAGCACCAGCCGACAGCAAGCAATTAGTTAATGGGCTCCGGGGGCCCTCAGACCAATCTCATCAAGTGACCACGAGCTGCAGGAGGAATGATGACAGGCCAAGCAAATAGAAACAGGAGCCAAAGGAGGAAAGCAGGGATGGGGGGAAGGGGGAATTAAGAGAGGGAATGAAAAAAATCAAAAACCCAGGGAGAAGACATATTCCACACAAGCATAATACTTAGCTGGAGACCTGAAAGGCTCAGTGTTGCAGCTCGGAGGAGAAAAACAAAATCCCTTTATCTACCTCCACACTCTTCCAATACAGAATGATGTCAAATCAATTTACTGCCTTTCCTCTCACAATTAATCAAGTCTCCTCCATTGCTCAGCCTTCGTAGAGCCGTGCATCATGTCACATGGAGCATAAAAAGAGAGAGCAGCATAGCAGGAGATGGAGGCGGCTGCTCAGATTTATGCTGCTTGTGATTAGTAAGAGATGGGTGGCTCCTGGCCAAAGTAGCTCATAGTCACAAGACTTATAACCACACAGAGTTGCGTAAGGCACGCGAGATTCCTTGCAAATGTTCCTTGTTTTGCATGGAAAGACTTTGGAGCGTTATGGATAGGGCTCATGGACATGGCTAAGGGGAAGAGCCTTTTGAATGAGGCAGAGGTTGTTAGTAACCATGTGAAATGAGGCTTTTCAGACTAACCATGTTTCTGAAACCAGAATTTGCAAGTAGAAAGTGGCCTGGAAGGAGACCGACACTTCACGGGGTCCCAGAGAAGTGTTTCCACCTCCCTGCTGAAGAAGGCTATGCCAGGAGATGGCTGATAAGGCAGGGGTGTCCATCTTGAGCTCCACAGCCCCTGTTCCCTCTGCAAGAAAGCCTTCAAGTCCCAGATCTGTGACTCCTGGGGGGAACTGGTGAACATCAGACTTATGGACACCTGAAAGTTCAAGGCAGTTTGTGTTTCATCACCACACGGGTGGTAGCAGCCACTCAACCAACTTACTCTTTGGGGGGCGTCAAGTCGTCAGGTCGTGTCTCAAAGAACTGGAGAACTTCCTCACACTGGGAGATGTAGGGAGGCAGCTGGATCAGAGCCTGCGGACGGAACAGAGACACTGGTGATCGGAAGCATCAAGCCTGTGTGCAAGGAGCCGAGTGAGGACAGGCCCTCAGTGCTGGGGACGGGGTCACAGCAAGGAGCTCGGCACCCGTGTGGTTCCTGGCATGCAGGAGCACAGAGCCAGGCTGGGGAGAGCTACAGCAAACACACACTGAAGCGGAGCAAGGCCCAGACAGCCCCCAGGTACACACACCACACTACCCCAGCTGCAGCTGGAGACTAAAGGAGAATAAGTTGAGACTGCCCAGGCCCTGCTTAGCCCAGCTCCAGCCTTCTGGACAGATGTGCCCTCGCAGGGTAAGAGCTACAGGTTTGTCCACCCCAGCATCCAGCCTCCCAGTCACGGCAGGGCTCAGTTTCCCAGCTGTGCTGTGGGCATGGAGCTGGCATCCTCGGGAAAGGCTGGGCAGTTTACACGTGGCAGACTCTCAGTGCTGTCAGCCCTGATGAGCACATCCCAAAAATGCTCCGTTGGGCAACAGCAGCTTGGGAAGTGACAGGGAGAGAAGCAACAGGAGGCAAAAGCGCAGACACCAGCTCATCAGGGCAAGGGCTGAAGGCTGCTACGTGTGCTGTCGGGTGGCAGGAGCTATATGCTGCCTCTGCTTTTCTCCTTTCCCTTCAAGGAAACCTGTTGCAAAAAGACAGGCTTCAATGGTGGGGCTTGCAGGGTGAGAATGTGCCTGTCTCTAGGAGGTGGGGGCAGAGTCTGGGACAGCAATATTCGCCTTGGGCCAGAGCTCTTCTAGGTCCTCTCCAATGTGGGCTGCAGCAAGGGCTGGGCAGGGGAGGCAAGATGGGCAACTGCTTGCTCTCTGCTCGTCAGAGGAAACAGAGTCAGATGCTGGCAACTGCAAAAAGTAAAAAAACCTCCTGCAACTGAAAAAGGGATGATTTGAAATCAGAGAGCAGTGCCGCAGCCTGACCTGGAGCAGATGTTTAACCATTTTTCTATATAATTCCCCCTCCCCTCCATTTGCTGTCACAGCAGTCTTGTGACAGCAGTGTGGGCGAACCAAACCTTCATTCATTTCTGCATTGGAGACAAAGCCACATCTGCAAAGCCCTGGGGTTACCACACAGATCAGATGTGGCTCCACACTGACCTAATTGCTGGCCCCCAAAAGCCCTTCCAGCCATTCAGCACAGTCCTTCACTGCCAGCACAGCAGCCAGTCAGACCACTAATCCTGGGCCAGCTACGATCAAGATCATGTGAGAAAGAGGAGAGAGAAAACTTCTCACTTCATGGCTTTTGGGTCCAGGGTAGGGCTATTCAAAGACCAAGTTTTGCACGGATGCCATTCCCAGGTGGTACCCAAAGGTACCACTGCCCAGTTCCAGGCATCCCATGATCTACTCTATTTCCCCCATGCCAAAATCCCTCTGATTCTGTGGCCTGGAGAAGGTTCCATGTTCCTTCCCTTGATCCTTTTGCCTAGTTCCACCTCAGATCTTACCCACCTTCTTTCTAGGGCTCTCCCAGAGCACGAAGATACCCTACTTCTCTTGCAGGAGATGGCAAGAAAGCAAAACCTTCTTACACATTTTTCTGTGGGAACTTGTTCACAATGTATTCACCTAACCCTCAGTTCTCACTCAGGAGGGCCAAGCTGAAGGAGATATTCCATATTTCTGTTCCACACCACCACCCTCCAAGCACATGCAACATCCACATCCATCAATAAACATAGCAGCAAGAGTGTGCTGGGACCCTGTGGCTGAGATCTGCTGCACGACATGCCCAGAAGGGACATCCCTCTGCTCCTGCCGACTCCTTGCTCATTCCACATCTCTGCAGCCTTTGGTCCCACACCCACCTTCAGCTCAGCAGCTTTACAGTTAACTAGCAGCAACTGCAAGGCCAGGCACCGTGTGCCTGTTCCTACTTGGTAATGCATTAATGGGAGGAGGAGAAAGCGGCTCCCTAAGCGGGTCATATAACATCAGCCATTATTTTCCAGTTGTTAAGTCAAAAGGATTCATTGTATTTTATGTCGTTAATGGCATCATTCTGAAAGAGACAGCTGCAGCATCTTATCACTTAGGGACCTTCTCTTCCCCAAAATTAAATTTACAGTTGTGTGCGTCTGTATGTAGCTGACACTTTTTAGTGACTCAGAAGACAAGGGACTGATCATGCCCAGCTGGAGCCAAGTGGTCGCTTGTACCAGCAGCCTCCCCCACGCTGCATGGAGGATGCAGGTCCAAGCACACCTTGCACTACATCTCCATCACTCTGCTCCCATCAGCTATCCTGGCCTGCAGTGGTTTTCACCCGCAGCCTCACTGCAGAGCTGTCAAGATGCATTTACTAATTCACCTTTATCCTTGTAGTTGTTATTCCAGCCACGACATCCCTTCCATGGGTCTGGCTGAGTCCCAAAACCCACAGTCTCTTCCACCATGGAAAGTCCTAGGCCACAGTCACTGCTACACCTCCCGTGCTCAAAGAATGTGATGGATATTTCACCAATTCCCCATCTTCTCCCGTGGGCTCTGTGGTCTTTGTATACGACTTTAACAGCATTCAGACTGGATTTTGGAGGTACTGGTCGTACCGTCAAACCATTCCATGGCTGCTGCAAGTACTAGTGCACTTCTTCAACATGATGACATGTGGAATACTATATTTGTGTGAAAATAATTTTTGTGGACTTCAGTATTTTGTTCCCCTCCCTGCCCAAAGAAATGCCCTAACATCACAATTTGATTTAAACTTAAGTACAGTTTTACATTCAAGCATATGGGGCAAATAGTCCCAGCCTTATCTCTGTTGGCTTCCAAGAATTTTCTGCAGGTACAAGTCATCTTACCTCTCTGCAAGTAACTGTTTCACATAACCGGTAACAGGAGTTTACATCCCAGTTTGGGACCATCGGTTCAAGAAAGAGCTGTCTTCTACATAAAACAGCAGGTTCGTTCCCAGCAGATGGGAAAGGAAAGGCTCCCTAAGGAGCCAAGCCCTTCAAGCCTAGTCCTACGCGCAACCATCTCACTCCAAACCACCTACCAGACTGGACGCGGCCAGTCCTTTCCAGCCCATCTGGAAAGCTGGGTCTGGTTTGCAGCTTGAGAAAGGAGAAGAGAAAGGGAAAGCAGCAGCAGGGTGCAAGCTGGCATGGAGCTGGGCCACCCTGTACCCTGCAAGCCCAGGTCTCCAAGCCCTCAGCATTAATGGATTGAAAAGCAAATCAGTGCATGGGTTTTCATCACAGAAAGGGTTTGGTAGTGGGGAATAGCCCACACTCCCCGTTCTCCCAGCACTGGCACACCGTTATATATTATCAAACAGGATCAAGCCTCATCAAGGTGGCTTCATCTTTGGTTGATGCTAGAAACCTCCCCTCACCTTGCAGTATTCATCAATAGGTATCAGGCGCTTGACTGCAACATCACGGATGTGACTCCGGCGGAAGAGGATCTTCCCTGAAACAGGAGAGATGGAGAGACAAGAGCAGGTCAGCACAACACCCAGGAACACTCTCCCATGAATCACTCAGTTAGGACCTATTCCCTGCACATCCTCTTCTTACCAAAAGCACTGTACCTAAAAAAACAAAAAGCCCATTCCCTCCCACAGATTAAATACCTCATCAGAATAAAGCACATTTAAAGTGGCAAGCATGTTCAAGGAGAGAGAAGAGGAACCAATTACCAGCATACTACAGCCCCATCTTCCCTCACCAATGTGGCAATTACAGAGCAGCAGCCCCTATCAAAGCACGTGCCTGATACCTTACGGTCTGCTGGCATGCAGGTCCTGGGTGTCCAAGTCCACCAGCAAACGCCAGTGCTCGCCAGAGAAGCGGGCATCCCTGTGAATGCCGGCGCAGGTGGGACCCTTGCTGCAGGCTCCAGGCTTGTTCAGGGCATCCAGGTCTAGTGTGGGCAGAAGCCAAGCCAGAGGGTTTCTCCCTGTGCAGCTCCTGTGTCCAACTGGTCCTGGAAGCCACAGTGTCAGGACTGCAGCTCCGAGTCAGACCTATAGGATTTTCCCTCCTGTCTGGGGTTTATTTTTGTTCTCCATTAATGGGATCCTCTTGCCACTCCAATTCCTCCCCTCTGGCTTGCGGTACAGGCCTCCTTCCTTTGAAGTCTAATGAGTCCTAAATGCTTCAAGCTGCTCTCACAAAGAACAGCTTCTCTGGCATTTAACAAGACAAAAGCCATTAGCAGACAGTGAAACAGATACACATGAAGACTCAGTGATCAAAAGGTCTGGTATAGGGTAGGGTTTCAGATCTGCACTTTCCAAAGCACCAGGAGCTGGCACTGCTTTGCTATACAGTCACCTGGAAAATTGTGGTTTGGGGTGGTGGTGTGGGTGGTAGTGAAGTTCCCTCAAGATCCTCCTTACACCTCTCACACCACAGGGAAGTCTCATCTCTTTGTCCCTACTTGGGTTTCCAATCCCACCACAAAACCCAGGGAGAGCAACTGATGTGCCTGTCCATGCCATCTCTTCACTTATCAAAGAGGTCACCGTGGGGCAACCCAGAAACCAAACTCCCCTCACAACCGAACACCAACACACCCTCTTTGCAAGCAACAGGAGGAGAAAAGCACTCTGGAGCATCACCCAGCCTTCAGCGCTGCACCATGGCTAGCATCAGCCCCTGCAGCAAGCCTTCGCAGGAGCTGCAGCATTGCTGGAACCAGAAGCTGGATGCTACTGAGCTACCCAAGAACAGGACACGGTAAAGTGACCACACGCTTACCACAGTTTTAAAACCAGGGCTGGGTCACACCCCCACCACCCCTGCCTTCCCACTTCTCCCTGACTTGTCCAGGATCGGGAACACGCGTGACTTGTGCAGCCTGCCAGTGCATTTTTATAAGCAGAGACGAACTAAGCCAACCCAACTTCAGCTTGCAAGGAGCATGAATCAGAACTTCATGGAAGAGCCAAATCTCCGGCTAGGCTCAGTTAATGCAGAACGCCTTCCAACCTGGACTGTCCGAGGGAGCAATCACACACAGTATTAGCTCTGTCCTTGCCCTTCAGTGAAATGCACAGGGTCAGACCAGCTCATACCAGGACTGACTCTCATTTATGTCCTGTTGACAGTGAGGGGCTGAGACATTCATGGTGGGAAATGCTCTGCTTTGAAACGCATTCCTTCCCACAGCCTGCCAGACCCAAGTCTGGCAGTCTTTATGATACAGAGGAAAAAAAAATATCCCTCTATTCAATCTGTCTTTTAGAATTTGAGGGTGAATAGCCTGGGAACACAGAATTTGTCTGGAAAGACTGGGAGCAACAACCAGGTCAGCATTCCCTTCCCTGCCTGTAGTAATTATTTTCCATCAGACAGGAAAACGATCAACAGTTTTCCCTTCTCATCAGCAGTCATGGCGTATTTGCTGCATAGGTTTCTATCTGAATGATGATTTTTAAAAAGATGAATGGATCACAATAGTTTTGTTGACAATTATAAGGAATAGCTGTTTGGGGTTTGTCTGCCAAAATGAAATCACTGATGGGTGGGTACATTATAAATGGAAAAATAATAGGCCCTGGATGTGGGAATATTTAAATGTTTAACCAATAGATGCTAGTGCATAATAATAAAAAGAATATAGTTTTGGGGAATAAATACATCACAACAACTGAAGTGATCTTAAATTAGTCCAGGCACAGAGCATACGAACCAGTAGGAAATCCAGCTCCTGTCTTGATTTGCTCTAGATCTAGTATTTTTCAACAAGGAAGTTTATTTTCCAACAAGAAGCTGGTTTTTAATCAAAATGCCTAATTAACATAATTGCAGACCCTTCAGTGCTGCCAAATACTGCTATATAAATCCTTGCCTTGAAAGGCGAGAGAGCACAGGAAGCCACTTCCCCCCTGGAAGGGAAAGATGGGCAACTTGCTGGGTTGGTGCGATGCAACGTTTCCCTGGGCACGCTTTCCTGAGACCGTATCTGCAAAATGGGAACAACAGTGCTGTCCTCTAGGGCTTTTCACATGGCCAAAGACCACACAATGCAACAGAAACACATGATATGACCCATCTCCTACCTGCACCCCTCACTGCTGTAGCTCCAGGGGACACAGCGAAGGCAATGGTGCCCATCACCCACACCTCATTCTAAGTGCTCGCTGCTTTACGCTTTTTTGGCTGCCTCCAGGAGCTTGCAACAACTCTCAGCCTGGTACCAGGTTGCTGCCCTGCTAATCATCCAGGTGGACTCTCTTCCTCCTGCCCACAGCAGATAGTCCTTCACGCTGAAGGGGAGGAGAAGGTTTGGGATTAGCTCCTCTAGGTCCTAAAGGAAACACGTGGCAAAGAAATGGCCAGATGGCCAAGGCAAGAGGAAAGGTAAGTCTGGTGACTGTGCTGGCTAACTGCTGCCCTGGCACCTTCCAGCGAGCAGCCTGACACACAGGTACTGGGCAGAGGACGTGGTTGCTGGCTCAGCTTTGGCACAGTGTAACCTAGCTCCAGGCAAAGGCAAGCCAGGCAGAACGCTGAGAAACATCTGCACAGCAGGATGCCAGCTGAAAAAAGGGGAAGGTCTCAGGGGTTTGATTTTCCATGGTGAACTCTTCCAGCTGGATGAACTGTTCACTTGGTAAATCTGCAGCATGTGAGATGCAGACCACCGACAGCAAAGAGGGAGCAATCTCAGCTGCCCTCGTGGTATCTAGCAAGAGTAAGGATAGCCTTGGTGCAGTTTGGATCCTTGACTCCTGGATGCCTGCAAACTCAGAAAAAATTGTTCCAATATGACAAAAATGGATCCTTGACTCCTGGATGCCAGCAAGCTCAGAAAAATTTGCTCCAATATGACAAAAATGACTACCAGCTCTAGGTTTTAAGAACATCCTCAGATGAGATTCACTTTACTCTTAACAGCCTCATAGACATAGCAGTGCTCCTGCCCTCAGTCTCAACACCAGCACGAGGAGTATCGAGGGGAAGACATGTGAAGGAAGGCAATTCTGCACAACGTGCTGATTAGTGGGGTTTTCCATCAGCTGGGAAGGTCAGTGCTGCTTACAGGCTCCAGCTTCACCAGCTTCTCACTCACACCACAACTCAAGCACTCCGAAATTGTTAGAATTTCTTATTTACATACAGAACGTTACGCATGAGCAATGAGAGCAATGAGTCTCCCTCCCTGCTAGCACAAGAAAGCCACTTCACGAGGAAGCGCCATAAAATACACTGTCCTTTATACACACAAAGCTATGAGTAGACTGAACGTTTATCACCTGGGAATGTGTCGAGTAAGTTGATTTTGGAAAAAGAAGACAGAGATAAGGCACTACTACAGAATGGCTGCCTTGGCACGTCTCCCTGTACAAGAAGTACCCAGACTTCAGGACATGCTGCCTGATTTCTCTGGATCTTGAAAACCTGTTAATACCTACAGAGAAAAAGTGGTGCCTCTGAAGAGGACAACGGTCCTGAAGATGCTCCGTGTACAAGTTACAATTTAGAAATTGGTCTTTCTTTGGTAGAATATGAAACACCTTATTCCAGGGAATATATTTATTACACATTACGTTAATATAACTGTAGATGCACCAAAGCATGACACGTGCTTTGCTTGCTATACATTTTCCATTTCTCAGCAGGTTAGGCATTATTGCATGCATCTGCTCTTTAAGGGTAACCTGGCAGTATTATTCTCCATCAGGATTTTGACTAGAGAAATCTAACCAACACAACCCATCCTTTAAAGACAGAGGGAATAAAACCAAAAGGGAAAGCACTGAAATATATGCAACTCCTTAGAAATCAAATCAAACAAAGTCTCTGCACTGATCTTCAGTGCAAAAGTGGATGGATGTTCCCCGTCTACATCTCTCCAGCTATACCACATTTCACTGCCTGGTTACAGTGCTGGGGGGAATTAAGCAATGCAGAACAGATTATTATCGTAGGGTGGCCTTAGAGTAACAAGGATTACTTTAATTTCAAAAAATCAGTAAGCTGCCATAAATATTTAGACCAACAGGACCTCGGAGTCAAACTTGAATTTCACCACCCAAAAATAATAAAAGTCTCCATCCAGCTTTTCATGCAGTGCTTTCCAGAAATCACTGGTGCTTTAAACACAACACAAAAGCAGCTGGGGCAGGTGGAGGACCTTCATCACAGGGTCCAGAAGACCCCAGCCATCCCCTGTCCCCACAAACAGCCCAGGAAAGGGACAGGGCATGAGCAGCAGCCCTTGGCAGAGGATTCACCATGGGGAGGAAATCCCAAGGCCAAATGATGCTCAAATGATGCCAATTCTCACCCTGCTGCTCTTCCCCTGGCCCCCCAACCTGGTGAAGGCGTACCGTACCTACAGGGCACTGGGCTGGAGCCTGGGCTGCAGCCAAAGCCAGCTGCGCTGAGGCTTTTACCTACCCAAAGAAAAGACAAATTCAAGAGTACCAAAGCAGCAGAAGCTGTCTCCGGTTCCCCTTGCCGACTCAAGCATTTGTTTACTCATTTGATTTTCTTGTTGAACCTGGTTAGTTTTTACAGCCAAGCAAACGCCCATACAGGCACTTCAGCACTGGAGGCACCAGCTGGTTCTCAGAGGGGGACTGGGGCTGGGGCAACCTAGCAAAAAGATCTCAGCCTACCACAAACCCACTGTCTGCCCACATCTGAAGAACTTCCGAGTCAGCATCCAGCGTCCCGTCTCCCCGCCTGGGCAGTAGCAGGGCAGAGGGGAGGGGGAGACCTTGCAAGCAGCCTGGAAAGACAGCTATGGGCACTCCAGCCTGCTCTTCCTTTTCCCTGCCTAACCCCTTCCCTCCCTTCTCCTTTTGACCTGCCTGGCACCATCTGCTTAGCTCTGGCGCTCAAATTGTCTCAGTGCTTCTGTTTCCTTCATTGCCCCAAGCTCTGGGTTGACAGCAGGGGGCCAGCTGTGTTCTTCACCCTGCTGGGATGGAAACCTGAAAAACCACAGCAGAGCACCTTGATGCTGCTTTGAGATATGCTTGATGCTGTCAACCTTCACAACCTTGTGGGATGTGAAGCTCCCCAGTTACAAAGCTCTATGTCCCACCAACACAGCTGCGCTGCTCCTTTCTTCCCTTCTCCCACGGGCCCATCCCTCTCCCTCCACCACTGCTACTTGTTTCCATCCACCATGGCCAGAGGCCCACCACACATCAGCAGCAGTTCATCCAACATGATGAACAGGCAGCGAATCCATCGAGCGTGTCCCTGTGAACCTCAGGCCGGCACTGTCCCACAGCAGCTGTTGTCCTAACCGTGCCATGCCATGCCTCACCCTAGGGAGAGTTTTCCTGTAAATGCTTCATGCCATAGCATGGTTTCTTTTAAATCCCTCCTTAAAACCTTCTTTTGCCACAACTCCCTGCACTCCTTTCCCCCACAAATCCCCACTGTGTCAGTCCTTTCATTGATACAGTCTGGCCAGGACACGGGGGACAACGGTGGCTTTTACCTTCTGTCCAACAGCTGGAGCACAGGCTGCTCTTCTGCATTTAAGCTGCACATCACTGGGCTCAGGGCTTCAGCAGCAGCAATAACACTGGTGGGCTGCCTCATACCCAGCTGGGCAGGAGGAGGCGGCTGGTGCCCACCACCCGCTGCAGGATGCCCCGGGGAAAGGGGGGCATGAGCTCTGTCCCCCATGCAGTGGAGCTGGCGCCAGCCAGAGGAGCTCCACTGAAGATACTGTGTCTGCCCAAAAAAATCCTCCAGTGCTGGAAAGGTTCTGCTCTCCCAGGACTAGGAAACCCCTTTGCAGCTAATCAGGGCTGCTTTGCTTTATCTGGTCCATCGAGAGAGCAAAGGGTGCTGTGGCAGCTCTGGAGGGGGGGCTGCAAGCCACCCAGCGTGGCCCCCGCTGCCTCAGCCATTCATCAAGGACTGAAAAATGTCAGAGGGGAGCTTGGGGAAAGGGCTGATAAGGAATTTGGGTCTCCACCAGCGTGAGATAGAGCAGGCGGGCTACAAGAGGGGTTAATCTCTCCAAACAAACAGGTAGAGAAACAGGGCTCTGCAAATTATTCCCTCCTGTGGGAATTCTCCAGGCAGAGCTAGAATTATACTGTGGAGCAAGGAGCTGAAAAAAAACAACAACCAAACAAGGCAGAGGGATTTCAACCAGCAAAATGGTTGAGGCTCCTCTTGAGCCAAAGGCTGTTACTGGATCTCCAGCAAACTGGAGGGGCAGAGAACCTGAAACACATCACCCTGCCGATCACAGCCGCGAACCAAGCCAGATATTTCAGAAGTGGAAAACCAGCTGTGCCTCCTGCTTTACCCTGAAGGACTCCCCCCACCCTCCCTCCGCCCCACCGCCTCGGAAAGAATTCACTTCTCTGCACCTTTCAAATCACATCCAGATTTTCCCTGGCACGGGTTCCAAACTCACTTCAAAAAAAAGGCAGCCCCAAACGTACACATAATTAATCCCAGCCCACGGAGCAGCCAGCTACGTGGGCTATTCCTAGGATGGGGAAGCAGGCACGGGAGATGGCGTTTCCAGGAGCCCTGCACTTAGCATCTGTTTAGCAAAGTCCCGCACTGTGCACACATCCCGGTTAAAAGAAGGGGAACGAGAAAAGTGCCTCCGGGGCTGTCCTGGGTCTAGCATAAGCACAGAGTCCCACGTCTGTGAAATGAAGCTGAATTAAACAGTGCCCCTATCAGGACAGCCCCTTACACGCTCTCATGGTTTGTGATCCTGCTGGATAGGAGCAAAATGTTCCCAAGGCCGTTGCTTCTATGGCCTACAATGCATATGCCATGCAATGGAGAAAAATGTAGGGTAGTTTGTTTAAAGACAGCTCAAAGGACAGAAGCAGAGCAACTGCTCCAGCACGGCACTCTTCCTGGGATAATACTGTCTGCACATCAGCAGTGAGCTGAAACCCTACAGAAAAGGCAATTGTACTAATTATGGGCTGCAAGCTAGCCTGGGACCATCCACCCAACAGTGCTACAGCAGAGATCCCCATCTTTCTAGAGCAAAAAAATAGTAATTTGGACCCTTGCCCCGTCTCCAGCTCTGATGACGATGCAATGGGACAGGGGAAAGTCAGGTACTGTAGCTGGAAAATGGATGAGTTGTGCTCCACCTCTTTCATGAGGCCTTTGTGGTGAGCTATTAGCATCCTCACAGCTGTTCTGGGAGAAAAGCCCTGAAGTTTGCGGGTCACACTGATGCCCATGCCAAGCAGGTTAGCAGGCTGGGAAGGGAGCAGAAAGGAGGCATAATTCTCCTTTGTAAAAAGATCTCACCGAACCCCCTTTCTCCTCCTCCCTTCTTGGGAGTTCGCTATTGTCTGTAGCTAAAGCTTCCTAAAAAGCAATTTTACAGCCAAAGTTAGCTCAGCCTCAGGCAACCCCTCCTTGCCGAGGCTCACGTTTCCAGCGAAGCAGACTGGCCAGGATCTGCTCCAGGCCACTCGGGCTGTACGAAGTTTGGAAGGCTCCACTCTCCTTATAAAAGCTGTTTCCTGAAAGATCTGGCACAGCCCTTAACACAGCAGGCCCAGCTGAGCTCATTTGTTTTCTTAGTTCATTCTTTCCTGGGGTCTCCATACCATCATCTCCCAGCCAAGCAGCACGTAACCCTCAGTGCGGACTCTTGCAGGCGAGGACAGAGCCGCCCAGCACGTCCCCTGCGCCGGGCAGTGACAGCTCTCCTCTCCCACCAGCTGCTCCCGACTCTGCTCCAGGGACCACAGCCGATGCCACGCGTGCGCTGGGTGCCACCGGAGCTGTTTCAAGGGGCCATCCTCAGCGCCACGTGAAGCTGAGCAGGCTGTGCCAGTGGCTCAGAGCCAGCAAAAGTAGCCAAGAGTCCACTTCAAATTCCCCCATATGGCGGCAAAGGCTTTTCAGGCACAGTGCAGGAGCACTGCAATGTCCTGCCAGGCAAAACGTGAGCCCACCAAGCTCTGCTGTGTGATGAGTGTGGTGGCAACACTCGGAAAGGAACAACCTCTGGTCCCAAACCTCAAGAGCAATTGCTCTGCTCTGCTTTGGAGGACTCCACTTCAGATGAGCTAAGTGGGCTGGAGGACTTGCAGTTACAAGAGCCTCTTCTGATACCGTCAGAGACCTACTTCAAAAGACCCGAAGTCTCCAGAAATTTCCAAGTCGTCAAATCCTCAAAGCAAACATTAACAAAACGAAGCAACACAAAGGAAACAGAGTTCCTGTGGGCTGGATGTTGTAACTATGGAGTAATCATGGAACTCACTTCCCATTCCAGGAAACCAGCCTGACAAACCCAGATGGTACCTTCTCAGGTTATGCTGGTGACCCTGAGTTTGGGACACTTAGGGGTTTGCTAAGAAAGCCAGAGCTGAAGGAAGCACAGAGTCACAGGAGACATTTTTTGAGAATTGCAGCGGGCACAATGTCTAATGATACTCTACAATGGGCTTCCCAGAAAGCAGCGTACTTTCAGTAAGCCACTGGAGCCAAATCTCCACTGGTAATGAAATTCAGATGCCAAAAATATTGCTCAAAATGGGAGTAGGAGCAAACTACAGTACTCACAGACGTTGAACGTAACCAAACCCTAGCGAGTCTAAGCATACTAGAGCCATGTTTTGCAGAGAAAGACACCCAGGCACTGAGCTCACCTGGATGGCACCCCCAGGCAGAGGGAGACAAAGTTTGGGTTCAGCTTTACCTAACAATACCCATTGCCATCCCAAACCGGGAAGGCCAAGAACAGCTCCAGAAAGAAGCCATCCTCTAGCACAGCCAGCCACTATTAAAAGAGCCTTCTCCTATCCCCAGGTAAAGTCCTCTTTCAGAAGCAGACACAGCTTGCGAGCCACCTTGCTAGGGAGGTATGGCTCATCGTCCTGCGCTGGAGAAAGCCACCCGCTCCTGACCGCTCCGTGATGTGCAGCAAAGGCAACACGATTCCATGATTCCCACTTCTTAAATAACACATCTTTGCTGAAATAAGAGGACTTTGGAAGCTGCCCCATGAGGACAGGCAGATGCAAGATTATCGTTTTTTTCCAGTGGCTGTCTCCTGGTTGGAAGCAGGACACCATCCCGTGCTGGCATCTCCTCACCATATCACCTCTTACCGTGTGCTGGCACCTGAAAGTACAAGTGATAAAGCTGCAGGTGCCAGCTGTCAGGCATCAACAGTCTCTCTGTTAGCTACTGCAAGCCACTGCAGAAATGAAACGTCAAGAAAAATTTCTGGGAGAAGCATGGACTAGTGGTTTTCCAAGTCAACATGTAACCACCTCTGAAAACGGTATTATTTAATCCTGTTGCATAAAGGGGACCAGAGCAAAGGGGCAAACATCTCTGCAGAGGACACACACACAAACACACAAGCTCCTCTAGAGGATGGTGATCCTAACTCCCCAAAACAGCTTTCTTACACAAGAGCCAGGCTTTATTTTCCAGCAACTTCAATCCCCTTTTTTCTTCAATGGAAATCCCAGTGACATGCCTCTTAGCAAGGGGAAACTATTTCAACACCAAGAAGACGAAACAAATACTGACGAGTGTGCTGTGACAAGCAGTGCTCTGACCAGGCTTCCCAAGCCCCATCGCTGCCTTCCAAAAACAGCAGCATTTGGTGGGAATTTTCTGCAAGTGCAGCACAGCCAAACCGTACATCCAATTTTTCCAAGTTATGCCCTTTGCCAATTTGCCTTCCATTTTTCCTCCCCACTCCTTGCTGGCAGGAGTACTTGTACAGCAAGGATTTTTCTGCTGTATTAATGTTAGGTGTGCTTTGCTCTTGCTCATGTTACCATGCAAGGACAAGCCAGAATCAGAAATCCCTCTATGGGAAACCCAGACAAGACTCTCTTGCTCAGAAAGGGGCATAAATAATTTTCTTCATGCCACTCAGAGAAAAGTAAAACCCACTAAATGCCTTCATGTTTCTAGAAAAGCCAGGAGGCAGTGCACAGCACAAAAGGCTGCACTAAATGGACCTGACAGTCACTGGAAGTGATTATGGTACCGTGACATTTCTAAATATGCCCATTAGCTACTTGGGGGTGGGGGTAAAGACAACTCTGTGGTCAAAGCCATTAGCTATGGGTGCATGAAAGACTCCCAGGGCCCCCTCAGGCTGGTTATTTTTGCAAGGCGTTTTAGTCTGGGTTTTTTTACCCCATAGCAGCAGCACCAAAGGGCAGCCGCAAGCAATCCCCCGCACCACAGTCTGCCACAGACCACTGCATTTGCTCCTTGGGCACACAAACCTCAGCTGCATGTTGGGCTGGCAGGGCACAAACCATGCCGCAGAAATCCTGTCTTTGAGCAACCAGTCCCCAACATCATGGGAGGAAGCCAAGGCTGTCAATCAGCTTGACTTCATACGTGGAATTCAGTTGTTATTTCCTTCTCTCTGGATGGCCCTTTGAGTTGCATGGGACAGGAAAAACAGCGTCTGGGAAAGCCTCACACCATCCTCAGCCCCGTGCCGTGCTGGCCAGCCCCTTCTGAAAACAAGCAGGCTGCTGCAGGGCTTGCATCTGGCAGAAGTACAAGTGGGGTTGCTTAGCTGATGTCCTTCACTAATGACTTCTGGAGGGAGAGAGAATGACTGAGGGGTTTACCACTTGCTGGGCACACTGCTAACAAATACAGATGTTTTAATGGACACAGTGCAGGCCAGGAACATGTTATTCCTCAGATGGTTCAGTAGATAAGAGCTAAAGCACGTGTATGCTCTCACACAGACTGGGAAAAAGCTCCTGCCATGCCAAAACCAGCATGGTTTTTGCTGGAGTCCACTCGCCTACCTGGCAGAAAGGGGATGATCCTTTGCTTGGGGTCCTTCTGCCCTCCTTCCATTGGAAACTTGTCCAGCATTTGCATCTAGAAAAGAAAACGCAAGAGAGGTGATTAAAGTCAGTGATTACCTTGCACAACACAAGGCCACCCTCCCCAGGAGGAGGAGAAGCCTGTTCTCCTAACCAGCAGCATCCTGAGACACTGTACACAGCACCATCAGCCAGAGTACAGTGACCTGCAGCACCAAGGGAAGCACATCCAAAGCAGTGCCAGAAGCACAAGACCTTAGCGTCATCTCCACTATTTTCAAGACATTTCTCACCACTGATGTTGCTCATCACCGTCATACTGCTCACCACGGGTGATTTATGTAACCTGCTTTTCTGCAACTATTAAGTTTCATGTTGATGGACCTCAGTCGCTCCTCAAAAAAGACGTACTTTAAGCTTATTTGCTCAAGCATAGCACAGCACTGACACAGTTCCTGGACTACAGCTGATTTGGACTCACAGCACCAGCTCGTGTTTGCCTGCAAAAGGCCATAAAGTTACACATCAAGTTTGGGGAACGCTTTGTGCTATGCAGGCTTTGCGGGATTAATGTTTTATGGGATCTTCAGCATTAAACAAATCATTTCCTGACTGATGCAACTGCATGTAGTATGTTTAGTCAGCAAAGAGAGGCGATAACCAGCTCTTGCTCTTGCTGGGTGCATGTACTGGTGTTCCAGCACATGCACACAGCTTCCTTGCAGCTGCTACGGTGCTTAATACCAATGTCCTGGCAGTATTCACATCCTCAGCATTTGATTTGCTTGGTCTTGCTGGAAAACACCATGTGGATTGGGCTTTGCTCTTTACTCAGAGCAGAAGAGGAGGAAGAGCATGCCCAGCCACCCAGCCTGCCACTCAGATACTCCCTCCTTTGGGAGGAAGGGAGGGAGATGCAGACTCTCCCTTGTTTTCCCTGGAGCATGGACCTGAGCTCTGTCTCCCCTCACCAGAAGAGCTCCCTGGTCCCCAGGGTATTTGAAATGGGTCTTAACCTCTCCTACTGGAGCTATCGCACTCTGCATAAATAATTAAGCGCTTATGGAAGCACTGGAGACAACCTGCCGGGAAAGCATCCTGAGCACCTACAAAGTCTAAACAGCTGTTCTCCTCTGGCTCAATTAAAGTGTTTCATACAAAGAGGAAACTATGCAACCGGAGAGCCTGAGCCGTTCATCCCATGAGAGGCACCTGCAGGCAGCCCTCGCCCAGCCTGGCAGCAGGATGGGCACCACAGAGCAGCCAGCCACACAAGCCACGCTCCCTCCTGCCTGCTGCTCCGCCATGGAACAGCACGAGTCCCTTCCCCACAGGGAGTCCACACAAGGCCAAACTCCTGGGTCCTGACACCCCCTGGGATGTCTCCCACCTGGCTCCTTGGTTTTCATGGCTCTTGTTCTTTGGCACCTATTTTTCCACATGCTTTTTACAGGAGGTCTCTGCATCTAGCTAAAGGCTGTGGACTCCTCCATTGCTAGGCGTGAGTTTGTTTAAAGTGCTGTAATGCTAAAGCTAAGTGCTTTTTGTTGATATAGCCCTTGCATTTTTCTTTTTCTTGGACCTCAAACGCACCAGGATAAAATTTCGAGATTTGGTGGAGAGGGGACAGAAGGAAGGAGGCATTTGTCCTACATTTTGAGAAGAAATAACTCCCCCAACACTCCCAAAGACAACAGGAAAACTGAAAGCAGCTCTCATTTCTTCAAAATGAAATCAAGACAACTCAAAACCAGGATGACACAAAGCACGAATGGACTGTGTTTACAACTTCTCGAAACAAATTTGAGAGCTTGTAACAGAGAAAATGACTCCAGACTCAGCAGTAACTGGGGACTGCGGTGACGTTCCCAGCAGCCACAAAGCGAGCCCAAGCCCAGCCGTCGAGGCAGGACTCGGCTCCCGGAGGCACCACAGGCTCCCAGGGCAGCACCACTTCCCCAGCCTCCCTGGGCACGCAACTGCCTCCTCCTCTTCCCTCAACCCACAAAAATAAAGGATGACACCATATCCCTGTTACCCCGTAAAACACCCGTGTTGTGCTACGGCAGAGGTGCCCCTGGCCCTGCTCTTCCTGTGGGAAAGAGCTCGGGAAAGCTTGTGACTGGTAAAGGGTGAGCAAAACAAATTGCAAATGCCGCACATCTGATTGCTGTTAAGCAAGGCAATACTTGAGTCACTGGAAGCTTTCCCCTCCCCGCAGTTTTGAACGCGAGCTGAGGATCTCTCACTCCCAGGAGCACCGTGAGCCTCCAAGGCACAAACGGTGCAAGCTGTTTTCTCCCGTATGCACGTGCCTGGGCTGTGCCTCTGGCCAGATCAGCTCCCAGCCATGTGATCCCATCAAACCTGGCCAGAACTCCAGAACTTCAGCCCAGTTCTCCATTTCCTTTTGCCTGACAGAAAGTGTCTCTTGCAGAGGCTGCTCAGCAAGCAGGAGGAGATGTGGGGACCCCCTCACTGCAGCCACCCTGCTCTGTTCCAGCCCAGCCCAGAGCCACCAGCATCACCCCAGCCAGACCAGTCCCTGTGCTGCCTGCTGTGGTTTGGTACCACCATACCTGTGCACTCACAAGCTGCTATCTATTCTCTTGCTAGAAGGAGGAAAAAAGGTTGCAAGGTGCCTGGAGCACCCTCCAGCACACACAGAAAGAGCAGAAAGCAGGGAAGGAGCAAGTCAGAGGGGTCAGTCCCACCCAGCCTGGCTGCCACATCACGCAGCTCTGGAGAAGGCAGCAGCAAATACTCGTGCATCAGTTTCACTAGGCATAAGCCTGTGGTTGAGGAACAGCAAAAAAACCCACTCCAAAAAAACCAAGCCCAGTGCTGGCAGTAACCACGGCAGGCAGTTCGTGTTAGTGAGATACAGGCGCACACAGCTGCAGAAATCCAGTCCCCAGGTCACGGACTGATAGCTCCTCCATAGCACCAGACACACAGAAAAAGCACAGAACAGTGATGGGAACAGGTCAGCTCCAGACCTGAGAGATGCTACCAGAGAGCCAGAGGAAGCCAGCTGGCAGGTCTCTAGGTTTTCAGGCTCCCTGTGTCCTTTCTGGCCCATCTTCCTCCTGCTGATTGTGCAGGACAGGGACTACAGCACAGGTGGTGACACTGCTCTTGCCCAGGATAGCCAAGGACAGCAGGCACAGCTCTGGAAAAGGGATGGAAAAAAGGTAAAAGTGCAGCAACCCCACAAGCCCAGGGAGAGGGACACTCAAGCATCACAATATGGCCTTCAGAAACCGAGGCATGCCAGAGACAAGGCAGGGCAGGTCTCCTGGGAGAGCATCTTTCTCCCCAGCCGTGGCAGGGAAACGTGCTACCCAGCAGGCAAGGTACTGTGGAAGGTAGGCAGCCGGCATGGGGAGAGTCCCGCAAATCATCTCAGTGGCAAGGGTTTCCATTTGAGCTCCAAACAAGGCTGCTCACATCACATTCCCAGGAGGGAAGACTTGCCCAGCCATCCAAGATCCTGGGGAGACGGGGCAGGCGAGCGGCAGCCACCCATCCCTTCGGAGCACAGCTTTCCCTGCTGGGACAGGAGCGTGCAGGGAGGCCAAGTCTGGCTCTCAGCAATGCACTCAGCCAGGTCGGGAAGAAAAATGAAGGAAAAAAGAAAAAAATAACTCTTATTGTTTATCTCCTTCCAAGATTATTTTAAAGTATTTCTGATAGCATCTTATTTTTAAAAAGAAATAATAAAAAAAATACCGGAACAAATACCCTTGAAAGCGTTTTGGTGTGTTTTTATTACGCAGTAAGCTGCAGTATCCCACTTTTCACCAATTCCTTTCCAGCAGAGCAGGTACCACACAGCTGCCAGGCCCTGGCTCCCTAAGCCAGGACTAGGGCACGGATGCCCAAGCAGCACATCCAACCCGCAGCCAGGCTCCCCACAACGGCACGCCAGGACAGGGCATGTTTATCCCCATTTATCTCCACCACCGATTTATCTTATCGATTAGCTGTTTTTCTTATTAACCAAGAAACGTCTGGGCAGTGAGTCTTTCTAGAGTGAGCCACAGCTGAAGGTCCGTGCACATCATGGGAACGCTGTCCCCACGGCCGAGCTGTCCATTAACTGGGCAGGCGATAAAGCTGGCGGGGCCACCCCGGGAGAGCGAGCCTTTCAAAAGCAGCTTTGTATCACCAGCTAACACATCGCTAGACAGCTTCTTCATTAACAGGAAACTTGTAAGATAATATCCTAATTGAATCAATTAAGAGTGCTGCGGGCTGCAGGGATCCTAGGGAGAGGGGAATGTATGTGCTCAGCAGTGTTCCCGGGAAGCAGAGCATCCAGGAAGGGCTTTGTGAAAATAAGAGCTGATGGTGTAATGCCAGAGGGATACACCATGCAGACGGCGTAACCCCAGAGGGGTACATCTGCTGGAGGAGCAGCACCCCAGGTCTAACAGCCTGCGAGTGGGCCGTATAGCTTCCCATCTGGAATCAAACTCCGAGAAATCTCTGCGGGGGAGGGGGGCGGGGAAATAAATAAAAAAAAAAAAGAAAGAAATAAAACCATTTCCAAAAAGCAACACCTCAAGCCAAGTGCCAGCAGGTCATAAGGTGTGTCACTGCATCATCACTTTGCTTCTCCTCCTCTGCTTTCCACCACAAAGAGGAAAAGTTTTCCCCTCTAAAATATAAAGGTGAGGGGAAAAAATTATTTTTCATTTAAATCTGATCCAGTGGAAAGAAAAATGGCAAACACAGAGGTCCTGCGTTCCCCTGATAACGATGAACCAGAAGGCCATGGAATTACTCTTGCAGTGAGTCCTCTGCAGCCGGGGGACTGTGGGACTCGCTTTTGCCGAGCTGCTCTGAGGCGCAGGCTCTCCCCTACCCAGCGTCAGGGCTGGCGTGGCACATGCCATGGCTGCAGAAGAGAAAGCAAGCCTTTGCCAGCTCACGGAGGGGATGGTGGCTCACATCACTGAACAGCAAGCCACAGCAGCACAGGCTGGGGGGTGATGAAATACCCAGGCAAGGAGAGCAAACTCTTCCACTCTTGCACAACACCAGGAGCTGATGTCGGAGCCAGGCCGTAAGCCATAATCACAGGCATGGGGTGAGGGAAGTTGTTCCCTTATCGAGAGGATTTGCTTTGCCTGTGTGACGAAGGTTGAGTGTAAAACCGCATTCCTCCTCCTTGGTCTAGCAAGAGAGAGTTGACCTAATCCATGCCTCCACCAGACATGCCTGTTATCCAGAGCACAGAAGTCAGCTTTTGACAGCACCCAAAGGGGGGTGGGTGTGTAAAAAAAAAAAAAAAAAAAAATCAACAAAAGGCTTCAGAGTCTGCCGAGTGCACGGCAGCAGAATCACAGGAGACCCTTTGTAAGAGCAACAGCCTCCCCACTGAGAGAAGGCAGCAGCTTGCCATGGGGGAAAGATGGGCCAGAGCCAAGCCTGCTCTCATCCCACACTCCCAAACTCCCTGTCGGCCCCATTCCTCATGAAAGGGGGGAATGCTGCAGGGAGCCAGGCACACCACACGCCCCACTGTCCCCATGGCAGCGAACTCCAGATGGGGCCATACACGTGGACAGCTCACTCTGACCTCCATGTGCTCAGCAGGGCATTAGTCAGGTCTCCTCTTACAGGAAGAAGAGTCGTCCTCCAAATTTGATTCACCAAGGGACAGCATCCCACTGATTCCCAAATGCAGTGGGGGAAAGGGATGCCGATCCCAGCAATTGCCTGCTGTCACGGCAGCACCCCCAGACCCATGGGGACATGACAAGGGACACAGCTGCACACTGAGAAGCAGAGACTTTGCAAACATGCTCCTGCAGATCAAAGCACCCCTGCACCCTGGAGCCAGCAGGTTTGAGGAACATCTGCCAAGCAGATAGTATGGGAAAGAGAACAACATCTGGCAGTGGCTCACAGACTACTAATGTTTAGTCTCATTGCAATCCTACAAGAGGCACCTTCCCTGCATCTGCGTGGCCTGTCTGTGAAGAAACAGGAGGTGCAAACACAACAGCCCAGAAGACAGAAGGACCAACGTGGAGCAAGCTCAGAACCCAGGCGTGGTGATGCCTCGGGAGGTCAAGCCCGGGGAAGGACTCCACTGGTGCAGCACCACGTAACGCCCATTCAATTGCCAAAGCCAACTGGCTGCTCAAAGACAGGAAGGGGAGCTGAAGGGCAGCACAACAAAGCGGTTCCTTGATGACCACAGTTTCTCCCCAGCAATCACAGAAGTCTCTTCTGGTGCAAGGGATGAGTTCAAGCACATTTTAGACCAGGCAGAGGCAATCCTGACTTCCTCAGCAGTAGGAAATGGCATCACAGAGGCTGAATTGTGAAAACCTGATGGAAAACTTTAAGCCCTGCTCAGCAGTAGACAAAAAAAGAATTAACTGAGGTCAGAGAAAAAAGGGCTACACAAACTGGCAGCAGCTGCCACTGCAAGAGAAATTTCCTATGAAATCACAGGAAGCATTAGACAGAGGGAGACACTGGTGCCTGTGAATAGCTCACAGGCATGGAGAGGGCAGCAGATGCAGGGTTAGGCAGGATGCATCCCTCTGCCCACGCTGCCCCCCAGCCCCGGGCAGCCCCGGACCCAGCCGCTGCCAGCTCTGGGCTACCCCGAGTGCTTGCTTGCACCAAACCCAGGGAAGCTGGCGGGCTTCTGCCTGCACGTGGAGGCTCGGAGGATGCGGCAGCTTCGCATCCCTAGGTTTGGTCCAATGGTCCCCCAAAAGCAGTCAGGCAAAAAACAGCTTCCATGGGCCAGGACAGGAGATGTTTCCAGCCTGAGCACGCACTGATTCTCCAAGCAGAAACCTCAGTGGTGCTCAGCTCCAGTGTAAGCGATCGAGACCACGACGGGCACCGCACGCTCAGCAGGGCTGCCAGAATTCCCAGGGAAGCAGGCACTTGGCCCCACTTGTCTAACCCCCAAAAGCCTTTAGAAACCTCAGTGTAACCTCCTGTTTCATCATCCAGCCTTGAAACTTAAACCCCCAGAAATCACTGGAAGATTATCATGTTTGTTTATTAGTGATGAGAGAATGGGAGTTTCTAGTTGCCTATATCACCATCGCAGTCAATACCATGTGCCAACTGCACTAGATGGGTGAAGGAGAGGGTCATGTAAAGAGAAAGAGAAACATCCTCCTTTCCAGAGAGGTCCTTCTCTGGTCAAGCCAGGCCCTGCTCCCACAGTGATCTCTGTGTCTGTTCTGTGCTCATCTACAAACCTTATTTCCAAGAGGATTTAAAAAATATTTTTTAAAAATCATGCTTTAAGACATTCAAAGCCTGTATGTTTTCAAAAGCAGCAACTAGCTCTGGGTACCCATTCTGAAGCATCCAGAAATGAGAGGGCAGACAAAGCTGCATCTTCCCAAAACCCAGCTCCAGTAAGGCACCAGGTGAGACCCTGAGATAGTGGGATCCAAAATCACCACCCATTTTTGGATGGCCCAAACAGCTCCTGAAAAACACTGCTTGCCTTCTCTCTTTTTGTAAGCCTGCCAAGAATATATTTGGGAGAAACTAAGGAGAGAATTTAGCGTTTAAAAAAAGAAAAAGAAAACCGCAAATTTGGAGAAGAGCACCAAGCAATCTCTTATTTATACAGCCTCCTCACAGAGTTGCTGATCCCTCTGTCTGCTTCGTGGGTGATTAAAATACATCACTTGTTACATTTGATCCATTGGTGCTGAATCCTGGAAGTCATCATTCTCTTTACAGTACCTTACTAATCCATTTTCCACTTAATTTCTGATAATTGCAGCCTCTAGATGGCATTAGGCTGGGTAGGCAGGTCCCAGACTGCTCAGATGAGCACTGAAAGCTGCTGCACTCCGTGCAGGCACCCGGAGCAGAGCATCAGCACCACCAAACAACCAGTACAGCATCCATAACTCACATGGCAACCCAGCTGCGGGAAATGACTCTTGCTGGTAGACATACTTGGGAACAGAGCAGCAACACCCGAGGGTGACGCTGGCCTGCACCGCTTCCTCTTTCCATCCCGTCCATGGGAACGTCCCTCCAGCACAGCTGGGGCTGTGTCACGCAAGGAAGTACCCCTGGAAAGAACCTTGGCATGGCAGAGCTATGCCACCTGCCCCAGCCTGGTGCAAAAGACCACAGAAAAACCACCCCAACCCTCGCTGGAGCTGTCACAGCAGCAGCAGCTGTGGAGAAGGCTGCAGAGATGATTCATGTTCACCCGCATCCTCCTCTCTAGCATCCCCAATGCAGGCACGCTCAGAAGACCGGGAAGTCATGAGATTTAGTTTCTGTTGTGGAAATGGAAACAACGGTGAAGAAATACCAATACATTTGTCCTATTTCGCGTGTCGATCAGCCGAGGCGCAGTATGGGGGAGGGCTGTGCTCAAACACTACAACCAGATCTAGTTTCACACATAACAGTGCTTCACACCAAGAGACAACCTTCAGTCAAGCATTTCAGCAATGGGTCAGAGAGAGACCTTAGCACATGCCACGCCACTCCGAGCTGCACACTTGCCAAAACCTCCAGATGACTTGTCCCTAGCTTCTCCCCCAAACAGTTCATGATCTGATATCTCTTCAACCCCTCCCTTCCAAAAAACCTTCCCCGCTCTGCATGAGGAGAAGCAGACCAGTGTACATTCCACTCCTGAAATTAATGCAAAGTTTTAAATCTGTGGCAGGCCCAAACGTGATGAGACAAAGGACGAGGCATTTGAGCTACAGGCAGGGCTGCAAAAGCTGCAGTCCTACCACTTGGGAGAGCACTGCTGGTCCAAAACACCAGCCTCATGACCGTCCTCTTGCATCAGACTTCTTGCTAACCATCTATTTTCCCTGTTGTTCCTTCCCTAAATACAAGCCCCATCTTCCAGGCGAGCAGTCGGTAAAAAGACCAACGTGGAGAGATTTTTGTCTCCACACAAGGTGGGTTCTGTCCATCAAGAGCAGCTCCGCAGCAGCCAATGCAATCACACGGGTGAAAAATGAGACACTGCAAACCCCTGAGGTTTCACTGCTAAAACCAGGGTCTCCATATGAAAAAGATACACCCGAGTCCTTAGCGTGACCATGCTCCTTTCCACCCTCTCCCACCTGACACAAGAACTCTCTGTTTAGCAAAGACAGGAGCTGATGGAATGCTGGAGCCCTGGGGGAGCAGCCCCATGGACAGCATGAAGCAGCCCAGCCGCTGCGTGACCCCCCCAGCAACCCCACCCCACCTCCTCCCGCACCAGCATTGCATCTCCCCCATGGTGCACGCTGTCCTGGCGGTCCTCCAGTTACAATCAGGGTGGGATTTAAAGATGCCAGCGGTGTCCAGAAACCCAAGCTGGGTAGGAAGCCTCTGCAGGCAGCGTGTGCCCACGGCCAGCACGGGGACGTGCCGGGGCTGGTGCAGGAGCCTGGCACTGCCACCACCGGCACGATGGCAGGAGAGGACTCGGAGCACTTCTGCGTCCAGACAGTCCTTGCCAGAGGGCCAGGGCTTGCCAAGAAACTCCGCTTATTGCAAAACCAGAACGCTGGTGGCTCAGCGATGTCTGATGGAGGAGGCCAGCCCTCGCAGCTCACGGAGGGATTGATGCACTTAGCAGGGCAGGGCTGAGCGAGCGCCCAGCTTCAAGCTGAGTTATGGGGAGCGCCGCGGGGAGCCTTTGGGACTGCAGAAAGCGAGATGCAATGCAACTGCAGCAGGAATGCTATCCTAACCCAGGATAGCCACCCTTCGCCAGGGCCCGGAGCCAGCAAACACAAGAGGCACCACGGAGGAGCCCCAGCAGCAGGCAAAGTGCAGCAACCCTGCTGCTTTCTGTACATTTAAACACGAGAACGCAGATTTCACATAAAATTCCGTCCAAACCACATCCCTTGAACTGCACCTGCCTTTTTAGGATCCAACCAGAATACCAGAATAAATCAAGCAATGCTAAGGTTTTCCAGCATAACCAAACAGAAGGAGCACGGACCTTGGCTGCACCCTAATCTCAGAGCTCTTCTCCCAGTGCAATCTCACCACGGAGACACGAGAGAAAACCTGAAAAGCCTCTTGGCCAAACGCACCGACTGATAAAAAACAACCAGGGGTTTGGGGCTGAAAGCAGACACCTGTGGGCAGGTGGAAATAGCCGTCCCCGCCACGTAAACCTCAGAGCTCCCTGGGAACTTTCCAACCCGGCTTTTTTATTTCCTGGAGGTGGGCGGACGGGTGGGAGCGGGAGAGGAAGGGGACTGGAAAATGCTGATTTGCCAAGAAGAAAGATCAGCAGAAGAGTATCCATTTCCATTAACGTTTCAATTTGAAGGGTAAAACCTAACCATTAAAATTAAAAGGATTTTTATTAATGTTTTAAGTGACTCATCAAGGGGAAAGCTCTTTTAAAAAAAGATTAATAGCAAAAACCAAAGAGAACGTTTTACACATACTGAACTGAGTTTCTTTGCTAAAATTTAAACACTACCTTTCCTCCCAGCTTAGGACAAGGAAAACTCACCATTTGGAAGAGCTGCACAGCTTCCCAGCTTGGCACTCTGCATGGCCAGACACAGAGCCTTCTTCAGTGGCCATTTCAGCAGCCATTTTCAGCACGCATGTGCGCAGTTACAAAATACGGGATTACAGCTTTCTGCTGACTGAGACTGGGTAAGAACTCCAAGATTTTGGGTCCCTACCAGAGATGCTGGTAGTTTCCACATCCCACAGCTCCCTAAGCCAGGAGAGGGGCAATGCCCACTGCCAGCAGCATCTCTACAAGCAGAAAATCTCCAACAGGGAGGAAGACCCATAACTTAATTTTCTAAAAAACAGCATTTCCTCCATTTTTAGCAGTATTTTTTTCCTGGGGGCAGGGGATAAACCCACACAAAATTAAGAAAAAAAAAAACCACCAAAAAAACCCAAATGGCAGCTGCACTCTGCAAGGGTGAACGCCTCGGCCAGCCCCACCAGCAGCCCCCGGGATGGCTCTGCAGTGCCTGGGGCAGGCTGCCCACCTACCCGAGAGTGAAGCTGCACAATGTAGTTGAACCCACTGAACTTTTGCCTGCAGCACAAGACGGGGAGACATCTCACCTCCACCCTCCTCCTCCTCCTCCTCATTCCTGGCCCTCACAGAGCCACTCCAGGCTCACAGGGATGTGGGCTGCTTTGCTGCCAGCTTGGGGAGGGGGGGATCAGCCCCAGAGGTGTCCCAAACCTCTTTGCACCCAAACTGCTCACCGAGGGAGGCATTTCTCAAAGTCTGCTACAAAAAAAATAGCTTCTTCCTCTCCAAAAAGGTCAAGTAGCAGGTCAGGGCTGATGGTAAATGATCAGCAAGCTGAGCTTGCAGAGGAAAACAGAAGCACAAGGAATTCTCCTGAAGGTGCACAACAGCACCTTCTGTATTAAAAAATACCTGGTTTTACTAATTTAACATGGTATCAGCACTGAAAAATGACACTCAAATGAAAGCTTTCTCTTGCCCAAACCCTAAATATTCTATAAAAAGCAGTATTAAAACAATAAATTCCCCAACCTTAATTACACCTCCCAAATCTAATCTCCAAAATCTAACTTCCATGCTGCCAGGTAAAGACATCATTTATAATTCACTACTCGGTGACTCAACCCTATTGCAAAGGCCTCAAGGTATAGCACCAATAAGGCAGAAAGGCTCAGGAAGGTGGAATTAAGACAGGGAAAATGCTGGTGGCTTCATGCTGCCAGCTCATAAGGGAGACCATTTTTCATGTAGGTTATTGCTCTCATTGCAATCCTAGATAACACCAGAATATAAAAGTTACCATAAAACAGGGTGTAGAGCAGCATCCCACAGCCCGGGGATGTGCAGAAGCCACGAGGTGATGGGAAGATGAGCAGAAGGTGTGCCATGCATCCAGCAGCACTGCAACACTCCCGCGGCAGTGGAGAAGCAAAGCCGCAACTGCTAGCCAGAAAACCAGAGTCACCGTGGCACCGCAGAAGGGATGGGCTGGCTGCCAGAGCCCTACAGCATCCACCCCTGGCACCACATCATGTTTTCCCCTCTCCATTTTCTGGTTAACGAGGTCCCCCTTCCCACTGCCGGCTGGCTGGAAGGCATGAATCACAGAGGAAGGGCAGATCCTGCACACCCATCCTTCTCTCCCCGCACCGTCTGCCCTAGTGCAGCCTCACCACCGCTGGCACAGACCTGCCTGCCTTGTCCCTTCCGCAGGATGCCAGCCATGTACCCAGGAAAAGCCCGTGCTGGGTCCCAGCGATGGGAACAAGAATGCAGACAATCCCCAAGGCAGAAAGCATGTAGAAGGGGAAAAAACATGCAAGCAAAGTAAGAGGAAAGGAGCATCACTTCTCTAGTTGGAGTGCTGGGAAGGGAGAGCAGGTGGCTGAGTTCTTCACTTGTCCCCAGGCCCACCAGGACCCCAGGGAGATCACTGCAGAGGTCCACACCTCACGTTGCAAGGGGATTCCAAGATTGCAAGAAAGCACTTTCAAAAGCCAGCATGGGAGCGGTGATTTGCAGCACTGTGGTGGACCTGTGACAGCCCGATGTAATCAAATGAAAGACAGAAAAGAAGTGAGATATCAAGACTGCAGAAAAACACCTTGTCCCTTCAGCTTTATCGCCTCCCTCTCAAGGGCAGGACAAGCCCAAAACCACCATCTCCCTCTGTCTCTCCCAGCTCTCCCACTCACCGTAAAACTACACAGATGCTTCAGCTTCTTAGATGCCCACAATATGTGTGTGGTACATGCTACAGTCTGTACTGTATCATACAGATTTAGCAATATAAATGGGTCCTGGCCATTTTACTAAAAATTCAGCGCTTTGAGATACAGACAGACTCCTTTGCACTGATTTACTTCTATCCATCCTCAGCTCCTCCCCAGGCAGCATCAGTCAGCTTGAAACTGGTTCATTTCAGATCCAGGGCTGCTGCCATGTACATGATATAAATTGCAGGTCTTTCCACCAGAAAACTGAGCTGCATTAGATTGATTAAGAGCACGATGGAGATGCTGGGCTCATGCCAGCACATACCCAGGCAAACCTCATCAAACCCCCCAGCTACAACGGGTTCCTGGCACCTCCCCAGGGACTGACCCCATGGGCAGCAGGCAAGAGGGGGACCACCAGGGAGCTCCTGGTCTCCTGGGGACCCTGCTCAGCCCTCCCAGAACACGGCAGCTGAATTTCCAGGGCTTTTTCATTAAGCAGCTAAGCATCGGAAGGGCATTAAATCACCCCTGAGACAGGGAGAGGGTTATAACCCCTCACCTTATTTTGCAGGACATCTTTTAAACATGGCATTACTGACAGCCTCACCAAATAAGACCACACTAGATTATCAGCAAGAGATCTTAGCTCGGTCCCTGAGGAGGTGAAAATTTTAACCCCCCCATCTTTCTGCCTTCCCCCTCCAAGGGTTGCACTCAGCACAGGCTCCCCTCCGGATCGCACCCACCAAGCGATGCTTTGTGTGGGACGTACTTCCCCAGGGCTGGGAAACAAAGGCTGCAAACGCTGTCTCCTCCGGTTGCTCTGCCAAGTTTCCAGAGGGAAGGAGACCAGGGGGTGTCAACGGGGATGAATGAACAGAGCCAAGGCTCTGGAAACAGCCCTCCTTCGCCACAGGGCCACCACAGCAGCGCCAGGCGATGAACCTGGGAACAAGAAGGGACCATCTGATGGGAGCAGGCGGAGGTGAGAGCCAGGAGGCGAGTGGGAGCTCTCGGGGCCCACCGCAGACCAGCAAGCAGCGAAACTGCTCTGGAGGCAAGGGGGAGGATTGCAGAAACCTGGCGAGGGTGCAGACACAGCCTGCGGAGCTGCACGCTTGGAACAAAACTGAAAGGGCAAATGCTAGCCACCAGCTTGGAATAACCCAAAAATCAGCGTGCTGTTCCCAGCAGCTGCTGGAGAAAGGCTTTCGCTGTGAGAATTGAAATTTTTTTCCGCCGCAGACGCGCGCTGCCCAGTGCTGCTGCAGCCGCCCCAGGTGTGCGCTGGCCCTGGGAACTTCCATCCAACACCGGCTCTCCGGCAGGACGGGCTGCCGCTTCCCAGGGCAGGCACAGCTTCCAGCAGCTTGCAGCCCCGCTCGGCTGGCAGGCACAGAGCGCAGCAGCTAGTCAGGGTGCCAGCTAGAGCCAATTATAACTCCACTGACCTGCCTTGGCGCTAGCATGCACGGGAACACACTGGCTCCCGGCTGCCAAATGCTGGAAAGCTATAAATGGGAGACATTTGGAGACAGAAAAAATTAAGGAGCCAACTTTTAACTAGGCTGAAGTGCATTGGACTGTACATGCTCTCTGTGGAAGGAGAGAGGAGGGGAGGAGAATGATGAAGATCTTAGATGCGCTGCTGGAAAAATAGCAGCTCAGGGCTCTCCGTGCAGTCTGGGCACGGAAGAAAATATAGTTGCTGGTGCTTTGTAGCAGGAACCTCACTGTAGGAAGCTGTGGGGAAGCTCACGCAAGGGCCTGCCTTTCACGATCCAACTGCCTACGAGCAAGATCCTGGTTATTTATTTTTGTGGCGGGGTGAAACCACGAAGTACATTGCACACGCAACTGCACAGAATTTTGCTGAACTCTATAAACCCTGGAGAAAAAAAGAAATCCCCCAAGTGTTGAAATAAGATTCCTGTTACGAAATAGCTATCGAAAGAGCCCTGTTTACAATCCCTGGACACAAAAAGACATCCATCTCGCGCAGCCGCAGCACAGCCGAGCTGCCTTAGGGCTTTTTTCATCAAAGAGGCCGCCGGGACCAGGCAGAACCCAGAAGAGGGGTGAACCCGTGCAGTGCCTCGGCTTGCGTTCCCACCTGAAGGAGCCTCGTGCTGCTCGGGGGACACTACTCGGCACACTCGCCTCTTGCTTTCCACATTTGGAGAATTAAGATAACACTTATTCCACCTTTGCAAACCACGTGCCCTGCCAGGAGCCCAGCTTAAAGAGCAGAAAAGGAGGAGGAGTGGTGCAGGTGGAAGAAGTCGAGCACAGGGCTCGCAGTACTGGAAGCAACGCACAAGGCTCATGTTAATTTTTCAAGAGTCCAACTGCCTGAAACAGCCTAATGAGAACAATTCCTCCCTGCGTGCCAGCTAGTGCCTTCTGAGCCTGTTTTGATGTAGCCTTTTATTTAAAAACAGCCTGAATTACTAAGATACTGACCTTATCCCCCTCCTCATCTTTGCCGGGTGGCTGCATGTACACAACAGGGGAGAACCCCCTCCAGAAGGGCTAATCTGTCTCCCATGTCAAGACAACATGCACAGACCATTGCCTCCTGCCAATTTTCTCATAAAAGCAGGCACCACTTCAACAGCCTTTTTTGTGTGTGTGAGAGAGTGTGTGTGTGTTACACACAAAGCTGTTGGCCTAAAGGCTGCAGGACTCACTCCAAGATGACACTGCTCCAGGTGGGTCAAAGCTGAAAGTTTCCAGCTAAGAACCTGAAGGATTTGTTAAACATATGGACAAACGAGAGGACTGGGAAACACACTCAATGCACATGCAGAAAGGAGTCGGGGAGAGAGCCAGAGCCATTTTTCAGGTCGCTTAACATTTTCAATTCTTCTGTCTCTGAATCATGCAACAAGCACGCTCACACCAGCCTACATCATGTCTCCATCCCTGGGCTCAAAATTAAACCTTTGTGCAGAGGAGCAGCTATGCAGCATCACCTCCTCCTACAGCCTTCAGCTAGGACAAGGGCTGAAGGGAAAGTTGCTGACTGCAAGGGGAAAAGCCCTGGGGTAACCTGTCCCCAGGGAAGACACCCCTGAATGGCAATTCGATTTTTAAGGGCTTGCAGCTCCCTGCCAGAGGAGAAGCTATTGCTTCAGTGGCGAGAAGGCAGGACATGCCATGAATGGCAAAGCCTGCTCCAAGAGGGAATTTTGAGACCTGGCTCCATCACAGCTTGCAAGCAGCTCACTTTGTGACCGACGGGATCCAACCGGCTGTGGAGTCACAAGCCTTGCTGTCCAGGACACAAAGCAGGACAGGACAGAAAAGAGCCAGGCACAGGCTCCCGACCGGGGAGAGAGTGGCTGCAGCTGAGAGGCAGAGGAGGCAGGGGACACGAGTGGGGCTCCTGCCCAGGGAAAGCTCAGGACTCTGGTAATAGTGGGAAAGCTGTAAAGGGTCAGGTTTGGATGTAAGGACGTTTTAGGAACACAGCGAGACAACAGTGGCTCTTGGTCACATGAAGACTTGCAATAACTCCCATCGTGGCTGATGAGCTCATAATTACAGAGCAGGGAAAAAATGTTTCTTTTTGGGGGTTTCCACAAAAAAAACACAAAATACAAGCCAGTATCTGTTCTCTAACCAACAGTGTCGCTTCTTACAGCCAATGGTTTCAAGAGAACCCTTCCAAGAGCCTTGTTAACCTCCTCCCAAGTGATACATCCAATGTGATCCAATGGAGCCCTACAGTCACTGCATGGCTCTTCCCTCGCTGGCAGGGCTGGAAGCATCTCTCAGGCCCGCAGGACCCTGATCCTCTATCTCTGTCCACTGGAGAAAGCCACTCATATATCTGATTACCAACTTCCATGCCAGCCAACATTTCCAGTGTACCTGCCAGCCCCAATTAGTGTCCAGAATACAACTGGCATCCAAGCAAGCACCAATCTCCCTGCCTTTATTTCTTAGGAACAGCATCCATCTGCTCCCAATAGCTCACATCTGGCATACTGAGTGTTTCACAAAAGAGCCTCAGTCTTATTAGAAGAAAATCATTCCTCTAGCCAAGAAATTCATGCAGAACTGAGTTCAGTATTTGTAGTTACAAATTTACTACAAATCAGTTACCCAGGGTTTCAAACTTCAGAATTACAATTTCATCTAGGGGTTTGGTTTTTAATCCCTAAAAGGTTGCTCTTATGTACACCACCTTGTGATGAAAAACATCTATGGATAAAGCAAGGAGAGGTGGTAGGAACCTGAGCACAGAGGATCTACACAGCAAAAATGCACCTGAGCGCTGCCTAGGTGGCTGAAAGGCTTCCTCCTGCAACAAGCAGTGTATAGGAGGTGGAGGTATTCCCTTCCCAATTCCACCAGCTGGCATAGTACACCAAGCCTTCCTGTGATGGCCTCAGAGCAGGAAAGGGTATGACCTGTGTGCTTCTCCAGGGATGAGGGACACCGCTTCATCTGCTCAAAACGCTGGATGGAGACCAGGAGGAAGCAGCCTCTGCCTCATGCTGGGACACATGAGCTGAATTGCGGAACAACAGTCAGTCACCAGCCCTTAGAGATGAGGTGACAATCTCCTGTGTGACTGCACGTGGCCCCACGGTGTGGAACTGGACAAAAAGAGGAGGTCTTGCCACCCTTGGAAGAGAAAAGCAGGGTAGGGCTTCAAAAGGCTGCTACAGAGATGAGCTGTAAAGTGGGACTTTTGCAGAAGAGAGCCAGCCTCGGGTACCAATGAACGCCAAAGGGAAGAGCTCTGGAAGCTCACAGTTTTCAGAGAAAACCTTGAACACTGGCCAGCTGATAACAGCACAGCCTGCAGCAGTACTGCGACCAGCAAGGTGGCTTTCCACATTGCCCGTTCCAGTACAGGGAACGCGGCTGCCTGACATCTCTGCATCCAGGTGGAGGCAGAGACCAGCACTGGGCAAACTCTAGGCTTCACCCCTGTTTCAGCTGAGGTTGTGGTTTGTGTTGAGTGTCATTTCTGCCTGGCCAGGGAGGGAAGGACACTTTGCCCTCCAGCTGCAGTGGGAGCAGGCTAGCCGGCGAGGCTGTCAGTAGTAAGTGTGCATGTGTTTTACTTGGCCTTACTCCTAAAATAATTGTTTGGCCACAATAGAAGGTGACAAGTGATTCAGCTGTGGCGCCGCAGGGAATATCAGGGGAAAATCCCCAACCACTCACACAACTGTGCCTGGGCTGCTCTGAGCTGCAGCATCACATCAGCCTGGGAGCCAGCCCCCACCAGCCCTCGCTCCTGCCCTGAGAATTTCTTCCCCTCTCTCCTACTTGGATCAAATGGTTTCCTTGTCCTCCTTCCTGGGCTTAACAAGAGGGTTAGTGACAGCAAAAGAGGGTGAACCAACCTTCACCCAAAGGTAGCCAGAGCTGCTATGGAAAAAACAAAACCCTGCTCAGCTTCTGGCAGGAGCATGGAAAGTACAGCCAGCATCACTGGGAACACAGATATTAAATTAACAAATATCTCTACCCAAACATGCATGTACTGTGATTGCTCAAGGCCGTAAGTACAACTGGATGGATTTTCACTGGATAACATGAAAGACAGATTCTTGACACAGGGATCACCTGCAACTCAAGTTTCCAATTCTTCCTCCAATGCATCAAAAAGGTCATCAGAACTGGACCGAGGAAAAATATTTTTCCCCTCTTACTATGCTTTCAGAAGCAGCCGAACCACTTTAGCCAATCAGTTATTTGGGGGGGGGGGTTGTTTTCTGCTTTGGTTTTTTTGTTTTGTTTTGTTTGTTTTTAATAACCAGAAGCATGAATAATTTCCAGCATGGAAAATTTCTGCCTAAAGAGCTAAAATTGGCATAGAATCATCCAACAGTCATGTAATAAAGGCCTCCAGCAACAGCAAGAGTCACTGCTACCAAGCCTACCTAGAGCATTTTTTTCCACTGTGCTAAGAGGATCTGTTTCACTCCTCGCCTTTCAATCCAATTTCCACTGTACTGCACCGCAAGTTTAAAATAAGGACACCAGGAAGCATGTGTGATAAGGGGGAAGGAAGGGAAAAACCACAATTTCATTCATTCTTTCAACACAGCCAAAAAGGAGTGGTTACTTTTTTTTTTTTTTAGAAAAAGCTTCAGGGAAAAATGAAGGGGGAGACATTTGCTTTAAACTTGCCCATCTGCACCATGATGGTCAATCAAGCGCCGATTTCTGCTGCAGCAATTCAAACACATCTGCACAGCCCTGCGCGCACTTAGGCCAAGGCACCATCAAGCACTTCTGCTTCTAAAGGTGCCCCAGGGTGTTCTGCAGAGCCAGTTTGAGTCTCTGGCTCCAAACAGCCTCCAGTGACAACCCTTTCCATCTAGAAGCGTGCACAGCTTCAGCCAAGATGGAAGGAGAGGAAGAGAAGACAGACAGCTGCTATCTCCCTACCTGTCCTTCCCCATGAGGAGCAAGGCAGCCCAGGGAAACAGCACAGCTGGAGGCACCGCTTTATGCCATATAAACCCCAAAAAACTGTGCCCCCTTGCAGCAAAGGCAGCATGAGCTTGGCCACCACCTTGGAGCACCAGTGAAGACGAGATGCTGCGGAGAAGGAAGCGCTGAGCTGGGTTTCCTTCCAGCCCTGGCTGCTGCCCAACAGCTGTTCCCTGTTTATTTACTTTAATATTTCCTTGGTTACACAAGCAGCTGCACACAGCTTAACCCCTGCCTGCACCAGCCGCCCGTGCCACCCTTGCCCAGCACGATGCTGCGGGACAGCAGCAAGGGACAGGGTAAGGACACCCAGGGTCTTGCCAATGGTCGGCCAGGGCTTACTCAGCGTGGCCACGGCTCTGCACAAGGGGACTTATCAGGCAGGGGGCAGGACACCAGCAAGGTGAGCAGCCGTCTCGCACCATCCCAGGCTTCGCAGGCTGACCTGAAGCCAGATGACCAGCTGAACCTGGGAAAGCCATCTGGGTTCCCATGGGCTTGCTTCCCCGGGCAGGCCCCGATGCACTGTAATTTTAGCAGTGTATTTGTCTCTGGATACAGTGATTTCAGAAAAGGCATCCTCATTCCTGAGCAACCACAGCACCCTTTCATGTAAGGCATATAGCCATGCTCAAAACTTCACGTGAGCAGGTCGGTGGAGGCAGAAGGCGCCCATCTCCTCTCCCAGTCCCATGCACAGGCCAGGAGGGACATGCCAATGACTCTTCTGGCAGCTGCTGCTGGTCCATAGATCACTTAATGCATTTTCTTTTCTCATCTGCACAGAGCCTGTTCCAGCAGCTCGGTTTGTGTTTTGGCTCATAAAGCTCAGCCAGACCCCTTGGCTCATCTCCACTCAGGAGGGGGTGGAAAACACCCTTTGCCTGCTTGCGCAGAACACCAGCTTCGGTTTTCTGCAACCCAGCCTGTCCCAATTGCCTTTCCAGCCTCCTCCCTCTCTCCCAGCTCCATTTTCTTCCTGACTTCCCCCTGCACCAGGAGGTAATGGCTAAAGCAGCTGCTGTCAGCTGCCCTCTGGGCTGGCAGTACACCGCCCTGGGCAGCGGGCATCCCCCCAGTGCCGGCTCCCCAAAACACCAGCAGTAGGACACGGACCCAGGGAAATCAGCGCTTTCCAGTCACAGCCCCGTTTTGCTGTGATAGCAGCTGGGAAAGGCATGGTATTAGCTCTGCAGGAATGGAGGTCAGGCCGAACTTGAACAAAATTCCCCCCCCCAAAGCAAACAAAACACCCCAACAAACACCCCAGCACAGATTTCTGCTGCAGCAATTCAAACACATCTACACAGCCCTGCATGCACTTAGGCCAAGGAGTGACAGCAGAACTTCGACACCAGGACATGCAGAAGACCCAGGCTGTCCCCACAGATGCACAAGAGGCACTGGAGTGGAGTCCAGCTTTTGGGGTTGCTTTGTTCTTGCTTTCTCATGGATGTCCAAAATTGCATTTAAGTTTCCTCAAATCAAAACATTTTCTGTTAGATTATGAAAGGCATGCTTAGTGTAAGGCAGAAACCACATTTCTCAAAGGACCACAGCTTTTCGACGCTCCAAAATCCAAACCCCACGAACTAGTGAAATGCTTACCTGCAGGTCAAAGAACTTGCTGTACCGTCGGTATATGACTTCTGTGGACCCATTGGACCAGGTGACTTTGATAATGTACACCTGCAGGGAACAGAGGAAGAAATCAGAGAGGAGTGACCCAACAACCTGCACTAGAACCCAAGCTCTGCTAAAGCAGCCCACGCAGCCCCCACGGCTGGCCGTCAACCAGGGAAGTTCATGGGAACACTTAAAAGTCATTTCAGCAATACTAGAATATATGTAAGCTTAAACTATTAAGCTCCACTGCTGCAGCTTAATTGTCTACTAAATGCTTATTGCTAGTTGTGAATTAAGACAGCTCCCTATCCCTAAATTGGTGCGTACATCGAATGTGAAAGGGCACTTCTATATAAAAACACAGTTAAAGTCTCTTGAGACAGGCACATTACCAGTTAATACCTATGCCTTGGCCATCCCATCTATGGTTGCAGCATAAAGTTTGATGTCCAGATCCCAAACGTGCAGTCCCCAGCGTGCTGCGCCGCATGCCACCGCCAGCCTGGGTCCCAGGGCTGGGGCTTGCAAGAACTCAAACCCACAAGGTTCGAAATTCCATCTGTTTTGCCATAAGTAGCTCTGAGGATTTGTTTATTTGAACTTGCTGGGGTGCAATTCACCCTCCTGTTCCTTAAAATACTACACAATCAATCCTAGTAATTGCAGGTTATTCACAAACCATAGGACCAGGCTTTTACTGGTGATTAATGCAAAAAGAAAAGAAAAAAACAAAAACAAACAACAAACCAGCCCAGTTTTTTTTATTCTTCCATGAAAGGCAACAAGCAAATAACAGAATTGGGCAATTACTTATCTAATGTCCTCACTCCTTTTTCACAGAAACCAAAGATCACCCTTGACAAGATGCCAGCCCAACACTCAAGTGATGCAAATCTCAGCCTTCACTAATTGATAACAGATTGACTAAGCAGAATGAGGGCAGGCTCATTTTTTATTCTAACTCTCAGGTCCTGCTTATTTCCACCAGAAATTCAAGTATCTATTCACTGAAGCAGGAACAAAACATTCAGAAGCTCAAGCAAATGGACGTGCTAGAACTTCAGCTAACATCATGAAGTGTGAAGGCTCTCAGGGTGCTGATGTTTTGGTATTTAGAACAGAATCCCTTAAGAGTTTCACAAGGTTTCCCACAGAGATGCACATTTTTCCCGATGCTGGAATGTGACCAACATCCCAGCCCAATACCAAAACTCAAACACCAGGAGATTCAAATAGATAGCACAGCACTAAATCATCTGAGCTCATCAAACCTACTCAAAAGCTGTACTAAAAAATCTAATCAAAAACTCACTCTGCTGCCCAGAGGGCTGATGCAGCATGACCAGCCAAAGTGAGGAGACTCCTGAGGAACAACAAACTCTTCCCAGTGGAATCACTTCCAAAATAAGACGGAAAAAGAGGCAACAAGTTCTTATTGCTAAAATAAAGCACTTCAGTACTTTCAACCCAGCAATGAAATGACCACGTTTCTTCAACCAGATGATCAGCCCAAACACAGCTGCGACTGCTTTGCTGACTCGCGGTGAGCCAGCTGGGTGTCACAGGCACCACTACCATCTCCAGACAAAATCCAAATTGCTCAGCATCACCTCACAGGCCTTTATTCACCTAACCACAATCCTCTCCATTCACAAACTCTTTTTTTTTTTTTTTTTGAACGGAAAGCTAATATGCTTTCTGCATATTAGCACCAGAAAGAAGGAGGGCTCCCGCAGGAGCATCTGTAGCAGCTGGGCAGACCTGGATGGACCATGATTTTCTGCAAGGGAGACCCCAACACGGCGCTTGCTTAGCACCAAACGTGGCTTGTCAAGTACTCTGCATTGGGTCAGGTGCCATTCCCATTCCAGAACATGCTTCTAGAGCTCAACAGGTCAGGGACAACTTGGCTGACCACAGTTTGCAAGGAAAATTGTTAAAGTTGCATGACGCGGCCTCTGAAGGGTCTGACAGCATCCGTGCGGTCGTCATCACGTCATCAGCAAACTAAGCGTTAACTTGACACTAAGTAAGCATCCAAGCTGCCTTTACCCTCACCCCAGGACTTGCCGGCAGGCCAGCATGAGCTCATTCTGGATGGAAGCTCAGCCGATATCCCAGCTTTCTTACCAGTCTATAGCACTTTACAGGGTTATATCACTGCTGGCTGCCTGCCTGGAGAAAGCCTTCCACTGGGGCAGGAGGAAGAGCCAACTTTTCTACATTGTTCATTCCTATCCTGCCTTTATTTGGAGTCAACAGCTTATTAAACTGGGATTTTAATCAGGATGTGGATTTGTTCAAGCCAAAATGAATTCAAAGCTCTTAAGGGCAATAAAGCCATGGGGTTTGAGGGCACAACATGCGTTATTATACCCTTTGCAACTGGGGGAAGGAGCATTTCCCCCAATCAATGAGCTCACTCCTAATTTTGCTGAAATGTGGATCTCCCAGGAGTCTGGGTAACAGTTTCTTGCTCATCCTGTTTGGACAGCAGAAAAGTCTCTGGGGGTGTCTCCTCACCTACTTGTGGAAAGCAGAAAAGATGGGGAAGCCCATAGGAACGGAAGCTCCTCAGTACCTATAAAAACACTGTCTCAGCAAAGCTGGCTTCCTCTCTCCTTGTGAACATCCCTTGTCCTTCGCTCCGATGGCCCCATCCCACCACAGTATTCTCTTGGCCAAAACCATCACTGATCTTGATCTCTGCCAATACCTAATCCAGCCCCCGCCATCCTGGGGATCAAAAAAGACATCAGAAAACACAACTCAGGTGCTCTCCTCAACTAACAACAAAAGTGTGGATTTTGAAAGGTACAAACAGTGCAGTCAGCCACCCAGTGGTGGTGTCACAGGGACTGGAGACGATGCGCCACCAAGCTGCCACAGGCACCCACCCACTCCTTTCTCAGGTGCTTTTGGAAGACACTTTCAATGACCAAGACAGTTTTGAAAACACTGCACTTGATCTGAAGTTTCCCCTTCCAGTCTGGCACCGCACCATGTCCTGCCAGGAGCAGACACCACGGAGCAGCAGCCCAAACAAACCCAGTTTTGCCCCAGTAAGGAGCCACGTCATCAGCTGGTCCCACATCCCTTGGTCCTGCAGAGGCTGCTCTGAGGACAGGCTTCTTCCCAGCCCGGCTGTGTGGGTGACGACATGTGGAAACAGTTACTTCATGGGTCTTCTCCAGCTCCAATTTCTACAGTCCTTCAAACAAGTAACACAGAAACCACCAGCAGGCCTTTTCCATGGAAAGAGTGAGGCGGCATCCCGGGGCCACAGCTGGTGCTGCCCCGGGGACGTGCACCCATGGGCAGCACCGCTGGGCACAGGGGGTCTGCCACCGCTGCGCTTGGATCCCACCCCACTGCTTGCTCGAGGGGTGGGGAGAGCCCAGCAGACCACAGGGAATGGCAGGCGGCCCCAGATGCAGAAGGGGGGCTCTACAACCCCATCACGTGTGCTGGGCCCCTGGCCAAAACCAACAGGCAGAGCTATCTAAATATCTACAGTCCTCCTCGGGCCAGTGGCAGGGTCTGCACCACGGGGAGGAACCAGCTGACTCGGTGAAACCCGGGAACCAGTGGCTCCCATCCATCCCTCCCTCCCTCGCGGGAGGACGCCTTCCCTGCCCCAGTGCCAGCCCCAAGAGCCTTCATCTCTCACCCTGCTCCAGCCGACGCTGCCGCACAGGCACCACGTCCAACCCCACAGCTAGGTATGATGCCTGAAGGCAACAGGCCAAGGTGAGCTGTGGAAGAAGCAGAAATCACTGGGGCTGAACCCTCCTCAGCTTCAGGCCAGGGGAGCAAAGCTGAAATTCAAGCCCACGCTTCTGAGATCCCTGAGATGCAGCTCACGGCACTGGTCCTACTAGATCAAGGCAAGAGGAGAGGTACTGAGCTTTCAGGGTCACTCAAATACACCCAAAATCCTGCTTTCAGGATTGACAGGCCCACACACACACCCTCAGCTCCCCATCACCCCTCTCCCCACCACCATCTCCCCTGCCCTCACGCCGCGAAACCACAGTCCCATGCTGTGGCAAGCCCATGTTATGGAGCAGGAGAAGTTCCCGGCAGGACAACCTTGTCAGAGCCTCAGCAAAGACCAAAGCAAAGAAACAAGACCTGTCCTCTACCCCCGGGGGGACACAGAGGCCACAGGGACAGTTTTGGAGGTGCAGGTGGATCTAATCCAATGCTGGAGGAGGAGCACTTCACACCAATGCCAAACACCCTCTGTGCTCCTGTCCCCTGCAGGGCAGGAGCGGGCAGATCCCTCACGGAAAATGGAAGCCGGCAGATGCAAAAGCCTGAACTCTGACAGGCACCGCCGGGACTGGGCTCCCCAAACTCCCTACGTTACAAGTCATCAGTCACATACCAACTACTTAAAAAATTACCAGTTGAGAAATTTACCATCAGGACCACCACTGCCCAAGTTTCTCCTTGGTCACATTAGAAGCCAAGCACTCTAAATGGAAATATAAAGACGGAAAACAGGCCCCGGGCGATCTTGCAGCCCACCCAGCCGGGCATCACAAGCTCAGTGCCCATGGCATCCCTCCGGCATGACCCCGTGCCTGCCACAGCTCTCCTCTCCCCAGCATCTCTGGAGAGGCAGCTCAGAGGGAGAACGGGCCAGTGGGAAGCAGGACTGAAAACCTCAGTAAGGGAACCATCAAAAACTGACAGGTTGCTAAAAGAAATGCAAATGGCACATGGCCAACCGTAACAGAGCTGTCAGTGAGAGCTGCCAGTCAGCTCACATGGCAGTAAGGGCTCTGCAGCCCCAGGGGAAACAGGCTGGCAACCCACAGCCGGCAAATGCAGGAGGGAGATCCAGGACATCCCTCCTGGGCAGGATGGCACCCCAGGCAGGAAGCAGGCTCCAGCATCAGGCATCACCAGAGGAGCAGGAAGGCTGAAGGAGCCAGCTCAGACACACATCCAGAGCAGTTAGAGTCACAGGGACTAGACTGAAAGAACAGAGGGAACGAGAAGCCAGTGCAAATTATCTCTATCTGAAAGGGCAGCCAGAGATTTAATTTCTTTTTTTTTTTTTTTCTTCCTCTTGAAGAAATGAAGTAACAAGCATAAGCCCTGGGAGCTGTCAGACCCCAGAAGTGTTTTTCCAGGGACTGATAAAGAGCCTCAGTGCTGCAGACAGCAATGGCTCCCAGCAACTTGCAATGCTCAAAGGGACCAAGGGCTCTGGAGTCCTTCACAAGCCCCCAGTCTTGCACCTTCCCCAAAAGCACATTGTCCCATACAACAACGTGGCCAGAGAGAGGACATGATTCAAGCAGCTGACTTGAGGCAATGGAATTAAGAACAGATACATGAAAAAAAAAAAAAAAAAAAAAGAAAAAAAAAAAAAACAACCAAAAAAACAAACCAAAGCAAAACACAGAAACAGTTTTCCGTTCTTGAAACACGAGGCTGTGACCTCCTAGAAGAAGCACTGTTGGACTCCTTGCATAAACACAGTATGGACAGGCACAAAACACAACCTGGGAAGCAGCCTGGTGCTCCAATTTGAGTAGGAAAAAGGCAGACTGAAGTTGCAGGAAAACCTAGCATTAGTTTCGGCCCCTCTTCTCCCACAGGAGTTTTTCCAAGTTTTCCAAGAGTTTCAAGGCATCCTGGCTGGTGGGTGGGCACACATAAAACCCACAAGTAAGGCTTTGGGGAGAGGGGAGCTGCTGGCTGGTCTGCAAGCTCTCTGCCTGGCACCCAGCAGGAGGCTGAATGAGGCAGCAAGTCCACCCTGAGCTCAGCACCATCCAGCTGTGCCAGCTCGAGCCCAGGAGCAGCAGACCCACACAGACACAGCCCTGCGAGCCAACAACCCAGCAGCAGCCCTCCCTGGCACGGCACAGCCCTCCCTGGGTGGCTCTGCAGCAGTCCCTGAGCTTCCCCAGCCCTGAAGCATCCCCACGCCCAGAGCTCCCGCACGCCGACAGCCTCCCGTTCCCACACCGGCCACACATGAACAGAGCAGAAAGCAATGCCACCGTCACTTGGAAAGACACCTCCACGGGGCTGCAGGGACACGCATCCCTGCCCACCCGCCGCCGCCGAGCATCAGTGTAAGTCCCCTGCCACTCAGCAGAGCTCCTACAGCAAAGCCAGACATAACAGCCTCCAGCAGCGGCAGGGCTGTCTGCAGAGCTGTTTCCAATGGGTTTGAGCCTGTGTGGTCTTGGGTCCAGGGAGACCATGTACAATAAACCTCTCTGTGGAAAACTCCGCATATTTAAAGCATCTTTCATCAGCAAAGGGGGAAAGCATCAGTCTCTCTATTCCACCCGCACTCCCACACACACCCCAAAACACAGGGAAGCGACACGACCACCTCGCACCCTGGCCTCCGCCACTGCCACGAGAAAGGAACACCAAGAAAATTCAAAGGGGCAAAGGACTTGAAGCAGCTGACAGATCGAGCCAAACCAGAGCGGGTTTAATATAGAAAAGGGAGTGGGAAATTGTAAGAGGAAAAGAAAAAAAAAAAAAAAAGAAAAAAAAAAAAAAGGAGGGAGGTGGCTGGAAACAAAGAAAGTTCTTGGCGGCAAGCTGCTGTGCTTGGCCCCTCTCCATCAGCCTTCGCCACCGCAGGCGTGCGGGGCTGGGGAGGGGAGTGCAGGGGCTCTTGTGCCACGGGACAACAAAGCTTGGAGGGGGAGAGGGACAGCCGGCCCCCAGCTCCATCACCAGACACCTTGTCACTCCCTTGCTCCTGCTCTGTGGATAGGGAAAGCTGGGAGAAGAGTCATGCTGGTTCAGATGGCACTGGGAAAGGCATGGAGAAGCGATCCCAGCAGTAACTGCAGCACATAAGGGACACTGCTGTGGTCCCTCTGGTCTAGCAAAGGAACAGGGCAGAAGCAACAAGTCAGAGCTGCAGGGAGGAGCTGGGTAATGGGGATGCAGGCAGCACAAGGAAAGGCATATCCTCATCACCACGGCAAATAACCCAAGCTGCCCACACACCCGGGACTATGAAGCAGCCACCTCCCCTCACTCTGATTCATCCCTTTGACTGTACCCTCCTAAAACCCCAGCGAGTGACAGCTCTTCCCGCTCTCCTGTTGTACAGCTCGGCAGGGCACAGCACCGCCTGAGCAGGCAGCCAAAGCTGCTGGGATGAAAAGTGCGCACACACGGGGCTGGGCCAAGCATGGGGACCCCAAGGACAACCCACCAAGCCCCGCTCAGCCACACAACAGACACACCCTCTTGTTCACTCTGTCACAATGAAGGTCAAACATATGGATTCACTTGTTTCCTATTTCCCACTGCTATGTGAAACAGCCGGAAGATAGAGATACCCTCCAAAGCAAAGCTGCGCGGGATCAAGGTCACCAGATCTCCAAGCAGGCAGAGGCGATGGGTGGCCCCAGTGCTGAAGTTCACCGCTGAATTGAGTATGAGCGCCAGCTTTCCACACAGAGCTGCGTCCACCTCCGTGGCCACGTGCTAGGCAGGATTTAGCCCTTCCACTGAACTGCGACATTCAGAGTTTTCAACAGGTTTAAGTAACATGACTAGGGAAGAAAAACAAAAGAGAGTTTGCATCTGAGTGTTGGTTTTCACCCACAAAGCTAACAGTGCGCCCTTAAGCCCTAGCTCTCTCGAGAGGTGAGGGGGAAGGAAGGGCTGGCTGGCTCTGTAACGCTGTGCAGCAGAGCAGGGACAGGCGCACAACGGGTCCAAATTTGTATTGGCTACAGTCTCCAAATGCCCTGCCTGTGGCCTGCCTCGAGCAGGAGAGCATCAGCCAGCTGACAGGAAACGGGATGAGATACAGCAGAACCACAGGATACAGCAGCAGAACACCACTAAGGATGCCGAGAGAGCCCTCAGATCTCCCAAGGCCACTGACACTCAGAAACTCCTTGCCGCAGCAGACTCCAGCTTCCTGGGTTCAGCTTTGCTTCATACATCCTGGTTTTGCTTCTTCTTTCATTCCTAGTTTAAACGGCCACTGCATAGATTTCACAGTATTCATTTTAACCTCCTGCTTCCTCAGCCTAAATGCACTCAGCTCCTTCGGTTCCCCACAGGACATTCCCACCATACCAAGAGCACAGTCACCCTCCCCAGAGAGCCTGGCACAGGGGGACTCATCCCCTAATGCCCTTTTTAAGCCAAGCAATCGGTATGATTCACCATGGCAGAAATAACACAGCTGTACAAGGTGATACTGTGCCAGGTCCCCACGGAGCTCTGCTCCAGCTGGGCAAGTCAGGACCAGGGGACCATGACACACAGGTCCATGGGACACATGTTCTTCAGAAGACATCTTCCGATCTGCATGTATAAGGCACTGAGGAACCACTGAATCTGTAGATTAACATCTCTCATCCTCTCGCCAGTCAAGCACTCTTCCCTGAATGCTCCATAATCAATTCCAGATAAGCAACTGGGTTGGGCTGGACAACAAATGAAACCATGAACAGCCTCACCACTACAAAGAACGGGAGCAGAGGAGACACCTACCATCACATCACCAATTCCACATCAAAAATAGAACACATTAATTTTTTGAATATGGTTTTCATCAAAGTTGTTTTAAAATACCTACAGATGCTATCAACTAGGCATCAGATTCCAACACACAGCGTTAATTACTTTCGCAAGGCAGCTGCAACAAATGAGGTGGTTCAATATGCATGGGTATCCATCCTGTTTAAAGTCTGCAATCCTCTTAACTGAGCTTGCAAAATAAATGTATGCTGCACACTTTGTTTAATTTTCCCTTTTTCAAAGCGATACGTGGAGGCTGGGAAAGGAAGTCCCGCGGGAGCACAGTCCAGGTTTCCCTATAAACTAACACAACCAAACAGCATGCTGCTCCCTCTTTCCTGTCAGACCTATATATCTGTGATTGGGGTTTGTGCTCTACTGCAACCATTTTAAAACTATATGAACTATGGAAATGCTCTTGGTGGACAGGGTGTAGAAATGAAGACATGATTCAATTACATTGTTATTAACATATAGAACAACAGACACAAATTGCAGCTGTATTAAAACAAAAGGTCCTGAAGCTTGCCTAAGGGCAAAAAAACAACCAAAATCTGGATTTAGCAGGGAAAAGATTTATTTTAGAGCTTCTACTAGAGAATAACAAACACAGAACTATAAAAAGACCCTGCGTGAAATCCTTTAAAGGACAACGTAGTCTGTTTCAACTATGGCTTTGTTTTGGATCTTTTCTGAATAAACATTCATTTATCAGAATATGAGACTTGGCCAGACCGTAGAAATGACAGTCTGCCACTCCGTCACCCAGAATGATTATTTTTAAACTTTGCTTTTGGACTTTGCCTTTTCAGATTTGTAGTATGGCCCCAGAGCCCTCGCTGGCAGCGCCCCTGAGGGGCATGAGCTGTAACCACTTAACACAGGATCATATGGGAAATGTCACTACAGGGTGACCCCCCAGCCACTGCCTGAAGGACCGGAGTTGGGAGTCCCCTTCTTCACTTGGACGATGGGCTGCTGAGATCCCGAGCTTGGTTGTTCTCTCTTGACAGGATCAGAGCAGTCTGTCCTGCAACAAACACCTGCAAAATGATAATTTCTCACAGCCCCTTCCAGGTACTGCCCCATCAAAAAAGCTTAAAGTCACAAGGTGCTCAAGTGCAGCTGAAGCATCTGGGGTGAGCAGCCCAGGAGAGGTGCCCATGCAGTACAGCAATCCAGTTTCACAGCCGGCAGAGCTAATTCAAGGCTCCCATCACTCAGAGGCACAAGCTCAGCTATCCTTCCCCCCTTGGCCCTTCCATATGTGTGAATGGAGTTGGTTTGACAAGAACAGGAGCAGACTTGTCAGCCTCACACCCTGCCAACGCCGTGGCAGCAAGAAGAGCCGTCTAGGAGCACACGGCTGACTGCAGGGAGAAAGGCATGCAAGGGGAGAGCACAGCCTGCTAATAGCAATCCAGCCTGGCCCCTGCCAGCAGAGCTCACCGCAGTACCTACCCAAGGCTCTAACACCTCAAGGAGGAGAAACACAGTCAAGAGGCCATTCCCATTTTCCCTGTCCCCCAAATGGGTTTAAACATGCCTGGGCTCCCTTTGAACAACCCGTCCAGCTCCTCCCGCCCTCTGGCCAGGTACTGCTCTGTCACCAGCGTAAGGAGGATGCACGGGAGATGGATAGGTCAAGTGCAATGTTGTCCCAGAACACCCTTCCAGGGGAGCATGGCCACCAGACACGCTGTGAGAAGCGGCGCAGTGCACTGACACTCTCGCACTGGGATACCGGGATTTGACCCAGTGCCATTCATGGGCACACACGCATTCGAGGGTATGGGGCTGTGTTGGGGTCCCCAGCTAAACCCCGACACTCAGCTCCACAAATGTTTGAGCTGGCCTGTGGCTACCCAAACCCTACCTGGCACCTTGTCCAGCACAAGCCTCACAGTTTGGGGGAATACTGTGCCTCCTGCTTCAAATCAGAGCTGCAAAAAATCACACATTTTTGTGCAGGCACACAACTCTTTTTGCATCAATTACCAAGGTGATGGGCAAACCACACCAGCCTCAATAGAGCTGGCCTTTCCCACGGCCGCTCTCCACCACTGGCAACAACAAGGACTTCAAACCAGTGTTTTAATCTCACTTTTCTGGGAAACTGGAATGCACAACTTTCTGCTGTGGCCTCACTACAGCCAACACAACTGCACCTTTGTCCGGCAGAGAAAAGCTCCACGATGCAGAGAGGCGGCCGAGCCCGAGCAGCACAGGTCATTCTCCAGTCAGGCCAGTGCAGAGGCAATGGCAGGAAAAGCTGGCATGCTCCTCCAGCCTCCCCAGGGACAGCAAACGCCTGCCTCAGGGGATGGAGGAGAGCACATTTACGCTCAGTAACAAGAAAACAGAGAGCAAAGGTTTAACACAGACACTTTGTGGTTGATCCGATCTGCAGCATGCCAGCAGATACCATCTAAAGTAAGGTGACTCAGCCATGATTTGCTGCCCCTCCTCTCCCCGTCTTTGCAAGAGGAGCAAAGGGGGGGGGGGGGAGAAAAAAAAAAAGACAAGGTTTTCATTCTATATAATTAACTGGTTTTGTGAATCTGCCTAGTTCCTATCGATTCCCTTGAACAAGGCGAGCACTCCCGTTCACTCCAGCGCTGCCCGGGGAGGCTGCTGCCTGCCCCTCCCTGGGCTCAGCCCCGCTGCGGCCACGCTGGCTCACACTGCTGGGGTTCAGTCCAAGACCAGTACAGGGGAAGGTTAAGGACTCGAGAGCAGCTGGCTGAGGAGGGAGCGGGTGGCCGAGCTGCACAGCTGGCCATCAGGAGCTGCCTGCAGCCACCTTCTCCCACTGCCCCAGGAGCTTCTGCTGCAGGCCCCCCACCCCTGCTGCCCCCCCATACGTAGAGGAACCTCCGTCGCAGTCTTCCAGCCTCACAGGGACTATCTATGCCATGCTCAACTTCACCCGCCTCACTCCTGCGGGTAGAGGGTGAACAGGGCCAGTGCCCAAAACAAAGTGTCCACCATGGGGTGCATCCCAGCCGTGGGGACAGAGGTCCCAAGGGGTGTGCAGAGCCCCCAGTAAGGGAGCGAGAAGGCCTGAAAGAAGAGCGGAGGAGCAGCTGCAGACAACCCGGTCCAAGCCCCGTTACAGGACCTGACGGTGGTGCAACAGATCCGCCAAGACAAACAGCAGCGTACACAGCTCAGCAAACCTCCTCACGTACATGCTCCTCCAGATCAGATGCATAACCCAGCTACAATGAGTAAGCCTGGGATGGACACGGCAGGAAGGGGGGCACATCTGGAGCTGGGGCCAGGCTCAGCCAGGGCTGATAAAGCCGCAGGCAAGGCAGGAGAGGAAGAAGGGGTGATAAGGGGTGGGGCGGCAGCAGCCACACCACATGCCTGGATGAAAGCAGAGAGCAACAGGCCCCCTTTACCCTCTCCTACAGCCTGCCTAGGGCTGGTCTGCCCTCTGCTTTCCTCCAACTGTTGCTCGCTGCCACAAACCAGCCGGGGTGACCTGGAGAAGCCCCTGATCCCCTCAAGAGCTCAGGGAACCTGGCTTTGCCAACACGACACGCTCCAGCCAGAGCGAACACCACATCCTCATAACGCATCTGCGCCTTGAACAGTGTGTCACTGGGTCACCCCATCCAAAGTGAACGGGGCAGGGAGAACATTTTGGTCTTTGTTTTACAGTTGTTGCCAGGATTCACCCACAAGGTCTCCACGGATGCCTGGAAGCACACCAAAGTTTAAATAATAAAATAAAATTTAAAAAAATAAAATAAAAAAAAAAGAAAAAACTCAACCCTTTTAAAAAAAACTAAGACAAACCCACAACATTTTGGATGATGTCCTGGAGCAGGCAGGAAAGTGCTCCCTGGGCAGCCACGCCGAAGGGGCGCGGGGACACGGGGGGGGGGGGGGGGGGGGGGCACACCTCGCGGGGCCAGCGGCAGTCCCGGGGGCAGAAGGAAGGTGCTGGGGGTCCCTTGCCCCGGGAATCTGCAGCCAACAGGTCTCAGAGCCCCTCTGCCAGCCGCTGCTCCCTCGCCACCGCAGGGGCACCTCCCGGGGTGCCCCGGAGCCGCCGCCGCCTCCCCCGGGGTGCGGGCTGCGCTCGGAGCCCCCCGGCAAGGTCCCGCCCGCCTATTCCCGGGCACCTCCCGGCGCTTCCCCGGCAGGTCCCGCACAGGGTCCCCACCGGCGCTGCCCCCCAGCGCGGCCACGTCCCGCCCGCCCCCCCGGGTGGCGGGGGCCGGGAGGAAGAGGCAGCGCGTCCCCTCGCTGGCGGGGGGGGCCACCGGGTGACCCCAACGGGGGTGGGAGCGGCACAGCCGGCAGCGCTGCCTTCTTCCTCCTCCTCCTCCTCCTCCCTGCCGCCCCGCGGCCAGGGCTCCGCTGCCCGCCGCCGGGACGGCCATGGGGCCGCCCAGCGCCGGCCCTTTGTTTGCCCAGGGCCGGGCGCGGCGGAGCGGGGCGCCCCGAGCCGAGCCGAGCCGCGCCACTCACATAGTGCTTGTTGGGAATGCGCCGCTTCTGCACGTCCAGCACCTTCACCTCCGCGATGCTCCGCCTGGGCATGCCTCTGCCTCTGCCCCTCGCAGCCCGGCGCCAGCGGCGAAGCGGGGAGCGGCGGCGGCGCTGGGGGAGGCACTGGCGCACGCAGCCGGGACGGAGCCTGCAGCGCCGCGCCAAGCCGAGCCCAGCCGCCCGCTGCCGGGGGCGGGAGGCGGCCCCGGCCCGCCCCGGCCTATCCCGGCCGGCGGGGCGGCCCCACTGCCGCCTGCTTAAAGGGGCGGCCGGCGCCGCCCGCCCCACGCGTGCCCGTGTCCGCCGGCGCGCAGCGCCGTGCGGGACCCCCCCCGGCCCGAGGGGGAGGGGGAAGGCGGCTCGGCTGTGTCTGAGGGCAGGGGGCTTCGGAGGGTGCAGCCGGCTGTTGGCCCTTTGCTGGGAGGGGGCTGCAGGGGAGCGGGTTTGCCCATCTTGCCCGGCAAGGTGGGCCCGTGCGCGGGCTCCATCACCACGTTCTGATTCCTCGCCCTGCTCATGTCCCATAACATTGGACCCCAAGGCGGCGCTGACTTGGCCACGAACAACCACATCCCTCAAGGATCCAGGAAATTAATCGAGCAGAAAAAGGTGGCTTACTGGGCTGTTGGCATGGTCAGATCAGCAGAACCGCCTTACCCAGGACAACCCGTGTACCCCTGGGAGCTGAGCCATTGCATCCCACCTCTACTGCATCCCACCCATCCATGGCGGCAGCCCACTCCTCGTGCCATGCTCCCTGCCCAGCTCGGCCCCGGGGCAGCAGGGGACACAAGGCAGTGACCCCGGGTTCTCTGCATCAGCACCACCCACAGGGGTTCTCTGCATCAGCACCACCCACGGCATCCCTCGTCCTAGCAGCTCCTCAGCACGTGGCATAACCACAGTTCTCTTCCCCATTGGGCTTTTAATTACATTATAAAGTTACTCAAGGCTTGCACTGGCAGGTCATTAGCTTTTATATGAATTTAATTTAATCATAAACAACTCATCTCACTCCTTAGCAGCTCCTTAAAAGTGGCTCTTTTTTTATACTGTTAACTTTGCTACAACCACCCCAGAGAACTAACAGAGGCGCAGGCAGGTTGCCAGGGCTTTATTGCCCCCCCTCGCCCTCCCAAGGGGCTCATCTTCATCCCCCTCCCACTAGCTAAGCCCTAGACCATGGTGCCCCTGCAGAGATGGCTGCAGGAAGGATGCTGGGTTGTCTGAAGGGGACATCCCGCACCAGTGACCTCCCTGATGCCTGCTGGCATGCTGCTGCAGGGCTGCTTACTTGTGGCACATTGCACCCTTCCCCACCCTGGCCCCGTTGTCACTCCTCAGTCAGATGTGTATTTAAGGTAGGTGGGCAGGAGGCCCCGGAGAGCCCCTTTCTTCTCCCATCAGGAAAGCCCTGACATTCCTGAGTGATGCTGGGGCTGGACCTTGATGCTGGGGCTGGACCTTTATGTGCTAATCAAGAGCTGAAGCCTGGGAAAGCACCAACAGGCACCAGAACTGCAGGTTTTGTTGTGTGGAGCACCCAGGCTTCAGCAAATAGAGTCTTACTGGTTTTTTTAAAGCCCTGAAATGCCTGAATCCTGCAAAGAATGGTGAGGAAAACATCCAGAGCAGCTGTGCATCATGTTGGTAAGAGAAGAAATGTACACTGAGGAGCTGAGGAACACCAGCGAAAGCGGATTAAGAGAGGAATGAAGCAATTACTGGTCTTCGCATGCTGAAAGAAGAAATTAAGGTAGAGAGCAGCTGAAGGCACTGCAACTGAGCGATGCAGAGGAGGATGTAACCTGAAGAGCTGAGGATTGAAAGGCCAGGCAAGGGGATCACAAGGATAACAGAAGCAGGTAATTGGATATGCAAACCACAAAAAGAAGCACAGAAACACACTAAACGAAATAGAATAGATGATAAACTGCAAGGTGAAGGGAATGAAGTGACGCAACTGAGTTACAAATGTTATGGCTGCAGCCATCCCTCTTGCTTAAGGTGTTGGTTTGTTCTAGTTAGCAGTGACTGTGGGAGTGCCAGGCACCTGGGGAGAGAGTGACTGCTCGGGACACTGCTCACATGTCTGCAGAGCTGGTCTGATGCAGTCCGGTAATTTGGTTTTACAGGAGCGCATAGACTGACCCTACATCCCTCATGCACTGAAAACAACATAGCCAGATTGATCATCTTGCTGCCCAGTCTATCTGTACATTAACACCAAGTCCACCATCAAGACACCTTGGACTCACTACCCATGAACCCTAGGATCAGTCTGCGGGGGGGAAAACGCTAATTAAAAAAGCCATCTGGGTAGAGGAAATTGAGAATATGCAATTCAGAGAGCATTTTGACCTATAGGTACAGCATCCATGAAGAAGCTAAACTGCGTTTTCTTGCCGGATTTGTTTGGTGTAGCTTTAGAAGCAGTGATAGCTGCAGCACAGAGAGATGGTGTAGGACAGTGGGGTGCTGAGCAAGCAGCTGATGAACAGCTGGAGTCCTGGCTGCTACCAGCTGCAGCACCCACTCCACCCACCCCCCAGGACCCTGCACAGCATGCCAGCCAGGTGGAAGAGCTGTCCCGATGGCCAGCACAGTAAGGACCAGCAGCAGAAGCAAAGTGTGAGAACAATCAGGGAATTCTGAGATGGCTCTGAAAGGAGCCTCATCCCTACTCGTGTTTCTGTCTTCTTGTACTGACCAGACTCAAGGGGACAAAAATCCTTACTCCAGGCTATCACTTTAACAGAGGCAGATGGTCGATTTGGTGGGGGGACACAAGTTCTGCCCATTTTAGCAGCCACAATGCCCGTTCCCTGCACTCCCTTCTCCACAAGGCTGTTCTTAGCTGCTGTGGAACACTGGGCTGCTGTGCACCTTCATGAGCAACCTCCATGCTGACCTCCCCCTCTCCTTTAATCCCGGCTCCGCTGCCGCAGTTGGGAACCTGCAAAGGACAACATTGTGACACTGCGAAGGACACCTCACTCCTGAACTTGAAGCAGCCCAAAGGGACACAGAAGGTGCTTTTCTTGGGGAAGCTTTGTACCTACCCTCGCCTCCCAGGGGTGCATGAAACCTTTGGGCAGTTCCTTGCTGATAAATCCATTTCCCTGTGCCACTAGGTCCCCACAAGGAGATACATGACATGGAAAGCAAAAGAATGTACGAATGACCTCTCACAGCACCTTGAACCTATCTGCTGTAGGGACCAGACCCTGGTCTCCTACCTTCACCCTTCCAGCTCCTTTCTGTATACCGCCCTGGATGCACCCCCATGACTGCCACATACTGCTGGTCTGTTGGGCCATTCCTTCATACCTGGTGTAAATCATGTGTATCAGACAGACAGCTTGTTACACACAGGGGGCTATTTTATCCATGTCTTCTGTCACAAACCCACTCCAGACCTACAAACGTTGGCAGAGAGCCAAACAACTGCACAAAAATTAAATGGAAGCACTTATAAGCATCAGCATCGCTTCCCCAGCACCGTGACTTGCTGAGGTGACTCCATTGCTCCTGGACTCTGACAGCACTGGGCACCAGCTGCAGCCTGACAGCTTGTGAGCACCCAGGAACAAGCGGAGGTTGGGGACAGTCACAGCTAGCACTGCAAAATGGCTCCTGTGTGTCATTAACAAGTCTGATGAGAGCTGTTTGAGACAAATGAAGCACGGCTTTGCATGCTGACCTGATTGCCTCCCAGGGGAGGCACACCAGGAAAGCCAGCTATGGAGACTTACAGCTTGGCTTGGGCTCTACCGCACCTCGGGAATTTATCAAGGAAACTGCCAGGCATTTGCTAAGGGAGCCCATGTGAGGGGGTTTGCTTGTCCTGCAAGTCCCGTGCTTGGCCCCCACTTCGGTGGTAAGGCTGCAGGAGCAGCAGAGATCTGGCAGCAGCACTTCCTACCATGAGGTGAGGTGCTACAAGCATACGGGTGCTGCTGAGAGGAGTTTTGGGATAAACAAGTCATCTGTTGCCCTGACCAAAGGTCGAAGTATTGTTAAACCAAACAAAATAACCACACAGGAGAGCTCAACACCTACCCAAGAGTCAGTATCTCCATGACTCATATGCACTCTCCCTTCTGTCAGGATCAGCTGAACAATTTAAAGCAAGAGGGAAAATGACTTTTGAGAAGCCAGCTATCAGCTCGGATATTCAAATGGGTTTTAGCTTGGCTGTAAGCTGGCTCCAGCTGTTTGGGCACAGCTGGGTTGTCCCTGAGGTCTGTCAGGTGTCAGAGGTGGAATGGAATGGGAAAGCAATACCCCACTGTCAGCCCCGAACTGCAGAGGAAACACTGTCTGCGGTCAGTCCGACATGGAGAGTCCACCATCGCTGCTCGCTTTTTAACTTAGGAATTGAGAGTGCATGCCTGGTGGCTAAATGTTCCTGGGTCCTCCCCTGTGCACAGAACAAATACATCCATCTTCCCTCACAAAGATTAGTCAAAGATGATGCTCCTACCACAACAGAGGAAAAATCCTTGCAGCTGAAGCCCCGCAGAGCAGTGGTTACTCGCCTTGTCACCGGGGCTGGATTGCACTGATTCAGGATTTAGCTGTGTGGTGTGGATGCCACCCATCAGAGTCAGCCTGGCAGCAGATCGCACCCACTCTACACAGAAGTCTGGCAGCAGGGAGAAGCAGACCCCACAGAGGGGATGCTCAGCCCTCAGATGAGGGAGGCTGTCCGGGCACGCCTGTGCCAGTGGGCAGGGGAAACCTGGAAAACTCCTAAGGACAATACTGGAGCAGGACACCACGTACTGAAGTACTGATGAGCAGCAGAGATCTGGTGAAAGGTGTGCCGTAGCAAACTATGAATCCAGGAATAAAAAAAAGAGTGAACAAACATTTCAGTGCACCGGGACAGCTCAGCTCTGGCTCTGCATTTGTGCAGGCAGCAGCTGGGCTCCAGAGCCCTGCCGCTGCCTCAGTGTGCATGCCATCTAGTGAACGAGAGAAAGAAGAGCAAACATCACTCCATCCCTTGCAAGCCTGGAAACCAGGCCCAGGGGAGTCCCAGTGGGCGCTTGTGAGGGCAGATGGGCTGCCAAGGCAACGCGTGTCTGTCACCCAGCAGCATCCCACCCAGGAGAGGGGCAGCAACAAACCTCATCAGCAAGGCACAGCCACCAGCCTCTGGAGAGGCTTGGCTTGCTCAAGCCCTGGGTATTTTGGCATTTGGGGAATTCAACCAGTGGCCAGCGCAGCAGCAGAACATGCAACAGCATTTGGCTTGACAGGGTGTAGATGACTTTTGAGGGACAATGCCCAGGCAGTGCTGGCCTCCACCTGTCCTCCTGCAGTGAGGGAAGAAGAGCAGATGCAGCCATAGGAGGAAGCCAGTTAAGAGCTGGGGCTTGTTGCCTGTGGCTCTCCCTGCCTGCCCTGCTTTTCGTTCCCCCAGAGAGTTCACTATCCCCATCACAGCAGGAATGCTGCAAAAGCCTCTGGGCAGCCCAGGGGAACTTGCAGTCCAGAGGAGACAGGACGCAAAGCACAGAGGAGGTAATGAGGGGAGCTGAGAACGCTACAGCTGCTGCAGCACCAGTAAGTTTTCAGGGCTGCCATCTCTATTTTTAAAAATCAAGACAGATTTTTACTTTTGCTCCATTTTCAGCACTGCACCAGGGCAGAATAGTAGATAACAGTTGTTTCTGGAATACACTGTACTTACTTATATTTATAAATGTAAGTATCCTCACAGTTGAAGCTCCCCTCAGGCACTGCCAAGGACATGCAGATGAAGTTAAGTACTCCTGTGAGATCCTCTGCTTCACTGGGATACGCTGAGCCATTTTTGACCAGTGTCCCAGGAGACAGTGCAATCCTGGCACATGTAAATGAAGGAGATAGTAAGAAATGAAGTAGCTGAAGACATGTAATTAGCCATCTCACACAGCAGGGAGACAGGCACCCTCACGCTTTGCTCTTGCCCTTCTCTCATCATAGTGCTGCCCGTTTGACACTCCACCAGCAACAACCCACAGAGCTGACTCCCCTTTTGGCACCTCACGCCTAAACTCACACACTGCAGTATTACTTGACTGGGGTGGACAGCGGTAGCAAGGTCATTTCCAGCATGGAACCCACATGGAACCACAACATGGTAGAAGTTGGCAGGCTCTGAAGCAACCTTCTAAAAATGAGGGGAAAAAAACCACACCAGCCCCAAGGGCTCATGTCAAAGCTGCCCTTGCATACCACACATCCTTGCTTGGTGTAGGGCATCTGGTTGAAAGAAATCATAACCAAACTGGCAGGCAAAAATATCCGAGTAGAAAACAAAGTCCACACAGGCCCTGTGGCTGGTTACAGAGGTGGTGGGAGCTTTTCTGAGCAACACCCAAGGGAGCAAGCAGAGGTCTCCCCCCCTGCACTGACAGGGGAGGATGCGATATCTTACCACATAATGCATCCCCAGGTTCCAAGCGCTCCTTTAGCAGAGGATGGGGTGGGAGGAGAGACGGAGGCATCCCTAGGACCTCCTTGTCCCACCGAAGCATGGCAGCTGTGGCATTTGTCTGAGACCTTCTGTTAAAGCCAGGCAAGCTAATTAAAAAGGAAAAAATGAGCCATGTGTAAGTGGTTTGGGCTCCTCAGACGACACGATGCAATACTCCCTCTTCACCGAGCAGGGTCAGCCGAGCACCGCCTTAACACACAACCAAGTCATCGACTGAACTGCCGCTTCGCTGAAGGTCTACCAGAGTTCCAGCTTTGTAGCAAAGATGCTACTGCCACTGAGCCGCAGCACGCCGCAGCAGTGTTTCTGAAGCAACTAGCTCTGTTTTAAAGGACTGGAAGTTCAGTCTTGCAAGGTTCACATGCCAGAACTAGCTCTGGAGGTTTCTGTACGTTAGCAAAACCCAGAGTAGAAGCAAAGTCGGTCTGAGACCACAGTCAGTGATCAGGCAGCAAATCAGACACATGCCCAGGTTTCTCCACCTGTTACTTTATTAGAAGGGTCTTTACATCATAGTGGTGGCCCCACGGAAGCCACTTTACAAAATATTAAAAAACCTTTTTATTCAAAGCCACATTTTAAAAAAAATGGCATCACATTCCCCCTCAAAAACAAGCTGGGTTTATTCATCGTTCCTTCTGAACAGGAAGCAACAAAACCATCCTCTTTTGGAAGGGGGGGGGGAGGGAAATATAATCACTCTGTAAACATGCCAATTATAAGATGTGCTCCCTTGCCCTCTTCTAGGAGGCAGACATGGTACTAGAGCCCTGGCACACCCAGAGAGGGAACAGAGAACAGGGGAAGGGCAGGGGACACAAAGCCAATCCCACCCTCTGTTAGCAAAAGCAAAATTACATTGCTAGCTCCAGGCTGCAAATAAGTGGACTGGAGAAGGACAACCGATTTACCACGGTGGCATCACATCAGCTCTTTAAAAGTCCTCAGAAATAGTCTCTTCCTCATGGCTGCACAATATCCAGAGAGAGCTGACACTTGCCGGGCTGGTGAAGGCGGTAGTCAGAAGCAGCAACACTCTTCAGCTGAGGAGGTATATTACGAACAGTATGCTGCAGGACATCCTTCTGCAAGTCACATGTAACACATGAAGGCTAGGAACCAGCTACTGATTTCTGTGACAACAACCATTCCATAGAATAGCTCCAGACTGACCCCAATGGGACCAGGAACAATACCACTGGAGCTGCCGTAACACATTTATAATGCAATTAAAAGCTTCAAACCAGCACACTGTCCTGGTTCAGGAACAACCCTCTGCATTCATTAATTTTACATCAGCTCCCAACCTGGCACTATCACATCAAAGGTACAGTCAATGCTTCTGGAGATGGAACTGGCAGTCTTCCTAGAAGGACAGGCTAGTTACTGAAAAGCTGCTACAAAGCTGGGACCCTTTGCAGTCTGCTTGCAAAGGGTCCCAGCCCTTAGATGCCCATCTAGGCTATGTTTGTTAATAGAGACATTAATGGTATGGGTTCAGAAGAAACTTGGAATGTCCCAAATGGATATAGTCTCGCTAGTTTGGAGAAGCTTATAAATATATATTATGAACTCTAAGTGGGTAGTAAACGCACTCCTCAGATAAAAAGGTGTTACAGACCTGGGGGCTGTCTCCTTCAGCTAGGTACCTAGAAGTGTAGCACATCCCACACCACCTTTTCCTGAAATGCCAGTATGTCTCCAAATCAACAGATGAGACTTAAAAATACCACTTCTTCAAGCAGAAACATTTTTTTCTTGCTAGAGAAGCAGGCCTAAAACAAACAATATTGTCCAGAGATCAACAGAGAGAAAAACTTAAGTGCTACTTTATATCTTCTGGCTGTGTAAAAAAGGTGCTGCCCAGCGACATCTCTGTTCCCCTACACAAATGTGTGCTCTGGGTCCAAACCAGCAGCTCAGCCAAACACTTCTTTGTGCAGATGGAGGAAAGCAGCCCAACCGAGACACATCACCATGGAGCAGAAGAGACAGAGGGCTGGACCTGCCACTGCTCTGCCGCTCTGCCGTGTGACTCCAAGCTCAAAGCCAGGAGAATCATCCAAGAAACTGTGGCATATCATAAGGAGATGAGGCATCAGTGGAGAAAGCGATGCTGGGAGTAACAAGCTACAATGACCTGTTTTTGCATCTCCTCTTCCCTTGCATCCCTTGTTTCAAGAGTCCTTTATTCCTACTGAAAGATGCTTTGCAGCCTATTGCACCGTGACTGCACAGTGGCCAGGCTGGTTGACCCACACGGCCCAGAAAAATATAGCACTTAAAAAAAAATACCTCAAGCACATGTGCAATCATGAGAGCTCCAGCAATAACACCCTTCGGCCCCTCACTTGTCCTTACCAGAAAGCACATGACTGCAACCAATATCTCATTGTGTCACCACCGGACTGAGCACCGTTACAAACCTCCTCCTCTGCACATACACACACACACTTTCTTTAAGAGACAAAAGCCTGCAGCCAGCTGAACGGTTTCATTATGCTATAGCCCCGTCTCTGATAAGGGAACATTAGCTAAGTGCCAGGGGGACTGCGGTGCCAGCAATCATGGCAATGAAGAAGCAGAAACATCTTTGGAAGGATGTCCAGCCTTTCTGCATAGTCTGTACAGGGAGGAACAGGAAAGAAAACCCTCCCTCCTCAAAGGCAAAAAACCCCAAATCACTGTCTCCCCCTTGAGCAAAAAAAGGCCACAGTAGATAGAAATAAATCTAAACCAAATGTTGGGGGGCCACAAGGCCAAGGGTAGCCTAAGACAAGGCCAAGGCTGCTCTGCCCCAGATTAACCCTTACAGAGGACTGGGAGGATGAATGGCCACAGCAGAGAGAGAGGCTGATAACCCCTGCGCAGAGGGCAGGAGCCATCGCCTGCTCCTCCTGTTCAGAGAGGTTATTGCTTCAGTCTGAGCTGACAATCCCAGTGAGCACCAGGCTCACGTAAGATGCAATGCATCCAGCTAACAGTGCAAGTATGATTGCAGAAAGGGTCCTGCCCGGCTTCCTAGCCCGGAGCTGTGCTGAGCAGGCCATCTCCGGGAAAAGCCACCAAAACTTCCAGCCAGCATCCCCCAGTGCAGGACAGAAGCCACGTTTATCTCAGACAGAATGAGAGGACAGGAGGGTGCTGTCGTAAGAAGAGGCTGCCAAGAGGGTCTTCCAAGTCCAAGTTGCCCACCTGCAGCCCAGGGGGACACAGCAGATACCAGCTGGTGGCCTGCCAGCTGCGGGGTGTTACGAGCTCTCCGCAGAGCTAAACAGGACGAACTTGGCATGTTTTGTTGGGGATGCTGGCGTCTGTCCATCTGCCTCCTCACTCAGCTTGAAGAACATCTCCTGCTCGCGTTTCTTCTGGTTCAGCTCGTCCTCTAGGGCCTTAAGCAGAAGGGAACACACACAAGACTGTATTTGAGATTGTACTGGAGCTACGGACACTGTCCCCTCCAACCAGCCAAGCAGGACACCCTGCTCACACCAAGGAGGCACTACCTTCTTCCGTGGCCTCAGCTTGTCCCGCCACTCCTTCATGTGCTGGTTGTGGTTCTCATCCAGAGACTTAAGCTTCTGGGTTTCATGCTCAATCAAGAGGTGACACTTTTCATTCTAAACACAGATCACAAAAGAGAACACCCATTAAGCAGCTGGGATGGTAAATCCAGTGGTCAGATAGGACTTGCATCAGCCAGAGGCATTCAGAGCTCTGAGCTCCAGGGCAGGTTTAGACACAGCCACAAGGACCTCACTGGGCAGAGCAAGGGGACCATCAGGTCTACTTCACTGACAGTCCTCTGCAGCCACTTTTTCAGACATGCTTCCTGTGCTGGAGCAGAAACAGTGCACAGGTAGCTTCAAGAGACTGAGCCACAAGGGACAGGTACCTGCAGCTGCTGGAGCTCGTTCGTGTTGCTCTCGCACTGGGCCTGCATGTCCTTCATCTGTGTCTCGTGCTTCTGCTGCTGGTGCAGCCGCTCTGCTTTTTGCCTCTTCTCTTCCTGCTGAGCAAACTGGAAGAGAGAAAAGCAGGTGCCCATGTAGGCAGCACTGAAGCTGGTTAAGAGATGGCCAGCTTGCACTATTGTATAGGAAAGAAAGAAAACCCCAGAGTCACTAGTCATGATGGAAGCAGTGCTGAGAACCACACCTGATGCCACAAAAGCAAAGACCTCTGACATCCTGCAGTGAGTGAGAAATTTGGGAACAGTTGCCTTTTTCCAGCTTCCCTTCTGCCAGTAGGCCAGCAAAGTACTTCACCCCCAAGCCAAGCCTCAACCCTGGAGCCCTTTGCAAGCCCTGACCTGTTTTATCTTCTCCCGCTGCTCAGATGCACTCCCACTGGAGTGGATGTGAAGGCTCTTCTTGTACATGGCCATGCGGGTCTTCCCTTCACTCCGCTGGATTTTGGGGAGCCGGGCTTTCTCCTGCTGCTGCCGAATTTTCAGCTGCTCTAACATGCGCTGGTTGTATCGCTGCATTTGCTCCCTTTCCTGCAACAGCAGAGGGACAGGTATCAGAGGAGGAAGGAGACCTCAGGCTGACAAGAAAGTGCTGAGGAGACCCAAGAGAGCAGATCTGGGAGTTGCACAGAGGTGACTGGTGACAGACAGCTGCAATGGGACAAGAGGTGAGGGCAGCTACTGAACACACTGTGAAATAGAAGAGAAGGGGGGTGTGGAAGGAAGCAGAAATGGCTGTGAGACATGTCGGTCTTCATTTGCTGCTCTGGGAATCCAGCATCCCACGTACTGGACAGTGACAGATTTCCAGAAAAGCCTCCAGAATTCACACCTGCTTCTTGTACGTTAAATGCACGCAGCACAGAGCGTACGTTCCAAGCAAGTAGGCTGACCTGAGCATTATTCTGGTCCCTTTTCACTAATGATGATGAAGTCCCTTAACTCCTAACACACTCTTACCCACTTAGAGCCTGGAAGGGAAACATCCCTTCTGGGGACACCCAGGCACCCTGCTGACCAGCACCCGGAGTGGGGAAGTGCTAACTCTTCACCTTCTCATGCTTCCGGAGCAACTCATGCCTCTGGAGAAAATACTGGTCCTTCAGCTGCTGCTTGATAAGCTGGTGTTTCTCCTGTTGCTGATGCTCTTCAAGATCCCAGATGCATGCCTCCCGGTCTGAGGAAGGGAGAAGGGTCAGGAGACAACCCACCCTGGCTACCCCCACCTCGGTCACATGAAGCATTCCCGAGCACAAGCGATCCCTACACACAGGAGCAGTGCAGCAGATGTGGAGGGTGATGATTCACCTCCTGCTTTCCAAGAGAAATTGGTTGCAAACCATATTGGAGAATCATTTCTTGCAATTATGAAGCCTAATTGGTTCATATTTGTAAAGCACTTTGAAGATTAAAGTGCTAAGTATTATTATTGTTAAACATTTAGACAGGATCTGGCAAGGCTGTTTTTTCTAAATCCTATCCTGCCAGCCTGCAACTCTGTCACAGCATCTGTTGCGTGGGAAGAGCCAGCGTTGGATAAACCCATCGTTACAGCATTTGCTTTCCTCCTTTCCAGCCTTTGCCACCCACCTCTCATGAGCTGCTGCTTTTTGTTCAGGCACTCGCGTTCCTTGTCACAGATCTCTCTCTTGTTCTGGGCTGTTATATTCTTCATGGCTAGCTCCAGGTCCTCCTTCTGCTTGGCCAAAAACTCCTGTTCCTGGAAGAAAACAGCAGTACCACCATGAGCCCTTCTTTTGCTGCAAAAGCTGAAAAACATCTGGTGGTGTTTTAGAAACTGCCAGTCCCTCAAGGAGGAATGATGCTTCATTTACTGCATGTTTCCCAATCTTGGAGTCGTGGTAATCTTACCATGGTTTGTTTTTTCTGGGCAAAGTCATCCATCTTCACCTTCATGTTCCCTTTGCGCTGTTGCCGCGGCAGCTTCTCAACCTCATTTTTGACCTTTGGGGAGACAAATGAGATTTATCAGCAGGTAACTTTAGACCAACAACAACCCCAAGCAATGCCACTAAACAGCTGAACCTCAGGAAACACCCAAATACACCAAAGAAAAACAAGAGCTTCCTGCTAAAACACCAACTGCTTCCCTCTTAAGTTGTGCTACGGAGAAATGCTAAAGCTTTTCTGGAAGAAACAAATGCAGAAAATGAGCTTTCCTCCCTCCTATGCCCATTTTTACCTCCTTCTTCATCTGCTTCAGCTGCTCCAGGAATTTGACATGGTCCCGCTCCTGCTCCAGGCGAATGCGTTTGGCCTCCTCCCGCCGGCGCAGCGAGTGATCTTGTTCCATCTTCTCAATCTGCTGCTTCTGCTGCCGTTCCAGATTTTCCAGTTCGGTGTCGTAGAACTTCTTCTTTGTCTGCATGGGAAGGGAACAGAGGTCAAACTCAGCCTTCTCTCTGCTTTGTTGTCTTCCAAAAGTTTAAAAAAAAAAAAAAATTGCCAACAGAAATAAAAAAGGAAAGGAGGGGGGAGAGGGCAGGGAGTTGCCCTTGCATGGATCGAGCCTCTTTACTAAGTAGAGAGACATTTCCAAATCACGCCCCACGAGGCACACAGGCAGAGCCAGCGCTAGCACCAGCACAAAGCATTTAACTTGTTCTAGCGCTGATGCACTTCAAGCCTTTCTCCTGCTTATGCCCTGATCTGCAATATCCCATTGGGACCTGTGGCAAACATTAGCAGGCAGTGAAGCTCAAGCATAACCAGTTCTTTTTCTGCAGACAAGGACTTCCAAGTCTGAGGGCACTGTGCTCTGACAGTGCCCTCGTGTCTGATCTCTCCCTCCCTGCGAGCTGCAGGGATGCAGCACCTGGGTGTCAATGAGCACAGGCTGCAAACTGCCCCAGGGAAAGGGTGAAGGAAGCAGGTCTGGGGCTTTGGCACACCTCACAAATGAGAAGTGACATGCTAAGATGGGAATTCACAGACGTGGCACGTCAAGACTAGAAATACAACAAGGCACACGACTGAGTGATGGCTCCCAGCCTGCCGCGAGGGGCTGGGGCTACCAGGCACACATGCTAGGTGAATTAATAAGGGGATATTTAAAAGATGGCTCCTGAAAGCTTTAAAGGGACTTATCTACAAAATTATTTTACTTCAGCAAAAACTGCCTATGGAAGGACTAAGTATGTAAGCCCCGTTTATTCAATTTACACTCAAAGACTTGCCAGCTTCCCTGCTGTCACACACTGGCCACACTGCTTTCGTGTTTAAAAGGCTTTCTGTGACATACAGCACAGTGAACTGGTTCTCACAGCAGCCACGAACAGACATAGAAGAAAAGGTCATTAAACAGGCAAAGTCCAGAACAAGCCCTCCCCTGCTACATCATGCCAGGCAATGGCAGTCAGTGCTTCCCAAGCTGCAGGCTGCATGCACCTGATGCCCACAAAAGCCTCTGTCCTCCACAAATGCATGGCATGCCTTAATCCCAAAGGGATTCCTTGGCGGTCCTGCTCCCTCCGGACATGATGCCCCAGGATTGCTGCAACTCAGAGAGCCTTGCCCTGCACAAGGGTTTGCAGGGCATTTGCAGGGAAGTCAAACCAGCTGATAGCCGGGAGCTTCCCCTTCCCTGCCCATGTACCGTCATTTCTTGCTCGAAGCGCCTGAGCATCTGCTCCAGCTGCAGCTGGTGTTTGCTGTTGAGCTGGGCCTGGTTTCGGTGCTCCTCCTTCTGAAGGAGACGCAGCTCCCGCAGCTCCTGGCGCCTGCAGAGGGTTAAAATGGAGGGGGAGAAAGAAATACAGTCAGACAAGTTCAGAGGCATGTGCCTGAGCAGAGATGGCAGAATCAATAACCAGAGACTTCAGCAGAGACTGGAAGGCGCACAGCCATCCCGTAGCACCTCACCACTTGCTTTGAGCACAGGCAGGAGGTAAATGTCAACTGACTGATGCCCTCTCAGGCTCTGTGACACCAGAGCACTGCACGGAGGCAGGATGCTAACTAGGGTAATTGTTGGAAAACCATCCGTTTTCACAGCTAAGGCCTGTTGTTAGCACTCACAGGTTCTCAAACAAGCCCTGTCAAAGATCCTAAGGTGATTCTGCAGACATCGCTCCCCCAGCCAGCAACCAAAATATCTGTTGTGCCAGCTGGGTTAGTGCCTTCAGTGCACCCAGGCCCTGCAACTGTTCTTGCTCACACCTGGGTGGCAGAAAGGGTGGTTCTCCCAAATTCTGATGTATCTACCACGACATTGCATTGCTCTTCTCATCCAGCTTCACATCCAGTGAAAGGGATACTCTGCTCAGATGGTTGCATTTGAGCCCATTTGCCATGTTTGTGCCCGATTGAGTTGGAAATCACTGAAGTACCCAGCAAAAGGAACAACAGCAGCAGTTTCCCCATGCAGGATCCCCACTGTGGCCTCCACTGCTGTGCACGAGCCTTACACAGAGTACAATCCTCTGCAGGGGCCCTCCTAGGAAAAGCACTTTGGGAACATTTCTTCTTTCAAAACAAATCCAAACCCCATTAAACTGACTGGTGCAATATAATGTGCTCTCTTCTGACCTTGCCTCCAAATCAATACCTTGGCATGTTGCAAAACCCCAGAAACAAGCCCCTTAAGTGCAAATCAAGATGCCAGAAATGCTGATCGATCGTGCCCACTAGCTGGCCCCAGGGGAATAACTACTCCCAAAAGGTGTCTGGGGACTTGATGCTTTCCAGCCCAAGCCTCCCCATCTCCTCCCCCAGCCTGGAGATGGAGCAGACACTATTTAAAAATTAAAAAGCAGCCTCTTTCCAGGGATGCCACTGCAGCTGAGTGGACCAGGAAAAAGCAGCTGTGCCTGGAAATTCCCTGTATGCTGATACACATGCTCCCTGTGTTTTGCTGGGGTTATATGCACTTCTCACACAAAAGTAAGTAGCTAATGAACTTCGGCATAGATCTGAAACTAAGACCTAGGAAAAAGGCTACTGCAGGGACACAGTGCTTGGGACAGATTATATTCTCAGGGAGCCCCTCAGAGCAGCACAAGGGAGCCTAGAATAGGGCATCAAGCAAAACAGTTTGTATTTTAATTATCTTAAGGGCCTTTTCATTTCAGTGCTGCTACTGATAGTAACGGAGCTAGAAACAGCAGTTTCTCTTCCTGAGAGCAAGTCATGGAGGTTGGAAAGCTGCAAGATCTGCAAAGGAGTCAAAGGCTTCAGCAGGGAGGATACACTTGTGAATATTAGGTGACACCCAAGGAGTTGACAACTCCCTTGACATGTCTGTTGACATTCTGAGGAGATACAATAAAAAAAGGAAGAGCAGCATCTTGAGAAGGTTTCTGTGCTTATTTCCATTGAGACAGCACATGTACAGCCCTAGAGACACATTCAGTCATCCCCAGAGGACAGATCCAGCCATAGCACAGTCTTCCCTCACCACAGCCTTGCCGTGTCTTATCCCCGAGATGCATCCCTTGTTCCCCTGCATGCAAACAGAGTTCAGCTTATGTGGAAAAGCAAGCCCTCTGCCAGGCAAGGAAAGGCTAAAAGAAGTGATGTCCACACTGGAATGTTGTCCTGTCCACGTGGGGTCAAGACAGAAAATGAGAGGACCTTAGGTTGGTCCTGGATTTGCTTGTGGAGAAGAAAACCCTGCCCCAGCTCAGTGCACTGCCCTCCCTCCACCCCAGTGACCCACTTGCCTGAGAAATCTCATCTCTTCATCTTTCTTCTCATCCTCGCTGATGATCTTCGAGGTGGTGACGCTCACCTCTACTCCATCCACCACAAACTTGCGGGTGCGTTTCAGCGTCTTCTTGTGCATCCGAGAATCCTGAGTTTGGCAGGAAAGGAGGAGGGGAGGAGGCCGTGAAGCAGCTCCCCAGCTTGCTGCATGGGGTGCTACAGCTGGAAGCCTCAGAGCAATTTTGATGCCATTGTTAATGAAGAACATCAGCAAGGAAACCTCATGAAGCGAAAAATCATCAGCATATTTTGAGCCGCCGCTCAAGCCACGCAGCCTTGCTACCATGCCACAGCACAGTGCAATTTCCACCCTGCAGAAACCTGGTCTGGCGGAGAAGCAATCCAAAAAGTCCCTTTGCTCACAGCTAAAGCAAAGGCTGACTGGGGATGCTAGGACCCCCCTTGCATTGCAGTGCTGAGGAATCCACACAAGAAGCAGCTTGCAGGGGTTCCTTTGAAGGCGCCTGGGCCATCTGACCCACAGGTACACCCCATGCGCCCTTGCAGGTGTGAGGCAGGCAAGGCTGCTGCATCAGGCTGCGACTGCAGCCACCGGGAAACAAGCCAGCCCTGCCCAAAGGCTCAGTGCTCCTGTCCCTCTGGCCCTTGTTACCATACTTCCCTAACCACAACCAGCTTCCAGCCCCTTACAGTGACCTCCACAAACCCAGCCCAGGCTCGCTTTCATTAGCATGGGTAAGGACAAGTGCCAGGAGCACTGCATCCTGCCACAGCAGGTCAGCATCCCAAGCCTGGCTGAGGGACTGTGTCCAGGGACTCAGTTTCTTTGGGACAAAAAAATAAAAATAAAATACATATATATATATATATATATATATATATGAATGACTTGAATCACGCAGCCCTACAGGGAAAGCGCAGCAATGGAATGAGCAAAGGCTCCCTGAAGTCCTCTTGCTCTTACGGCAATGACCATTACAGTTACAGAAGATGGCAGAAAAGCTCCACATGAGCCTGCAAGGCCCAAAGCAAGCCTCTGGAGAGCTTGCTGCAATGGAGGAACCAGAGAAACTCCACCGTGTAACAACGTACTGCTGCAGCAATGGTTTAGCCAACACAGAGAAGTTGTTGCAAATAACATTTGCATGAGACCAGCTTAGGTCATGAAGGCTTTTACTGCTCCAAACTGAATTCAAACAACTGGCTGAAACTGCATTTCCCAAATGAGAAAATGCCATCATTCAGCTGCCTGTGCTAGCCCCAGTGCCCATTAACACTGAATCACTGCCTCAGCCCAGTGACCCATGGCTGCTGCAGCCGGGCCGGTGTCCAGCCCCAAAATGGTCCCCAGGCTCTTTCCAACGGCTGAACAAGCAGCTCCCTGCTTTATTCACAGAGATCCTCAAACTTAGGTCTAATAGCAGCATTACCAATTTTCTCCTGTCTTTTCTGTTATCCCTTGGTAGCAGACCAGCATCCTCTCCTGAACACAAATAAGTGTATTTTCAAGCATTCCTGCTAAGTAAATTGTTCTCCAGAGAACAGTGAGAAACTGTGGTCAGATGGGATGCTTGAATGCCCACTCCGAGCAAACTTCACATCCCAGTGTGCCTCCTCCAGCTCCCAAAGGTTTCAGCCAAAGCTGTGAACTACCAGTACCCATGCAGCTCAGTCTTCAGAAACTCAAACTAGAGACTCAAAAGGAGTTCCCTCCAGAAACAGCTGCATCTGAGAAAGGCAGAAGGAGATGGATAGGGTTTTGCAAAGGTAAACCAACCTATTTCTGTTTTCTCTGCCAGCTACAGAGAACTCAGACTCACTGGTAGATTCCTCATCCCTAAACTTTCTAAAAAAAGAAAAGAAAAAAAAAAAAAAACAGACCTGGATATTTTTTACCGAAGTTCTGGTGGAATTTTTTATTTTTTATCTGGACTAAACTATAAGCAACTGGGAAAATAGTCTGGTAATAAAAGGGTCACCTTAACTTTGCAGTTTAGTCTGTGATAAAAAGCATGTAATGGTTAATGTTTACAACCAGAAATGGTTTAACTCTTCACTTCCCCTTCTCTTGCTGCAACCTGCCTGGCACCCTGCGCATGAAACCCAGCAGTGCCAGGAACAGCAGCAAGGTCAGAGCAGGGGAGTTTAACCCCATAAAGATAAGGCTGGGCAAGAAGCCTGGGTGACGAGGGAGCAGCACAGCCTGGTACATGCCCCCCCCCCCCCCCCCATGCACTTACAGCTCACTGTGCAAAGCAGAAGCTTCAGTAGTGTCTTTCTCAGGGCCCTCCAGCAGCAGCTTTCCTAGAGAACAGCTCTGCCTTGAGCACCTTGCTCGGAGGGATGCTGTTTAGTTTGTTCTGAGCATTACCTCTGTCTGGGGCAATTCATACCATGATCTGACATGACCATCTCTGAGACTTGCTCCCTGCAAAACCCAAAAAACTCCCCTTCTAGGGGCCAACTGGGGAAAGCAATTACACATGTGGCATCGCATTCATCTTTGTCTGGCCTCAAGGAGCCCAGGTGTCATGAGAAAGGCAGTGAGGAGAGGTAAATAGTTATGCAAGAGCATCACACTCCCCTCATTAGGGATCCACATTGATTGCAGGCTCCTGTGGGGGATGCTGCCTCTCATGCTTGCAGCAGGAGAGGGGAGGGGAGGAAAATTTTGCCATGAATGTTTTTCGGGCACATTTCTGTGCTGGAAAGCTATCTATCAGCTAAGCTATCATGCAGGCAATTGGATAAAGATCTTGTGCAACACACCACTCTGCCCTCTCAAGTCACAGAGATTTCTTCTTCTGAAGCTCAGCAAATACCATTCCGGTTATTTTGCCTCTTCCTCTAAGCTGTGCTGACCTGGCTGGCTCTAGGTCACAAGCATTCCCAGCACCCAGAAAGCTCTAGCAAAAGCCAAGAAGCCTGGGAGGTCTTCCTGCAAGTCATTGCTGATATAAACCAGGCCAGATGTATGGCAGGTTGGAAAAACTGAGAGAGGCACCAGCCCAAATAAGCTTTCTCAAGGGGCTAGGTGTTCTAGGAAAATGCAGCAGAGCGATGGGCAATGGATAAAGTTTAGGAAATCATCTTTTGGGTTTCATACTTGTCCTTGCTCTGACTGTACAATTGCACAAGTCAGGCAAGTGGCACGGCTGCTTCACAGGGACCCAAAATAGCTACAAAACATCAGACTTCAATTAGATTTCAGTGGCCTGGGACAGCCGAGAACATCTGTACCTGCAGCAGCTCCACCAAGAGCTTCTCCTTCACTTGACAACACGCCACATGCCCATGGCACAGCTTAACCCGACAGTATGTGCTGTGCTGCCCTGAGCCCAGCTGGGACAGGTACCCCATAGACAGGGAAAACAAACCATTCAAGGATTTGCCTAGAGATGGGCTTCCTCCCTCCTCAGTGGTCCTGTGTCTATTTGCAGAGCTCCAAGCCTGGATGCTCACATCACTGTGGACAGCCTTTCTGGTTGTCTCGCCAAACAGCACTGGGGTGGCACCTGGGTGGTCTTTAGCATCATGCTAAAGCAGGATTCCCAGACCCCATGTCTTCATCCAGCCTCTGTCCTCTCCTGCTTTACCTGCTCCCCAACTTCAGGCACAGGGCAGACTACGGGCAACTCACTTTCTCCTCCTGTAGTTAAAGATCAACCCCATCTAGAGCTCAGCACGCTGCTGCCTCAGGAAGGATTTTAAAGGGCTACAGCTGAAGCGTGCATGTGCACAGCCTCTCCAGGAAAGGATCGGAATTTCAGGTACTTGGGTAAAAAGGGAAAGAAAACCTCAGCACTTTTTAACAGGGGGTTTTGCTGCCCTTCCTTCTCCAGACCCTCTGCCCATCACTCTCACCTTCAGGGAGATGGACCCACTCTCTCTGTTGAGGGACAGGTCAGCAGACAGGGAGATGGTGAGGTCCATGCTTTCAGAGGCTGAAGTGCTGCCAGAATCTGAATCGGCTTTGGACCGGCTGCCGGGGAACAAAGCTGGGGGATCCAAGCTTCCATTGGCAAGCTTCTCCTCCATTAAGTTCTCCAGGTGGCTGCTCTCTGGTCGCTCCCCGATGCTCTTCCGCTCCTTGTTGTCTGGCCTGGGCTGCTTGTCCCCCTGCGCTGAGTTACTCAGCCGCCCAGGCTGCGAGATGATGTCTGGCTTGCCCTGGCTGGCTGAGATGGCAGCACTGGCAAGGGTTTTTGTGGAGTGGTTGCTCTCCAGTTTATCAGTGTCACTGCTTATCCCTTCGTCTGAGACTTTATTGCTCTGTCCATCTGTGGTCTCCTTGCCAGTCCCCATGGGCCCATTCACTGCCTTGGGCAAGGAAGAGTCTGGAAGCTTCTCCCCATCAAAACTTAGCTGACTCGCCTCAGAGGGGTCTCGCTTGTGCTTACCAGGGGACTGGAATGACAGAGAAGGGAAGGTGTTGTGTTAAAGTGGTGATGCAAAACCCAACTGCAAAAGCTGCAACTCAGAATCATAGGACTGTTTGGGTTGGAAGGGATGTTAGAGGCCATCTAGTTCCCATCCCCCTGCCACGGGCAGGGACACCTTCCACCAGGGCAGGTCACTCAGAGCCCCGTCCAGCCTGGCCCTGAGCATCCCAGGGATGGGGCATCCACAGCTGCTCTGAGCAACCTGCTGCAGGGCCTCACCACCCTCACAGCAAAGAATTTCTTCCTAATATCTAATCTAAATCTACCCTCTTTTAGTTTAAAACTATTTCCCCTTGTTCTACCACCACAGGCCCTACTTAAAAGTCTCTTTCCATCTTTCTTACAAGCCCCCTTTAGGTTCTGTCCCATGCTTCAGAGTGAAGTCACCCACCCCTAGAGTTACTGGAGGAAGTCTTCCCTTTTAGTGCATCCATGCTGGAATACTTCTTTCTCCAGGTTTGCGGTCCCTAGGACTATGGGCACTGCCTGGAAGGAAACAGCACAGTGGGGAAGCTCCAGAACCTGCAAATTCTGAAGAGGCAGTCTAGGAGTTTGCATACCGAACGCCTTTTCCCGCGGCTAGCTCCACCATAGATTAATCACTGTCCTTTGCCACAGACAAGGGAGGTCAAGGCAAGTCCCCCAGCAAAGCTGCCCAGGCAGCCTTGAGACATCCCCTTCAAAGAGCTTTGCCCAGCTCCCTCCTAGGGCTGGTGGTGCCTCACCGCTGCACCCTGTGCTGCCGGCACTGCTTCCAGTCCAGCTTCTCTAGCCTGCACCATGGACTACTTTTCACTTTTTTTTTTTTTTTTAAATACTTTTTGCAAGCCCCTCCTGTGAACAGAAAGCCAGGCCACATGCCAGCATCATTTCTCCATGCCCTTGGCAGCCACCAAAAAAAGAGCCCTTCCCTGGCCAAGCAACCGCTTCCCTCTCCACCTGATGGGGCCCAGAATAGCTGCAAACCAGCCTTCTGGAGCCTAGAAAAGTTGCTGGGCTCTTTTCTCCACCACTGCCACACCAGCAAGCTTGCCAGCATGGGGCCGGGAGCACTTACTGAGGCAAACTCCGACGAGTCATCATCTTCTGCTTCATCCCGACTGTCCTCGATCTCTTCCATCACCTCAGCCTTGGCCTCAGCCACCAGCTCACGCAGGGCACGGTTGCTGGTCACCTTGCTGACAAAGGGATGCTGAAAAGCCAAGCACGATGCACACACGTGAGGTGACCAAACAACAGACCTCATGAGCTCATGCATGGGGATGGCGATGGCCAGGACCACTTCTTGCTTTAAAACAACTGCAAAGACCTAAAGACATGGCTCTTGCCAGCATACCCAGGCTCAGCCCCCCAGATGAATTTACAGATACGTGCTGCACGTATGAGGAAGAACAAGAGAACACGATGCTGAGGTCCTGCACCAGCTCTGCACACAGATGCTCAAAGCGTGGGCTCTGCAAGGCTGCTTCGTGTCAACGCCCCCCAAACAAAAGCACCAGCTGCATTAAAACAAGGGGCTCTCACTGCAGAGGAGACGTGCCCCCTCGCTGCAGGCAGGCTGAGCACTGGGGTGCAGGTCCGAGCCCGCAGAGTGCCATGAGGAGCAGGGCAAGAGCCAGCCTGCAGGACCCCTGGGTGCAAACGGAGCACGCAGGAAGGTTTAACTGAAATCAGGCTCAAACTGCCCAGTGCACACAGCAGGGTGTTCGCGTTGAGCTTCAGCAAAAGGCTGGGGAATCCCTCAGGTTTGCAGACTGCTGCACATTTCCCCCTGCTGACTCCGGTGCGGGGCGTGCCAGCGCTGCAGAGCGAGAGCATCTGCCCTCAGTGGGGAAAAGCACCTTCCAGGTTTTTGCTATTATTTTGCAAGGGGACAGGAGTAAAGGAAAGGAGCTGAATTTAGATCTCGGATAACCAGGTATAATCTGAGCTGGCTGCCACGTGGGCGTTTTTAGGCAATGGGAGCCATTTCTATTCCAGCTGCTGTCCACAGGGGCTCTGCAGTTTGTTCCAAAGGGAGAAACATTGCTGTTCCTTTTTGGAACATTTTAGTGGCTGAATAGTACTATGAACTGTCTAAACAAGACAAAAATAATCTGAAACCAGCCTAGGGCCCATCAACACTTTTTTTTTTTTTCCTTTTTACCCTCCTTAAGGAGAACCTAGCTGTACAGACACGAGTGGCTCGGACAGTCACAGACCCAGGCAGACAGACACCTGCACTGATCCAGCCCAGGGGCCGGTGCTGGTCCTACCTCCAGCAGCTGGGCAGCACTGGGCCGGGTCTCTGGGTTCTTGTCCAGCGCAGTCTTCAGGAAGTCTCTGAACTCCAGGGACCTTAAAACACAGTCATTGGCAAGAAGTTCAGAAGAGGGAAAGGCCTCGAATGCCACAGGTAATCTGCTTGATCCCTTTGCAGGTCATGTCCCAGTTTGCAACTGGCTATAATCACCTTTTTGCTCCCAGCGTGGGAAACCCTGTGCTCAGTTATTCTGATTATTTGTAAGAGAATCAGCAACATGGCCAAGTGAGGGACTAGATTTTGCCTTACCTGTGATAGCAACAGACAGCAGGACTGAGCACCAGCTCAGTGCCCCAGGGCCAAGGTGGAGAGACAGGAGAGGACACCAGCAGTCATTCTCCAAAGGAAGCCCAGGGGAGGAGCTGCTTGTGGGCAAGGATGCTCCAGGACCCATCCCCACAGCTGCAGTGTGAAAGGACGGCTGTGAAGGACCAGGAACCCCATAGGAGGGCACCCTCAGCCTGCACAGCACAGCTCGGAGACACAGAGCATGTCCCTGCTCCAGAGGACGCGCTCCCACCCTGCCTGCTGGCCTTTAGCGGCTACCTGAACCCCTGTAACAACACCCATGACTCCAGTGCTCTCCCAATATTTTGCTGCTGGCCATCATGCAGTGGCTTTTATCATGGTTTTTAAAAAATAAATAATTTTTTAAAATTAACTGATTGGATTTAAAAAAAAAAAAAAAAAAGCAGAAGAAACTTTCCAAACTCCAGGAAAGAAATTCTGGAGCTCTTGGCCATCTCCAGGTTTAGAGGAAAATCTGCCTTTCATACAAAACGAAGATGTTTTCAAAACAGCCAAGGCATCATCCTCGCTGCAGCAGGGCTGTGGGGGGACAGCAGCTCCCCCCGTGCTGCCTGCACACCCCCAGCACAGGGATGACCGTCAGCCTGCAGCGCTCTGGGGCCTCCTGGCACACAGCTGGACCTGGAATACAGCTCGGATCCTATGCTGGGTTCTCAAATTAAACAATACTTCTATAGAAAAGGCTATTATCTCTCCCTTAAAATACCGTGTCAACTGGGAAATGCATACTCTGCTGCCCCAAACCCCCTCACCATTTGGAAGGGCAGCTGAGCGTGGGGGGGTCAGACTTGGCAATCTTCAGCAGGACTCTCATGGGGTTGAGCTCGTGATGGGGCGGCTCAATCTGGGCCATTTCGATCAGCGTGATTCCCAGGGACCAGATGTCTGCCTTGTAGTCGTACGGAGTGTCCTTCATGGTCTCACACATCACCACCTCCGGGGCCATCCTGCAAGGGGCAGAGCAAAGAGCAGGGATAGGGAGGAATGGCACCAATGCCACAAAATGTGAGCCTTGCAGCAGCAATTAAATGCTTTAAATAATCTGCAGCATTGTATATATATATATAAAAAAAAAAAACAAAACACCAACAAACCCAGTCTTTCCTCCTAGCTCTGGGTTTCAGAAGCAGCAGCATCTTTTCTAAGGGGTCCAACCCCTCCCTCTTCCACAGACCAGCCAAGACAGCCCAGGCAGCCCATGGAAACCCCCAGGCCACTGACATCTGGCGCGGATGTTGCTTCAGACGATAAATTAATCCTTGACGATTCCGTTCCTTCAGCAAGTCGGGTGATTTAGAGATTGCGTTTCTGGAGCGAGGAGTCATTCCCATGTGCTTGGAGACACTTCAAAGCCCACTCCACCCCCCAGGGTGGGGAGAGAGGGCAGCGCACACACGCGAGCACACGTGCGTCCCTTGCTTCTCCCAGCCTGGAGCACGGTGGCCTCTCAGCCGGCTCAGGTCATCATGACACTGGGCAATGCTCCCGTACACCGAGGCTGCTCACAGCTCCCTTCAGGCAAGGGAAACACTTGCACACGTGGACACCGGCCAAGATTCCTTGTTAAAATCCTCCCACCTGGGCTTGGTAAGACACTATGGTCCAACACATCCTGAAGGTCACCAGCTCTCAGGTTCCGAGCAAGTCTGATTTTTCAGAAAAGCAAAGCTCCTTGCAAACGCAGGACTTCTTAGAAAGCAGGTAACTCACCAGTAAGGGGTCCCAATGAAGGAGTCTCGCTTCTGCAAGGTTTTTATGTTTTTGGCAGACACTCCAAAGTCAGCTGTAAAGAGCAGTAACATTAGATGCTGTAGGAAAGCTGAAAGACCCTCCTGAATTAGCACACTTGGCTGCAATGCAGATTTAAAAGCAAACACACATTTAAGGCAAGAACATGATACAACGTGCTGTTTCCTCGAAACCAAGCATCAGAAATTAAATTTGCTTTTGGGTAGGTAACAACCAGGGACCTTCCCCTCCCATGTACTATAAGACAGGGGCATAACAAGCCACCCCTACTGTAACCCAGACCCTACACATCTCGAGGGAAGTCAAGATCTTTTCCACAAACAAAAGCAGCTCCGTGGCAAATTGGTTTCAGGACTGCTATTTTATAGCAAAAAGTCTCACTTTACACCAGAAAAAAACCAAAGTGCCATTACATTCCCTTCAGCCTCATGCACAGTGGTCACTGCATGATGCCTTTCCCTGATTTTGTCCCTTCCATAGAGAGCTGATGAAGCCAACCCAACCCAAATCAAATCAGTAAGACCTGCAGAGGGCACCGAGCCCACTCTGGGGCAATTCGCTTTCTGAGATGGCCCTGATGAGCTGTTATCCGTCTGCACCCTGGGCTCAGGGTGTCCCTGATTGTGGGTCACCCTTGGCCCAAGCCGGCAGAGGGTTTTCACACTGGAGCACGACCCATGGTCACAGGAAGGTTTCTATCATCTCAGGCTGGCTGGTCTCCATCAGCACCCACAGACATATCCCAAGAACACCCCTTAGCTGCTGGCACACCTCGTCAAAGTCCAGAAGGAGACCCACACATGTCTGACCACTCCCTACAGACAAAGCTACCTTCTCATCCCCCAGCAGGTAGCTAATGACAATTCCACTCAAGCCCATAGCAAGCTGGCAAAGAACCCCTTTGGCAAAACTTGCCCTGTCACCACCAGACCTGCTCTGGAGATAAGACAAATTCTTCCAGCTCCCAGACCTGCAAACTGGCACCCTGCACAGGATGCTCAGCAGGACAAAAAGCATTAAAAAAAAAAAAACCAAGTTCAAAGAGGGATTAAACAGATTCATGAAAAAGAAGTCTACGAAGTGCCTGAGCCCAGCTGTGGCTGGGGGAGTCTCAGTGCCTGGCAGGGTGCTAAACACAGCACATGGCTCAATGGCAGACTCGGCCGCCCAGGAAACAATACACAAGTTTTCCCCCACCTTGTCCTGCCGGAGCTCATCAGCCAGCAGACAAGCAGCTGATGTCCCGCAGGTGGGCAGAGAGCATCCCTCAGTGCCCCCCGGTGCTCGGGCATAGCCAACACTCCAACACAGCTCCCAGCAGCACGTGGCTGTCATTAGTGCACCATGGAACGGTCCCAAGCAGCACCATGGCTCACGACTGCTCTCCCAACAGGCCTGGCTGAGCAAGCCCCTGTCCCGTGTGCCGGTGGCTCACCGAGCTTGATGTCCCCATCCTGGGTGAGAAGCACGTTGCCTGCCTTCAGGTCACGGTGGATGATCTTTTTGCTGTGCAGGTAATGGAGGGCTTCCAACATCTGGCGGCAAATCACCTGAATCTGAGGTTCAGTCAGGCCCCGGTCCAGCTCTGCAGGGAGGGAGAGAGCAGTTAAACAGGACAGAGATCCAAGCGATGCTCCACCTGAGCAGCAGGAAGGCATGGGCTACCCAGCAGACCATTTAAAAATCACTGCCCATGTGTCAAAGCAGCAGGAGACCAATGCAAATCAGCTTGTTAAGGTAATTTATTCCCTAAGTCAGCTCTCAGTGCAATGCCTGCCTGCTTGCGGCTGCTGGTTTATAGCTCCCTCCTGGGGAAGCATGGCTGAGGCATCTGGCCCAGGAATAGTGAGTGGATGAGGAGGACGAGGACGGGGAGCCAGGCATGCCTGTGACGGGGATCTAACTGCAAGTTCCCTGCTGATTTGGGAAACAGGTCCCTGCAGACAAGCTGGGTCTTGCTCAACATGGGGACGATGCTACAGAGAGGAGGTTAGCTGAACTTGGCTGCAGGCAGCAGCAGGGTCAAACGCAGGCATGAACACTTGGCAGCTCCGTATGCAGCCATGCTCTTAACCCCCAGGGAGCTACTCCTGCTGCAGAGATGCAGCACACCCCCATACATCATGAGGAACATGCTCCTTCCCAAAGGAACAAGCAATGAAAAGCTCACCAGCGCTATCCCTACCCACTGCTCTGAGCTGGTTTTTCAGGTAGCATCAGGAACCAGCACACCAGTTCATACCCTGCTGTCTGTCTCTATTTCTGAAACCTGTGGGGACACGTGGCCGGTTGACATGACCTCCCTACTAAGCTCTGCCCGGCCATCTTCACCATCCAAGACCGCTTCCCAAGGCGACAGCTCTGCAAACCATCAAACTTGCAGATGGTTGGCATCGCAGGAGCTTCCCTCCCCCTTCCACGAGCCCTTTGCAATGCAGATCCCTCCTCAGCACAGCCAGGATGGGAGCTGATGGATGGACCCCAGCAACTGGGACAGACGCTCCTTCAGAGCAAGGATCTTAACCACAGGCTGGGGGATGCTGGGTCAGCCTCTTTGCTCTTCCTCACCATGATCTCCCTCGCTCTGGAGGAAGCTGATGATTTCCACTCTCCCTGGAGTGTCTGGCAGAAGTGAGGTGTAGCAAGCCACAGGTTTTGAACAACAGATTTCAAAGGCAAATGCCAATTGCTGGTGGGGATGAGGAGGTGGAACAGGCAGCGTTTGGCAGCTCTGAATTTACTAACGCTGGGAGCATCCCTCAGCTCTGGCTCACAGCGTGTCCTGCCCCTCATTTGGCAGGGTGATGGCACTACAGCCAGACCACTTGCTCACGGTTCCCTATGCTCCCCCTTCCCAGGACCTCCAGAGACCCAACTACCATGGATACAGCTCCATGAACACTCAGGGGGATTTTTGTGTCCCAAGAGACAGTACACCCCTATTGAGGTTTTCCAGGGGGAAGACATATTTTCCTCCAGCACTTCAGAACAGGTACTTTTGCATGCAGTGATTTGGACCTGCTTTAAAGAAGTTCCCTAAAGCAAGCACAGGTTTTAGGGGCTGAATCAAAGATGACAAATTTTGGGTCCACGCTTTTCCTGGCAATCAAAAGAAAGCAAGGCCTTTGGAAATAGCAGAGCTGAAAGGGAGTAACCCTCGGGGAGATGTGGCTCTGTCCCAGGGGCTCCAGGCAAGAGTGCCACGTTTGCCATGCAGAGGGGACATCACCCTCCACCACATCTGTACAGCCCTGGCACAGAGGGGCTGCGGCACCAGCCAGGGCTGTTTTGGGGAACACCCACACACTCCCAGTCTCCCAGCAGCTCTATGTGGAAGGGAGGAGTTAAAAAACGGGAAGATTCCTGGAATTACTGCAAACTGCAGTTTATTTGGACACTCTGCCGCTTCACCAGATGACCGATACCATACGGAGAAGTCAGCAAGAAGATCCTGGGAGATTCATCACGACAGGCACCCAGATTAAATCTCTTGGCCCTGCTGTGCTTCCCGGGAAGCTGTGGGAACAGGATCCCAAGCACCCGGTGCCTCCAGCAGATAAATATTTAAAGCCATCTTTCCCTTCCAGTCGGACTCTCCCTTCTCCCCATGCCTTGTGATCTGCTGATCCCAGCAGCATTTAAATCACAAAAGGACATCAAAGTAGCTCAAGAAATGCCCCAGGGCTGCCACACCTTCTGCTCCGAGTATGAAAATAGGCAAAGTCATGGGAGAGAAAGGTAGCTGGAGAAGCTGGGGCACCCACATTTGCTGTCTGTCCAAATGTTGCCCCTGAAAGCATGCCAGAAGGCTGGAAACACCTTGTAGGCATCTCCCTGAGCACGGAGAAGAGCCCGGCACCACGCGCTGCACTCACCCAGCATGGTGGCATCCACCGCCCCACCCGGGCAGAACTCGATCATGATCTGAGGAAACAAAGAGAGAAAAATTAAGTGTCAGGTCCACATCTTACCGAGCAAAGCCCACCAGGTAGGAAAGAGGAGACAAAAGCATTGGGTTTTGCTTCAGCCATCTCAGAGGGATCATCCCCATCACCGTGACACCCCCAGCAGTCGTGCCTGGAGCCCGTACCTGGACACCCACCCCGAGCAGCCAGCTTCAGCTTCCTCTCTGTTTACATCTCTTTGTATTGCGTTTTGGAGCGAGGGCTGCTCCAGAGAGCAGCCTTGCCAACAGGATGAGATAGTTGTCATAGCTGGAAGCTGACGTGGCTGGGAGAAATCAGGCAAGATTTTCTTTGGCAAATGAGAGCTGGGGAGGGCTGTTGGGTCTTTAATTTTTTTTATCCCCCCCTCCGTCCCTTGCTCAGTAGTTCGTTGCTCTCTTGATTTTGAGCAATTTGAGGAGAAACTATGTCAATGAAGAGGTTGAGCACATTCACCAGATCATGCACATCCCTGGGAGAGAAACAGCATCAGACTCCTGCCAGTCCCCAACACCTGCCTGCCTGGCCGCTGCTGTTCCACCCCAGGGTCAGGGGCACCCACCGGGTGGGCCCTTCCCCAGCACCCCAGGGATGCAGGTCCTCCTCCCCCTCACCTCTGCACAAACTCAGCCAGAGCTGTTCCCAGGTGGGGCTCAGTGCCAGCCCCTGCTTCCCGTTCCTTCGGGGCAGACCAGGCTGCACAGATTAAAATTTCAAGCAGCCAGAGGTTACAAGGGAGAAGGGATGCTTCACCTCCCCAACAAGTTCTTCTTGTTGACACGACATGGGGCAACATATCGGAGAGGTGAACGGCAGAGTTTATCTTGAGGACAACGACCAAACAAACCCAAGGCAGCATTTCCCAGCACAGCTCTCTAAGCCCTTCAAGTGGAGGTCAGGTTATCCAGCAGCGCTCTAAGCACTGGACCAAGGGCCGAAGGAAGAAGGTTCAAGCTCCCTCCTTCCCATGGTCTAACCCTGGAGCTCCAGGCGAGCCACATCCCACCCTTTTGTCCTGCAGTTTGTACAAGTGGAGAAGGGAAATGCTATTATTGACCTGGGCTGTGGTGGAAGACACAACTGCTTTGTTTTGGAGGAGAAGGGGGAGCAGTATCAGGTGCTGGGACAGAGCAAACCTTGAATTGCTCTGCGAGAACCGGCCCAGGTCCAAGAGTCAGAGGGGAGACAATGCTGAGAAAAGAAACCCAGGCAGGCTGGGCAGCATGGCACCGGCACTGCTGGAGGAAGCGGAGAAGAATAACCAGAGGCCAGGGCTGGTGAAGCATGTGAAGCAGGCAGATGGAGAAAAGCATTTGGGAAAACATTTGAACCATTTGCAAACCAGGAGAACAAATCTGTGCCGATTCAGAGCGGAGCAGGAGCCCGGCAGGGAGGAAGCCAGCGGGCCCGCAAAGCCCTTGCACAAACGGGCCACATCAACATGTTTTTTTCTAGCTTGAGGTTATACCCTGAACCAGAACATCAGCAGCTCCACTACAAAGTTGCAAGGCAAGAATTGCCTCCTGCTATGGTCTCCCCAGGCACAGAGATCTCCCTTGGACCCCCATGCTCCATCATCACCCCAATGCAGCTCTAGGAGGCTCATTTCTACCAATTGTTTTTATAGCGTTCCTCATCACGTTCATCAGAGCAGACTAACACCACTAGTGGACACCAGCCCTTCCTGGTCTCCTCAGAGCCCAAAGTGCCAGAAGCAAACCCCAAAAGAGCCCCACACCAATGCCAACCTGCCAGCTGGGAGGGCAAGGGTTTTCCCTTGCCCTGGGAGGCTGCGGGGATGCGTGGGGCTCTGCTGGCACAGCCAGCCTGGTGACAGTACCTCCACACAGTGATACCACGATCCCACCAGCGGGACTTGCCATCTGCCAGGCCATCCAACCTGCCACTAGCCTAGACCAGCCAAGTGAGTGACCGCTGGCTGCATCACCCGAGCCCACAGGGCAGGGCTTGCAGCGGCTGCAGAAAGACAGTGCAGACCTGATCCCACCTAAGTCTGAGCATCACAGCTTTGCGCTGATCCAGCTGGCAGAAAACTTGCCCCTACAAGTGATGCTACCTCATCACTGAATCACAGTCCAAGGTTTCATTCATCTCACATGGGCAATCCTTTCCTGCTCCTGCCAATCCAGGCACCTCAGGAAGTCACCTGCCCAAAAAGGGTGGTCTCCAGGTTTCAAGAAACAGCCTGCCTTACATCCAGTCAGTAAGGAAGGCCTGGATGAGAAGCTTGTCAATGCTACCAGGCTCAACTCTTGATTTTAAACAGTCCGAAATCTTCAAGCAACCCTGCCCAAATCAGCTGCTTATGTGGCCTGTGCCATCCAGATGACTCTGGTGCTTTTATTGCTGATGCTCAGCAAGCAGCTTTACAGCTTCTGCTGCTTTGTGTGTCCCTACTAAATGAAGTCCCCTGGCATCTCACACAGCTCCGCTTACACAGCCTCCAGACTGAGAAACGTGATTGTAATTTTGAGGGGTGAGACACACAGAGGGCAGCCAGCTGGGTGACAGCCAGTCTTGGTCAGCAGGGTCCCCGGGAACCCAGTGTGGTCCCCCTGGGGCAGATGCTGTGCTGAGGTTTCCTACCAGGGGCACGGCTGGCACAGTAAAAATGTGCTCTGGTCAGACACGTCAAGCTTTTAAATGGGGAAGGGCCAAGCACAACACACCCTACTCTGGAACTGGATTCGTGTGGGATGCGTTTCATCTCACAGTTTCATCTGGGTTCAGCCTAGCAATGAGAAAATTAGGGAAATCAGTCCATCTGAACCAGCATGACTGTGTATGTTTATGCAGGCACAGCAGGCTGCAAGCCAAGCGCTGGGAATATGGGAAATATGGAAAACTTAAAAATATGCATTTTCAACAAGGGCAGAGATGCCAAAGAATAATCCTGGGTGTGGCCAGATTGTCTGAACATCCAAAAACCTAATGCGCTCATTTCAGCCCAGAAAAGCTGATTTAAACAAATGCAACCGGCAATCCCATACCATAGCTCATACACCAACGCACACTTCCTACCAGGAGCAGGGCCAGCTGAAAAACATTTCACCACAGAAGCAGGTAGGAAGGCCAGCCCGGTGGCAGCAGCACCTCTGATCCTCCAGCTGGGGGATGCAAGAAGCTCGCAGAGAGCGGAGGCTGTGCGGGTACCATCCCCAGAGTCACAACGGGGAGGGGGACAGTCAGGTGGTCACTGACACCCCAAGGAGGGACGAGTTGGGAGGGTCCTAGAAGAGAGCTGTTGACAAGAGCCTGTGCAGCCAGGAGGCTGGTGCTTTACGCAAGGGTTGCAAAGGGTTTAACTCTTTGCCAAGGACTGTTTCCACATGCTTTGATATATTGGCTGACTACTCCTTTACTGAGGTGTCCCCAAGCCACAGCTGGAGCAACAGCTGTAGTGACAGTGCCCTTCTCAGTGCTGCCCTTCGCCTCCCAACGCCACACTGGGCTGCTGCTTGCGTGGTGCTCAGTCACTCCCAGCACCTGGGACCCTGTGCAGGGCTCACCGCGGAGCCACAGCGGCACGGCTCAACAGAGATTTCACAACCCCAGTCCTGAAAAAGCTTCGGTGGTCTTGTGAACCAGAGACATGAGACCCGTGGGGGTCTCTGCCCCGGTGTTGATATCCTAAAAGCAGCTCCTTCGCACTAATTAGAGTCAGGGGGAGCACCCACACCTCCCCCTCCTCCTACTTGGGGTCTGGGCAAGGGGAGCCTGAGAGCCTGCTGCAGGTTCTGCAGCAAACAGCCTGGGACGGGGCTGGAGCAAACATCCTGTTTATAATGATTTCCTTCACACAAGAAATCCAGGGACTTCCTCGCCAAAGGCTGCCCAGCCCCTCTGCTGCACTGGGCTGCCAGCGGGGACACGCTGCAGCAACGGGAGCGCTCCCTGCTCCCTCCTGCTGTCACCTCAAACCTGTTCAAAATCCCAGGGATTACACACTATTGCACTTCAGTTTTTAATCCACGGGCCGCTGCAACCACACCTTGCAGGCACATGCGAAATCTGCCGCTAGGTCCCATCACCGAGCAAGGCAACGGACTGTCGCCTGCCTGCCAGCACAGCCAGAGCCCGGTGGTCTCAGCTCTGATGCCGCAGCCAAGAAACCCAGCCACTGCGCTGGGCTCATTTGCAGCTCGATGGGGACGCACGAGCTGCACGCACAGGAACAGATTTGGGCACCTGGTTTATAGACAGAGAAAGGAACCCACTCTTACTACCTCTCAAAACCTTCATACCACAGTTCAAGCACTGCTATTAAAAATAACCAAACCAACAGAAAAAAATTAAGAGGCCCTTTTCTCCTATGCCTTCAGTGAAACAGCATGAAGGAAGGGGTCTGCATGCACATGCTACATGATCTTTCCTTTTCAAGAAACTTTTGCATGGGCAAAATTAAATTTAAACGTAAATTTGAAAGCAAGTCCACTCAAGTTAAAGGGCTTTGCTGGTGACCTTGATTTTTCCGGTGGCTCATCCTAATCCTGCCTTAGGCACAGCAAGATCTGGAAGCATTTTGCAGCCCAAGTGGGAGCGGGGCATGCAGAGGGGGCTGGGGCCTTTTTCTGGACTGTTCAAGTAATAAGTGACTGCCTGGGAGGAGAGGAAGCAGGGTCCAATGAGTCTGGGGTTGCCCAGGAGAATAAATATACATACATATGTATGAAACAGCTACTGCTTAAATTAAGTACTCTTAAAGACACAGGCCTTTAAGTTGTACCTGAGCGAGGTGGGTACCACGTTAGGAGAAAGCATTGTATGACTTTGCAGCTCAAGACAGTAGATCAGACACTGTGCCAGGAGAATCCCTCCGGCACCTTACACCAGCTGAAGGGCAGAGGGACACCAACACAGAAAGCCAGCCTAGGATGGATTAGCGCCCAGTGCAGTTTCTGGGTCTGACAAGCCAGGAGCAGCATCTTCTGCCCAGGTACCAAAGTCCTCCCAGGTAGGACAGAGAGCCTGCTCAGTCCTCCCACCCTGGGCAGGACTGGTCCTGCCTCTTGTGGGTGTGTTTGAGAACTTTCTACAATGTTTAAAAAAAAAAAAAAAAAAAAAAGAATTAAAAAAGCTTATCTTGCAAGGTATTTTCACTAAACACTGCACAAGTCGCCCAGGGTGGAACAGCTGATGTCCCTGAACCAGGGTTTGCAATTGAAGCCCTATTAAGAGGGGGACACACCCGCAGCCCAGCTCTTACTCACCCCATTGGCATGTCAGAGGGCAGAGGTCCCTGAACTGTTCCCTCTGAAGCAGCACTGCAGAAATGCCTCTTCCAGCCAGAAAGGGGGGGGGGGGGGGGGGGGAAGAGGGGGAGGGAAGGAGCCATCAGCTGGGAAAGTTGGGGGTAGCTCATCTGGGGGGGTGGCGGTCCTGGGCAGCCAGGCATTTCCCACGAGTGCAGCAGGCTGTGCAGGGAGGCCACCGGGTCCCCTTAGGATAGGGGAGCCCTTGGCTGCCAGCCCAGTTGTTCCCAAGTCACTGGAGGTGGCGGGTGCCCGCAAGCTCCTCCTGTGACTTTGCTGCTTTCACAGTTACACGTTGAATAGCCCAGTTGCTTTGGACTCACAGTGTTGCTTCAGAGCACCCAGGGCATTACTACATGGGTGCACGCCGTGCTAAGCACTGTAACCACCCAGCCACCTCCCATCCTGCCAAGACCTGAGCACCAGCAGCCACCAGAGGTTGCCTGTGTCCCCAAGATCCACCTGCCCCCATAACCACCCTGCCTCACCCAGAAACGGCTTCAAAACCAGAGTACTTCAGTTTCCTCTCCTAATCTGCAGCAGAGGGTTTCATTTGTTTAAGCAGCTGCCTGCTGCTGGGGAGAAGGCAACCCGCAGCATCCTGCTGCCACAGCAGCCTCCATCACCCACACACAGCCTTGTGGCTCTACCACATTTGTGGGGCAACTTAGAGGCGTCCTTGTCACCCACAGCAGAAAGCAGCCTCCAGCACAGCCATCAGCTCTCCTGCCTTGTATTGGCATGGCAGGACTGGGGAGATAAGAAAAGTAAATGTTGTAAAGTAAACTCTGCTCCATTTATAGACCTAGCCGGTGAAGGGAAGTGCTCTCCAGGTTGCCTCCCTGTCAGCTGTTCCACCTCTCCTCTCTCCAGGATGCTGAGCTGGCACAAAGCTCCTAGAGGGATGCTGCCACTAGCAGCCATCACTTCTGTATTGGTGTTCTCCAAGTTCGAGCAGGGCATGGAGAAGGAGCGGGGTGTGCCACAGCTGGCCTCAGCGATGCTCACCGTCAGAGGTGTCTGCCCTTCTCCCCGTGGAGCTGCCATTGCAGGGAAACCACAGTGGGAGGAGGGTGGCAGGGCTGTCCCCGTGCGCAGACCTGGGAGGGAGAGGCAGGAGGAAGGAGCTGGGGCAGGTGTGCCCGTGTGGGTACCGCAGTGGGAAGAGCAGGGCTTTCCTGCCATCGCCCACCCGCTTACAGAAAAAGCGGAAGAAACGCAGTAAACTGCAACCAGCCCTGTGATTCAGAGGCAGCGGGGCAGGGTGGGGGGCAGAAATCTTTTGCATTCAGCAAAAACGCAACAAAGAGAAAGAGAAAAGAGAAAGAGCCAGAGTGATCGGGGGGACCGGCTGCCTCCAGGCTCTCCTGGTGCTGCAGAGAGAGAAGAGCTGCCCTGTGTGAAGGGTGGGGTGGGGAGGATGGTGCAGAACAGTTAACAGGGACTCCCACCTACAAAACCTTGATGCATCCAGGATCTGTATTGGCACCTCCCCGGTGCTGCCTGCCACTGCCGTCTCCCTGCCTGCTGGGCCGATCTGCTGAATCGGTGATGCTGCCAGCCGAAGCCCATGCAGGTGATGGACACCACTTCTGAAGCCACCCCATGCCGAGCCACCAGCCTGCTCAGCCCCACAACAAGCCCCAGTGAGAGGACCACACTCATGCCGGGGTGCAGGAGGGAAAGGGGGAAAGAAACCCCCTTACAGTGAATTTTACAAAGCTGCTTTTTGAGCTACAGTAAGAGAGCAGGCCCTACTTTTCTATAAGGAGATTGCCCAAAGGGGAAGTCTGGATCCTCCTCCCACCGCAGCGAAACTGGTGGCTGGGAGGCGAGAAGGCAGCTGAGGCAGCACTCCGAGGCATCACCTTGGGTGAAAACCACAAGGCATGTACCATTGCCTGAATTTCAACAGACCGCCTGTTGAGTAACAGCCACTGCCTTTGTGGCTGCAGAGCCCTTCCCCTCTCCCCGCCAGCCCCTGCTGCTGCCCCTCCAGTGGGACACGGTAGCTTGCGCCGCCCCCCCCCCCCCCCCCCCCCCCCCTCCGCAGAGCCCCCAGCCCCACAGGGGCGGCTCGCTGAGCCCCCTGTACCACGGCTGCCGAGGGCGAAGGCTTTGGCCACGAGACACAGTGCCGCCCTTCTGCTGCCAGAACGGGAGCCACAGCCTGCGGTGCCTTCCTTCCCATCCTCTACGCCTGCAGAGCAAGCACGCAGGCAGGCGACACAGTGCTGGCAGCACCCGTGACCTTGCACCACCTCCCCGGCAGCGCAGGAGGAGCCCACCCTGGGATAAGCACCCCTCTCTGCACCGTGCCAACCCACCCAAAACATTTCCTGGCTTCAGGGGGGAGGGCAAATCTCCCTTCAGTGCACTGAGCCCAGGGCAGGACGGGGGTTCCTGGAAGGCCCTCACACAGCCCACGCTGGCACCATGGCACCCACAGCCCAGGATGACGTCCCTGGTATTGCAGGCGGCGCGGGGGAAGGCAGGAGAGGTGGGAGGAAACAGTCTAGACCTCCCCATCCGTGACAGGGTATGGAGTCATGGCAAGGCAGGTCTCGCCTCCCAGCATCTGGATCATGCCCGGTGGGTGAGGCAGGCTCCCTCTGGAGCCCTGCAGGAGCGGTGGGTGGCAGACAGCTCAGACAGTCTCTAGGGCTTTTGGTCTTGACTCAGAGGAGACAGAGCAAGTCCAGGAAAGCATCTTCCTACAGCCCTCAGTCCTGATTCCAGAAGAGCCTGCCCTGCTACCCACAACAGCTGTTCACAAGCTACTGAATGCCGCCATTCCCCCCCAGTTCCTCACTATCAGAGTCTGCTAGTGGCCATCCCACGCGCCTGCTCAGCCCAACAATATATGTGCCGCACAAAATAAAGGATAGAGGCAACAGCTATCCCTGTTCTCAACCTTTGCATGTTACTGTAGCACTGAGGACTCGGACAAGGTCAGGAGCATCTGGAGCAGCGGCCAAAATCTGCACAAGACCAGTGGAGGGGACAGCCCTGGCCAGCAAACTGGCTGCAGCAAAGAGAAAGTGTAGCACAAAGAACATAAATGGCCATTTGCCCGAAAGCCACCCACATCAACGATGGATCCAGACCTCAAGCTCAATCCTGAGACTGCTCTGTGCCAGAGGCACACAGGCAAAGCCCAGTCCCGCATGCAGAGCGGCCACCTGGGCCGCAGATGGCAACCTCCACATGTACCCCAAGATGCCAGCACCACCTCCACAGCCCAGCTATGGCCCAGACACGTAGGGAAGCCAAGCGCCCTCCCCATGAACAGCTCGTACCCAGCCCTGCTAATCTGCTGGGGCTTCCACCCACACTCAACACCTCCAAACACCTGAGCACGGGGTGAAGCGCCACCCCACTCAGCTCCACCCCCTGTCCTTCCAAGCCCATCGTGTCTCCTGGGCTGATGGGCTGAACCCATCCCCATGGATCTAGGAAAAGCTTTGGACACATTTTCATCTCCAACAACTGAGAAAGGGGCTTCAGCTTCCAAGTGACACAAACCCCAGCGGAGAGAGCCATTCCTTGCTGATGGAAAGAACACAGTGATATATTTAGGCACAGAAACCACATTTAGTAAGGTCAAGGGGCATGTCCTTTACTCCTCTGTTTGACATATGAACCCAAGTTCTGCTGGTTAACTGCAAAACTATGCTGTCCAGCCAGCTGCAAGGGGAGGCAGGACAAGCAACAGTGCATCAGCCCTCCCAGCAGCAGCTCCCCTCTTCCCCCCATAGCACAGGGGCTGGTTTTGGGGAGCACCACCTTGGTTTTTAAATACCATTTGGTCAGCTCTATTCTCTCCTTTGAAACCAAGGGCCATGCTGGCTGGTGAAGCTTTGTTTGCAAAGTGTGTCAAGTCTCCCCATTATCTCAGCCAGCCTGCCCTGCTCCGACTGAAGTCCAAGGATTAAGTTCACGTTATGGAACAGAGGGAGGAGGTGGATCACATTCCTACACCCACTTAACTTGGCACTTTCCCCACCACCCTCCTGCCCAACACTTTTCACCCAACGCATGCCAAAGGGCTGGAAGAAAACGGGGAACAGATGACTCTAGCGTTGCTCCTAAGCCTGATGGGCCAATTCAGAGCAAGGCTGAGCTGCTCCAGCTATTTGCTGAGGGCTGAAGACAGGGCAAGACACTACAGCAGCCTACCACACACTGAGGACACACAACGTCCTTCCCAACCTCATTTCTAGAGCCCCACGAGGCCAGCGTGCCACCAACACAAGAAGGGATGAACACTCAGGAATCACCAGCGCCTGGAAAAGCCACCAGCTCTGTGCTCCCCTCCAACTGCAGCCAGCCCTCAGCACACACGGGAGAAGCCATAAAACAATACAGAAGCCACCAGAAGCCTCTTTGCTGCCACAGCGGAGCACAAATGTCAACAGCTTGCCTGACATGGCAAGTATGCTGTAGGTGGAAGCGAAATAATTAGCTCTCTGTAAGAGAGCGCTCCAAGCTTGCCAATTTTCCCTTACAGACAAGGGCACTATTCAGAGACTTTAAATATAATAAACCTTTTCTCCCCCCCCTTTTCTGAACAAAATAACCTACAGAGAAAATTATTTGAAATTTAAAAAAAAAAAGTCTATCCCCATAATGTGTGGAGGAAAGAAGATGCAGGGCAGTAAGTGAGGAAACCCAAGGCTTACAGAGTTTCAGAGCAGATGAATTTATCAAGAACAAAGTCAGATAATGCTGCATACTCCTCCTGAAATGCAGAGTTCCCTGCTGATCATAAGGAGACTGGGGATGAGCTCTTCACATCCAAGTCATTCTGAGATGACAAAATATTTCCTTGAACCAACCCCCCACAGGTGAGCAGAAATATTCCCACTCCTACTGAAGTTTTGGCAGAATAAAACAAAACTCCTTTTAGTTTAACCAAATGGTTTTGACACTGCAAAAAAAAAAAAAAGCATCCTTCTCCTTGCTGGAATTACACAGGGTATTTAGTTTCTTTTGGCAAGGGCTGATATCCAACCCCTTTGTATTCACCATCCCGACTTGCTAGTCAGCATCCCAGAGGGACGAGAATCCAAGAACACCTACAGCCAGCGAACAAACAGCTACAAGATGCAGAGAGGGTCAGCACGGCCGCAACCAGGCAGTGGTACCTGGATGCCGAGCGCTGTGGAAAGAGTCAAGTGCAGCATGCACAGGCTTTTTCACAAGCTCTCCCTTCAGGGACCAAGACCAGGACTGGCTCTAAGTGCTCAGGGCTCCCAGCCTCATGCTCTGTAGAGCAGGGATGGTGGGAGGAAGGCCAGTGCTCTTGTTTGCTATAGAAACCAGAAAAAAAACCCACTAAGGCTATGGCTCTCTGCCCGGGCATGGGGCAAAGCCTTTGCTGCCTGGAGAGCTGTGACTGGGATCCCCCTTCTCTCACCAAGTTAATCAGCATTTAGAGGCCATTCAGTTCACCAGCAGCATTCATCACTGGATGGGAAGCAAACTGCAGAAAATCCTTCCAAATATAAGTAGCTAAAAGGAACAAGTTGCTTCTTCAGTGTGAAGATTCACCAGCCTCAAGCACCCCAAGTTTGTGCCAACATCTAAAACAGGCGATGCCTTTCAGAATGGCAGAGCTCACCATCAGAGCCAGAGTCTGACCCAGGACAAGTTTCCTGATGTCTTTTATAACAGCCAGCAGTTCCAATGTGTCCTCAAAGCCTCGCCTGGCCAGCAGCATGACTCATTGGAGGGGTAGCAAAGGACTTTACAAGTTTTCTACTCCTGTCTGGCATTCCTCTAGAAACAATTATTTGTTCTGATTGCCCCCAAATTCACAACACAAGGTGCCCGGATCCATCACACAAGATGAGATTAGTGCTGCTTAACTGTTTCAGTGAGGGCTTTGAAGTCAATGGAAACTACCCCGAGCCATAAGGTCTGCAAAAGGCCATCCCTCCCTCCCAAATGACAACTTTCAGGCTACATTCGAAATAAAATTAAGATGTCTAAACCTGCAATCTATTGCTTGTTCCAGGGCACAGGCCGAAGCTAGGTTTCAAGGCACCGTCTCCTGTACACAGGTAGTTCATAGATATTCATTTGTATGCAAACATTGTTCCTTAGCATTTCCCTTGGTAAGCCAGCCAAGCGGGAACGTGGCTTATGGCAATTCATTTCTAAACAGAGTTCTAAAGTGCTTTGAGAACGGATTTGTCTATAGGCTTCTTGTCTGCTGCTTTCTTTTCATAAAACTGTGGCCTTGTGGTTATAATCCTGGACCGGGATTCAGCACATTAGACTTATTCCCAAGTACCATTTACCTGCTGGGTAAACTTTAGGCAAATTCTCCTCTGTCTCTCCATTCCCCCTTCTAATGGCTGGGATAATGACAACAAGTCTCTTTATAAAAGCATTCTGGGGTGTATAAATGACAAGGGCACATAATCACAAGGCATTATTATTGCTTCAATAACCTTTTCTTGCAACGTTATCCTGTATAAAGGATGGTAGACAAAGGCTTCTATTCTAGTTTGCATTGTCATGCTGCCACCTGTAGAAGAGCTCTTGAACTTGGTGGGCCTACGGAGATTTGCCTGCTGTGTGAGTTGTTCTCGGTGGTTGATCAAAATCACTCTGTTTCCATCCTTGCTTTAAGGGAAAGCCCCAGATTTTACTCAAAATAGGATTTCCAGTGACTTGCCAGGAGCCTGAATGCTAAAGCTCACGTTCACAAGGCAGAGCAGATACGCTGGTCTCATGCAACCTGCTGCCCCGCTTTACAGCGGAGGAGGGCAGAAGAAGACTTGGACCTCCATGCCTTTGGGAAAGGCAGTAAAGTCACCTGCATAAGGGTGAGGCAGAGAGAAGCCTCACTGCTCCGCAGGCAGACAGCGGGTGGCAGGGAGGGGAGGGCAGATGCCACCCAGACACCCACTCCGCAGCATCCTAGCTGGCAAAGGCACCGTTCCAAGGTCAGAGCAGAAGTGAGCACCCACTCAGGTCAGTTAGACCACTCTGAACAGCAAATTGCTTGGCCCTGGAAACCCAGGGAGGTGTCAGAGAAAAAAACACTGGGCTACATTGCTTTTTCCAGTTTCCAGCCCTGGCCAAGATGATGTGCATCTAGCAGATTCTAAGGACAGGGAGGGGACACAGTGATAGCCCTGCCACACTCCCAGCCCCCAGGGCACAGCGATGCCTTATCCTGATGTGCGCACATGTCTGCCCACAGCTGCCCCTCGCCTACCCTCCCTGCAGAAGTTACTGGAGTTGTTTTGCAGTTCTGCCCAAGTTCTGGACGGGTAGGAATTTAAAAACTGGTCCAGCAAACACCACCCCCACACCAGTTTGCCCCACAGGGCTTATCCTGCAGCAGCTCGTTGGTAGCAGTGTAGAGCCCCACCAGCAACACAGCGCTGTGTGCTCACGGGGTGCAGCCACAACCGGCACAGATGTGAGTTTCTGCAGTTGGGGGAAAGGAGGAAGAGAAAGTAAAGGGTTGTTCCTCTACAACATTGGGTAGCTGTTTAACAAAGTTCACAAGTTTGGGATTACTTTGTTTTTCTGGGTCTCCCCTGTGCTATGCTCGAGCACTACACGCAGCGAGCTGCAAACAACTGTTCAAGCACTTTGGGGGAAGTTCGGTACAAAGCTTCAGGAGCATGAGGCCAAGCAGGAAGGGCCAGTTTAGACTGCAACTATCCTGCCAAGTGAGATTTTAAAGGGACATGAATAGCCCTCAGATTCCTCGGGGACAGACGACCAAGCAGCCTGGAGAGCCCCGGTCTGGTACAGCATTCAGGCAAAGGGGTGTCCCGCAGGCATCCAGCCACAGCTCAGGCTGCTCACCCTGTGAGACATCCCTGCAAGTTGCAATAACCTCCCTTCACGAAGGAAAACCTTAGGGAATCTGATACTGTTATCAGCTTTCTTTTTTGTTTGTTTTAAAGAAGAAGTATTTCCAACTTAGAATTAAAAACTGCAGATGCTTTACATAGCCCAGCAGTCTAGCGCATGGGATAACAAACATTTCTTTATGATACAGGATTTTCAAGAATGCCCAAATCTCCAGTCAACATCCATATCAAAGGGGTAGCAATCCAAAAAGTCCCTGGCTAAACAGGTCAGGGCCTGCCCACAGAAAATGCAAAACGCTTTTTTAAGGGAAGTACAAAGACTTGCTACAAAGCTGGTGTCTATCTGCAAGCTGTAAGAGTTACATACCCACACAGCTGGCTGGTGAGAAGAAACTCTAAGCTGATTAAATTAAACATCCCCAAAAAACTCCGGCAAGGCAGGGTTACCTGCATGGTACAGTGATTTTTGCTTTGATCTCCAGGAAACGTCTGTTTATTCAAAAGCCTGTTTGCTATAGCAACCATGGTTTATAGAAAAGGAGAGAGGGGGAAGAGAATTCCCCAGTGCTTTGCTAGAAATGTTGTGCCACCACCACCAGAATCCTGCGGTTAAATACCTGGGGCCTAATGACATCTCAGTTAATTTCCCAAGAACCCTACAGACTCGATGCTGGAGCATCTCTGACAGGCTCCTGCAGGAGGGATCCCAGGTTTCCCACCCCACTCTGTGGATCAGCTACCACAGCGTGTTGGGTTGTCCGCCAGAGGTGCCCAGTGTCCCCTGGGAGCAGAGATGTCCCGCAGGAAAGTTGGAGTTCATCACTCCAAAGGAGACCTCTCCTCCCTGGTCATCTTATCGCTCCTCTCTTGGCAAGAAGAGACACTCAGAAGCAGAAAGGATATTCAGAGCAGGAGATACAAAAGTTCCTCCCTTCCTCTGAGGTTTCTGTCTTTTTGTGTTGTTTTAGAAGGCAGGGGGGGAGAAAAACACATCAAAAAAACACATGGCCCTTAAGAGGGACACAACACACAAGGTCTGTTGTCTTTCTTTCCCACGTACTAATAATCATCAGTGCAAATTCATCACCATTGATTCCAAGTATTCAAACCCCATACCTTGGCCTCATTCCTCAGACACCAAATAGCTTTAAAAAGTCCGTTTTTAAAAGCGGCACATATATTGGGTGAGAGAGATTTGCCTTTGTGTTTCCAAGTCCTACATCACACTTCAGGAAAAAAGGACTTTAAAATGTGGCCCAGCCACAAGGACTCAAACCAGACTTTTTTTTTTTTTTTTTTTTTAATAGCATGAGATTCTCAGCTTTCATTTGGTGCTCCCTTTTCCAGCAGCTGGGATTTATGCAAAAGAACATCAAATGCCACAGGGCTTATAACAAAAATAAAATAAAATCATGAAAGCTCCCACCACTGCAGTTTTGCAAGTCTCCGTGGGCTGTTTTCAACCAGCTCAAGACTCTGCCACTAGCGGAGAACAGAAGGTGGAAGGGGGAACGGAACAAGACAGCAGCCGCTGGTGAGGGCACGGCATCTCTGCAGCATATTTATATGCTAAGGAAGTTCATACTGGATGCTGTCATCTCACCAGTTATATTCCTGGAGACTCACTGTGGTCCTCCAAGCCCTTGCCTGTGATTTGCAGTGGGCTTCTGCTCTGTCCCACACAAGAGCTGGGGTTCTCCTCCTTCAGCTTGAAGCTGATCAGGTATAAAAGCAAGAGGAATTTGCCAGTTTCTCCTTCCATTTCAGTGCTATGGATTTCAAAGCAGCTGCCGCAGGATAAGCCACTTGCCCTTGCACAGAAAGGTTTTTTTGCTCCATAAATATTGCATGTCACCTCCTGGTTACTGAAGCACAAAGCCAAACCCTGGCAGAGAGGAGCCATAGGGACCTAACGCAGCTCAGGGGGACAAGGAAGCTTCTGCAGCAGCAGCCACCACCAAAGGCCAGGTTTCCTCACATATTTTCCTTGTTAGTTCAAGAGTCAGAGAACAGTCAAGAGACTGATTTAGCAAGAGCCCTTCTCAGCGGCGTCGGCTGAGACTGCTTGTGGCACAGACTGAGCTGTAAATTATTCAGAGCCAAAGAGCTCCTGCCATCCAGGAGGTCAGGCACGTCTGGACCCCTTGCCAGCCTGTCTGCATGCTCCCACTCCTGCTCCTTTCTCACTTTGAACATTGTCTTTCCACACCGGGCTGCAAGGACAAGGAAACCAAAGCGGACCACAGATAAGACTCGCAACCCCGCAGCAGTTTTACCCAAAGCCTGAAAAGCGCAGCAGAGTCCATGCACCCATTGTGCAAATGGACCTTTTGCAAATGGTCCAGGAAAATGCTGGCTAAAACAACTGCACAGACAGAAACGGGGATGGGATATGGACAAGACAATGAAAGCCGGTGTTTATATTTGGATGCAAATTTTCCCCAGCAGCCTGGTGACCAAGAAGTGGAAGCCTTTGGCTTTAGGGAAAACCTGGTAATGACTAGATGCCTTCCAGAAGTATAACAGCCTGGCTTATTTACTTCACTCAAAGCCAGTAAAACACTAGAGCATTAATAGGAACAGCCTGAGCAATGAAATGCAAATGCCGCTCATGTAATTAAAGAAAGAGAACGACCCTCCTCCCAAAACAACAGACAAGGCTGTAACATCTGCCCGCACGGGAGAGCCCCATACAGGAGGCTCTTGTTCCAGTAGTTTCAAAGAGGCTGTTTAATTTTAGTAGGTCAGCAAGCATATGACATTACAAAGCACTTCTTAGACAAAAGCAGAGCCAAGGAGCTCTGCAATCCATTTTCCCTACAGGAAGGAAGGCAAAGCTTCCTATTGCAGGGAGGAGGTAGCAGGGGAAAGGGGAGGGGGCTGACATTTGAGAGGGAACGGCCAAGGCCAATGTATAAAATTGAGGCAGACCAGGCACAAAGCAGGGAGCTAAAAAACAGCAGAACAAGGTGGAATATAAGCGAGCCCCATCTCTCACCCAAGCTGGGTGTACGTTTGCCTTTTTCATTTTGCCAAGATTAGTTTTCCTGCAGTTGCAATCTCTCCAAATCCTGAGTCCCCTCCTAGGAGGGATGTTTGCCTTTCACTTCCTTAGAAGGGTACATATTTATTTTGTTCTTTACTGTACCCAGGGCTCAGCATCGCAATTAGCAGCCATCCAAATACCACGCCTCTGCACAACCTGCAGCCCAGCTCCCTCCAAGCAAGGAGATGCACAGAAGGAAGTGGTCAGGGCTGGGTACCGCAGCCCTCTTAAGCAGGGTGCTGAGAAGTTGGGGGCTTTTCAAGTTTTTTTCCAGTAAGAAGGGACACCAATGCATCTGACATTGCAAAAAGTACTTGCTGAATAAGCACACATTGCCCAACAAACAGTACCTCTCCCGTGTTGCTTAACTGAGGAATGAAGACGACATGGATTGCGTTATTCCAGCGACAGCCCCGTGGCTCAGCCCACCTCGGCACAACAAGCAGGGACTGATGGCTCTGACAGCTCAGCTCACAGAAGTGCCAGTCTCAAAAGCCGAGACCTCTTTTGTTAAACTCTAGTAAGATTACCCTGGGAGGTCACAAAGGTATCTGAAACGTTACAAAGAGGAAGCGAAAAGTAACAGAGCTGCTGAACACAAGCTGTGACACTCTCCTGACTTGCCAGTAGTTCTAGGAAGCAGCAGATGAACTGGCCAAAAAGATGGGTTTGAGAATCCTCATATTCACCGGATTTACACTACCTTGACAGAGGTACACCTGCATGCACAGTTATTTGAATCGAGCATGGGGCAAGTATACAGGGGTTCATGCCCTCACCCTCTCCAGCCCTCTGCACCTTTCCCTGGGCAGCACGCAGGAAGGTGCCTTTCACAGTCACCTTCCTCTGCTGCTAGAGTCTCAAAGAAAACAGCAGAAAGGGGGCAGGGGGGGAACATATATACCTGCCAGGCTAGGGGAAAGAGATGCAGCTATTCCAGCTGCAGCACAACTAACCATTGCGCTAACCCACTGGATTGCATTTTATGTCCCTGTGCCTCCACAGCCATGGGAAATGGAGCCTTTGTTATCAGTTGCCTCTGCATTACTGATGCTGAGCCAGAAATAAGACACAAATAAAAAAACCCACGGGGTTACCCTTCCATCTGTCTCTCAAAAGAGGGACTGAGTGGAGAACACATGCCCTTAGTGGTGCTGTATCTTCTACCTTTACAAACTCCAAATGGTGGGAATAAATAAATAAATAAAAATAAATCAAACTCCAGTTTTCACTTCACTACGAAGATCTCTTGATCTTCCCTGGGCTGTTTATAAGCAGCTTTAGTTGGAAGACAGCTTGCTCAAAGAAAGTGGGGAAAATCCAGGCACTGATGGCACAGTGAGTAGAACACAGCTAGGTAGTCATTTCTAATTCACACTGATGCTTTAAGCTGATACAGAGATTTTGGTTTGCCATAAATTAGCCATTTCCTCTCTGCAGGGTGAGAAATGTGCAGCTCTACAGGTCACACACAGCAACAGCCTCTTACCCAGAGCTTGCCATCCCAATAAAACGCTCCCAGCAGCTTGACGATGTGCCGGTGATCGCAGGTGGCCAGTATTTCAATCTCCACCATGTAATCCTCCAGTTCATCTTCACTCTTTGTTTCAATGACTTTGGCAGCTGCTAAAGCACCAGTTTCCTTATTCTTAGCCTGCAAGACAAAACGAGTGTTAGTAAAACAAAGGCGAGGAGAGCCAGGAGCACACAGTACTTGCACAACTCTTGCTCCTCCAATTCACACTCAGCTTGACTGGTACCAGCCACAACACAAGCATGGGAGCTTGCAGATGCATTTCTGCTTCCTCAGCCTGCGCACAGGTTTGCAGAGGATGAATGCATCAGGGCCAAAGCATCCCCCTTCCTCCCTCCAGTCTCCAACGCCCACACCACTGCCCATCATGGGGAGAAAGAGGCTTCTAGAAAAGGAGCTGCATCCTATTGTTTGTAGGATTTAAAAAAAAAAAAAAAAAAGGAAGCAAGAAAACCTCAGAGTACAGAGATTCTCCGATATTGTAGGTGATATTTTCAGTTACTAGAAGTCCTGAGTATACAGATAATTCAGCCACATTCACAGTACAGCTGCACACCATCACCACCCCAAACAGCCCTTCCTCACCAGGGCAGTTTTCTGTAACACACGAGGGAAACTTAGCGATCACTTCCTCGGCAAGTAAAGCAACAAGAAGGGGGGGGTGTTGATTTCCCAGGACTGGCCAGTATTCCTGGTGTTGCATATTAGTAGCTCTTCAGATCACAGTACGAAAAATACTATGCATGCTCTTCCAGCTGCCCCCTTGCTTTACGTAGTGCCTTTAACCAACTTACTCACCAAATAACCAGAAAACCACCAAACCCTCATTGTCCTAGCAGCTGGAAAACTTTTGCTGACTTTCCCTGCCCGTTCCTCACAAAGCAGATGTGTACCCTTGGGTTAGCAGCTTGCTGACCTCCTTCCCCAAGCAGCTCTCACTGCCTAGGAAGGGGGCACCGACAGCTGCACAGGGGCTGCTTTGCTGGTAGGTGCCACACACCTGCAAAAGGCTGTTAATGCTGGACTGGAAGCATTTGCAGACGTGTTTCTTATCACCCTACTCCTCTTGTGCCCCCACCCAACAAGAGGAAAAGGCAGCTGGTGAAAGGCTTGGCTAAAAGCAAGGATCTGTAAGCAGGCAGTGCCAGGTGAGCCTTGGAGCCAGTCCCATGGAGGACCATTTCAGTATCATCCACCCAGCACTGTCCATTGGCTCCCCCCAAAAATGCCAGGGCGAGACTGCATTTTGCAAATGCAATTTGAACAAATTGTTACAAAAAATTAGAAGTTTGCACCAAAACACCGAAAGGGTGTTTGTGAGACAGTCTGCACAGGGGGCTTCACTGTGAGATGTGCTGTAAACTGGGAGAGGGGGTGAGACAGGAGCTGCTGACTCAGGAGCACCCTGCCCTTCCCAGAAGGGCATTGAATCAGCAGATCAAGGGACTGGAGAAATCCCTGCAGCTCACCTGCTCTGCTCCCTACTGACGCACGAGAGCCCCCATGGCTCGATTCCAGTTTCCTGGAACCCATGTTCCTTCCATCGCACCCACTCTGGGCTGCCTTCCCCCAGGGGCAAAAGTCCCACTGTAGATGTCCTCACCAGAGGAGCTGAGCAAGCTCCAGTTGTGACCTTTCTCACCGCTCTGTAGCTTACATATCTGTTTGGGAAACCTACACGGGAGCTTACAGGAGGATTAATTCCTAGTATAAACACAACAAGCCCCGCTGTACGGTTTTATACAGCTTAGGTGATAGTATAACTGTGTACCAAGGAAGAGGCTGGGGAGGAGGGGGAAGTAATAAAAGAAAAATCATACAAGGGAGGGAGGAAAACAACAGACCCTGAGTCTCTGCTGGGTCTTGAAGACTTGCTGCATTCACAAGTTGGCATGGACAGCCGTGTCTTTACAACAGGGGACAAATCCATTTCCATCTGGGCTCACTGCCCAAATGGAAGGCGGCAGCCCACACTGGTTTCAGAAGGAATTAGGGGGTGTCTTTTGGTCAGGTTGGTTTGTTTCTTACCCAGTTGCTGCCAGATGCCCAGAGGAGGGCACGCAGAACGGGGCAGGGAGAGATGCGGTGCAGAGCAAGCATGGGGAAAAGCACAGGGAAAAGCACAGCACTTCCAAATCGGAGCAAGAAGTGCCCCACTGTTTGCTCTGCACTTATGGTGTTGGGAGAGGTCCAAGGAGGGGAAGTAAATATTGTGAGAAGAGGTGGGGCTTCCCTTGGAGGTCAGCCATCGCACGCTTCCCACCAGCGGGGTCCCAGCCAGCTCAGCGCTTCCAGGATGCCGGGGCCCTGCAGGCACCTGAAAAAACCCAGGAGCAGAGCGTGCCCCAGTCCCCCCACAGCATCATCTCCCACTGAGAGGTCTGAACCAACATATCCTCATCCCAAAGCCTGGGGGAGCCACCCCAGCAGCCACGCTGCCACCCCCAACCCCTCCTGGGCTTGCTAAGGCATGCAGGGGTGCTGGGTGCTGAGCTGGAGGACATAGTTTTGCAAACCAGGCTGCAAGCTGTGGGTGGGGGAGAGACCACAGCCCATATGTTCACTCTGGCAGCCTGACCTCATTCATCGTTACTCCTAAGACTAACGGGTGAGCAACCCAGCAACCCCCAGCAATCGCTTCCTTTCTAGATACAAGCCCATGTATACCCTGCCTGATGCCCAGCCTTTAAATATCTCCATTACGGGATTAGCTGCTACCTTTCTCCACCACCTTGGACTGCCCCAAATGAGAGTGTTTACCCAGCCATCTCCGTTTCCTCACACATCCTAGCAGGGGATGCAGCTTGGGAAGGGAGGGCATTCCATAAGCTTCCACCCCAAAGGGAGAGGAGCACTGCATTGTCCCATGTCCCCCCAGGCCAGCCAGCACAGGGAGGTCACACCAGTGGAAGCAAAGACCACCATCTCCAAGGAGAAGTCAGCTCAGGACATCACAAACTCATGATGCAAGAATATGAGCTTTTGAAACAAGCTCACATGGGTAGGGATGCCACGAGGATGGTGTGGGCACAGACCCTGTACTTTCCGTGGTCCTGTGATAATATCACTGCTACAAATCAGCGCGCTCACCGCACTTCCCAGAAGGGACCAAAATGCCCCACAGCCCTGCAGGACGGCAGAAGCTGAAGCAGAAAGGGACCTGAGACTGTGAGGTTTAATGGGAGATTTTTGAAAATTAGTCTCCTCCGGGCTGGCCCACTGTAGCGTGGGGAGGAGGCTGGTTGCCCCACACAGCTGCCCTTGAGAGGACCAACACTCGTAGAGGCTGGGCAGCTCATACCCTCCTGAGTGGTCCCTGGCCCCCAAGCCCAAACCCAGGAGATGTGCACCGGCTGGTGCGGGCACTCCTGAACCGAGCTGAACAAGTCACATTGATCATCACAAGAGATTTGGAAATCCAAGAAGCTTCTGTCCATTTCTCCACCTTCTCTTTCTCTCCGTCTGCTCATCCTCCAGCCCTGACACTAGGCTACAGCCACGTTCCCAGCAGCCTCCCTGGGAATGGCAGCTGCCTGCCATCAGGCAAACGGCTGCATCACAGCCCGTCGCAGCAGCCAGCCAGCTCCAAAAGCTGCTCACAGCCAGCCAGATTTATACAAGCAGCGTCAGATTTTGGCCAAGTACACCAGGCACTCTCCCTGTAACTCACATCTGGCAATTTTCTTCAGCTTCTCCATTGGTATTTTCCTGCACACAATGTATTACAACACAGATATTCTTCCAGGAAGGTGTGTTGGGTTCTCAAATAGGCCAAATACTTATGCTGACAGCCCTGGGAACTGGTTTCAGAATCCCAGGCATGAGATGATCCTTTGGGGTTTAAAGCCCTTTCCTGATTTCTGCTATCTTTGCGCAGTAGATCAGAATCTGCCCCAGGACATGGGTACAAAGCAAAACACAGCCTGCTCTGACCTCAAAAAGCCAAGCTAGCCATTAGGCAGAAGGAACCAGCATCTCCAAATCTGTCACCTGCAGGCCTGGCTGATACCCCTCACGGCCAGGGGACACACAGCACCAGGCTGGGAAGAGGCAGCATCTGCTGCTCGCTCTCCAGGAGCCGTGGAAAGGAAGAAAAGGGGCCACCAGCCCCTCTGCAGCTTCACCTGTACCTTGGCAGGGGGTGGATGCCCTCACCTTGCAGCTAGGGAAATGAAAACTTCTCTCACGGTGGCTGCTTTGTTTGTCTTTAAATCCCAAAGAAAGGAAGAGACAATGATATGGAGGAAAGAAGAAAAACCAAGAACTATCAAGAAAGCACCCTAGGATGACTTGCCAACACCAAGTTGGTTAGCCACACCGGCTGAAAGGGAATCATCCTGCAAAATAGTTTGAACTACAAATCCAAAATCTTCTGCAAATCCCAGCCTAATAACAGGGTCTCCGACCCAGCAAAACTCCATATCAAGGACAGAGAGATGGGGAGAGAGATTCTATTCTCAGGTAGAACACCCCCAAATGTGCAGCCTTTGAAGAATTCATGCTGTTTCTCATTTTTTCCAGTGAAATTTGTGGATAGAAATGAAAGGACCACTTGGTGAGATCCAAGAACAGAAACTGTTTGATGCCGGTCTATGACCTATGGCTGGTCTGTCAAAAGCACACATCCAGTTCTATCTTCTAGCTCCGCCACTTTAATGCCATGGATAATTTATCCCTGGAGTGCTAATTAGCACCAAAAAAAAAAAAAATACAGAGCAGATTATAGTTCAGCAGTGCATCCTGGGCACTCTGCTGGCAGCTGTTAGATTCATTACAATCTTGGCATTTAAAACCAGAAAAGCCCTCATGGCCACTACCAGCCTTTGTGCAAATCGACACACTCACAGACCACAGTGGGCAGGTCTCTGTAGAAACAGGATTGGAACATGCATTCCATGAAAGAAAACTTATTAAAAGTTATCCGTTAAACCGCTTCCAGAAAGCCATGCCAGGAGCCAAGCAGGATACAAGGCAAAGGATCTTGCTGGAGTCCTCTGGACCAAGATGGGCACTGGCCATGACACTGCCAAACACACTGGGAATACCAGGGAATAGGGAATGAGTAGGATTTACTCTTATAAGGCAGAGGCATAGAGAAACTACTGCTCAGCTTGTTGATTTAAAGGGCGAGAGGTGCCCGTTCAGGTGACAGAAGAGGCTGTTTGGCCTTTGCCTGTGACTCACCCTCTGAGCTATTGTGAAAACCAGATCGTGACCAACGCAGGAACTATTTTAAGCCTTTAAAGAACGCATTACCGGAAGGCTGGATTGTTTGGTCCTTCCTCGGGCAGGACCGCTGCCGAAGGCACAGCAGTTTCTAAGTGAGGGAGAGGAAAACCCTGTATGAACTCTCACTCGCTAGCAGAAAGGAGAGAGCTAGCACCAAGTGTGCCCCAAATGCTTCGGCTAGGCTTGCTCATCCGCAGTGTCTTCCCAAGCCAAGGGATGATCCTTTTTAAGCCGGTCTGCCATATCACGCCACCATCTTTTTGGTGCAAGCTACTCTTCCCATGCTTGTAAGCCCTCTCTCCACAGCAGGATTGCTGATTCTTCAGATTATCACCAAGTTAGAGAACCAGGAGTAAAAAGCCTGGTGCTTTCAATGGGTGCTGTATTTGAGGGTTGATCGTTCCGACTTCCCCCCTGCACCATACTCTGGTTGTGTGTCTTTGTATACAAGCAACTGCTCACTTACATATTTCTCAGGGATTATGTAATGGTTAATTGCCTTCTGATGAACTTTGCCTGAGCCGCCTGCATCAATAAACAAACACAGGATAGACTGCCTTGAGTCAGTGCTTGTATTATTGTCAAATAATCAATGGGAGCTTAATTAAGTTCCATGCCCAACAAGCTCCCTAGAGCCACTTCAGTTTGTCACTGTATATGAAGCCTGTTTTTTTGGTTGGGTTTTTTTGTTTGGGGTTTTTTGGTGGGGTTTTTTGAAACGCTGATTTCAGCCCTTGGTACCACCCAGCAGACCAGCGGGTGACACACAGGCAGGGGTGCAGCAGCCAGGCTGGTACAGCCCTCACCTAGCAGCCCCTGGTACACACAGCAGCCCCCACTGGCATGCATCCCTCGGGCATCGGGTCAGGCAGGACCCCAACTGCACCAGGCTGAACCAGGGCTGCTGCTCTGGCAGCTGTGGCAAAACTTCTGCAAGGGCTAGGGGGAAGTGGAAGTGGCTTGCAAAATAAGTCAAAAAACGTTAGTTAAAAAAAAAAAAAAAAGCAGAAATGCCTTCCTCCAGTTTTATGAACTAGAGGCAAAGAAAAGTAACATCACCAGAGAGCTCAAGCTATGACCAAGGACTTGTTTTCTATGTAGACGTGCTGAAAAAGTGTGACCAAAGCATGCCACGTACACGTTTTCCTGCCTCAAAAGCTCAACAACAGCCCAGCAGAAGTGGGTGAGAGATAACAAGCTCAAGCAGCAGTACGTTAGTCAAGGAGCAGAAAAGCTCCACGTGATGCTTCAGGCCTCACCCCCAAATGCGGCAGCAGAGGCCACAACAACAGCAAGAGGCTTCTGTGCTATAACCGCTATAACCCACCTACAGAGACTGAGTGGACCTCATGGTCCTGGTGTGAGCAAGAAGTGAGCAAATACCCAGGCAGGGTTTGAGGAGAAGGAAGATCCACATGGATCCAACATCTTCAGCCTACATAAGCCTAGAACTTGGAAGCATGAAACATCCTTCAAATCACTGGTCCCCTAGAAGAGTGCTGTGCCCCAAGAGAAGCATCCCTGCCCTGGTCTTCATTCAGTCAATGCCACAACACTGGGAAAAAATTAAAATAAGGGGGGGGGGGGGGAAAAACCCCACGCAACCATTTCTGAGTTTCCTAGCAACTTTCTGCAGCAGATTTGGTACATAGAGCGCCGAGGCCTGAGCAACAGGCTGAACGGCCACTATGCCCGAGCGCCAGGGAACAGGGCTCAGCCAGGCAGTGCTAGTATGCGCTCCTGTCCATCGGCCCTTTTTCACTGTGCTGGAAAAGCATCGGATAAACAAGGTCCTGGTGGCAAAACAAAAACCTGATCAGCCCTCTGCTATCTCCATAGCACAAGCCCACCAAGGGAGGCCACCCCAGCAGCACGCCTGTGCTTGGCCACGATTGTCAAGAGAGAAATACATGGCAGGCAGCAACTCAAAGATGCTAACAGATGCAAGCACCGAGGTCCATCGGCATCGGCTGGTTTTGGTGGGGCACAATTTCCTTCACTGTTTCTCCTGCCTATTGAAATAACACATAAAACATTTCAGTTGGTTAAATAAGGGCATGAGCACAGGTAACTATGAGGGAATTGCACAAGAAGGAAAAATGTCAGGAAGGTTTCCATGTGTTGGATGGGAAGAGCATTCTGTTTTGAAGAGCACATGCCTGGGAGGTGGGAGTGAGGTGCTTTTTTATAGCCAGGAGGCAGAAGTCAGTTAATCCAACTCCAGCAGCACTAGTGCCATCACCCTACTCTTCACAGGGGACACGCTGCCCCTTCCAACCCTGCATCCTGGAGGCAGCATATGCAGACACTGCTCCTGAATGCGACTGCATTCTCTCTTCAGTGGGAGCAAAGCAGCTCCAGCAACAGGGCGATGCTGAGGCTCAGCCGCTGACCCTCAGGCTGTGCTAGCAAGGCAGGGGCTCCCTGCGCCCCTGGTCTTGCCATACTTAACCCTGGCACAGCTACATGAGTCACCACCCCCTGCTGCCTTCAACAGCACATTTGTTAAAATGTACCTGTTACTTCATTGTTTTAAAGACTTGCCTTTTTTTTTTTTTTTTTTTTTTTTTAGTGACTGCTCTTCATAGCTGAATTCCTTTTCCCTGGGGATCTGCGGCTGAGCGAGGCTGGCAGTGCAGGCAGGAGGGCAGCACAGCCACCCGCCGCAGCCAGAGCCCCAGCAACCTGTGACCGCACGGTGTGAGGGTGGCTTTGACCCGAGTCTCACGAGGACAACCCTCGATTTACAGACAGCAGCATCCCAAGAAAGAGAATCTTTTTTTTCCCCCCCAAGGACACCACACATTCAAGAATAATAAATAATTAAAAAAAAAAAATCACGAGACACACTCAGCAGGGATTTTCCCAAGGAACGATTGCCACATGCTTGACGGTGAAAAGCTCAAAGCCTTCATCTAAACTTTCTCTTCCATGCAGCTGCCCACAGCTCAGCCCACTGTCAGCAGCATTGCCAAGCTCTGGGCCATGACGCTGAAGTCATTATCAAAATATTTAGGCCATGGAGAGCTATCCCTCTCCCCTGCCACACAGATACAGCCGCGGCTCCGTGGGCGAGGGACAAGCTTCACTTGGACTTCAGCAGGGATGCAGCTTCACACGTTTCAGTGAGTTTCAAGCGAGCATCAAATTTAAAGTTCAACCAGGTTTAATATTGTTGGACCACTGCTCTATAACTAAAGCAGTGGTGTCTTCCCATTACTCTTCCCTCCTCAGCTGAAACATTTTAGGAAAAAAACTTTCAGTTATTCTAACGGACAAGGCCATGATTCGATATTACCTGTGGGTTTTAGTATTTTTTTTGTGGCCATAGTTACAATCAAACTTCCTCCCTCCCCCCCCCCTTTTTTTTTTTGTTAGGCTAACTTAACAGATTAGCATCTCTCTGTGGCACCCTTTCCAGGAATTACACGCTAAATCCCCCATGAATCAAACCGACAAGAGCTGAGCCCAAGTCACTCGAGCCAGCTCGTGCAAAACCAGAACGGTGCAGGTTCAGCTGGCGAGCAGAGAGGTCTGCATGTGGCGGGGACAGTCTTGTGCCTTCAAACGGGCCCATGGCTGTGAAAGCCAGGCTTATAAGGCAGCTGCACAACATTTAACAATTAGTCTTTTATTACCCAAATTTCAAAACAGAGCATTTATAGTCTGTAGCATGTACAGCACTAATACCACCATAATAGAGCAGATAAGATACAGCTTAAAAAGCTGAATTTGGGTTAAGAAGAAAGGAGAATGACCACACAAAAAGCACGCTTATGGCTTGCTGTGGCATGGGGTTCAGCAACATCTCTCCTCAAGCCGGCAAGGACAGCCGTTTGAAGGCAAGTTCAAGTGAACAAGCCCCTTTCCCACCACGGTGGGGGCTGCAGGCAGCACAGTTGCCCATGCTCCCGCAGGGGACAGCCTGTCCCCACCCTGCGAGGAGAAAGCCTTATCAGGGAGCCAGTGTCCCCATCAGCGCACCCTGGGAAGGGGAGATAGTGTTTCACAAGAGGCATGAGTGCAGCAAAACCATCCCACCATAAGAAAGGCAACGAGTCCCAGGGCTTCTTCCAGCACAGCCCACCCTTTTGTAAGATCCAGTCCACCCCTGCTAGCTTGTGAATTTTCAATGCCCAGAAGAGCCCTTGCATACCTATTCCTGCTGACATTAATGCAACTACCTGCAACAGTAAATACTGCACCAACTAATGGGTTTTGCAGGACTGAGATGTGATTCAGCAGCTCCAAGCGTTCAGCCCACGGCAGCCTGCACCGCTGGCTTCGCTCCGAGCATCTGCACAGCTCCGAGATCCGCATGGCTTTGCTTTGGCAAAGCAGCTCACTGGGGGTGCTGCTACCACTTCTCCCCCCATGCACACACAAACAGATGTCGACTTTGAACGAATAAAACCACAGCTATATATTTTATTGATCGTACCTTGGGCATTTTTGAAGAAAAAGAACTCTGCTTTCTTAAGGCTGTTTGAAAAGGGTCTGAGTTAGGAACTTTTACAGGCCCACAACCCTAGAGGTGCTGCAGACTTCCCAGGCTAGCACGCTCTGTTCACAGCTCCCAGCTCCTGGCCTAATGACTGATTTAATATTATTGATTTAACGAGCTTTGGATGAGGTGGGTAACAAAGCATATTTGGCATGCAGTGCATTACTATCTATGGGCTGCTATCCCTTCCTTATCATAACTGCTGGACTTACCAAAACCAAGACATTAATAGAATAAGAGCTAGAAAGAAACAGTTTCTCCCCGCCCCCTCCTACTCTTCAGCTTCATTACCCTCTGCAACTAGTTTCACTGTTTCCTCATACAATTGGGTCCTCCTTTGCTGAAAAAAAAAAAAGTCTTTGTATAACAATAGGGAAATTGCAGTAGTTTCCACTGGCTGCAGGTTTCTTAAGGTCTGATGTATACATTTCAGACTCCACTAAAGACTTTGTTATTTTTAATTAATATATATTTAAATTAAGCCTGTCCCACTTTCATAAGTGCTGTGTCAAACCAGTTCAAGTTTGCTCAGCCAAGTACACGGGGAGTCCAAGACAGCGTTCCCTGACAGTGTTCTGCAGGGCAGTAATGCTCCCCAATAAAACCATCACCCAGCTGAGCCCTCCTTCCTCCTGCTCAAACCCAGCCTCATAAAACCAAAACCTAGTAAAACAAGCACATTTTTTTCTTCTATCCATATCTAAACTTCTCCCAGGTCCACCTCTTCAGTGTACAAATCCCAGCCTTTTGCAATGTTCAGGGACAATCGGCTCTTTGGAGGGAGTACAACATATGGTATGTAGGGCAGGATGCAGGCACAGGCAGATTCTGTCACCTCCCCACGCTTCCGTGTGTGGAAAAGGGGCGGAAGACCGGCAGGAACTTCATTCAAACATCCTGAAACTTTCACAGCCATACAAACAGTCAGACTTGCTCTAAATGATCCCTTTTGTGTGAACGGCAAATTGACTTTAAAGTGACTTAAAGAGAATGATTAAAATTGTTCTTCATGTCTTGGCCATCTACATTCTCCTTGAGCACAAGTGGGTTAGTTTGCTTGTTTGGGGTTTTTTTCAGGCAGCTGAGTAGAACAAGAGGTCAAGCCTCTTCTTTCACATCTCCATCCTACATGCATCACCACCTTGGGGAGCGCTCCAGATTTAGAAAGACAGAGGAAGGCAATATGCAAGTTAAATCTGAGCATGACAGGAAACTACATTTCTGCAATAATGCCACTGGCCATTACCTAAAATAAGGCGTTACAGGATGTGGCACCCAAATAATTTGTGCATTTTAAAACAAACAAAATCTTGCATGAGAATTCTTCAAAAAGCAACCATGTCCATGTGCCAACCAGGATGGAGAACAGGTGGAGAAGAGATCAAAGACTGAGAATTAAAACTTTACTGAGAATAAAACAGCCTTTGATTTCTGTCACAACATTAACCCCCACTCCCTGATCAACTGTGTTAAAACACCACAAAAGCAGACGGTCGCCTGAATGTACCAGCTATAAACACGTGGTCTTCACTGTGCCATTTACGATAACCCATATTCTCATTTGGGTCAAAATGGGGATTCAAAGGAGATGGAAGTAGCTGGAGATGAGATGTTATTACCTAACAGGCTGCCATCCTTAGCCTACAGTACCTCTAGTTATCCTGCTAATTTTATTATTGGTGTGAGGCTGGAGTCAATAGCAGAGGCACTCAGGTATTACAACAGACTTAACTAAACCAGCCACTTATAAAGTAGCTTTATGCTGAAAGTTACCTACTTCGGATATGCTATACATGTTTAAAATAAAAAGGATTTAAATCAGTTATTCTTCTACGTTTTCATTTGTCTCAGAAGCCTGTTAATTTCTTTTACAATGCTTACCTTGTTCCTATCATTGCATGAGAAACCTAAGCATGTAATTATCCTGGAGAAGAGTGAATGTTGCTAATATACAAATGGGTTTCCAATGCACAACACCAAATAAACTTGTAACAGAAGCACTGGTGCTACTTTTGGAAGGAAAAATACATTAAGGATGCAAATATGATTTTTAGGAACTGCATTGTAATAGAAGACAGGATCCTTCACCAAAGGCTTCCACTCACTGGACACTTAGAGCCCAGGGTGTTTTTTTAGAAAGTTTCTATCAAATAATACGATAGAAACAACAACATAAATACAACAAATCCCAGGACACCGTAATAAAACACTTCTGTCCTGACCTGCAGCCAGCCTGCCCAGAAGTTCCTACTTCTTTCCCAGTTCGGAGAAGCCAACACCTTCCCTAGCAAACTGATGAGACCATCGGAAGGCAGCTGCCCAGTTCCAAACTGGGTGTAACAACGGTGCCCCAAGCAGCCGGGAGCCCCGGCCACCCCACCCCCCCACCCCCCGCCCCCAGCTGCAGCACAGGGGAGCGCAGTGTGTCAGAGCCGGGAACAGCAAACCCGCTGCTATTTCGGAGTGCAAAGTACTGCGAGTATTTGGCCTTTAAACCCCCCATCCTTTAACATAAAGGTTAAACATTCATAGCACGGGCCGTGTCCCCGCTGCCGGGAGCCGGGCTGTCCTGCTCGGGGCGTGCTGCCGGCGGGGACACAGGGACACACAGCACCACCCGCGGGGCTGCGGGGCGCAACCCCCTCGCCTGACACAGCATCGCGCGGAACACGGTCGATTTAAGGGGGAAAAGGAAAATCATAATTAAAAAAAGCTGCTCGCCCTCCCTCCCCCTGCCCCAAGCCAAGCGCTGCACTCAGCAGCCGCCCGGCCCTGCCCCGGCGGCGCAGCTAACGGGCCCGGCACCGAGCCCGCGGTGCGGAGGGCGACACCGCCACCCCCGCGGGGCCGCAGGTGCCTCGCCCCGCCCGGCAGCCCCCAGCGCCCCCCGGCCGCCGACCCACCTTGTAGACCTTGCCGAAGGCGCCGTCGCCCAGCTCGCCCACCACCTCCCACACCTCGCCGGGGTCCAGGTCGCGGCGGACGTGCTCGTACTCCTTGGACCGCCGCTTCTCGAAAGTGGAGAGGCGCAGGATACGGCGGAAATTGGCGAAAGCCATGCCGGAGCGGTGCGGGGCTGCCGCGGCCGGGGAGCTGCCGCCAGCCGCCTCCCGCGCCCTGCCCCGGGGGAGGACGGAGCCGCTGCGCCGCGGAGCGGGGAGCGAGGCCGCCTCCAGCCGCGCACATGGAGCCGGCGCCGCTCCACCTGCTGGCCCGCCCGCCGCCCCCGCACCATTGGCCGCCCGCCCCGCCCCGCCCCGCCCCGCCCCGCCCGGCACGGCACGGCACGGCACGGCACGGCACGGCTCAGCCAGGGCTCAAGCCAAGGCATGGCACGGCTCAGCCAGGGCGCGGCACGGCACAACCTGGCACGGCATGGCTCGGCCAGGGCACGGCAGGGCACGGCTTAGCCAGGGCACGGCACGGCACAGCCCGGCACGGCTCAGCCAGGGCACGGCACGGCACAACTTGGCACGGCATGGCTCAGCCAGGGCGTTGCACGGCCCGACCCGGCTTAGCCAGGGCACGGCACAGGCCGGCACGGCACGGCTCAGCCAGAGATCAAGCCAAGGCATGGCACGGCTCAGCCAGGGCACAGCACGGCACAACTTGGCACGGCATGGCTCAGCCAGGGCACAGCACGGCATGGCTCAGCCAGGGCACGGCAGGGCACGGCTCAGCCAGGGCACGGCACGGCACAGCCCGACACAGCCCGGCACGGCTCAGCAAGGGCACGGGCCGGCCCGGCTCAGCAGAGCGCACCACCCCGTGCAGCGTGGTATGGCACAGCCCGGCTCGGTTCGGCCCCGCCGCAAGCCGTGCCCTTGAGCGGAGCAGGGAGTCGCGTATCACATCCCCCCGGACCCCACCCCGCACCCCCCAGCCCCGCAGGCGGCGGCCGGCCCGTCGGGGGGCGATGGTGGAGGCCAGCGAGGCCGGACACCGGCCGGGCCCAGCCCCCCGCCGCCCCGGGGCCCGGCGAGCGGAGCGGTTGAGCCCACAGCCCCGGGGGCTGCGGGAAGCGTCACCTGAAGCGCCGGGGCACCGGAGGGACGCGTCCTCCCTCCCGGCTCGGCTCACGTGAAAACAGCCAGGCACAAATATTTTTACATTTCCCAGCGGCAGGAATTGGAGCGCATCGGCACGGCGGGCCAGGCGTTGTGACCCCGGCGGTGCCAGGCGTGCGGGTCCGCGCCCCCTGCCCCGCAAAACTTCCAAGCCCCCGACACCCGGGCTGGAAATCCCGCGGCATGGGGACACCTAGGGGAAACACCGGGCCGTGCAGCCGCAATCCGGCACGGCCCCGGCGTGGGCAGGGGGCTGGGGGGCGCGCGGCTGCCCCCGTTAGAGGGGGGACGACGACGACGACACGGGGGCGGGGGGGGGGGGGGGGGGGGGGAGGCGCCTACACACCCCATCCCCCTGCGGAACGCGGGCTCTCGCTGTGGGAGCATCTTGGCGATTTCTCTACTACACCCTAAGCACATTGTCACCTCTCCTTGTCTTCGCTGTTGCCAAATCCCCTGGGTTTATCCCGGTACGATCAGCCCTCGCATTCCTGCTGCGAGTTTCCTGATGCTGATGCTTGAAATACTATTAACTCCGGTTCCTGGAAATTGGTGGCTGTGTGAGAATTTCAGCTGCCTTTTTTTTGAAAAAAGTTTTGTGTTCCCCTACTTCTTCCGTTCTCCCCACTGAGTTGTGGGGGGAAAGGAGCTGAAAATGCAAGTGTATCCCTGGAACAGAAAGAAGCTGGAAATAACCGAGCGCTTTTTTTCACTTCACTTCGCTTCACTTCATGGGTTTCGGATCTGATCTGGTACAACGCGTGGATTTGGCAATCCCAGAGTAAAAATAGAACAGAATCAGAGCAATTGCTTTCAGAATCTCATCCTTTTAATCTCGATTTTCCCAATGTTTTAGCTATCAGTATTTTTAACGTTATAATTCTTAATAGCGTTTTTACTTTATTGTACTAGGGGACCTGGACATTGTACGCAGCCATAGAAACATTGCACGGATGGGACCCCCAGCAGTCACCAAGTCCCCGCTTGGAGCAGGAGTGTCACCAGCACTGGACCAGGTCAGACAGCAATCTGTCCAGCTAAGTCCTGAAAAACTTCCCAGAATGGAGCGGACATGACATCCTGGGGTTACCTGCTCCAGGGGCACCACCATCCCGGGGGGAGGGTTTTCCCTAATGTCCCACTGGACCTCCTAAGCTGCTGCCTGGGGTCATTGCCCCTCGCTCTGTCACCTGCCTCCCCGATATGTGATTGACTCCGTCATCTTTGTAATTGCCCCTACAAGAGCTGTGGGCATGTATTGGGGATACCTATCCTTATCAGGGGCTCTAAAGATATGGAATCCAAGACAAATCCTAAGCCAACGGGCTCGCGGTGCGGGTAGATGCCCTGCAGACTACCTGAGGGAAGGCTGATCAGGCTGGGGCTCAGTCAGAGAGGTGATTTCTCTGCTGGCGTAAATTTTGCAAACTCAAGTTACCCCTTCAGAAGTTTCTGAGCAGCTCCGATCCAGCACAGCATTTTGGGGGCTATGGCAGCCTATATCCAGCGCTTGAGACCCTGTAAGCAGATTTACTATCTCTTGACTCCGTAGTGAAAGGGAATCAGCCGTTTGAATTCTTTCCACCCATTTCTTGCAGAACACTCACAGGTGTCAAACCCAGCCAGTGAACAGGCTAATTATCTACCTATGAATTACTTCAACTGTTTCTCAAGTGATAATAAGAGAAAGAGAATATAAACTCCAGAAATGCAAAGAATTTTGCAAATGTGCCCCAAGCTCCTAGGAACACCTCTGATCCTATGGAGAGGTGGTCACGAGCATCACCATCGCGTTAACCAGGACCACTCAGCACAGTCCTCAGCAGCACGCGTTAGCAGAGCTGAGCTCTTGCTCACCGTTACGACCCAAGGAGGAGAAACTGCTGACCTGACTGCAGGACAGCATACGGCTCCACGTTTTAAATGTGGGGTTACAGAGGGTCTGGCATCCAAGTAAGCCAGTGGATTTAGATTTTATTAGTATTATTCTTGGTATAGCTTAGGAGTAAGGAATAAAGAGCACTTTCAATGGTTATTGCTGTGCTGGATTAGACTCGTTCTGGGTCGGAAGAGAAACGGGTGATAAACACTTTATATAAATAGAAGAGCAGTTTGGCTTCCTAACAGATAACTTGAATAAGAAACTGGGCATTCAAAAGCAGCCATAGCTCCCGGACACATTGCACAGACACCGTCAGGTGCTGGAAACTAGAAACATTAAAGCCCTGGCTAAGAGGAAAAGCAAAGCCCTGCAGTGGCTGCTACATAGCACAGCCCCGGCACGGACCAACAGCTTCTGGGTACCACTTGTCTGAGGCTGAGATTTGCGCTACAGTCTAAGATAAATCCTTAAGTCTGTGCTATCTTGCACTTTTTAATCAAATTTAATGCTCTTGATCATTGTAAGAATAATTTCTGTCACTTGATTTTAGTACACGTTATCCTTTAACACTGAATGGAAGGGGATCCCTTGCCTCTACATCTGAGGGGAATTCTTGAAAATGTGGGGAAAGCATTGAAGCTGTGGGACAGAAGTTGCACCTGGTTCTAGGGCAGGTTTTTCCTTCTGTGAGGGGTCATTGCCATGGTGCTAATTCTGTTTGGCTGATCTTCCATGGCCAGCTGAGGTGAAGCTGAAATCTGGGTGTTTTCTGCAGCATTTGTGTTTAGATGAAGTATACTGCTTGTCGTCAGTAAGAGATGCTGCAGCACTGACAGTGTATTTCCAGCTCCTGGATGTTCATTGAAAGAATTATCTGAACAGTAAGTAGTTCCAAAAACGAGGTTGGCATTAAGGCTCTAAGATTACAAGCTCTGTGTAATGTTTTGAAAAGAGACACACAGAATGCTGCATCGCTTAGGATTTAAAACCAAAGATCACAGACATCGCAAATACTGCACTTCAGATGTTAGGACAAATGCAGCACTCTGTCATACTAATTAACTAGCAGCTTGGTTAATGCAAGTAATTGGCAATACCCCAGAAAGCTTTCAGATACAGCATGTGCCACCACGTCCTCCCTGCTCCATCGTGCCCCAACCACTCTGGAAGGTTACATGGCCTGGCTACTCCCGCATTGGCTTCTGAAATACGTGGCTCAGGGGACCATGCAGAGCCACCGAGATGCATTTCCAGCTCTCACTGAAGATACTTCTTCCCCCTTTCCCCTTCCATTGCCTCCTTCCCTGTTTGTGTGACAGGAAAAGGTCCAAAAGCCTATGAAACCTGTTTGATTTTATGGTATTACTGTCCTCTGCATCGCAGCAGCACGTGAAGCCCCCAGGTCAGGCTCACTGGTACTGTACAAACACGATAACCAGGTCCTGGCACAACAAGCAGACAATCGACACAGGAAAAACCCAGGCCAGTGATGAAGGAGATCTTTACAGCTGTGCAAGCAAGATGCCAGGAACACAGGGCAAGAGGGGATTTCTGGCTCACTGAAGCTAATTCCTTAGCACTGCAGCGACCTCATCATGTAATCCTTTCCATAAACCGATCGTGCTCTGTGTTAGAAAGCAGGTAGGTTTCTCGCCAGTAGTGTCCTCCACATGAGGCTGTTCGCAACCCTCTTGTCCACTGGTTCACAGCTTCCCCGCCTCCTGCCTGCAGTTCTTTGTTCTATCACCATGTGTTTGCAAACCCCCATGGTGCTCCAGCTCCAATGACACCTCTTCCTGTGGGTTTGCCCCACTGACAGAAATTTAAGGGTAGCAGAATCAGACCAGGCTGCAGATATTTTTAGCAGGGGCTGTTGGTCCTGTGTTTGCGGTTGGGGAAGTTTGATGGAAATGCTTGATCTGGAAGTTTGGCTCTTCCTATGCACTGGAGAAGATGAAATAGGACTAAAAATAATCGTTAGTGGGTCATGGAGTTAAAAGTGACACCTCCAAAAGAAAAACAGGTTCTATTTCCAAGGTTTCTGGTTTGTTGGAAAAGTCCTTTTTTCCTCCAGCAGTGAGGTGGAAGAGATGACAGACAGAAAAATTATGAGCACTTTAACATTGCCTTCTGTGCAGAAATCACATACCCTGTCATAAATCAGGCCATCTTATTAATGCTGTCTATTAAACCTAAACGGTATCTCTTGTCTGCTACTGTGTTTTAATTGCCTGTGCAACCTGTCTGGGAGCAGTGGGCATTTAAAATAAAAGAAATCCTTCTAATTATTGCTCTCAGCTTTGTGCAGATGATGACTGAGAGCTCACTGTTTTCCAGATCTGCCGTTTTACTGCTTTCTCCACTGTGTGACCGACCTGAGTAAGGACCAGGTCATGCTGCCGTTTGAATTGCTGGAGCAAAAATGCGAGGGGGAGGATTTGCTTAAATGAGTTCTACATGGTGGTGTGCATCCTCCTGTCCCATGAGGTGTGTAGCCTGTGGGTCCTGGATTTGGTACAGGGACATCTGCACCATCCAACACCCCCATAAAGGGAATCAACTCACTGGAGCTGATCTTTACTCATGGCAGGCAAGGGGTGAAGAAGGTCCCTGGGTCTGGATGTGGCGGTGAGGCTGCTGCATAGAAAAGCAAAGCAGGGAAACGAGCAGCATCCCTATTAGTTCCAACCTTGCTTCTCTGTGATAAATCTACCCCTGAACCTGTTGCTAGGTAGGAACCATCTAAACACTCCTCCTGCTTCAGGCTGTCCATCTTAGCACGTTCTCCAAAAAACAAGCCCTCAGCTGTGGCTGCCTGTGGGGAAGAGAGCAGAGCATCTGTTTTCACCCATCAGCATTTGCTAGCTTGTTGGTGCAGCGGGTACCGGTGTCCTTCAGCCTCCCTGGCATCACACGTGGCCCAGGCTGGGAGAGGCTGGTGCCTTTCCAGGGAAAAGCAGCAAGGACAGCAAGCTTCGGCGAGGGAGAGGAGTGGTAAAGCCAGGGTTACCCCCAGAGCTCAGACTTGCTGGTGGACGTGACCTGCAGCTCTGCTCTCACCAGGTACCCAGCCAAGGGCCCACTCGGGGCTGCTGCCCGTGGAACTCGGGGTGGGGGGGGAAGGAGTGGAGCCAGACGTGGGACATAGCCCTGCAAGTTCAGCGTGCGGGAGGGATGGGGAAGGACCTCTCAAAGCAGCTTTGGAGTTCGGCTGGCTGGCGGTAGCTCTCCCCAGCGCAGCCCCTGTCCGGCTGGCAGCAGCCCCGCGCTCCGCAGCAGGAAGCACCAGGATTGTGGTATTTCCTGCAGGCGCGACTGGCGGGGGGTCACCTTTATTCTCTGGACTAGAGCACCAGCTGGTGTTCCACGTATTCTTTCCAAGCAGGAAATCAGTGCTTATCATCTGTGTCTAAACCTTTCTGCCCTGAAACAGAACCATCCACTGGCACGCGGGACCTGCCTTTCAGCTGCTGGACGTAGATGGGGATAATAAGATCGGTTTTAACATGTCTGAAGCCACAAGGTTTCTCTCCGACATCCAGAAATAACTTAAGAAGACATTCAACGACTTTGATGTTTCTGGAAATGAGGTAAAAATAGAGAAATTACAGTCAAAAAAGAAGCCATGAAAATGCCCCTAAATTCAAAATTGATCCTTTACACTGCAGCCGCTTCTCATTCAAGCCTGAGTTTTGTTTCTGCTGACTGCAGGAGCAGGACTTTGATGACTTGTTGCACAGTCTGAATTGAAAATGTTTTAACAGTAAGATAGCAACAGGAAGAAATCTTTTTGGAGGAGTAACCCAGGCATGTTCCTCTGTCTGAGGAGACTCCAACAGGAGGAGGTGGCAGAACTAGCAGAAGTGCCTCTATTTAAGCCATTTTCTTCGGAGTTCACCTGGGGCTTCTCGCCATTTTCCAAGCTCTCTGCAGTCCATTCGCAGAGCTGCTGGCCAGGGGGGTACCTCAGTGGGGTGCCCTCGGACTTGAAACTCCTGCTTGAAACACTGTAAGTGCCATACCTTGGCTGATGCCTCTGCCATGGAGATGCTGATGTCAGATAGGAGCCCCAGGAGAAGCCCTTTCTCTTCTCTAATGGATCCCTCATTTTGACCTTTAAACCAGCTCCAGGTTCCAAGGAGAGGCCATAGGGATCTTGCCAGTCCCTGCCCCATGGTGGGGAGCAGCTCCCTGCAGCCAGCAGGGGAACAAAGCTGGTAACGGTGCCTCCCCTCCAGCTCTGCACTGACACCCTCCTCCTTACAGAGGTGCCTGCACATCCCTTGCTAATTCACTTTTGCCACCAGCTCACCTCTGTCCCAGCCTGGTCAGCAGGGCTCTTTCAAATCCCTCCCTGCTCTGAAGCACTCCCTGATTAATGAGCACCTGTAGCGACACTGCTAGGGAATCAGTCATTAATAGGCTGTAGACATCTCTTAACTCTTGTCACATCTTCACACTGTCCTCATGACTTCAGCATCTCAGCATGCTCCAGCAGCGCATTCAGCAAGACAGCCATTAGTAACCGAGGGAGAGCCCTTCTGCTGCTGCTAGGTTCCTGGGTTATTGTTTTTACTGATAATTCTCCTCCTCTGTGTTCCACTCCCGGTATCCTCTTCAATTACTTGTTTGCACAGAATTGGCACAACTGTTTTCTCCAGCCAACTGCTCATAGTTAACAGCAATTCCCCAATTAAGGTTTTCAATCAAGGCCACTACACGTAGCTCAGAAAAATCAGATAAACACATCATATACCGTATCAGAGTTAGTACCATACAAAGCAATGACTTCCAGTCATGCAGTGGGAGTGTATAAGGCTCTGCCATCACTTTAAGAAGGGACACAGCAAATGTATTATGAATCCTCCCTTCCTGATTTTCCTGTGGCTCCTGTGTGATGGCGCTCAGGACGATCTGCCCCACAACCTTCCCTGGCACTAAGATCAGGTTGACAGGCCTGTAGTTATCCAGATCCTCCTTCTTGTAGGTGGGCACCACTCTGACAAACCTTCAGTCTTCTGGGACCTCTTCAGTTAGACAGGACTTTTGATAGTCATCGCTGTGGTGAAACGGTTGAGGAAAAGAGCAATGACTTGCTTTTTTCGTTGCCCCTCTCCTGTGAGTGCTGCACGGTTTGCAGAGGGTTATCAAGGTCTCTCTCCTGCTCAGGACCTGGGGGCAGTTCTCCAGTGCCCCTGAGCAGTTTCCCAGAGTAAGAAGCCTCAGCCCCAGGTCGCACTGATCCTGCCCTTTCATCTCGAAGCTGCCGATCACGAGGCCACTTCAAGCAGGAGCAGGGCAGCGGTGACAGCCATGGAGGCACCCCGGTCCCCCCATCCACCCCGCCCCACCGTAACCCTAGCTGTTATGAATCACTCCAACATCTGCGAGTCATTACAAATGCTAAAGAAGCAGCCATGTGCCAGGGAGGTGCCCTATTAGCTTGTAACATGCTCGGGATGAGCTGGAGGCAATCAGTTGGAACCAATTTCTCCCAAGTCAATCGGGAAACTACAGCAAGTTGGGGAAGGGGATGAGAGCCTGGACTCAGGGCCTTTCTCTGAAATAACCGGTTATACTGGGCAAGGCTGCTTTGCTAAGCTGGGGACCTATCTCCTCTCCAAACCCAGCAACTGAACTACAGGGAATTCAAGCTATTTGCAGTCTTCTGCATCGACAAACAATAACAAAAAAAGGAGGGGGACCATGAACAGCTTCCCAGCGGGACCAGCAAGCTCCTAACAGAGTGACAGAGCCCCTTACCCAGCTGGGAACAGCACAGCCTCACTTCTCCCCTGGGCTCAGTTTACAATCACCAGACAGATGTACTGAACTCGTAGACAGTGAATAAATCAAAGTGCTGCAGCGAAGCAATTGCCTCTTCTGTTTTCTCCCCTGCACGTTGCCACTGCTCTGCCGAGGTGAGCACCAGACTGGTGGCTGAGGAAGAGGACGGACTGATGCAACGTGGATGGCAGCCTCGTGCCTCGCAGCTCTCCCCAGGACTAAGCCTGACGTTAGCATCGCCTTTCCCCGTACCCTGCAATGGGGGTCATCTTGTTATTTTAGAGACCACCTTGTCCTGCCCCTGTATTACCCACTGGCTTAGCAAGAGCCTTCCCTCCTCAATGCTGCCATTTTGCCACTTTCAGACGCACACAAAGCAAGGCTGGTTTGAGATGGGGCAGACTGGTCTCTGAGGCTGGAGCCACTCACGCTGGCAGCTTTCTCTTCCCATGCATTCTGCTCCGCAGCCCCCACCTATGTGCCCCAGGCTTGGGCAGCTCCCTGCATCCCTGCTGCCATGCTTGTGAGGAACAGCGCAGCCACAGGAAACACTGTTTGCTTCATTAACAAAACCACCTAATTAAGTCCATGTGGAGAGAAAGCAAGAGAGGCATTTCAGTTTTTCCTCAGTATTGACTGTTTCCCCTTGGGCACAGCAATCCAGTGAGTTTATTTCCTCCTCTCACCTTACGCACAGGACATCGCTCCACTGACCCTCCTCCAAACTCGCTGCTGTTCGAGAGCTTCCCTAATGAAGCAGCATAGCTGCACCATAAGGGACTAATTAGAAAAGAAAATTCCAGTCTCCAAGTGCTACCACTGACCTCCCATGCAGCGAGATTTCAGCACGCCTGCAGGGCGGCATCCCTCCTCTTGGATCTTTGCAACTGCTCCGAGTCCTGAGAAAATAAACTACATGCCTGAAATCCCAAATTTCTGGGATTATTCAAAGAGAGAACCATTCTCTGCAGAGCTGAGAGCTCAGTGCCTTTTCCATAAGTTACCTTGATACTTTTAACCCAGGTTTGGAGGGACCAGCCACCCTGAGCTTTCAGCCAGATGCTCCCTGCAGCATCCGGAGGGACCCTGGGGTTCCGCGCTGACCAGGGCACTTGCCCCAGCATAAGCAGCACCACCAATATGGGGTCCACAGTTAAAGACCATTTCCCTTAGTGCTGTCCCTGGAGCCCAGCACCAGGTAGTAACGCAGCACTGGTCCGCAGGAGCACAGACCGAGTGGGACGGGCACGTCACACCAGGATGCAGCTGTAGCCAGCGGAAAGCAAGGAGGGGTCGGCGGGGGCCAGGAGACAGGTTGTAGCACCCACCATGGGGCAGAACCCCCACCCTCGTCATTGCATGTTATGCTATGTCATAGAGCAAGATACAGGTCGATGAAATATAAATACAGGCACAATATAAACTTTAATGACGTTAATTTGGAATAAACCCACTGTAAGGTAGAACACATAGCTGTGGAACAGATACGCAGCCTTCTCCCCCAAGGTCACACGCCGCAGCATGTGAAGCTGCACTCGATTTCACTGCTTGCAGCAGCGGCTGGGAAAATTTATACTCTTGTGCAGTTTTGACCTAGAATCCACATCCTTTTGGGGTTTTTCCTTCAGTCAACAGTCGGCCTGGAGTCCCCCAACCCACTTCATACACACCAAAATGCACTACAGCTGCACACCAAGGGCAGCTCGCTGTGGTGTGGGTACGTATGCACACATGCAACACCTGGAGATGGACATCCCTCTTACTACTTGGCAAGCGACCACACTTTTCCCAGCTAGGAGTTGGGTAAAGAAAGATCACACGCAGTTACACGCTCCTGGTGCTGAAGGACATCAGCTCTGAGAACTTCCCTGTCCATCCTGGAGGAGGCAGAAGCAGGGCTGTCACATGGGTCAGAACAAATGGCTGCAAACAAGCCTTTGCACCTGTTACTTTACATATGCGCATATTAAAAAGGGAATATGTACATATAAGATATTATATACACACATATTAAAGGAATAAAACATATATATATATATGTATAAAAGGAAAAAAGTTCCAGGAAAATCACGCTTCTTTGTTTGTAGCTGACATCACAAATTCTACCGTGAAATTATCCCAAGATTAAAAAAATAAATAAATAAATTTGAAATGTTTAGCTGTAATAACATTAAACCAAAGTGCCCTACAAAAAACTGTTCTTACTCCTCTGATACCTTAGGTAGTTAATCAAGACTATAAAAGTGGTGACCTGAATTAAGACAACATGTCAGTTAATGTAATTATAGGACAATTACACAGATCCATTATTTTGCAGCGTTCAGCAAGGAGCCAGAAGCACATCTGCAGACAGCAGGCGCCAGGCACAGAGGTGGCTCATGCTGGAGGCCTGAGCACATCTCCAAGCCCTGCATTCTCCATGGATCGCACACCTTATTTGCAAGATAAAACATTGTCACACACTGAAATTATTACCAAAACATGTCTCTAGGGTATCAGACAGGTAATGAAAAAGTTGTAGAGCTCCAGCTCGGAATCAAAAGGCCTACTGAAGAAATTAAAAAGGAAAACAACACTGAGTTTATTCCTTAAGGCATGGCATTTCCAGGATTACTTTTATTTTTTAAATGCAGGGTGAAAAAAAAATTCTCTTTTTTTTGTTTTAAATACAGGAAATTTTGTACAGCATTTCTGAGAGAAGTTCATGATGGTTTGCTCTCAATGGTAAAAAGATCTTCCCTACATTAAAAAAAAAAAAAATAAAAAAATCACATAATTTAACAGTCTAAAGACGACCTGCTTGTGCTTTGCAGTTGATTAAAAATACGGGCACACGCTACTGCGATATGTCAACCCAGAAACAGAGGTACAACATAAAAATACATAATGCATTTTAGAAGTTACCTGATGTTCACAGCATCTTTATATTGGCATAGAATTCTCCATTGACTGAAGGAGCCAGGGAGGGGAAAAAAGTTAAAAAGCATGTTTCACACAACTCATACATTTGATTTTTAAAAGACTTTATAAAAGTTACAGGGGCAAAAATACAGTCACGTCACTGGAATCCCCTCGTCCTTGCTTCACTGCATGTTGGAGCTGCGCATTTTCTGTGTCAGTACCAAATCTAGCACCTTATCCTATGTAACATGAATGTTTGTTACATGGCACACACAAACAAACTGCATACAAAAAAGTTTTACCATAAAAATGAAGATATTTATTCAAGAAGTACAAATTTGATGGTACCAGCCATCTTTGAAAGCCATTACCATGAGGCAGAGAGGACACAAACCGAAGTCTCTTGCTCAGAGCATATGAAAGCAAGTGTCTTACAAATTGCCAGCTAATGCAGTCATTTCAATCATTGCTCAAAAGCCACCTCCACTTTCTAAACATTCCCTGGACTTAACAGAGGCACAAATAGGGTTTTCAATGCAAGACCAGTTAGTTATTTTTAATAAAGCAATCCGCTAAAATTTATTTTCTTTTAAAATTTTCTTAAATTGTCTCCAACCTTTGACTGGACTCAAATTTCCTAAAGAGAAAAGGGACTTGAGAACGAGCAGGTGCAGAATTTTTGGAGCTCAAGATGAACTAAAAGTTTTAAGGCAGGAGTCAGGATTTTAAGTTCTCTATTTGCCCCATGGCTCTGATCAAATGATCTGTAAAATATACAAATGCAGAGTTCTACTGGATAAATACCCAACAAGCGGTCCTGCTTGGAGGGCAGGAACATACTTTTTCACGGAGAGTCCAGTGGACACGTTTATTCAAAGTCTCAAAGTCCACGGTGAGAAGCCCGCTGGTTACGTCTCATCTTCCAAACATTTGACTTTTGTAGGCTCAGTGGCATTTATGTCCCTTGGAAGGAGAGCTATAGCTCCACCTCCTATGAACAAGAACAACACACACGCAGCTAGGGAGTATCTAAGCGGATGAAATATGGAAGAGGAGAGCCATTTGCAGAACAGAGCAATCAAAAACACTTTATGAAAAGGAAAGTCTCAAAGCAGGCAGACTCGTATATACAGCCATTAACTAACAGAAGTGTTTGTAGCTGCAGATAGAATAGTGGGACATTCATCTTCTTTGGGAGAAGACAGAAGCACGATTGCCGGAAAGTTTAACTCCAAGGCTTCCTAGCTGAGTTAACTTGCAAGGCAGACCACCAACATCTAGTGGGTTTGAAGCAATTTCCCCCCCCCCCCCCCCCCCCCCCAAGAAAGTTGCAGAGCAGACAAAGCTCATCCCCCCACCCAAAGCAAGTCAGCAAAAATGCCTTTCTCAAATACCGCTACATCCTACTCCAGGAAAGCGCAAGCTGTCCAAGAGCTGCCAGCCCAGCCATCATCCCAGAGGGAGTCAGAATTACAGGGGAAGTGGTGAAGGGCAAAGGAAAAAAAAAAGCCCCGTTTTCTAACTGAGACTACTTTCATTTCAACATAACAGGAGCTGAGCAGCGTAGTGAGAAAGCCAACAAATTTTTTTTCTTTTTTTTAAATGTAAACATTCTCTGCATAAGGTGCAGGGTGTTGGATGTATGTACAGTAACATAGAAAAGAGTCTGTAAAATATAGATCAACATACAGAACTGTAGCTACCACTTATGCTTCTGAAGAAGATAGAAATGGAGAAACATACAGCATTCAATTCGTCAACACTTACACAGCAAAAATGCTTTCAAAGCTCCATGGCTAAAAGCATCCCACCACTGTAACAAAAAAAATTTTTAATAGTTTTTAAAAAGTTTTTACATTATTTACTAACAATGGATATATATGCAGAAGCATGTCATACTACAGCAATATTTTATCAATTGACCATCTGCTTTACCAAAGGTTATGCACATTGCCACGTGTTGCCTTGTTGCTCTAATGAACCCCTTTCCTCTCCTCCCCAAAGCAACTTAGGAACTTTCTGTGAAAGGCAAAGAGGAGATGGGTTTTGTTTGCTTGCTCCTGGGTGAGGTTTTGTGTTGTAGTTACTACGGCTTTTAGCATTGGGGTGTCTATTAAAGAACCCAGCTTACTACACTGCTGACTTGCATTTAGTTTTCCAAGGTATTTCCCAGATCCAGAGGAGCAAAGACTTTCAGAAAACTATAAAAAAAGATCTCGCAGTGCCACTATTCCAAGCTGTATTTTCTGTGGAGGACACCGATAAAACTGCGATGCACCGAGAGCCAAGGCAGTCAATGAAACTTTTGGGAGCTGGATGCTCTGAAGGAGCAGCTGTCACTTGCTTGTGGAAGATGACCCTGAGCATCCTTCTGTAGCACACCAAGCAACGTCTCTACAGTACCTGCAGCTTTTCTGGAGATCTCTTGCCCCAGCAGACTATGTGTGTTCATGCCTCTCTGCCCTTCAAGCTGTTCAGGAGTGTGAACTTTCACTAGGTTATTACTTCTGGGTCAGGCAGAAGCAACAATAAAGAGTATAAAAATCTGAATCACATCGAACAGACCTGTCACTAACATGGTAAAAAATGTTACCTACTGGCATCAGTTTATAGCCAGAGCTAATCAGGAATGACACAAAGGACAGATGGCTCTAACAAAAAAAAAAAAAAGAAAATCCTTTTACTCCTTACTTGTCTGTACTTAGCACTGCAGTTCATGGCTGCATGCATTAAAAAAACCCTGTTGCATTGCGCCAGTTATACCCAAGACACCACACAGTGCAGGGCAGCACACCAACCGGCACGGCAACACGCTGCCAGCAGCGCTGAGCTGCAAGCTCAACACACACTCCATGCTGCAAAATAAAGATGCAGACACCAGCGTGCTTCTGTCCATCCTCCCTGGAAGCAGCCACTGGTGTCCACAACGCAGACCTGCACCAGTCCTCCTCACCAGGGCTGCCAGCTAAACGAGGGTTTAGTACTTGGTTAGTCTCACTTCAGCCATGCCTGCCTGGCTCTGCAATTAAATGAGCCTCCCCCCACCCCCACCTCCAGGCACGGGGGGAGCCCTGCTCTGCCCCAAGGACCCACGGGAGCCCCACGGGAGCCCCCTGCACCGGCATCTGCACTGAAGCCCACCTTGTAGGACAAAGACAAGGCATTTCAGAGTCAGAAATGACTGGTCTCTCAATGTATATTGCAACTGCTAGTTATGTACATGGGATATGTTAGTCAACATGCTGTTGTATCCCTGTACGCCTTCACTGCTGGTATTTTTTTAATATATATATTCTAATATTTTTTTTGAAACTTGGAATTCTTTCCTAACACAAATCTTGTAAAATTTGTTTCCATCAGGGTATGTGCTTGGTATATCTGTCATTGGTTGAAGAATAAGTTGAAAAGTCTCCACTTTCAGCTATAAAAGCATTTTACCATTGATTTTTTTCTTTTCAGTTTTAGGTATGTGCTTAAGTGACAAGAGGGAAACTATTAGAGAAAACAGTATTTTCATGAATCAGTTCTCTGTTCTACTCAGAGCCCACTCACAACATGGCCTTCAGATCATCACCCTCCTCCCTGACGCACAAGCAATTAATGTAAGACATGGTCATCTACAACGGCATAATAAAACTGAACCTTTTCCAACTAAGACAGGGGAGAGGGAAAAGGAGTTCTCCCAGACCCTACACTGTAATCTCAAAAACAGCACATGGTGACAATTGCCTGAATGAAAATAGAAAAAAAAAAATCAACAAAATGTATCCTCAAAAAAAAAAAAAAAAGTAGTGTTTTAGTGTTCACTGTTACAGAACTGTTACTCTGGTTTATTCCTCCCTTAATCTATCACGATACACACACACACACCCCTTCCAGAAGCGACTGCACGGAAACGTTACCGTAAAGACCATTTACACAGAGATGTAAGTTAGGTCTTATGAGACAAATAGTGTCTTCCTGGCATGAAACATTTTTTACCCAGTGAAAATCCAAGAGATTTTTTGAGTTGTTTATATATCAAATATTTTTTTCCCCTCTGGAATGCAAAAGATCTGGCTGCAAAAACCCAGTATAGTAATTCACATTTGTCTTTAAAAAAAAGCCTTCACAATAGAAAATTTTTGTTACAGATTAGTATTTATCAGCTTTGATTTCATCTTTAACAAGGAAAAAAAAAAGAAAAAAGAAACCCAAGTCACTTTGGTGTATATGAGAACAGGGAGTTAAATTTCCTTCACACAGCTCTGCCACTGCACTTCAGTCATCCTGCACCAAACTGGGGCTAAAGGAGCTGCATTAAGCCTACAGTTTTCCAGCAACACGGGGACCAAAAAGAAAGCTATACTCATTTGGGGTAGGGTGGGAAATGCATATAGAATGTGGATCTGTTTTCCATCCATCAATGTAAATTCTGTGCCTGCTTCCACCTGCTGGGAAAGACACATGATGTTGTACAGGTGACCTCTGATCCTTCCAGCTCTATGCCGATGCTCACGGAGCAAGAATTCACTTTGAGTCCGAGAAACTGAGTTCTATACAATTCATGAAGGAGCAAAATTAACGAGTTTAAAACTGTCAGTGTAACCCACCAGTTTCACTAGCAGACAAGACACACCTGGGACAGCTGTAGCTTTAGACCAATGATTCAGAGAGGGAAGACAGAAACCAATAAAAATATGCTATTCATACCCGAGTAGCACATTCGATTTTGGAAGAAGTCGTTTCAATGATGGCTGAAAACCCAAGCAAATTAGAAATCAAGTTTAAAAGGAACAGGGCATTTGATCTCAACCAAAGGCATTACCAGTCAGGGGTGCGGAGCAGCCAGAGAGCATCTCTAACTGAGGGAACAAGCAATTAGATTTTTGGCCCAAAATACAATGATTCAGATTTCTGAGGCTACCAAAGGATTTGTCATTTGCTGAACGGGCTCCTCTTACATTCTGAAGGGAAAGCACCGGCTGCGAAACACTGCCGTCACGCTCTGGGCTGCAGGCGCGTGGTGGTGAAGAAACCTCCAGTTGCCCTGGCTGGAGAGTCATCAGAGCTACAAGACCGGCTGCTGCTTCAAGTGACACTCACACAAGAAGCTGAAAACCATGTGCTACTGTGTCCTCCTTACCATCTTCCATGCTTTGTGCCCTCCAGGAACTGAGCAGGGGAAGTTGCAATCCGTTGCATCTGGGTGCAACTGCAGTTTAACCCGGACCTATTACACCAGTGCCAACTGACAACGGGGATGCACCTAAACTTGAGCTCACCTTAGCTAGCCTGATCAAAGCCCGTTCTAATGATCTGAGTGATATACAGTATCCAGCAGGCAAGTACTCAGGTGCCAGTCAGCCAGTAAACTTCAGGCTAAGTCAGTCTTGTGGCCAGTAAGTTTACAGTACAGTACGTGAGAGTATACATTGACTAAGTTATTGCCTAAGGCTCCAGCGGGCTGCACTCCCAGCTCGGGAGCCAGCCGTGGCACAGGACTGTGTTGCCATCTTGGAATGTACAATTGCTTGGTCTGAGCATCACCAGGAGGTGCGCACGTGGGACAGAGATGGAGCCCCTCGCCCAGCTCCGCTGCCTGGGGCTGGCTGTGCCTTGGCAAAGCATTTGCGTTAGGTCAAACCAGGAAGGATCCCCGCAAACAGCGCAGGACCCACCCAGAGCAGCTGCGATTCTTGCATGAACTGTACGTGGTGCTGATATGAAATTTTATAAACTGACTAGTTTTTAGTAATTTTTTTTTTTTTTTTTAATAAAAGTGCTCTCTGTTGCTCTGGCTCTATAGATCAGGACACCACCTACAGTTTCAAGAATCATTACGTATTTGTATTGTTTAAGTGAACAATCATCTTTTCCCTCCCTCTTTGTACCTCCTCCCTTTTTCCTTCCCCTTCCTTCCTTTGCCCTTGCCCTGTGCTGTTTGCTGTTGTGTTAAATACGAGATCAGGCAACCCCCAAAGGCCAGTTTACATTTTTATGTTTTGTTTTTGCAGATCTCCATCACAGATGGAATTTTTGCTGGTCATTTCTTGGAACCAATCCATTAGCAGGACAACCCAAAAGAAGAGAGGGCAGTGAAAACAAACCCCATGACAGAGACGGAGGAAAGAAGAATCGATAAACAAGCAGAAATCAGTTTTCCACTGGGGTGGGATTTGCTAAGGGCTGGCTCACGATGACTTGCACCACGTAGTCCTTTGGGATTTTCAGCTCCTCCAGTTTCATTTTGTCTGCCAGCGGCCTGCCCGAGAAGAACCAGCGCTGGCTGCCTGGCTCCACTCCCTCCACCGCATGCAGCCGTCTCTTCATGTGGTACACCGTGTCCATGCTGCGGACCATGAGTTTGAGGTCTTTGCCTGTGGACAGGCGCAAACGAAGCTGGCATTCATGCCCTGAATTGGGTGGGGGATCAGGAATATCCAGAGTCTCCAGGTCGCCCTTCTCCTCTATCATGTTGATAGGTGGGGCGAGGCAGTAGACGGGAAGCTGGTACCGGTTGCCCAGTTCATCGTAACACTCTGTAAGAGCACCTTTAGGAGATAAGAGGGGAAAAAATGAGTATGCATGCATTTTATGTTTAACATTCAAGGGGTCATGCTCGGAAGCATTTATCCTGCTGTTAAAGTATCCCAGTGATGAGGTCCAAATTCAGCTTTTAAAGGACTGATACAAAATTCTCAAGTTTTCATTAAAAATTGCTTCACCTTGTTTTTGTATGGAAACCTGGGGTAGAGTTAAAAGCACCCCCTAAAGCGAAACGCAGCCCTCCCTCCAGATAAACCGGGATAAACTTCAAAAGCAGCTGGAAAAGAGATGAGGGAGAAGGATGTTCTCCCCACGGGTCATTTAGAAGAGGAATATTTCTCCAGTAGCACAGCCTGAGGATCAGAGCACACACGCACCCCGAAAACGCTACTTGGATGAATTCCATGATCCTGAACCTGAGCTGTGAAAAGGCAAAATAGCAAAGACCAAAGGCAAAAGACCACTGTCAAAGGAAGATTTTGTAACTTCTCAAACATTCAAAAGTTGCTGAAATGGTTTCATATAGGACTCATGTTTTAGCGAGCACTGCCAGAACAAACAAACATGACCACCCAAGTCAGACAACTCTGTGGCTCCGCACGGAGCACGGTGTCGCCACCAGCACGCCACCCAGCACATACTTTGTATTTGCACAGCATCTCTAACTCCCACATTCAGAGCTCTGAAGTTTCAGGAGTGATTTTTTATTTCCCTAGACTCCCGGGAGGTTGTTTAGAATAATCTGGGTGCCCAGTTAAAGATGGCTGGGCAGTGATTCCTTCTCACCAAAATGGTACAACGCGCACAGAACAGCTCAAGGTTTGTAACACTTACCGAAGGAACAAATACAAGTTGACTTTTTCCACAGTATGAGACACGCTTTATAAAGAAAATTCAAGAACTACCCCGGAAAAGCAGCAGCACATTTTTCTTAATGTTTTTAGAATTGAAGTGGGAGACGGATGAAAGCAGAGCCCTGCTGCCTACAGCACACGTCACCTCTTGCAGCAAGCCAGGCAACAGAGATGCTGAGGAAGCTGCATCCTAAATTGCAGCAGAAATTCCTTCTCACTGGGAGATAAAAACCCTCAGATATTCACTCCAAGCGAACGTTTCTCCCGTTTTGAATTTACCTGCTGTAACAAATTTCCACAATTTTGCCCCTAGAGGGGGCACACTCACTTGCAAGATTACCCATCCTTTTGTAGTTGGAAATGTTTGAAGAGGAGCCAAGTCCTTGAGCTACAGAATATTTAAAAAAACTCTTTGACTCGGCAGTTCTGCACACAACACCCAACGGCTCCTTGTTAGAAACTAAGGGCGTTTTTTTTTTTTTCTTGGAGGTTTTTTCCATGCTGACAGTGAGTGGTCTTAAACTTTGCTATTTGATCAGCAAAACTACTGCTATATAAAATTATAACTTGGGGATATACTGTGTCACTCAGCCCACTATGACAGCAGCATACTGAGCTGGAAATCATCTTTCTTTTAATCAGAAGCGCCCCCCCCCCCCCCCCTTTTTTTTTTTTAAGGATAGTTTTTGTTGAAAACACACAGAGAAAATCTTTGGCTAAAGATCAATGGTTTAGACGCAGCTGCTTTTGGAGGCTTTTCTGTTTGTACAGGTAGCACCAAGGCAGCTACGCCCCGAGATTTATTGAAAAAACAAAACAAAAAAAGGAAATCCAGAGAAATTTAGTTATAGCACTCATTACAGTCTTGTATCATTTACGAATCTCAGAGAAAAACAAGTACTTTATGATTTACAGACTAAAGTCTGAAGTTCCCATACTTCAGTTCTGGTTTTACAACGTTCATTTCATTCTGCACGCCTGATCTATTTAGTAAATGTCACAGTTCTAAATTCTGGATCAAAGTTCATAGAAACAAGAAGATGCAGCTTGCTGGAAAGAAATAAAAAAATACCCAAACTTCAACACCCTTTAAATTTAGCTAGAGCAGTTAAACCTGTACCTTTCTTTAAAGCCATCTATCTCAAAAAGAGTGCTCCTACTTTAGGACAGAATATCAAAGAGTTAATTTTAAATACCATGGGGTAAGCTAGCTAAGGAATTTCTTCATCATTTATATTCTTGCCCAGCTGAACTAACATCAAGGTCAAAGCATATGCTATAAACACCAGAATGCTTAATCATAATCAGATAAGCAATATTAAAAATATCCTCTGAAGCAGCAGCTAACTCGGAGGTCTGTCTTATTAAAAAAGTAACAAAAGACACAGTAGAGGAAACCTCTTGCCAATAAAAACCGCATAGTCCCATCCCAGGCTGAGAAACTGTTTACAACAAATTGTTAATGTAACAACAGGTTACCATAAACCTCACTGGTTGGTAATCCCGTTCTCCCACTCATGCTGGTAAAAACATCCCGAAGACTCCCAAGTCCTATTACCTACCACTCAATGGCTGTCAAGCCTGAATGTATTGATTAAAGCACAGATGGTGACTTTTGTGAGCAGAAGAGACTTTACGATGGCACTACCTCCTTACCAGCACATGGCACCTGCAGAAGGCCAAGCCAGAGCTCCAAGGAGCAGATGAGAAGGTGTTGGTCCTTGCCTCCAAGGAGACGTGGAGCTGCGCACACACAGCCCGGTCCTCTTCAGCCAGGTAATTCCTGAGGGGCTTTACGAGGCTTTTGGTTAAGTGATCTTTGGAGAGCATCAGGCTCTGCTACAACCTCCAAGATGTAAATGCCAACAAAGTCAAAGGCAGAAGAATGTTAAGGGGTCTCATGTTGGTTGGAGTTCAAAATGAAACGATGACTGAACGTCTTAACTAGAAGACGTGGTGAGTCTGGAGGTATTTTAAGTGATTCCCTTATCGGAGAGGAAGAGAGAAAGTGGTTGAATTACCCACAGCCACCACAGCAAGGCCTATCTCACCAGCCAGATGGCAGCTCTTCACAGAGGCACTCGCTGCAGCGTCCCTTATGCAGTGCGCAAAGCATGCGGGAAATTAAACATCCAAACTACAAAACCCTTCGTAATTTTGCTGTTATAATTGAAAAGCATGTTTCTGATTCTTCCTGCAAGGTACATCAGCTCGGGCCACACAAGCTATTTAGCAGAAAGGTACACAAAAGGAATGTCAAGCTTTTATGAGAAAACACAGAGGGGGAAAAAAAGGAAAAAAAAAAATTTTTTTTTTTAGGTTCCTCTGTTACCTCGGCAACCAGGGTCCTTCACCAGCCAGTTACAGCATAGGAAGGATGCAGCCTCTCTTAAACCAGCAAAGGAAAAAGCAACACAAAAGAGAGGTTTTGCAGTTCAGGCAGGCAGCCCTGCAGCCGCCCCTGCCAGCACGTGCTCTGCAGCGGGCAGGGTGCCCCATGCTGCACGGGGACAGCCACCCTGCAGCCCCACTCCAACAGGTTCTCCCTTCCCTGCCGCCCCTTCCTTCCCCAGATCCTGCAGCTGGACACCACATCAGGCAACCAGACCAAGTTCAGGTGACAAAGTCTAGAGGGTGAGTCGGTACTTCGAATTTTCGCTGCTGGATCATACAAAGAAACCATGCAAAAGGAGCAGATTTCAGGAAGAAAGCAGCAGAGAGGATGGGCGGCACGCATGCAGGTCTAGGTGGAAGGCTCTGTACTGGACATGAAAGATCAAGATGTTTTAAGATCTTACAACAATATTGAGGAGAGGACAAGTTAAGCTTATCAACACTTCATATACTTGAGTATTCTTTGTGTATTTAAATACTCCTCTAGATGTTGACATAGCTTTAACAAACTCGGATGCAAAAAATCCTGGCAGACGTATGAGAACTGCCTTTGAGGAAAGTCAATGGCAGAACCAACCAACAAACCAATCTACCCACCCCAAATCCTAATCCTCTCCAACTTCCTATCATTCAGAATTAAGGTGCCATGGCATGTCATCTAAGGAGTGCTTTGAGGATCTCGTTGACTGACTCATTATTCTGAAAATTTCCCAGTTAAAAAAGACTTACACTGTCAAGCAAGCTCTAGAATCATTCAGCATCGATGCTGCAACAGTTACGGAGTTAATTTTATAGGCTTGATTCAAGTCAGACAGAACAGATAATACAATGCTAGAACCACAGCAGATTGAATTATTTTAGTATTTCAAAAGCAACATCAGCCTAGAGACTGAGGAATTCTGGAAGGAGCTGCAAGGCAGAGCTTCTCGTTGGTTGTTATCCAGGTAGGAGACAGCTTGAGACTCTTGGGTGGGAAAATAAGCAGATGTGATCATCAAGCATAAGGAATTGGAACACTTTGAAATGAATTGCCTTGCAGGCCATAAAAACTTTGTTTTGCTAAGATTATTAGGATGAAGCTATTTCTCTGGATTGGTAAGGGAAAAGACTGAAAAAGGACTGGCTGAGACACTGCTTCCACCCCTAGCTAGTTCAGAGTTTGGACTTACCTGTCCTTCTGCACATGAAAGGACTAACAATTTAAGAGACCTAAATGACAAGGAGGTAAAACTTTCGCACAAGTTATTGAAGTCAGGCATACATGACCACACTCATCTAAGAACATAAAACGTTAATGCATTTTCATGGCATTTGGATATTTCTTTAAAGGTGCATACCACTCTCTCTGCAGGAAAAAGCAGAAAATTTCCTGTTTTCTGTTCACGATGTGCCTTTTACTCTTTAAGATTTTGAGCAGTTTTGAGGAGGATTGCTTAGAAACACCCAAAACTTAAGGACTGAGCAGATTTCCATCTCTTCTTCCCTTCCCCCAGGACAGACTTGATGCAGCAAGAGAAATTAAAATGACACAAAACAAAACCTAGCATTGCAATGAGTCTAACTAATTTAAGGAGCTTAAGTGTCTGTGTATAACACATTTGCCCAAGGAACAGCTGCTTCATTTGTTTTTCTTACCGAAAAGCTCCATTCCAAACCCAAGCTGAGCCTGGATTGCTGAATAAATTGGCAGTAGTAGAGCTTTCACCTGTACCCTATTGGTTTGAATCCAATATAGGTCACTAATGCTTGAAATTCATTATGAGCATCAGAAACAAGTGGATCTTCTTCTGGGTCCTATGGTACAGCAGTTCCTAGAGAGCAATGACTGAAGCAGAAAAGCTGAACTATATCTTCATCTTTATTAGTCACTGGTTCCTGGTCACAGCTGGGAAACACAGGATCTTGTAAGAAAAAAACAAACGTGTACTGACGTCAATAACACGCAAGAGTGGTGAAGGGTTCAGTACGTGAACAGGGTTGAGACAAGCAAGTAAAAACACGCCGTGGTTTGTTCCAGCTCACCTACAACCATCACAAACTGGGAGGAGTTAATAGAAAAAAAAAAATCTCTTTCACATTAAACCCTGTATAACTTAATGACGACTGAAATGGCTTCATGCTGCAGTTTGTAACTGTAGCTCTCCCGTTTTCTGGAGGGCAATGCGTGGGAGTACTCGCGCAAGCCTGTGCCTTGCACCATGTATGGAGAACAATAAAGCGCCTATAATCATTAATGGTATGGATGAAGCACTTGATAATAAACCACGTATATAAACCCCCTCCCATGCTTCTCCCATACTAAACTTCCATGGGCTATGAAAATTTAAACTACCATAAAGCTACTGTACAAAGTCTTTATAAAAGGTACACGCTTGTCTCCTAAGCCACAGCACAACTGCTTACACAACACAGCTCTGCTCTCCTCTTCAGCCTCCCTTTTTAATGAAAAACTTACTCCAGGTCCTTAAAGGATGGGTTTTGTAGATAGTAAGTGTTAAGCGTTTAATAATTCTCATGTAAAATTCACTGAAAAACAACTCTTCCTTATGGGAACATTATCAGTCTGGCTCAATTCCACAAAGGAGAACATCTCCCAGAGCCAGCAGAGCCCAGTGCTTCAGGAGCTGCTTGGCACGTGGGGACCAGCTCGCTCCCACTTGCAGCAACTGGCACAAGACAGACTGGAATTGTGCTCAGTGCATTACAACAAGGGAAAGGAGAAAATTCAAATACTCTGCTACTGCCATTGTAATCCTTTCACACCGTTCTCTGGAAGGAGAACTACCTCGTAGCTGATTCACTGAATCAACTACTGCACTGCTCACACTCATCTCCATGCTTGGATGTTCTTCAGAAAACCCGGCTCACCCAGGCTCCAAGGTCGCTGATAAAATAACATACATTGAGCTGTCTGAAAAGGCTCTGCAGGGCAATAACCCGAGACATGCTTGAAGCAGAGGGCTGGACTACACAGACTCTTGAGGTCCCTTCCCAGCCAGAATGATCCTAACTAGCTGCTTTTACTGCAACAACGCTTTAAAGAGCAAATCTCAGAGTATCTCACTAAAGATCCCCCATGCGTATCTAAGCCATCCTGCTTCAAACTAAGCACACCTCGCCCTAGCGTGGGGCAGGTTTGTGAACCAAGCTGGCGGTCTCATGAGTAAACCCTTCTCAAAACCAGTTTTGCAACTCACGCCTGCATGCTGGCACAAGGGAGGAAAACCCAAACCGCTATCACCGAATCAGCAGCGCGTGGTACCTACAGAACGCAGAGGGCAGCAGCACTGCAGAGCACAAGGCTTGCACTCTAAGGTGGCATCGCCTGCACTCACCTGCCAAAGAAACTGAGATGCATCTGAACAGCAAAGCAAGACAAGGGCTTTGTGCAGCTCCTTCTGCACTAACCTGCTGCCTAACTGGGATGTGCCATCGTCACCCTGTCTGAGGTACGTCTCATCCATGTGTTCAACTGAAAACCAATCCACCTGCATGCCATCGCTACTGACGTTTGTCAAAAACCTTTTTTTTTTTTTTTGGTTTGGGCTGAATTTGGGGTTGGGGGCGGGGAAGGGAAGGGGTAGGGGTGTTTCTTTTGAGAAAGGCCTGGTGTAGATATGCAAGGTACATTGCTGGGTATGCCAGTCTGCTCCCTTTTATCATAGCGGAGCACCAGCATCAGTTAATTCATTAGTGTTAATTAACTAGGCTGAAGGTGAAAGATAATTAAGATTAACACAGTGTTCTGAAAGAAAGAAATTTCTGCACTAGTCACACAAGCCACTTTTCTTCAAATGTTAGCCACAGTCCGTAGGTGTGCAGCCCTTACTGTCCCCACTAGGCTGGAGCAGGGAGAGCAGGGCAGGGAGAGGAGAGAGATTAGCTGCCATGGGAGGAGAGACAGGTCGGGATAGAGAAAATCTGGGAAGGAGACAGCTTGTCTTGTGGGAAAGGAAGGCTCAGGGCCCTGAACCAATTCCCTCAAAATACCTGTTAAAAATCCTCACCAGTGCCAACAGCAGCGGCGGCATTCCTGTCAGAACGGGGATCTGCAGCCCCACCGTGCTCATCTGCTGGAGAACGAGGGGAAGCCAAGAAGAGGGGTCCTAAGCCAGAAAGCTCAGCACTTGACAGTGGTGTAACTTACAGAGCAGAGCTAATGCTTTCTTAATACAGTTTTACTAGGCTGTAGGTACCTGCGCTCTATGCAGTTCATTGGCTTTTCATCTGCTCTGGTTGTGGCAAACACCTGAGACACCCATCGGGCTGGTGCACGCCTGTAATCCAGACCATGACTACGGACTGCCAGTTACTGGGCCAGGATTATGAATAACAACTAAACAATGCAAGAAAATTGTGAATTTTAACCACAACCATGGCTTCACAGGCTGGTTAATCAGTCACCCAGTCATAGCATCCTTTATGACAAGTTTCCCCATCCCTTTCCTTGCAGGCTTTTGCCATACAAAGTCTTGAACAGACCGATTCATCAGTGAGTCGTTCTTTACCCAAATGAGGTTTGATAAACTCCATTACGTATTAGCGCTCAGCAGTTGTCATGTTAGCTATACCATATGTACTGCCACTTCTGCATCACTCTGTAAAACTTGGATCTAATACTGCAAGAAGGTAACAGCTTCCAAGAAACATTACATTGGGGTTCAAAGATGACAAGTCTTTTTACTAATGAAGCATTCATGTACTATTCTGCTTTGCATGTCATTAAAATAGATGCCTGTCTAGACAGGTTTCTTAGATAAAAAAAAAATTAAAATATCTGGTTGGTAAGAGTTTCTTTGTATACCCTCTTCATTCACATTTGCTGTTCTCCATTATCCATCATCTTAAAGGGAGTGGGGGCATTTGGAGGGGAAAAAAAAAAAAAAAAAAGCAAGCACAGTATTACAGTCGTCTGAGCTTGCATCAAGTTCCTCCATGGAGAGCTGATCTGGCAATATCTAAAGCGACCAGGTTATCTGTTCAGCGTGAGGATGCACAGAAGCTGAACTCAGATTTACAAAAGTTGTCACTGCTTTTGTTACCACTGATTTTTTAACTGGTCTGTTGTTCCTGTAAACCCAGAGCAAATACCTAGCACTCAACACCCAAAATCCTAGAACACACATGGTTAAAAATGGAAAACCAAATGGGAGATTAACAACTGATTGAGATTTTCCTTTTTCTTGCTAACTACAAAGACTTAGGCAGTTTTTCCTTTCTTTGGAGGTCAACAAAGCTTTTCCTCTGCTTTCCTAAAACTGACTTGTAAAAGTCTCCTGATGCAGAAGTCATGGATGTTTGACTACGATGTTGCAGAAAGGCCACCAGAAAACATCACGTACGTACAGGCTCTTGAGGTACAAATGCTTTATTCTTTTATAAAACAGGAGACAATGGCATTTGGACTGCAGAAGTTGTATTAATCCTAAACTAGACCTCTACTTTTATGAAGGCTCCATCATCCTACGAAAAACAACATGCTTTGTGAAGACTGTTTTTGATGTCCAGGAAAAAAAAAAAAGTCTTTGTCCATTATAGTCCATATAGGACTTTTTACATAGTAACCACACACAAAACATAACTATTCAGTCTCTCTTTTTTAATGTGACAAACTACTTTGGTATTTCCAGTTACTTCTGAAGACAAAGTAACTGCTATGCTATTTGCAATTTACTTCAAGAGGACTTTCCTTTAGCTAAGATCAGCAGGACACTAGCGAACAACACTGTGGACCACTACATCATCCAACAAATACACCACAGCCTGCTGCACTCCTTTCCAAATAAGACAAAAGGCAAAGATAACTTTACCTTCGCTTGAGACTACTCTCATTAAGTACAATTCACATGTCCTTAACTGCTTGTTCCACCTTGGACAGACCCTTGTAGCCACCTCACTGCAGCAACTCAAATTGCTCCATCTCCATTGCATGCCCACTGTCAGCACACTTTGAACCATCCCCTGTCCACCACAATGTCCACCCTGGGCAGCAAAACGGTATTTGAGACTTATTTTAATCTGAGCTCGAAATGGATATGGATGGAAATTCAGCCTGAGATAGCACTCTGATAGCTTCAGCTAACAGCAGCAGCAGGGGGAATATCTTAGACCGAACACAAAAGCAAATATTAACTTTTATGGAGTGTGAAGGAGTCCCACATCAGTTTGCAATGAGAAAAGGATGTGGAAAACTACTTTCTAAGCCTAAACAACAACTCTCCCCACAACCTACCTATATGCAACAGGGAATAGAAAGAAAGCACAGAATGACCAAAACAAAAACTTGCCATGTACCATTTTTCGCTTACTGCTCCCGAACTTCCCTATAACCCTGTGTTGACACTCGAAGACTTGTTAATGAGCATGGAAAATATTCATTTGCACGATCAGTCTCCAAGGATAACCAGCAGAAATGTTAAAGGCTGCAGGGAGGTCAAGCAAACTGAGACAATCCCACATGAGTACCCACATCCTAAAATAAAACTACAACACAAGGCTGTTTAAAAAGATGGGGGTGGAGGGGATTAAAGGTTACGGGAAAGATGTGAAGCAACAGAAGGCTGCAGCATAGCTTTATCCCATGTAACGTGCTCTTCACCTCCAAGATGCTGTTCCTTCAGTTACCTTATTTATAATTTTAAAAAAAAAAAAGAAAAAAAAATATTGATTAAGCATAAAGGTTGAAGAGTGCATGTTAGTCAGAGCTGCATCATGACCCAAACATGCACCTAGCAGGGATCCACACAGATGGCGAGAGCCCAGATAGGTTACAAACTCACGACCTTGCTGCAGCTATGACCTTCTACCAAAAACTTGCTGAATTGCTGCGGAACAAGTAAAGACAGCTCTGAGATTTCATTATTTCTGTATAATGGCTAATAGCCAAAACATGTACAGAAATGCACACTTTATTTTGTTGCAATTTTTCTTTGCAATAGTGCTACAAACCAAACCACTTACACTGTACTAGGCTCTCTGTTAGGCTCAGATGTGTATCAGCAAAAAAGCAAAGCCCACTCCACTTCTCAGTGATAACTGTCAGCAAAAAGCAATGGCCAGCTCTAGGTCCAAACTCACTCAGCCTCTTTCAAGTCATGATTTAGAAGTGCCTTATTGTTTCAACCTTTTCAAGTTGTACTATCACAGAGTACCTTAGCACCATGGAAAAAAACCTACTTTTCTTAGAAATTAGTATTTTTCCCCTTACTAGCAAACCCGGATTTCACCAGATGAAGCAGGTGTCTACCACATGCTTCGTTCAGGCACCGATGCACCCTTACCAGCCTGCTCAGTGCTGAAGATATTCAGGAGTTCCTCCTCCATTTCCAGAGGTGAATCTGTTCTGCAGCCTGTCCCGAAGCCCAGTGACAACTTGAAGTTACCATCCCAAGGTATGTAATGGAGGAGGTTGTGGAAGATTTAGAAGCACAAAAATAGCTCCTTTTGGCTCACTACGAGGCTAGCAAGTACCGACTGGGCTCTCTGTGACACAGCCCAGGCAGGACTTTCCTCAGCCACCGCCTGGCCCTAAAAAGTTGCGCTAGGGAGAAGCGACTCTGACACTTCTGATCATAACTGTCTTGCTTGGCTCCTGGAGAAAAATTGCCATCTTCCTGTTATTGAAATACCTGAAGCCAACACAGTGAAAGATGATAAATGTCATGGCCACAGTCAACTGGAGATCATGGAAGAGGAGCAGGATGCGTCCATGGGCAAGGAGCAAGCGAGACGCCCAAGGTCTGGCCGAGCCCCTTGTTTATCAATCTGAGGCACTGCTCTGAAGGACACCAATTCCTTCAGGAACACCAATTTTAGGGCAAAACACTCTGTATCAATTACAGAAGCAAGCAACACCACCTCTGAAGATCATCTTTGCACACTGAAGGCAGCATCTAAGGGTGTCTCATTGGCTTACACTGAACTTTTCAGTGAAAAATACATTTTAAACACTTCATGCTTCTTTTTCCTCATTTTACTAGCAGCAGCAAGGCAAATGAAAAAGACACCTAGTTTTGCCACTGAAAGTGGCCAGTGATGGAGTAAATGTCCACTCCTATGAAGGATCGAATAAACTAGACATGATGTCCTGACCAGTACCACATACCTGAGGAATATTATTCACTTAAATCAGACATACTCCTGTCTGGAACATCCATAACATGCAGATCAACAAGCAGTCTGCAGGTTCTTATATGAAGAATTCAAGATGTTCTTTTGTCTGGGTTTATTTAGGGTTTATTTTGAGCATTTAATGGTCACCATGTAGAGTCAGTCTTGGTTCATTGGGGGGTTTTTTTTGGTTGGTTTTTTTTTTCCTTAAAGGAGTTAGCTGCACTTTCCTGGTCACACATTAATGATTAAATAAAAAACAAATGCAATTCTGAAAACAGTTGTACAGCCATCCTCACCACACCAGAAAAGGCAAATTGAAACCAAAGACAGGAAACAGACGGGCATATGCTACCAGGGGAAGAGACTTGAGAACAGTCCAAGCAATTATGTTGACGAAATTCCTCAAAATACCTTTCAAAAAACAAGAGCAGAAGTTAAAAATATGTAAGGAAAACAACTGTGGGACGCAGCAGTAAGTGCGTTTTTATTTGAAGGGTTGATAGTTTCTAACCTGCACTTAGATATATAAATATTTCGGCCAGCCACAACTGCTTCACAACCTGATGATCTGAATCAATGCTCCATTTGAAGAAAACATGGAATTCCAGAGTCCCTCCGAAAGGATGTTGTGCACCTCTTAAAAATATTAATCACAGCAGAAATGCCAGAAAGCATCATCTTCATTGTAGCTTTGGACTGAAGAGGTTTTTGAGAAAAATCAGACTCTGTTTCAAGGTTAGGAGGAGCCCAGTGAAGCACAACAGCGTAACGTGTTCTTCACCAGCACCACACTGCAGGCAGTACGGCAGAGAGCTTGTACCATTCCTATGGGAAACACCCAACACACAAGCCAGCCGCCACAGAATCAAATGCATCCCAGTGCTGCAAGCACCTATAAGGGAATAAGGAAATTTAAGCAATTCCCAAACACGGATGGGTCTTCTCACCATCTTCCACAGTAGCCCTTTGCTTTAAGGCAGCACAAGGTGTGTTTTACATTGCGAACACATGTACTTAGTCCTCAGTGTCTGGGTAACAGCCCAAGTATCTCAGATTTAAGTGAATGGGAGGACAGAGTAAGAGATCCCACATAACAATCTGGAATTTTCAAGGGGATGGAAAAAAAAAAAAATCAAAATTATAAAAAGGAGTGCACCATTAGAATAAAAGCACCTCCAGCAGTGATAGGCTAACCCAATTCCAAAGATTATCTTTAATTGCCTCATTGATTAGCTATTGTCATTTCCCCCTATTCTCTACTCACAGATCTCTGTACTCAGCTTCCTACCACACGCTATGCACAGCAGTTGCAATGCAGAAAGAACACGAATATTGGCCAAACGTTAGCCTAGCTCTTATTTGCTTCCTTGAAAATGAGAGAAACACTAGCCCTGTGGAGCATCGCCTTGTAGGTGCTGCCGATGCAGCCTTCTCACACGGAATTGGCCAATTTCAAAATAATTTATCAGCATTTCTCTAATTTTCAGTCAGGGGATCTCTTGAACAGTTCAATTCTGTAAGAATTATTTCTCTAATGAAAAATACCATACCAAACACAAGGGTTTAATTCAGTTACAAGGTGCATGGTGCCAGCCTAGTGATGGATGATACTCCAAGCATCTCTACCTCTCACTTCTAACTACATCCCAGTGGAGCACAGCTGTCCCAAGATGCAGGGGCTGCACCCAGTGCTCTTCAGAAACCTGGAGTCACACCCAGTGCGGGCGTGGAAATGAATAACCCATGTAATAAAGTGATTCTTAACAGCACTATTATGTGGTAGATGAGTGCACTGCATTCTAAAACCACTACTGGTTTACATCTTTTTCTTTCTAAAACGCATGCAAGCCACTAGCTGTAAAAGTAAAGACCCTTCATAGATGGTCCCTTCCCACGAGATGTGAGGCTGGTGATGCACATATGTCTTTCTGAGCAGTAAAGCCATCCTAGCACTTACCTGACTCCCAGCTCCTGCTTCTTCATGCTGCTGTGATACTCACTGAGTCGTCCTGCTATAGGTGCTTGCAGCTGTCTTATAAACTGGATGGGAGAACTGATCCAATGTTGCGGCAAAGGACATTTTAAACCTAGAGATGCTCACTGACCCTGCTCAGCATCCTGCAGCTCCATCAAGAGATGTGCAGGGGCAACAAGAAGGTTGTGTAAAGGGAAGCAGGCAACCTGCTCATCTTGCTCTGCTTCTTAAAGCAATTCAGGATCCACAGCCCTGGTCAGTATTGGGAAGCCATCGCCACTTTACCAAATTGAGAATACATATTCTGCTTTCTTCCACGCTGTGCCTAATACCCAAAAGAAATGCTGAACAAACCCACATACTTCAAAGTCACTAGCTCTCAGTAATTCCCCTGCTAGTACACACACTCTGCCCTCCAAAGTGCCCACAGCTCTAAAGAACAGACCTGGCAAAGCAGGAGCCCCATCCTGCTATACAGCATTGCCCCTCTGCTCCCTTGCATACCTCCTCTGACTCAAGTGAACACAATCCAAGGAATTACATCAAATGAAAGAAATCAGCAACAGCTAGCTTTGCTATTTAGGAAAGCTCTTACCCCACTCCACATAAAAACAAGGGTTTATCTTCCTCAGTTTATTTTGTGCTTTATAGACAACTTCACAGTAACACACTGCTTTCAGTGGGTCCTTTTAGAGTAAAAACTGGAGCAAAGATAGGACAAAACATAGCTGAAAAGCAAAACCAACTGGCTTTAAGACTCCAAGTCAATGCAGGATGGGGTGATTTGCATTAACTCCTGGCCTCCCTTCCCTAGAAGGCTTTCAAGGGGGAAACAGGGAAAGTACTCAAAAAGCATAAGCATTCACAACCCCACTTAAACATAAAAATTGAATCAAAGGTCTCTCCAAAGCTTTCAACTCCCAGCTCTGAAGTGGTTACTATGAAATAAGGTGTTTCTACTGCACTATAGTCTATAAATAAACGTTGCAAACTTGCCCTTTTTCAGTGTGAAGGTAAACAAATGGATTGCTTTAAGCATCCAGGAACTGAAATAACGTGCTGTATTTTCAGCCAGGAAGAGCTGTTTTCTCACTCATATTTATAAACCTAATATCTCCTCCTTGAAGTTCCAGTTTAAAAAGAAAAATGCAGCCAAAGCTGCCAATTGTGCAAGTCATGTGATGAGGCTTTATGGACTTACACAGTGCTGTTAAACCAAGTGACAACAGAAACTAGTAAAAAAGAATGAGAAACAAGGCTGTAGAGAAAAGGTTTAAACATGTTGCAGTTTGCATCTACATTTGAATCCTTTTCCAAAGGACAGTAAAAGTTGAAGCAACTGGTGTAATAATTGACTTTTGTCTTCTTAAATTTCACATGAATCAAAAGCAACAATGAAACGATTCTCTTCCTTTTACCAGACAACTTGCTAGACCTTCTAAGCATCTGGCCAGTCGTCAGCTGCAACAGCCACAGAGCGAAGGGATGCTTCTTGATTTGAGTGTAACGTTTGATTTTGTGTAACGTTTGTAAGGACTTGGCACGTGCAGCAGCGCACCTGCCCTTCCCCAGCGCTGCATGTGCCTCCCTGGAAAAAGGCATTTCCCAAGAGTCAGAAGGCATCTTCCCAGGCATGCCAGTTCAATGACAAAGAAAACGCCAAGAATCACGTAGGTAAGAAACAGCAGAGGAGGAAGAGCCGCCACCTTGCTGGCTGCCTCCAAGCAGCCACCGAGAAGCGGGTTGGAGCAGGTTGAATTCAGTGGCTGAGCAGGGAGCACACAGCCTGGAGGCCACCAGTTGAAGATTCCTAATTTAGATGAAGTCTTCTAACGAAAAAGCAATTACTGTGCTTGAGCAGAAGTGAAACAGCCAGAGCATTTCAGAGATTTCTCATCAGCAGGAGGTACTTTCTGTGGACAGAGAGGGCAGAAGGAGCATACGCAAAGCTGCTCCATGAAATGGATTTTGAGGATGAGTTGTCTCCCCCACTGCTTCGCAGGAGCCCAGAGCAGGTGCTCATCCAGCAGTGGGACAGTAGCATTTCTTGTCAAGTTTGTCACGTCTTTGCATCACGTCCATGCTTCAGAGTGATGTGATGATGAGACTGCAACAACCAGAGCAGCCAAAACTTGAGAGGGGCACCACCAAAACTGGGGCTGCAGCTCCCACCTCCCTCTTCCAGAGTATCTATCGGTACCGCACACACACGGAGGCAGGAAGGTATTAAAACCAGTCTGGGTGCAGTCTTGTAAAAGCCAGACTCAATGTATTCACTAACCATTTTAGCAAAGATAAACCTGAGGGAACTTGACATCAACAACTTTTAAAAATAGACATTGATGTGTCGAAGAAAAACCAAAACACAAGCACTCTCCTAACGCACACTCACGTCCTCAGCACTAACAACAACTCGCCTGGTTCCTTGCAAGACACCAGCAATTTTGGGCTTTTAATTCCTTACTGTTGGTATTTTTTTTTACCCTAAGTAAAAACAAAACAGAGAAGCCTCCCCTCAAACTAAGAACTGCTTTCTACTGAGCAGAGTTTAGAACAAAACAAAAACACAAAACCCCCCAAAAATAAGAAGCAAAAAACCTAATAGCCTCAACTGTAAATTTTATGATGCTCACTACAGAAAGATTTTAGTTTCCTTAGCTTTTTACAGCCTATGTGCTTATCTCGGTACTACTGCTGATCATATTGACAGATACGCTTTGATAGTCAGACCTCCTAAAGCTTTCCTAACTCTGCTGAAATCTAAAATTAGACAGCCACAGTCACCAAATCCTTTCACTATCCTTTTAAAGAGACTTTAGAGAAACCTGAGCGAGCATTCTGTATCCCCACACAGTAACACATTGTTCAACATTTCACATGTGTGCAGACAATGTAATACATTATAGAAAAAATATTTTGTCAATGACAATTAAAAAGTCTCTTCAGACAAATGAGCTACTGAGAAAGCAATTCCTACAGCCTTAATCCCCTAGCAAAGGCTAAGCAATGGATACAGTAGTTGCAGGCAAGGGTGGGAGAAAAAAACCCATGGATCTTGCGGCTTAACAGGCAGCAGTTTACAGAAACAGATTCAATTTAAATGCTAAAGATGCCATGGCAAAGTTTACTGTACAGATTCATCACTACAACAGTTAAGTCCAATAAAGCCATCACACAAAAAGCAGTATAAAAATTAGAGTTCCACTTTTGGAGCTACTTATTTTATGGGAGACATACATTAAATGGTCAGTGTTAAACATCTACTATACAATTTTGTTGTAGGTATTTCTGAATTATTGTACAACGTTAAAGACTAACTCCTGAGAGCCTGTTGACTAATTTCTACTGCTTCCTCTTCTGTCTACATCTAGCAGCTCGCTTTTAGCAATTACATGTTTTGGGAGCCTGGAAAATCAGTATACGAGACGGATACGCAGGGCCCATTGCAGAAAGCTCATCTACAGTAGCATCCCACCACTGGCACTCACATGCAGCAATTCTCAGATGTCAACAAAGATCAAGCATGTGACATGAGGATCCTTAACATTCACAGAGAAACAGAGTTTGGGAAATATTCCTATTTAATAGGTAAAAAGCATCACATTAGATATATTTTCCAAAAGGTGATGGACAGTCTGCAACAGAATAAAATCTCTAATAAATTCAATTAGAGACCATGCCTCAAATTGTCTTAGAAAAAGTATGCCTGATTTCGCTTCTGGGTAGCACAAAGAATCCCTCTTCTGATATATGATCTGGTTTTAATACAGAACAGTTTGTATGCTGGTGATACATAACACCTTTGGTTAAATTATTACAAAGTGGCACAGCCACTAATGGCTGATACAGCCTTAAAATGACACTTTTGGGTCCTCTGGGATGTGGGTGCTAATTTCCCCTCTCCGGGACAGAGAACTGTCTGGTTTCTTTTCAATAAAAGCACTGAATGCTATTTTCATCCTCCCTTACTCTTTCTACAAGAACAAGCTACTGGGATCGCTCCTCCCTTTCCTCACTCCAAGTCACGTGCAACCTCAGGTGGTTTTGTTGTGCAAAGGACGGTCTGTACACCCTCCACTCTCCTTATAAGCAAGGATGAAGCTGGTTGGGATGACTAACAGTGATGGCATGTACGCTCAGCCTTCCCATCACTGTGGTCCTCAGCCCTGCAAGGAAGAAGAGGATAACTTTGCTTTTGGTTTGCCTCTACCACCAGTCCAGACTGTGTTTGCCATCCAGTCTCAAACACCGGGGAAAGCTGCTTTAGGCAAATCCCGTATTTCTTGCACCAGCATGATCTTGGTATATAAGCTTTTCATGAAACTACTGCAGAAAAGAAGTTACAGCAAGGCAAGATCTGTCAGCCTGAAATTTCCCTAAACATTAGAATAATGTCAGTGAGTATAGCATCAAAGTAACAGCATCCACTGAACAAAGTTAGTAAAACACCATCCTAAAAAGGTAACATATGAACAGTCTACCAGCACTAGGCAGCAAGAAAGCACACTGATGCCCATCATCAATAACCTGTGAGCCCGCCCAACACTTCTGAGCACAGGCACAGCTTTCATTTCCATAATTTTTCATTTCAATAATTCTTCCGATTTACTTCAAGACCAATGAGAGAAGGTGAAATACCACCTCCAGGCAGGGAGCAGAAGTTTCCCAACGCTCCCAGTGATTTACTTAAGCAGCATAAAAACCTCCTTGGGACTTCTCGCACGCTGAATGCAATCAATGCTAAAAGCAACACTGACATCCTGCCAAACACACCCGTGCTATGGGCTGCTCTCCTCTTTATCCAAAATCATACCATTCCATCAGCTTTAGCTATCATCTTCTCTCCCCCTCCACCTTGCACCCCCAAGGTCTTGATAGCTGGTATAAATAAAGAACAGCAGGTACATGAAGTGATGTAATGTCCTTTGAGACAGCGACAGTCTCTGAAACTCCAGTGCACACAAAGGGGAGGCAGCGCTCAGAAGGATGCAGGACTGCAGGCACAGCCATTAAAAGCTGCTCTTTAGTGCAGGGAAACATCAGGCCCAAAGGCAGCAAAACACAGTACGATGCATACAGGTCAAGGGGGGCGGGGGGGGGCAAGGAGTTTTTCTAGAATTAGGAATTTGTGTTTGGACTGGGGTGGGTGGGGTAAACAGTGGAGGTGAAGCATTCTTTCCTCTACACCATTGCTGCTGGCTTTGGTTTTTTTGGTTTGAGTTTTTTTATTATTATTATTACTGTTTTCTGTTCAATATTTCACCCGAAGGAGAAGAAAATGCTCTGCTCACAGCAAGAACCTTTCAGTAATTTCACCTACTTTTCACCAGCATTTAATACTCACATCCCTACTTTTGATGATCTCAAGTGTTACACACAGTGAATGCGATAGTTCTGCTTGCACACAAAGAGCCAGCGCTGCAAGACTGCTCGCTGCAAAAGCCTGCTGCGAGCTACAGGGGCTGTGTTTTAAGGCACAGAGAAGTTGACTGCTCCCAAGCACAAAGCCAGTCTTAGCAGAGAGGCCCTTTTATTGTTCAAACAGCATTAAAAGAGTTAAATCCAATATACTGGTAACAACGCTATAGCGGATTAAGTGTCCATCCTGAAATTTCAAAAGTCCACTTAACCCCAGACAGATTCCAATTAATATTAACTACTTTCAGGACAAGTTCAGCTCAACACTAACATTCGGTGCAGACCCTAATAAAATACCACATGCTCCAACATTTCCTTTTTGATAGCTGAGAAGTATGTAAAACTGTTCTTCATTAAATTTAAATGGACTCATTAATAAAATATTGAGGATGTGCTACTTTAAGACATCAGGAAAAAAAAAGTATAAATTGGCGATAACGTTATTTCTATTTTTAAATACATCCCACAGAGGCACCCAAGATAGATGAGAAGTGCTAAGCCCATCCCACAAGCTTATTTATTTATTTAATGCTTCTTACATGCTATTTTTAACCGCGGAAGACAGCAAAAGGCATCCATTAGAAAAATTACACTGGTTAGAGTCTTCCTCACACAGGTTAGACAAGTGAGGTATCTGGCTGAGCACAGCATTAAAAGATGTGAGTTTTTCCTCCCTTTCCTATAGGTTTCTGCAATAAAAAAAGCAATTTTATTTTTGCAGCATCAGCTAGGGCCAGAATCTGTATCTGCAAACCTCTGCCAGTCCTTACTCACTCCCCAGCCCCCTCTTCCCACTCCTCCACTTCCCGCAAGGTTTAATTTTATAATACACAGCTTGAATGCATACACAACATGCTTACCACACAGGGACAGTTAAAAATGGGGATCTATGGATTTGGTTTGGGTTTTTTAAGCCTCAGTTGTGCACAAAGAAAATAAATAGGAGGAAATGCCACAGTCTCACAGTATTGCATCATTTTGCAGAAGACCTCTTCCTCTGGGAGAGGAAAAAATTAGTTAGAAGTTTTCCATGTTTTCGATAGAGTTAAAGAAATTTATCTCAGTTGATGTTAGTTTTCCATAGGAATTCTTTGGTGAGCTAAGAAATCAAAGGAAGAACATCCCATCCTTGTCTGTCCCATCACAAATAGAAGTTTTCACGTACAAAAATGCTACAGCTACATTGTCAAATTATTTACTTAGTGAAAAAAAAAAAAAATATCTTGATTTCTGCATGTCATCTTCCCAAATGGTTGCTTTCTTTGGGGAAATACGGAGCATTTTCATGCACTGCCTGAGCAACAAATTTTCCCTTTTGCTCCTATTTGAAGAAACAAAGCCTAAACTCCAAGGAGGCATTCCCGAAGAGTTTCTACCAGGGTTTCTCACGGCCCAGAAGACAAAATGGCAAAATGGCATGTAGGCATTTAGGTGTTATTTCAGGAGCCTCTACAAGCATTTTGATTCTCATTCTAACTTTGCTATAGAAGACACTGCCTGAACTGCACATGGAAAAACAAACTGAATTTGCTGCCTGGCCAGGTAAAGAGCTACAGCCAATAAAAAAAGATAGAAAAGGTGAATTTCAGAGGTGACACAGGCCTCGTGCCACGCTCCAGGTCCCTGCCCAGAGCCCAGGGCAGGGTGGGAGGACAGGGCACAGCACTGCTCAACAGTTACGTGAGTACAGCTAGACAGCGGTGTAAGTTGGGTAAGCACAGGACTGGGTAGTTAATGCACACAGAGCAGCTGGATTTCTATCTTCCTTTCTTAAATTTTGCACAAAGCAAGTTTTTTGTAAACCAAACCCCAGAGGGTTTTGGTATCACTCAGAACAAGGACAGTTTGTTTGTGCTACCTGCCTGGAGATAAGCTCAGTTTGCTGACAACGGGCATTATTGAGTCCGTAAATGGAAGGCTTTTATTCATAATCTATTCATATATGGCACCAACAATGCTTGATGACGAAGAAATACTTGAATTTCTAGAAGTAGCTTTCCCTGTAGCGGAAAGGTCACATTGCAGAGAGAACTACGCATGCAGCTGATGTACAAGTGTCACCAGTGGAAAGCTGAATAAAACGCAAGTAACAATTATGCAGGTACAAAAATCACTACTAAACTCAAGATTCTGGAAAAATATTCAAAATATTCTCTGTATTTGGAATCCGGCCTTAGGCCAGGCCCAGCTTGGGTAACAGAGCTTCTGACACAACTTGGATTCCTGACTTATTTCTGAAATATTCTGAATATTCTGCATGTGGGCCTTAGAAAGCAGCCTACAGTCTGCTAGCAGTAGGCAGGACCTGAAACAAACTGTCTGCTGAAAAGCCAAATTTAAGAGTTCACATACTTCTTCCCCCTTAAGTATTACATTCAACGACATTAAAAGGCTTATTTCCAGGGCATGGCATCCATCCTACACTCCTCAAGCTGCCCAAAGAGAAGAAATGTGAGTTATCTGCCCAGTTTCAGATTTTTGCTTGCAACCAGAAACTGCTAGGACTTAAAAGCCTGAAACATGCTCATAAAGTCTGAGCTTAACAAGCACGTATTCAAAAAACTAAGAAACACTATTTGCAAAATCTGGGAGTGTTGAAAATATACATCACTTCTCTTCTTGTAGGCAAGGAAGACAGACACACAAGTGACTCCATCTCAGAACCCAAAGACAGACTCAAATTTCCAGGCAGGTTTAAACTGCTTAAACTTTCCCACTTGAATAAAATCCTCCTCCACAATTACAAGCTGTTATGCCGCTTAATGAGACGAAGCAGAGACCCAACATGTCAAACTGCTTCTTTGCATGACTTGACACTGTAAACCTAATGTTTCCCTTGGAAGTGCTGTTTGTATGTACACTTGTGCAACATTTAAACTGAACACATAATCTAACACCATCAAAACAGCTCATTACTGGGGTCTTGTCAAATTCCATAACCACATTATACAAATAATATCCCTCTCACTGCAAAAGCATGCTTTGGATTCAAATTTTCATTTACTGAAAGAATTATTTTTCTATCGGTCTTCTATGTATGGTCATAAGCAAATGCAGACCCTCACCATGGAGAGTGGACAGTCACACACCGAGACAATTCTTCAGGCTGAGCAAACATCCGACCTGCAGAGCAACTCACGTAAGCAGTAAGAGACCATAGAGGAAGGCAATTTATATTTTGTTAAACCTGCCCCATATGTAACATTGAATTTTCCTGGCCTCTACTCTTTTAGCAATTAAACAAAACAATGCAGTGACTATCTTAGGTCTGCAAATATGCAATCTCTGAGATATTAATGATTTCCATTTATCTGAATGGTGACTTAAAATTAGCAGTAACTTCAGTTACCTGTTTTGCCAGATGCCTTTCACCTATACAATTCTCCCCAGCTTGCAAGTGCCTAAACACCCAGCTTCTTCTGGGACACTTTCAGGAATGTAGATGTTTTGGAAGGACAAAAATCTAGCATCATCATCAATTTATGAGACTGTTCTGTTGTTTTCTGGAAACAGAATAAATATGCTACGCTATTTAAAATACAGTGTTGATATATATAAAAATCAGGAAGCCTTGTAGGTAATTTAGCATTTTCAGATTCTGGCCAGTTTGATGAATTAGTGCAAGGAAAGAAACACGTATGACAAACACGGGCAGAAAGAGGTCTTCTGATACCAGTTCCACACCAGACAACTTGACGACTCCTCCCACTTTTGAAAACCATCTTAGCTTACAGCAGGGAAATTAATTTTCTCTCTAATGGATTTGGTCTAGAATGGATACAGACCTCCAACAGTCTGTCAAAGAGGAGGCCTGAGATCTCCTTGGCATTGGCATGTTCTGGAAATAATGGACAAATGCCTCTTTAAAACTACAGCTACTACAGAAACCATTTCTGTATGCATAAGCAAGCAGCCTTGATGAAAACTCCCTCATTATCAGTCAAACCGGCAAACCACAAACCTCCTTGAAAACAAACAATGATCTGGAGGACCACAACAGATTGGCCATGAATAATGGAAAAGCCAGGTTGTATTGCAGCTATGGAAGTTTCCAACTCTCGCGACATTGCAGAGATCCTGACTACTCAACAGAAGTGGGGAAAACACCACGTTAAGCCACAACTACTAGTAATGCTTCACACTTTAGTATGGGAAAAGACAGACAGATCCCTAAATCCACCCCTTCCAAACTGAATACATGATCAACTGTGACTTCTTAAGGGAACTGAAGTCCTAAACATCACCAATAAAAAAAAAAAAAAAAGGCAATATGAATACTCAATCTAATGAAGACTAGTTACCCTGGAAAGCAACGTATGTGATCTTCCAAATAACCCTTCTTCTCTCCCCAGAAGACACTAGTCAACCCACGGAAGAGAGGGCACCAAACAGAACTTAACCAGAACACATGCCTGCTTCAGTTTTGTGCATTTTGTCATGGGTTGGTGGGCTTTTTGGTTTGGGTTTTTTTGGTGTGGATTGGGGGTTTTTTGTGGGGTTTTTTTGTTTGGTTTTTTTCATACTCAGTTTCATCCTGACTGTTTCAGGTTACTGAAGGTACAAATTCATTCAATTACTTTTTTTTTTTTTTTTAAATAGAGAACTTGAACTCTATTTTTATTGGGAGTAAAGGGAAGTGATTAATTTCAGAAGGGTGGAGTGAGGGAGAAGAGAACTTGAAAAAAAAAAAAAACCCAACCAACCAACAGAATTCAGAACAACAGAGCAATGGGGAAAGCACTCAAAATAAGTACCTAGACTTTATCTCAAAGATCTTACAGCAGACTGCCAGCACCAAGGTTTTGGGGAAGTTTTTCATACTCTTCAGAAGAGAAACTTTAAAATCCCCTGACAATTTAAGTGCCAAAGAAACCCATAAGATGGGGGTGGGTAGTGGTGGTGGTGGTGGTGCGGGGGATCTATTTCCTTACAAAGGGAGGCTCGGAAAAAAATAAGAAAATTATGCCTTCGAGCATCCAGGTGTTTCAAAAAATTACAGAAAGTCACAAGTGTTGCCTACAGAGATCAGACACCTAAAACTGTGCATTATACCACGTGCCAGATGATACATTAGAATTCAGGTAACTACAGAATAGTAGCCTTTCTTGGTCCCTCTACACACAAACATGATTTTGCTTTGAAACACCAAGTAGGAAGACATGCATACTGAGGTACAGGCACATTTTAAACTATTGCATATATATCTCAATTGATTTTCAGCTTAAAACCACATTTGCCTTAACCTACATTACACTTCTCACAGGCCACATCCATCTTAGATGAACCTACCATGTGGTAGTGTTATGTTTGCACCATCAATGATTGCTTGTGCCAGTTCGTGATCATTGCTCTCGAAAGCATGTGCAGCAGCCTTGAGGGCATCCCAAATCTCCTTGCGACCTTCAAAAGCTGGTGCGGTGTCCCAAAACTCATCTCTCTTACTGCGCAACTGTCCATCTGTCATGGGGTAATCACTTTTCCATTTCGGTTTCTCCTTTTTCAAGGGCTGATTACGACCAAGAGCCACTGTGAAGGAGAAAGAAGGGAAATTAAAAGAAGGTAATAGCACAAAATTACTGAAATGACCTTTGCTTATTGTCTTTGGGATCTACAGAACCAAAGTTTACTTTCAGGCAATCCTGATCCTTTTTCTTCCATCTCTGAAGCATCACCTCCCTTCCCTGGGCTCCAAGTTGGTTTTACCTCTTAGAAAAACTGAAGGGCTACCTCCTGTCTGCTGATTTCACCTGCACTCTGAGCACTGCACAACCTCTCCCCAAGCTCCCAAGTAACTCTGCATCCCCCCAACCTGCGCCCTGTGTGCCTGGCTGGGACACTCACACCCCACACAGACATCTTCCAGAGGCTGTAGCAGCAGTACAGCAAGACACCCATTACTCCAGCATCAGGGTGCAGTGAGACCACACTGCATCTGGAACTCTGCCCTACCCTGCCAGCAATGCGCTCTGCTCAACAGATGTGATACACTGTTAATACAAGAGTTTCAGAGGCTGAAGATTTATTTTTTTTTCATCATCTCCTTTTAAGCAGTTTTAATTCAAAATATATGTAGAAAGGCAAATAAGATGCACAAAAGCTAGAACTGTCAGAGATAGAAGCCCCTACAGAACAATCCAGGAATCTATCAAGCTTTAAAAAGTAGTTACCTCATTCACAATAAACACAAAAGCAATAGTTTCATTTTAACTACAGCTATTTTTGCATAATAGGCAGTTAAGATAATCACATAGGTATAATGTCTGTGGATTAAAACTACCTGCTCACTTTAAATTACAGCACTGCTAAGACTGTGCCAAATCCTTCTCTTCCACTTGCGTAAGGGGTTATTTCAACTTCTGTTGAAAGGAAAAGGGAAAAAGAAGGGAGCAAACTTCAGTGCACACTGGGAAGAAAGTCTCCCTGCAAGAGTTAAAAGCCTATTTCCTTCAGCACCCTCGTGGCAGTGAGAAGCTGGAGCAGTTTGCTGCAGCCAGACCCTTCGAGGACAGTACTGGGAGAGCAGCGACAAATCATGAAAACAGTTCTCACCACAGCAAAATAGTTTAAATGTCTCCAGAGGAAATGAAGTGTCTTTCAACAGTTAAGCTAAATTTAAGTGTGTTTGAAACGGAAAATAAGCAGTCCCTCCATGGGACAGGTCATAGAAATGGAGTGATGAGTACGGAATGTTTTTGCAAGACAGATAAGCTACAAAGGACTGAAGTCGATTAAGGATTCCACCACATATGATGCTCAAGAGCCATCCCCCTCCTACGCTCTCCATGAAAAGCCCTTACCGTCCCCAGAAAGCAGAGGAAACCCCAGCTGCTGTCAGGCCAGGGAACCATGAAGAGATACAGTTTGTCACCTCATGTCCACGTTACCAAAGCCAAAATACCTCTTAGAAGGATGAGACACCAGAGCCGCTGCAATATCAAAGCCTGCAGAGCAAAGCTGCTTCTTACCAAGCGCTCCTGGCTCATCTGCAAGGATGGGAGAGCACCAGGACAAACACAAGGGCTCACATTTAGCATTCTGTATCCCAGGTACATCCTTAGAGATAACAAGAAACATTTCCTTTCTCCGGACCCTTGTATTTTTCTGGCAGAAAACTGACAATAGCTGACAACCGCCCCTCCTATATCTCCTCGATCATACTCCAGCATTCAGTTTTCAATGGAAGAATAGTGTAACGTCTAAATATTCTTCACCGTTCTTAATCTAGACTTACGCTGTACTTTACAGTTAACTACAAACCATATTTATGGCAAAGAGTGGGGAGGGGTGAGGGACATGACTAGGAAGATTAAGTGTACACCTATCAGAAATACTCATTTCAGGTAAGCTGTAACATTTTGCAAAAGTAGTATTTAATTCAAATATTCTCTATCCTTCCGTGATTTTTTTTTCTGCCAAACATACTCAGCTGTTTTCAGAACAGCACTTGACACCGGGGCTCAGGTTTGGCCACCAATGCCTGGTGTCGCAGCAGGCATTTCAGCTACACACAGGCTTTAAGGAAACCAAAACACATACGTGAGGTTAAACCTCGTGCCCTCATACAGTCTGACTTTATATGACCAAAGAACTATCTACTTCATTTCCATAACTCAGAATGACATTCACACTTAAGAAGCTGAGACTTAAGTCATTGAAAATAGGCTATTTTAAAGAACTCCTGATGGTAAGGTGACATTGCCAATGATGTGAAATGAAGCCATGAGCCTTCTTCAGATTGAAAAAATATATATATAGTAGGGGATATATTTGCACAGAAACAAAGTCAGATCTTAATTAAAAGTAGCAAATGACAATCCCACGGCACACATGCAATGACTCCAGCTGTTATTCTGCATCCCCTGCAGAAACTAACAATAATAAACTTCTGAATCCTTTCAAGTGACCACAAACATTTATTGCTTTTTGTTTCCATGGGATTGCTTCCATGAGATTGCTTCCATTTGCTTTTCAAAGAAGTGCTGACCATTTAACAGATTTCAGAACAGCAAACCCAAGTGTTTACAAAACACCAAGTTTCCTGGCAAAACCCAGCCATTACTGGTCCAAGTCTCAGCTGAGCACACGCAAGCTGAGAGCCGATGATGGTCCAGCTTAGAACAATGGTGAAGGCAGCAGCCCAGACAAGATGGGCTGCATGCATTAAACAGTGTATTATGAAATTGTAAAAACATATGTGGTAAAACATTTAAGGAACTGTTTCCTTATTAAGGTAGTCTGAGCATGAAAGTTTCAGACATAGAACAGGATACTGTAAGAAATTTGGGTCAGTGGGCATCTTCTCTTCCATTCTACTTCAGCTAACATCTGTTTGCATGTACACTCAATGAATGCTCATTTATCCTGCAGGGCCCTCTCCTTCTCCCCAAATATTAATTATTAAGGCAGGTTAAAGGCACTTCCCGCAGTCCCAGGGCACGGTGGTGTCTCCTGCACACAGCCCTGCCCGCCCAGTGCCACGGCAGAAACTGCAACAGGCCATTTCTCTCCCTTGCTTCCCCCTTTGCCCATGACAGCATTCAACATATTGCTTTTCACTAGACAAGAATAGCAGGGAGAGACTGAAGAGACAGAGATCCTAACAGTCTCGGATAACTTCTCCCTGGAGACACAATTCTTCCCACACAGACAACAGTGATGATAAAAAAAAAAGAATTTATCACTGGGTTTAAGTTGGAAAGAAAGATGGTGGAAGAAAGCGACTCTACAAATACCTCCAAAGTCAAATCCACTCTAACAAGCCATCCATTCCAGTACTAAGCCTTTAAACACAAAGTCACCAGCCAATATTTAAGAAGGTCTTCAGCATGTTTACCATTTATCAGAAGTGCTTCAAGAATCCCCTGGAATTTTTATGCCCCCCAGAAGAAATATTACTCTCTCTAGCTGTGTGGGTAGATGGAGCAGAAGGGATCCAAGAAACTTAAGACGTGGTCAAAACCTAACGTGTGAAAGGGCCCAACTCTTTCACTTTCCACCTCACAATTTAGTCACTGAAGAGAAACACTGCTACACTAATTTCTACAGTCAAAGTTTTGGACCACATCAAAGGACTTTCCCTTTTCCGTAATAAGGCTGATTAAGACCAGTCTGAATGAAACAAAGTTCAGCAGTCTGAAACACTTTGTCAGGTATTTACAGTGTCAGCTTCCTATTACTTGCTTTGGAAGTAAAACTAGAGCTCAAAAGAAAATGCTGACTTCATTTAAGACTATGCACATCAGAGGCACAACCAGCCTGCAAGATCTGGAAGAGAAAGTAACATCCACATTAATTTTTCATCTTACATCACTTCAACATAAGTAAGAAATTATTAATATCCTGCTTGAAAATATGAATAGTTTTATAAATGCCAAGGCGGCACGTTCTCGCTGAAGCAATACTGAAAGTTGCTCATCTCAATAGACAGCGATGGTTGGTATTTTTGGCAAGAGATTTATTTAGGAGGAAATGTGAAGACCATTAAGAGTCTACTTTTCAAAAAGGAAAAGATCGGCACATTAGTGACTCTCCAAAATAATTTTGGTTTTTCTTGCTTCAACAGCTCACAGATATTCAGGTGGTGCTGGGCATCCCAAAGAGGGGTAAGAAGTTGCTGACAAGCTGCAGGACCTTGCTTAAGAGCAGCCTGTCTCGGAGAAGAACCACATGGGCCACAATATGGCCTTAAAAAGAATTTTCCTGGGCAGCTCAGAAGGGTCACTGCAAATTAACAGATGCTTTTTATTCTCCTGGATATTGGGCCTGTTCTAGCCAGTGAGTTGCCTTAAAGATGCACCCTGTGCTGCTCCCTTCCAGCTTGAATCGCACTACTACTTGCCTAGCACACAGAGCACAAACACCCCGTACCGTTTTTAGGACTCTCCAAGGTCCGTTCAGGTTTACAACAGAAGCAATAGATAAGAAGGTAAGTCATCCTGATAATTACTAGCTGCATGATGAACTTCCCAGGGCTTAGCACGCTTAGGAGGAACGCAAACCTATCTAGTTAGGCACTCCAGGATGGAGCGGGGCCCATAGCAGGAGGCAGGACAGCAGTGATACGCAGCAGGCTGGAGAAGCAGGCGAGCAGGGAGGCAAGTCTCATCTGAACTCGGTGTCCACCCATCTGGCACGTCTGCCATCCAGGTGTGCCTGCAGGTATGAAATCCAAGCACTGCTCAAGCCCCCTTCCCTAGTCAAGTGTCCCTTATTAGACTGTTTAATACCTCCAAGCGACTTAAAAACTGGCAGACAAGCAGTAGGCTGTTTCTGTCGCATCAGTAGGATTTAGCAACATATGAAGTGGTGTCCCTTCACAGGTAGATGAGTACCCCGGGATCCTGGAGGTAACTACTGCTGTCTGACCCACTAATCTTAGCTCCTGGCAAACTACAAAGTCTTATTTTTCAGAAGGAAAGACATATTTCTCCAGTCCTTGCAGACTGCTTTATAACCTGAATTATAAAGGTCTGTTTCCCTCCCCTGCAGCTTCCCATCAAAGCAAAACGATCAGTAAGGTTATCTATGCTTCTTTTGAGTGAGCTTATGCAGATAAATCTAGATATTTAAATCAGTTTCTTAACAGAATGTCAAGAAATGTCTGTGAAACTTTTTTTTTTTAAACAGCTGTTGTGTTTGTTATGTCACTATCACTGTGGATCACAGTACTGCTGCCTCCTCTGAAGCAGACCAGATGAGTAGGAGCAGCTGGTAACAGAAGAGTCTCATACTAAAAGCCAATATCCAGCTAAAGCATTCATAATTCCTTGTTTATACACCCATGAACTGTAGCACTCGATAATCAAATTGGATAATATTTCTGCCCCAAAGGGCTTACTGTCAAATCAACTAACACAAATGCAACGGCTGAATGAGACATCAGACAGCTTATGGAGGACAGCCTTAGAGGACAGCCTCCAGCCTTGGAGGACAAGTGGAGCTCTGCTTCAATTGTGAATTAATTTTCCTCCTTCCCAGTTGCTGACCACACAGGTAAGCCTGTAAGAGAGGCCACAGGACTTGCTCCCTGTAATAGCCCAGAGTTACCTCCAGCAACTGAGCTAAAGACTTCAGCATTTCAGTAAATGTCTCCTTTGCTGTCACAGCCAGCCTTACGTGAGATATTTCCTGCTGCCCCATTTCTTCCAAGTATCTTTCACCTATTTCTTAAGAATAATGTTAGGAATAAAATTTGGCATGTTAAATTCATACAAGTGCTCCTCAGTGAATTTCTTCCTTTTCCTTTGAAACAGAAGCATATGTTGCTTGTAGCATTAGCCTTTTGCTGCTTTTGTAAGAGGCAGGAGAACCTGTCCCAATTTGCCTAAAGTGTGTGTTGGAAAAAGTCTCCATGCACGCACACACAACCCACCCAGGGCATGGAGAGCCTGACAGTGCAGTTCCCAGAAGGAGACACCTGGACTGGACATGCTCTGTTTGAGGACTGGAGGCCCAAAGCTGTTGACCTCCACGCATCCACCAGCGGCTATGTGCCAGAGCTGCAAGAACAGGGCCCTCCTGTGCTTCCACATCTCTGCAGGTGTGTATGGAGAGCAGCACACCACGAGAAACAAGCACTGGGGAAGGCTGGCATGGAGGGACCCTCAGCCTGTGGAGCATGAGTTAAGAGCAGATACAGGCAAGTGTTAGAAAATAACATCACAATATTGAAATGACACTAGTATCAGGAGAATCTGGTGAGATCTGGTAATATTTTCATTGTGTTTTCTACTTTGTTTTGTTTAGGAAAATATCTAAAAGATGAAGACAACCGTTTAAGTGTTGAGAGTTGAAGAAGGTTTGTATTAACTGTGAAGAAAGGAACAGGAGCGCCCAACAGAAATGCTGAAGGAAGGAAAGAAAAAAAATCACCAAAACAGAGTATCTGAATGGGAAAGATGAGACAGATTTTCAGAAACTGTTCTCAGTGGAGAAGATGGGATTTTGTGCCTGTCAGGCTCCATGGGAGGAGGACAGAAACGATAAGCTGTCAAGGAAACAACACAGACGAAGATTTGCAGGGGCTGAGGCCAGCGAGGAGAAGGTGGCAGCAAGGTACTGTTTGGTTTTCTTAATCTGTAGCTTCAACAGGGAAGCAGCAGCATCCCAAGGACATGCAATTTCAGAAACAGCAATGGCCAGTTATTTGAAGACAGTCAGGAGAAACTAAACATTATACAAATTGAACTAATGATCAAAAATCTTTTCTTTACAAAATTGCTTCCCTGTGGAGGATCTGTTGCTAACAAAGTATTTTTCTAAGACAAATGAAATGCAAAGTAAAAGTAACAGTTTACTACCCATGAAATTTCTTTTAGGAACAGTCCCAAGGGTTTCCCTCCCCACAATCAGTGAGCAGTACTCTATCAAATGAGCCTCATTTTAGATCTATTTTGCTCCCATTTCCTCATAAGGTATCTTGTAATTTGATATCAGTATCTAGATACAGTTCATCCTAATCATTTTCTTTGCATCATTCTCTAGTGTAATCCTTCCAGTAGCTGAACTACAATAGCACTTGGAGGAAGAGTCAGTACAAAGGAGAGGTGCAAAAAGGCAGAGAAACCCAGCAGAGGGCAGAGGGAAATGTATTGTGTCTAACCAGCAGACAATTTGAATTACATTAAGTAGCACAGGCTTACACAACAATGGGAAAATGGCAGAATCTTATCTGTTTATTGCTAGTTTTCAGCGTTTTTATTTCTTAAGAGGGTTACATTTTTGCAAGGCATGAACAGTATTTTGGAAAGGAAGTGTCCCTGGACAGTAGTAAAAGACTTACAAATGAAATATTTCACCGAACAATTAAAGTTTCCTAACAAGGAAATTAAGGCGCATCAAGGTTTCATATGAAAACTAAAGGAAATATGTTAGTACAATCCTGAGAGCATTCAGTGTAACATTGCTGAGGACCCCGTGGGACTGAGAAAGACATAGGCTTTCCACATGCTGTGCGTAGATTGCTAGTTAGATATGAAGACAATGCTTGAAACTTAAGTTTTAGGCTTTTTCCATGAAGGAAGACTGGGGAGGGTGAAATGAACACTAGAAGAAAAACTGCATTTCCTGATAGAAATTAAAGTTATGTCTTTGAACAGATGTGTAAGAAAATGCCAGGCTACAGACTCAAACGCGTGTTATAAAGGTGTAGGCAAACCAGTTATTTTGGAGCCAGACAAGCAGTAAATTTCTGGTGTGAAGTCTTTGAGAGCAGCAAACCCAGCAAAGCGAAACTGCACACCAGGAGTAAAACCACCAACCAGCTGAGGGGCTACTTCCCCTTTCTCCGACCTGAAAGGGAGTGAAGGAGGGAAGAAGAAAAGAAAAAAAATATCCGATGGAGAAGGGGAAGACCTAGTGGGGGCCAGCAGACTGATTACCATCACTCAAAGCCAGGCTTGCACTCCTACGTGAGCCGCCTGCCAGACACAACATGTGCTGGTGCTAAATGATGTATGTGGTCCCTCTGGGGAAAGGGGGTGCCATTAATCACTCGTGCCACCCCTACGCTCAAATCCAACCAGGCGAACAGCGCTGCATCCCCCAGATGCTGTTCACCTGTGCCGACACTAGGGATGTTGCAAAGCAGGAGCAGGGAATGTGCCTTCCCTGTTTCTCCAGGTCTCTCCCCAGCTCTTACCCAACACCTCCCTCCACAAGGAGTTAATTGCACAGAAGAAACTGTAGTGAATAAAATGCAAGTTAAACTGGTAATTACAAGCAGCTTTGGACAAGTCATACATGCACAATGCTTCTCTGCCTCTCTGCATACACAAGGCACTAAATCTTTGCTGAGTCAATCCTGAGGCTTCACAGCATGAGATACAAAACACATGAGAGGATGAGGGCGTATGAATGTGCTGGACAAAGAGAAAAATTGACTGTAATTACCAGCTATTACACTGTATTTTCCATTTCTCCCACCATTTTCAACAGGAACTGCAGAAGAAATCGAGAGCTTGGTATTTCCAGGCAGCTCATCACTCATCACCCCTCACATTTCAAAGAAGCCAGCAGTATTGCACCAAGAAACAAAAGCTTCAAACTTCTGAGATTTGCTCCCTGATGGCATACCAGATCCAAACATCTCACCGCATCCCAACATGCGCAGGATCTATTCAGACTACCAACAGCCTTGATGTGTGGTTTGCGCTGGGACACACTGTGATAACGCAGGTCACCTTTCACAGAAATTTAAACCATATCAGCGTGTTTTGTCTAACATGAGGTGCGATTCACAGCCAAGAGCCAGCTGGCAAGAGGTGAATCAGGCTTCCGTCTGTTCATGCAGGTTTTATGAGGGTAATTCCTCTGCTCCCAGAGCTGCAAGAGCAAGACGGCAAAGCCCAAGGGTTACAAACACTCCGGGTAAGTGGTGTCGGCCAGGGCAATAATGGAAAGCTGCTGTGAAGTTCTCTACTGTTATTTGCCTCAACATTGCAAACTATTTTTCAAAGGAAAATTTTCCCACTGGCGTCGCCCCAAAAGCTCAGCACCATTTCCTAGCATTAATTCTAAGGCTTTATTATTCGTTTACAAAAGTTTTGTGGTTACTCCTGAGTTCTGCCTGCCCACCCAGCTTCCCCCAGGAAGCACAAGAAGAGTATTTCTCCATCATCTCAATTAAGCTCATGATGCAACATCTCCTCTCCCATCAGATAAAAAGGTCTAAGGGAGCAAACACCTTTGTCGAGACACCACCTCAAATCCTTAGTGCCTCTAGTCAAGGGGTGACCACAGATGAAGGAGGAACACGGCCAGGCAGGGCAAAGGCCAGATGATGCCCATCTGTCTCTATTGCAACCCATGAGAGGAATCTTGGAGCTACGAATTCTGCTTCTGCAGCTGGTAGGAAGAACAGCAGCAGCTATACTGGCTGCTCAGCATTAGCTTCAGCCTTGCAGTGAAGTTTGAGCAGCACTACAGCAGAACAGCTTCGAGGGACAGACATTATCAATGCAATTACCTGTCAGCACTGTTTACACTAGAATTTAAACTGCTCCTATCTCTGGTAGGTGCATGTTTTCAGCTGAATGCAGAACAGGATAAAGATTTACCCATTTCCAAATCACGGTGTGCAAGCACCAAGACCTTTAATCTGTACCATCTACAGCGCACAACTAAACTATCTTTTTGGAAACCATGACAAGAACCAATAAGTAAGCTGTCAGCAACATGAAAAATACTCTATTTGAGATAGGCTACATAAAGTGCATGCTGCTTCTGACTTCTGCAAACCATAGCTTAAGTTAAAACTCAATCGCAGCCAAGAGCTCGGCATCAGCACAACCTCTCGCATGCACAACAAAATAAGCAGAGCACGCAGCACAGCAGAGCTGAAAACAGCTGTGGGAATGCAGTGGGAAGGCACACAGAGCTTACCTAAAAAAAAAAAAAAATAACAACCCAGTGCTTTCTGTCTCCCATCACGAGGAAGAATGCAACTCAGCAACTTCACTTTTAAAGTACTAAAATCCTTTGTATCTTGCCCTTGATCCAGTTAACAGGGAAACTTTAGACATCAGATAAAACCACCAAGTGGCAAGGTCCTCTCACCAGTCAACTCCATGCTGGCGCACTGCTGTGATGCAGGCACCCGCCTGCTGCTCCACGCCAGCAGCATGGACCAGTCTCGACTCCTAGCATGGATTTAACGCCAGGAAAGGTCTGCTGTTCACAGCTGCAAATGAACATTGTCCTGGCTCAGAAGCCCCCTCCCTGCTTGATAACTTTCTCCCTCTGACCACTGCCTGAAAAGCCCCTATGTGAACTGCTAGGGCAAGATTTCAAGACGCTTACCAGAGGCTGACATCCCTCCTGCCAAAAACCTTGCAATTGGAAGTGCTGCAAGTGTTCTCTGCACACTAACAGCCAAGTTCCATGAGCAAGGCACAGATCAGGGTCTGGCTGAGCAACTTTCAAACCAAAGCTTTGCCTTTACGCTGGCCTAAGCCATGGGAGCAGCGGCGCCGTCAGCGCCAGCCTCCGTCACGTAGCCACAGACCGACCGTGCAAGGTCATCACAATTCTCTGAGTTTGTTAAGTGACAGACAGGGACATCTGCTGTACATCTGGTCTGTGTTTAAAACACCATGAGTACTTCTAACACTAGTACAATTTTCATTTAAAAAAACAAAACAAAACAACAACCCCCCAAAAATATCAAAGGCAGCCTTATCTTTCATCCCGCTAGAATTACAAGTAATATTAAGCTGATAATTTTCTTTAAACAAAGCAGCCAGCACCACCCTGCTTAGGTGCAACTATGCTGAAAGCCAGCCAGCACACCCCTCCTCAGCAGACCCACGTGCAGCGTGTGTACACATGACGCTGCGACTTCTGAAGACTTTCTGAGCGATGCCACCAGGGAACTTACTTGATTACAAGTAAACCCAGACTTTTGCAGCTCTTAGCCCATTCACTGGGTCAGCAGGAAGGACAGCAAGGGAAGAGCTGTGGCACTTCAGTGCCCCAACAGAAACAAGCTCCACCAGCACCACAGAAATTGAGAACTAGTTCCAACAGAATTTAAGCCTTTTTAGGTCATCAGTACAGCTCAGTCCTACCTAGGAAAATGTTAAAACCAACAGAGTTCCTAGAAATCCATAGGGTTCCCCTGAAGTAAAATTGCTTAGGAGGAGCTGCAGAAGTCAGCACAATTTTCAGATCCCATCTCACCACAGTGTTCATTTGCATTGGGCTATGTTGCATTAAACCCTTCCACCAAAATCTTGACATTTAACGCTGTCTGTGCAATACACGGTATAATGCGCAAGCCAGATGGCCAATTTAATGTTCCTAATGAATACTTAGGTGAACATGGAATTGCTCACGATGTCACTTCTGCCACGCACCACAGTCACAAATTCCAGAACAGAGTGAACAAAAAAAGCCTCCAAGTTGGTAACTGTTTTTACAATGACCAATGATTAAATTAGCTTAGTTACAGGATCTAACACCATGTCTTGAATTTATTCCAGTGTCACAGTTATTGGCAGGGATAAAGTTTCACATTAGCCAATTAACTAAATGCACTATTACTGTATCTCAGCTACTTAAGCTCATCAGTTAATTAAGAGCTTCAGTATAAGCCAAAAATAGGAACCTTACCTGACACACATACCAAACATACATTATCTTAATGATTTAATTTTACAGTTACCGTTCCACAGGTGCCATTTGGAAAACTGAAAGGCAATTGCTCAGTTTAAGGTGAAAGATGCATAAGCAAACATTTAAAGGTTTAATCTAAGGAACTGTATTTCTCACAATGTTACCTGCTGTTCTATCAAGCTCTATTTTACAAGGCAGTTGTTCATGATAAAAGTACCATTTCATGCTCCTTACAAATTACTTCTGTATCAACTCTTAGACGCTTTCAGCTTGGTTCCCATTTAAGAAATGTTTTATCTTAATGTCTAACTAAAACCTACCACTTATTTTCCCAGGGACTATGTCCTGGTGATTTCCAAGAAGCACGTCTGCCAGTGCAAGCTGAACGAGGCAGACCTGCGGGCACGCAGCCGTGCTGAGCACCTGCAGACAGATGTGTAACAGTGGGATAATGCATTCTTGATGCTCCTCAGATGTCAGGCTTCTTTCTGCTAAGTAATCTCTCAGCCAGCTCTTAACGGTAGGTGGTAATATCATCTTTAATAGCTGTCAAGTTAGTTGTGCCACATACAGCACCAGTACACCAGTGATTTAGGAGCAGAAAACTGAGCACTCCACTTGATGTTTATCTTTTAAGGTCACACAGCACAAGACTCACCCAGAACATGGACCTGCTTTTCCATCTACCACCAAGCTCATCTGTTGGAGTATTTGCCCTTCCCGGAAAGTTTACAGCCATAGGATTAAAAAAAGCCCCAAGGCCTTGCAAGGGCGAGATTCCATTTCTGCAGCAGGTGGATTAAAAACAATAACAACCCACACACACCCTAACAAAACCCCCTCTAAATTTCAGCTGCCCTTAGCACAAAAGACTCTTCATCCACAGAGAAGTTTTCTACATGTTACAATATTTTAACTAGCAGGCCTCATCCTCCTCTCCGCTGTCCCTTGTTTCCCATCAGTAAAATGCAATTTGTCACAACATTAACAAACCAGTGTGACCACAGAAGCCAAATGATCATACCAGTGATCTGGTACTCCCAGTACATCCAGGTACTCCCAAACAGTGGGCTACCAACATAACTAGATCCATTTTCATGTTCATACATTTGACTGTGCACACTGAACTTCTGCAGGGCAGAAGTCTGACAGACTGGTGGCTTAACACCCCAGTGAAAACCAAAAACATTCATTTACTTCTCTTCTGTAGTCAATACTTTCTGGATCCACAATCCAATTAACAAGTTTGAGAATTTATTCATGGAAGTACATATGCTCACAGCCTAAGCAAACTCCAGCCTTGAGTTCAACAGCATGTCGTCTAAAACAAGCAGGGAAAAAACCAGCTAAGGAAAAACGATGATGCAAGTTAGATTTTTTTAAAGAAGCAATTTTGAAACTAAACTTCTTTCTTCTGGAAAATCATTCTCCAAGAAACTCCAGTACCCAAGACTGGAGAAAATTCAGCAGCTGGAAGGTCTACAGATGGGTGTAAAGGCCAAGCAGCATCAATGGCTCAAAGGTGCAACACTTGTGCTTCTCAGACAAGAGTGATACACAGCGATCAGCAGCTGTCTTGGGACGCTGAAAAAGTCTGCTGCTCCCCATACCCCCACCAGAGGTTAGAACAGACAGTAAAGAACAACTGAAGATAATTTTCAAGCAGACCGTTCCAAATTTAACTCCTGCCGAAAACACTGGTGGGTCCAACCCTACATATGCTTTTTACCCCATGTGAAGGATAGGAATTTGCCTTAAAACAATATATAAAAGGGCCACAGAATCTAAAGCGAACACTGGAATCTGCTTCAGTGACTGCATTAAGCAATAAAATGAAAACAGTTACTTACAGGAGCTGTGGGGACCCAGAGGCACGTTATAGCAATTGACCAACAGCTCTGTTCTGCAGCTGAAGATGCTAAAGATTACAAAACACAGGAGAAAAACAAAAACTAAACCCTGAAAGGAGAGCAGTTCAGAGAGAGGGAGAGCTCCATCAGCCAAGAGCACAGAAACAGGATGAAAAGTACCTTCTTCTGAGTAAGAGCAAAGCTGGATAATTTCCCCACCACCTATCCACGTGTCCCACCCCGTGTCTCACGGTGCGTGCAGTCCCACTCTCGTGCCATAAGGTGCCACATCTCTTCTGTGGACTACTACTCTACGCTGTCAGAGTGACATCCATCCTCTTGCCTCTGCTTTCCATGGACATTTAATTATGCAGATCTTGGAAGAAAGGATAAAACACACCGCGAGTTGAGTTCTCACAGTTAAAAACTGTTTTCGACTGCAGTCTCCAAGGTGAAAGATTTTAGGGAGAGAAGGAGCGTAACGCATAATCAGAGGGCTCATCACAAAGGTGGAACAAAGCTCCCATTTATTTTCCAATACTTAAAAGGAAGGGAAACAAATCATACCAAGAATTAAAATAAAAAAATTCCCTAACTATTCCTCTGTAATCAGACTAAAGACTTACCTTCTATACTGTTTTGCTACACGATTTAATAAGTAACAATAGTTTAATGATAATAATTACATGATTAATTAGCACAATTACCTTTGAATCATCCTTCTTTTGATGGTAAATGCAGAGAATTTCCTCCTCTGTGCACAACATGAGATGGCAAGAACCAGCAGCATACAAGGATGATGTGAACATGAATTCTGCGTTCAGGGGTTTCGGTAGTTTTTTTGTTTGTTTGGTTGGTTTTTTTAGTAGAGGACAAGTTGGGCATATTGTACAAGTTTAGTTACTTCCCAGTGTTCAGATTAATACTGGTAGAGTTTACAGGACAGGCGACATATTAGAAAGACTTTAAAAAAAATTCTTAATAGGTGATGCTTCAGTTTTACTAACTGTCATCTGCAAGCAGGATTCCTTTAAAACAGCACAAAGTGTATCTGCAATATTGTAAGTACTATTTACTAATAATGCCCAGGCAACTTCAGAAGACCAAGATGCCTTTTGAAAAACATGTATGTCCAGCTATTTTATACATACCAACCTCTTAGCCATAAGGAACTCCTACCTTTCAAGTACACCTTTTGTTAAGAAAACCATATTTATGCCAGAGTTAGAGACAAATAATAATACATCAGTACACTAGTGCATTGCTTAGATAATTAGAAAGCTATTATCCATCTTCATAACCCAAAATGAAAAATACACAAGCCTTTGTTGCAACCTGTGTATATATATATATATATCTGTATGTCTTGTACATCCAGGCAAAAATAAAACTACTGTTAAATGGGAGCACTTGACCAAAGTAACCTTAAAGCTACATCCTTTCAAGGCTGTTTTAGCCCCCTGTGGATGTACTCGGGAAAAAAAGACAGACCTATTACAGCCCTATGGTCACGGTTTATTGATGCAATCCCACTTTAAGCATTTAACCCAAGGTGCCTGCACAAGCAAGGCAGCATCCTCCTCCGAGCAGTGCTGAGCCCAGCTGTCAGCTGCTGCTGTAAACCTCCTTCTGCGGGAGCCTGCTACTCTCCGTGAGATGGAAGGACCTTTGAATAAGTGCAGGAAACTGCCCTCTTCATTTAAATTGCTCAAATGAAGACAGATTAAAGTAGCCAGAGCCTTTCCACCTTTAGCAAATTCATTTGATCTCTTTCAAAAGTCCCTGAGCACGTAAGTCTTTAGCTTTATTAATGGACTGAGCAATGCCTGTTCTGTACCGAAGGGCAGCATTTCCAGCAGACACAACAGCACAGCCCTTAAGTAACTGCTCTTCCTTTCAAATGGAGGGATCACTACAGAACACAATTTGATTGAAAACACATTTAATTCTCAGCAATTCAGAGCAAGCTAAAAACTGGCAGTGCAATGATTATGTTGGCACTGGTATTGGCTGTTACATATCCAGTAATAGATGAAGTAGGTCTTGACCATGGGCTACATTTCACTTTTCTAAAAAGGTACTTTCTATAATGCTCGAAGGACCTTATTTCTCCAGTGTCATCACCTACTCATAAGCAAAAGTAGTGTCATTTTTCAGGACAGATGCACTTTTCCTACTTTTTCCACATAATTTAAGACATGTGTGCTGTAATGACAGATTAAATAAGTGTATATTGAATCTGGATGTGAGAGTTAAGTTTCTGTAGGAAAAGTCTTTGGTTCTGAGTTAAGGCAGAACTCTACAGTATTATAGAGACCTTCTTCTCATCCCTTCTCCAACCTGAAAGGAAAATAAGCCTAGCTTCAAATTTAAGGATGAGAACTTTGACTGGTAATGAGTGAGAAGGCATCAGTCAAAAAGACATTTTTATTTCAGCCATCTGAAAACAAAAGTCGAGATGTCCTGTGTTTTTTTAGTGCAGGTACAATTATTTTGTTTAGGTGGAGGGACTTCTGAAAGCATTGAGAGGAAAAAGAAACACCCACCCCAAAACCCCCAATACCTGGCTATAGCAATTAGAAGAATTCACAAAAATGGCTGGATGCAAGTACATTCCAGATTCACCCAGCTCACTGTACTAATTACTCTGCTCTGATGAGCAAACCATGCCCATGAACTGCTGCGTTTGCAGCTCTGATCAAGGGCACCTCAAACCCCAAATGCAGCAAAACTGGGGCTGCATTTTGGACTCTATCACGGCAGCAATTAAATTGTAAACGTGAAAGAAACCCATTTAGATCCCCCAGCAAATAGAATAAACAAATACACAAGGTTTCCTTGCTCGGCCAGACCCCAGGCAGCGATTTCTTCCAACGGCAGTTTCTTCCCTGCTTACTTTTTAAGCTGTAGCTTTGGTTCATAAAACTACGGCCAGGGTTCAGGACCCTCCCTATTACAGCAATATTTAGGCACTACTAGCAACAGAGACTATTAAAAATAATAATCAGAAAGGCAGTAAAACACAAGAGACTCCTCTGCTGTGGGAAGAGTAACCTTTGCTGGGGTATGTCCAAGATTAATACCAACTACTTGGAGACAGTTGGAAAAATCAAGTCGGAAGAATAACTCTCTTTGCATGCTCTCTTCATACTAAACCGGCAAGTTTGATCTCTAGTATTCCGAACCAACCCCTATTTTTGTGACAGGCCTGTCATTTCACAGACTGGTCAGGGTTGGAAGGGACCTCTGGAGATCATCTAGTCCAACCCCCTGCTCAAGCAGGGTCACCTAGGGCAGGTTGCACAGTCTCATCCAGGTGGGTTTTGGATGTCTCTGGAGAAGGAGACCCCACAGCCTCCCTGGGCAGCCTGTTCCTGTGCTCTGTCACCCTCAAGGTAAAGTTCTTCCTCATACTCAGAAGGAACTTCTTGTGTTGCACTGTGTGCCCATTGCCCCTGGTCCTGTCACTGGGCACCACTGAAAAGAGCCTGGCCCCGTCCTCCTGGCACTCGCCCTGAAGATATTTGTAGCCCTTGGTAAGATCCCCTCTCAGTCTGCTCTTCTCCAGGCTACACAGGCCCAGCTCTCCCAGCCTTTCCCCACAAGGGAGATGCTCCAGTCCCCTGATCATCTTTGCAGTCCTACGCAGCCCCTTTCCCACCAAAGCACCGCACTTGCCTGTTGGCTATCATGGAAGAGCTTGTGTCTTCCAGTTTGTCTTCCTAAACCTGCAACAGCAGGAGCTGATCCAAACTGTCCCAAGCGCTCAATCCAAATTGCTACTCCAAGAAAGCCACTGAAAAATGTATGTTCAGCAATCATACTGCTTGGAAAAGTATGGAACATACCTAGGAACATTTACACGCTGGCAATAAAGTGCCCAGTACTTAGTTAATCAGCCTCAACTGTGTTTCCACTGAAAGAGCAGGCTGTAATATTAGCCACAGAGGAAAGGCAGTGGGGGAAAGCTACGTAATCCAACTTTTTTTTGACCTGTGTAAAAGCTAAAGATGAACATGAGAAAAACACACCAGAAAATGTTCACATCTGAGTCAGCGTTCACCCCAGTCCCGGCAGCTGGAAAGAGCTCGTTCATAGGGGCTCATTATTTAGCATCAAAATTGTGAGGAATTCCTCATTTTGTGAGGAAAAGGGTTCCTTATTTAACCTTCAACATATACAAGTGAAAGTTGGAAAGTTTCAAAAAAAGAAAAATGGTGCAGATATCTAAATCTGAACTGCATGGCAAGAGTTCCTTCAGCTGGAAAAAATCCTCATATTAATTTATAATAATGAAATGAGACATGTGAAAGAAGGAAGGGTGACTGCACTGAGCAGCTAAAGTGCGCTTTATCAATGGAAGATGAATTCAGCTTGGAAATTTGGCAGGCAGAGCAATCAGATAGCGACAGCATACTTGAGTAGGCAAACCTGGAAAGACTTTTAAGACAAGATTAGATCAGTTGGTAGAATTTCTAAGACAGAATATTCTGTTTGACACAGCATTGAACTAGGAAATACAGAAACCTTTGCTGGAACAGCCATCTTGGACTTTGCACAACCTTATTTTAAGCTGAACTGTCACTACCTAATAGTTAGTTTTGTTTGTTTTGGTTTTTTTACAGGCTTGATTATCAGATAGCAGTGCTCTCAGCACCTCCCTGGATGTAGCCTGCCAAGAGATATTAACAAAGCAGGACACCGGCAGGAACCGAAACACTTCCTCCACCACCCCCAAGTATCTATAATATTTTCCCCGCTAATGTGGAGCTCAATGCAAATTATTAACTTTTTGTAATAAGTTCCCACCACAGTAAGATAAAATGCTAATATCACTTCTTCCATAGTCCTGTGGCATACCATTTTCCCTGAATATAATCATAAGAACATAATTGGAGTAAAAAAATTGCACTTGCACTCCTAAGATAAAACACTTGCATTTTTGGCATGGATAAAGCCTGAAAAAAAGTGAATACCGTAGTGAAGAGTTATATAGAATGCAAAAGAAATATTGGTTTATTTTCCAGTGCCATATATTTTGAGGAAGCAGTGGTGAGCACAGCTTTAAATATGTTTACTGATAAATTCTCGAGAAAAAGTTGCTCCCTGGGAACTGATCATGACTGATCGTGTCCTGGGACAGATGAAGGCTGGCAATGGGGACTGTTAAAGAGCCCCACCACTCTGCATGTGTAATCACCACTCCCAGGTGAAGCAGTCAGCTAGACCCCATCAATGGGATGGGTGCAAACGGGGTGTTTCATTCGGGGTTCACCAGCTAACGCACCCCCACATTTCTACTCCTACTTGGTTTGGGAAGCAGCTTCCACATAACTGACCTGTGTCAAAAACACTTAAGAGATCTCCACTGGCAGCACAAGTGACACCTGCTATGTTAAAGATAAACAAGGAACCCAAATTTCTCTTTTTTCAAATTGCGTCAATGTGTTTTCCCCACTGCTGGGCACAAACTCTTCAAAAACCAGTGGAGTATTTCACCTTTCAAGCTGCCTAAAAAGCTAAAGTGGTCATTTAATCACAAGCCATGACTGCTCCTCCTCCCCCACTTAAACCTAATTACTAGAAGAATAGTATTTAGGAGACTTAGGTGCACAACAGACCAGTCACTCCGCTAGAAAGGGCATGAGACTTCCCAGGGAGACAAAGCACACCCAAGTCTTGACATTCACCTTGACTAACACCTTCCTGGACTTCGGTGGGTAAAGGATGATGAGGCCAATCAAAGCAGAAGTGAGATGTAACTTACAAAACATGGGTATCTTGGAGCATTATTAATTACTGCTAAATAGGCAAAATAAAAACTCAGCAGCAAGATGGTAGGATTAGGAGTCAAGAATTCCCTTCTGGTCAAGCTCACTTGACCAAAAAAGATGGGTAAGGACAGTTCAGAAAATGCACAAGTTGCTTCCACCTAACCTGTAAGGGCCAGTTATCAGACAGTAAACTCTTTGCAGCCAATATTGTTCCTTCGGTTCAATTTATTCAATATTCATGAGCTAGCCCAACCGAGACCCAGACTACGACTTGTACTCAGGACTGGCACGACTCCAGCTTAAGTACGTCTCCCCTGAAGAAACATGATTTTAAGAAGAGACCAGCAGGACAGAATCTGTGAGAGATACACAAGGTCACAAAACACTGGACTTCAACATTAAAAAGCATATTTTGCTAGTATTTCTTTCCATAAGAAACAAAAGGAAGAAAAGGTTTTGGAAACTGGCAGCTGGACACAGCATTATTTACATCATCTCTTCAAGGCAGTGATGGCCCAGGCAGCTCTATCACAGTTGAGAAGAACCTGGTATGTTTTCTAACAGTTCATGCCATTTACAAGGGCAGAGGGGGAATAATACCCCAAATACAGTTAAACTGTTTGCAGAGGTTTGAAGGAAAAGAGTTTTTCTGTACAATGGATTATCTTTTTCCTCACTTTGATAGAAAGCACACTGGTTTAGAAAGTCTCTATCATGAGCCAGAGTTCAGGAACAAGAAGATTATTTACACCTAAAGGACTCTCAGTCTGGTATTGCCTTGCAATACCAAACCACAATATCCATGCTCGCTTGTTCTGACAATGCTGCTGCTCCTTTTTTCTCCCAGAGGAGAGACTAAAATCATGTATTCCCTCTTGTTCCATTCTGAAGGAGTTTCAGTTAAAGCCAAAACCCAAGCCTGTAGTATTTTCGGAGCTATTTTTGTGCTGTAATACCAGTGCAGCAGCTGGAGTGTCCTGGATACATACAATGAATGCGCTTGTTTCAGTTGCGTTAAGGCAGCAATGGGACACTGCATTAAGTAACATCAATGTGAGGCTATACAATACGTGACTGACTTAAAGCATGTGACTTTAACCAAGCAATGTGATTTCAATACTCGTGGTTTTCTGTTGCAATTCAAGCTGTTTTGGCACCAGAACTAGTTTTAGATTTGGATAAAGATACAACGGAGATCTACAGATGCGAAAAAAACCCAACACACAAATGAGTGAGAGAACTTATCTCAAATGAGCATTTAAACCTGTCTTAGCATAATATCCAATATTGATAAGCACTTTTCAGAACATATTTTTGTTCGATAACTGCTTGTATTTATAGCAACCCCTGTTCTTTTAATGTACTTCTGTAGACACACAGCAAAAAAAAAAAATTACTGAAAAATCAGTCTGTTATGTATTTTACTGAGCCAAGTCATCAACATGCAACTCACAAGCGAGTTCCAACTCCTTAGAAATACAGTTTAAATAGATATTTGACAGCTTTCCCCTTCTTCACCCCTCAAAGTGCTAACCCTCAGTTGGGACCTGTGATTTACCACCCGTTCAGCAGGTTTGCTCATTACATGCACTGGATGTACGCAATGCACAGGCAAAGGAAAAGATTTGCTCGTCCTCAGCAAGCAGAGCATTCGCATCATGTCCCAAACAGGCAACCAGACCAAATCCAGGAACAGCGAAGGATGCTGCTACTTAGAGGTGTGAAGGACTGGAGTGCTAAGCTTCATCTGAACGTATGTTTAACTACTGCTGCCACCAAATATAGCCTCCGTGTGAATACATTCAGCAAGAGTTAGTGAAATTGTTAGTCCAACCTTCAGATAACATTTATGGCTTCCAAACTATTTAACACGTATTCTACACTTTGCTTCCCATTAACACTTCCAAATTGCTTATACCCATGTCTTCTCACCCTTGCTTCAGTCCACGTGTCAGCAAGCTTGGAGCACCGAGAGCCTGCAATTAGTTGAAATAGGACTCGTACCTATACCAAAAAGGTATCTAAAACATGCTTCCATGTTCAGACACACCGTGTCCCTTCTCTGCTTCCAGCATGACCCTGCAGGTCCTTCTTGTCCCCTATGAAGGAGGCATGCAATGCAATGATACCTGCAAGAGAGGTTCAGAAGCTTTTGACAGGTAAGAGCCCAACTGAAAGCTAAGCATCCTGCATTAAAGACATTATTTTAAGGTACATAGCTTTTACTTGCAGCAGGGATAAAGCAAATGCATCTGAAAACATTCTGAGGGCATTAAAAAGTCCAGCATATATGACAGAGGCAACGTTTTGCTATACCACTGCCAAGAAATACCCTGTGAAGTACATATGAAACACATGAATTAGCAATTTTTACTTACATCATTTACCTTTTCACCAGCCAGCCATTATCCTGTGATTGCTGATGCTCTACAGCAGGCTCAGGCACTCAAGCAGCAGCGTGCTGCCAAAAAAAACCTGGCAGGAGAAAATGGCATTCACCAGCTGCAGGTACTATCCACTATTTCATAGGTACTCTCTTACAAAAATACTGTATTTACCTATACAGACACGGAATCACAGGAGATGATAGTTCTTTGGCAGAAAAATAAAGCAACGAAGCAAATGCCATGAAAGAGCCTGAATCCAGAGTGCCCTTGATCACAGTGTGAGAGCAGAAATTGAGCTCCAGGACTGAGTTTTAAAAATACCAAAGGTAACAAGTTTGTAACCCCAAACTACCCTACTCTGCTCCTGACGCCATCTCAGGCTCCGAGAGTGTTCTCAAAGAGCACACATCTCTACTGGGAAAAGCTGAAAAATGCCTTCCTACATAATACATTGTATGAACAAAGAGAATTATTTATAGTTGCTACATTTATTATAAATTATTATAAACTGTGAGTTGTTATGAACTATTAAACGTTTATAATTTCATTTTATGGAAAATATTTTATTTATGCAAGTGTCAGTAATGGTAGATTGAATCTATATACGTGTTACAGGGGTAAACTTTCCCTATTAAACGTGGGTAAAGATAACATGCAATCTACAGCACTGTATGATACATTTTCACATTTTAACCTCATCTTTTCACCCTGGGCAGCACCTGTTCTCGCTAAAAACCATTGAAGCACTCCTCACTACCATTTGTGAAGTGCCTTTTCTTTCATGTTTGAGAACATGGGAAAACCACATGACAGATCACGCAGAAACTCCCCAACTCCCCTCCCTTCTACCTAATCTTCAGCACAAGGATGTCTTTTTATATATATATATATATATAAATTTTATACATATATAAAAATCCTTCAGCACATCTGAGTTTCTACAGAAGTGAAGAACCATTTCTTCAGAACTGTGCCCATCTCCTCCCACAAATGGCTTTCAAGCAGTGCTTTGAATTTTTTTCCTTTTAAATCATTTGTGGAGGGGGGGCGGGGGGAGATGGGAAGAGAGAAGGACATTGAGAAAAGGATGAAGGGAAGAGGTGTTGAAGTGTTCTAATACAGAAGCACAGCAGCAAGGATCCCCATCCCCACCAGTATTTCTACTTTATGAAGTACAATTTTCAAATGCTTTACATCAGGCCCTAATAGGTCAACCGAATGTAGAACAGCCTCTGCGAACGGATAGTGTGTATTCATTGCTTGTGCACTTATTACCTGAAGAACCTGCAATGCCCCTGCACCTCCCTCAGTAAGGTGAAGTCTCAGGATGACAGGCTACTTACGTCATTTTAAATGTTTAAGGTAGCCTAGGAAACACTAGCCCCACTCAGCATTTAAGGCATAGTTTTTAAATTTATTACAAAGGTGGGGCACAGAGCAAAAACCCTTTTATGCAGTTTGCACTTCCCCATCTTTTGTCCATCTCTCATATGCACAAACCTAATCCAAGTGTGCCAGGAAAGAAAGCTACTACCTGGCTGATAGCTGTGAGATCGGCCTAGGGTCAGCAGAAGGCAGCAAATGCAAAATTCAGGTTCCAGCTGAACCTTAAACAAACCACATTAGACATCCCGCATTTTTACTGCGCACAGGTCAAGAGTGTAAAATCTCGAGTTACATATTACGCTACAGCATCCATCGGCTGTACAAGCAGTGCAACGAGCACTCACACTGCTTTGGGATGCAGCACGCTTCTGGTAGTCAGTATGAAATGCTGAATTACATTCTGCAATTTTCACACCAGAAACACAATCACTACATCAGGGAAAAGCTTCCCCCCCACCACCTTTAAAAAAACTAAACAAAACACACACAACCCAAAACCTGCACTACTTTTGCTTCCAAATTAGTGGAATGTTTCTCTTTCTTCAAGTCTTAGATGTGAGCCAGACAACACACAGGCAGCAAATTAAGCTGTAACTGAAAACCTCAGAGTGCAAGTGAAGTGTTTCAGTCAACAGCCAGAAACCAGGTTACTGACTTCGGGTTTGTTTGGTTTTGGTTTTTTTCTTCCTTGTATTCCACCTGCTTCACAGAACAGGCCACTTCATCACCTTTCACTTCTCATTTCAGGTAATTGAGCCTCATCACCCTTGCCATGCTCCCATGCCAAGCGATGCCTGGCCCCAGTCTCCCCCCAGTAGGACCAGCAGCCATGGCACAAGCACTTTCCCAGCGAGTGGATCTGATGTGTCCCATGCTCCTGCGGATTCACCAGCCCTGCCAAGTCACAATACAAACACAAAGGCTTAGCATCGCTGTGAGCAAACAGAGCCCGTAGGTTCTCAGTAAACAAAGTGAGCAGATGCCTCTGAAAGCCCACCGTACACATGCAACGCTTGCATCGCCCTGGCATCCACCCAAGGTCAGCACCTTTCTGCATGTTGAAATTCAGCATCCCAAACTGGCAAGACATCCCTGAGGACTACTTCATCCGCCTGCTTACTCTATTTTTACTACAATTATGATGACTACAGCTGTCTAAATGAAGCAGCTTTTAAAACTGGAGTTAGGAAGATTTAGAAAGGCTCAATTTCATAATGTGACCTTTGCAAAAGAAAGAAGAGTCCTGCAAACCTTCCAGCTGAAAGAAAAATAAAACTCATAAACCTCCACAAACTTCACCTAAAGTACCTGTAAATAGGAAAGATGAAGGTGAACCAAATGGCTCCTGCCTTTAAGCTGCCAGTTAAGCACTGTGCACCCAAGAGATGCCACATGCAGGCTTCCCTGCTTCATCCTGGCTGCTGGGCAGCAGAACTCCCCCCTAAAAATATTCTTCCCTTCCTAAGACAGGGATGCCACCAGCTCTGGGAAGAGAAAGCTTACAGCCACACACCCAGCTGTGCCTCTTTGCAGGAAACACCCCACGGGAAGGAAAATCAAGCCAGCTCCATATTTTCTTTCAGAGCAGTATTTGGGAAAGTCATGCTGCATTGCTGTGGACACATTAGGACCTGGCTTCTCTGCAGGAGAGGATGGACATATTGCACCAGCCGTGCTCAAAAAGTCATTTTGAGTCTGGTGAGAAAGAATTGGGAGGATCATAAAGCACCTATTGGCCAGTACAGCATACGTCCCTGTAGTATGCATAAGCAAGTAAAAAAAAAAAAATAATTAAGGACCAAGAGGAAAAAAAACCCTGAAGTATTTGATCAAAGGAATCTGAATTTTAAGGGAGTGAACCAGAGGTAGTAAATTGAAAACAACTGCCTAAAAAAATGTAACTGACTTTTATACAGTGTTTGTCTACAAGACAGGGTAAAAGTGCTTTTTATGTCAAACGCTCTAAGGATCACAGTCCTTTTTTGCTTATAAAACAGCAAAGGAGCAGTTGTATTCCTTTCTCAAACATGGCCATCTGGTCAGAAGTTTTTCACATATTTATTTTCTTTTTTTTTTTTCCCCTCTTTTTCAGGAGCTGGGTAACCAGACCAGCTGTGGCCAACTTGATCTTTTTCATACCTGCAAGACAACTTGCAGGAATCGGCAAGACTTAACTGTAAGGCAAATCTTTATTTCTGGCTTCAACTGTATTATAATTTGTGACTCATAAATTATATTCAACATTCACATGAAAAATAACAGCTATCATATTACCTGCTGCATCAAGAGTGGATCACCGTTTTCTAGAGTTTATTCAAACAGGCAACTAATAATATTTTCCATTTATCAAAATTCTCCAAAACACAATGGATGTTCAATTTATTATATTTAATATTCAGCGAAGGAGGATGTTGTTGCTTTCAACACTGAAATCCCAAACAGGGAAATTAAAACAAATCACTTCATCTAGAAACCAAACAAACAATTACATGGAGGAACAATGCCAAAAAGGAAACCGAACAGCTGTGTTCGTCAGCCCTTATTAACAGTAAAAGTAACACCTTATTCCATTTTCTAAGAGTTACTTGTTATCACCTGAAAAACAAAACAAAGTCTATTAGTTTACAAATGAAAAGTGTCATACCATCAAAGTGGTATTCCAGTAGAAAAATACTTGGGACTGAATTATCAGGCATTCTCAGCACAAGATCCACAGATCCTAATAATCTCAAGGAGGCAGTGGGTGCCCAGCCCTCAAGAAACAGTCATTAAAGGCTACTTTTATTACAAAGCCCAGATAAAACCCACACATACTCTTGTGGAAATCATGAGAGACATACAGCAACTTGTCAGAGCCATGCTAAGCTTTTCTTATCATTCAATTTAAAAAAAAAACAAACAAAAGGCACAGTAAGACCTAACAGCTAATTCCAGCTCTGACTTAATACTACCTTTGCAAAAACATATCCAGCACCGTATTTCAGGGTTGCATTACGAAACAGCAGGCACTACCTGAGCTCTAAAGCTACCTCCTTTAGATGGCAATGAAAGAAATCCCAGAAAAGTGCTGTGGGCAGGCACGCACCATCACAGCTTGCACCAACAGCTAAAACACACTGCAAAATGCAATCTGGAAGTGGGAGATTCTTTGTATGCTGCAATACAAGGGGTAGGCACCAGATGCTATTAACTGCTCAGTCATGAGATGCTCGTTTAACCCCCCTCCCGTGCAAGCCATGCATAGCCCTACTGTATTAGTCCAATTGTGAGCAACAAATCTGACTACTTAATATGCAAATTCCCTTGGTCAGTCTTCCATAGAAGCACCATGAAAGCAGTTATTGTAACTTCAAATTAGACATGTGATATGCAGCACTGCACAGCACTCTAAAGAAAATATTTAAGAAACCGTTGTCCAGTTAGCCAAAGCAGAGATTGAGCACAATATTTGGCTTTCTAGAAGTTAACAAGGCTCTAGCACTGCATCAAATACTGCAGGAGGAATTTATATTTTTAATAGCCTCCTATTCTAGCATGTCAGTCAAATGTGCAGCCCTATTTCCACCTGTCCCTATTATCACTGCTGGGTGATAGGGGCAGCAGTAAAGAAGACAAATTTCAAACAGAATCAGTGTCTTTTATAACAAAGAAGGGCGATAAGAACTCCAGCAGGCAGGCGAACATCATGTCAAGGAGAACGCAGCAGCAATCAGACAGCCGCAGCCAAAAGGCTTTATCTGTAATGACTTGTCATGCCCATACTTCTAGACATCGGATTTCCTGCCCTTTCGTTATTCCACGCAAATTATTGTCTTCACTGAATTTTACCAAACGAGACAAAGTAATAAGCAACTTCTAATAGGGTAAAAGTCTGCCAGGAGAAACCGAATGAGTTCATGTTTCTCTTTTTCCTTCCCACTGCTCCCCTCCAAAGAAAGAAAGGAAATTTAAGAGCCCTCCGGAAAGGTCTTGCCTATGGGGATGGCAAGTTGGCAACGCAAGTTCTCCTGTTTTTGCTAAACTGAACATACCTGATAAGCTATTAAACCTTATGTACAGGCACAAAACCAGAGTTTTCCAGCAGTAAAGACCAAACCCAATGCTCTTCTGAACACCCAACTGAAGAAGTCACATAGCCTGTAAGTGGCCAGAGGACAGCTATTTCTCCCCCTGCCTCACCATCCTGTAGAAACCCAGCCACTTTTGACAAGGCACGGCAAGCAGAAACGTGGTGCTCGGCTCCTGAAAGCTTGGGATATTGGATGGGAGACAGCTAAACAAAAGGGGTAAAGGGGTGGGGAACCCCTGTGTCTATAAACCACCTAATGATCATCTTTTATTCTTCCTTGTATCTCCCTTAGTAAGTCACCAATAAATCCATCTCACCATCCGGAACACCCACCCACCACAATACAGCTCTGCTGGCCTACAACACACCAAGTGTCAAGACAGGAACTTTTTTGTAAATACGACAAGCAGTATTCTGTTGAAATGAAAACTTGCTAAAAAGAGCAGTGATAATGAAACAGCTGGTACCAATCTGCAAAGACCATTTCATTTCCAGCAGGGTGGGCAGAGCAGCATCTGCTTAATTCTGGTTAAGGTACAGACTCCTCCTGCTTCAGTCAATGTGAACAGAAACGTGCAATAAGCTGGTACACACTAAGAGAGCTGGTATTTTTTAACTCAGTTTTAACACACAGAGACACACCTGAGTATATGCAACAGCTCTCCAGCTACATGCAAACATCCTGACCTTGAAAAATACTCATAGTAAAGACAAAGGAAGCGCACGTGGTCAGGGCACACTGTCAGCTTTGCTGAGCAGCGGAGAAGTAACGGGAAGTGCCAGTGATTGACAAAAGGACTGAGGAGGATACAGGGATGTGGCAAATCTGCACCTCAGCTCCAGTGATAGAATTGAGCAAGATTCCGCCAGCTTCCCACAGCACCGTAACAGATTGAGACCGGTATGAATTAAGACTTGAGATCCAGCTCCCACTCTTATGCAGCATCAAGCACTGCCATTAGTCTCTAATCAATCTCTTGACCACTGATTCTCCAAGAAACTTTTCTATTCTGGGAAAAAGACAAAGCCTCCCCAAAGTGAGTCCATCGCTGGCAGAGCTCTGGTTAGAACTGTTTCTGTTCCAAAATACCTTCCTGAGATTTATAAATGACCTGGCCCTGCTCACTGACAGCAATCTGACAGCAAATACACCAGACTAGGTCACAGCCCAGGAGCTGCAGCAAATGAGCCTGATATAGCAAACAGGAGTAAGTCACCTTTCTGCACAGGTCTCGTCTCCAAATGATGGCGTTCACTTGTGCCTCAGCTGGTTTGCTTGCCGATGCCTCAAGACATACGCACCCTCGAGAGAGAAAGTCTGATTTCATACTTGGCATGGGCATGTTTGCAGAATTTGTAAAGCCAAGAATTAGTGCAGGCTGGACTTTGACATCTTGGGAGTCGGATTTACAAAAGATATTCTGAGGTTCTTTCAGCTTAACCTACACCCCCTTTTTTTCTTGTTGAGAGGCAGGAACACATACATGACGTTACAAAACGGGCTACTGCACACTGTAGCTGATTGTTTAAGACAGCCCTGAGAAGCCCATAATTCAACTGAAATTTCATCACTTCTTACTTCAGCAAGACAACCTTAAGGAACATTATCCTTAGAGCATGAATCAACACGAGCCAGCCAGCTGACATGCATTTCACATCTCTTACATCTTGAAAAACCCAGCTGCTGTTCTAAGGCACCAAGCACAATAGGTTATTTAACCCCAAAGCAGCAGTGTGTCGTGCCACGTAAACACCAAGCAGGAACACGCACCCAGTAAGGCCATCTGGGACAGCGCTCTGTGGACAACTTGGATGGAGACTGTCCACCTCACGCGCTGCTACTGGGCATGTGAGAAGACTATTTTACAATATCAGCCAAATTCTGATACTTCTTTTTTCTCCTATCTCATTCATTCGACGTTACAGGGAAGACAAGAGCGAGGAAATGAAACAGGCTATTTCTGTGACATGATCTCACCTTGTAACACCTAGCTACTGCAGCAGGTCTCAGAACAAATGTGAGCGTAGCTTCTAATGCTATTTTTTTGGTCAAGCCTTTTTGGGTAAGCAATGCTTCCTGCCATTTTTCTCTGACTTCTAGTATGCTCTGGTCCTTTCTGCACTGACACTCTTACATTTTTTACTGGTTCTGCTTAGTACAGATGCGTTTTAGATGAAAAAAAAAAGGAGGAAGAAGTGTGTTAACAGAGAAAAGGAGAAGAGTTAGGAAGACTAATAGACAAAGCTACAAAAATCCTTTTAATGACAATGATGTCATTAAATCCTACACAGTTCTTAGCAGCTGGACTTTCTGGTATTTCTATGAACTACGTATCTGACATTAATCAGCAGGTGGCTGCTTCAGATATAGTTGTAGAGCACTGCATTTTTTTACAGTATGGAATGACAGCAAGGTCATTGATATAACAGAACACCCATCAGCTGGGGCATCCAAAATACAGACAGACTGATAAATAATATTCCATAGGCACAGGGGAAAACGCAGAGCTGGGTCAGCAATTTTCAACCTGAAATCTGTGGACCCTGCATGCGTGAGGACTACTTATAAGTCAAGCGTCCCGTTGGTAGGCTGACTTTAAATGATTATAAAGCACATACAGCTCAGCTGGAGAACATCAGGGGCCCACAAACCTGAGAACGTTAAAAAAGCAATCATTCTGACATTTAGGTAGAGAATAACAGAGGGATTAAAGGCTGCTTATGCCGCAGCAGCACTTCCACATAAGCCACGCCGGCTAAGTAGGTGTGCACTTGCACACGAGCGAGAGAACACGCTGCTCCAACACCTGAAGTCGCTGGAAATGGATTATTTAGCGTGGGTGACTTAGGCTGCCGGAAAGCATCCATCTTTCTTGGAGGGAGTAAAAAGGAAAATAAAACCCAAACCCGCAGCGGTGCCAGGCTCTAAGTTGCCTGAAGAATTATTCTCCGCACACCACAAGGAGCTGAGCCCAAGAAAAACAAAGTTGGGGAGCCGCAGGCAGGCCCTCTCCCCAGGCTGCCCTCACTGCACCCGCTGCCTGCCCCCGGGCCGCGCCGGGCCGACCGCGGGGCCCCTGCACACACCGGGGCCGGGGGTTCTGCCCGCGGGGCTGTGCCCACCCGGGCGCCCCGCCGAGGTCCCGCACGGCCCCGCCGCCCCGGGAAAGTTGCGGCCCGAGCGGCCGCACCGCGCCGGGCGCTGGGCGGGGGGAAGCGGGGCGCGGCGCACCGAGCCCGGCGAGGGCAGCGCGGCCCCCCCGTCCCCGTCCCCGTCCCCGCCCGGCGCCGGGCCCGGCCCCGCCGCAGGCCCCGGCCCGCAGCGCCCGCCCCGGGGTCCCCCCGCCGCGCCGGGGGCGGCCGGCCAGCCCGCCCCCCAGCAGCCCCCGGGCCCAGCGCTCACCTCCGGTGCCGTCCGAGTTCTCGTTGAGGCTGCCCGAGGAGTCGTGGTGGGAGCCCACACACCCGCCCATGGGGCCCGCCCGGCCCGCAGACCCGCCGCCGAGCCGCCCCCCCACCCCCCTCCCCCTGTAGCCGAGCTCCGCCGCCGGCCGGGCAGGCGCGATGGCTCCGGAGCCGCCTCCTCGGTCTGCAACACCGCCCCCGAGGCGCGGCCTCCTCCCGCCGCACGGCTCCGCCTCCGGCCCGCCGGGGACCGCCCCCGGCCCCAGCCCCAGCCCCGGCCCCGGCCCCGGCCCCGGCCCGCACCGGGCGGAGGTCCCGCCGCCCCGCCTGGCCCTGCGCCGCGGCGGCTGGCGGGTCGGGCCGGGCCCGGCTGCAGCCCGCCCAGCCCGGGGCCGTCCGCCGGGCGGCGGCGGGGGCAGCAGCCCCGCGGGGCAGGGCGAAGCCCCGGGAGCAGGCGGCGGGCGGCCCTGGGGCGGGGGCCGCGGGGCCGGAGCAGGCGGGGGGCGGTGGGCCGGGCCGGGGGCGCGGGGCCGGCCTTCCCGGCTGCGGGCAGCGCTGCGGTGCGGCCTCCGGGCTCGCCGGGGCAGGGCCCGCCTGGCTGGGCCGGCCGGGCCGTGGTGCCGGGATGGGTTTATTTTCTGTCACGGTGCAGCCGGGGCTGCCCGCGGCCGCCCTGTTGTTCCGCCTACACGTGGAAAGATCGTGCAGGCACGCTCGGGGATAGACCTGCGTCCCGCTGAGCATCCAGCCGGCTCTGCGTTAGCGGGCTGTCCATGGAAAGCGACAGAAAAACTCAGCAAAATCAGCGGTGCTGGGTCAACCGGCACCTGGCTTCAGTCCTCGGGGAAGGAAAGTTTGAGTTGGGTGCTGCATGCCTGGCGGGGTCACCTTGCTGCAGCAGCAATCCCACCCTGGGCGCGAGGAGTTACGGTTTGTCTGCTGTCGGATGCTCCGTAGCGCTTTGAATCAGCCAGCAACAAGGCAGGACGCTGAAAAATAGAAGCAGACAGTGCAAAAAATACAGCATGGTAACAGGCTGTGCTCTGGGTTTCCCGCATGCTCTGCTATGCACAGCAGCTTACTGCTCTGATACACAAACCGGCAGAAAACAAAACTCAAGCTGAGCGTATTTTACCTCCTTAAAGATGACATTGCAAATGTATTTTTTAGAATTGAAATAGCACAGTTGTTTGTAGAGCTCATAGTCACCACAGTGAAAGGAACAGATGGACAAATCCGTGTTTCTACCATTAATTTTCCTACATAATCTTCATACCGAAAGATCAGCCAGCCTTTGGGAAGGCACTTGTGTCGATAATTATAATCCCAAATGTATGAGATAAGCCAAGTGCCAAATGCCGAGCACTTCATCATCTGAGAACCAAAAGACGTAGAGCTGGTCTGCTTCACGGGTCCGAATAGGAAGGTCAGGACTGGTAAAAAAAACTAAGGAAAAGATTATCTGAGTCTGAACACATGTACACTAATTACAAGGAAAGCAAAAATTCCTTGTCTGTGCAGGCATTTAAACCAGATAAAGGAAACACACAGAGCTCAGTTGTTCTAGTTTTCTTTTCAGGTTGTACCCAAAAGTTTGCCTGAACATACACAGGCATAATCAAAGGTATGTCGGGTATTTTTTTTTTTTTTGATTGAATGTAATTTCTTCAAAATTGTAGCCATATGAAAGAAAGTTGAGGATGTTTGCAAATTTTCATGACAGTAGGTGTTGACGTGGGTGTATCATCATCAGAATATGAGGATTCTGCAGAGAAAGCATGGATTGTGGTGAAGCACTCGGGATGTGTACTGGGGGGCCTTCTACCTCTGGATATCATCCTTCCCAGTGGGATTCCAAAAATGCCCGTCAGTGAGGCTGAGTGGGCTTAAATGCAACGTGACTCTGTTCCACAACAGGGTGGCTGCAGGACTCCAGCTAGCTGGCGTGGGAATGTGTGTCCGCACCCGGACAGCAGTCTGCTTGCAGAGCTGTGCAGTAACACATCACCACTCGTTATTCTGTGTATTTGCTACTGAACTCTTTCGTCAGATACCTTGTTGTCATGCACGTGCTGTATGTAATATATATATGAGTGTATTTCTGTGTATATGAACACTCAAGATGCACCAAAGTCAATATTTTACAGCCTGAACCCATGTATCAGGAGGCACTTGCAACACACTAATGAAGTACAGAAGACAAACCATGACTTTTTCTAAATGCATGGTGTATTTCAAAGATTATATTCCTCCTGAAAATGAGTTTCGTGAGAGGCAAGACTGAGCTTTGCAGTCAGAATTGCTGCACTCTAATTTCGGCTCTGCCCTAGGTTCCCACTGTGGCCTTGGACAAGTCGCACAACCTCAGTTGCTCTATTTCTATCAGTAGATTAATGTTTGTCTACATATCTCTTGGGGCTATGGCTCAGATTAATTAATTCTTACTCTCTATTTCTTGTTAACTGCCTGCAATGTGTGGGATGTGAAACACTTTGTAGATCAGAAGTGTCATTTCACAAATTAAATAGTGTAATGAATTGACTATTCCACACAGGTACGACTGCCCTATATGGTTGGAAATGATTCTCTGTGGGTCAGAAACCCTACGGTGTTAACGGCTAAAGGATACTCCTTCGGCACAAGGTGCTACTGGACTGCATGTTATACCAGGAGGGCCAGAGCAGTGCGGTTTGTGGCCAAGGAACGCAGCATACAGAAAAGGCCTAAATTGATCTATGTATGTATTGTCAGGGTTATTTCCTATATATTCCTATATATTAAAATATTTTGTATACTTCACCAGTTTTTCTCTCCAGCTGAGATCTCACTGTTTTCTCGCAGTCAGTGGTGGTGGGTTTTGCCATCACATGATGATACAGTATGATAAATCTCTGTTCTCTGATGATTCAGCTTTGCGTGGGAACAAGTATGAGGTGCTAACAAATTGCACCAGTGCTGAAACTTCTGTGTCAGGCATCAACAGTTTGACTTTTACCAGTGCTACCTAGGACTGTAGTATCAAAGTCTTATCACTGTAAGTGAAAGTCTACCCAGGTCTCTTTCATCCTCCTTTGACAGATGGGATGGGGAGAAACAAGAGAGGAGGTTATTTGTCAAAGGTCCCACAGGAAGCAGAAGCAGGAAAGAACCGTGGAGTCCAACCATCGTGTGATGCCAAGCCCGTCTTCCTCCTTGGAGAGTCTTAAGAAATAGAGCAAGTTGCTATTTTCAGGTTTACTTCCACATGGTTGCTCTTCCTGAAAGCTAATGAGGCTGTAGCCTCAATTTCACAGGCGACATGACAGAGGTTTCCCTGCCCCCATGTGATGCACAGCACTTACATTTAGATGCTTTTTTGAGGAACGCTGGTTCCTACTCCAAAATTCCCACCAGCAACTTTTAGGCTGCTTCCAAGCTAGTACAATCTGTCCCGTAGAAAGCCATACCAAAGCGACTGGTGTCAATCTCCACCACCTAGAGACCACAAAGCTGTGTCAAAATGATGTTAAACCGGACAGAGTTTGTTTGCCTGGAATGACCAAGGGAAAGAAAAGTACTGCACGGGTGAGTCCCTGTGCTGAGGGGCCTCATCAGACATCGGGACACCCAGAGCTGGCCGAGGACAAACAGAGTGAATGTCTGCCTAGTCCTGCCTGTGCCTGCCCTGTGCCTGTGGTAGTGCATGTCCTTCAGCACAGCTCCAGGAGCACAAACACATCACTCCGAATGCCCTGGCACACACCTCTGCTGCAGGAAATCCTGGGATGGGAAGTTTGAGCTTCTGAGGGAACTTCCATAGACTGGAGAGTGTATGGCTGTGGAGAGCAGGTTACCTTTCTCTCCTGACCTCTGCAAAGCCCTACACCTACTCCTGTGGACTGCTTTGGCAGGGTCTTTATATCTTCTGTGTTAATAACAGAAGGAAATTCCCCCAAATACTGCTTGCTGGCAGTTCCACTTTGCAGGAGTCCCAGGTGCCCAGAACGCAGCAGTGGCGCTACCCTCCACCGACAGACAGGCTGTTGAGGAAAGGCTCATTTTTCATTGAGCATTTCAGCACTGATGTTATTTTATAGGGACTGTGGAAACATTTTGCTTTTTAGTCTGAAAACCTTGAAAATGGATAAATGAATCAGTCCAGAGTTTAATCAGATTATTTCTCCCTTCATTCACATGTTTAAAACCAGAACTTTGTGAGATTATGTTTCTCAAAACAATTTGTGTGGAAAAAGAGTTGCTCTAACTTTAGGCTACAGGTGTATAAGCAATTCCACTACAAGTTCCATTTCTTGTTCGCACTGCAAATCAAGGATTTCCAAATTCATTCTTTTAACTGGGTAGAGGGACCATACAACATTAGCTGTTGGCCAGCAGGTACCCTCCTGACAGGCACACATGAAGGCAGCTGGCAAGTGAGTTGTCCACTTTCATTTTCTGTTCCATGACAGCTTTATTGCTGCTCTTCTTTTTAAACATGCTTCTCGTTTTTAATGAATTCTGAATTCTGCAAGCTGTTCTGAAAGCAGGATTTTTTTAATCCACCATCCCAACCAGCTCCTGTCAACTTGAATTCTCCGAATAAAAGATATTTATTGCTTTGTCACATCAGGAAGATGTTTCTAATGGTCAAAATAGACTTTTTTTTTTTTTTAACTTAGCTTTCCTACTAAACAAACAAAAGTGAAACACTGCTTCCCTCCTGTGGTGACCTTCCTTACTACACATGGAAACACTACAGGCAAAATAAATTGTGCATTTTAAGTGATTTTAAAAAAAAAATTATTATTACAATGACATTTGAAGAGCTTTCTTGCTAATCTGCAGCCAAGCAGTCATTCACATCCTGCTGTTATTGTTACGGCGCTGGATTTAAGTGTCTTTCCAAAGCTGGACGGCGCTGTTGAAGCATACCAAGTGCCAGCTTTGCTAATCAGCTGCAATAGAAGCTGTGAGAACCTTATCTCATTATGACCTGCTGTTTGTGGACAAGTTCTCCTCTTTCAGCTGCATTTGAATTGATTCTCTGCCTGGGTGGGTGCAGGAGCGTACGTATCGGCCCTGCTAAATAATGAAGAGGATTAGTGGCAGCGGGACAAAGAGCTGCCGTGGCTGGGGGCCCCCAGCCTACCTGCAAACTGCTCTGATGCAGCAGGAGCTGTTCTCCAGGCTCTGGGTCACTGCGCCAGCACAGAAGGGCAGGCCACACGATGCGTTGTGCTATTACCGTTCCTGCATTTGCTGCTATTATCAATATTGCATTAGTATCTGGAGGGCTCACTCAGGATCCCATATCTCCACCTGAAAGGACACTGAAGTTTCAAAGGGAAGACATGGTGATGTAGGATGTAGTTTACTTTAGAAAAATAAACCATAGCAGGGGGCATGACAAAAATATCTGTGGTCATGAGTAAGTGAGAAGAAACAGGGCAAGAGATCTGGATTTCCTTTTTTTTTTCCTTTTTGTTGCGCACAAATGAGGACACATACTTGCAACGGTAACAGGGTAAGTCAGGGCTAACCAGGGAAAATTTTTTTTCATGGAGCATGTAATTGAGTAGAGAGTGGAAGAAATGCCGAACACCCAGGACCAATTGCTTCTCTCTTGGTTTTGTGTTAATGAGCACCAAAAATTTCTTTGGGGAAGAAGTTTGGGAGTTCCCTTGTTCTTGGGTTTTTGCTCTGCTTCCCAAATGCAAAGCATTTGAAATCAAAGAGCTATTTTCTAGACAGAATATACAGACAACCTTCTAACACAGGACTGAAAATTGGGTTCATTTGAGGAGAAATCATACAGGTTTTGGCGGGAGGAGAAGGAGGGGTGGAAAAGGAAAGATGCTACCTCCTGTCAAATTGCCTTTGATAAAATCAAGGCTGAGCCAGATGGTAATGGTACAGGCTAACGTTCCCATATGGCAGGATCAGTCATGCAAGAAATATGCTACTTTAAGGAATGTGTGAAACTGATAGATGTTAATATTCCAAATATTTGAGATTTGTATCTTGAGCATTCTCATGGGCTGTGAGCTGGAAGAAGATGCACATGCTCAGGAAGTGTTTGCTTGGACTGCAGTTGTACTGCGGTGGGATATTCATTCCTCCTCCGCTCTCCTCACCGGTAGGAAACATCTGGCCAAGCTGTTGCTTTTTCTCCCTGCTCTGTGCTGGGAGCATGTCACAGCAGTGTGTGTGTCTGGGCAGGTGCTTTCCCACAAGGGAAATGGAAACAGAGGACAGGACAAGGTCTCACTGCACACATGGGGCAGGTCAGGGACACTGGCACTGCCAGTCGCTCCCCAACCCAGAGGTTTGCAGGACATCCAGAGGAGAGGCACCACAACCAGGGGGGTCGGGACCTCCTGCTCCATCCCTGCGGCAGCAGAGGGGAGGCAGAGGTGAAGGGTGAGGGGTGAATGAGCATAAGCCCCAGACCTGTTCATTTCTACCAGTCTTACAGAGAAAACCAGAAGTCACGACAGTGACAACAGTAGCTATCAGTCACCAGATGCTACCAAGAAGAGGAGTGATACTTCTCTGCTCCCAGATTCTTGCCAGCTCACAGTTCCCAACGGTGACATACAGTATTCAGAGGTGAAATATTTTGTTCTCTTTTATAGGACTGAGCTTTGCATGGAAAGAAAAAAAAAAAAAAAAACAACCAAAACCAGATCCCCAGCATGGCAGGGTACGTTCACACTGAATTGTTGGATGACTTTGCCTGGATGTATGTCAAAAGCTTGTCTCATCGGTATCGTCTCTGAGGAGAAGTTTATTTCATATATATTGTACCTCTATTGAGTTGGTGGAATTGTATCAGGGATGATAAACTTGGCTGAAAATCTGTTTTGAACTTTTGATGCTGATATTAAAAAAACGAGTAATGACAACAAGAGACCTTGGTTCATGACGAGTTGTTTGTCTCCTATGCTCGGGATTTAGAATAGGATCCTATTGTTATATTTCCAATAAACAAAGAGGCAGTTTCTCCATCTTATTAGATAGTCTTTGTATGAATCGAGGAAGATAACACATCTGTATGCGAAGGAGCATGGTGTAAGCAACCCTCCTTGGCCTGTCCTGGTGGAGACGTGGCCTCCAGTGCATATGAGGAACCCAGTGAGAGACACAGAGCCAAGTTTAATAATCCACGAATTCTGAGAAGTAGGTGTTGCTTTAATTTCCACTTCAGCATTCTGCACTCTTCCACAAACCACTGCCAGTGATTTAAACTGAAGGGACAGAGGGATTAGAGCGACTCTGGCAGAGTTGGGAACCTCAAAGGATGCCAGTTCAGGAAAAGTGGTACTAAGGAATGATCACCACTATTTCTACTAGGAAACCTCCTCTGTTGTGCTATAGTTAACACCACAGCCTGGATTCATGTCACCTCACATCACACCTGCAATCTGCTGACCAAAGCCACTCATGATAGGAAAAATCTGAAGAGATGGGAAAATGGTTTAAATCTTGATATTAGTAAATGGGAGCATCACATTGCTGGGTATGGAAAATGAAAACCTCTTAAACCTTGAGCCACAAGACCCTTGCTGCTGGATCTAAAAAGGAACCCCTTTTTGGGAATGGAAACTGATAAGTGACCATTTCTGAGGTTTCCTCTGTCTTTTGGCTTAGCCAGCATGCAATGCTTGGTACAAGGGCTGAGCTGGATGAGCACAGTGAAGTCTGTCCTTCGGGGGTAGATGGTCCAGGGCTCAGAGGGCTCATGGGCACATGACAGCACACTGCATACAGTACTGCTGTCCTGAAGGAGAAACTCTGCCTTAAATGAGAAGGGGATCATTTCTACTGTGCAACATTTGCTTTTTTCTCCACTTAAGCTCCGCCCAAGAAAGTTACCATTTAACGAATAAACCTTGGAAGAAAATTTCTTTGCCGAAAATAAAAAAGTGTGAGCTTACAGCAGCTCTGTCAACATCAACAGTATCAGCACACAGCAGTAAATTCTAGGTTAACCATTGTAATCAGAAAAGAAATACTCTGCACACAGGCAGAAGTGATAAAGTAATTGGTATCATCATCCTTTCAGTGATGCTTTGTTAGTTATTTCTCATTTTGTATTTGTACATTCGATTTTTCTTGCCTAAGCACCGTATTTCTCATTTGTCCTCATGGAGTTTTCGCTTACAGCTTTCGCCCCATTATCTAGATTAATTTGAATTCAGATCCTGTCCTCCACATTGTTTACAATAGCTCCCAGCTTATAAAACTGTATTATCTTTGCTATCATACAAAGCAGTTATTAATGGGCACGATGAACAAACCAGGCTCCAATGTCCCCACTCGAAATGGCCTGTTGGGAAATGGGTTTTTCTCCTGCTTATACACCCAGATTATGATGATTTTGTTTATGTTCCTATTTTGTTCACATGTCCCTAATTTGTTCATGAGACTGTCATGTAATACTGAGTACATGGTCTTTTTACAGTCAGGATGTATGACATCTGCTTCTCCCTTGTCCACCGGGCCTGTTATTCTGTCAGAGGAGGAAATTAGATTGATTTGATGTGATTTGTTCTTGAGAAATCCATGCTGGCTTTTTCTTGTCATTTTATTATCTTCTAGGTGTTTGTATTGATTATTTAATAATTTGTTCCAGTATCTTTCCAAGAAATAGAGTTAGGCAGGCTGACGGATAACTCATGGGGCCTTTTTTTCTCTTCTTCCAAGCTAGGACACTGTTCATTTCTCCTGTCCCTGGGGACCTGCCACCATCGCTTCGCAGAGATATTTACTAATGCTTTAGACATTTCCTTGGCTGGTTCACAAGTGCTCTGGGATGAATTCCATTAACTCTGCTGACTTAAGGACATCCACACATTTCCACAGGTGCTCTTCTCTTATTCCAGCCTGCATGTGCAGCTCCTTTCTAGCCCATGCACCAGATGATGCTTTGTGTGAGGGAAGATTTCATGATGGAGCAAAGCAGCATCCCTCTGAAATGGAGCCCAGACACCGACAGGCATTGCCCAGGCAGGGAGCTGGAAAGTCCTGGCCTCCACGGCACAGACACAGTCTGGCTGATCGTAACAAACCTCTGAGCTGCTTTACCCACGCCTGCTCATTTCAATGAGTGGTGCCCCTCACGCAGGTCTGCAGAAAAAGTAAGACCATGGTTTTGCAGCAATTATCTCTAAACCTCATGCTACTGAACAGGGGTTATTTCCTGATACTGTGTTTGCTCATCTGAGGTGCAGAACACTACAGTAAGGCTACCGAATTGTGAGATGGATTGTGAAACTCTAAAATGTTGGTTATGCATGCAAACTGGTCTGTGAGGACACCTATGGCCCATAGAAGGATGCAGATGCATTCAAGGGTTTCTGGCAGCTTTGAACTTGCAACTCTTAACTTTGAAAAGGAATTGGAGCGTCAGAACACAGACCATCCACTGCACTGGGAACTTTGGTACTCTTACCTCACTGATTCAGTCATGGTCCACATGATAGCTCATGTGCTTGGGCTGTTGTTTTGACATGTTATGACCTGCAAGAAGGACCAGTGTTTTCTGTTGGATTTATTTAGGTGCACTTTTGCCTGGGTCTGAACCCAGCAAACTCACACTGGTGCAGCTTTACAAAGAGCCGAGGCCCCGCTGGTGCCAAAGGCACAGGCATGGTCATGGTGGGACACACGGGACACTCCACATCTCCAGCTGGGTAGTGCAGCTGGTTACAGCGGACCACAGAGGCATCAGGGCATCTGACTTGAACATGAGAGTGTTAATTATCATTGGCCAGGCAGGTGGGGAGAGCACAGTGCAAGCCTGAAATTTCCAAGTAATTTATTTCATTTATTAATTATTAACTCTCAGACTGTTAGGAATACATTTACAAGGTCTGGGAATAAGAGTGGGCAAGATGAGATCATGCTCATACCTTTCACAACAATTCAGCTTTTTATTAAATTTCTGTCCAGAAGGAGACTTTATGGTGATGAAATTATTTGAGGAACTATTAAAAAGAACCATAAAAATCCGAATTTCATTCAGTGCAGCAGAAACAGGAGGTTTTATGAGATTTGTTAAAAAGCATTTATCACCTGGAAACATATCATAGTTAGCAAAATCCAGTTTGCTTTTAATTTAACTGCTCAAAAGTGACTGGATGACTTTTCATTAATACTTAAATCACCCAAAGCAATTACAGAGTATTACATACATCTCATTAAGCTTCAGACCACTAGGGTGAGCCAGACTATAGCCAATGCCAACTGTTGTGTAGCATGAAATGGAAATGACATGTCAGATCATCAGATTCAGAACAACTAAGTCAAAATTTGTGATTAGAGCTCATGCCCATCATCTCAGGACTAAGGTACATCACCTTTCCCCTTGCCCTATGGGCCAAGGGGCAGCATATCTCCCTTCAAAGTCTGGCTCCACCTGCGATGAACGATCGAAACGGCTCCTGCAAGTGCTTTGGAAATTCTGCTCTCTTCAGGCATAAGACACATTGGCTGCCCAACATCACCCCTATCTTGTCCTGGGGCTTTCAAGGTGCTAAATTTCATTCTGTGTCTAGAGAGTTCCTTAATCTCCTATGTAACTGCGCCAGAAAAAATATCCTTTAAAAGGTTTTAGCACAGCTCTTAACTAAGCAAATGATTGTTGCCTAACTTGTGCAAGGGCAAAAATTCTATCCACCAAAGCGTCCCCTTTGCCACCTCAGTCTGGGGTGGAGACGAAGCGCTGTGCTAGAGAGATTAATGTGAAGAGCAGTTGAGGAACATTTCAGTTTAGATTTGGAGTCAACTGCCCCGAGTAAGGCCAATGTTTTTGTGGCTGGTGTAAGGAGCCTGGTTTGCCTGCGATCTGAGCCACCCAGCTCCAATCTGGGACTCATGTTATGGCCTTGAGTTGACACTGAGCCAGAACATATATAGCCTGCCTTTGGCCAGTACAAGCACACGGCTGGCAGTCCACTAATAAAGAACCAGCCTTGTCCACTGGCAGGATAAAATGTGCTAAATCAAGTTTGGGAAATAAATGGAGAAATTCAGTGGTACTAAAAAAGTCAAGGCATGAATACTTAGTAGTAAAGTCTATAAGTAATGTTGATGGTCTAAGGGTATGAGTGAGACAAAGTTGGCAGAGAAAAATAATAACTTTTATTAGATTGATATCATGGGGAAAGAAAGACAGATGAACTGTTGGATGCACAGTGGAAGTCTGGAAGAGAAAGAGCAAACTTAATGCTACGAACAGGTTGAGATCACTGGCTATAAGTTTCACTTCAATCAGCAGGACAAGCGGAGAGAAAGGGTGGGTGGTGGCACCTCTGCCTCTGTGTTCCCAGCTGCTCTGTAGGGCCATGGCTCCTTCCTGGACCTTGCAAAGCTGCTAGAAAGAGCCTTGTGGGCTCTGTGTGTGTGTAAATGAGAGAGACGTTCTCCTCCTTGGCCACCTCCTGTGCTGTGTGATGTGATACATATGTGTGTGCTGTGAGCATGCCTCCTGGGGGAGTGTCCCCTGTTTTGTGACCCAGCACGGGTATGCGACTTACTGTGGCAATCAGTATTGGGGGCTTTATCTCCTGCTGGCATTAGGGCTGCATCTGACAGCTGCTTTTGAAAGACGGCTACCTCTCCTTAGACATCTGCCTGCCTGATTTAATGGGAAAAGGTGGCAGCAACAAATACAAAGCAATAAAAATACATGAAGTAAAACAGCGCCCCTTCCTCCTCATCTTTCTATGCTGAGTGTCTGGGTGATTTGTAATAACCTTCAGTGGAAAAAATCTATGAGTGCTTGCAGTAGAGAATATTGCAAAGGACAGCGGGACTCTCTTATTTAAAGGAAAACTTCCCGAAGTAGTTTGACAAAAGCCTGCCAAATAGTTGTGTATAGCATCACTGGATAAACAAACAGGGCTCTGCAGGCTAGCACAGTCAGCTGGGCATCATTTAGGTTAAATGGTCACATAATTCTCCCTCTTCATGTTCTTCCAACACCAGAAAACAAAGCTGCAGTTTGCTATTATTTATCCCCTGCATTCATTGATGTCAGTCACTGAATAGCCCTTCAGGGGGTCTTACTGCCCCAAACAAACTACAGAAAATGTGGTCTATTATCTGAGAGCAGGTTGAGCCCACGGATACTGTGGGACAGTACTCCAGCTCTTGAAGATCTCCCTGGCAGCAGCATGTCCTTATTAACAAGTTTTTTGTATAGATCCTGGGGTGACTGAACTGGTTCAGTGATTGCCCTTCTTTCCTGAAGCTTGACTCAAAAACCTCGGCTTTGCTGCAGGCAAACAGAGCTTGGAGAGCCCTTTCTGTGCAGGCGCTGCCTCCCATTCCAGTGAGGCATGATAATGGAAGCCTGTGGTTTAGGCAGGTACTGATGGACTGTGTGCTGCAGCGCATTTTCTCTGTTTGACTCATCTCCTGCGCTGTAAATATCAAATTCATAGCTGAATAGTAGAGCTCTTAGGTTTGCAAAATGAGAGATTTCAAGCAATTTTAGGAGTTGGGATTCCAAACCCTTTTCTGCTATTTTGTGACAGTGGGGATTGAAAGGACTGAGATCGTCTATCACATTGGGATAAATCTTTAGGCGATCCTGCCTCATAGCCGCATTTTTCACCTGTGTTGCATGTGTCCAGAGCACACTGCAACCCAGGATTGAGATTAGCAAACTCTTTCTAAAGCAATTTGCTTGTCCAAGAGGCTCTGTAGCTACATTAACATAGCCAGAGTTAACTCATATATCCCATGCCATCCTGCTCATGTGTCTACACACAGTAAATGAGCTGTGGAGGGGAGATGTGCCCTAAGAGCAAAACAAGCTCTTTAGGTCAGCTTTGCATTTAAGCTGGCAGTGGGGCTGTGGAAAGCAGTGGCTGCCTCCCCACAGCCTGGCCGTTCACTACAGCCACCGTGCCACCCACTCTGCTCTGCGTCTGTATGGGCCCAGGTAACCCAGCAGGAAGGAAAGGTAAACAGCCAGCTGGACTGAATCGCTGTACACCTCTGCTTAGAAAGACCTCTTTCCGTGTGTACACGGATATTTGTGCATGCAGAGTACAGGAGGCATCACTGGGGGGTGCCTGCAAGTGAATGAACCCAGGACAAAAAGTGCTGGGATGCTGATGGCAGTGCCAATTTAAATGTGCATCCAAGTATATGGCCTTTGCTTATGCTGCTTCTTATTCCCTTGCTTCTCACGGTAGAGGTTGTTTGACATACTTTGACCGTGTGTACATCATCTTTGCACAAGAGGAACAGTCATCTTATCTGTATCTTTCCAGTCTGCCTGCCTGGAGTGACACAGATCCCACTCGTGAGGCTGATGCCCCCCAAGATGTTTGCTCCATCAGTTGTACCCACTCCCTTGCTGCATTTGTAAGCAATGCCCACTTTCAGCAGCCCTTTCTCGTAGAGTTCTCTGGCACTTGTTTCTTAACAGCTTAATTGTGTTGCTTCTTTTCAAAGGAAAACACTGGGGGAAATGGACATCTTTTCATCCATACCCAACACCCCACAGATCCACCAACTACCAAATGAAATAAAGTAAAAATGTCCACTGATTTTCTTGTGTGGCCATCTCCAGGTCCAGCTTCTGGTGGTCCTGAAAGCTGCAAATAGATAAACCTCAGCAGAGGGCAGCTAGTACAACTTCAGTCTTGTTACAGGTTTTGGTGTTACTGACAAGCCCCACAGTTCAGTTTAAACACCTCAAGTGTTTTAAACCTTCCTGTCAGCGTAACAGCACACAATTTTCTTGCTAACTTGATTTATGCAGAAAACTCATCCCAGGAAAAAAAACAGCAATAACAGCAGGCCCAATGAAAGTTTTTCAGTTGTAAAACAATATTTACTCATAAGAGCTGGCTGACAACTCCAGGAAAGCATGATCATAAACAACTTTTCTTCAGCAGAACCATTTCATTCTGGTTTATGGCCCTGGCTTTGAGCAGCTCCATCATTGTCAAGAAGCAACACTTGGCGCAAGATGACAGACATGGGCCATGTTAAATACCAGCACACGCCTGAAACAGTGAGCTTTTGGGGAGCCTGTTTTCAAGAGCAAGCCATCTGATTTGCTTCCTGAGGGAGGCAGGCACACAGCAGAAGAGCAGACACCCATAAAATAAATCACCAGTGTTTGTCTTTCTTGGACAAGAGGCCACAGGGCCATTCTGCAGGTCCTGGATGATGAACCATGAATGATGAGAGATACAGCTAGCCCTCTGTAGTGCACTTCTCTCAGATTGCTGTTTCACAGCAGTAAAATTCATTTAAAAGGTCTTTCCTTCCCTCCATGCTCCCCACCTCCATTCCTTGGTCCTGTTTGCAGGTGGATGCTCCCCATCCCAGATGCTGCCAGTGCTCTCAGAACAGTCTCCATGCTGCATCTGCAGTGTTGAGGTGGCAGCAAAGTGGACCAAGGGGAGAGGTGGACAAGTACCTCCACAGCTGCCTTCACTGCTGAAGGGAGTGTTTATGTCATGACGTCCTTGATCTCCTTAGGTCTCTTCTCCCTATTTTTCTACGTAAGTTTGTGTTTCCTTTCTTGAACACTTTCCAGTTCCCACCCCACAAACTCCTCTTGCATTTCTTATCTCCTTCCGTTCACTATAAACATCAGCACAGAAATAATTTTGACAAAAACTGTTTCATTGGACTTTGATGTGAATTCTTCAGGGAGTTTGATCAAACAGGCAATTTATAATTTAGAGCCACTCTTCAAGACTGGCCTGAGACTGAAGGAAGGACTGAGGCTGTCCTGCTCTCTGACAGAATCGCGTCCATCCACCTCCCAGTTTCTCAATCACATTGTGCGGAGACAGTTAAACTCCCGGTCTGATAAACAGACTGTCAAAGAATGTTTTTTCCACTTTGCCAGGCAGCAGAGAAAAGGCTCTCCTGATGCTCCTGGTGCCACGCAGCACTGTGCTGCACCACTCTGTCAATGCACTTAGTGGGCTTTTGGGAACAAAGCATAAATATTTCAGAAGGGTGCTTTAATAAGTGTTTGTTTGCTCAAAAGCTGTTGATTCCTTCTTTGGTAGTTGCTATGGTAAAACACGTTGATTTAAACAGGAATAATGCACGAGGACTGGAGAGATTCACTCATGTCTGTATATATATGTTAGCTCTTGAAACCCATCTCACCAGTGAAAGGGACGGCTCTGTGAAGGTGGTGATGCAGCTCTGGATGTGGCTTCAGCCAGGCAGTGCTTCGGTGGTTTACCTCCAGGAAAATACTGCTTTAGCCCGCAAATTGCCTTCATCCCACTTTGAAAGTGAGGTTTGCTGAGTGTCCTGAAGAGTGGTGTAACCTCTCTCATGCCCCTGCCGTCTCCACTGCTTCTCCTCGGCTGCTGGAGAAGGACCTCTCAGTCATAGCAGCATGGCTGGGCATGAATATGGCCTTGGGGATGCTCCGTGTGGATAATGAAGACAACCCCAGTGTTCACCACTGTTAAATTCATCCACATACTCCTTTTTGGCCTAAAGAATAGGGCTAAAGTGGAAGGGGATTTTTTAGGGACAGTCTGGACAAAGGATTCTGCTACATTTGCCACAATATGAGCAATAAGCCTTGAGTTTCCACTGTGTCCCTGCTGCAGAGTAGCAAAACAAGCACAAAGCACTGGCAAAGCGAGACATGCTGCAAGTTTGCCAAGGCCAACAGCATCCTTCCAACCACATGCAGTGAATAAACAAGTGCAACTGAGTCAACAAGGCCAACACAAAGAATGGGAACCATGGCTTGCTGCGGCCCTCTGACCCATCACCCTGCTGTGAGGATGGGAAGGTGGATTTTGATCAGAGCATGGTTCTTCTTCCCCAGGTGCAGAGGGTGAGAAAGCCGTGAGCCAACTGCTGGCGTTCCCAGGCGGCTTTTCGTGCAGCTCCCGGCCAGAGGCCCCCGAAGAGCCCTGCTCTGGTGAGCCCCATTCCCCACTGGCAAAGGGCTCTGCAGATTTAATTTATTTCGCAATACTTTGCAAGTGGTGCCCAAGGTCAGAGCTGCCAGGCTGGAAGGAGAATGGGCTCTTGTCTGATGGGGTGCTCCGTGTCCTTCCTCATTCAGGACCCAAGTTCCACACGGATTTAGGTTTTCCAAGTTCAGATGACTAATTAAATGCCCACCTCCCCTCCTTGCAGCCTGTGTGGTGAGGCCAGGCTGAGCTGTGTAGGGGTGGGATTTGAAGCCTGGTGTTACTGTGCACTCACCCTGTGCTTAAGACCATGAAGTGACCTGAGAGGACACACAGTTGTCCCTGTCCCCAAGACTTTAAATATCACAGTTTTAAACCTTTGAAGTAAATCCGTTCCTCCAACCCTTCTGGCTCAAGAGGCTTTTCATTAAAAGCCCCTGCTTGTACCGAGTGTACCAAGGGTGCTAGCCCCTGCTAGCACCTTCTTATTTACTGTTCTCCCCATTCACACTGTGGTGGTCAAGACACTGATACATGCTGGGTCTCAGCTGTCATGCCTAGGAAAAAAGGAGGCACAGAATATCATAAACCACCCTTCTGCCCACCTGAATGTAAATGGCTATATCCAAAGCGCCCCAGGAGTCCGAGAGACAGGCAGCGTTTTTCTGCATACTTTTCCCGTGATGTAGATGGTGGGCTATTTCAGCTCAGAATTAATACTACAATTAGACTGATTGGGATTTTAATAGCATCGCTGGACTGTGAACTTTTAAAACACGCTGTGTGTACTAAGATACCAGAGTAACAAAGCCAGCTATTATTGTTGTTATTATTACATTGCCAGGAAGCCCTTGTGAGACCGGGACTCCTCCGGGAGGGCACTGTGCTGACGGAAGGCAAACTTGGTGCAGCTGCCAGCCCAAGCGCAGGCAGCCAGGGCATAGCACAACCAAGGCAGAAGCAGCAGCTAATGGCAGGGACTGAATATATTTCCTTCCGGTCTGGCCCACGGCTCTTTATATAATGGGCTTTTTTTGTTGCAGAAGGATCAGGAAGCTTTCTAGCAGCCTCAGAGCCAGAACAGCAGCATGGCAGTGCTTAGGGCAGAGAAGCTTCGCAGGGCACTTTGGAAAGCTCCTGTACTGACAGACCACGTCTATCAGAATTCTCTGAGGCATGTGACGGTGCTGCCTGTCCCAGCCCTTGTGTCAGAGAAGAACTAAGGCATCAAAATTCCCCACTGCCTCCTTTTCTGTGGGAGAGTGTCCAGAGCGCAGGACTTTGAATTTCATCCTGACAGCATGTTATGTTTTCATCTAAAGAAGATCCAAAGTGCCTAGGCTGCAGCGATGAAGGGTGTCCTCTCTCGGTCTATTAAGAGCACCTTTAGGAAAGGAGCTGAGTCAAAGCTGGAGAAGTACTGCCCAAAAGTACAATACAAATGGAGAAAACACACTACAGCAAAGAAAGAAAAATGGAAAGGCTAACTTAGATAAGGCGCCGATAGGAAGCTAGATGGGCTGTGCCACTTTAGCTGTGCTTGTTTAAAGCTGTCTTTCTGTGTTTATTTAATAGATTCCAGCATCTCTCACTTGGAATCTGCTTCAGAAGTGCTGGCCGATTTCTGTTCAGCAGAAGTGTACAACCTCGCGTCTTCATCAGCAATAACAGCGCTTAGCAAAGAAGTGTTAAGAAGTGTGACCTGGACAGGGGAGGAAGTGTCCTTTCTGATGCTTTAGGGGTGTTGACATGGGAACGGCAGCTTACCATACAGCATGTTCTTTCCTTTAAACCAGCAGGGAGTTTTAATTATTCAGACTGAGAAACAGGCTAAAGGGACTACTCAAAACGCCTTGTGCTGAGGCCAGTCTGTTCCCCTTGGTGATCAGATGTTTGGTGTCTCTCTTCCCCATTTGTATTCCTGCCCCATGCCAGAGAAGAATGGGGGCTGGCACGTGCAGCCTCAGCAGGGTAGATGCTTGCTCAGATCTTCTGCTGAACTTCTGTGTATGCTATGTAGGCTGGTGCTCCTCCCCACTCCTCTCTGATGCTCTGCAATGTCTGTACTCATGGGATCCATCCAGTCAGCTGCTGGTTAGCTTAGAGGCGATAAAAGATCTTAAAATATATTGGGTCCAAAAACTTTACCACCAGCAATCAGGGTCCTGTATTGTCTTGGGGATCCTGTGAAACCACAGAACCAGGCGGTGCTTACTGCAAGCATGTACTGAAATAGCACACCCACACCCACAGCCTGCCTCGCAAACACCGTCATGCTTCTTGAAAATGATCATTTTTGACATTTCATTGTCAACATTTCATCTTCAGAGCCAGATCTCTCTTCGCTATATGCTAAAGCCCTATTAACAATAATGTGACACCTAAGAGATTCTAATAAAACCCCCAAAAGTTTAGATCAATAGTTAATTAGCTGGGGACTTCTGGCAGATGGTACAGTTGGATGGAGTTGTCAGAGCACAGAAATCTCCTGTGTTAAGTCTTTTCAACTCTGCATTACTGAAATTTTGAGAGGGATATTGGCATTGTGAGCTCACTGTACACACAGGAAACACATCTGTAGATGGATACAAGGGACTGCTAGGTGGTCTCACAGGGAGTTGAGATAATGCATTTGTTACATCTCCGCATCTCCTTAATTTCAGGTTTGCAAAATGGCATCTGTGTGCTTTAAAGCAAACTATAAAATTCACATGGGTCTGCCTTGCGACTGCTAAGATTTCATCAAATTACTTTGTCAGGAGTTAAACCAACCAAACTCAGTGAATGCCACATAGAAAGATGCAATGATCTTTTTACTGAAACCCTTTTCATAATACATACAATATAAAGCATGCTATATTTGCAGCGATTTCTTTCTGTCTTTATGTGGGTTGCAAATTAACTCAGAAATAAACACTGCAAAAATCAATAAATGCTTCATCCTTTGGCCTTTGGGCTTATTTATTCACTAATAACTTCTACTGCATAGCCAAAGAAAAACAATTCTCTCTTCATAATTTTCTGGTTGAACAACTCCGAAGGAGCAGAAGAGGACATACTCCACTATTGTTTTCCTCTGCTGCAGTAGCCAAAATTGCCCCTTGATCTGTTCAAGAGATAGCTGGGCATGCAATACGCAAGTGAACATAACGCAGTAAGATGTCCTCAGGGCTTTCAACTTGTACAGGCTATTATCAGCTGAGACAATGGAGAATTTTCTGAAATGCTTCTTCAGAAATAGCTTTTTTTTTCCCCAGAAAATGCCAGTTTACTCAAATCGGAACTTTTTGTGGGAAAGGTTCTGGAGGGGATACTGGAAGCATTGCTAAACCTCAGGTTTTGAGCTCAGAGCACTGCGAGAGAGGATCCTCTAAAGGATCTGCCAGTTACATCCATCCCAGGTAGGCACTCATGGATTTTATCCTTCCCTGGTGAGTGAGTGCCCTGCTGCCCACCAGCCTCCTCCTTCCCCGCAGTGCCCTGACGGTGAGCCAAAAGGACTGCTAGCAAACCTGGAAGTGTTTCCCAGAACGGACTCCCACCTCTGTTTTTGAGAACAGCCATCTGGCTTTAACCTGAAAACAGCACAGCAAATGGGGTCACCAAGGAGCCTCCCGGGCAAAGCAGGGACAGGAGGGGGCTTTTGGGAAGACCCTAGGGCTGGCTTTGAGGGCAGGAGCTTTGCTGAGGACTGGGTGCGCCTCTGCCGTTAGAGGCATTTCAGCAGTGCGGATAGGAGCTCCATTTACCGGGAAATCTATTTCTGAGGTCTCCTCCCTGCACCGGGAGGTCAGGCTCAGGTGGAATATCGTTCAGTATTCTATACTCTGAGATGGCATGGGAGAGTCCCTGCTTCCTTCAATAGAGTTTGGAACAGGTTTGGGAAAATAAATAAAGCACAAAAAAACCCCAGCCAAGCAACCTGCCCAGGAGCAGGGGCTGGCTGCTGACTTTGCAGAGACTATTTTTACACCTGAAAAGTTTCCAGGCTCCCAAGGGCTTAACAGAGCAGGTCCAGGGGAGACGTTCACTGGGGAAGGGCTTTATTGACCAAAAGAGGTTGCTTCCTGTTTATTAGCGGGAGACATTCTGTTTAAAAGCAGGATGGAGTGACTTTGTCTCTCTGCTGCATGAGGAAGCCCTGGATGCAAAGCACTTCCCTTGCCTTGTTTACCGGCCAGAAAAACAATTGCAAAAAAACCTCCAACACCCCACCCCACCCCCACCCCCAATTCCCCAAAGAGCAGATTCCTGTCCTTGGGGCCATACATTGGGTTTGCCTGAGGGATGGGAAAATGTGTATACAGGGCACCCATCACGGGTGGGCCCCATCACAGTCCTGTCTGAGGGCTTCTCTGCACTGGAGATGGTGACCCTCGATACTTGTGCACACTAGCCATGATGAGCTCATCTCCTGAGGCAGCCCAACTTGTGTGCCCCACAGAATAAATTCCATTTATTGCTCATAGGAGCCCACTCCAGTCCGGTCACAAAATATCCGTGTGGTCTGAATTGTCACACACAGTCACTTGGGTCATTGGAAGGCTATTTCAAGTGATATGAGGACCATGACAGACACTTGGACAGTTTTCATTCCAGCAGGCAAATTGCCACTGGTCCTCAAAAACCAGGTAACAAGCCACCTACCGCTGGCTGTCCAGCAACAAATATCCAAGCAATTCCAGCCGGACCCAGCATGAGACCATGCTGCACAGACAGCGGGGCTGGTGCTGCAGGCTGTGGGGTGTTTGCCAAGTAGTTCTGGAGTGAAGTCAGTGTTGAGAAACCACCACAGCCCACTGGGGCTAGGTCTGTCTAATGATGTGGGCTGACGCAAAATGCATGAGATAATCAATAGGAAATGGGGTATGAGATGACACGGAGCCCTGTAGCTCGCACTTAGGAAAATTATGCTGGGAGCCCTATATCCACAGCTGATCCCTGTGTGCACACTTATTGATACAGCAAAGAGCTCATCCTGGAAAGGGAGTTTGTGATTCAGTTTATAAATCACAGTCTAAGCAAATATGAAAAGGCTGCCAAGTGGGAATGTTTACAAACTTTGTAGCTTCCATTGTAAGCTCTGAAATATCAAGAAGAGAGAAACCCTCCTAATCCCAGTGACTAGGCAAGCTGTTCCCGCTCTGGGGCACTGCTTCTGTTTCTCATTGACTCTTTCAAGGAAAAAAAAATGTGTTTGGCACCATAGTGTTAAAGAGCACATGCTTTAAACACAGCTTTAAAGACAGAAAATGGAAGAAGATTTTCAGGGCTTAATGAACATGAGGGCTGGCCTGGCCGCAATGGTATCCTATGGGTCCCTCTTCACTGTCTCCCCTCTTTGAGGGATATTTGGGCCAAAAGCTCCTTTGGTGTATACAGAAACAGTAAGAAAGAATCTGAGAATAAAGGAAGCGGCTTTCTGCATTTTTGTATGTGCAGTTGTATGGCTGGATTTGTCTTGAGTGTGTGTCTGGGAGCAGCACCATGACCACTGGGTACATGCAGCACATACCTTCTCCCTGGGATAGTTCAAACTGCCCATGTACAAGCCACAACCCTATGCAGCTAAGACAGTTTTAACTTCCTTATCTAAAGGCCAATGATATAGGCATACTTTTATATTTGTGTGTGCATCTGGGCACTCACTTGGGTATACATTTATATGTTGGCACAGCCTGGAGAAGCACCAAGAGGTTTTGGTCTAGCAGCCCAGAAATTGTCTTTATGAAAGCTTGTAGGAAGAGGTGGGATTTACCGGGAAGGGGAAAATCACCGTTCTGGCCTGATTACAGGTGTCAGCAAAGCCCTGCCATGCTGCCAGAGGGGTCACTGCACCAACTGGCAGCGAAGGGGACTGCTGGGCTGCCCATGGGAAGGTGGGTTTGAAATGTTGATGTCATCTGTTGCTTTTTGCCTCAGAAGATAAAACACCACGGAATTTGTCATGGGTCACAAGTCCCTCAGATGACTTTTATGGCAGCCCAAAGCTAATTGATGAGAATTCTGTTCACACCACAGGGCAACGTATCACCCCCTCCCCTCCCTTCAGAGAAGGGCCAATGTTACTCAGTGACGGCAGGCTGGGATACAGGAGCAGCCTGGTGTACACACAAAGGGACATGCTGAGGTGAAAGACCAGGGCACAAGAGAGATAAACAGGGGGAGAGGTATGAACATCTCTGCTGCCCTTGTGTGCAGTGAGGATGAGCTGACAGGACAGTGCAGACCCAGCCACGTGGAGAGAGCAATCGGTGTGCAGTGGAGACTCCTCCACACAGTCATTTCCCACTCTTTTTCTTCCCACTGAGCAGGTGGCCATCATTCCCCCTTCCCAGCTGGGTGGGGACTGCAACCTTACAGACCGCAGTGGTGATTTGAAGCATTTAAAAATGATGCACTTTGTCTTTTCTCCGAAGGCAGAAACATCTGAGGGTCAATCAGCTCATTCTGTTCCTTCCGCAGCAGCCATGGACAAGTTTCAGAAGCACTCCCAAGCTCATTGAGACCATGTCTCTGCAAATCGCTCTATCTCTGCAGTTGTTCAGGGCCTGGCATGAGTGACCCAAAATAAGCAGAAAAATAACATCTTCAGTGGAGGGCTATGGCCTTGTACTGCTTATGCCGCCATGCATCACGCATCTGTTCACCCGGCGGGGGGTTGGCCGAAAAAGGTGTTTCTCTCACCAGCTGCAAAATAGTAACTTCCCCTCCACCCCCAAGTCCAAAGCCAGAAAAAGTAAAGAAGGAGATATGTTTTTCTGGCTCCAAAATGCTCCATGTTTCTGTTCACTCTAGTTCTTCCAGTGGAGAAGAACGTGGTGTGCGTGTCTGGCAGTCGCATCCTTCTTGCCTCTCTGACGTGCTATGTTCCCTGTCTTCCAGCCAAAGCTGGGGTGGATGCAGTCAGGAGGTGATTGTGGGGATGTGCAGCCACATGGGTGCCCTCCTGGTACCCGCTGGCTGCCAGGTACTGCTGATGGGGAGCCCACAGCCTCCTCTGCTGAGCTTTTGAACCCACAACTGACCACCACACAGTGAAATCAAGCAGGCTGGAGTCATCACTGCTCCCCCAGAGCACCAGGCTCTGACGGACACACAGGGTGGTGCTGTATAAATGCACATGCTCATCCTGGTAGCACTGTACCACTGCATCCTTCAGGTACCAGCGTGGGGAAAGTTTGGGTTTGCTTTGGATAACGTCCACAGGTGTCACAGGGCAGAGTGGGCTATCTACCGCACCATCCACAGGCACTGCAGCACAGAGGTCCTTCTGGGGGAGTGGGGAGGGGACTGCAGAGCACGCCACATATGCATTAGCTCCTCAGGTTTTGGACACTGCAAATGAGGAGGGAATAACTCAGCTCAGCTCTCCATCCAGCTTTTGGAGAGCTGCAGAATGACCACAGCCCAGGCAGTCTGCTAGAGTCGAGCAGAGGGACAGTAACTCCTTCAAGACAGGGAAGCTAACCCAAAGATGCAGAGAGGTGCTCTGTGTGTGTGCAGCGATGTGCAGCACCCTGATTCTGCAGGGCAATGGTCCATTTTCTGTATAGCGCAAACATGCTGGCTGACATGTTTAGCGTCCTTTCAGGGAGCTCACAAAGGATGGTGGAGGTAGGGCTGGCCAAACCCCACCCAGGGATGGTCTGCAGCAAAGCATGGCCAGGATTGAAGCCTGGGAGCCCAGAGCCCCTCGGGACCATGGTGAGCACATTTCGTGTGGGCATGTTAGTGCCTGTGTGCCCACACGGGCATGTGCTGACCAAGTACCTTAGTATAAAGCTGAAGGTTCATTTGCTCACTCTCTCTCAGGTTTTGGTGGGGTGCAGGGAATTAAATCTGAGAAGGAATGATGCCTTCCCTCCCCACTCTCCGGGGAGACCTTAACGCTCTCTACAGCTATCTGAAAAGAGGTTGTAGGCAGGGGGGGTCGGTCTTTTCTCCCAGGGAAAAAGTGATAGGATGAGAGGAAACAGCCTCAAGTTGCACCGGGGGAGGTTTAGATTGGACGTTAGGAAAAATTTCTTCACTGAAAGGGTGGTAAAACATTGGAACAGGCTGCCCAGGGCAGTGGATGAGTCACCATCCCTGAAGGTATCTAGAAGATGTGTACATGTGGCAGTTGGGGATGTGGCTTAGTGGTGGACTTGGCAATTCTGGGGTAATGGTTGGACTTGATGATCTGAAAGGTCTTTTCCAACCTAAATGATCTTCTGATTCTCCCCCAGACAACCATTGCATCTGGGAAATAGCTGTTATCTAGCTATTTCCTAGTTTTCCTCAGCAAACTCACAGTTTTCATTTATGAAAATTTAGGTGGGTAAAGCAACAGAGAAAAAGTAATATCCAAAAAGGGCTCCATAAAATTATTGGCCTGGTGTTGTGTTATCAGACCTAAGTGCTTGCACTGCTTTCCTCTTGCATTGCTGGGCTGCAGTGGGAAGCTAAATAAACGGGAATTGGTTCTAGCCTTAAACGCTTCCTGCATTTTTCCATGCATTCACTTCCTTGGCTCATCTGGACCAATAAACTGCTAATCCAGACTGCCTTTTATGCTGCAAGGCTTTATTACTGCTTACAGAGCTGACAGTAAGTATAATTATGCTACAATAACTGAGTGCCAGAAGTCTGCAGAGCACAGGGAGGGACAAGCCTCACTTTGTGCAATTTGCCACCTAAATAAGAAACAGACTTTGCAGGCACAGCTGGAAAATCTTGTGACATTCTTTGCTGCTATGTGAAGTCCTCCCAGCCTTGTGTGGAGGATGCTGCTGGCGTGCACCGAGGAACAAGGAATGGGTGCAGCCAAAACTCTTGGTGGGGCTGGCCCTACAGACCGGTGCAGGGTTGTGCATTGCTCTGCACTGCTCTGATGGCCAGGCCAGGGAGGAAAAGCCCCGTCTTAGCTATGGTCTCTGCACCAGGCTTGGGAGTTTTCCCATCTCCTCTAGAGGAAACCTTTCAAAGCATGAGAGAGCAGACCAGGAAAAAAAACCAAACTTTTTCCTTCCAGCAGTGAAGCAAAATTGCTAACACAGGACGCCACCTGTTTTGGAGATGGGTTCTGTGAAAAGAACACCACTTGTACATCAAGGCCTGTCTAAAACACATGTGAGGAAGGGGAAGATGTCAGGAAATGGTCAGATGTCTCCTGCACCATTACGTGGCACTGAGCTGCTGGGAATGGAGCAGCGCAGCAGCCCTGGGAAGCTGCAGTGTAGCAAGGAGGCTAAGGAAGGGAAAAATTGGGGTGTGCCTAACAGGAAGACTGATACATAAGATGAAAGATTAAAACAGGCAGTGACGGGGCAGAGCAGAGTAAACTCTAAATAAAGCAGAAATGAATCTCTGAGCGATGCTTGATCCAGGTAAGGTTGTCGGTCACTGCCAGACAAGGGCCAGCTCCAGGCTTTGAGAGTGTTTATAACAGATCAGGGGCACTAATGCTCGAAGGAGAAAACCCCCACCTGGGAAGGAGCTACCTGAGTGCAGGGATGGGGTGTTCCCTTCATTTGCCTCCCCAGCACCCTGGGTCTTTCCTTCCTGCTGCAGAGAAAGGACGAAACCTTGCTACTGTTCACTCCCCGTTTTTCCGGAGCTGAGGAGTTCCCCAGCCCATCTACTGGACACGTCACAAAGGTCGTCAGCTGCCTACCCAGGAAGAAGGACAAGATGTTCTGGTTCTGGAAGCCTTCTTTCTGGGGCTGCAGGGCTCTATTACCACCAGGAATAACAGACAACCTATTTTCCCATTACGGACATGTCCATCATCCCTCCCATGAAACCCTGTGACTGCCTCTACTCTGGTGTGGAAACCCAACCTGCCACCCCAAACAAGGTGTTCTTTCACCATGGGGTGAGAAAGCTGGGTGGCCTCACACTGTACGTGACATGGGTGGCTGGCAGAGGGGTTGTCTTCTTGGGCAGAGACCTTCTTTGTAGAGACAGGCAGTGAGCTGTAAGAATTAATATATAGGCAAACAAAGTGGAAACAATCAGGACGGAACATGATATCTGGAGTGCGTCACAAGCAAATATGCTTTCCAATTAAATGACTAGAAAGAAATGGAGGGGACTACATGGATGGGGGCGGGGAAGGGAGGGCTGCCTTCTTCATTGCTTTTTTCCTTGTGCGTCATCTTTTATACCTTGTGGAAAATGTTTGCAAGTACGTCAAAATGGTAACCTTTCACTCTTGTTCCAAAGAGTGAGATGCTGATTCTGGGAGCAAGGAGACTGCAGTCTGGCTTGTTTTATCTTGCAGGCCATGGCTTCAGCCTAGTCCTGCTCCTTGGTCTTACCTCCTGCCAGAGAGAATATGGTATTAAACCTGTGGCGTTGGAGGGCTAGCTGGTGCTTTGGACTGAGAGTTAAATTTACACTTGTTTGCAGGGTTATTTTGCAGACTGGAAACCTCTTCTTATATGTTTGTGTTTGATGTTGTTTTGGAAAGTCCTGTTACTAAGAACAGCCAGGGTAAGAGTTCGGTAACAGTTCATGCCAACAGTTACTGGTGTCAGGGAAGATTGCTTCTTTAATGAGCTGACAGTGGAGGGGTCAAGTATTCTTCTGAGATATAGCCAGTGTAAAACATTCAGCATTTTCAAGAGAAAAAGAGCATCTCTGTCCTGCAGGATTCACTCTGTACTACACACTCCACCTTCTGCTCTCCAGATTTGCCATTTGGCTGAGTAACATAACTCAGCCCCTCACTCCTGCTGTGTTTGTACCCCTCCTTCACTCCAGCTCACACTGCCATGTTTAAATTCTTCCATGTCAGCATCATACTTGGGGTGTTTAAAAGAAGTTTCATGCTACAAACAGAAAGACTTAAACCTGAAGGCTCCCATGGGAGCCAAGAGCTGAACTCTGCGCCTGTAGCATCGTCCCTGTGGGAATGGCTGCTTCATTTACCCATTTGTCCATCCATCTTTCCAGCGATGTGAACAAGAAAATCCTCTGCAAGGCATAAGCCCATTTGTCACCTGGCAGGCTTTGTTTGTAATGCTTGCTTCCAAGATGGAGGATTTTGGAGCTGAAAGTATCCCTAAAAGAAATATCCCTAAAAGAAAGTATCCCTAAAATACATCCCCAAATCAGTACAGAAATGCCAGTGAGTTAAAATGAATCCAATATAAGAGAAGGGGAAACAGCCCTATTTGCTGCTTGCCTCTGCACAAGGCAGGAGATCTCTGCATGCAGCATCCCTGTGCCCTCAGCACCATGTCTCAGCTCTGCTGTCCTGGTCCTTGCTTGCCCACACCGCTCTGCCAAAGAGCTTCTTTCTTGGCCTCCCTCACCATCCAAGTTTCCTCTGAGAGGAATGTGCTAAACATACCTGGTTATGGTTTGGTTAAGTGGAAAGATTATTCTTGGTATGACGTAACGAGACACAAATGAAAAGTTGGTTCTTGGGGCTGTACCCTCTCTGCTCTGCCTCCAGCCAAAAATGGTCTTAATTAGCACTGAGGAAAGCACTGATTTTTTTTTTTCGATTGATGCTTGAATAGAAAAATCTAATAAAAATGTTAGCCCCCACTGAATCAAAACATTTTTATTTCCTTCTGAAATGAAAAAAGGAAGAAAAATATTATTTTGGCTCAACCCAAAACCTTGCATTTTGTTTCATTTTTAAGTAATTTAACACTTTCAAGACTCTGACTTTGCTTGACATTTTTCAAAGAACAGGTCAACTGTAAAAAAAAGGGATATTTCAAAATTAAAATCTGACCACTTTGGTTTTAGCCCCTGAACAGACCACCTGATTTTAAAAAAGCTGAAACAATGTGTTTTGACTTTATGAAAATGCTTTTCTTCTTCCACCTCAACATTTATGTCAGGAAGGATTCAAGGAACTCAGCCTTTTTTGGAGGAAAGGGTTATAAATCTGCTGTTCCCTGAGAAACAATCCCCGCAAGTTTCTTAATCTTTAGCTAGTCCTAGCTGAGTCACTCTCAAATGTTACTGTAATCACATGCTTTTCACTCAATAATTGTTTACAGCCAACTTCTACCCATTTCCATCTGTGCTTTATCAGTAGCCACTACTTAAACAGTACTTTCTATCAGTATCTGTCATGAGTTCCCAGGATACTAATGTGTTTGGGCCATGCAGATGCTGAGAAGCTCACGAACTGTTGGGAGAAAAATCAACCATTCAAAAGCTCCTTCCGAGGGGAGAAAAAAGGCCCCGAAAAAAAGATTCAAAGGTCAGAGGAGGGGAAGTGTCGCCAAAGAAGTGGGAGCAGTCGACCCTGCTGTTCATCCTTCACACCACCAGAGAACCTGCTTCCCAGACTTGAGGACCCTCCGCTGCCCATGGTCCCTCCAGGGCGCAGGGGTGACTGGGCAGATGGGGAGGAAGAACTAAGGTAAGCCCAGCCCTCACGGCCATATCCAGGTTAGGGTCAGCCTTACAAGCACCCTGGTTCCAGGACACGGTGAGGAGCATGGGGACCTGCTTCTATCTGGAATCCTGCGCTAGCTTGGCCCAAAGATGAAGGCAATCCCCCAACCTCCGCTTGCTGCCTGATGTTGAACAAATCCCTTCCCTTCCTTCTGGAATGGGAGAGTCTGCGCCCAGCTCCCTGCAGTGCCAAGGATGAGAAGCAGAACGGCCGGGGAAAGCACCACGGTTCAGTTCAAGCTCTCCCCAGGGCAGCCGGCTGCCTCCGAATCTGCTAACTCGATAACTGCGGTGCCCTGCAAATCCTCTTCAGGCAATGAATCCCTTTTTACTCAAGAGGTTTATTCAGTTACTCTCCACTGTTTTCAGTAGGGAAGGCATTTTTATTGCAGCAATTCAATAAATTAGCAGGGATTGGTGTCAGTAACCTCCTTGCAACGTCAGAAATGCAAAGCTTCATGTGGCACCAATCGCATTATGGGCCTAATCTCATCTGCTGCTCCACAGATAGTGTGTGATAAGGGTCAGATTTCCTTGGCTGCCTTTGCGAGTGTGCTAAGCTTATCCTCTCCTCATCCCCTGCAGCAGACAGGATTTCACCTCCTAACCCCTCCTGTAATTATTCACTCTCTGTTAGCACAGCATGGCAGGTCTGGCTCTTGAATCCCACTTAATATGATATTATTTATCTAGTCAATATTCTCCTCTCAATGGGTTTCCACTGATGGCTTTTCTCTCTGCTGCTTTTCTCCCCCTCTCTCTTTGTAGTTCTTGCCGTTGCACAGTTTGACCTTTTAAAAGTATTTCAAAGGCCATAAGGATCCTCCTGAAGAAATGGGACTTACAAGGAAAAAGGACAAGAGAGGAACCCTCTGCCAGGTTGTGTTGATTCTAGTGACATGAATGACTCCCTGCACAACCCAGGCTGAGTTACTACCAGTTGCCTCCCTCTCTTCACATTCCCCACCAGTAATAAATATTTGCTTTCTCTTCTTGAGGTTTCATCATGTCAGGTTTCATTTTCAGAAAGCTTCTTTTATTAAAAAAAAACCCCAAAGCTCTCTGTTCAGTAAGACGACTTCCAATTTCTGCCCTCAGCTATATTTAGTTTATAGGGAATTTATGGGATGAATGCACTTTTGTTAGCACAGGGGTGGTTACAGATGACATTGGCTGGCAAAAATGGTAACTCTCCTGTCAGAGTGGTTTGCAGGGCAGGGAGGGGAGGTGTGCTTTGGCAGACCCCTATTAATCGTGGTAAGAAATGCTTTAGAAACACTCTTCCACAAAGGGAGCTCAGCAGGTGATCCCAATTACCTGGCGAACTACACAGGTTGTTTCGTAATAGATCATTCCTCTCCGGCCTTGCTGCGGCCAGCTGCAGCCAGCTGTGAAGCACTGCTTGCTTCTGAGAGGTGCAGATCAACACCATCAGCATCACACATCTGCCAACCAAATGTATCAATGGGCACTGCCTCTATGCAGAGGACAAGATCACATTTTTCCTGCTCACATCCTCTCCTTTCATCTCTGTGCATGTTAGTTTTCCCCACAGCTCTCCTGACAGAATTATTTTCATCACCTGAACTGGTGGGGGAGAAAGTCAGGATGCTCAGTTTGGCCATCAGTATGCAGGATGCGTATGGGGAAAGCAACCGGCAGGAGAACGAGCGTGTCTGAAGGTCACTGCTGATGCTTCAGATGCCAAAGATCCTGCTTAGGTTGAGGTGATCTGAACACAATAGTGAAGCAGAGGGGCAACTCCCAAAGCTCCTTCTCTCAAGGCTGAGCTCTGGAGCATTTCTCCTTTTCAGCTGAATGCTTATGTTAAAATAAAGATGTGGCAGCTGTTCTAGCTCTCACAGCCCTGATCTGAAGGCATCAGGTAACAAAATGATGATGCCTGGGACATTTTACTATTTCTGAAGGCAGGGTTCCTCTTTTCCCTGCTGAATCCGAGAGCCAGACCCTTCCTCTCCAAAGACAGGAGCCTGGAGACAGAGCTGAGCTGCCCTCTGGGAGATGCCCCCAACCCTCCATTGATGGTGGAGGGAACTTGATGCCAGAATTCCAGACGACTAACGCTAGCTGAGAGGAATCTCTCCCTTCACATCTTCACGTCTACAGCACTTCACACTCCAAGACAGACCTGACATAGAGCTATTGCTGACTCCAGTGCCCGCTGTCTTCTTCTTGCCTGGAGGTATCTAGCAGGTTTGCCTGTGGCTGCCTTTCCACCCATGTGCCAGAGGCAGCCGGCGCTCACTGCAAACCGAGCTTGTACACTGAGCCTAGATATTGGTTAATCAGCTGAAATTACATTCTCTCATCTTGGGAGCCATGCCCTTTCCTATGAATTGGGAAAAGTACCAGAAATGAAACCCTCCATCCTTCGTCTTTGTTGTTGCTCTCCTTGGCACAGAGGAGCTGACCAAGATGGCAGAACAAAGGAACAGAGGACAAATCCATTTTGTCAGAGCCTTCTCAAATCCCCTCTGAAATCACTGCTGGAGCTCTTCTAAGTCCATAAACAAGAATTAAAAATGGATCTCAAAATGGTCTACAAGTATTAACAACTATTTAAATTACTATTAAATAACTAATTAAACAACTCAGTGCTCCGTGCTGTTATTCTACTGTTACTGATGGGAAAATTGATAGAGAGCAGTTAGGAAACCTGGCCAAGCCTGCATATTAGCGTCAAATTAATAATAGGGCCAAGCTTAAAATTAAAGAGTCTTGAGATGCAGTGCCTAAATCTAACCAGAGCACAGGACAGTTTAATATTTTCCTATCTGCTTTATAAAATTAAGTTTTATTTATCTACCTTCACCAAATTTTAGAGCCCAGCTATATTCTCAATGGGTACCAGAGGCAGTAAGAAGGAGAATGTCACCTTCATAGAAACTCTTACGGTGCCTTAAACATACATCCAAGAGAGAGCGAGAGAGACATATCCAAGTGGCACACCTCCTTAGCCCTTCATATGCCTCTGAACACAACCTGCCCTGCAGAAAGTGGGAGCAGAAGACTGTTGGCAACTGCCAAAGTACCAAATAAATGATCCCAAGAGCCCAATATTTGATTTTCACTTGGTGCAGAGGCTGGGTCCTGTGAAAATGAGAGACCTCTCACCCCCAACACCAAGTCAATTAGCAAGTTGGCTCCTTATCCTTCCACTCATTTTTTAAGGAAGTGTGATGGCATGTTGGGGGAACCTGGAAGCTGTATGGCATCCTCAGTCCTCGGTGACCCACAGACAGGGCTGTTTACAAATGTAAGAAGAAATAAAAGGAAAACAGTGCAGCCATGTTAATAAATGAAGATCCTGTCCTGCACACACTTCCTTGGGGACATGGGAAGGAGGAGGACTGCAAATTGACCAGCTGTTTCTCACCATATATTACTTGCAGTTGCAGGATTGCTCATTTAAAGCCACTGTGCATGCAGATGGTTTGGACTTGAGTTTGGCTAAGGAGACCCTACATTACCAAGACCTGCCTCTTTTAAAGCATTTGTAACAAAAACAGATTGGAAGGGCTGCTCCTACCCAGTTAAGTCTCCAAGTCCCTTTGAGACTCCATAGGACACATTCCTCTGCTCTGGAGGCTATATAGACTGTGTAAGATGAATTCCTGTGATTTGAAAAAGGATCATTAAGCTCCTATCATTACAGCTCACTAGGAGGGGAGGAGGGTGACAGTATAAATTAACACTGCAGGATCTTTTGTTCATTCTCTAAGCAATGCCAGATAATCTTTTTCTCCAACTACAAATTAAAAGCTGATTTTCCTATCTACTCTTACCCCAGACTCAGCCTTGGGATGTGGAGCCTTATAGATCATTCCTGCCTCTTAACGACCCCCTCAATGAGATGTGTCCCAGAGTCTGGGTTTGGCAGGTGGTGTCACGGGGCTGCCTGGCCCTGCTTGCTCTCCTGGGGCTTTGCTGGCTGTGCAGCATTAGGCAGATGGAGGAGCCAGGGCACAAACGTGCATTTGAGGAACCACTGCATTAGTGCTGCAGACACAGCTGCCTCCTGCTGCTCACTGCAACCTACCCACTGTGGCTGAGCGTGCAGCACAGGGACAGAGGATTTGCCGGGACCTGAGATACTCAGTTTCATAACCCAACACCTTTTGGTGGCTTTGGGTGGGATGATGGGCTTGGAGCTGGGAGAGGCCCTGGCAAGGGTTCTGTTCAGCAGAGCATGTGACATGGGTGGAAACCTCCAGTGGTGCTGCAGGAGAGGCAGCCTCAGGCTGCTGTGTCTGAAACACCCATCAGAGCTGACTGGGATGCCCCTGGTCCAAACATCCTTCAGCATTGCCCTGCAACCCACCCCCCCTGCACCCAGTGCCCCTTTTTCAGCCAGGTTCTGCCAAATCTGTTCAGTCCGTTGGAGGAGGCAGCAGGAGGGTGGCTTGAGGGATGTCAATAGGGGGAACAAAATCACCATTTTTTCAGCTTTCATCCCTGAGTCACTTCCCAGTTGCAGTCTGTGCTGGTAGGGAGGCCAGAGCAGCAGGCAGGCAGTAATAGTGAAAACCCATGGTGTGCAGGCAGACACAGGTGAGCAGGATTTACCATCACAGTTTTCCCTTTCCTCCTCTACACCAAACAGGACAGCTTTATAATTTTTTTAATGCTCTTCTAGCAAGCTGGGCCACTGGGATATGCTGGGTGGCTCTTTAGCAGGCTCAGGGACTGGGAGGTGTCTGCTTCAGGCCCCAGCCTGGGTCATGGTACCTTGTTCTGCCCCGAGGTACTGCCTGGGAGAAAGCTGGAGGTTGGACAGCAGCCGCACCACGGCAGGTTGGAGTCCCTCCAGATCCTGCCTGGCCATGCTCCCCTTCCAGTATAGCAGCTGGGACACCATCCAGTATTTACTAGTATAACTAGATAATAGATCTGACATCAAAGTTTGTTAATTTAGAAGCAGCAGTGCAGGCTCTGGGTTGAACTGAGCATTTTGTCTCTTCAATCTTCTTTGAAGCATATATTGTGTCATATTTTTCATATCCTAAGATGTGCTCTTCAGCACAGCATATAGGGAACAGACTTTTGCTTTACCTACCAGCACCCTTCTGCCAGGGAACAAAGGGCTGGTGATTGCACTTCAGCAAAGCAGTCTGTGAATGGGAAAATAGCTTCTTCAGAGGGGAAAGGGGAAACCAGCTTTTTCCCTTCAGAAGAGAAGGTACAACCCTAGGTGAGGGAGGTAGGGTGTAGCGCCACTCCAAGCCTGAGTGTGCAGCTGTGATAAACACAAACACTGACTAAAAAAGGCCAAACAATCTTCCACAAGTTTTGGTACAGATAAAAATATGTATCCTTTTGCTCAGTCCGTTCTACAGGGATCACTCCCAATCGTTTGACCAAGCCGTTTATCACGGACCCCACGAGACTCTGCTTGCCCTGTAATGATGCTCTCCAGCTAGCCCTCCTGCTGCTGTATGCCCCCATGTCAGGCATCTCAGGGAGCTCTATAACAATAATCTAAGTGTGGTGGAAAATAAAAATCCCTCTTTTCCCTCTGTGTGCTTGAGAATATAGTGCCAGCAGCTCTTCATAAATTTTCTTCATTTTTCTAGCTCATTAAATTAAATGTTTCCCTGCCTTCGGGGAAGTGTATGCCCCAGGCAGGTAATATGATGGGGCAGGATCAATTAGCAGGGATGTAGCAAGGCTTTCCTCATGCTGCCCCCATCTATATGTAAACCAGCCCTGGAATTAGTATCCTATTTCCAAGTATCCTTTATTGCCCCATGCCACTTTGCCCAAAGCTGTTGTACCCAAGGGACTGCAGCACTCAGCAGCTGAAAAATATGAAGCTTGTGTTTGGTGAGACACTAAGCAGGCAGGCAGCTTCAAAGCAGAAAAGGCAAAGGCAGCAACCCAGCCTGCCACCAAGCTATCTGCGCTGATGTGCCATGCCTGCACGTGGATGGATTCCTCTGTGCCAGGGCTGGAGTTATGTCCAGCCACATGCCAGCTGCAAGAGCCAAGATACAGGCAGGGCTGAGGTGTTTTAAGAGCTGTGCAATCAACTACTGTATTCTCCTGCCTTTCTGACACTGACAGCAGTGAGCAGAAGTATCAAAATAAATGCAGATCAAAAGCTAGGAAAGCCTGATTTCTTGGTGCAAATCTGATAGGCAAGTACGGACCCTTGGGAAGTTGTTCATTGCCTTCTTTTCTTGTCCATTAGCTCCATCAACAGTAACAGAGAAATGTTTGTGAAGTGCTTTCAACACAAGTATCTCTGGGGTAAATGAATCTTGCTAAGCAAATGCTGCTGAGATAGCTGCCCTCATCAGGTGCTGCAGAGTGGAAAAGCAGCGTGGCAGAGTTGGAACAGACACTTTCCTATCAGAAAATATAGAAGATGGTAGTCTGTAATTCAGTGGGAGACAACACAGAATGTGAAGGGTGGTGCAATACCTAATTGTCTGCCATATCCTTGCTTTTTGGTGACCACATGGTGTTCTTGGGTTGGACAAGAAGCCAAGAGCATCACAGGTACAGGAGTTTGGAAAATTGGTGTTGGGGCCTACCACATTAACCAAGCACTGGGCATGAGACGGACAGACCCTGACTGTAGTTGTATTTTATCTTTCAGAGTTTCGAGCTCAGACCCTGACTGTGGTTGTATTTTACCTTTCAGGGTTTTGAGCTGTGTGCCAGATGCTGCAGTCAATGTAAGCAGCAGGGTGAGGGTAAGCCCGGCTGGACCCACACAAAACAGCACGGTATTTTACGTACTGCTGTTATTAATTCACTACAGCACCTGACTGTGAAATGGGAGAGCGACTGAACTTGAAAGCAAGCCGGAACGGATCCCTGGGTTTAAGCAAGGGCCTTTCATTAGGAGAGGTTAGTCCGGTTGCTATCTTGGTGATGGATGCAGGGGCAGAGCCTCTTGTGCCGCAGTGATTATCCAACTAGCACAACAAATCCTGCCTCCTGTGGGACCAGGTCTTGCCAGGCAGTGGGCAGGCGGGATTTCTCACTCTCATACCCCAAATACCCCTGCCGAGCAGGCTCCTGCTTGACTGTGTGGCTATTCATTCTCCTGCGTTCCACACCGGGCATTAAACAAACCACCCAGTGTACCAGGACTGGACATTTGCCACCAGGACTGGGGACTGGAAAGCTCTTCCGTTCCTGCTTTTCCATCCATCGCAGGAAGGACTCCTTGTTTCATTGCCAGAATTAGTGCTGGCACCTGTCCTGCTTTGGTCTGAATGCCCTGCTCTGAGACCGATTCACTCCTTTCTGGGAAGGACACACGTGGAGATAGTCAGACTTCTATTTTATGGCCAAGAGGAGAGAGTATGTGGCCAGTTACATCTCACCGATCAGGCCAGTGTCTGGAAAGGCCTGGCATCACCCTTCTGGGTACTCAGGAGAAGTTCAGGACCCAGCTCTGAGGGGCCAGAGTGACACTCAGCATGGCCTTGGGCTATTCCTCATTGTCAGCTGAATGTAGCTGTAATAAATATATACAGTAATTTCGGACTGGGGGATAAACAACACAGAAAAGGCTTTTTTCTCTGGTGTTTTCATGGAACAAGGCTTACATGTTTTTTCACTGTCTCTCTTCATCCCCCTACTAACTTTGAACTTGGTTAAATTCCACCAAACTTAACAGAGGGACACAGGTGCCAAAGAGAACAAAATTCCTAAAAATATTGTGAAAAAATGTGTCCGAGCAGCAGAAAGCAAACCTATCAACATCCTCTCTAAGGAAGAGGTTGCAGCATCAGCACAACCTTCCTGAGGTCTTGGAGGACTGGCATGGGCATGAGATGTAGGAAAGCCTCCAGCAATGGAGTAGCTGGTAGGAGCTTGTGTCTTATTAGACATCAGTGATTCCAATCCTCCAGCAAGGCTGGTCTCCCAGACATGTTCCATGGTGCCCCATGCAGGGAGACTCAGCCCCGATGACACAAACGCAGGACAAGCCGAGGTGCTTCTGGCTTTCTGCACCTTGGGCTTTGCTGACAGCCCCTTTCGCTGCCTGCCCTTCAGGCCGACAGCAGTCCTACTCCAGGAGACCCCTTTAACCAACTCCATCATGCTTGTTCATCCCTCCACTTATCAGAGCCATCTGTCTTCCTGCATGCTGGAGGCTTTCTTGGAGGCAACTGCCTGTGTGCACACCTCGGGGAGTGGGACACGTGGGGCACTTAGCTTATTAAGGCAGCGAGTCCCCTGCAATCTCTGGTGGCCCTCAGCAGACTAATGTGCCAGCTTAATGGCAGTAAAACTCCATTAGTCATCAGCACCTTGACACATCTAACCCCGGGTTGAAAATCCTTCACTCCAAGTAGGTGAATAAGGACAAAATGTTGTCAAGAGGATGCAAAGGTACAAACAGGCAGGTTGAGAATGCTGCAAAGCTCTGGAAACCTTCTAAAGTGACTGGGGACCTGGGAGAGCATGGGTCATTTTGGTCAAGATTTACCCAAGTTTGGCTTGGAGAAAACATGACCAGGGGATGTTCCAGTTCAGGCTTAGAGTCTGGGATACACCGTACACCCAATTTTGTGGTCCAGCTCTGGCTGAGAGTTTCCAGAGCTCCAGAAATCAAGCTGTAGACTAAAATTTTAAGCAAAAGACTTTTACAGAACAGATGTACTGAGACACATTTTGGACCTTGAGAACACCTTAAGGTGTCTGTTAGAATGCAGGCTTTGTAACTCGCTGCCCATCACAGAGCAGGTTCCCCTCCCTGAATCCATCAAACAAGTAAAACTAAAAGGTCTGATCCTTAATTCGTTGCACAAAGTGAACTGCTTGGGGAAAACTATCGGTTCAGAGCCGTATTTATTCTGTGAACCAGCTGCCTTGAGCAGTCTCTGGAACCCAGAAAGAAGTGTGCACAAGGTCTGTCCACCCGTGCTGCACACAGAGGGCAGTGTAAGAGAGGCTGAACAGACAGAGCTGACATGCTTCAGAAGCAGACAAGCCATCCCAGAAAGGTCTGGGTTTACATGGCCAGTGATGCCCAATGCACTGAAACTTATTTCCCCTGCTCTCCGCCAACAGCGCAGCTGACTTTCTAACTCAGTTCCTCCCTTGCAGTGTTGTTAGATCTCATGGATGTATTTTACATTGCTTAGCCTCAGCTCTGCAGCGCTACAGATCTACAATGCCTTTTCATTGCCTTTAAACCAGAATGATAACAGTAACAGTCCCTGTATTTCTTTGTGCCTCCAGTAATCAATAGATATGTTTTTATCTGTGGCACCCAGGAGATGTGTGGGCAGGTCCTACGTTCTGGTTAGAACTGATGGAGTTTTAAAGATTTTCTCCACATTGGTGTTGAAGCTGTCTGGCTTTCAGGGCAACACTGCTGCTCCTTTTCACACACCAAAACCACTGGCATTGCCTGCCTGTCCTAAGGCAATCAAATATCTGTACTTTGGCATCCAGACTCAGCAGTTACATGCCAGGCTCCCACGTCTCTGCATAGATCTTATTTATTACTGCACCCAGAGATTCTGGAAACCTTAGCCAAGATCACTGCTTCTTTTTTAAGAGGTTTCATGTTCCGAGTGAAACACTTTGTGTTATATAGGCCATTTAGAATTACGTGGCATTTCCAAATCAAGGAGGGGTGAAAAATCACTGGATCATATTTCTTGCCTTTTTTCTCTGTCTTAGACCAGGTGTCCTCTGTCCCATCCTGCTGACCCAGCCAGCTTGGCTTGCTGTGCCCGTAAAGCCAGGCGGTAAACTGACATATACTGACAAGAGAGAGCTTTTGCTGGCTCAGCATGTGTGGTATGGACAACATCTGCTGCCATTCAGGGGCTCTTCTTGTGCTGTTGTGAGGGAGGGTCTGCATTACAATCTTGCTCAAGTGCAGACCCTGCATGTCTCTGGCTCCTGGTCACCCCCTGCACAACTTGCAGGAGGCTAAAAATACAACCTGGTTCATAGATGCTATTTTGGGGGCTCTGTTTTTCCCTGCTTTAGCTCCCCAAGCATGTGCTGCTATTTTTTCCAGTAATGATCAGCATTACCCTACACATTTCTCTTTAGTATATATAATTTTAGACTCGATTATGCAATTATTACCACTCTAAATCAATTGTTATGTGAATTGGTTTTCTGAATTAAAAACAATAACAAATTTGGCTTCATTTATAGCACTGCTAAGTGATTAGCCCCGGGATTAGAGTAGGTTTCTCCAGGGACTGTATGTTTCCTAACACAGATCTCTCCTAGCAATGTGTTTCAGCTCTGTGTTCCAAGCAGAAAATCACCAAACTCTGCCAGCTTTCATACCCTCATACAAGGTGGAGAAATATTTATAGGAAAGGAGGACAAGACCGTTTATAACTGTAGGCACAATTACAACATTATTACCAATCTGGGTGGTTTGAAAACAGATCACCAGAAGCAAAGTAACTTCATTGTCTTAGTAAGTTGTGATCTTGTAAAAGCTACCATGGGATAAGTTTGTTCTATCTGAGAAAATGAAAGTATCAGAGATGCTCTGGAAGCACTAAAATGTTCAGTATTACTAAAGGAAATGTTACAAGCTATTAATCTTTTTGTCCCAGGGCTGGCAGGTCCCAAATGCAAGCATTTCCCACTTTAATGAGGCAGTGAAGTCCATCAGAAGCTTCAGGTGAGGCTCTTTGGCATCCTCATGCCTTTATCCCCCCCGTACCTTCCCCCCTGAGGAGCAATCCTGGGCCAGCCTTGTATTAAGCATTTAAAATTGTGCTTCTGTGTTCACAAGGGGTGGCTTAGTTTGGATGCTGGTGCTCTGGGGGAGGGCTGTGAAGAGTTGGGAGGGGTGGCTGGGGAGCCTGGGCTGCAAGCGTCCTTTGGGACTGTTTCAGGAAAAGCTGAACCTGCTTTGGAGCAGGGGAAAAACCTAGCTGGCCTCTTGCAGTCTCTTCCAGCTCTGTTTTTTGTGATGTTATTTATTTCTGGAAGATCTATTTTTGTCCCCTGCCTCTGATTCCGGTCGTAATCTGTGATTTGCTGCTATTAGTGTGAAAATGATTCTCATCTTCACCCCATGCTTGTGCAATCCACCCACCTTTAGCAAAGGCATAAATTGAAAACAGTGCAAGTAACAATATGTGGCATCCTACACTGTTCAGGGAGCAAACCTTCCATCTGGGTTAACCTCTTCCTCTCCTGGCTAGTGTCAGGCAATACACTGGAGTAAGTCTTTTTTACTAGCAAAGCTGCTATTTTCTGCAGATCCTCTAAGCCACTGATAGTCTGGATCTGGAGAGCTCACAACACATGTTTCTTCAATAGATAAAAGTCTGTGGGGCCTTTTTTGGTGCTATTTCTCTTGCTGCAGTTTTTATCATTCAGCCTTTTTCCATGTGGCACAGGCTCCCCTTCTGCCTCTGCTCCCATCAGCTCTGCAGTGACAGCTCTGCAGTGAGCCCATCCAGGCAGAAAGAGGACTTGCTGAGTTACTTCTGTCCCTTAACCATCGCATGAGGTGTCTGTCACCTGTAGGGTGTGAGGCTGCAACCTTGTTTTTCAACAGAGAAGCACCTATTTCTTTGAGTTCAGGGTAGAAGGTATGCAAGACCATGCAAGTGCTGCCATGAGCTGTGATGCTTTGATTTGTGCCAAGCTGGAGTCTGCTGCATTAGGATTGTGGGGGTACAAGTATGTGGGGGTTATTTGGCTTTACAGTCAACTGGAGGTGTGACACAAGGTAAAAGCAAACACCTCCTGGGAACTCCGGTGCCTTGGGGATGCTGGGGACCCAGAGACAGGAGCAAGCTTTGGGTATAAAGTCCAGGAGCCATATGCAGAACAATACAGCCAATTTCTGTGCATGGTCAGTGTTTTCCCCAGTGCTGGAACCCAGATTAGTAGCTGTCCTCCTAAAAAATGGAGTAAAACATGGCCAGAGGGTGTGTGTGGACCTGTCTACCAGCTGCCGGCTCCACTGTTTCATTTCACTTTAGATGCCTGCTCAGCAGCATGGGCTCCGTGGCCTGGCTGGGCTATGTGCTGGAGCTGGCTGCCCACAGGGCTGCCCAGAGGCACCCTGATGCCCTGTGGGAAGCAGAGCCATCACAGCACACTTCCCACATGCTGCTTCAGCTCCAGCCCTTCTCCCAAATCAGACTTTTAACCACTTTCCCCACTCGGCTGCAGAGAATGATGGAAAATAAAAATCTCCTACTGCAAGTCCTATAAAGTGAGAGCTGGCCAGAGGAAAACAATTTGTGGTTTTTGAAGATGCCTAAAAGAAAAAATGAGAAAGCTCCCAGGGTTATCTTAATTTCAGCTGATGCTTTTGGGATGCTTTCTGGGATTCTGTGCCTCGTGCTCTGCAGGACTAGAGCTCCTTGCATCTGGCTGTAGAACTGGTGCCTCTGTGGGCCAGGGGTTCAGCAGCTCACTAAGTGCGTGTCCGGCCTGAGACACTACAGCCTCCTGTGGTCCAGCAGCTTGTCAGTTTGGCTTCTCCACTTTCCTCCAGCTGACAAGGTTTCCAAGCACTTCCCAAGTGTCCTTCCAACTCCAAATATCAGTATCAACAGCCGCTCTCTCATCCTGGCCTCCAGGAGGAGTGAGCTTTGCAGGCCCCAGGGGATGGCGTCATGTTTGCTGGTGTGAGTGGTGGCTGTGCTGAGCTTGCATACACACGCACGCACATGTTTATGTAAGGAACAAGCCAAACAAAGGCTGACGTGATGCAGGTGGGCCTTGCAGTCTCTTATGGGGTCAGGGGATGCAGCTGCACCCCAGCTGTGCTGACCGATGCACATCCCATTTTGATTTGGATCAACAGCTTTGTGGTTCCAGTGCTGTGGTTGCTGCCATGCATTGAGGTGGACCCAGAGGGACAGAGTTTGCTTGGGCTTTTGGTGGGGGAGGAAGCGTCTCCAAGCTCTGTGTGGGTTTGATCAGAGTGGCAGAAGCTGAACCACTTGCGATTCTTTTGTTAGTACCTACAGCCCCTTGGAGACAGGCCCAGGGGAACTGCTGGTATCGGTACAGAGCAGGGAGGGATGTGAACTTGGGCATAGTCACCAGCTGGTGGACTGGATGTCTCTGAGGAGACTGAGCATGATCCAGGGTAGTGGCAGCTGGCGTACGGTCCTGAACGGAGGTCTCTCCTCCTTCCTGGGTATCAGAGGATGAGGGGGAAAGTGAGGGCAGGAGAGTGCTTGTGCATTGATATCACCCAGGATAAAAGCCAATGTGTGTCATTGACGTCAAATCTGACCCCCGTCAAAGCTGAGTGTCCTGTTACAGTCAAGTAGCATTTGGCTTCAGGAAAATGCCTCCGTGCTGAAGCTGTTACTAATGCGATAAATGCCGGAGCTCCTGGGAGACTGAATAATTACAAAACCCTCAAAGAAAAACAGCACAGACCTCCTTTAAAGTAAAGACAAGATAAAACTTTGAAGCTGAGAGAAGTGAACTGGCTCTCAATGCATTGTAAACTCCAAATTAAATCTGCCTTCCCACCCTCCCTGGTCTCACATAACCACTTTGTTAAGAGGCTCAGAAATTGGTGCTGAGAAATCCAGACGGCTATTTATCCAAACCTGGAAATGATGATACTAGCCCATGAAAGACGTGTTTGTGCTTGGACGGCTGTGGAACAAAGCCAGCAGCCACAGCCCCAGTGTATCTGCCGCAGCACAGTGTGTTGCTTCTTGGCCATGAGCAATTTGCTCTGATACCTGGATGGAGCTGAGCCAACACGACAGGAGATGGTGCTCAAAGCCTGACTAATCCAACCAGGCCTTTATATCCATATGTGTGGCTGTCTATACATCTTAAAGCTCGATGTCAGACCAGGGGGAAATAAAGGAGTTCTCGTGTAGGGCGAGGATTGGGCTGTGATGCTCAGGAGCAGGAATGCTCGTGCAGGGATGGTTGCTAGACAAACCAGTCCTCTTCCAGCCAGAACTGGAGGTGAGCAGACAGGGTTGTGCTCTGTCTGGACATGCCTGATGCTGGGGAAGGGCTTTAAGGTAAAAGAAAAGAAAATACATTTCAGACTGTCCAAGCGATAGCATGAGGATGTCTGGGAGAGCTGCTTGAAGGTACCTCTAGCTCCCATGTACTTTCTTGGTGCCAATGGGTGTGACATCCACTGTAAGAAGGAAAGCATGTTTGACCTGAATCAAACTGCACCTTCCTTCCTTTTTTCTTACTGTCTCTTGCCTTTGCACCAGAATGCACTTTCAGCCCTTTAAAGAGTCTTTTCTGGGAGAGGGTTGGTGTGCCAGGGAGGTGCTGGGTACTGCCCACCCCCCACTGGCTGCCAGCAAATTCAGCATGGTTATATATAGGTTCTGAGCTGAGGCCTCCAAAGCAGCACTTGGACCCGAGATCCTCAAATATGGCTGGAAAAATTCCACTTGGCATCAGGCAATTCACCATATGCTGCTGTTCCCTTCTGGTTTTATCCACACAGTACCTCCAAGCTCTGCGCTGTGGAATAGCTGCTATTCTGGGGGAAGCATTTGATATCTTTCCATTCCCTAACCATTCTTGAAGGGGCTGTCTCCTCTCCAGGCTGGGACACAAACAAAACTTCCCAACTTGCTGCACCAACCACTGTCACTGGGCTGCGGTGGTGTGTGACCAGTGGCTGGACTGGGGGGGGTCTGAGAGGGGTGAAGGTCTTTCTCTGTCATGTACCTACATGTTGTGAGGCTGAGGCTGGCAGGTAGCAGAATATTCGCCATCTGCATTGGGTTTTCTCAGATACAGCCTGTAGGGCCAGTAACTTTCATGCACAACTTCCACATTTGAAGAGCAAGATTCTGCATTTCTGTTTTGAACTGCTGGTTTTCTGTGAAGTTGTCTAGGAAGGAATTTGTGCACCTTCTATTTCCACCCAATGTCCATGGCTTTTTAAAAAATTCTTGGGTCTCAGGAGAAAGAGCTTTGAACGTCTATTCTATTCACACACCAAATCACACATAAAGTCAATATACACCTAAGCGTCACCAAAGCATGTTCGTACCACCCAGTGAGTTTGGTCTGGGAAACATGAACGTGGGTTTCATAGTAGGGCTGATGCAAAGGTGGTGTAGGTAATCTTGGGGGGACCCTTTAGTTGGGTCTTTGCTATAAACCTTTCCTTGCCCATCACTGCCAGGCAGCTGCAAGGCAGGGTGAGATCTGCTCAATGCAGGCACACAGTGCAAAAGCCCTTAGTTTAGAAGCAGTAGGACACCTTTGCTTGGCAAGTCTGGAATAAACCTCTCCAGACAAAAAGAGCTTTCTTGAACAAGAGGAGAAAGGTGTCTCCCTGCAGAAGTGTGGGAGGTGCCCAAATGTTTCTTTTGGCGACCTGCACGCTGCTCTGATCCTCAGACTGATACACTTGCAGAGATCCTGATGTCTGAGCTGGCTCCCATCATTGACTTGATCCTTGTTGCTATCCACATTCCCACAATCAAAAGTAAGGAGATGGAGATGACCTAGCGAACACCAGCTAACTTTTTTAGATTTATGTGAGTGTGTGTTGTAAAGCTGTCAGCAGAGAGAACTGCAGATCTGAGGAGCTAGGCATTGTTCCGCCATACTAGCCAAGCTCCTGTGCCATACTAGTGTCACTGGCAGTTTTGGAGGCAGGGCTTGGCTGGGGTCTCCCATGCTCATCCATTTATTTGCCTGGACACCTGACACTTCTCCAGCTGACCATGCAGAAAAGGGCTGTCTGTTCCTCAAAGAGCTTTCTGAACTCATCGTTGCAAGGGCTGGGAAGAAATTCACTTTATCCAGGCTTTCCACCCCTCCCCCCCCAAATGAGGACAACCTAGAACACCTCTCATTCATGCCTGCATAGCATCCCTCTCCTCTTGCTTACATGGAAAACAGTATTAGGAGAGCATTTGTGTATTTTTAGCTACTTTTAATTGAAGTAGCAGCTGGAAATGAGGAAGTGAGCCAGCACCATGTTGCCAGCCATCTCTTCACAGGCATCCAGCAGCTGCCACGCAGCCCTGTGCCCACAGTCACCTGGTGATTCAGGACAGGTCCATGTGCACCTGGGGACATGTTTGGGGCAGCTCTGAGAAAAGACACAGAAGCCAGGAGCTGTCAATACTGCGTGTCCTCCCATACACAAACCTGAGCTACAAGTAGTTCAGGTTATCGCCCCTGCACTCATCAGCCTCAGCAGCAGCACAGCCAGCGCTTTTCTCCCATGCTGCTGGAGGCTTGACAAGTTTACAGCAACGAGAGTCAATATTTACCACCTCTTGTGACTGTTAAGTGTTAAGAAAGCATCTCACCCAGAGATGCTTCCTTGACTAATCCATGCAAATGTTTCTCTCTTAATGACGGAGAGTGAGAAATAGGTGGCAGGGAGAAGGTGACAAAATAGTCACGAGTGTCACCCATGACAAGAAACAAGAAGAGAAACTGCACAATGCTGTCAAGACATCAGGAAATATGATAGGTTTGGAGAAGCAAAAGAGGAAAAGGCAGTGAGACATCCAAATGATTCTCAGACCCTGGGAGAAGTTCAGCTGCTGAATTCTTAATGGACAACATGTCACTCTCCTTCACTGGTGGTTTCAGCAATACAGTACGTAATTCCTTGTGGATAAAATGCTGCCTAATGTACATGCATTTGTGTGCACAGTATATGGACTGGAAACCAGACAGGGCATCTCTCCCTGTTTGCAGCCCAGCTGAGGAGGTTTACCAGGGTGGGATGTAGAGGGCAGGGTCCAGGGTGCTGGCAGGTGCACTGTGCAGGGTTCTGCTGGCTGCCTGGAGAGCTCACAGCCTTCCCAGGATGAGACAGGGTGAGAAATCAGGTCTGTGGGGACAGATTTCTGCTGCAGCCTGCTTCACTGATCTTTTGCATTTCTGAGAGCAAGACATGCTTCTGTTCACATGCAAAGAAGACATGGACTCCACGGTGTCTTCTTTGGCCTGATGTCAGGAATTTAGTCAGGAATGCAAATTTTGAACATCTGATTTTTATGCAGAAAGGAAGCTAGGTTAAAGGAAAAGGCACGTCCACGCCCTGCGTCACAAGAAGTCTCCTACTACAACACAAATGGCACAACTTTCATTAAAAACATTAAAATCTACAACCTCTCTAAATAACAAACCAGGCTGATTTCTTTGGAAGTCCTCCCTTTGGTTGAACTGCTTCCCCACACAGCTCTGCCTCCAGAATAAGTAGGGCTGAAGCTGCAGCAGCAAGCCCATACCCCTTCCCTGAGTGCTGCCAGGCTCTTGGGCTCTCTCCATCACAGCCCCTCAGCCCAGGGCGAGTACCAGCCGAGGCTATGATATCTGCACTTGACACTGTGCTAAATTCATGGTTAACAGCCACTGCACAGAAAACAGAAGCTCAATTAACTTTCAGTACACCGATTAGAGGGCTGGCTCTCATCCCAACCCTCTTCATCTTCCCCAGTTTCAGTCCGAAAGGTCCATGAGAGAAACTTTTGCCACTGGGGATTTGTTAGCCTGCCATTTTCATTCCCATGTAAACACCTCCTACAACCACTGGATTTAGAGGCTGGCAGGAATAAGTAATTTCTGGAAGGCAGGAACACAGAGCAGGCTGGTAATTAGGAAAATCCAACTCCAGCCATGGAAACACGCTCTGCAGGCAAAGCATTTGGCAGCACAGGAGGGGCTGCACATCTGGCAATGGCAGGCAGCTGACTGGCAGCATACAGCTTCAGGAAACATCTGGGCAAGTGCAGCCTGTAGATGGGATTGGACCTGTATCTTCGAGTAAAGCAGATCCTAGTTAACCTGCACTCCTTGGCCTATGAGCACTGGAAAATCCACAAGGAAATTTGTATACATTCATGGGGCCTTTTTTCCCCCTTTGCAGCGGCTTTTATCTGCGTTGCTCCTGCGATTTTCTGCACTGCTGTGGACTGTTTGGGGACAACCACAGAAGATGCAATGAGAGGACAGCTGACACTTTGCAATCCTTTCTTGCTGTTAAGAGGATACCAGGTTTGTTTTCTCCTTGCTCTGCCCAAGTCAGTCTTGAGTGTGTCCTAGAGAATGTTCTGCAAGTGCAGCAGCTCAGCATCACCCCATTAAGCCACGAGCCGGCAGGGCAGAGAGGAGACCTGGTAGGAGGAGGTGGGATGTTTAGTTGTCCTTGGAAGTGGGGTGGCCCTTGAATGGCACTAGTGCAGCTCTGATGTCCCTCTAAAACCCCAACCATGTGAGTCCGCTATGTGCCCGGTGGAGGAAGATCATTGCTGCAGAGCTGCTGTCCCCCGCAGTGGGAGGTGCCAGCAATGGCTCCCTTTCACCCTTCACACCTGCAGGGCTGGCAGCAGCTCTGCTTCTTGAGTGTGTCACCCATCTGAAAAGGGTCTGGCAAATTTTCAAGGATTTGGTACATGTCCTCAAACATGTTCTTGGGACTGGGTACCCACTCCATCACGAAAGTCCTGGTGAGAAAAAGTGTAATTATTCCTGATTGCTCTCTGTGCAACCAACTATTTCTTTGCTGGGCTCAATGCCATTCTCTGCTGTGACATTAAAGGTAGCAGAGCTTTTATTGCTGTTAGGGATGTGATGAGCATGAAGCATCCAGCTGGACTCCTTATGTTTGCAAAATGAGTAGGCTCAACCTGGAAACAATTTGGAAGAAAACAAATGGGAATCATCACAATGGCTTGTATTTGATTTTACCTTGAAGGGGAAAATGCCCTTTCCCAGTTTTGCACGGTACAAAGGAAGTATTCACACCTCTGAAATAGGGTGCTAAACATGCTTAATGTAAGGACTAACAGCCACAATTAATTCTCTTTGCAATTTCTAGTAGTTGGAGAGACTTTCATCTAGCAGGATATATCCATTCGGAGGCAATTTCCTTTATTATTCAAGCTTGCAAATTGCCTGTTCCTATTGGTCTCCAATGCAAGTCTTTCAAAGTTTAACACATCTGCAGTTTTATAAAGTCATTAGTTTTAATTAATAGATAAAGCTCCTCCATTATTCTCAGAATTAACTCCAACTGAGAAGAAGACAGAGAGCCAATGCATGGTTGTATGTATTCACTAGGAAATTCTTTTGAAATGCTGTGATTAAAGGTAGAGGAAGGGATTTAGGCTTTATCTGGCAGATAAATGCAGTGCAGGAAAGTCGGGGCGGATCTAGAAGAGTGGCTCTGGATTGAGAGAACCATCTCTACTCCTGTACTAGTACAAGGTCCTGTGTGACATCCACATTCAGGAAACAGGCTGACCTTGCCACACGAGTGTATGAATTAATGGGCAAAGAATATTTGAGGAAAAAAAAAATGCCATGAGGCTTAAGTGGGAATTAATTCTGCAGAGCAAAAGGCAACATGGTGATGACAACTCATCTGACAGGGCTGAACTGTGAGTGGCAGCGTCGTATCACTTTGGGCTGAATGAGACAGTTCCAGTTCGAAGCAGAAGTCAGTGGAGCTGTCAGTGGCTTTGGTGGGATAACAAATGGTGCTCTGCAATTTTTATGCTCCATTAAATGAATACAAAGAAGCACCTGGGTTATGGTAAATTAAGGTAAAAGCAGCGTAAGAAACAAGCCTCTGTGACACAGCAGGGAGAGGATGCAGGGAGATAGTTTGCAGATGTCTGAATTTCCACTGAACTGAAGCCAATGTCAGCTCCTCAGGTCCATCCCATTTCTATGGTGGCAAAATTCAAGGGCAGTTGAAAGGGACTGAATTGGTCAGAAGTGACGGGCTCAAAAAGAAACTGCCTCTGTTCAGGAGCTTGCAGGGTCCATGGCATTACTGAAAAGCCACAGAACCACAGGTCTGCCCCACCAAGTAAGGTGCAATGTGCTCGAGCCATGATCCCGGCAGACAGCACAGGGTAGTGCTGTGTGGGGCTCATGTCACAGGGCTGGGGGCAGCTTTTGGAAGCAAACCAGCCCTGCTGGTTGGGATACGCTCTTTGCTGCCTCTCCAGGGATGAAAAAGGGCAGTGGAAGGTTCCCAGGGGTTGAATTTCTTCACTTCAGTGCTTCATCTGGCAAGTTACTGCCACCCTTCAACTTCCACTGCCTTTAGTGACTGTGACAAAAAGCCACTTAGATTGGCATGGGGGTAATGAAGGGCAGAAGCATTTTGCAGGCTCAGCAGATCCCAAAACATGGTTATCAGTGGGATGGCATTGCCCAGAGATCACCAATAGTCATGCAGAGGGCTGGGGTGCAGACCCTGGCACCTGTGAGCCTGGGAGCTTGTGCAAGTGTGACACCCTCTGCTCTTGTAAAGAAGAGGAAAGGTGGTATCTGGGAAGGGTGGGCCACTAGCTTTGTGGGGCTTTCAGGACTTAACAAGCACCTGCAATTATATATAAAAAAATTAGAGCTGCTTTGTGTGCTCCCCAGGTTAGCAGGAGGTGTGGGGGAAGCTAGACTTGGCACAGGGGAGTTCTGTCTCATCTGACACAGAGGCAGGACATCTCTGTGTAGCAACTGCACGTCCCGATGTAACAAGGAATGAGGCAGGTAAAGGCTTTCCACAGGTCAGTCTGTCAGCACTCAAAGAGGGTTTTGCCATGCTTGTGTTGGACAAAGACACAGATGCAATGCTTCACCACTGTTGCTGCGCTGTCCCATTGCTCTCCAGATACCAGCCAGAGGTATCTGGGACATAGCAGAGGTCTGGGACATATGGGAAATAGTATGTGGTCCAGGGTCTTCTGCAGAACTATAGGACCTTATGTATAAGCTCAGGCAAACGTAGTCTGACCTCTTAGGAGACAGGGGAACCCCTGTTCTGGCTCTTAGGAGGCTATGAGTACCTTCCATTGCTGTTCTGAGCTGTATGAGCTCATGGAAGGTGTTCTGCCCGGTGCTGAATACTATTAACCCGGGCTGTTTCCTTGCTGTGCCCTCGTTCCAGAACATCGAAAGCTCAGTCAAGTCCTGCAGTGTGGGTTCCATTCACTGGCTATTTCAGATGAGTTTGCCAGAGCTTAGCAGCTCCCTGTGTCACCGCGAGTGATGAATGCCAAGAGGAGGGCTAGTCATGCAGAACAGACAGGGAAGATGTGCAATCTGCAAGGACCCAGGGTGCCCATGGAGCTTTGGGGCTCCAAAAGCACACATAAGAAAAATGAAGGAATACTTGATCACAGCTCCAGAAGGTGCTGCCAGCCATCAGGGAACAGAAGCAGCTGTAATAACAGTGTCACCCATCTGAGATGAGAAAGCTGGAAATGGGTTTTAGTCTGTGACCGCCAGACCCCATGCATGAGCTTGGAGGGGCCAAAACAGAGATATCAAAGCCCTGTGGTCCCACAAGCAGCTTCCACTGAGGCTGGTTTCAGCCAAACCCCTATAGCCGTGGGGATACACCATGCTGCTCCTTCTGCCCCCAGACTCAGGGTTCAAAGCAACTCTTAGTCTGTATTATGTGGAGGATGTAGATGACCGAGGCATCTGGCACTGAGAAAATTAGGACCAAAATTTCCAGCTATAAATAATAAGTGTGAACATTTTAAAATATAGCCTGTCTGCAGCAGGTGTAAAGTGGCATCAGCGAAGCTGAGGCAGCAGCACTGCAAAGCTTTACACCACTGAGGATCTGGCCCCAGGGGGGTTGCGCTCTGAATTTGCAGTACTGGGTTGGTTTACACGTGGCTGGTAACACCAACAGGAAGGAAATGTGGTTAATATTTGAGTTCTCAGAACTCAAAAAATAGTGCTTTGGTTTTTAACATTCTTGATAAAAAATGGTTCACGGTAATTTCCTCTGCTGACATTCAGTCTCTGCTACCATGTTACCCCTCCTGCCCCTCTGCTGAAAACTTATGAGCCCAAAGTCTGTTGTGGAGTGAGCTCCTGCACTGCATGGACAAAACCGGGATGCTCAGAGGACTTGGTTCTAGTTAGGGGGAACCAGGCGGGGGAAAGGAGGCCAAGATACACGAGTGTGGGGAACGAAAGGATAAGAACTGGATAAAGGATGAGGATGAGGATGTAGAGGCCCTCAGACAAGTGTGGGATGGGGCAAGAGACACCTCTCCTTGGACTGCTTTTGTGTATCAGTAATCCCAAATATCCATACTTACAGGTCTGTTTCTGTTCTATGCTACCTTCCTTGTTCTTGCAAGAAAGGATTTTTTCAGATGCATTGGTGCCTCCCTTCGTGCATGATTTTTAACATTTTCATGCTTTGAATTTATAAGCTTTGCAAATGCCTAGAACTTTATTTTACCCCACGAATGATGAGGTCCTGACACAACCTTCCTGTTGCTGTAACTAAGACCACAATCAGGCTGAAACACCAAAGAACTCACAGGCAGGTAAAACAGTGCCTTTAAATGTCTCCAGTGCCTCTCAAAACACTCCGATTATTCCTGCTACCTTTTTAGCTAGAAAGTTTTTCTCAACACTTGGCATACACCTCAGCTAGGAACTGTGGCTGGGCATGGCTGTGCCTCTACAGTTGCAGTAGTTCAATGACAGCTCTCGCTTGCGTGTTGTCACTGGCCCTGCTGGTGGCTCACACTCTCCCCAGGCCCTCAAAAGGGGCAGATAAGCACCTCGTCCACTCTGGAAAGCTAAACCAGCCTCCCAGTCTGGTTTACAGCAGCACCTAAGCAGCACCTTGACAGCCCATTCTGCAGGCTCTGTGGAAGCGAACATGCATCGCAGCCAGCCGCTGCTGCCAACAGTGGCGCTTCAAGAGGATGAAGTGTTGGCAAAGGCAACCTGAGTTTAAGCCTAAATCCAATTCCTTTGGCTGCCTTGCAGGTCTACTCCTCCACTCAAATGTGAGGGGCTAATCACAGACAAGAGACTAACTGAAGCAACCTCAACTGTTAGCCAGTATCAGCTGTAGTTCTTGCCGATTAATCACCCTGATAACTATCATTCATGCAGATTTGGCTGCACTTTGGACTTTCTGTATTATTATTGCCGCAAATCTCTTTTCACCAGCATTTCTTATTATAAGTCTGGTTCTATATATTCCCGCTATCAAACTCCAATTTTATGTCACTGATACAATTGCAGAAGTTAGCTAGTTACATGAGCGGCCAGTGAGCTTGCTGGGGGCCTTGTAAGCACTGTCCAAGCAGAACAGCAATGACTTGCGAAGTATTGGGAACCTTTGCAGGGCTGATCGCCAGATGAACTGGTCTCTCCAGCACGCTGGCTGATCCTGTGACTGGCCCATCAGCCTATTTCCCCCTGTGCAGCCAGCGCTAGGGCCCTGGGGGTAATGGCAGAGGAGGGCAGTGTGGTAGCTACAGCGTTATAAAGCAGAGGCATGCCTTGAACCCCAGGTGGCTGCAGGCCCCCCGGGTGGTGCACTGTGTGTGAGGGAGGTCGGTGAGACACCCGTTGTTCAGAGGATTTCAGAGGGTCTGTGAACAGATGAGTTGCAGAAGTATGAGGGTTTTTTTAAGCTGACCCTTTCTAAGACCTCTGCTTTTTCTGAAGCTCTTCCTCATTGTTTTGATCCTCAAATACTTGGATTTTGCTCGGGCTATCCCTGTTGTACAGGTCTCCAGGTGTGCAGGCCTCCCAGCATTTTGGCATTACAAATGCTTTTAAGGAGAGTAGCTTGGAAATGTGATACCCACCATTGGGCTCTTTATTCCTTGAGGATTCTGGAAGACTCTCCTGACAGTCTGAAGACTCTTGTGATTACAGATCCCTTTCACCTGGCAGATTTGCTGTCAGTGATAGAACGAAGATCAAATTTGGGGCAAAGAGATCTATACAATTGTATTTCTAATCAATGAGAAGCTGAAGGGTAATAGAGTCCTGGCATATTCACCTTAGAGCACCCTGGCAAATACATTATTAATATTTCATCATAATTTCTGAATCTTCCTGTGCCCTGCATTTGTTTCATGGGTTGTTCTCTTCCTTGTTTCCAGCCCCTAATGTTGCATGACCAAAGACTTCTCTTGTACCTCAAAACTCGCCTTCACTTTCCCTGTTGGTAAAGCAGGAGAACTTGCTGTGAACCTGGGAAGAGCAGACTGTAGCCTGGCATTTTGGGAAGCCCTTGGGACTCTGTTGCTCACACATACGGGAGCAGCTACAGCTTCCCTTGTGGACCAGAGCCAGCTCTGCATGCACATTCCTCACACACATGCAGCATTTTTGTTCTTCACCCAGCACTTTGTGACCAAGGTTATTTTTCTAAGTAATAGCAAGTGGTTTTCTTCACTTTTCTCAGCCATAGAGGCAGTGAGGAAAGTAAGGAAGCATTCTGTCATGAGGAAGACCTCTTTCTAGGAAACCTAGCAGTAGGCTGAGCCCTGCACACTGCTCTTGCAGCACTTCTGCATTGACCTGAGGCTGAGGCACAATGTGACACACATGCAGCCTAGTTATGGCAGCCTGGGGAAACCTCCATCCCGAAGTCCCTGTGTTCCATCTAGGACATGGAACATCTCTCTCCAGGGAACTGATTAAACTAAATTGAGTCCTTACAGATGCTGTGGCATAGGCACATACTTACTGGAGACAGCCCTTGGCAAAGACTGGCCTGTGCTGCAGTTTGGATTTGCTCTCCCACTGTTGGGGCTCGCTCATGCTTGCCAAGCTGCAGCTAGGACTGTGGATCAAAGCTGAGCTCCCTTGAGAGACACATATCAGAGCCTCTTTTACAAGTATCTCTGGAGACCCTATCATCTCACATAGCTTGTCCCTGCTACCTAGCAGGCCTGGTGGAAAAGAAGGTGGTTAAAGTCATTTTGACACAAGCGAGGCAAAAATACCATGCCAGAGCATTTTCCTTCAGCTACTTGAGACTATGGGCTGCTAGGAAACTGCAAACCTTGGGCTAAGCTTGCAGGCTGTTTGTGCCCCTTGAATGGCTTTGGTCATAAAGAAATAGCTAAATCCCAGTCTGAGACCCAGCTGGATGTTGTCCTTTGTGTGTGAAAGGCATTAGCAGGACTGGTCTAAACAGCAGAATGTACCCAGGGTCACTCAATCAAGAGGGGAAAACAAGGGTAAATAAGAAAAAGGTTACTATGTGAGGAGGGCTCCAGGAATAGGAAACGTGAGCCTTCCTACCCATGCAGCAGCATGCCACGAGGCTCTGCCCCTTGGAGGGAGGCAAACTGCCTGATACAGCTGTGCAGCAAAACCCTTTCTCAGCGTAAATGTAAACTCATTCTCACCTTTCCTTAATAACTGGAAGGTTTCTGGGTCTCTAGTGTCTTACTGGCTCCAGACAATGAGAAATGGTTGTGCTGTTTGATATAGCTGAGCTGCTCATAGCAGCACATGATGAAATTCAGCAACTTTATGGAAAGAGTTGCTCTCCAGGAGTAATCCTGTGTCCTGGCTTCAAAAGGAGGGATGTCAAATTTGAAGGGGTAGGGGGCGAAGCACCCAAACGTCCAAGTGGATGACAGGGTGTTGGCAGGCACTGTAGCACCTTGTAACATTCAGTCTCATGGGGAAATGGGAGGCAAGAGGGAAAAAAACAAATAAAAAAACCAGTAAAAAGCTGGCAAGGTTTAAGAATGTATTAAAGTCAATTAAGTATCACTAAAACCATGAAAATTCAGCCAAAGCACAGCCAGCTCTAAGGAAATCACACTGGCAACTCAAATACAAGACAAAAATAAGATTGTTTATTTGGCACCAATATGTACTTTTCAGAATATTCAAGTCTCTAAAATTGAGGTGACCAAAGAAAGAAGTGCTATTAGGAGTTCATGTCTTCGTTCAGGAAAGCACTCCAGGCAATGTGGGAGCTCCCATGGACAGGGCAGGCTGGAGCAGAGAGTATTTCCCTAGACATTTGTGGAGTGTATTGGTTCACAGTTTGACAGATTTTACTGCCAGAAGAAACAGTGATTATAATTTGGTTTTCACTGTAAGGCATGAAGCTTCACATGACACTTTCAGCTTTGTTCCCTTACACTCTGGTTACACGGCAGAGGAAGTCTTCAGGCTGAGGTCTGCAGATAACTGGAGCCCACAAAAGGTTACCAAGGAAGGCAGCTTCCACACATTCTTCACAGCAAGCCATGTATGTGAAATTGATAAAGAAAGTTGCTATCTTCAGTGGCAAATTTTTAGCTGTCCATAAAAGAAAACAGACAAGAAGCACTTGGAAAGATATCAAAGGCCAAAAGTGGATAGTTTTCTTTGTAGCTATAAAGGGTGAAGTAGTTGAGCCACAGACAAGAAAAGACTGTCACTGAACTATCTCAGAAGACCTCATGGTGGCAAAGCACCCCCTTTGGCCCTAGGAGGTGCCTGAGATGAAACTGAGAATTAGACCTATGCTTGCTTTTTGTTTTTGTGGAGCACTGAATAACCCCCAAATTGACATGGCATGAGACGGAAAAACAAGTGTGGTTCCTATAAAGAAAATTCATGCTCTGAGAAATCCTTTGGATTTCAAAAATTAATTTAAATTAGTCAGGCCAGGATAGATACTGATAAATTTCTAAAGGGTGTCAGACACTCAGATGAATAAGCAGCACGATGTCATATCATATGCCAAATGCTAGGTCACATTGGAAGGAATGAATTGAACACCTCGTACAGTTAGAGCATTACTGAACTTGAAATTAATGGTACCCATAAAGGGAATGGATCTGGGCACATGCACACAGCTAAATAAAGTGCAAAGTTCCCTGTGCAGCTCTCGTCTGAAGAGTAAACAAAATGTTAGCATGCCTAAAGCTTGGGGGTAGGAAATATTGTGCTGCTACTGTATAACCTGATGGAGCTCTGACCTCTCTAACCCTGCTTTGCTCTGATTACCCTGTCCCAGAAAGACACATGCTGGGAAGAAACACAACATCTGAGAAGACTCAGAGGCTGAACAAACCTCTTTGCAAAAGCTGAGAAGATTGGGACTGTTTGTCAGGCCCCTGAATGTACTAATAGGCCTTGGGTTTAGGAAAATGAGGAGCTAAGAAGGAATCCAATGGAGAGATACAGGGAAACAAGCTAATCTATCTTTTTTATAAATACAAGGCAAGAGAGGAATCAACAGAATGAAAGGGCAGTGCATTTTAAATTGATACTAAGCTTTTTATGAGAGTCACAGTTAATCTGTGGAACTCACTGTTGCAAGGTGTCATAGGGCCCAAGAAGGATGAAAAATCACCTCTCTTCAAAACTTTCATACTATAATAAAATATTGATGGCATTGCTTGGGGAATATTTTACAAATGTCCTAATTTTGACAAGCATGTGATGATATTGAAAGTACTGAAGCTCTCATCTCAAACTTGCTATGACATTTGTGTATTTCAAGCCATGGATACAGAAGACTTGGAGCACAGATCAAAAAGGAATGCACTGTTTGCATCTCTTGTCACCTGAGACATTTTTGCCATGTACCCACAAGGAGCTCTGCTAGCCAGCCTCCCTCTGGTTAGCATTAACTAGACCTTTGCTGTTTGCCAAACAATTTATCTTCCTGGTTATCTTCCTAGGCCTAGAAGCTAGAGACACACCAGGAAATTGCCTGCTCTTGTACCAGGAGCTCCCCACCAGCATGAACTGAAAGGCCAACTACTGATCAGCCATTCATGCGCTATCTGTTATGACATCCTTCTGCAAAGAGAGCAGTAAAAGTAGCAACTGTTTATACATTTGAAATCTGCTACTGTCTAAAACATCTAAATGTAGCCTTGGAATTGCATATCTCCACTTTGTCTGTTTTCTTTATAAACATACCATGCCTAAAGCCCCCTCAAACTGGAAACTTTTGTGAACAGGTTCCAGCCTGACCAAGATCTTTATGCAATGTGTCCATGGATGAGTGCAGAGGCAGCCTAAGAGCAGAAAATTGTTTAAGGTATGGGACAAAGCCAGCTCTGTGACTGTAAAGAGCTTGTTGTGAACATGCTACAGGCATGAAGACTGAGAAGAGATTTATGTGATGTATGGATCTGGTGTTCAAGGGAGCTGTTGCATTAGCATCCTTGGGTCTCTGTGGGATGTACCTGTATTACAGAGACATTTCCTGGGTTTGGAGCAATTCTTCAGGTGTCTGTGGGGGAAATTCAAGGAAAAGATGGTAAATGGAGTCAGCCCTGAAGAAGAACAAAATGGTTGTGAAAGCTTGGAGAGAGGAAGGGGATTGCTGAAGTGCTGGAGTTAATTCACAGCATGCTGCTCAGATTCATGTCATCTACCCTCCTCCAGATGTTTGTCTATAAAAGGTTCATTCAAGCTTCATTTCCTAGCTGAAAGGGATGATAGCAACAATCTTTATCCTCTGGATGGCTACTATTCTGATGAGCAAAATAGACAAGCACTGCCAGAGAAGAGCTTGTTCTGTGTGCTATATTTGTAGCTGTGAGAACACAAAAAGATATGCCTTTGGAATATAATTGCCTGATTTCTCAGATGTCCTTCTGGATCCTGGCCTGGCAGCTAATTTTCCTATCTCCTGTACTAATCTCCAGATTCTTCCAGTTGAGTACCCTGAGTTTTTGAACACAGGCACTGACACTACAAGCTCTTGCTGTTCTGAAGAAACTTATGCTGAGAGTATTACTAATCATAGAATTTATTAACCTACAAACACGGGAAGGGTCAGAGGAGGCGGAATGGATTGTTATACCTGGTGCAGACGCTGAGTGATCTGGGAAGCCTGGACTGAGCTCACCTCTCTTTAAAGTGGTGATAGGGCTTTCTTTGAGGCATCATAGAGACAAAGCTCTTGCAAGTGTACAGTTGAAATCCTGCGCACAGCATATGCCAGCGGATCTGTGGCCTGAGCAGCACGGATGAGAGCTACCCATGGAACACTGTCCTGTTTCCAGCCACCACTTTTTAGGGGGAGATGGACACATAGCCCTGTTTAGAAAAGAACAAGAGTCACCACATTTGAGCCCCAGCACATGGTGGGTGTGCTGTCACTCCTACCCTGTGGTATTGTAATTGCCCAACAGCCAGCCCAGGCCGTGTTTCCCCATCAGGCAACCAGCACCCACAGATCTGGGCAATCCTCAAAGCAGTTCCTCCCTTCTATCAACTTTGTTGTTAAATGTCCCAAAGCCCTAGACCAGCAGCCCAAGGGAGATCTTCTGAGTTTATTTTTTTGCTTGCCCCAGCAGCATACAAGGCTTTCTGCCCTCTTTCTTTCTCGTCTCATTGTGAGAAAAACAACATCCAAAAGGAACCGAACAAATCAAACTGATGACCCAGATGGGAACAGAGCGGCATGCTGGGGCTCTGCACACAAATTACTGAGGCAGCATTTTCCTCAGCCCAGAGCACTGAAGAGGGGCCAGAGTAAATGAAACCTGCAGGCTGAAAAATGATGCTGAGATGACTAGTTAGCTGTCTGCATTACATGGTGCTGGGTAACAGGGGGTGATCACACACTGGGCAGGTGGTGAGGTAACCTCTCCCTCCTGCAAACGGATTAGATGTCTGCTCCTGGTCCAGTGTTTTTCCACTTTGTGTGTACCCAGCTCCCAGCTGTAAGCATGAGGGAGTGGACAGTTGCTGCTGGCCCCAGCCAGAGGTGAGCAGGCAGGAACAGCCAGGGAACCTCTGTACATGGGGAAGAGTTCAAGGCACTGACCTTGGACCACTGTGTTCACTCTCACTCTGCAGTTCCCAGCTAGGAGAGCAGCCAGGAAGAACTTGTTCTCCTGGGATGAGTCAGGAATGAAGATACAGGGGAGGGAGGTGCAGTGATGACAGAAGACAAGACATTAAATACTGGCAGCCTGCAGGAATGGGCCAGAAAACCCAGCAATGCAGAAGCCTGCAGAAGGAAAGCATCTGGAGGAAAGGGGCCCCAAGGTGGACATCTCAGGAAGATCTCTGGAGGAGTGCTGCCTGGAATGCATCCCTCCTTCGGCACAGAGTGAGGTCATGTGTACCCATCACCAGGGGATGGTCCACGAGCAAGTACCAGAAGATGGGACTCCTGGATGTACAGCCACACTGGAAATTTACTGTATCATCACGCTGGAGATGTGCTCTAGACTGGTCATACTGGGGATGTGCATCATGAATCCTGTTGAGACTGCCACCAAATGTCACTCCTGCCCAGTCCCTGTGGAATACATAGCCTTGGGGCTGTGTAGGGTCCAAGTCATGAGGCAGTGAAAGACATGGTGGCAAAAGCACAGGTGTGTTTCTCCTAACTGTGCCTAACTGACACATTCAACCCAGGAGCGGGGCTGTGTCAGCAGTCTCCATGGCTCTTCACTCTGCTGTAGAGTTTAACTTAGGTTATGAGACGCTTCACCAGCCTGAGATGCCTTTCAGACCTTCAGAGCTGAAGAAGTGTTCAAGGCTCTGAACCTCCCGTGAGTCACTGGGCCCCAGAGCATTGCCAGGGCTTGCTTGGTGGAAGCTGGCCTTCAAAGGTTCGAGGCTTAAGCCCTGGTGGCTCAGACTCACCATGCCACTCCATACAGGATGAAAACAGAAATTAACAATAAGATGTCAGCAGAGGAAGAAAGAGGAAAACGTTTCCAGTGAATATACATGGAAAATAGGGCAAAGTGAAAAGCAGATCCAAAGAAAATCTGAAAAATGCAGCAGGGAGAACGAGTTCCCATGAAAACTGTTTTGTATACAGGGCAAACTGCAGGCAGAACACATTTGGGCCACATAATATAGGCTTTCCTCTAGCTAGCAAAACAATTGGAAACCAAATACTGACTCACTCTTGGAAAAATAAAATCCACAAAACTTTCATTTAGAGGAGCAGAAGGTTTCAGAGCTTTGGTGAGATCTGCAGATGTCAGAATAATACCTCGTAGGGGTTTAAGTGACGCTTGTCCCAGCGTGGCCAGGTCCAGGCCTGGCAGGAGTGGGAACCGGGCTCAGGAAGGAGAAGGAGCGGAGGGTTCGCAAGAAACCGGGCAGTCAAAGTGAGAGCGCAGCAGCCGGAGGAAGGCGGTGTGCCTCTCCCCTCTAGGGCTCACGGTGACTTCACTAAGCGAGCCTTGCTGGGCCAAGCCTTGGTGTTGAGCCGTCTGTCCCCGAGGCTCAGCCTCACAAAAGTTTTGGAACAGCAGCTGCCGAAAGAGGGGTGGATATGCGCTCCTTGGGGACGTGCTCAAAGAGGAGATGTCATTCTGGGGCTTCCCAGTATCTTTAGCTCAGCAAACAGGACAGCGAGGAGATCTCAAGCTTTGCTGCACCGCTGTCAGAAACCTGCACCGCTTTGCTTTGCCTGAGTTGCAGGATGGTGCCGGGCTGCTGACAGCCATATCCTGCAGGTGCATCTAGAAGGGTGCTCTGAAAGCAAAGAGGGGCCTGAGACATGATAGACCGAGGGGCACATTGGCAGTGAGGACACAAATGCAGGTGATGCAGAAATAAATAACCTCAGCCAAGTTTCAGCAGTGATGAAGGGGAAAATGTGTTTTGGAAGAGCAAGATGAGTTTTATTCAACACACCATCCTTGCTGGGAGCACCAGGATGAGGAGCAGTAGAAATTCCTTGTGTTTGATCCCAACATAATGAGATCTCTCAAACCCTGGGGATGTGTTGCCAGTATTTTTGGGGTCACAAGTGCCCCCATTTGTGGGTGACAGCTGCTCTTGCTGGCCAGCAGAGAGTGGCTGGAGGAAGCTATTAATTTGTTTTTCTATTGAAGTTTAAAAAAAAATGTTTTCTTCCAACCATTACCAAGGAAGGAGCCAACAGTACAAGGCAAATAAACAGTCATTAATGTGCCTCAGAGATATGTTTATGCTTCGTTCCTGAAAAATACAGCTCGTTGCTAGTGCAAACACTCTGGGCTAGAACTGGGGCAAGGGTGAGAGCTGGGGAAAATAGCCCAAATGGAGCTTGGAGGGTCCCTCTCACTGCCTGCCCGTGCAAGGGGACAGCCACTGCGGGCAAGCATGAAGTCACATCCAGCCAGGGAGAGGTATCATGCAAGAGGGTGATGGTCAGGTGCAGGGTCACACTTCTGCTTTCCCTTTGGTTTGATAGTGGGGCTTAACATGGGGCTTGCACACATCCCCAGCATCCCCTGCCAGAGAGCAGAGCCCTTATGAGTTTGCCCTGAATAGCCATCCTCATAAGGGAGGAATGTGTCCAAGCTTGGAAGGGCCTAAAACGTTTTGCCAACATTTTATCTCACTTCCTAGTCCCACTCAGAGCCTGGAGACCTCTGGCCTCTATCACAGCAGCAGAGAGCTCGCCCTGCAGGCAGGACACATGCAGTCCCAGCTTGGGGATCTGAGAGACGTGTGAAATGGCGAAGCCACCCCCTAGCATGTCACTCCCCATCTCCCCAAATAGTGAATGCAACAGGGAGAGGCAGTGAGTGCTGAACCTAGGCTGGGCTGAGGGGCAGGGGTGAAGGGAGCATGGCCAGGACCACATACATGACCTGAGCAGGGAGGTTTCTGGATTGAGTCCTGTTTGCAATGAAACGCTCTGCTCTGCACACCCTTACTCCGTGTGCTGGGACCCAGTCAGACAATATTTATCCCCTTGAAGATTAAGTGATAAATAGTGACATCTGTAGCTCTGGTCTATGTAACCTGAGTTGTATAAAACCCACCTGAAAAAGCTGGGCTGAGATTCCTTCCCGGGCTTTGTTTGTTTGCAGCTTGTGCCTGGTTCTAGTGCCTGCCCAGAGCACCGGCAGCTGTTGGACATCTGTGTGCAGGCTTGGGGGGGGCTCTCCTGGCTGGCTTCGAGTTTCTCTTTCAAGGCCTGGGTGCAGACTATACTTGAAGAAGATTGTTTTGCTGAACTGTGAATCAGTCACTACACCAGACCATTTCTGAGCCATAGCATTCCCAATGACTGTTTCTACGCCCCAAGGGGAGTTCAGAGAGAGATTTGGAAAGGACAGTGCTGGTTCATTTTGGAAGAGCTGTGGTGGTTTGTCAGAGAGGCAGAAGTCATGGTCCTAACCAGCAGCGTTCATCAAACAGCTTTGCATTTCTAATAAGAGACACTGGGCCCCAACCTACCTGAATTCCTCCTAGGTCAAATATGTTCTTCCCTGAAACTGTAATGCCTCTTCCTTGGACACAAAACCTGCCACTGCCTGACCTAAACCCACAGAGCACTCTTCCTGTACCCAGTTCCTTCTCACTTATGAAATTGTGTTCTAGTGATGAGTAAAGTAATCCCCGCTCATAGATTATGTTTATAACATGCTTTTGGATCTTACGGGGTGAAAAATACTGAAACTGTGCCAGTAATTTTCCCATCAGTTCAGCAGAGTGAGTTCAGTCCCTTTTCGGAAACTCTTCTCCATAATTAGGAATATGTCACAGTAACTGTTTATCTTAATCAGCCAGTCTAGAACTGTGAACACTGTGAATGCTACAAGCTCCCCCACAGACAGGCTGAGCTTTTCTGAGATCCCTGATGAGATTTAGCAGTGAGCAGAAGACCAAGGGAGCGTTGCACAGCACAGCAACTGAGTCTTCAGCTCACCTTCTGTTTGTGGAAGAAGGCAAAGGCAGATGAAACTGCTCTGATACCCCTGGCCTTGCAAGGATGGTGCTTTGCCAGTCCCAAGAGTAGAAGTCCTGCTAGGCAGTAGGGCTCCTTCTCCCTGATAAGCAGCCAAACTCAAGAACTTTTTTGCCAAAGCGGACATGTTCATTTAGGTCAGGCATTCAGGAAAGCAACTGAGAACAAAGTAAAAATAATGTGCTACATAAATGTATCCTCCAGCACAGGCCCAAGGTGCAAGTGCGTTCAACAAGGACATAGAGAAAATCATGAAGAAGCTCAATTACTGGTTATTGGACATGAAGCTTCAAAGTTCACTTCCTTCAGCTCAGGAAAACCCTGGACTGCTGGTTGCCAAAGGCTGGATGGGATATTAGGGGAATGGCCCATGTCTTGTATGACCAGTTTCTTACTCTCTTTCCCTCTTTCTGCTTGCTGGCTGTTAGAGACACAAGCAGATGTGCAGCACACCTTTAAAGGGCTGGTCTCGGGCCGTTAAACATTCAGTGAAGGACATAGTATGGCTGAGGCCCAAAATAGGCTCCTGTCCTGGAACTTGCACAAGCAAGAGCTGTCCCCATGGCGGCTGCAATTGCCTGCATCCTGCATCGTGCTGTTGGTGGAGGAGTGGGTATTTGGGGCCATTTCCACTGGTTGTTGCAGTGAAGTTTTCAGAGAGGAGCTGGTTCTCTTGCACATGGGGACAGAGGTGCAGTGAACCCAAGCCTTGATGGCCTGGGGGTGTCCCACAGCCATGCCCACTGCTGTCCAAACATCCAGGTATTGTCCCATCTCTGTCCCCCCTGCTGATTATGTAGAAACAGGACAGCCACACAGAATAAGGGCGAAGATGCAGGTAGCACAGTAAATCTGTAGTAGTTGATAAAACATAAAGGAAATGCATCAGGGTAGCAAAGGAACCACCAGAGGCCATGGTTACTGTTTGAGTGTCATTTTAGTGGGGGAGTGTGCCAGATTAGTTTGTGTTCCCTGTAACTGCAATTTTGGTTTTGGGGAGCTTTCATCAAAGCAATTAGGGGCCAAGAGCTGCACCACCTTGGAGTCTTCAACCCTTCCTTCTCCCTGCAGACCACAACTCACCCTCACGGATACCACTGAGTTGTGACAGGAGGTGGCTGAAGAAAGACAGAAAGATCCCAAGCAGATGGGATTGTGCTCGGCTTTTTCATTTTTTTTCCGGGCATTACAAATGGCTCCTGGAAGCAAAGGGTAGGAAAACAAGCCCGCAGATACAAACACAAAAAGCAAATATGGGGTTGGTTTCTGGCGGTGGGAGACTGGTGCTGCCGATGGCTGAGTCATTGCCCTGGCTGGCGAGGGACACATGGTGGGACAGGTGGAGGTGGGGAGGTGGCAGATGGCCACTCCAGACCATCTGGCAAATGGCCTGGCAGGGAAGGTGAGACCTTTCCAATTCAAGTTTGTGTGAAAAGCCTCTGGCGCTCAGGACATATCTCAGGGAATGGCATGACCATGGCCACCTCAGGGACCCAGCAGTGCTTGTGTTGTGCCAGGCACCAAGCCCAGTGCCTCCATGAGCTAGAGTCATGTGCTACAACACCCCATTGGCTCCTATTTAAAGCCGTCCTGTGCCTCTAGACCAACTCCATGCTCCAGGATTACTCTTTGGAGAACCATTCCAAGGAGCAATGCCACCTCAGGGATGCATGAGTCCTTGCTTGGCGGATGCAGATGTATTCAGACATAGTTTTGGCCCTTTTATTTTATTGCTATTTGTCAGACCAGGAAAACCACCTCATTAAATCCAGCCCTGCTTTGACAAAGCATTGGCAGGAAGACTGCAGAGATCAGCTTTGTCCCTCGGACAACTTAATCTGTCTTCGGGCTGTAGCTGTTATGGAATAATAAAGCTCCTCTGCTTGGATGTGCTCTGCAAAAGGTCACATCCTTTCCCAACACCCTCTACAGTAGCCCTGGGCTGTTGTGGGAGGGGAAGGGAGTTCCTCTCCCCACTAAGAGATGTGCTTCCAGTCCCCTGCTCCCATTTCAGCATGTTCCCCCTGCCCTGCCCTGCAAGCTTTCAGGCTGATACAGTTTTGGCCTGGCTCCACTGCTGGATGAGTGTCAGCCCAATCTGAACACCCACAGTGTCACTGAGGCTGGATGGTTTTTGCTGGCCATTTTGCTTGTGTCCCTCAGGTCTTGCTTCTGCCTGTTGTGTGAATCCGTGCAGTCTCTAGAAGATGCTGCTGTGAGGGCTGGGGAACGGTGCCGCTGTGGGCATAGCAGAGCCTGTAGTGGACAGCAACATCTGAGGTGTGGAAGGGGCACTGCTGTTCTGCATTCGCTCACGTGGCTGCCTTGTGGTGTGTATGAGCTTTGGTAAAACGGGTCATAAACTGGTATTCGCTCCTGCACACAATGTTGATGAAAGAAAAGAAAACAAGGCATGAATTTGCTGAAGTTTGCTGTGGAAAACATCACCCTTTCATTCTCCAAACTGAAAGTTGATTATCAAAATGGTTTTTTTCCCCAGTCTTCCTGTAAATATTTCCAATACATAAAAATGCACCTTTCCCTTTGGAAAACTGACAACATTTATTTCAGCCAAATACCTACGTTTTCAGCAGAAAATATTTCAGCAAGTGTGTACAGTTTTCATTGTACACAATTTCATGCACTTTTTGAATTAGTTTCCATTGTGACAGCCAATTGCTGATCTGATAAAAAGTGGACTCCAAAGACACTAAAAGCTATGGTACGATTGTTGCGATGAAGCTGCTGCTGCTATGACCCAGACCCACTTGCTTTTCCTGTCTTTTCAGTAAGCAACTTCTAAGAGCTGGGCTAACTTTCACTTGCTCTTCGTATGGCCTTGATTTGTTTCTCAGCTCTGCAGCACATTTATCCCCTTTGTAATGATACTACTTCTGCTTTGATCTGCCTTTGCAAAGCTTAATTGCCCAAAGAATAATTAATTTGAGCATCTCTGCCTACTGCGTAACAGAAAGCCTCATAAGGCCAGCCTGAGCTCTGGCACTGGGTTTCATTACAGTCCCATCCCTACACTGCATCTGACTGCAGTGGCATTGCAGCTCAGGGTTCCTGGCACTGGTCACTTCTTCCCAAAGGAGACCTTTTTCTCCTTGCTGTTAGGGCAGGAATGTCTGCAGAACGGAAGCTCCAGAAAGACCTTATGTGACACTTTCACATGCTAGTGGTCAATACTGAGTTTGAGACGGAGAAAGAGAAAGACCCTTTTCTGACCCTGTTTCTGAGAAATGCATCCCTGGACCACCTTGAGGTGGATCACCCTTGCTGGTGAGGTCCTTTCTGTGTAAGGTACCAAAAACCTGTGTGTCAGCCTGTGGGACAGTTAGGAAGGGACTGTTTGCTGGTCACAGCCTTTCTGGTGATTTGCATTTAGTCCTACAGTGCATGATGGAGCAGGTGAATATTTTTAAGGATGAGGCAACAGACCTGCATCAGGATCCTCCCACAGCTCTGTGCCAGGGAAGTATTTTCTTTGCCATTTGACTTATTTCATCCTTTCCTTTCTTTAACTTTGTCAGGGCTCAGAGAGAGATCTGGAAGCTGTTCTGGGCTCCTCCTGACGTGCGGCACTACATAGTCATTAATTACTGCGGACGACGGTGCTGGGAACTTCACCTATATGATATAAAAACACTGTTTGTTGGCAGCATGACTGGCTGAGGGTAAAGCCTGCATGGGTAAACAGTATCCCCAGTAACAAGGAGTCCATGTAGCTGCAACCTGGCCAACCTAGTGGGAAAAAGGCTGACAGACTAGCTTGAGGGCCTGACAGCCTTGGGCCACAGTGAGCAAACTCTGAAGCTGCTGATCAGATGGGTATGGCTGCAGGAATTAGGACCAAGGGTTTTGAAGCAAAGCTGTGGAAGGGAATAATTAAAAAACACTGCTGAATGTTCAGCTTGCTTGGCTCTGACCACAGATGTCACACATGCCCCATATATGTCCCATACCTCTCCTGATCTAACTGTTCCAGGCCACAAGACATTACCTGCCTCTCAAGGCGTTTGCTACATACCCAAAGCTGCCTGGCCCATCTGAGCGTTCAGACCCATGTGCTGCGTTGTGCGGTGACTTCATGGTGGGAGAAGGTGCCGTTGAGGACTAAGCTGTCCCGTGTCACCTCAGAGCCTCTTGGTCTCTGGAACATCAGGGTTGGCTTTAAAGGGACATTGGACACAGCTTCTATGTAGTCACATCTTAGGTCACAAGGGTGGATGTGTTTAATCTCCATGGAGGAGGTGGTCAGATAAGGCTTTTTCTTCAGTGTATTGCATAGCAATTTTTATTTGAGAACCCTTAAATTCTACACCATATTCAAGACACTTGTTCCCAAGGAGCTACTGTGTCAGCCAGAAATGAAGGCTGTAGAAAGGCAATCACCATTTTTCAGCTTTGAAATACTGTCCCCAGCTTTGATCGATTTCTGATAATATCTGTGACTTAGGAACTCTGGGTGCCTTCCTTCCAGAAAAATAGTTAGGGAGGTTGCTGTAAAAGCATGAAGATTTGGGGGACATTGGATATGAGAGCAATGAGGACATCAGAGGTTCTTTCTTCAGCCTGAGTGAAGAACATGAGCTGGCTAACAAAGATACTTCTAGAGAACTGCATCATCTATTTTACAAGGTTTCTTGGAGGGTGGTAGGTGGTAGGGCACTTCTGCTTTAAAACACGATTTCGTTGTGAAGAGCCCTGCCTTTTCTCTGCAATGTTGGTATTTCCATGAACATTTAATATTTAAAGTGAGCTAGAAGAAGTAGCAATGTACAGTCAGCTTGTGATTTCATCCACAGGAAATGGGATTATATTAGAAAATACATGTAACACATGTTACTTCTTATTAATTATGCAGTACCTAATAAATTGCTAGATACAGACTGAGCTCAATTGTTTCATTTTTCCTGTGCACAGCAGAGTGGAACTAAATTCTGCCAGATTTGGGTTTCTTACGTTTTAATTCCTCTGGGGGGAGCATGTGAACATTTCTGATCAGAAACTCAGAAGCAGAGTGAGAAATAACCCTCCACGCTTATCACTGACTCCTGGACCCTGATCAAACGATATTCGCTGTGGCATAAAGTTCCATAATGCCTGACTTAGAAAGAAACTCGTTTCCTGCCATGAGTTCTTCCATGCCTTGTTCTTGGATGCACTCTTTATTCTTGGATCTCTGTGTCTTTTTGTCAAGGGCTTCCTCCTCTGTCCAGATTTATCCTTTACTCCAGGGTAGTGCTGCAAAGGAGACTTAACTGTGAAATTGGGTATTTGTCCTCAGTGAATTACAGATTTTGGGAAAAAAAGTAGTTCATGGGAGAAAGAAATTTACACATTTTGGGTCAAGTTTTGTGAAAAATCCCCCCCTCCAAGATTTCCCTTCCCTCACAGGTACTCAAGTTTTTCATTTTGACATTTTGAAAGAAGCCTTTCAGCCTGATCTTTGAGAATCACCTCTTTTTTTCTTTGAAACATGACCCATTTTTTGAGAAAAAAGAGTGAAAAAGAGGAATCGGCGCTCCCCAAACAAAATAAGTCTCTTGTTTTGGGTCTAGTCCATCTTCTTTGTCATTGTTTTGCAAAACAACTGGGGGGGGGGGGGGAAATGCAGATCTGCTTGGGCTAAGCTTATTTATTTTTCCCTGAATTCTTTGTTCACCAACCAAACTGAAAAATCGGCTATTCCTACAGCTGTATTTGCAAATGAGCTGGAAAAGCTTCTTATTCAAACAGTAAGACTGTAAGAAATATCCAAGGGATCTCAGGAGGAATAGCACCAAGGGAACAGCATTTTGTTTAGAAACATTTCTGTTGTTCTTCAGTGTAAAATTCTACCTTTTGCAAAAGAGAAACATAATGCCCATGATTTAGAAATGGCAAAGACTGTTTTTTTAAGAAGCAGGCTTGAGCAGGGCGATATAAACCATCCAATGCACCAAAGATGGTTCCTGTGGTCCTGGTAATACCGTCATGCTCACGGGTGCAAAAGAAGTAATGGTCTGTGCAGGGAGGGCAGAAGAGAGGGACCTGGGGTTTGCTCGGGCTGATCAAGACACAGCCTGAGCAACTGAGGGACTCCACGACAGGGCTTTGGCTCTGTTTTTCCAGAGTTATTTTTACTCCTCATGAACCCTTGGTCCTGGTGGAAATGAGCTCAGTAGTACAATGCTTCCTGTGGTTACCTGCCAAGCCAGAGGCGGCCATCCCATCCCACCCAGCCCTGCTCACCCCAGGGTGCTGCAGGACCCTGCCTAGGGATGGCAGCCACCACAGGACCCACCACACTTCCCTGCTGGTGCCTGTGACAGAGTGGGCCCGCGGGCCGGGCAGGAGGGCGTGCTGCAGATGGAAGGCAGGCGGGGGGGACAGCCTCCCCCTGTGTGGCTCAGAGGACCAGTGCCAGAAGGCAGGCTCCGCACCACAGCCCAGCGCGGCGGCTGCTGCCCCATCTCCTGAGCCCAGCCAGTGTCCGGCTCCAGGACAGCACTGTGTTATCTCTTCCTGTACTGCCTGTACTGCCCAGGGCTCCACCAGCCTCCCCAAAAATGCAGTAAGCATGACTGTGCATCCTCTCAGAGGACGTTCACACTCCCAAACCATTTCCCAAGGGAGCACTTTTCTTTTTTCCTAAGTCACTGAGTGGATTTAAGAGCAATTCCACAGAAAGCTTGGAATAACTGAGTCTTTTCCACTGTTGTTTGGACTCAGCAGTGACTTCAACTGTTGGGACATTGAACTCATGGGAGGTTTCAGTTATTTGCAACTGATGATGTATCAGAGGGCCTTGGTGAATGGAGACGGCTTAGCATACCATGCCCTGCCTTCCCTGTGGACAGCTGGTAGGTAGATATTGCAAGTGGATGTGTTACCGGCAAAGGACCAGCAAAGGCGGAGAACAGGTCCCTCTCACCTATGTGGTGTCCTCCTCCTCCTCCCCACCAGCTCATAGTTTCAGCTCCCACCCTTGGGAACATGCCCAGTAGGTCTCTCCAAGGACAGGATGAATGCAGTGTCTTATCACTGGCCTGAGGATTTCTGCTTATTTTTGTCTAGGGATGGGAAAATGAAAAGGGAACAGTTCATTATCTTAATCTTTCCCAATGAACCTGTAAAGTGCTGGGTGTGGGAGGGCAGAGGAATCAGGTCAATGCTTTTTGGGCCACAGTGAAACTCCTTTCTAATTCCCCAGGTCCCAGGAACATTGCAGCCTCTATCCTGGAGCACCATTTCCAGCAGGGACAGCATAAACAAGTCAGCCTTAATCTCATTAGCTCAGTGATGCTCTATTAGCCTGAATCAGACTGACATCTTTTTGATGTCTGTCCAAGATGGATTGTATCTCTCTCTTGTTGGAAAGGCCATCAAGAAATCTATTTCTGGGCTGTAAATAGAAAAAAAATTCCTTGATGAACTGTTTTACTGGCAAACCAGCAGCCAGCATGAGGGAAGCAGCTGAGAAAGCACAATGATCAGAGTTCAAACTTCCTGCAAACTGAGGCTGACTTTGGGGAGGACAAACCCCCTGCATTCCTCAGTGAGGAAATCCCATTACCTCTGCCAGACTTCCAGTCCTGGGTGAGCCTGGTGTTATGGGCTGGGAATGGCTGAGCGACCTGACTGCTGCAACTTCTGTTTTGTGTCTGCCCACGGATGGCTTTCTTGCCAGCCACCTTGGAGCAGAAGAGGATGCAAGGCAAGGACAATGGAGCAGAAAAGTCAAGAGAGGAGGGGAGCCATGGAATTAAGGCAAGGCAGGAAGAGACTGCATGCAGGGTATCCTTACTGGCTTTACAGGATTTGGCTACTGGTCCATCCCAATCATTATCCTCATTATCCTGTCCTTGGCCAGATGCATTGTAGGAAACGTTGGTAGGGATGGCACGCCAAAGTAGGAGTGTCTTCACCCCCAAACGCTGCATGCCCTGATGAATGCAGCTTCATGCGTGTGTATAGTTCCTTAGAAGAATGAAGGAGGTAGTGCCATTGGCATGTCCTGCATGGTGGAAAACTTCCCAGGCATCTCCTTCCTTCTTCTCTCCCAGTACAATCCCAGATGCGTCTAAGCCAGGAGGCTTAGCTCACAAAAACGCACATGGCAGAATGGTCCAACAAATGCCTTTTTTCTCCAAAGAAAGAATCCAAGAAGGATGGAGGAAGAAATTAATGTGTCTTAATATAGTAAAGACAGGCCTATTGTTTTTGTAATGGCTGTCTCTGTGGTAAAGAAGCTGATGTTCACAGGAGTCCATGCCTTCAGCCTGAGACATCCCTGATGATAGGTAGCAGCTTTCCTCTTTCTTCTGCCAAAAAGAGTTGAATAAAAGACCTGCATTATTCCAGGGTGTGGTGGGTGGCACCACGCATGATATCACCACCTCAGCAGTGCCAGCACTTTGGTCTCATGGCATAGCCCAGTGTCTTTCCAGGTGTGGCATCAGGAGATGCTATCTCCCCCGCCTTGCTGTGTCCTGTCTGAACATCGCCAACATGACACCAACTCTCAGCCAGACCTAAGTTATTATGGGGAGAGGAGCTAGTCTTGGCTTCAGCTCTGCATTTCAAACTGATGTTGGCAGTGCCGTTGTGTAAGTCTTTTTTATTTTTTTAAAGACAGTCATTTGATACAGTTATTTTAATCAATCTTTTCACTGTTACATTCGCTGTCCCCACAAAGTTGAGCCAAAAAGGGAGATGGACCAGAAAGCAGAGTGAACCTGCCCAATCTCACTGTTCACATCACAGCACTAAAAGTAAGCAGAGGAAACACAGGAAGGTCAATTCAATTTTCGGAAGTCTTTCCATGTCATGAGCATTGCTATTAGTGGACACTGATACAGGAAATACGGGGTTTTTTTTAATAATCAGGATTTCTATCTTGAACATCTCCCATTATAGTTCATTTTACTTCACCAATGCAAGATGCTCATCCTTTGGCTGAGAAAGCCCCTTTGTAAGAGCAACTCAATTCCTGTGGTGTTACATTTGGCTTCCCAGCCCTGAACATGGATGTTGAGGCTGCTTGGAGGGTTGGATCTGCTCAAATTCCTGGGTCCATGTTTCCACCCAGGAGAGTTCAGGGCTATGGGTGAGGAAAGGAGCTTTATAGGAAGCAAAAAATAGGTAGAGCAATCCAGGCTGTATTCTCGCACATCTGGTGGGTGGCAGTTGGTAGAAACTCCAGATGCCATAAACCAGCTCCATTTCCCAGGATTTAGCCAGATGTGGCAATCACTATATATGTGTAAGAAGAGCAAAGCCCAGCCTGTAGCAGACCTGGTGGATTGCACACAGACCAGTGTCCTGAGCTCGCTCCGTAGCCAGGAGCTATTGCCTTTCTGAGCACCTCAGTTTTCCCATCTGAAAAAAAAGGATGATGAAACTTATCTCCTTTGTAAAATGAGTTGAGGTTTACCGGTGAGAAATGCTGGGTGGGACCCCTCTGCACTTCTGCGGAAAGCTGCAATGCTTGTGTGAGGTGCAAACTTTGAGGCAAGTGCTGCTAGATTCAGCTCTGACAGTCTCTCCCCTAGCTGCAGGGAAGATACGAGGCAGCTGCCTTAAATTAGAACTTAATGGGATTATTTTAGTACATAAAAATGAGCTGGTCCCAAGGAGCCAAGATTTCTCCTGGGCAAGCACTGAAAAGGTTGAATGCCTTTCTTGCATCCTGCTGCAGCCTGGGAAAAGGCAGTGTGAAAGAGGCAGAGGCTACTTCTCTCTTACACTGCCTGATATCTAGAGTAGGTGAGGGACTTGTCCTCGGTTTTACCCCAGAGCTGGTGGGTAGGGTGTAATCTGGCTCTGTTTTCAAGGGGAATAAATTTCCAGGAATTCTAGGCTTTAGGGCAAGGTTAGAATTGTCTTGTTTTTCTGTAGACTAGTATCTCTGAGCGTCCTCAAAAAGTTTCAACGGTTTTAATGCTGCCTGCGGGCCTCTGTTTCAGAGCTGTGCCTCTAGTTGTTGTAATTAACTCAGACAGTGAGGTGGTTAACGACAACACATCACTGCCTCAGAGCCTGGAGAGCAGTTGGCTGTCCACAGGGGGAAAAGGGAGATGCTGGCACAGACTGTCCCACAGTACCGGGTCCCTTTGCTATCAATTGTCAGCTTTACTGGGGCACTGATTTGCCATAAATTTAAGAGCTTGCTGGGCTCTGGAGTGGGAAAAGCTCCCTGGCACCAGGCAAGCTTTATCCCTCAAGTGTGAAATTACTGCATGGGGGAAACGAAGAAAGAACATTAATTCATGCAATAGCTTTGCTGTGGAAAGATAATTCATGTTTCCCCTATGCAAAATGCTCCAGGCATACTAATGGCCCTCAAGCGTAGGTACTGCTGTTAGATTTATGTTTTGTTATTGGAATGGAAACTATGGACTGAACTTACCCTGGACACGAGCCATTGGCCAGCAATGAGACTATGAGGAAAAGGAAGTTGTCCCCGTTATTTCAAGAAAAACATTCTGAATCTGACATTTCTCACATTTTAGTAAAAATTTAAAAATTTCTAACAGGTGAAGATATTCACTGGCATAGCAGGTACCTCTCAAGTACTTTTGTCTGGGCAGAAAAGGAAAAATAAGCTGGTGCCAAGGCATCTTTTTTGTTTTACTTTTCTTTCATTGCATTAAGTATGGACTAAATAGGGAGCTAGTTCTTCCTCTACTCCCACTATTCTGTCTCCTCAAATACCAGGAAAGTGAAAAATGCCACCACGTTAAGAGTTCTTTCCATCAGTCAACAAACAGTCACAATCAAAGCAGGAACAGAGGTGTCAGCAAAGAAGCAGCACTTCGCTGAAGGCACAAAAGTCTCAGTCCTCTTTGGGGCTTTTATGAAAATCAGAGAAAAGCCAGCTCACCACCTTATCTGGTCTGTGATGCTGAGCAATGTTTGAATTATAAGGAATTAATGCAATAAATTGTTCTTTTGCACAAAATAATTAGCAATAATTACCTGAATTCTATTTTGGTGCCCTCCCTGCTCTGGGTTGCTTAGAAAGGTGCCGTAACTCAGGTTTAAGGGACTTCTGGAGGTTGTCTTGTCCAACCCCACACTCAAGACAAAAAAAACCTGAATGTCTTTTACTACCCAGGTCCCTGCAAGGCAAGTCAATGGTTACAGTTTGATTTGGAATGATTTGAGTGAAAATGCCTTCAGTGAGAGAAGGATTGCTTCTCTTTATAGTTGCAGTTCTTCCTTGTCTCCTCTGCCCACGAAGCTGGTTGAGCCTGTGCTGGCCCAGCCAGACCAATCCAGGCATGAAGGTCCGAGGAAGAGGCAGAAAGTTCTGCCTTTGCTGTCATAGCCCCATGGCAGGAGGTAGCCAAACAGGACACGGTGAAGATCCAGCTCCCACGAGAAGCGGGTGTTTTCTGGTTCAAAGATTATTAGGGTTTTCCCTAGAGATCTCTTAGCTGTTCAGCAGCTCTGCTCACCTCACCAGAAAAGGTAGCCCCATGTTGCCAGGCCGAGCTGAGCAGGGACCAGTACATCCCAAAACTACTGTCCACTGTGGTAATCCAGGTCTTTAGCATATAAAGTGCAGATCAGGTTTCAGTCTCAAACAGGAGCAAAACATCTCACCTTGGGTTTCTGCAGCCAACAGCCTATGCAAATAATAATTTATTGCCTGATAAAGGAATAAATGCTCGATTTCTTGCTTGGTTAATGATGCTTTTCACTGAAAAGTGACTAATCACAGTAATTGATATTCAGGTCAGATTGGACTCACATTCCTGTGTACAGCAGCAGACATCCGTCTCCTACTCCTGCTGATGTGATTTGGTATCCCTTTGTGCTCATCGTAGTAAGGGAGATCATTCTGCATTTCCAGTCCCCTCCAGAGGTGCATAAAGTTTTGCCAAGAAAATGCCCTTTTGCTAGCCATCTCTCAGCAAACTGGCTGACCTGAGACATTTAGCACCACGCTGGAGAGTTGCTAATAACTTCTGCACATGCAGTTATTGGCACACAGAAGCAAAGCTGGACTGCTGATCCAGTGTGGGAAGTGAATGGTAGTAGTGTAGGTATAACAACTCCTGTACACCTGTGCATGAAAACATTTATCATCCAGAGGCCAGGACCAATCTGAACTGTTAAACATCTGTAATGTCCACTAATCTCTTTTCTGCTGGCAAGAGAAGTTTTATGAGCTTACCATCTACTAACCAGAGGCGATAGGAGTCTTATAAATAAAATAATGGAATACTGATACCGGAATTTGCTATGCTATAAAAAATTAGAGAATACCCTTAAGTGGAATGTATGGAAAGTTTCTAACAATCTAAAGTTTCAACTCAGCAGGGAATAGAGCAGGGAACCTTTTGGGCACTGTGTAAAAAGGATCTGGACTTCACTTAGCATCAGCTTACACTGAAGTTTAACTTGAAGTCCTGGAGCTGTGACAGGGAATCGTATAAAATCAATTCATTACTTTTTTAAAGAAAAAGAATGCTTACGGGTTCATATTACACTGGAGACACACATATTTGTCCTAATAGCTATTAGATGTTTAAGATAAACTCAAAATTTGGAAGGAATAATTTTTCAAAGCAAACTCAATACTAGCAGGTCTGATAGAAAGACAAACTTCAGGAACTTGAAAAATGGTCAAGTAACATTGTTAAATCGGCAGATAGTGACATTTTGATGCAAACAGTGGGTGGAATGAATACCTGTATGTATGGTCCAAGTTACTGAAAGTCTTAGGTTACCCATGAATTGTTTGGTACTTTATATATAGCACATGGTAGTAAAAAAAAAAAAAAAATCAACATCTGCCAGTAGAGCCCACACAATTGTATCTGGAGATAGCCCAGGTATTTTCCAGTGTATATATAAAAAGCACCTGGATGGTAATGGTCAGCAAATATTGCCTTACTGAAGGCAACCGTTGTCAGCATTAACAAAAGTAGATGGAATAATGAAACATTGATGCTGACATTATCAGATATAAAAAATGCGGCCTCCATTTGACTACCCCTTAAATTCGTATTATTCTCTTAGTGAGTATAATTCACCACTGCCTTACTGCACTGTTATGTTATTGTACATGTTACTGGCATAAGATGCTTTTTTAGTGTCACCATGTTACTATTATATTTAATTATATTATATTAAAAAAAAACCCATAGATTAAAAAAAGCCAAAACATCTTCTTCCACTGTAAATATTTCCAAGTCATAAAGTCTCAAGAAACCCACCATAAATATATGACATAAAAAAGGCCTAATTACTGGTCCATCTGAACTGAGACCCAAAACCCTACGTACACGAGAGGATAAGCCTCTTCCCTAAACAATTTATAAAAATGTGGCAGTTATGTACACTGTGGCTGGAGGGGAAAGGAAACTGGGAATAAATTTTGGTTTTCTCAACTATTTTATTCAACTAATCTTTCTCCCATGGTATTATTCTCAGAGGTGGATGCTTTGAGCTGCGTGAAATATGCCAAAATGCCATGGTTTCTCCCTTTAGACACCATGGGAATTTGGTTCCTGTTGACAAGTTGCAAGTCATTAGCATAGACAGTCTGCCTAGGAAACAAAAACATCCTGGCCCCAGATAATTGTTCTGTAAGTTCTTGGCATTCTGAGGAATGAAAAAAAAAGAAAAAGAAGAAAAAAAAAGAAAAAAGTGCCATCAAAATAATTTGGCTCCTAATTTGCTTTATCAGAAGCAGCAGCATGTAGTTAGTACCCTAGGACAAAGTGTCCTACTTTGGAGAGGAGAGGACACTCCTGGTCCTGGTCCAGCACAAGCTCCAGAGCAGCAGAACGGGTCAGTTTGGCTCAGGACAAACAGCACATCCTGCCTGTAAAGGTGCTGGTTATTTGTCCATAACCAATGCCAAGGCTCAGGGAACTGATTGCTAAAGCCAACAACCAAGCTGAGGAACACTCACAGAAATGCATCTTCTCAGCCTCGGGTATTTGTAAGGCCAAAAAAAGCAGGTGCTTTTGTTATGGCTTTTGGGCAATGGTAACTGCTGGTCCTTTAGGGTGTTTTTTGCTCCACAGACAAGGCTGGGTGCTCACAGTTACCCCACCGGCCTCATAAACCGTGATGCTGACAACATGATGAGGCTGGAATGTTAATGTTGGCTTTTATATCAAGTAACCAGTCTCCAGGCAGAAATGCTGTTTTCTACAGTTCAGAAACACTCAGCAGTTAAGAGAAAGAAGGAAAATTAAAAACAGGAACTTCCAGATCATGGATAGCTAAAAGAAATGAACCACCTTCACAGTTTTGCTGATGGCAATCTCCAAGTCATCCTTAACTGAGATACTGCTGTGGTAGGAGCTCTGCTGGCAGCAGGCTCGCCTTTATAGCGGAGGTACCTAGACCCTTCCATCACCTCAATGCCAACTTTGGAAAATTGAGCTATACAGTCCATAAAAAAACCCAAAAGCAACAAGGGAAAAAAAAAGCCTAAAACCTTGACAAGATGCTGTCTGTACAACTGCCCAGCCTGGCTGGGGCTTGCAGTGCTCCTGCCTGTGTCTCAGCCTAGCCTGCCTTCTGCAAACCCAGCAGGTCTGGCTGCTTTCCTTGGATCCTACCTCACACCAGATCCCCAAGCTGCCTCTGAACCACGGCAGAAATCAGCGCCTCTTTGCAGGGGCTGTACCTAAGCATTTATTAGAGCTTCAAGGTCCCTGTCAGAAGTACACCATGAAGAGGGAAGAAGCATTTCACTGTGTGCTGTTGCAAGGATCTGCTCTGAGTCATTTCCAGGGACGAGCTGCAGGGCTAGCTGGCCAGCAGCAGCCAGTCCCTTGGGAAGCAGCTTGCTGCTGAGCCCCCATAACGGCACAGCACTAAGCCCACCACCATGGCATGTGCTGCTTTTACATCAGGAGCTTCAAATCCCAACTTGGCTCTCCTTTTCTGGAGCTTTGTTGCCCAGGCTCAGTAAGCCATGCTGCAGGGTAAAATAAATGCAATAAACAGCTTTTTGAGGTTAATTTAATGCCTCACCATCACTTCAGTTATGAATCTATTCAGGGTGGAGGTTTATTGCTGTGTATACCACAGACCGATAAAGATTGTCACTGAATTAATTCACAACTAGTGTGTTGTTAGGCTTGATGCCAAATGCTCAGTGTTATCAGTGTGAATAAGTACTCCAGAGTAATTTCTCGGTGAGCCTATCTTAAATGGACTTCTAAAGCAAAACCTTTCGAAATAAACTATTTTGAAAGTAAAAAGAACAAACACCACCATGTTCAGGGTGGCAGAACTTCTTGCATGATATGATATGTATCTGAAATGTTTGTTATAGGGCTCAGGGTGTCCATTACCCAGTAATATTGTCCTATTTCTCTAGATTGTGGCAGAGTTTCTCCCCAGCCCCATCAACTGCATCCTCTTAAGAAGGTGCATGCAGGGAGCATGCTTCCTTCCCCGTTTTTGAGCAGTGACCTTTGAGGACATTTCTGTCTTCCCACTTTCTGTGTTGTACTTTTCCAGCAGAGCATTAAGACTTCTCTTGCACTTTCAGTTCCTAACCATGAGCAGTGAAATTGCTTTCCCTCACGGCTGACTGTTCTGAAGAAGTAGACAGTTAAAAGAGACACTAAAGCTATAAGGGCTGGTGATGAGAATACAGTTCAAAAGAAGACAGAAATATTTGGGCATTGGCCAGAATAATTTTATGTTTGTGCAAATGACAGAAAGTTTCCATCGTCTGTTGAAAACGGTGCTAAAAATAATTTTCCCCAGAGTGTTGCATATCCAGAGACCTGAGCGGATGATATGGATGCTGGCAGTTTGGAGGCCTTCACCTGTGAGAAGAAGGGAAAGAGATTACAAAATAAGCAAGGTCCAGGACCTTTTCAGTACTTCAGTGTTGTCAGCTGGGTGATATTTAAGACATATTTAATCTGAGAACAGGCAAGACAAACACGTCTTTTCCCTGTATTGCATCTCACAGTGTTAGGGCTGTATTCGTGCTGTCCAGGTCTTCACCATAAGGCTCCGTATGGCATAGTCCTGCACTGGAGAGGAAGAAACTTCTAACCTTCCTTTAGTATGGGTTATGTACAAGTTTATCTAACCCCTTTCCTTCCAGGAAGAGTCACTCGCTGGCACTCCAGGGAGGTACTCCAGGAGGCTGCAGTGAGGCTGGAAGCGAACTTCCATGAGATATATAGCACAGGAGCATTTTGTAGACTTGGCAGTACCTCCAGCTTCTGTTTTAGCTAGAGGCTCTTTCATTTAAGGTGCTGGAGCACCAGGGAGTGGGTGCTATTGTAGTGCCTGCCTGGATGCAACAGGAGATTCTCAATGAGCATCTGTAGGCTCGCAGAGCAGCCATTCCTTCAAGGCGCAGGGGTGCTGCTGGGTGAAGGTGCTGGGAGAGAGAAGTGTGTCCCTGGGCTAATGATTTTTTTGCAGCAGTACTTCACAAACAGTCTTACAAGTCAGCCCATGATTTATTAAGGGAAGGGAACTTGGCCTGCTTGCCTCTTTGGGCCCAGTCCCACTGTGGAACTGGCTTCTATATCTTAAACAAACCAGTTAAAGAAAAGCAGCATGTCTTGTCTTTGTGCTGGAAGACATCCCAGTGCTCTGTTTGCCTTCCTTTGGAAACTCTGGCTGAAAAGGAATTTGTGAAGGGGTGCAGCAAAAAAAAAGTGGTTTGGAGCAGGATGGATCCAGCTGACACCTCCATCTGCCCGGTGGGTCAGGCCATGCTGACATGGGCCACTCCAGTCCAGGCCACCACCTCCTGCTTCAGGGTGAGCACTTGTGCACAGGGCGAGAGCAGTGCCCAGAGTGCCCTGATCCCACACAGGACATTAAGGGATGGTGGAAGCAGGCAGAGACAGACGAGATGTGGGATATGTTATTCAAACCCTGGCACTGGCAGGAGAGAGGAACTTATATTTGACCAGTAGTGTTGTGCTGGTGATCTCAGCATTTGGAGAGGGCAAGTGTCTATCTACCTACTTACTTTTAGCGGACAGTTTTATTTGTACAACCATATACTTGGTAGATTTGGGCCCCCGAGGGAAAACTAAAGGCTGCTTTGTAAGGTACCACCTTGGAAACAGCCAGTAGGCAGTGGAACAGGAATGAGGCTAAGAGATTTCAGACTTGTTTCCTCCAACCTTTCCTTTGGAAGAGTAGTGTTATCCTTTAAAAAAAAAACAACAAAACCCCTCCCCATTTGGTACCATTGTTAGTTTGGAGTCAAGAGGGTAAGTTCCCTTCCGTGTGCTGAGCAGGGCTGGAAGGGGTACTACAGACTGATTGCTGAGGATGGCATAACATGATTTTTGGGACAGCAAGAAGTGATTTACTGTGGCTTGGGCCAGTAATGTGGCACCTCAGTTGTGCCAATAATCTATCAGATAGGATCACTTCCCACCCTGAGCACAGCAGCAGGCTCACACACTAGTATGAGAGATGGCAGCATGAGTTCAAGTGGATCAGTATGTTTGCAATCCTATTAAGCCATAAAACATAAACCGTCCTTTATGGAGCTGGAAAGGGCAGCATTCAAGTTCAATTGGCTTTTCTCACCTCTCTCAGTAGGAATGCCAGGACAGCACAGTGGTATCACCAGCTCCATCTCCCATTCCTGCCTAAGGGCAGCCAGCATAGGCAAAACCAGAACAGCAACACGCTTGTGTCATTTATAAATCAACATTTGCCCTGGCTTTCTGCTGGATCCATTCTCTCGCTGTTTCTTCTGTATCCCAAGAAGACTTTGTGCTCCATAAACTGTTTGAATTGAATGTGGTTGCTGAACAAGGGGATGGGGCTGAAGCCTGGCAGAGCGAGTGGCTCCGTCAGCCCTGCCTGCCTCTTTCCTGCACTGGATTAACCCAAACTCTTGCACCTCCTGGGGGAGTTGTGCTTGCTGTCACCTCTGGAGGAGACAGGACTCCAGTAACGATTCCAGAGGCTCCCTCATCTAGCTATAGGGCTTTGAAAGCAATGGGTAATTAATTTCTCATCACGGCTTCCCACCTTTCTTAATTTTTCCAGCTCCTCCCGCTTCTCTGAAGTACTCTTTGAAAAGCAGCAAACATCGTGCCAGAGAATCCAGTTCCTAAATTGGGGCAATTTGCTTCCAGTCAGTTGTTCGTACACTTCTTGACCACCTTCTGGCAAACACTCTCCTCCAGTAAAGGTTAGCGGCTGCAGGAGCAATGGCTAATTTGAAGACCTGAAAAGTTCCTTACATCCTTCAGCCATCAGAATACACACACCAGATGCTTGTACAAGCAGGCTTAATGCTCAGCAGGGATGAGAAAATGGAGGGAAAAGGTAAATAATGAAAGATATAATTTGAAATACAGATATCTAAAGCTGGCTGTTTGAATAACTGTGGAGCTCGGAGAGAAATGGTTTGTGGCTGGGGCGGGGGGGGGATCAGAATGAGGAAGAGCTATGAGCCAGGAAAAGATGAAGTCTTTGGAGGGAAAAGCGTTTTGGAAATTTTTTTCTCTCTGTATAGACTGAGTGTTGGTAAATGTCACCCGGCTGCTGCGTGGAGGGGGAGCATGAACTGCCCTTCTGAAGCAGCCCTGCTTGGAGCAAGCTGGGCTTATCATCTGTACAATGAGGATGGAGGTGATAAACTGAAAGTAGTAAGTGCATTTCTTACATTGTAAATCAGTGGTGTTATGCTTTGCTGGTTTACAAAATCTGGAGGGAACAGAGAGAAAGAAGGGCAAAGCATGAGGAAAGAAGGAGCAGGTAATGGAACGGATGGTCTTCTATACATTAACATCTGGGGGGAGCATCCCCAAGCAATAGTGTCATAGGTGCTTCAGAGTGGGCTGTGAGAAACCTGGGTCTGGGTTCATCTCGGTCTCCCTCCACCAGGATTCCCATTGCGGCCGGTGAGCTGCTTACTCAGCGTTTAAAAGAGAGGCTGAAGTTGTGACATGACCATGGTCTACCATCAACTGCAAGAGAAAAACTGCACAGCAGCAAGGATGGCTCAATTCAGTAGAAAAAGACATAACAAAGTACTGCAGGCATTCCTAAGGTAACTAAAGCAAGTAAAATGTAAAACTGAGCAAACAGCCCTGTGCTGCAGGCCCTTCCCTGTGCATACCCTGCTGGTAAGTGTCAGGAGGCAGTCTCCAGTGTAGTCTCAACAGGAGTTTCTCGCCAAGACTATCTTTCTTCTTCATGCAGAAAATTATATTTACAAAAGAACATCCATAGTCCACGACTGCCACTGAGGGTGGGGAGGCTGTGAAGCATCCACACCTTGTTCCTCCTGCTGCCTCCTGAAATGACATTGGAAACCCTTACATGCTCTTATCTGATCTGCCACATCAGTGAGGAGCAGCACTAGCCAGAGAACTTCCATTGCATGTTTCAGTCAGCAATAGAGTACTATACACCTGAATGCTGGATATCTGTGACTGGTGGAGTATGATGGAGTCACTGGTTAAGCCTTTAATTATGGCTGTTTTGGGGGACCACCTGAATACTCCACAGTAACTTGCAATAAGCCTCAGTTGCATCCTGTGGGTGCGTTACCCTATTTGTTACTGACACCAGGGTTCCCTTACTGTCTTAAGGGTTTGCTAAGGGCACTTTTACCTGTTTGCAGAGGCATCCACAAACAAAAGGTGACAAGTTGGCTTAACCGCTTCTGCCAAGAGAGGACACCTCGTGGAGAGTTGCAAGGTTGGTTGCGAGCCCTGCCCACATCTCCTGGCGTGGCACAGAAGGCGGCTCTCACCGCTGCAGAAGGCACTGCTGCAACTACGCCGTAGTGCTGACGGAGCAGTGGCTGGGCTCCAGCAAGCCAGGCTTTCTCCCCATCCTTTTGTTCCGATTCCCAGGCGTGTGGCAATGAGGCTGTCCCCAGGAGAAACAGGGTGTAAATCACTAATTAATGCCTCCCGCCTGCATGCAATTCAAGTCCATTTGTGCTTGACGGAGATATGCAGCACAGGCTCCCCGGAGAGATATTCTATAATCTGCTACTAATCACTGAGGCTTCAAAACCATTTAAAAGGATGTGCCTGTGACTTGTCCCGTGCAAACATCAATTATATTCTCTCTGATGCTATGGCCTGAAAGGCTGCGGCACAGAAGGAGGCTTATGAACATTAGTCCCTCAGCCCTGACATCCAGCTTGTTTTATTGCAAGTGGTGATGTTATTTAAGGTATTCCCTGCTGTTTGGAGGATGGTTGAGGGAATTTCTTGAGAAGACGTTAAGACACTATGGCACAGTAAAAGACAGAAAGCATTACACTTTTCCAGGGCATCATGTAAACAAGTGCAGCAGTTTGTAGTAGTAAGTCAAGGTTTAATGCTGCACACACACTGTTGTTACGTGTGCTAAAAGATTCAGGAGATCCTGGCCAGAAATGGGACCCAGTGTGTTAAGCCTCAGTCAGATATAGAGGAGGTGACACTAAAGAACTTGCCTAAGAATTTTTTAAGCCAACAACATGATGCCCAAATAAACCCAACCCCATGCCCCCACCCCCTGGCCAATTCTTGGATGTTTGAGCAGTCTTTAGGCATTTTAAAATGCTTTAGCTCATATAAAATGTTTACTATAAACACTTTTTGAAATTGAGGCAGCCAGCAAATCTAATACACTTCTGGCTTTCACTCAACTTGGTGAGACATTCACATGGCTAGAAACATGTCCCAGCAAGTGTAATCTGGGACATTGGAGGAAATCAGATTTTTAATTACTCTTGGCATTTCAGTGCTGCTGGTTGCCAGTGGCCAGCCTGCTGGAAAATTACATCACCAGTGTTCATATTAGGATGCCAGTCTGTAAAACCAGTTTGCCAGCCTGTTTTCCTGTCACTGGGAGGAGTTTTCTATCTGTATATTTATCTATCTTTTGAACTTTGGAACTTGAAATTTATGGACACCATTAATCTTCTTACAAAAAATAAATAGGCTCTAATTTTATGCCTGCAATCAACTATGGGCATAAATTTTCCCCAGCAGCATTTAGCTGTAGCATTAGCTTGTACAGCTAACTTTCCATACATCCAGTACTTTCCCTAGTAATTGGGAATTAGGGTTTCTTTGTCAACAGTGTTATGAAGGCAGCAGCCTGACTGATTTCTTTAATTAGTTGGTGTCATGATTTAGCCCCAGCCAGCAACTAAGCCCCACGCAGCCACTCACTCACTCCCTCCTGCTGGGATGGGGGAGAGAATTGGAAGGGTAAAAGTAAGAAAAGTTGTGGGTTGAGATAAAGACAGGTTAACAGGTAAAGCAAAAGCCGCATGCACAAGCAAAGGAAAGCAAGGAATGCATTTATCGCTTCCCATGGGAGGCAGGTGTTCAGCCATCCCCAGGAAAGCAGGGATTCACCACACTTAACAGCTGCTTGGGAGGGCATATGCCATCACTCCAAACATCCCCCCCGGCCCTTCTTCTTCCCCAGCTCTTTATTGCCGAGCATGACGCCATGTGGTGTGGAATAGCCCTTTGGTCAGTTGGGGTCAGCTGTCCCAGTTGTGTCCCCTCGCAACTTCTTGTGCCCCCCCAGCCTCCTCGCTGGTGGGGTGGGGGGAAGCAAAGCCCTTGGCTCTGGGTAAGTGCTGCTCAGCAGTAACTAAAACATCCCTGAGTTATCAAGGCTGTTTTCAGCACCAATCCACTCTATCCCAGCCAAAACCAGCACAGATGGCAATCATGCAATGTTAGATTTTAAAATGTACAAATATCCAAGATTTGAGGATTCATTTTGAGACAGGGGCACCTTTGTGTATCTCAAATGTGGAAGTTTCTTTTGCTCAGAGGTGAACTGCTACACAGCACAACAAGAAAAACTTTCCCTTTTCAAGGGGAGGTCCAGTCTGGACCTGCAGAGAGTGCTGGAAGGGACCTGAGCAGGGCTGTGCAGCTCTCCCCTATCTCCTGGCCAGCACACCTCACTTCTGTTGACCCACGTTGCAAAGACTTGCCAGGGCTGAGCAGCACAGACATGGGCTAGAAAGCCTGAACATAGGCATGAATATCTCAAGCCAGGGCTAACAGTCCCTCTGTTTCGTGAGAACCAAAGCAAATATTTTAAAAGTTAGTTATTCTTCCCAAGAAAGCAATTGCCAGACAAAAAAATAGATTTAAAAACTATTTCTATTGCCAATATAAAATGCTCTGTTTGTGTAGATATTGTGATGACACCTTAATAGCCTGTTGCTTATCTCTGTGATCTACGGGACTCAGTACACTCTGCTCTTCACATCCCTGGCAATTTAGGGGAATCAGTCCTTAATCGCCTCTATAAATGGGATTTTTTTCCTTATGAGTTGCATAATTTTGGATGTGATCCTCTAAGGGGTAGACATGGCTCTTTGGACTCAGCCTGAAATCCTTCAGGAGCTCTTGGAGTCCATCACTGCTTAAAGTTTCTCTGCCAGCTGTTCCTTGTGCAGGTTTGCTTTTCCTTTAGAATCATAGAATCAATTACATTGGAAAAGACCTCTGAGATCTTGGAAAAGACCTCAACCAAGGACTGCCAAGCCCACCACTAAACCATGTCCCTGTGCACCACATCTGCATGTCTTGTAAATGCCTCTAGGGATGGTGATTCCACCACCTCCCTGGGTAGCCTGTTCCAATGCTTGACCACCCTTTCAGTGAAGAAATTTTCCTTAACATCAATCTGAACCTCCCCTGGTGCAATGTGAGGCCGTTTCCTCTTGTCCTATTGCTTGATACTTGGGAGAAGAGGCTGACACTCAGCTCCACAACCTCCTTTCAGTAGAGAGCGATAAGGTCCCCCCTGAGCCTCCTTTTCTCCAGGCTAAACAACCCCAGTTCCCTCAGCTGCTCCTCCTAAGACCTGTGCCCCAGCCCCTTCCCCAGCCCCGTGCCCGTCTCTGGACACTAAGGACTCAGTATTGAGAGACAGAGAAAACAGCGTGTGTTCCTCTAACAGGGCAATGCCTGAAAATGCACTGTGCGCTGGGCGGGCAAACCGCAGAGGCACCTCGGCTCAACATCAGTGTTGTCTGGGAGCATTTGCAGGTCTGGCTAGAGGCACAGGAGAAGAAGCAGAGACTTGTTCAGCGGCTTTCTAGGAGAAGAAAAGAGCCCTGGCTGCTGCTCTACCTACAGCAAGGCCCTGGAAAGCCAAACGGGCTGCTGCTGCTCCCAACAGCGACATGGGGACACGTGCACATAGCACAGTAACCCTTCTGTCCAGCAACAGCTATTTCTTCTCTCTCCCATCCCAGGGATGGCAGTGGGAGCAGCCAGCCCACCTCCTCCGAATCTCTGCCCAGCTCTGTTCTTTCCCTTTCTCCCCTTTCTTGGGAAGGAACGGTCCAATCCTGACCAGCCCTCAACCCATTATCCTTGGGCAGCTAGTATCCAGTTCTGCCGATGCAGCAGAGAAGCTGTAAGCTTGGCTTTTGCAGTATGTGTGTGTGGGAGGGTGTCTTGGTGTCGAAACTATTTCTATTCCTTCATCAGTATTCAATTTATTTAGAAAAGAAATAAAAAGTCCTGTGAGCCACAATGTATTGTTTAATCAGCAGAGAGCTAGTTAACAAATGAAAATGTGTGGCTGAGCCAGTTGCAAAATTCTTGGAAATAATTCAGGGATTGCATTGGAAGGAAAATACCCCAGGGCAGAGCTTCCCAGAGGGGGAATTCTGGTTCTGCTCAGTCCTCTTTGAATAAATGAGGACTATCTGGATGGGTACCTTCAAAGAGTAGCCAGAAAGGAGCTATAAATAAAGGTATCGAGCTACATTTCACATTGGAAGCTGGTTTCACTTGGAAGCATTTTAAATGATAAGCTGCACTGCAGTGAACCTCAGAGATAAAGGCTCTGTGTGTGTGTGTGTGTGTGTGAGGCTCTTGCTGTTAGAGAATAACTTACACTTACTCCAGCTCGTTACATCACCAACACTTAATGCTTTCATCTTTTAGCTCTGTTTATAGTCCATGACAACAAAACCCAGAAGGATTCTGAGGCATGTTTTCAAGCACAAGTGCTGGAAGGAAGAAGTCCAGCCCCAGACCTCCAGTGCATCTGTAGGCAGCTGCCCTCCAGCTGAGGCTCCCCTTGTATATGAAGATTCTCCCTGCAAGCAGAGCTTCTGCACCACTGGGCCCATGCTTGGGAGGTTGGTTGGCTTCAGGTAGTCCTGGAGGCAGCCCAGGGATGAGCATGGAGAACCTTTTGCTGACATTGAAGGCCACCCTCACCAAGTAGTCCAAGCACTAGTGCTAGTATCAGTCAAGTCAGCTGGTGTTTGGGACCTCTGGAAATTCAGGAAGCTGTTCCCAAACTGACTTTTGTGCTTGTTCATCATCATCCCTTTCACATGCTTTATCCTAGTGATTGCTGAGAGCTGCAGCCTGTGAAAAGAACAGAGTAAGTGTCCCAAGACCCAGACAGAAGTGGCTGCCTGGTCCCTTCCCTCCAGCCAGCTCAAAAGCCTTGAGCAGCTGATGTTCAGAAAGATAGCAGGAGATAAAGCTAAGGCCATGCTGTTCTAGTTGATTCCCAGCACGGCCAGGAGCCAAAGGAACGTGACAGGTCCTGGAGCCCGTGCCCTGGCAGGAGGGCGCAGCTGCCTGCGGGATGCCGGGTGCTGACACTGTAACAGCAGGTTGTGTGTTGAGCCAGCAGGTGTGAATGGTTTGTGGGGTACTGGTGGGCTGTGTCCATACCCCCGCCTTTCACCATGGGGCAGGAGGGGAGAGTATGACATGATGTGTGGTGTCAGGCCAAGCCCTTGCATCAGCCCAAGTCCTCTCTGTGGTCTGAAGTCACTGGGCAACTTGGCAGAGTGCTGGGTTGAGGAGGTCCATGAGGACTGTAGTACCAGTGTGGGTCTGAAAAGCATGGGCAGAGATGAGAGTCTGGGGGCAGAAGGCCGGGGCTGGGATGGTTTGGCAGAGCTCTGCAGGAAGGTTTTTGAACAGGGACTGCATATTCTCCACTGTAGCCAGAGTTAGGCTTGTTCAGCCCTCTCCAACATCTGGTGTTTTGCAAGAGTGAAGAACTAGATGGCAAGCTCATGGTGGCTCCTGTGGTTGCTCGGAGAACGCCAAGGGAAAGCAACCACTCACAACGTTTCTTCATGAGGATCTTTTTTCTAGAGTCAGAGTGGAAAGTGGGAGCTGTTTTGCCAGGTGTATTGTCCAATGGGGCTGCCAGAATAGGCTATATCACCATCTCCATTTTCCCAGCTCTGTTGCTGGCAGAAGGGGCAGCTGCTAATTTGTGTCTGCACTATGAATAGGATCAGGGGAAGAGCCTGAAAACAGTGATACAAACTGACCCTGTACATAGTGATATGCGTAGAGATGGACAATTTATGTCTGAAGCAGTGGAGCAGTTCCAAACACTTTTTTCGTATTCTGTATCCTGCCTTTCATGTCTTCAGCAGTAGGAAAACTGTTTTCTTTACATTTCTGCCTGGAAAAACAATTATAAATGTTAATTGCATTGACCAGGAGGTGGAACAGGAGTTGGCCAGGAAGGGCTTTTCTTTGCTCGTAAACAGGAAGACTCAACCTTTCCCGCCATTCTCCATGTTTTGGAGATGAAGGCGTTGTGAGGATTTCAAAAAGCTAGAAAATGGGATTTCAGTGGGAAAACCACCATAATGAAGAAATGAAACAACGAGAACAACAGAGCAAAGGCCCCGTCATTGTCACTCTCCAGGAGCAAACTGTGCTCCCATCCTGCTGGGGGAGGAAGCCATGTGAAGGGTGCAGGCACCTCATCTGCTTTTTGGAAGTTCTCCAGGATTTTCCTGTAATCTAATAACCTCCGTTGAGAGGTGTGGAAAGACCCAACAGCCTCTCCCTTCCCTAAATTGCAGAGATCTCATAGGCAGAAGTCTGAGCTATACACAAAGCTCTGCTCCTTGTGCAGCTCCACAGTTACAGGCTGATGGGGATCCCATGGAAAGGGATATCCTTCTTCATTGCTCAGGTACATCAGATTACCACTCTGAAGACCACTGTTTCTTCTCAGATCTTGGCAGGTGTGTAGGTTCTGGCTTGTTAAATGCTGAGCACTTTATTAGAAACATGGCTTTTACGGTAATAAAAGTGGCTAAGGTGTTCCTGATTGCAAGTCTTGACCTTCGTCCCTCTGCTGAGTGCACCATCAGGCAAGACTCTTTGAGAATATGAACTCTGCCACTGCACTCTCTGAAAGTACCAGAGTTGTGTCTATTGAATAATTTTCGCCTTTTTTTGTGCTGCAAAATACTATTCATTTGTGTAACCTGCCACACAATTTTCCCTGACAACAATTTCAAGTCAATTTTGCCTAAAACCACTGAGCACCTTAAATGTCCCCTCAAAACTAGTTTAATGAAAAAATCTTTTTTTTTTTTTTAATCTTTTTTGCTATGACAGCTAGCTTCATTCCAGTCTAGGGGCTATTTTGTCTTTCTGTTTTTCTCAGCACAAAATCACTGCCAGACCTGCTGTCTGTTCAGGGAGCAGAGGGACAGGGCCACCTCACTGCTCTGAGTGGGGCAGATGGCTCTATCCACTGGGCACATGGCAGTCATCAGTCAAAGATATCCTCGTGGTATCATCAGGATACAAGAACGTGGTGCAGGCTAGACCTTCAACCACTTCAGATGCCTGTGCGAATGGGTGGAAATACGCATATCACATATGAGGTCTGGTTACCTGTGTGCAAAAAAGAAAGCAAAGGTGCAGTTGTGAGTCTCCTTTTATCTTGCATTTCACGGCACTTAGACCTGGCTGTTCCCAGGACCCAGGGAGCTAGGACAGGGCTCTTTAACACCAAACAAGTCATTTCCCCTCACTTTGCTTCACTATTCTCATCTGGAAAAGGCAAAACAGTAATATTAGCTTCTCCTTGAGGGTATCGTGAGGATGAGCTGGCTGCTGGCTGCAGAAAGCTGCAGGATCCTGAGCTGGCAGTGGTTAGATAGACCATGTGTTATTATTTTATATTGGATAAACAAAGTAATTTCCCAAGGGTCTTTAAGATAGCATTGCCTTTTAGTGAGTGTTAATTGACTTTTCTATAAGGCACCCGATTTGTTGCTGTGTCCCTTAATTAAAACCATGGCTGTATGGCCCAAATGTTCTTGGGACAAGGCAAATAGTTTACAAATCAAGTTTCCATTACGTTCTTTTCGCATTGTGTCCTTTGTGCAGTGCTTCACCGTGTCCATTCCCCTTCCACAGCGAAGTGACAGTGCCAGCCAGCGGCAGAGCCGCCCCGCTGATCTCCGGGATGTTCTTAGAAACAGCCTCTAGCCTCTCCAAAACAGGAATTGCTGTCGAGGCGTCCCAGGTGGGACATGCCAGGGACCTGCATCTCATCTGGTGACTAGGCATTTCAGCAGGGGAGTGGATACTGTACCATAACAGAAGTTTAAAAAGGAAATCTAGAGGCAGTGGGAGCCTGAAGAGACAGACGGTGCTGCAGAGCCCAAGGGAACAGGGTGCCACCTGCCTCCACTAGTTTCTAGAGCCCACAGCCACCACTTTGAGTTGTGGCCAGGTTATGATAGAAACAGATTTCCAACAGCTGAGGATATTTGGCCATTTCTATGCTCCACCTCCCTGCTTGTAGTAGCCCCAAGCTTTTGGAGGATGTTCTGGAGCACACAACAGAGAGTATCCAACCGCAGGACAAGTCCCATGACAAAGGGCTGATTATGCAGTCAGTAGCTAAAGACATGTCCTCATTTATAACTTTTGAGCAAGTGCAGATGGCTCCAAGTGCTGGGACTCCAACCAGCACTTTTTGAATAGGGAACAGAAGTGTCCTGGCACTGAAGAGAGCTGCCCAGCATCAACTGGCAAGGAAGATCATTACTGAGCAACTGAGATTCATTGTGTGCTTCTTGGGACCCCCTGTCAGAAACCCTTTTCATTTTGTGGGTCTTTTTCTTCCCTTCCTGACATTCTGTATTTTCTTTGCTCAGGAAGGTCTGTGAAGAGCCTGCTGCCAGCAATGTCTTCTGCCAGCTTTAAATAGGCTTGATTGCTCCCCAGGATTGCTGCAGGAAAAAAATGCAAAATCCCTGCCTGCAGGGTGGGTTTTCCTTGGTGCAGGCTGTACCCGGTGCTGAGACCATCTCCTGACCTAGAGTTCAGCACTGTCACAGCACTCTCCAAACTAGCCGGCTGCAACAAGGTCTTTTACCATCTCATGCCAACATACTCTTCATGCCAGTCCCTCTGCTGCCTTCTCCTAGCCTCTCCTCATCCAGGGCCCGCCCTCTCTCTCCCTCTCTCTCTCTCTCTCTGATAATGATAATTATCTCTCTCAATGTTAATTAATTGAGCTTCATCCCTCTACAATTCCCCACCCCCCTTTTTTTTTTAACATTTCATACCCCACCCCCCTTTTTTTTTTAACGTTTCATACCTTATGTTTTTAACAATCATTACAACCTTTTTGCAAATAAACCTTTCATACAGTCCTCTATAATTCCTCTACACAGCACCAGTGATGACTTGTGCTCACCCAAAATCTCTACTCTTGTTTTATCTTCCTTTTCATTGAGACACAGCAAATCAGTCAGCCTTTTACTTTACCCCTTCATCTTCCAAAATTTCCTGTGGATTCCAGTGTGTGAGCAGCCTGAGGAATACCCTGGAGAGCACAAAACATGCTCTGTAAGACAACGTGGGCAGCCCCGGGGCCGTACAGCGCTCTATCAATAGAAGTCTCCTTTGACTCAGGTATTCCCTGTTAATTAAATATTGTGCATTTCTGGAGCAACAGATATAATGAATATGTGAGTTTTGTAAGGTGGTAAATAGTTGGACCCACTACACTCATTTTCATCCCAAGGCCAAGGCAGGAATTGGCCTCAGGACAATTTTCTTCGGACACGGGACTATTCCTCACAGCCAAAAATTTGCTCCATGCATGTCTTGGCAAGGTTGCTTTGCCATACGGTTATTGCTACAACTTTCCTCAGCTTTCCTAATATAGCTAGTCTTTGATGGAACACTCCCCAAATGTGATAAAAATAGCAAAATGTGAAAGAGTTTTAAGGTTGCTTGGGGTCCATTTTATTCAGCTCCCTTGTCCATGGGTAACAGCAGAACATCCTCCTCTCCCGAACCTCCATCCCTGGGAGTGCTGATCCTTTCTTTCAGATCTCTCAGATTTTCTCCCATTGTTTGTTTTCTCAGCTATTTAGATTGCAAAATCTTTGGACAAGGTTGCCTCTTGTGATGTGTAACACCCAGCACAGGCAAGATCCTAATCCTGTCTGGGGCCCTTGGGCATTATTGTAGTGCAAATAGAAAATAATAACAATAGCTGTCAGACATCTGAGAGGAGAAGTCGCATGAGTCACCCTAGAGCTAAGAGCTGCACAGGGCTGCTGGGGGTACCAGCCACAATCCTGTGTCTAGCAGGCACCTGCAGTGAGTCCTGTGAAGAGAAGAATAAACTCATGTTACTGCTTGTGGAAGAGCGTGTGAAAACACTCGGCAATGTTTTGTGTGCTGTGCTTGCTTTTGTTTTCCCACCATCCTCTATGCAGCCTGGCTCCTGGAGATGGTGGTGGCCCTTTGACTTGGGACTTTTTCTTCTGAAGGGTAGAGCGCTTCAGGAGATGTGGGTGTGTGGAGGATATGTTATTTTGAGAAGACAAATGCAAAGCAGCCAAAGGTGCACAGAGAGGCAGCCGCCCTGGGACACTAGCATGGAGCACACTCTGTCCCAAACACACTGGGTCATCTGGGGCTAAGTCCTCAACTGGGATGTGATGCAAAATGACATAGTTTGAGATGCAAATAGTGTAGAAGCTCAGGCCAGGGGATGCAAAAACCTTTCCACCTGGCTTAGGTTCTAACTCAATAAAAGAAAACCTTTTGATTTTAAAGTTGTCATTTTCTGGATTGTGTAACAGTAGGTGTGTGCTTCAACCGTTTGTGGTTAAAATACAGTGTTGATAAAAATACCCTTTTGTTGATAAAAAAAGCTGCCAGCCTTGAGGCTGTGTTTCTTTGTCACCCAACAAGTCCAGCGTAAGCTCAGCCTTGTCTACCTGGAGGAACAACATCCAAAGTTTATTCTTCCAAGTCCTCTTTTCGAAATGTGGTTTCTTTCAGCCCCTGGGCCCGTGGCATGGATGGATTTGTGAGCTGACATTGCCATCTGGGGCCTGGCCCAAGCCCCCGTGTGCCATCACGTAGCCAACAGAAAGTCCATCAGACACGGATGATTTCTGACTGCTGGTTCCCCCACCGCAGCCAAACTGTGCATGGCTCAGGCTTTCCCGAAGAGCTCTCCGAACCGTTGGAGCCTGCCAGATCATTAGTGAAACCAGACAGGAATCGGTTCACAGCCTCAGCTGCTGCCCAGCAAACCTCTCAATTGCAGAAAATTCCACAAGAGCAGCAGGTTAGTCGGTGACTGCCATCCACTTAGTGTATATCTGGGTTCAAGTTATTCATGTCAGTTGAACAGCCCACTCAGATCCAGGTGGTTGTTCATGGACTATTCAGGGGATAAATGCATTTACACCAAATCCACCTGGCCAAGCTCAGGAGTCAAATAAATCAGCCTTGAGTGATTAGAAATGAGATTATGATCTGAATGCATTTCTGTGACATCCGTGATGGATGTATACAAGTCAGCAAGGGCTTGGCTCTTCAGGAAGTTTCTGGAACCATCAGTCCACTTCCAAGGCTTTTGCTCAATTCTTGACAGCTTCGAAGGAAGTTAATTCATTGTTGCAGCTAAAATTTTTGAGAGGGACTCATGAGGCCATGAAGTGCATGACTGAGTAATTTAACTGGAGCTTCTGGCTAATGCATGCTTCATCAGAAGCTGGTGGAAGAACAAGTGAAGTATTTCAGATTGGAAGTACTGTGCAGGTATTTGAAGGCTGTGTTGAAGCTATTTCAGCAGGTGAATTCACTTACAGCTCTTTCCTGGTTTTGTTTTTAGACACATGGGCTTGTATTATAGTCTAATCCTCAGCCTTCCATTTTTATCCTTTCCCAGAAATACAAAGGTATATGATTTAAGAGTGTGAGACAATGTACTTAAAAGGACTTGAGGTTTCCTGGACAGTCGGGTACATAAGCAAAACTAAGGATTCACTATGAAATCCCTTCTAATGAAATCCCTTCTAATAAGGCCTCCTACTAAGTCTATTAAAACCAGCAGGAGCTTTTCCATTGACTCTAATGGGCTTTGGAAAACGCCCTGTAACACAGCAAGCAGCCCTTATCTACCAAAATATGCTCTCCTAAAGGAAACACCATGCTATTCCTTGGAGACTGGATATGTGAGCAATCTCGGTGGCCCTTAATTCATGGTGCTCACTGTTTCCCTGCTCCACTGGGAAAGCAGACAGGTTCTGCTGGGAAAGGGCTGCTGGAGGAACCAGGCTAGAGTTGCTTAGATAACGGGCTGATGCCACATGGGAAGAAAGATGCTTGCTGGAAAACTACCAGGGGAAGGAAGCTGCCTGATGTCTTCCTACATATTACTGCCACTTCATTTTGATGAAATCCATTAGCTATGCAAGGAGAAAGTCAAGGCATTTTATGCCAGGCTGATGTGCATTTGGGAAATGATGAGAGCTGGTGACTCCCCATGTAGGGCTGCAGGTCCAGTGCCAGGGCTATGTGGAATAGCAACAGGCTGGTATCGGGGCTGGGGCCACTGACAAAGGGTGGGGAAGCCCGTGCATGCCCTGGACTGGGTTGGTTTGTGTTGTTGTAGCTGTTGTTCAGTCGTCCACCACTTGCTAATGTCAAAGCAACATTTCCACCAGCATTAACGAACATGCACAGCTTATGAAACACCCCTCCTTCCTATTTCCCCAGGAATAAACATCAACAGTCACATAACTTCTTTTGTACCTTCTTGCGGCTGAGCTAATTCAAGAGGTCAAGTTGAACACAGTAACTGTATACACCTTCCCTGAGATATGGACATTGCTCTAGGAGCCAGACATTCAAGGCTATTTATAGACCCTGCTCAGGGAGAGAAGAGGGCAAGAGGCTTGTTTTAACGGAAAACAGGCAGGGGCAATTAGAAGTATTTGGGAGAACTTCACTGCCTGCAAATTCCAAGCAACACCAGCATGATTTTTTTCACCGGAGCACTAAGAAAGGGGTTATCAAAGAGGAGGGCTTCTTTTTGAGGCCTCTATCACACATACATCCCAAAACTGCAGGGAGGTGAAGCAAGGGAAAATATATCTTGATAATTTGTTTTCAAAGTACCTTAGATGGACATAAACTTCTCCCTGGAGTCTAATGTTCCCAGGGCTTGAACAGCTGCCTGGCTATAAAATAATAGGGAGATGCAAAGAGGAGCGTTTTCACTTCTGGCATGAGAACAGACGGCACTGTTTAGCATCCCACTTCATGTGAGAATGAAAGCCCCAGTCTATATGAACAGGGAGAAAGCGAGGCTCTCAGAAACCCTCCTAATAAGGTAGAGGAATTCCCACTTTAGGAGACTTCCCTTGCTGCCAGGCAGACGTGAAATGCTTCTATAGGCTGTGCTCCGTCATGCTGCTGGGACTTTCAAGCCTCATAACCAGCACTGTGAATGCACATAGTGCTTTTCCAGCCGGTACAGCACCGCAGCACCATGGCTGCATCCTGAGGAGCCCAGGCTGATGTGAACCCAGGGGGTGACAGCAGGAGCCTGCAAATTGCTAGCAGAGGTAGCGAGGGATCGGAAGACAGTCCATGTAGGAAGCTGCACAGGAAGGATTTGAAAGGGCAGAAGGGAGATGCTTGGCATTGGCTAGTTACAAGTGGAGGGAGAGGGCTTGAGAGGGAACACGGTGGTGAGCACGAGAGAGGAGCGATCAGGAAAAAGGACTATAAAGAATACTGGGGAAGAAGGGAGGGAGCAGAGCTGCGACCAGATGAACAATGAGCTCAAGGAAGCGTGGGAGAGCAAGAGCCAAGGAAGGGATAGCCTGGGGGAGCACAGGTGGAGAAACAAGGCATCTAGCCCTGAGTTCCCTTAGACACTGCTACAACCAACAAGGGTTTGACTGGGAACGGCAGCATCCCAAAGATGTAAAATGCCAGCAGACTGCATTTGAGTGGGCTGTGGTAAAGAGCAGCCCCAGAATCCACCATATTCACAGGGCGTGAAGGGTGGGTATGCAGCCTGCTGTCCAGACCTGTGGGGTGAAGGGCATTGCATTCTCACAGGAAGACGCCAGGCAACCCGCTAACAGCACAAAAGGAAACGCGCCTTTTGCAAAAACAAAGTCATTGGGATTCTGGACTTCAAAGCTCCATGCTACGCCCAGTGCTGTTTGTTGCTGTATTCATGGTGGCAGAGAGCCAGTTCTGAGAATTAAGAGGGGAAAAACTGCATTAACTTATTCTGCTGAAAACCTGTGTCAGTGCTGCAAGGAGAGCACCTGAAAAGCTGGTGTCTGTAGAGAAGGAAAAGACTCAGAGAAGTGAGTTTCCAAATGCATCAACACCTCTAAGGGACGTGAGTCCACTTTAAAGGCTGACCTACATGAAACTTTGTTTTCCACATCACTTTTCAGAAAGTAATGAAGTCACCTAGATGAGAGTTCACAGTGCAGCAGCCCCTGAATACATTAAAATTCTGAGCTGTGAGCTCCCAGGCTGCTGATACATCTCAGAAAATGGTACCTCAAAGCCATTCTGCAATTTCACTGGATCTGAATGCAAAGAAGGATAGTTTGGAAGGCAACAGTTGAAAAGGTGCATTTACAGAATAGATTTGTCGGGAGAGAAATTAGGAGTCCATAATTGGTTGAATGTTAAAAAAAAAGTTTTGACTCATGTTCACAAATGATAAAATTAAACTGCTGCCATTCTTAGGCTGACCCTATTCCCAGGGGTCTCAATGGTAGTCAGACAGAAACATGCACTGATCTCGGAAGTTTATTAATGGTAGCATAAATTATTAATTTTCTTAAAATGTGTGCCTATAGAATAGCGTTCAGGAATTGCTGCCTGCAATGTTTAAATCAACCAGTGAAGCAGCAAAGCATGGCTTTCACAGAGGCTCAAGCCGATGCTTTTTGCCATGGCCATGCAATTTGCTACATGTGCTTTCACAATGAGTTGCCACCGCCCAGCTGATGCGCAGCAACTTGTTGAGCTGCTGTGACTTGCCCATGCGCCCCGGGGTTTTCAAATCACTGGCTTGGGCTGCGCATGTGGGAGCAATGAAAGATGCAACTGTTCCCAGCTATCTGTCCGCCCCTGCTTGGTCTGGGGCTGCAGAAAGGCTGGTGAGCCTCCCCTTTCAGCTGTGGTTCATCACCTGGGCATTAATTGCAGCTTGACGTTGTGTCTGCTGGTGCAGGGACTGCAGCAGCTGGGGCAGCACGGGGAGCACAGGGAGCACAGGGCTGGCTCTCCCTCCCTGCTGCAGGGCACTTGCCCCTGGTCATGGATGCCTCAGCTCTGGGTGGTGGGGATTGCCACAAGCCATGAATCAGAGCCCAGAGCCTCAAACCTTGTTTGGATTTCAGCTTACGCTGTTCTTAACCGATTTAAACTGGTGTAAGCCAGGCTAATAGGAAGCTCGATGGATGTTTGCAGAAGGTCTGTCTAGCTGAACCCTCAAACCTGTGCTCATCCGAGTGGGGTCGGTGAGCAACCAGGTACCAGCTGAGGACAGTGCCTCCTCCAGCACTGCCAGCATGGGCACCCACAGCCAGGGTCTCAGTCCTGGCTGGTGGCAACCAGCTGGGGAAGCTGCAAAAACACCTGGGCATTGAGATCAGCCCCTTGTATTTGCTCTGCATCATCTCACATCTGGTGCTTGCTGTGATACTGTCACCCACTACATGCTCCTGGTCAAAGCCTGTGCCTGGGAGGGTACCGGCAGAGCGTGCAGGGGCCAGCCAGCCCTGGGCTGTGCGCACTGTGCTGAGCCCACACACACATGCAGCTAAAGAAAGGCAGGTTTGGGAGAGCGGCAGTGTGGCGAGTCCCCTGCTGACCTTAGCAGGGCTGACTGTGGGAGAAACATCTCAGTGGAATAAGCAAAGGTTGCACAGTCTGGTGCTGGTTGCTGTCAGGTTCATCCTTATTTGGCCCCAGGAAGGCAGGACCTGCTGGCTGCAAACTGGTACAAACTCTGTTAAAATGACAACTCCAGATTGTTTCTTCCCATTTTCACCCTTCTGATAGCTGTGGAGGTGCTAAGTTCCTTACTGTCCCTGAAGTACCACCCCTTGTCCCAAAAGCCTTACATGGGAATTGCACCCCAGCTATTCCCAATTATTTATTTCTGGGCACTGCTCTCTCCTCCTGTAAATTAAAAAATGATCGGTCTGAAGACTGTACTTGTGGTAATGTAAATAAGCACATGAAAAAGAAAAAGTTAAACACTGAAAGCAAAACATCCTTCAGTGCCGCAGCTCCTCAAAGAGCAGCGTGGGACTGGCACAGCCCTGCAGAGGGACTGGTATGGCCAGCCTGCCCAGCTCCCTGCACCGTCCAGCATCCCTCCAGCCCTTGCCATTGAACACCCCCTGAGGCAGCTGAGCTGGGAAAGCCCGAGCGGTCCAGCCTGGAATGCAGCCAAGGCTGGCAGCCTCCACCGACCAGCCCTGGCCAGCTCCTCACCCCAGAGCAGCGGGACGTGTGAGTGGGGTTCAGGGAAGGTGCAGCTGGGGGCTCTGACTCACAGCTCCACCAGTTTGAGCTGAGGAGGTTTAACCGTTGCCATGAGGTGTTCGCACCCGCAGGTCCTCCAGGGGCGGTGGTAATGGCTTAAATCAGCACAGCTAATGCTTTGAGAGCTCGTGAGTCAGAGTTGTGAGTAAATGTGAAAACACTCTATGAGCAGAGCTCCTCTAATGGAAACATTCCCTCTTTCACACACTTAGGAGATTTTTTTTTTTTTTCAATAAAATCTGAGGAGAATACAATATGAGCAACAGCTAAGGAATTTATTTGCCCATGTGCTTTCTACCTCTCTTTCACACCTCTCTTCTGCAGCTTTACCCACAGTACATACCTGGGTGGAGTGGCGTGAATATAGGTAATTTTCTTAATAGGAATATGTGCTTTTTTGCATGGTGTGGCTGCACTTGCACACCTTGCTTAGCAAGCAGAAGAGGAAGGAAGAGCTCTGGGGGGACTTGCAAGAAGAAAAAACGGGTGAACAGTTTTGAATTAATAATGGCACCATCTTCTTCCAAGGAAAAGGCCGTATAGATCTTAGCTAAATATTCAGGCTTCTGTGTCCAGGTTTTTTTACTTTTCCCCTAGTTCTTAGCTCTCCTCATGGAGAGGGAAGAACAGTTGATGCTCAGAGCAGCAAAGCTGTGCTGCCTCCACAGTTAGTCTGCAGCTGGCAGTGGCCTGACTGCATTGGTCACTGCAGCATGCCAGCCTCTGGTCGTGGGTGGAGAGGGTTATTTATTTGCACCTTAGGAAAATGGGACAAAGACACAGGTCTTTAAATCGTACTGGACTTTAGAGGTGCTTTATTATGGGATCAAGGGAAAACACTGCAAAACAGAAGTGTAGTGGGTGCAAGAGGTGATGCAGAGAGCATCGCAAACAACCCTCCCTGTGGTAGTCCCAGCCCACTTGCTGCTGCAACTCTAAAACGAGGGGTCTTGCTGTGTGACAAGCCCCCCAGCCCTGGCGCCTCATCAGCCACAGGCTCAGTAATGTCCCTGGGTTAAAGGCCAGATCCAAATGCCTGGGCTCCCTATGTCCCCCCAGGAGAGGCTGTGTGTGTCTGGTGCCCAGGCTGCGCTTGGATTCATATCTATGCAGCAATGCAAATCTCCACAGGAGTGACAAGAGCTCTTTGCCAGCTTCCAGAGTAAAGTTGCTCTTGTTACAAAGTCCTCACATGTGAAACTTCTCAAAAGCAAGACCAAGGAGTCTCCAAGCCAAATCCAGCCTAGCAGAAACCACTCAACGGTACAAGCACATGGCAAAATACTGTGCATCGGTATCTGGGTGTAACTGGATTTAGGGATTAGCTGAGATCAGCTCCAGCGCTGACTCCGGGGCGTCAGGGAGCTGTTTCTGTGAATGGTACCTGTGAGAACCGTCTGGGAGTGACTCAGCCAGACAGCTTCACCATCCCTTCAGATCACACCTAGTTTCCCTGCCCAGCCGTAATGCCGCGCTGGTTGCTGAAAGCAAAATTGTCCAGGCCAGGTGAATTGCAGCTGCATTGCTAGCCCCCAGCCACTCGGGACCATGCCTGGTTTGCATCAACCAGACCAATTGCTTGTATTTTTTACCCAAAGTAGGACATGGAAATTGTCTTGGGAGCACCTATGCTGTCCTTATCTGAGGTTGTGGGAGAGCACTGTGGGCTGGGAAGTGCCACTTCTGTGTCAACCTGTGTTGACAGTGGGATAAGAGGCAGACCAGTGCTGAGGGTGCTGAAGCAGTGATTGATTTTGCTGCCCTGGAGGTCTCCCTTCAGGCCTTTTGGGGGTGTATGCCCAACATTTCCTTTCAACAGCAAGCTGTCTGAAGAACCAGCATGAACAGGAGAATTGTTTTTTTCAGCTGGGCTATTTAAAGAAGGACTAGAGGGGTGAGAATCCTGCTTTCTTTCTTATGCCAATGAGCTGAGGATGCTTGTTTGTTTGCTGCACATGTCAAAGCTCACTGAGCTTTGGACCATTTTCAGCTTGGTTAAAGGGGTATCTCAGCTCTCCCAGGAAGGGTTTTCTTTGTTTCAGGCTGTGGCCATCATCTCTCACTACCCTGGGAACAGCAGCACCCAGTGAGCATGTGCTGCAGGCAGCATCAGGATTTATTCTCCTTGTCAGCCTAAATTTAAACTTTTTTTCCCCATAGTCATGATGAAACAGATGAAAGTGCTGCAGCCAATGGGTCCTTTACAAGCTGTGGCCCAGGGACTTTAAGGTAGCATGCTCTGTCTTTCAGAATTGCCTTTGAAGTGTCAAATACCGGGTGTGATGACATAAAGGAGGCAAACTTTTTAGGTCTCTGTGGGCAGAGCACTTGCAGGCAGAACTAGAAGGCTTCCTGCAAATGTACCAAGTGCCCGAGGATGTCAAACCGTGGATGTCTTTCACTGTTGATAAAGTGCAGTCACTGCTTGGCTGGGTCACTAGTGTATCTATCACCCATGCCCAGCAGTACCTAAGCAGTACTTGGTGTACTCCTAAGTACACCTTAGGAGATGATGTGCAATTTCTGGGTAAACTGAGCTGCTTGAGGCCTCAAGATGATTTATGATCCACCTCCAACCTTACTGAAGGATCACTTCTAAGTGTGTCACTGCTAATGGTCGTTCCTTTAAGCTCAGAGTCTTTGCAACCTCCCCAGCCTGTAATCATCCAAGTTAAAGCTGGGCGGCTGCAGCAGAATGAAAAGCATGAGATGAGGGCACCATCTGGCCTTATCCTGAGGGCAAGTGTTCAAGCAGGCCTCTGTTTTTATGTTTCAAGTGCAGACCACCCCCTCCTGCTCTGGTGCAGCCCCTCAGCACCTTTACAGAGCATCCCTCAGTGGCTGGGGACACGCTTTTTGCTTTGGCAGCATCCTGTTCTGGGGCCACAGAGCCCAAGGGAAAGCTGATGATGACCCAAGTCATCCAACCACGTTAAAGCTTGGGAGCTTTGGTCCCTTTACCCTTAAGTATTTCACAAACAGATAACATCCACAGCTTGCTTTGCTGAGAGGGGGGTGGCGGTGTCTCTCACATCCCTTGCCAGCGTGGAGAGCAGCATCATAACTAAACCTCATGAAAAGTTACCAGCTGCCGTGAGATGGGGAATGTCCTTAAACTCATACCACGGCCGCAGCGCTTTTTGCTCAGCTGTCCTCTGAAAGCGGTGTAACTGTGCTGTGCCAGGGAGCTGCCTGCTTTCTCCAGCGAGCAGAAAGCCGGAGGAACACAACAAATGGAAAGCCTCAAGCTGTTGACATATGAAGGAAGATGGAAGCGGTTCAAATTAACCAGTGACTAATAGGACACTGTAGCCATCTGCAAACACAAGAAGGGTGTACACACCAATAAGAAAAGGAAAGCAATTAGGAGTACATTTGGGGTATAGTTAAGAGAAATAGAATGACTAATTGAAGGAAAGTGTAAGCTGAATGTCAGGAAATAATTCCTAACTGTGAACTGTGTGGGGCTGTGGGACAAGCTCATAAAAAGAATGGAAATGTGATTTCCTGAGCTGCTCAAACCCGAATCAAACACTTGAGATCCGAACCCGCCTGGCAATAGACCAGCTCCTGAGCCAGTTCTGCCTGAGCCTCTGGTCTTGTCACAGTTGTTTTAAAAGCAAAAATGATGTTAATGTCTATAAAACACAGTTAAATTTCCACTCAGCATTTGCCACAGGAATCATGCATTTCTTGAGACTCCTGGTCAGGCACAGACCTTTGGTGCCACAAAACAGCAACAGAAAGCTCTCAAACACTGATTGAGTACATTGGCCTTGAACCCTTCCTTCTCTTGAGGTTGAACAAAAAGCTAAACAACTTCAAATCATTATTTTATCTTTATTGTCCACTCTGGAAGGCACATTCATTTTCTGATTCATTTACTCCTGTGATCAGTGCCCTCTTATCTCTTAAATTGCCTCTCTAGGAAGCTACTGCCTGTCTGGGAGGGGTGGCTTGGTGCTCTCCAGCCCTGGCCATGCCCTGTGGAGCTGACCTCCACTTGCCATTCCTTTCTCAATGTCCCCTGCAGTGCTGGCAGTCCTGCCGAGCCCCGGCGAGCACAGTGTGCCATAGGAACAGGAAAAGAGATGGCCTCTTGACAAAACTTGCTATTGTGAAATCCTAAGCTCCAGGGGAAGATAATAATTGGTGATAATAACATAATTGGTGATAAACAAAGGCAGCCCAGCACGCGGAGTTTCTGTTTCTGAATTTTCTCCAGCCTCTTAAGAAGGGCTGAACTTCAGCAGAAAAGAGGGATGCAGCTCTCAGGAAAATAGTTTAAGGAGAGTGGTCATCCCTGCCTGGCTCCGTGCAGCACCACTGCTAGGTGAAGGGATGGTGTGGAGAAGCACCAGGAGCTGGTTGAAGGAGAGTTTTGTCACACAATTTCATCCATATATTCATCAAAAGGGCTGAGATCAGGGGGGGAAAAAAGCAGAGGAAATCTACTGATGCTTGTGGTACCTGAATGCTTGATAGCAAGAGATAAATACCACCTATTAGAACTTCCCTTCCCTCCCCTGACAAACCCAGGGCTGCTTTGCAAATCTTGGCTGGTTTCTAAAGCTTGCCAGTAGTTCCCACTGGTCTCTTCAGTCTAGCAGACCACGCTGGCAGGAAACTTCTCCAAAAATTCAGCCCATCCTGGTCCTTGCTTTCCTTGCTGTACAGCCAATGTGTTGCACACCATGTTTTCTGAAAGATTTCTTGTATTGTTTTGAAATCTTGTTGCGGGAAGGAGAGGACAAACCATTTCCCTGAATGGAAATTCCCTCCCAGCCTGCTGAATACAGCTGCCTATAGGATGTTTAAATTCCTATGGTGGCTTTGGAACAGTGGTGAAGTTTGACTGAGAAGCACCCGAGAGGCACATACAGAGGTGTCATGGTTTGTAGGACTGATTTACAGAGCACCATGAATTTCCCAATGCTGCTGAAGTGGAGATATAAATCAGCAGTGACAAGAGATTCTCTCCTGGGAGGGTGTGTGAACACAGGCACAGACGGGGCACTTTGACAATTACCTAGGGATACTTCCCACCGCGCTCTGGTGAACTTTGCTCTGTTCACCACATGTCATAGAAAGAGGCAATTAATGTTACTTAACATTTGACTGTTTTTCCCAGATTAGATGTTGTTGACTCATTTGGTAGCTGCAGAACTTCTCTGGAAAGGTTAAAGGTTTCCAATCAGCCAGGGCAGAAACAGGAAAAGATCACTAACCTAATGGTGGACACGGACCTTCTTCTGACCTTCAGCTGTAGTTCCTGCCAGGCCCCTCAGACTGCTTTTCTCTTACTATTCACATTTTTCATGCAGAGTAACTTTCTTATAACCTCAGAGTTTAAATTCATTGTTTCTGATGTCACTGATCTATGGCATAACATTATAAAATTTAAATTGGGTTTTGAATAGAAAAGTCATAACTTGCGGGTATAAACGAGTCACAGATCTCATAAGTTACAAATGAGAAATGTTACACTGATGGAGCAAGAGACCTTGACTGAGACTGGGAGGATGTGACAATGACATCCCTTTTTGCATGCTGCTAGCTCAATAGCACAGATAAGACAGCTACAGAGAAATAGGTGAAAGTAATTTAAATTAGTAGAAAACAGAGCATTAAAAAAAAAAATAAGAGGGGGAAAGCTCTGGCCTTTCTGCAGATCCTTTGGTACTTCTAAATCCCAAATTATTTCAGAATGCATTTTGTTAAGAGACCAGCCATGTGGAGACTGTGCTGGGCTATGTTAGATGCTACTAATCCAGCAACTGCACAACGCTGCACATCATTGCCACCCGCTTCACTGAGAAAATTTCTGTGTTTCTTGGATCACCTGTTCAAAAATTAGTCTCTGCCTGTGGCAGATTGCTAGTGAATGGCACGTGACAGATGTCTGTACAACACCTTGTGCCCTGGGTGCTAAAAATATTCTTGGCACTTGACACCAGGGCTCAGCACTTGACCCACCTGTAACCTGCCCCCTGCCAGGACTTGGTTTTTCACTACGGTGGATGAGGGCTATGCTGAGCTCACCAAAGAGCTGAGTCCTTAATAAATGACAGGTTGTTCTGCTTAGGTGGCCTTGAACTTTCTGTCCTCTTGAAATCTGTAGTACGCCCCATCTTGATAGCCAAGAATAAACCTAAAGCCCTTCACAAACACGCTTGCAGAGCTGAGCAAACAGCCCTTCAGCAGGAAGCAGGTTATCTGCCCAACTGATCTACCAACAGGCTCTTCTGCCTGAACCAGTCAGCTCCGGGGCTTCCCCTTGGGGGCAGCTGCAGCCATCTGGCCCAGGGAGGTCCACCTCTACCTGCGGCATCGGCATCGCAGGAACAGCACTTCCAGCCCGGGCTCCCAGGTGGTGACCTGTGGCCTGCTCCTCCCTCTTGTCCTAAATTCAGCCATTATAGAGGTATAATTGGATCTGTGGCTTCATTAGCATAAGGGAATCTGGGGGGAAGGGCGGTGTACCCTGCAGCAGTCCCCTGGAGGATGAAGACCTCCCTGACCATGACCAAGGCTGTGGGACAGTGCCGGCTTGCCCCGCTCTCTGCTTTGTACCGCACTGACACAGGACCTGCGTGAAGCTGTTGCTTCAGTTACCACCTTGACTGGAGCTTGGTATCGACATTTGGTTTGTAGCAGGAGAAGCTGTTCAGCAGAGAGACAGCCCAGAAGAGCTGCACGTGCTGGCCCATGTGCCTCCCTGCACAGAGCTGGTCTCTGCGGGGACCCGTCTTTGCCCTTGCCTCAGAAATGCCCACTTCCTATCTCCAAAACACGGCAGTATTTCAGATTCCTTCTCCCCTCCTTTCTCCCCTAGCCACAACCTTCCTGGTATTGTATCTGTGCCTGGCAGCACTGTTCCTGGAAAGGTCTCGCTGTAGTCATCGAGGGACTGATTTTCAGGTCTCATGTGGGCACCAGTACCAGAGAAACTGCTGGCTGGACAAGCTGTCCAGCTGCTCCATTGCCATAACTGTGTGTATCTGTTCCAAAATCACATGGGCTAATCTGCTGGCACTCAGTCGTGAAAAGAAAAATAAATGCTAGTTTTGCAGTCTGCTGGTTTTGCCTTCAAATGTTTTTACATTTTAGTTCAATCTCTGCATACCGTGTCCTCAACAAAATTACAGTTCTTCACTTTCATAGCTGAGACTTAGCACTGTGTGTGCACAATCCTCAAGAAAGCACAGAGAGGGATCCCTAGGAATCTTGCCCCGGGCAGCCCATGGTTGTGTGGTCATTAGCCACCAGCTCAGTACGATGCTGAGTTTGGAGCAGGACTGAACTGTGTCGGAGCGTGCTGCTGCTGAACTGCCCAGAGGGTTTACAGAGCAGAGGGTTTACCAGGATAAACATGCCCCCATTTCTCAGCATTCGGAACAAACTTAGGGTGGCAGCATGAATCTGTGCCAGTTCCAGGATCTGCAGTGTGAGTCTGTAGGTCTCAAATCTGGTTGAGCATCCTAAAAGTGCATTTAGCTCTTGAATCTGTGGTGTCCTGTTAACAAAGCTCAGCCATATCTAGAATTTACCTTTGGGTAACTGATCTCCTTGACAGCATCTTGTGGAGCAGTCAGTCACCATGTCTCAGCTATGCCATGACAGTGACAGCAAGAGCAGATTAGGAGATCCCTGTTCCTGCCTCCTACAGCTTGCAGAGACTAGGATCAAAGTACCGAATGGGCTGCAGGTGGCCTCCGAATTCCTGAGTGTCTCAGCCTTCCTGACCTTACAATGAAGTTTAGGTGAAGACTGTAACCTATGTTGAGCTACCGTCTGTTCCTCAGTTTTCATCTGGTTTCTCTCAGGAGAGGATAGAAGTGGTGGTAGCAGTGTTCACACTCTGAGCTCCAGCAGTCCAGCCTGGGAACCACATGAACCCTTAGCTGCTTTGCCTCCGTTCCTTCCTCTAAGAGTGAATTAAAGTCACGGTGACGAACCTACTTTACCAGGGCTGGACTCTGGCCAGAGCTTGAATATGTGGCTGCTCGGTTATTTTTGTCTTGGGATCCCCTGGAATTTTCTGTCATGATTCCTCAGCCAAAACGCTGCATTTCAACAGCAAGATAAACGCAAACATGAACTGGAAAAGGTCTATCTAATCTTGTCATCATCTGTTAACAGTGCAGTGTGAATGGCTTGACATGTGATACTCGTGCACAGTATTTTATCCGAAGTGTGGATTCCTGTGCTTCCAGATGCTGTTTATCAACTTCCCCAAGGAGTCCCTTGTGAGTACAGGGACACATTCTGCTCTGAGCCACACCAGGATATGTCTGAAATGCTTTCGTTGTCTGTAGTAGCATAACCGGATTTTTTATCAATGTAACTGAGACGAGATTCTGTCCAAGATGTTCTAATAAAAACAAGAGTCTGCCCTGGGAACAAAGAGCATGTGATAGTTTTTTTCCAGCTCACTCAGCACTGAAGAGCTGAAAACAAGATGGTGCTGCTACAAACTCTTGGAGGTGCTGACATGCCTCATGCCTTTCACATTACGGTTATAGTGCTACATGAGGCTCCTGGTGCCTTCAGGGATGGAGCTTTTGCATGGAGATGAACTTTGGTATTGATGGACTTTGTAATGGCCTGATGAAACACATAGCAGGGGCAGGAGGTCAGTGAATAGTAGGGAAACGTGGATTTGTTGTATGCACTGACACTCATGGCATTACAATAACGAAGTGCCTGCACAGTTGCATGCTGTAATTGCTCACTGGTTACAGTGTTGGCAATGCAGTTATAGTTTCTTTTATGCCCCTGGATCAAGAAGGGGCTAGTTGTGCACAGGTGTTGTATTGGCTGTACAGTACTTTGTGGCTGATGGTGAATACATCGCTTTGTTTCCTACTCAAGTTCTGATACGGTTCTCTGCCATGGCTTTCTGAGATTTTGTAATCACATGAGCAGTAATAACCAGTTAAACAAAAACAAACCTTCATTAAATCTGCAAAACATGTGGCAGGAGCATGGTCGGGATTTTTTTCTGCCGGCAGCAGACCTGAATGAGTCAAAACTAAAGTAAGTTGAAATGCAGAGCAAAACACACAATAGCACCGAGCTTGTGAACGTGTCTCCTCCTTCTAGACACAGATTATCCAGCACAAGCGCCTGCCTGATCCACAGCCCATAGGAGGAGAGACCGAACGGCAGGGGCCTCGCTCCCTCTGATGGGCTCTCCAGAGCCATCTGTCTTTGTTTCCTTTGAGAACAGCTAGTTCTTGTCTGCAACAATCCTACATTATAAGTGAAGTTTGGAGATGTTCTTACTTCTAGCATGTCCCCTCTGCTGCTGTCTGTGATTTGGATGCAACCTCTGGCTCGGGAAGACCTTCAGCTGCTGATTGCCAGAACGGGGAGTGCCTCTGAGGGAAGGGTTCGTGCAAGTTTTGTTCTGCTGCTTATTATCTCTCTGTGATCATCCTCAGTTGGTCACAGCTGGAAACAGAATACTGGTCAAGCTGGACTTTTGCTCTAAAGGAGTTGTGGTTTATTTGTGTTTTCCTTAGAGACGTTTAATTTCCCCCAGGAGAAAAATCGTCTCTTAGTGAGACCATGAGGAGGCTGTTTGACGAGGCAGAGGCTGGGTTTTTTCTTTTGGGATAGGCAATGTGTTGAGGACAAGGGGAGACCATGCAGCCAGGTGATAAGAAAGCAGAGGGGACCTCAAGGGTGAAAGGTGTGAGCAACTTCTCAAAGGTCTGATGACTTGCCCAACTATAACTATTTTATCAGCTAATGCTGAGCTTCAGCAAAGTTTTCCCCACTGACACATTTATCCAGCCCTCTTGAATTCCTGCTCTGAGAACTGGCAACTTTCACCTTAGGGGTGGAGAAGGATCCAGAAGAACATGAAGAGGCGGCAGAACCAACAACTTATTTGCTGAGGGCCTGTGACCCAGCCACCCTCCCACTGCTGAGCGCCCACAGGGCAGGGAGGACAAAAACCTCTGGGGTTTGCCATCCAGTGTGTCAGTGACCAAGGATTCATTATTACTGATATCAAACCTGCTCAGTGGGAATTATGTCCCAATATTGTGGTAGCTTCCATCACGACAGAGATACTGAGACCTCTCTTACTCAGCATGTTGTCTTTAGCCTTTCATTTGCCATGTTGGAAAGTGTCCAGTTAGGAATGATGTGGGAGGAACACTGGGAACTCCCTGGCAGGACCTCCAGATAAAGGGAAGCCAGCTGAGCTCAGAGGGAAGCAAAAGATAATCCAGCATTGCAACTGTTGAGCTCCAGGTGTGACCTCTACCCGGCTCTACCTATCTGTGGAAAGTTGGTGGTCAGCCCTTGGTGTCTTCTGCTGTGGGAACTGTGGGGTCACAGCTGGATGGGACATCCCGCGGGGCAGTTTGGTGGATGCTTGCCTACTGCACAGCCCGAAATGCCCTGCCCATCCCTGTCCTCTGAGTATGCCCTGCCACCGCCCACTGTTCCCCTCCTTCTTGGAAAGCAAGTACCTCGTTGTAGGAGCAGGGCAGGGGAGATGACGGCTTTATTGCTTGAAACTATAACTACTGCATCCTGCTTCATGTAGTAAAAACTGGTTTGCCCTTTTCCAGAACTGCTTCGTATACTTTTGGGTTCACAGCAGTTCAGCCTCATCAGGTCAAAGGCAGCAGAGTGCTTACGTGCACAATTGTTTCATAGTGGGAACACAAGGAGAAATTAAAGGGGATGGATGGACAGCCACTCGAGATCAATACAAACTGTGCTGCCGAGTGGGGAAGACTGCAAGGAGGGAATGAAGGTCGCACGGGACAGAGAGACTGGAAGGCTCATGTACTGGGGGAAATGATGTTACAGCGTACAGGAAGAGAGTAGTAGGACCACTTGTACTCCAGACCTCCAGTTTACAAGTGTGTTGCAATACAGGTGATACTGGTCTTGTGGATAGTGGCTGACATGGGACAACACCCAGCAAATTATCAGAACTTGCAGGCTTGGTCTAGACTGGGGTATGAATATGGATGTTTCTGGTGTAGTTATCTCAGTGCTATGGTCATGAATATGAACCTGAGTGCATGTCTGAGTATTGCTGATGGCACACGCATGCTGACGTTGCCTTGGTATCATTTAATGCCACCACACACATCATATTCTGATTCTAATTAGTGAGTTCTAATTCAGATCTAAACCAAAAACCCTGCCAAGAGAAATTTTATTTACATGGTCTTTCTGCTCATTATCTTTTTAACGCCAAAACCCACTGGATTCTGCCCAACCCCTTTGAAATAAAAAAATACAAAGATTTTTCTGTTTCATCAGTGCATTATTGGGTGTCCAGGATCCACACAAGTTTCAGCTTTAAAGACGTGGAAGAATGTCTTCCTGACATTTCCAGAGTACATTATTCACTGTTGCACCAGACATACAAGTGGTAACGTGGCAGTGAAGTGTTCTGGTTCTGTTCCCAGCAGTGACAGTACTCTTAAGCAATCCACTCAGAACTATTCTCCTGATCCAGTTCTCCCACCTGGACAGTGTGTTGATAAGCCAGGGGGCTGTGATGATGAATTGACTCCCTTCGTAGGTTTCCCCGTGGAACCAAGTCATTGCATGACAGATTCCTGAGGCTGTGAAAAAGCCTGCAATCTCATAAAACAGGGCCAACATCTCTGACAAATGGCCAGATCCTGCTGTCCTGCTCTGACAGAAGCACACGAAAACAAATGCGGAGGCTAATGCCTGGAAGAGTGTGTTACCCTGGGTATGGTGGAGTGCTCTTGCTCTTTTCCTGCTGAGACTGGAATGGTGCCAAGCTGACGGGACCTTGCTGCCTGGTTCAGCAGCTTCAAAGCCTGCTGGTATTTCCTTTGAGTCATCTTGGTGAAGAAGTTGATAAGGCTGAGCCAAGACTCAGTGCAATGTTAGTGTCTCTCTGTATCTGCCGGGGGGTGCAGATCTCTCCAGGGCACTGTCACTAGGAGCCCACCTGGGCATGAGTCAGGGCTGGAGCTTCGGCTCTCCTTCCTGCTGTGCACAAACATGCCTTGCTGTGTATTGGCTCCTTTTGGAAAAGCTTAGTAGAAGAGGTGATGCCAACAGGAACCAGCTGAAGAATAGACTTGATACAGTAAATGGTGTGAGGATGTTCCAAGCCCCCTATCCCAAAGCTTTCCAAACTTCCTCAAGTCCCTCCATGATGTTTCATGATTCAAGGCCAGGTCTAACATGCATTTCTGACCCTCCAAAGATGTGGGAGCCCAAGCACGCTCTGAGAAAGCCGCTGGGGATCCTGCCAAAGGAACCCTACGTGCCACGTGCAGACTTGCCAGGAGCAGAGGGCACTGCACAGATACCTTGCAGCAATCCAGCAGCAGTGGAGCATGGAGCCAGGACCTCTATCAACTGAAGAGCAAGCTGCAGTAGTACAGGTGTATGTGATTGGAAGCTTTCTTTCAGGGATGGGCAAAATTTGGACATACATCTTGGAGCCAGTGTCAGATTTTTAATGCAAACACTGGGAAACGCTCTGGAGCAGGACAACTTTCTGCAATTGTTTTGGTGCCCAGTTTTGAGAACGAATTTCTCATTCCCAGTCCTGGACCTGCCTTGTGGCACATTGTCCTCATAGACAAACATGTTTGAGCTGAACTCATTGAGCATTCAGGAGCAGCTAGACTGGGATTTATTAGGATTTTTGCAGAGAACAGAACAGACCAAGAAGCAGCCTGACCCATCACTGCCTCCTCTCAGCTGCTTATAAAAGTGCTGTTTCTGAAGGCCAAGATGCCCACAGGCTCTGGCTGACCACCCATGCAATAAAAAGTCAGAATAACCTCAGCTGGGCTCTTCGGTGTGCTACAATACCTTGCCAGTGCAAAGAAACTCCTTAAAAATTAAGGGATTGTAATTTGCTCTCTTTTCCCTTCTTTTTACCTCTCAAAACTAATAAACCTTGACAAGCTCTAGCTATAAACCAGTTTTATTTCAAGCCTGCCCAGCAGCTCTCAAATCCTGAGTATTCCTTGCAGCCGGCTCGTGCCGTTGGGGTGTGTGGCACTGCTGGGGTTTGCAAAGCTGCCATCCTCTGGGGAGGAGCTGGGACCATCGCCAGATCGGGAAGGTGGCTAAACATGGACCTCTGAATAGACTTGGCTATTCAGTGCCGGCAGCGTAAAGGCAAAGCTTCTTGGAAAATCCCACTCCCAAAGCGAAATGTGGTAAGCAGCATGTGAAGGTCCGCTACCTGGCTGATTCACATTTAAGGACTTTTTAAGACAATTCAGTGGTCCCTGTCTGAACAAGTCAATGTATGCGTGCAAAACACCGCTAAAGCTTTTGAGGTGTATTGCTGTGCCTAAATCGTGCTCTGATTTTGGTGGAATTTCCTTGTTTTTACAGCAAGAAACGTGTTTTGTGCTGTGGTAAATGTAGCAGGAATAGAGCTATGACTTTGCTTTTTAGCAAAGCGTTAGTTAAAAGAGATACAGGGAAGCTGGAAGAGCAACAGCTTCCAAGGGGCTCATGTAAAAAGCTGGATGGGGTCATTTCCACCAGTCGCTTCCAACTTTCCCTGTGATTCCCCAAAGTTCTTCCAACAGAAACAAAACCCTGTTTGCTGAGGCTTTCCCAATCCTCCCTCTGACACCAGAACTCTCTTTAGTGGAGACAAATTCCCCGAAGCTGTTTGCAGCAACTGCTGCCTAATGACTATCATGCTGCCGGTTCCTTATAGATTACTTCAAGATGCTGAGAGATCCTGCCTGTCTAATCCAATTGGCTTCACTTTGGATGCCTATGAGAGATGAAGTTGAACAAAATAAATGTAAACCAAAGCAAACCTCTGATGCACGCTGCTGAGGAATACTGCTTGTCATGTAAAGGTCAACTGCTGTCAGATCCCTGCTAAATTACAGCGTTTTATTTCTCCTCCAGTCTGGGAAAAATATTGAAATTACGGCGCAGACCTGCAGTTGGAAGAGATGTGGATTTGACGTGGGGCTGGAGCGGTCTGTAGCTTCCCCACTGTCGATGGGTGTTCTGGTCCATGTGGCTGGGGCAGCCCACCCCCACCTCGGTGGTGGGAGAAAACCTTTAAGGGCACGCACAGAGCATCTGGGAAACAGGACTTGGAGGTTCTGCTCTGCTACCGATTTCTTGCACGACCCTGAGCACTTAACCTTTCCATATGTCATCTTCCTTTGAATTAAAAAAAAGAGTATTGATACTGTTCTTCTGCTTCTGCAGGGAGCAGTGAGGACAAGTACCTTAAGATGTGGCTTCTTTACTTTGGCCCACAGGGCATTTTAAGTCCTGTGGATAGACATCGTTTCAAATTCACGTCTCAAACGTCTGACACGGTGCCAAGCAAAGAGATAGAGCTTTGTGTTTGCTACAGAGAGGTCACCACAAAATTATGCATCATTCTGAATTGTGCCAGAAATTCTCTTTAGCCCGATTTCTGCAGCAAGGGGCTCTGTTTACGTCAGCATGTGCAAACTTTAAAGAATCTTCAGACTTTCTGCACCAGGCTGGGAAGCTTGCAACAAAATCCCAGGATGAGGCTAATATTGTCCAGTGTCCTGGCCAAATGTACTGTACAAACCCCACAGTTTTCTGCACGTTCAAACCATATCCAGACTAGTTTAAAATGTTCAAACTCTAGGAGACATGGAAACAGGCACTGTACTAGGGGTGGTCTCCTACAACATCAGTGGGACATCCATTCTGCACAAGGATGCATCATCATGTATTCCCAGATGTCACCACCAAATAACAGAGGGGAAAACCTGCAGAAGCTCCTTGTTTGTCTCTGGTTTCAGTCTTAATAACTCTCTTGCAGCTGCTGTCATAACCACTGATCCTTGTTCTCACCTTTCCTTAGTCTGGAAGAGGAAAAGCAGAAATACGATATATGAAGGTCCTTGACACTGAAGGGACACTGTAATTTATTTTCTTGTAATCCAGATAGTTACAAGGTCTTATCTTGCTATTCTTCTAATTTGCCTTCATTTGGGGGGGATGGGGGGACGGGGACGAGGATCCAAGAAAAATCCAGAAAGTACCTCTCAACAGAAACAATATTCTCTGAAGGCACTTGAGGAAGGATGTCAAGGAGGCATTCATATAGCTGAACGGATTTTTACCTCCAGAGACACTACGAAAACTTACTTTATGTGCACTGCATACCTGAAACAGGAAGAAACAATCTTGTTTCTGTGCTTTGTTCGCAAAGCTGTTTCCATCTCCTTAAATATGGGCTTTGGACAGAGGAGCTCAGCACCAATAATCTTGATCTACCTGTCAGCCAGATACAGTTTATCATCATAGCCAGGCATCAGTAATGCCTTCTTAATCTTGCCTTTACATGGAAAACAAACCTATTCTTGCCATATAGAATAGACCTTATCTTAGTGTTCCAGTTTAACCTTCCTCTGATTTCTGTCTGAAGTAGGAAGTACCCAATTTTTATGGATTTACCTTTCAGCTTATGAAATATTGCTCCTGGCACTCCGTTCAGTTTTGCTTTTCTTGCTGCAAACAAGAAGTGATATCATCCCCACCATAACTGAGTTTTTTTCTTTTATGTTGAGTGCTTTGCCTTTTTCAGGAACAGTAGAAGTGTATCTGAAAGGTCCTTCCCTTGCATTTTGCAACGCACAGCTGTCCTCATTACCTGTAACCACAGAGTCCAGTTAGCATTTCCGCGTTACTCCAAGTTATAACTGAAATGTTGTAAGATTTAAGATGCAAAAAGCAATTTCTCAGTACATTGCACAGCCACAAACGCAAATACAAAGTTTCACTGGGTGCAGAATACAGATTTCATGTTGTTTTCTTATTAAAACCGTTTTGGACTGTGGACCTTAATACCCTATATGGTCAGATATGAAGACAATTCACTACTAGGAGCACTGCCAGCTGATGTCCTAATTGTTCCTCTGTTGCAGTGTATTTCATCCCTTGAAGATGGAGTACAGTATGGAAATCCAAAAGGATGAGTTGAATTTCAGTCCCCCTACCCTGAGAATGTTGGGAGTTTCAAATCCAGCTCGGAATTATACTGAGTGTAGAGCCAAGTTAAGCTCCAATGTGATGTGGGATTTGATGAGTATCCCTAGGAGACTAACTAGAAGGCATCTTTTCATACTGAATCACAAGTAGCTGTAGTAGGATTCAACATGGATAACCTTTACCAAGGCAGAGAGAACACAAGGTTCATCCATATGAAATACCAAGAACATGACCTGTGGAACAGGCAAACAGAACCTTGAATAGCTTATAATTTTAGGTGTTGACTGAGCACCAACAAGTTAATCTGATTGTTAGACAACCCTGGTTTGTCAACATTGCAATAATTCCCTCTGATTGTAGATTCTTCTTCCCCCTCATTCCACCTTTTCCTCTGCCTGCATCTGCTTTGGTTTCAAGCACTGAAGAAGAGTCAGATCACAGCTGAGATGGGGGCACCAGCAAAGGACCTCCGTGTTGCCAGCATGGAGGCCCTGCTGCTGCTCTAACTGCCCACTGCATCTTGGACGTGCCCAAACACATGGTCTGCGGTTTGTTTGCATCATGTCTGTGGTAGCTCTGAACCAAGCTGCCTCCTCCAGAGGAGCTTCTGTCCGTCACAGAGCATTAGGGAGAGAAGCCATAGGCAAACATCATTTTTAAAACAAGTCATCAGGCACAAGTTTTCACACTGTAGGTCCAGATTATGCACAGGCATGTGTGTACTCCTCCAGCATGTCCAGAGCCTGCCTGGTGAACACCAGTGCATGGCTGGTGAGCTCCCAGAGTTCTGGCTTGCATCCATGCAGTGTTACATGTGTCCTCCATGGTGACATGTGTCTTCAGTACACTGGGTGCCTGCTCTGGCTTGTGTGCGTTTAGAGGCAGAGACAAATGACGGAGCCTGTGACAGCATGGAGGAAAATAAATGAACCTTCAATCTGAGTGGAAGAACACCCCCAAACACACGCACACACACAAAATAAAACCAAACCAAAACCTGCTTCCATCTTGAAAATAGGTGAAAACTTTTCTTCAGCAGCTCTTCAGTTGTTTTGCTCTTTCTTTGTCTACTCCACTAGTATGTTTTAAAGTTAATTGCAATATTCTATAGCCTGTTGACAGCATGTCAGCAAGACTCTAGAAGGGACTCCACAGAGGATCTCTGGTCCATGCTAAGGCCAATTTTACAAACACTCCCTTCTCTCCTGAAGCACTGCAGAGATAGTAAAAGATCTTTCCTCCCTGTGCTGCTACTAGACACAGCGCGTTACAGCTTTACCTCAAATCAGCAGTTCTGAGTCATCTCCATGCACAGAGGTTTTCCTTGTTGGATCGAGGAGGTTCATTACTGTACACAGCAGCTACTCTGGTCCAGCCACCCAGGCTGTGGTGCTTAACACCCTCAATCATTTGATTTGCCTCTTCAGATCAAATTACTGGAATTCTACATTAATAAAACTGGCGCTCACCCTTGGGTGGATTCCTTATTTTCCTAAATTTCCTCTCTTCACATACCAGGTCCTGGCTCCTTGGAAAGCCATTATTTCCAATAAAGGCCCTTTAGGGCAACTGACTGCTCTATTTAGCTCTCCTCTGCTATCCTGAACCATAAGAGCAAAAGGGATTTTTAATCAATATCTCCCAACTATGCTAAGCATGATGAAAAAGGAGGTGCAGGGAGCAGCAACCAGATACTAAGGTGATGCATGTTGATTTGGGAGCAGGCAGATATGCATTTGCTTACATTAAGACATTGAGATGTGAAGTGGATGAGTGAACTGGGAGGCAGCCCCAGTTGTTGGCCTGGGGCTCTCTCCCTTCCTGCTGCCCGTCCTTTTTAGCTGGTTTTTCCTTCATAACCTGATAATGAAACTTGTTTGTATGAGTGAGCGAACAGCACCCCCACATCTCCCCTGCAAGGTGGCAGACAAGCAGCAGATGGAGGAGCTCAGAGGAAAACATTTCTTTCCTGGGGAAAAAGGCTGGGGAGTGAGAATTCAGGAAATCCCTCCAGCAGTACTGCACATTCATAGTAGCCTTCACCAAACCCACCTGGTTCCATCTCTTCCTTACCCAGCCAAGCCCCATGGTGAAGAGGCTTCAGCACAAGAACAAAGCCATCACATTTGCCTGTCTTTGCCCTTTGCCTCTGTCCTTTCCCTGCTGTACCAGACCTTAGTCCCAGATCATGATGGCATATTTATGAAGGACACTGACCTACTCAATTCAACCCTTGAAAGACCTACAGTGCATTTGTGCCAAACCACAGCTAAAAGCAATCTTTGAAAACACAGATTAAAAAAATCCCTCCCTAATCCTTCTGTCTTGGCAGAACTTAAAAACATGGTTTAATGCATGAGTAAGTCCTTAGACATTTCCATGCATCCTATTTTTCTCCTACCCACCAGCATGATAACGAGAAATGTGTCTGTTTTGCACTGTGCACTTTGCCATGGCCTGCCAGGAGCCTGGGGATGGTCCCTGGATGTCACCCTTGCAGAGACGGTACCTCACATGGTTATCATCTCCTCTCTTTGGGCCATGAGCTGAAAAGCACTGGTCACAGTGCCACTAAAAGGGCTTTAGCTCCTCCCCTGGCTTTATGAGCTGCTGTGCCGGGTGAAAGTGAGCTTGAGAGAAGTGTCCAAACTCTAGGTTTCCAAGGGTGCTATCAGACCTTCTGCTGTGCAGAGATGAAGGATGCTGCCACTGTGCCCTTCTCCCCACGACTGGCTCTTAGTGTCTCTTCACTGTGTGTCAGATGGCTGAAACTAAAGGCCATCCCACCCTGCGAAAGCAGTCTTTCAGAGAAGCACATCAGACTGGTTATCTTCCACTGTCAGCTGCAGCAGCAAAGGGCTGAGCTACCGAGGATTCAGCTCTGCAGTTGTCACTAGATGCTTTTCTTCTCTTGTTTTCCCCAGAGAGCCCACCTACAAGCAGAGCAAGCAACCAGCCTTCATTGAACAACTGCACAAACAGGAGCTGTCAGCAACATCTCAGACCATTGAGGAACCCTGGCTGACAATAGGTCTTTAAGAAACCCATGCTTTATAATTTGCAACAGGAGCTATACGCTCATTTTTTCCCCCTTGGGTGAAGGATCCAAAGCAAACAATGCTGTGTTCTTATCAGCAGAAACATTTGTTGGGGAGTGGTCCAAAAGTGACTGACGCAAAGCCCTCTTCGGTAAAGTGCTTTGTCCTATTCCTAGATGAAGTACATTTGCATCCAGTTAAATCCACTGAGCTTTATCAGTGGGTGTATATATAGATGTGAGTAAGAAAACAGTGATGGACACAGCGGTAAAAAAATACCATAAGGCTCCTGCATTCCTTATTCCCAATCAATATGTTACATGCCAGATGGCTAGCTGTATTTGTGCTGTGCTATTAACTGTAATAGCCATATGAAGGGTCCACTTCCCTAGCCAACATCCTAGAAGCAGGAGTGGATATCTACTATCAATTATCCAGGAATAGCAGAGGGAGGAGGCTCCAGAGATGAACAGACCCTTTATAGATTGAAGAACAGATGATTTGGCTCCACTGACAACACAGATAAGAAATTCAGTGGTGGTTCCACTGGTGGGATGGAGGGAACTATAACAGATTCATTAAATACGTGCTATTTCTTTCCAGTCTTGAGGGTGTGAGTTTCTAAGCAAGGTCACAGGTCCCAGTGCACTGCTGGTCGTGGCAGATGGCTACCAGGTATCACAGCTGCTCAGAGCAATAAGGAGTTGGGATTACTGAGCCTTGACCTCAGTCACCTACCATGGCACCATGACTTCTGAAGTCAGAGGCATTGTTATTTCAAATGGGTGGTTGCATGTGGCCTGCTGCAGTCTCGCACCTCAGTCTCGCTCAGCTGCATCGCTAGCAGCCAGACACCATCATTCGCATCCTCAGACCCTGCAGCTTCACCAGAGCCTTGAGTCCCAGGCAGTTTTATGACATGGGCAAATGGGATGCAGGTGGGAAGGTCCAAGACCACAGCTGCTGCTGTGCTGCCAGGAGGATAATGTCGTCCCAGGGCTGAGGGGCTGGTGCCCCCTTGCTTGATATCACTGCTGGGCGCAGGTCCCTGGTCTCCAGTGCCTTCCTGGGAGAGGCTGAAGATGCTCTTTCCTTCTCCAGCTTTGCTGAAAATCAGTTCAGCAGGAGTTCAGGGAAAATCCAGAACATGCAAGGAAAACCCTGCCTAGAAGGCAGGTTTTGAGACCACCAGCATTTGACCTGTTCCTCTGCTGCAAAACTGATGGGAGTGGTGCCTCTCAGCCCTTTTTTCTGCCCCAGCCCCATGGCTTTCCCAGCAGCCTGGCTGTGTTAGCCTGTGCACTGACACCAGCTTTGAAGTCACCGTCAGTGGCATAGGAGCAGAAAGCTGGGGATTAACAGGAGCATTTCTTGTGAAGGGGATAATCACGTGCACAGCGCACAGATCGGATAGCCCTCCTGCAAGCCAGAGCTACTAATGAGATGTTTCCCCTGTGGTTGTTGAAGGGCTCATAACCAAGTTCCTGTCCTATTCTGTTTCCCAACATTACTTACGACAGCTGTCTGACAGAGGTCTTCTGTCAGAAATACTTGTTTCTTGCCCTCCCCTGTGGCTGCCCTTCTTCATCCTGGAGACAGATGGTGTGTTGAGTCCCCCAGCATGGTTTCTGGGCTCGACGTGCTGGATCTGCACAGCATCTCCTGACCCTGCTCCAGTGCTGGGTCCCAACACATCCGCGTGGACCTAGCCCAGCCATCCTGCTCCCTTGGGCCGCCCAGACACACTGCGTAGCCACCCTCACTGCTCTGCTACCTTTTTTTCTTAAAGGGTTTAACTGTTTAATTTTAATTAGTATTTACATAATGAATAACTAAGCAGCAAGCTTGTTTTTCATGTAGCCAGTGCTAAACAGCTGTCATGTACTTTTTATTTTGCCAGGTAAATAAATCATTGGAAAGCAGGTGAGTGAAATTAAGATTTTGCCTTTATAGAATACAGAAAACACTGCACATGGAGTGAAAATTGTTTGAAGGTGGTTTGGAGGTCACATGGTGGTGTTATATTCTTGGGTCTAATCTAAGGGCATCAATGGAAAGTGCAGTTTGAAGCAATACTCCAGGAAAAAGTCTGCATTTGAAGAAATCCAGACCTCAGTAGGATTCTGCTGTAGTCCTGATAACGGACTTGAATGTGCAGGAGCAGGGCTGCGAAGTGGCTGCGAATGAGGTGGTGCAACCATGTAAAGGACATGGCAGAGGGGTTTCAGACTCCATGGTCACCTGCACTTTTGCCTCCTGTTTTGCGTTTTGGGGATTCCATATGAGACATCTGCTTCCTGACATGGGCTCCCCTTTGAAAGGTTTTAGCTCCAGAGAAGCAGCGACCAGGCATGAAAAAGCCAAGAGCTGGGTCTCGTGGGGCTGGGCCAGACGCCTTCATTCCTCCCCCTACAGCAAAGCCCCTGTGAACCGGGGTCTCCCACATCTCCCACAAAAGCTGCTGACTTCACTCATAATGATAATAATAACACAGACTGTGAGGGTTGTTTAGTTAATGAGCTTCAAATGCTTGGGGGAAAAGAAAGGTTTGGTGACTTGGCTGGCGAAGTGAGTGATGGAGCCAGGACCCAAGACCTCCTGGTCCCACAGTCAGTCTGAAGGGAAGGTTGTTACTCTTGGCACCAGAGACCAGTGAAAAGCAGCCGCTCTGTGTGCTCTGGACCATTTTACCTGCTTCAATAAACCATCCACATCCACCCTGGGTGGGAAATACAACTGCTGAAGTCAACTTGCTAGCAGGTGAAGGATAGGGGTGCTGTTTATTTTAGTTTAGCTTATTTAAAGCCTTATAATTACTTTTCACAAGGCTATATTTGTTATTATTTATTTTGGATTTCAAGCACGATTTTCCCTTTTAAAACTGCACCCACTCCGACTCGGCAGCTGCCTTAACTCATGCAATAGGAATGAACTGAGATTTACAAGGAAAGGGAATGCATACCTTCAGATAAAATGTTTCTGTCTTATTAGGGTCTGTCAACCACAGTCACCCTAAAACTCTAAATCTGGCTTTCTTCCAGATTAAAAGTCTGGGATATGCTCTATGGGACAGTTATAGCTGGTGCAGCAGACATCAGACAAGGTGAACCACCAGGTCTCCTCCACACCTTTGCTTTGCCTGTAAAATCCCTCATCTTTTAACTTCAGACAACAGTCTCTTCAGAAGCTATTTCAATTGTTATGGAAACTGTTCAAAGGAGTGAGTTAATCTCAAAAGAAGCTTTCAGCTCAGTCACCTCTAGTGTTTTTGTGGAAGAAGGCCCCTTGCTAAGCTCAGTTGTTGGTGGTGACAGCTCCTGACCCACCTCAGTCTGCAGCTGGGCGTCAAAGCCATCGACATGAGCTGTGCCCCTGCCCCTAACGGGGACATTGTGCTTGGGTTGCTGTCATCTCCTTGGTCTGTTTCTTTCAGCTGCGCAAGAGTATAAACTACTCTTTTATAGGAGATGCAGTTAAGGATCTGTTGCAAGTATCTGGTGAGAAACAAGGGTTGTACAAATAGGTGACATGGAAATGTTCCTGTTTCTGGACCAAGGCATCTCTACCCTGACGTGCTCTGACTTGTGTTGTCAGCTCTGGGGTGTGAACGCTGCTCCTGTACCACACCTCAGTCCTGAGCAGCAAAAGCAGCTGCTGTGCTGGTAAAGGGACATCCACCTGCCCCACCTGCCCTAAGCAGGCAGAGGCTGTGCACTGATGGGGAGCTGGGGTCCGTGCCATCCTGCCCCACCACCCTTCTGGCCAGCCCTGTGCAGAGGGAGCCGCCGGCACCGGCACGGATGCACATAGGTCTCTCCCTGTGAGTGTTTTACTCATAGTGCACATGCATCCAGCTGGTTGGTGATGGTTACATTATGAATGAAACAGTGATGACTAATGAATTAATCAATGACAGGGACAACAGGGAAGGTGGGGAGCTGTGGTGACTCCCAGAGAGGTTAAAAACCGGAGTAAAAGCCCCTTGTGCTGCTCATGCTGGGAAACACATGGGCTCCTCCTGTGCAACAGAGATGGGACAAGGACAACACAGCACACTAGCTCTCTGCTGGCTTCGGGGTACGCTGGAGGAAAGCACACAGGCCTTCTAGCTGCTGGATCCCCACGACTGTTTTATTTTAAGGATAAAGTCAATTTGTTTGAATGCATCTGCATTTATAGCAAAAAGAACCCCAAAAGTACAACTCCACAATCTTCACGCATCCTGCTTCTGTTCGGCTGCTCAGCAGAGCTGCCAGCCACAGGCGTGACCTTTTGGCAAGAGCCTTCATAGCCTGACTCAGAGGGACCTGGCAGCAGTGGGGGGCAGAGCTCTGCCTGATTTTCAGGGTAATCAGCAGAGGATGGCTGCTGGAAACCCCCTAGATGAAACTGGGGTGGCCTGGAGGGAGGAATTCTGCCCCATGAAAGGGCAACGGCATTTCTGCCCCCTCCTCTCCCTAATCCTCAGCCCAGAGCTACACTTACATCTAGCTCTGTATTTTGGAAAGGTAGGATCTCCCTCGTTGCACCACCTGCTCCTCCAGGTCTCTGGGACACCTCTCTCTGCTTTCCACTTCCATAAGAGTGATTATGAAACCAAATGGCTTTGACCTTTGAAGTGGGAAATCAATGGCTGGGCAGGGCTCAGTTAACTGCAGAAATATTTACAGGCAGATCAGGAACGTTGTACTAAGTTCTTTCATTCTGGCGAGAAGGCAGGGAGCCAGCATGTGTTACATTCAATTCATACATTCAGATTTCGTTATGACTCTTGCTTCGCCTGCCTTGGCCTTCTGCCGTGCCCTGGGGAGAAGCTCAGCTGCGGTGCACGAGTCACAGATATTTTCGGGGAAAAATGTTTCTAGAACTGCAAGTGTAAGTGCAGAACGCTACTCCCAGAGGTGTCTAGTGGCTTGGAGGTCCCCATGGAGCTGGACACAGGTGGCTGCATGATAGGAGTGCAGGCACAGAGGCTGGGCTCCTGGAGAGCTCCCCTGCTACCTGTGCCAGCCAGGGCTGCTGGACCGTTGCTGCAGCAGCATCTCCAGGGATGCACTTTAAAAAGTCCTCAGGCATCAGGTGCATTTTTGATGCAAAAATCTGAGCCTTTGGTACTTTCCTGGTGAAGTGAGGGAGAGCATGCCTTTTCTCTGGGGAATGTGGAGGAATTCTGGAGGATACAGGATTCTCAAAATGTTGAGAGTCTGTGACTCCATCGAAGAGGATAATAGCCTGAGCAGCAGAAAAACCCAGGTTTGCAGGTTCTCTATCTATTTAGCTGTGTGAACTTGCAACCGTTTTTTATCCCAAGTGTTCTGCCATGAGCTGGCAGAAGGGAGGGAATTTGAGTTTGCAAAGGCTAATTTTAGTAAGAGACAGCCTTAAACCAGTTCCCTCAGGGCTAGCTATGTTACCAAAAAAATCATCCACAGATTAAAATCACCCAATTACCATACTATAGCAAATAAAAACACTAGCCAGAGATGTAATCTCACGTGCTATTAAAATACACTAACACGCAAAACACCATTCACAGATACCATCTACCTAGATGAATGCCACACACAATAGCCCATCTGAAATCACTTACTTAAATTGTTTAAGGAGTTACACACAGTATTTGTTCTTGCATTCCAGGGTGGGCTGGGTTGGATAAAGAGTCTGAATGGTCATGAGACATGGTGCCTTTCACTTTCATGTGCTGCTCTGAATTTAGCCCGGGTTTATTAATGAGCAGAGAAAATAAGGACTCACTGATGTATAGTAGGTGGGATATGCGATATGACCTGGAAATGAGCTGCAAATTTCTACCAGAGCTGGGGAGTAAGTCAAACAGGGTTCACATCAGATGTCAAGACCAGGCTGAGAGAGGGCGAGAGATATGCGAGCTATGGAGACTGAATTCTGCCTACCGGCTTCTGTTGTACACATCACCTGGATATCTTAGTCCTTACCACCCTTCTTGCTACTATACAACGTCCCCAGTTAGGCGAATTTGTTGATAGTAACCAGCAAAATAAGTATCTTTGCATGGAGATGTTTGTGTCCACATCTCTCAGTGTGATCATTTTCCTCAAATACATTCACTTCTAAAGGATGCTCCTGTCCCCCCAGTCTTTCATGACACAACTACTGCCTTTCTTTTAGGGCATCGATTCACTTCCATGCTAAGAGCAAAATCTCCATGACAATTCCCCCTGTAAATGTCCAATCTCTGTGTAAAACAGGAAGGCTGATGGCTGCAGTCAGACTGGAGGCATTACAAAGTAATGAGTTTACCCTAAGCCACTTCTGAATTGTGATTTCCTTTTTCCAGCCAAGGTATTGAGGGAGAGCATGGGACCATATATATTGTAATCACAGAGAAAAACAACCTTTTTAGCACTACCTTATGAAGTCTTCTCCAAAATAACTGACAGACATCAGTGGGTGTCCTTGTTAGATGCCTGGAGGAATAAGGATTAATTAATTCTGCCTCACTGACGGAAAACAGAAAATTAAGGGTACAATGACCGAAAAGGTCTATGGGATCTAGGGACCAAATGCCAAGGACTATGGTCTTTTCTTCGTGTGTGTTTATTGACACTCCAGGTCTGGAGCCACCTATGTAAATGCCAAGCACTTGCACAAGGGCTCGGAAGACATTGTAGCTCTCCACAGGGATGTTGTAGCTTTTGAAAGATGCCCACAGAATGGCCAGGCATCTTCTGGCAGTGTGGGCATGGCAGGCGTGACCTACCATGCTCTAGCTAGCCAGGGTGCCATAGGCTGTAGCATGGGCTGTTCAAATCTGTCCAAGATCTTGGCATTGCTGGAGCCGTTCCTTCTGCACCCTTGCTGCTGCTGTCAGTCCTCCTGGCCATGCATACAGTGCAGAGCTATGGTTATTGCTCAGCCCCATCTCCACCTGGCCGTCTTCTCCTTTTGCACATCTCATCTCCCCAGCTGGTTCTGTCTTGCTGGGTACAAGGCACCCAGACACCAGCTGTTGGCTTGGCCCCAGCGCATGTTGGTGTACCTGCCTTCAGGCCACGCCAAGGGCCTTTCCCACAGTGAAAAAGGCTGTTAAAATAAATTAAAATCCCTTGGGTTTGCACCATCTGAAAGGCATGCACACAGCACCCACCATGGCTGTACCACCTTGCAGCAGTGCGTTAGCAAATCCTCCTCTAGCTGTTGACCCATCCCTCAGAGCTGAGGGAAAGCTTGGTCTGAACCAGCAGCCACACAAGCTATTTTGGGTTTGATATGCAGTAGGTTTGATAAGAAAGCTCTCAGGAAAAAACAAATTTCCTCTTGGACTCGGTAGAACTGGGCACATACTCCGGCACACAGAGTTTCCTTTCCTATAAGCTCATGAAGTAGCCTTCTAAAATTAGGAATGGGAGATGAAGCTCTGGACCCACTGCAAGCAGAGACCTCTGTCCCCAGGACCAGGATTCACCTTAGGGGTAAGGTAGACCCTCCCTTGATGGCAGAGAGGTGAAGAGGAAGAATTTTCAACACAGTACAAAAATGTAAAGCATTCCTTTCTGTGTTGATACCCTGGTATGCCTCCTGTGTACATGCCAAGTATTCATGTGGGTCAGGGGTTTACACCGGGTCAGTGCAGGTGCCATACAATTTGCCTCCTGTCTAATGATACTGAGCATTATCTGAGGAGCTCAGACCACCTTGCAAGAACAAGGGGTTCTTGTTATTGCTCAAAGTGAGAAACAAGGCACCTCAGTATGGCTACAATTTGGTGCATTTCTGCTTGAATCGGATTTGTCTGCCTCACACTATGAGTGCGCGATTCACCGTGGCTCCAGCCCAGGCTCCCATGAAATTATGGCTACATTTCTGTAGCCTCATCTGCTCTGTGGCCCCAGGTGCCCATTGTACCTGACTGGTATCTCCTCTGAGCTGCTGGATGGGTGCAGTGGAGCAGAAGCCGCTTCAGTGCTCGTGATGCCCAGAGGATGGGGTGCATTTTATGCTCAAAACCCCTCCACTGTGTGGCAAACTCCCTTGCTGCAGCCTCACGCCACAGCTTTGCACCATGTGGGGAAACAAGATACTGGGGAGTGGACAAGAAAATACGGCTGGCAGCACGGGCCCAGAGGTCATTGCCAGGGACAAATCGAGAGGGAGATGCAGGTCAGAGACCATGATCTCCTCTGCTTATGAAAACGGTGTTCAGTTATGGGGAAAACACTAATGACATGAAAAAAAGTCTTGATACCGATCTTTTACCTCTATTATTCTGATGCTCTCTTCTGTTTCCTCTGCTGCGCTCATGTTGTGTCATTTTGTAACCTGTGTTCACCATCAGTATGGATTTACAGGCGAACAGTTCAGTATTTGGCCCAGAGACAATGACTCTCTGGTGTTCAGCTGTTCCAGCCAGTGTCATGTTCCATATAAAGCACCTCAGTTTTCACTGGGGTCATTGCTCATATTCAGCAGTTTCCTTTTTCCTTGATCTAATCTAAAAAAAAAATAATAATAAAAAAATTAACTACCTCCCTACAAATGCCAGTACTCCAGAAGCTAATCGCCTGATCTCCCACACTCAGAAGATGCCCTGGGAGATGCACAGGGAGGACCAGAGGATCCTGCCTGCCTTGGTGCAAGGTGGTTGATCTCCCCCCTCAGTTTTCCTTCACACCCCTACGGGCACCCTCACATGGGAAGATGTAGGGATGGGTACCCTAACAGCGGTGGCACCTGTGGAAGTGTTAGGGATGTTCCTTTGCCAGATGGGTGCTGCCTCAGGCATTTCACACCACCTTGCAGCCCCCAGAGCCCCTTGGCTGCCCCATCCCCCTGTGGAACACAGGGTGGGCACGGTCCTTGGGAGTGCAGGGGCTGGGGACGGCTGCCCGAGGGTGGCAGTGGCAGCATCTCCCAGTCAAAAAGAAGCAGGAACGTTTCTGTCCCTTCTGCTGGCCTCCCTGCTGCAGGTGGGTGCCAAAGGGAGTCCTGGGCTTCTCCTTACTGCTGCGGGCTCATGGAGCAAGGAGATGTCGAAGGGTCCCACCAGACCATGCAGGAAGCTCAGAGAGAGAAAGAAAGACACAAAAAAGCCCGCGCTTTATCATTTAAACCCTGATTTCTAATTGCACTGCTGTTTCAAACAAGCGTACAGGGGAGCTTGTCACGGGTGGCTCCCCCTCATGGCTCACAGCGCGAGAGGAAGAGAAATCCAGAGCACCAAGCCTGCACTGCTGCTAGCACAGCTAACCTGCTGCAAGCTCCCTGACCCCTGCCAAGCTGCTTGGAAGGAATGAGGAGACCAAAAGCCCCTGAGGAAGGCAGAGGAGACCCCCAGAAAGCGTCCCTGTCCCTCTTCCCGCAGGCTGGTGAGCTGCCCCAGCACAGCACCCTGCCGCAGCACTGCTGAGCGCCCGCTGGCAGCCAAAGCCAGGCACGTGTGAAGTCATGCAGCAGGGAAAAGGGGAAAAGCAGGCTGAAGCCCCTCCGAGCACGCACTGCCAGATCATCTGAAGGGTGCCCGGCGTGGGTCAGGCCAGGGTGGGCTGCTCGCCTGCTGCAGGGGCTGGCGGCAATCAGTAGCCACACCAAGAGGAATGCTTGCACGCTATCTGCATGCTGCTGCTGCTGCCCTACAGCCCTCCCCACAGTGACATACCAGGCACAGTTACTTATCTGTTCTCTACAAGAAGAGAATTTTACAATTCCTCTCCCGCCAAACACTGTGTTGAAGATTGTCACTTCTGAGCGCTTGCCAAGGGCCTGATCAGGCCAGCTGCTTAATATCAGAGTGCTTTGCGCTTTCCAGCTTGTGATAAGCATCTGGGCAGGCAGGGTTGAGGCCAGCATCCCGGCTAGCTGCAGTCCTGAGGAAGGTCTTGGATGCCCGAAAGCCTGGCTGCTTTTTCCAATTATGTCAGTTGGGCTAATAAAAGTGATTACCTCTTTCTACCAACCCTGCCTTTCTCATTGATCCCACAGGCTGTTCTTCAAATGTCACCCAGCAAGGAGGGAGCACACATCCAATTATAAAAAGAGAAAAGATTAGCGTGATGACAAAGCAATGGGGTCAGTGGTGCAGATGTGCTGCACAAAACAAATGAGACGTGCCTGGTTTTGGCACCCTCCAAGCCCAAGGAACCCAGAGGAAGGTATTTTGGGGTGAGCTGGGGCTCTCCCCAGCACTTCAGGCGGCATAGGGACTGCCAGCTTCACTGTTTTCCTGACCTCTCCTCTGAGGTTTGGTATTATATTTGTTTATATAAGAAGCTTTGAACATGCTGGAAAACCAGTAACTACTCAAAAGCGCAGATAAAGGCTTGCAAACATCAAAAGCAACTCGGACTTTGGGTGATGAAATTTATTTTTATGTGGGGCAAATTCCTGCCTTTATTTTGAACCTGTGGTCACTAGTCACGCTCACTTGGTGTGGGTCGTGGGTGCATAGCCAAGGGCAGAAATCAGCTCGAGCCATGGGCCCACCCTGACACACCTCACATAGGAGAGCAAAGATTGCCAACAAAAGCACGAGTTGCAGAATCAAGAAAGAAAAATCAGCCTTTCTTGGCTTCGTCTACCACATCCTGTTAACCAAAGCAGAGGTTCAGGCTTTTTTGAATATAGTACAACGAAGAGAAAATATTTAGGTGTAAGCTGGACTGACTGATTTCTGCACCCTGGGCCACAGACACTTCCAGAGTCCTGTAGAAGACTCTGGAGAGGGATATTACAAGGGATGTTGCAGGGCACACGGGTGCCTTTGGTAAAGCACTTGTTACAAAGCAGAAAACTTAGCTTTGCCTCTCCAAGAGCTGGTATCACCCACCAAGTCCCCAAACCTGCCTCTCCTCCTCTGAAGGTTCAGTGCTTCATGCAAAGATAGGGATAGGGGACTCAACGCTTTGACTTGGTGTCGGAGTATTCCCAGATGTTAGCGTAACCCACAGGAGACAGCACAGCAAACTCACCAGGTTATTACCAGAAACTTACCTCGAGCACTTTCCAGAGATTTTTGGTCACCTCTTACAAAAGAAGGGGGAACAGGGAGCTGAGGATGACATGTAGTTCCCACATCTGCTTTTCCTTTCCCGTTTTGCTCTGCTCCCCCACTATTGCATCTCATCTCTGTATGTCTGCTTTTCCAGCAGCTTCTTCCTGCTCTTCCCCTGCAAGGGGCACTCAAGAGAGAGTGGGGGGGTGGCATGTGCGCCCGGGGGGAGCTGAGGAATGGGTGTTGCACCCAGCAAGTGCTAACTGAGCCTGTGTCCGTGTACGGGCCAGGCTCTCAGCTGCTGTGAAGCCTCTGAACGCTGATGGAGCACTACAGAACCGCACCAGCCACCAGCCGGTTACAGCTGTACATGTTGGTATGTGTGGGAAACATATGGCCCCGTTTATCTCGATGGTGGGCAGGGGAAACTCCTGGTAATTAGCTAAGGTTGTTAGCACTGCACGTGTGGCTTCTCCAAATGCTCCTGCTTTCAATGGGCTCCTCATGTCTGCAGTGGGAAGGGGTGTCCTGTGGGTCTTCTGTTCATTTTTAAAACCTCGGAGGTGTGTGGATGCAAAAGTGGAGTGTGGAAAGAGTGCGGATGAGACGCTAGCTAAAAGGTCCCTGCCTAGACAGAAACCTTGTACTGCTGAAACTGCCTTTCATCTCATTTCCTGATTCCTGCACCTCATTTGCTTCTCTTGTTTTAAACCGCAAAGCTTCCTCCGCATACACCCTGCTCTTGGCTATAAATAACCCAGGTGCAGCCGGGGTGCGACACGGACCCACAGCGGGCCATGGCACAGGGCCAGCGGGGTGACGGTTGCTCCCCGCTGGTATGGCCTTGCCAGCTGGGAAAAACGAGGCAGAATCGTGAAGCCCCAGCAGTTTCCGGCAGCTGATGTGTTTCAGATAAGATTTAACATTAGTAAGTGTTTAATTGCTAACGAGAGCCCTCCACGGCCTCTGCCATGGGAGGGCCACAGTGCAGCACCCAACAAGACGCTGACCCGCAGCTACTTCTGGTGCACCAAGAGGTGTGGTGGGAAGTCTGGGCAAAAGTGATGCTTTCCATTCTTGCTTTCTGTGGCACAGGGCAATTTTAGAGCTACAGCCTTCAGGTTTCGCTGTCACTGCCGCAAGCACCCCGGGGCTTGCAGGCAGCAGGATGTGTCTGCAGAGCAGCATGGGACTGGACAGTGTCAGCGCAGGGCAACGGGCAGAAATGAATCTCCAGCGGCAGCGTTATCTCCCATTACGCTAAAAGGAAGTTTGCAGGATTCCTTAGTCCTTATTTAGCAAATTTGTTGCTTTGGAGGGAAATGCTTGTGTTAGTGTCTGGGGCTAACACATGCCTGGCTCCTCTGGAGGACCACTGTGCAGGAGCACAGCCTCCCTGCCTGGCCAGTGCTGCTGGAAGAGCTGAGGGGCATTGCACCCTTGAGCAGCTCTGGGGGCTCTGGGGCTGGGCTGTGGCTGCAGCACTTGGATGCACCCACCGCCCCAGCTGCCGGGGTGCCAGCCGGGCTGCTGAAGCCACAGCAGTGGTGCTGGGCGGGGGGCCAGCAGGGATGGAGACCTGGGTGACATCCTGGCACAAAGTGTCACCAGTGAGCATGGGGGCTCTCAGGAAAGTGAGACCACAGTGCCCAGCCAGGGACTTTGTGAGCACCAGCATCCTCAGGATTTTCCTGGTGCCATGTGTCCTGGAGACACCCCCGGGACACGGAGCACACAGGGTGCGCAGCTGGGGTGGGAGCTGGGTGACACCCCGGGAGGGGGAGCACACAGGGTGCACGGCAGCTGGGTGACACCCCGGGACACGGAGCACACAGGGTGCAAGGCAGCTGGGTGACACCCCGGGACACGGAGCACACAGGGTGCACGGCAGCTGGGTGACACCCCGGGACACGGAGCACACAGGGTGCACGGCAGCTGGGTGACACCCCGGGACACGGAGCACACAGGGTGCAAGGCAGCTGGGTGACACCCCGGGACACGGAGCACACAGGGTGCACAGCAGCTGGGTGACACCCCGGGACACGGAGCACACGTGTGGCACTCGTGGGTGCACAGCATGGGGACACTGCAGAGCCAGCAGCGCGCGGGAGGCATGCCGGGCGGAAAGCACAGGGACACCCTGCGGCGGGGAGCACGCGTGGGCAGGGGGGCGTGGGGACACGGCGGGGCGTGGACACGCGTGGGGCAGGCGGTCGGGGAGGGGGGTGCGGGGGGGTGCGAGGTGCGCGCGGGGCGCGGCGCGGGCTGCCATTGGCTGTGGCGGGCTGATGTCACAGCGGGTGTCGCTATAAGCTCCGCGGCGCCTAACGGGCTGGGGGAGTCGGGCGGGCGCGCGCCGCCGCGCGGGGCACGGGACGGGACGGGACGGGACGGGAGCGGAGCCGTGCGGGAGCGGAGCGGAGCGGCCCTGTCCCAGGCACGCACAGCGGGAGCGCCCCTCGCCCAGCCCGCCCCGCACCTGCCGGTCCCGTATGCGCCGTGCCCAGCGCAGCGCTGCCGCGGAGCAGCCCTAGGCAAAGCCAAGCCCCCGCCGCCTGCCCGGGGGGCTGCTGGGGGGCCATGGGGGTGGCAGGCACCGAGCTGCCCAGCGGCAACGTCAGTGCCAACCAGAGCGCCGCTGACCCCACGCTGTCGCGGGACGTGTGGATGGTGGGCATGGGGATCCTCATGTCGGTGATCGTGCTGGCCATCGTCTTCGGCAACGTGCTGGTGATCACCGCCATCGCCCGGTTCCAGCGCCTGCAGACCGTCACCAACTACTTCATCACCTCGCTGGCCTGCGCCGACCTGGTGATGGGGCTGGCCGTGGTGCCCTTCGGCGCCAGCCACATCATCATGGAGATGTGGAAATTCGGGAACTTCTGGTGTGAGTTCTGGACCTCCTTGGATGTGCTCTGCGTCACAGCCAGCATTGAGACCCTCTGCGTCATTGCCGTGGACCGGTACTTCGCCATCACCTCCCCTTTCAAGTACCAGAGCCTGCTGACCAAGAGCAAGGCACGCGTGGTCATCCTCGTGGTGTGGGTGGTCTCAGCCCTCACCTCCTTCTTGCCCATCCAGATGCACTGGTACCGGGCGGACCGCGACGAGGCCATCCTGTGCTACGAGAAGGACACGTGTTGCGACTTCTTCACCAACCAAGCCTATGCCATTGCCTCCTCCATCATCTCCTTCTACCTGCCGCTTGTGGTCATGGTATTCGTCTACGCCAGGGTCTTCCAGGTGGCCAAGAAGCAATTGCAGAAGATAGACAGGAGCGAGGGGAGGTTTCACACCCAGAACAAGGAGCAGGAGCAGAAAGGGGGTGCTGGGCACCGCCGATCCTCCAAGTTCTTCTTGAAGGAGCACAAGGCCCTCAAGACCCTGGGCATCATCATGGGCACCTTCACGCTGTGCTGGCTGCCCTTCTTCATTGTCAACATCGTGCACGTCATCCAGGACGACATCATACCCAAGTATGTGTACATCCTCTTGAACTGGCTGGGCTATGTTAACTCTGCCTTCAACCCTTTGATCTACTGCCGGAGCCCGGACTTCAGGTATGCCTTCCAGGAGCTCCTGTGCCTCCGCAGGTCCGCCCTGAAGATGTATGCCAACGGCTACTCAAACAGCAACGGCAAGAGCGACTACAACGAGGAGGACAACGGCTACCCCCTGGCCTCAGATAAAGCCTGCGAGCTGCTCTGCGAGGAGGGCTCCTTCCCTCACCCCGAGGACTTGTTGCACTGCAAAGGTACTGTGCCTAGCGGGTAGCGTCGAGGCGCGACGGGCTCTGGCGTGGCACACGTCGGTTGTAAAGAGGAGCCTTTCTCTCGTAAGGAAAAACAAACCCCCCGTTAATAATAGCAGTGATCCTCTTCTAGGGTGCACCTAGAACCTACCGGCTGCAAGAAACACAAAAACTCAGCAAACCTTCTGCAAACAGGTGGGGGGTTGCTCCGGGCAGGCTGCAAGCAGCCTGCCTCTTCAGGGGTACGGCCGTGGGTGCCTTGGGCGTGGGTGGGGGTGGGGGGGTGGGGGGTAAGGCAGTGGAGAAAGCTTGTCCCCGGCGGGACAAGCCGGGGCCGGTGTTGGAACTACCTCATGACCTGACTGTAGGAGCCGGCGGCGGAGCGCGGTGCGGTGCGGCGGGAGCGGGCGGGGGCTGCGGCGCCCGGTGCGCCGCCGGAGTCCCCCCGCTGCCCTCCGCCTGACCGTGGGACCCCTCCCCGGCCAGGAGGGCAGCCCCGGGCGGTGGTACCAGTCTTGTCCAGTCCAGGGGACCGTGCGGAGGTGCCACCCTGCGGCAAACCCCCCCGGGAAGGTATGCTAGCAGCGGGGCTGAGCGCGGCTCGGCAGGGCTGTGTCGCGGCTATTGCTCTCACTGGGACAGTTTAAACAACGCCCAGAAACAACGAATGGTTTGTTTGGGGTTTTTTTGCCAAGTGCTATCATCGGACTTTCTGCTGAAATAATAAGGGAAATAAATGGACTGTTTGCCCTGAGACTCTGACTATGGGACTGAGGAATGTGGCACTGGGAAGCCGGGTGAAATGCTGCTACAACCGCAGCCCATCCTTTTGTTGAGGCTCCCAAAGCTCTCAAACCGCCCGGCTTGTTTAACTACAAGTCTCGGATACAGGGAGCCCGAGGAGGTGGGAAGGGAGGAGACGTTTTGTTTTCTGTGGCAGACGGCAGCACAGCTCTAGCCGCGGGACGGCTGTAGGTGGGTTGGGTTGTTGGCCGAGGGGGTTTCCCCCCTCACTTCAGGCTTTGCGGGTTGTCCCCGGGCTGCGGGAGCGGGTGGCGGGCGCGCAGCGCTGGCGGGGGGCGGCAGATGCGGGCTGCGGGATGGGGACGGCGCCGCTGCCGGGGGCTTGCTCCCTGGAAGCCCCTAGCTGGAGGGAAGCAGGCATCGGGGGGCAGATGGGGCTCCCCCCATTGCCAGCACCCGCGGCTGCTGTTGGGAAAGGCTGGACCCGAGGCCCGGGAGGATGTGCAAGTGCGGGATCTTTTCAGAAACACCCAGGAGAGGTGGAAACGGTTCTGACGGGACCTACCGGTGCTCCGTGGGGCCGTGCTGGCCCGCGTGGGGATGCTTGGGCACCGTGTGCGGGGTTTTCTCCCCTAACACACAGCCCCCCCCCATTTCCACGCACTTGCCCCGTGCTACGCGGGTTTTGTTTTGCCTGCGCTGCTGCTGAGGCCCTGCCGCGGGTGTGTGTGGCGTCTGGGGGTCGCTGGCTTTGCAGAAGCAGTGGGGTGGCCAGCTACACGCCCGGAGCTGAGACCCCCGGGGCTGGTCCCCCCTGCGGCAGGCGGCAGAGGCGGCTTGGGGCTGCGCTGCAAGCAGGCAGCGGGCATCGGAGGCTGGGAGCGGGGATGGAGCGGGGCTCCCGGCTGCCGGCAGCTCTTTGCATTCTCCCCAGGCTCGCTTGGCTGCTCAGAGAAGGACTTGTCCCAAGGGAATCCCCTCTGGAACGGCAGCGGGGGGCCGGGGGGGATTGCTACTGGTCTCTGCTGCTGCAAGGTGCAGGACAGCCACAAACTCCTGGAACTCTCACACCCCTCATGGTAAAACCCCACCTGGCTTTTATGGGGCGGGGGGCTGGAAACTTCTGGCGCTCTCTTCTTTCTTTCCCAAAGCGGTCCTGATCCTGCTTGAAAAGGGTGCTGGGAAGGAGGAACAGCTGTAGGAGCCCTCTCCTCTAGCCCTGTGATGGGTGCTGGCTCAGCTGTGCTTGCCACCTTTTGAGCTCTGCCTGAGCACCCTTCCCTCCTGCCTCTTGCAGTCTGCTTTGATGCCTGTGCCTGCCTGTGCCCTCATCTGCTGCTCTGGTGGGGTTGTCAGCAGTGCCCTAAGTCCTTTGAGTGTGAGCCACTTGGCAAAGGAGTGTGGTGATACGGTGTAGTGTGTGAGGCCACAGGTCAGCAAAAACATTTGCTCCTCAGATAAACATTAGCAGGCTGTCCGAGCAGGGGGAGACCCAGTGCAGGACTGGGACTGGTGGTCAGGTGCTGTTTGCTTAATACTGCACAAGGACGAAAATGCAAGTGGGTAGTGTGCTGTGTTGTTGGTGTAGGTTCATGTGCTTGGGCTAGAGATGCACTTCAGCTCCGTGTGTGCCACGATTATTATGTAGCATTCAGGAGGAAGTGAAAATTAACTTCTTGATTGTAGCAATCGATATCTCCTGTGTTATATCTCCAGCGGTTTTAATCTTGCCGGTCACTTGCCATTATTTTGCAACACTCAGGGGCAGTGTAGGTTAGCAGGTAGCAAGGCCACAGCGGGAGGAGGTGTCCCACAGTGACAGCCAGCTCTGACTGGGGGTCAGGCCAGCCAGACTCCCACTGGCTTTAGGGCAGGAGCCACAGGCACAAAGAAATCTGGTGTCTGCATTTCAGTTGCTAGTAAACTGTTAAAAAAGTAAAGTAGTAAAAATATTTTTACTATGATTATTTGCATTTCAGTAGCGCATGTTGTGGACCAGGACTTTGTTGTCCAAATAATTGCTCTGTTTGTTTGGCTGGCTGTGTTTGTGCTTCAGATGTTGCGGCTGTATCTAGTCAAAGCTGCCAGGTGAGCGAGTGGCTAATGGCAGAACCACTACAGCATCCAGAGTACATGATGTGGAAGGGACAGGGGACGCTGGGCTGTTTGCACTGTGCAGTTGACCTCGGTACTGCACCGCTCAGCTACAATGTTAGGAAACCTCAGCCTTGCAATGAAGTCTTGAGTGTTGAAGAACTGGTTCTTTCCTCTAAGGCAACATTACTAAAACTGGTGAAATGTGAACTGTGCAGTTCTGGGGGCAGCTGGAATCAAAACGGAGAAATATGGAGGAAAAAAAAAAAAAGTGGCACTACCCAAACCAAATCTGAAAAACCTTTCCTGTTCCATGGTTGAAAAAGAAAAGCTGTGTAAAAGAATCCTTTAGCCTGTTAAAATATTTTATAATAGAAAGGTAGTTTTATAGATGCATGCTAGGCATTAAGAAAAGAAGCACTGAAGACTGGACACTAGCTGCTTAAATTGATTTTAGGGTACTTAGGATTTTACACTAGCAGAGAGTTGGCTCAGGTTAAATACATCTGGCAAAACACACAGCACTGACTTCATTTGAGGAAAATCACAGTGACAAAATACCAAATTCTCATTGCAAACAGAGAAGGCTACCTTCTGTGCTGCTGGTTTGTACCTTATGCCGCTGCCACAACGGTGGGTAGAACATGGGTGGGATACTGTCCACCCCCCGGGCGTCAGTGTGTACAGCTAACTGGAGCTTTGCATTACATTCACTGCTTTTAGCCACTTTGGCGAAACAGGTTGTTATTGTTTTTAAAGTCTTTGTCAAGATGAGCGTCACAAATGCAGCTTTTGTGTTGTTACAAAATACTGTCTTTGCTGTAGGTTCTGCTTGTGATTCGGGCAGCTGTAGTTTCCACTTCAGGGGCTGTCTTTGCTTTGTCCTCCAAAACAGGCAGAGTATAGAGAGCTGCTGAGTTATGTCAGTCCTTTGCCTCTTGGGAGCATTCCTGGAGAGCTTTTGCTTTCTGGGAAGCCAGGCCATGAAATATAACCTGCTGCTTGCTCCGGCGCTGGGGAGGCATGGAAGTGCAAGGAGAGCTGGCAAGAGGGGACGGGGTCTGGGTGCAGATCCCTACCTGTGAGCACAACTGGAGCATCTCTTGAGGACTGGCTGTTCCCAAAGCACCCTATATCCCAAACGGTTCAGCAGTTCCTAATGCACAGCATTGCCCATCAGTGCATGTCGCATTGCTGTGGGGTTCAGGGTGGGCACGCAGAGCCTGGCTGTGCCTGCCCCAGCCTCACCTGTGGAGCTGGGTCCACACCTTGTGGCCTCCCCTGTGGTTTAGGTGAAGGTGACACCTCTGCCTAAGGACATCCTGGGTACGGCAGGGAGGGAAGAGACTTAAGTTACCAAATGCACCCAAATGTTTGAAAATAGGCCAGGGATTAGTAGTGTAGAAAGGAGAGCCCGGCTTCTTCGAAGAGGGAGCGGATGTGTGAGGAGGCACACAGCGTGCTCTTCAGCTCTCCCATGTCACAGCTGCTGGGCTTTTCTAAGGGCTTATTTATGTGTTTATTTACTATAAGGGACACTTTTTTGCCATAGTGGGGAGGGTCTTGACAGGGCTGGCTAGGAGTAAACAGGAGGCTGCAATCTATCTCCCAGTATCTCTTGCCCTTCTGGTACAGAACCATAGAATCATTTAGATTGGAAAAAAAAGATCATAGAGTCCAACCGTTAACCCACCACTGCCAAGCCCACCACAAAACCACGTCCCTAAGTCCCTAAGTGCCACATCTACATGTCTTTTAAATACCTTCAGCGATGGTGACTTACCCACTGCCCTGGGCAGTCTGTTCCAATGATTGACAACCCTTTCGGTGAAGAAATTATTCCTAACACCCAATCTAAACCTCCCCCGGTGCAACTTGAGGCCCTTTCCTCTCACCCTATTGCTTTTCCCCTGGGAGAAGAGACCGACCCCCACCTGCCTACAACCTCCTTTCAGGCAGCTGTAGAGAGCGATAACGTCTCTTAAGGCAGGACCTGCCTTTCACAAACCCACGCTGGCCGGGCCTGATCCCCTGGTTGCCCTGGATGTGCCACGTGATGGCATCAAGATGATCCGCTCCGTAACCTTCCCCGGCACCGAGGTCAGGCTGACAGGGCTGTAGGTGCCCAGATCCTCCTTCCAGCCCTTCTTGTAGGTCACATTTGCTGACCCCCAGTCTGCTGGGACCCCCCCAGTCAGCCAGGGCCGCTGACAAACGATGGGAAGTGCCTCGGTGAGCCCTTGTGCCAGCTCCCTCAGTGTCCTCGGGAGGATCCCATCCAGCCCCAGAGACCTGTGTGTGCCTGAGTGGTGCAGCAGGGCACTGACCATTTCTCCTTCTCATTCTGCTCCCCATCCCTGTCTTCCAGCTCAGGGGGCTGGGGACCCAGAGAACAACTGGTCTTACTCTTAAAGACTCAGACAAAGGTGGCATTAAGTACCTCAGCCTTTTCCTCACCCTTGTTTCTCCCCGCATCCAATAAAGGACAGAGAATCTCCTTAGCCCTCCTTTTGTTGCTAATGTATTTATAGAAACATTTTTTATTGTCTTTTACGGCAGTAGTCAGATTAAGTTCTAGTTGGGCTTTGGCCCTTCTGATTTTCTCCCTGCTACATCTCTGTAGTCCAGAGCTGCCTGCCCCCTCTTCCAAAGGACATCAACTCCTTTTCTCCCTGAGTTCCAGCCCAAGCTCTCTGCTCAGCCAGGCTGGTCTTCCCCGCCGGCTCATCTGTCGGCACACGGGGACAGCCTGCTCCTGCGCCTTAATTACAATGCTGCTGCTGCCAGGGGTCTCAAACACCCACACTGGCCAAGGGGAGCTTTTGTCCCCTCCCTTTGCCAGTCCTCTGCCTTGAGCGTTTGTTTCCACTGGTTTGATGAATCCATTTCCCAAGGAGATGGGTTTATAGGTACGTTCATGCCAGAGGGAGGATGGCCTGTCTTGCATGTTCCCTTCTCTGCTCTCTGTCAGCAGGTAGAAGGTGCAGCCATCCTGAAAGCATCAGGGAGGCAGAGGTTTCGTGGCTGACCATGGCAGTGCCTGGCTGTGTCCCTGGGCTATGAGGATGGACGAGAGCTGGGGAAGGTGCCTGCTGGTCTGCTCACAAGCATCACCGTCTTCCCCCTCTGCAGCTGCCTCTGCAGAAGCATCCAGCCTTGGTGAAGCACCTCGTACCTTGGCTGATCCACACCTTTTGCTAACTTGTAAGAGCAGTGTCGATGCCTGCACTTCAGTTTTGCAATGTGTGTGGTACCCAGGGTGGTTCTTCAGGTTCGGATGAGCAAGGGCTGTTCTGGTAAGCCACACTGGTCTTGGATGTTGTTCTCAGCAGAAAGGTGGTGTGACCCCAGCTTCCCTGAGGTTAGTGTTTTACAAGGATTAAGAATCCTTTCCTCCTGTTTTTACACTTGTGCTTGTTTTCTCAGGTCTACAAGTAGGACCGCAGCCACTCTTTGTCATCTCCTCCCTGTGCACCAAAGTCTCTTTCAATGTGAAAACTTGCCTCTTTGACACTTGAACCCAGCAGCCCAAGAATTTCTTCCCCTTGTTATTCTTTTATCTGAGCTGGTTTGAAAGCAAGCATTAGTCCGAACCTTTCTTCCTAGGGGCAAAGCAAGTATTTTGCAATGAACACACATCCTGGGCTGTGTTTGATAGCTGGGGTAGCTACACCCTCTTATCAGAGACATTCCTGTGGGGTGACCAGCTGCATGGGCACCCATGGGAACCTGTCGATGCGTGGGTATCTGCTGGAATTGCTGTGTGTCAGGGTGCTGAGTCAAGCAGAGTATTTCTCTCTTGAGAGAAACTGAGCCTTTACAAACTTTACTTTGTCATGAAAAAAGTGGATTTGCTGCTTTTCCATGCATGCAGTTTCAGTTTTTCTCCTGTTTTCTTACCCCCCCAATGGCAGGAGTATACCATTAAATTTCTGTGCAATATTGCCAGTGCCAGTAAGAATGGACTGGGAAATATTTACTTGTTTCCTGTCTTTGGTAAAGTCATTTTTGCACAAGTGCATATATATTTAGATATGTGTATGTATATGTGTGTATATGTATCTCTGTTATCTATATACAGTGTTATATAGATCTGTATATAAAAAAGGAAATGTAAAGGTGTTCTGTTGTGTGAGATAAATACATAGATGAAGATCTGTATTTTCAAAAGTTTGGGTATTTATTGTAGGTCCTATGGATTGACATTGTGTATAAATAAAGAATATTTATGGTATGTTTGTAGTCAAGTGTTCTTGCTTAAAGCTGTTTTGCTGGCTGTATTTCCCCCATACTCTACAAGACTCTTACGGTGAATCCTTCAGGACTCACTAAAAAAAAACCAGCACCTGAACAGCCTGGTGCTGCCAGGGAGGCACACACAGCTCCCTTGAGTGAGTAAGAATTTTTTTATTTTTCCAGCGCTTTGAGGCCTGGAAACAGCGAGGAAGTTGTGGGTGCTCAGCACCTTGCTGTGAGCGGGCTTCTCTGGTTTTCACCAGAAACGTCAGGGTCCACAGACAAAGCGATTTTTAAAAACCCACCTGCTTTTCTGCCTGTTTGGACTTGAAACAGTGGCAGTCTTGGATGGCTCCTGCGCTCCCGTGGCAGAGCAGGGCTGCTGCAGAAGCATGGACCAGTACAGCTGGGGGCTTTAATTCTCTGTTGCTGGTCACCAGTGCCAGCATTCCCTGGGACTGGGAGGAAACACAGATGTCCAATGCAGAGATTGTTGGGACGGGAAACATGGAACACTGCAAAATGTATGTAGGGCTTGTCTGTAAAGCCCTGTGCTGTCTCTGCTCTGCTGTGATCCAAAAGCAAGCACCCGCACTGCCATTGCAGCAGGAGGGAATGATGACTGTGCTCCCTCTCAGCTGTCTGAGGAAGGTCCTACCTCGCCCAGGGTGAATGCTGCACACCTCGGCAGGGCTCCTTCGTCCTGGCTCAGCACAGTGCAGACACCGTGCTGCAGCCTGTCTGGCTGTGCTGCTTTGGAGCTTGGGCTGAAGCAGGGGTAACGGGGCGAATTGTCCTGCAGGACAGGGGTGGTGGGAGCACGGTGTGGTAGGTCACTGCTGTCTGTCCCAATTTGCTTTATCTCCTAATTGGGATTGGAAAGGCTTCTGGAGGGGTGTCTCTGGAAAAGTATCCTGGTCTCCTGGCCTGTTCTGTTACCTGTTGCCCAGCCCTGTTGTCCCAGTGCTCTTACTGCTTCAGGTGGGGGTGAAGAAAGAGCATGGTTAATGTAAAGTAGGATCCCAGGCCAGCATGTTGCAATTACAAGTATTTTGCATTCTTTATGCCACTTAAAACCATGATGAAAGTCTTGGCAGTAAAGGCCAACGTGTGCCCTGCACATTTCAAAGCTTCTCCTTTCCAGAAACAACAGGGAGTCATTGTGCATCTTGGACAGGGAGAGATTACACCAGGCACTTCCAAAACATGCCCAGATTATAACAATTTATGGGTTTGTAACTTTGTGCTTTCAAGGGGTAGATAGCCCTAGCTAGAAATACCAGCTGTTGCTGACTGCAGGGGTCCTGAAGAAGGAATCAGTTGGAACTTGAGCATCTGTGGGGGGAGCCTCAGTTGCCATCCAGCTCCCTCCACCCCCATTAAAACAGGATATTCAGACCAAAGAACATTTCATGTCCCATCTTGAAAGGTGCTTGGTCCTAAGAGATGCTTAGAGCCCAGTCCCTGCTTCCTAGCACATTTGATGATTGTCCTGAGGTTCCCAGCAGCCTGTCCTGGCTCTGGTCCTCCAGCGATGTCAAAGGAAAGGCATTAGGAATCCACAGCAGCTGCTCCAGAGCTCTCTGCGGTCTCACAGACACGACTTCTTCGCAGGTGTAGGCAAGAAGGGGCAAGGAGCGAGCGGATCTCTTACCAGCTCAGGCTGAATGTGGCTCCCCACTCGCACCACCTCCTTGGTGGCTCAGGGCAGTTCAGGTTATACCACTGACCTCCGCAGCCTCAGCCCAGCCCTGAGAAATGCATTAACAGCAAATGGCCTTTGGGAAGCACCTGCCAAGTCCTTTTTCCCTCATGTAAATATTTTTTCCTCTTAAGTTTATGCAAGTGTGAAAAATCCCTCCTTAATCTACTTTTTTTCTCTCTGGCTGAAGAAAACGCTTATTCATCCCTGGGTGGGAACTGCCCTCATCTTGATATTTTGCAGCCCAAGCAGGGACCACACTGCCAAAAACATTTCTTACTGCCCTCGAAGCTGTACTGCTCTTCCTGCCTCCCAAGCCTACTGGCATCGGCTCAAATGGTGTCTACCACAATGGGTACCTGTCAGGATACTACACTCCTTAGTGGCTGTTGGATGGAGGTCCCATGGGCTACAGTGTGTGGACAGCAAATTAATTAGGCAGCCTTGAAGAAGCCTTGAAAACCAGTGCAAAATTTCCATGGGGTTGCAAGGTCACTCCTCCAAAGTCCCGTCCTGTTGTATAGGACTCACGTCCGGAAATGTGTGGCAGTTTCTCCTGAAAAAAGCTGGAGCAGAAGCCCTAGATAAGGTCCTTGAGACCTGGCTCTGGAAGCAAATGGCTGATTTTCCAGTTGCTACTTAGTGGAGAAGGGAAGTGTGTCTGCATATAGCAGAGACAGTGGAAGCCCCAGTATACCCACGTGCAGGGGAGCAGGGTGGAGGAGCTGTGCAGGCGCCTGTTCGTGGGGAATCTCTTCCCACCGTTTGGATGCTTTCTTCCTGTCCATTCACCTCACCTAGCTGTCCTGCGTGGGAATGGGTGGGATCAGGCGTAGGCTATCGCCCCTCTCTTCCAGCCCTCTGCTTGGGACCTTGGCTAAGGTCTGTGTCTCATGAAAATAAGAAGGCGCTGCTGTTGGTGGTTTCAGAGAGGAAACGTCAGCACAGTAACCAACCTCACACAAGAGAACGATGCCGAGATAAACCTGTATCAGCCTTGACTGCATGTCTTTTGTGATATGTCATTGTAACCCAGATACTACTGTGATACTCCACCTCAACATGAGTCTGGCTGAGCATGGGACCTTCTTTACAGAGACAAGTCAGGCCTAAAGGCTGGAGTGCAGAGCTGCTGCTTGTGAAGGGCTGTACAAACAGCTTTGTAGCTAAAAAAGAGGAGAAAGAAGCATTTCCTTTATGCTTAGATGCGAAACACCCTTGTAGCAACCCGGAAATTTGACGCGGAGAGACGCTGATGTTTTAGGCTGGGTTTTAGGATGGTCTCCCAGGGGCATTTGTTGTGCTGAATCCAAGGTGCCTGGCTAGACTCTGTAAGTTAGCCCAGCTCAAGCAAGACCTCTTTCCACTCAGCTTGTCTGTGCTGTAAACCATCAGGTCACAGATTTTCCATCGGAATGTGTGTTGCTCTGTTCCTGTGCTCTTGTGGATCTGGACCGCAGTGCCAGACACAGTGGTGTAAGCTGCAAGGTAACACATGAAATCGGTCATGACAGGGAGTCAGTCGACACCCTGCATGATCTTGAAAGCTTGCTTGGAGAAGAGTCAGCGTCTGATTACAGAGAACTTAGGCATGGAAGGTGGGAGGGGAAGAGAGATGCTTTCATGGTTGGGCTCGGGGGCTAGGTGTTACTCAGCATGGCAGTTTTTTCTAGCACAAACATCAGAGCAGTGTCTTCCCCTGAATGGCATTTTGCTTTGTGTTGCGGTGAGTGCTGGTAGGGACCTGCCTTTTACCAGGACCAGCCCTTTGAAGTGCTGTGGCCCAGAGACACCCCTCCCCAAGTCTTCTCCTGGCAAGGACAGGTTGTCCTCTTCTTTTCAGCTTCATGAAAGTGGAGTCATTTGTGAACTTGCCAGGGTTTTGCACAATGGAGATGTTAGTACACTCCCTGCTGTGGAAGATGGAGCCCCAAGCAACGTCAGTGGTGATGGCAATGGAGAGGCAATGAACGCAAGTGCCACCCAAACCTGGAGGTCTTGCTGGCTCCAGCTGAGATACAAATATAGAGGCACAGAGTGCAAGTATATACGGTTATAGATATGGAAGCAGGGAAGGCACTAAGCTGGGCGTACAATCCACAGCTCTTGGAGTTGATTCATATCACTTCAGCGCAGCAGCTGAGGCAAAGGGGAGCTCTATGGGGGAGACCCATGGTAGAGCAGAACCACTGAAAGACATTGTGTGACTCAGAACAAGAAGGCTATTCCTCTGTAACTGCATAGCATGATTTGTTCAGCTCATTTAAAAGGTGGCTGTGTGGTTCCCTGTCCCTCCAGGGCTCCCTGCTGCAGAGAAAGACCCTTCTTAAAAGGGGATCCTCAGGGTACCTATTTATAGCATGGAAACTGCTCCAGGAGAGCCATCCAGCCTTGAATGAACATCTCCCCGTCCCCAGCAGCAGAGCGATGTACAGGCTGTTCCTCCTGCAATCCCACCCCCTCCTTCGCAGGGGCCCAGCTGACATTTGCTAGCAGACTGTAAGGGACAGTTGCGGGCATCTCTCCGTGGCACCGGAGGTGATGACACAGCGGCTGCCCTCACGCCAGGCTGGCAGAGGCAGGAGGAGGCAGGGAGAGGGGCAGGGTGCTGGGCTGCTCCGGTTGGGCTGCCCCTCACTTGGCCGTGGGGGAGAGTCAAGTGATGGGAGGCGAGTGGTGCATGCTGTTCCCAGAAAGGAAAGGTCAGGGCGCAGAGCCGCAGCAGGATTAGCCTCCGAGCCAGAGCCAGTGGCAGCAGGGCCAGGGGGCTGTGATTTCTAGGCATGACTTGTGAATGTTGGCCAGGAGAGACAGAAATGAATTGGAGAGGGGGGAAAGGATGATGGTCTGAAGGGAAGCATGGTGTTCTGCAGAAGTGCTGTCCAGGGGCTTGATGAGCTGTCTCTACCAGTCTGCAGTGCCCCCCTGGACCTTAGAGGGACCTCAAGAGGGGGTGCCAGCATTGTGTCTGGTCTCAGGCTGGGCTGGCTCCAACCCTTGGTGCCGGGGGCAAGTCACCGCTGAGCAGCACACTTGGACTCACTTGTCTGGCTGCAGGATAGGATTTTAGTTTGCTAGTTAGATGGCAGAGCTTTGGGGATTTTCCTTTCCGATATGATTTGCAAAGCCAACAGCTTATAACGAAGTCAGGGTGATTTCAAGGATGTTTTCTTTCTCTGCCTAAGAATTCTTCTTGCCACACAAAATTCAGGAGGGGAAAGATAACGATAAAATGGGACAAAGCCAACTTTTTTAGCATAGGTTTGGACAACTTCAGCTTACTCAGGGCTTGTGTCTGTAAGAAGGCTGCTATCAACTTTGCCATTAAAGTCATAAATACAGTACAGATCGTTGATGAAAAGAGGATTCTAAGCAGAATGGTTCAAGGGACAGATAGAGGCAGCCAAAGAACAGAGGCAAAATGAAATACAAGTCAGTAAGAGTATAAAAAGATGATGAAGAAACAAATGGAAATGAGAAATCAGTCCTAAGAGGAACAATGACACCAGCAGCAAACTCAAGTTGGAAAGCAAGAGGCTGGATCCCATGGAAAAGGAAGGAGAAGGTAGAAAGGGATTGGAGAAGAGGGAGAAACAGGGCTGGGAAATGCCATGACAGCAGGATCTGCATTTCAGTGCAGGCAGTCTGACAGCTGCCTCTTCCCTCCTACATCAATATTTTCCTTGTCTGCTTTCAGCCAGTGTGAGTTTGATTCAGCAGATCTGGCAGGAGAAAGGTGGCAGGGCGAAAGGAAAGTGGACAGTTTCTGAGTGATGCAGAATTGCTAGGGAACTGTGGGTTAGAGAGGCGATGCATGCACAGTTTATTCCCAGCATCAAGGGAGTTGTCCAGGGCAAGTGGCCAGCCTAATTTACGCTCCCAGAGCAAGGAAGGTGAGTGTTGTTTTATTTTTAAAGATGGTCTCCTCTGCCTTGCACCGTGCTACCACCTTCAGTAGGGTTCCAGTTTCAGGAAGAGCAGGGGAAAAGCAACCCCAACCAAATTAAAACATTCTGCTTTTACCTGTAAATGGCATCAAATATTTTTGCCTCAAATCTCTTTCTGCTCTCTTTTTGCCTCAAATCTGCTCTCAGATTTACTCTTCCCTCCTGCCTGACAGAACCAGTGCTGGAATCCGTGGCCTTGCAAGCCAGCACCTTGAGAAGACAACCCAGGCAAGGAGCAGGCAGATGGTGGGGCAGGTCTTGGCACAGGGCAGTGGGGTGATGTTTAAACCCAAATCACTTGAGTGATGAGCACAGTGAGAGCACACCGTGCTGGGGCTGAGCTGTCTGGCATGCAGTGGGATCATGCTGGGGAACCAGTGATAAATTGGAGCTGGAATTTTTCTACCTGAGGCAGAACAAGCACCCAGTTCACCAAGAGGACTAGTGTGAGGTAAAGGGAGGTGGTATTTGAGCACTGCCTCAGCTGAGCATTTCAGAGGGAAGGTAGGCTGCTTAGCAGACTGTCCTTTCCCTTGTTGCCAATGCCTTGTGCAGGGTTTGGTTCCTCCTGGGGATGGGAGATGCTGAGGAAGAGTTGGCTCATTGCAAGCAACTGGTATGCAAGCAAAAGCTCTCAGCATCTGCAAATTGCAAGTAAGGATTTAAGTGGCCCAAGTTAGGTGTTCAAATTATGCTAGTGAGCAGAGCCTTGTCCCTACTAATGACTAAAACAGCTGGGACAGGGCATTCAGACCTAATGAAGGGATGTAGAGAGGGTTTCCACTGGAGATGAGTGAAAAAGTGACAACTGATCCTCCTGTCCAGTAAAAATCCAACAAATTCTGGCCTTGGGCATCCAGCCTGGGGCTCACCTTTCCACTCTTCCAGCCTCAGGACCAGGGGTCACAAGGCAGCAGTATCAAGCCAGCCCCTAGTCACATCCCATCCTGACCTGATCTTGGAGAAGGCACAGAGCATGTCACACCTGTGCTGTGCTGCTCGGATATTCTCCTCTGCCAGCCAAAACTTTCAGCAGGCTCATTACAGCAACTTTACGGCTCCTTTGCATTGCTGGAGAGGGAAGAAAAGCCAGGGATTTTGTCATGGGAGGAAACTCCCACTGCAAACTTGAGGTGCTCCATAAAACAGCTGGATTGCTTCTGTCTTTGCTAGTTTTTTTTTTCTTCAGTGTAGGGAAAGTGCCACATCCCGACTGACAGGGCACTGCAGAGCAGTCCCACCACACCATGGTGGTGCAGGAGCAGGGATGGCCCTGGTGTTCTGCTTCTCACTCCAGCATCACCCACAGGATCAGACTGTCCTGTGCCTTGGTTTTGGATGGAGGTGTCCCTTCTCTGTACTGCATGTTACAGTCTTGATTCCAATATTTGTCTCTCTCCTGTCTCCCATTCCAGCCAGCGCAAAAGCAATGATAGTCATGAGGTGGCCTAAAGCTGACAATGGGTTACCTAACCCTGCTAGAGCATGGGGACAAGCTGTGTGTGTTGGGATGTGTGTGTGTGTGATAAAGAGGGAGGAAGATGACTGCGTAAGCCAAATTGCTGCAGATGCATTCAGGACCTCACTGTCATTTTAACTGCAATGGGTTTCATGTGATTCGTTGCAGTGGGTATGCTGTCACAGCTCAAACAGCACAAAATTGGGTGATTTGGTTTTAAACAAACAAGCGAACAAAGAAAGTTGACATGAAATCATCTTGTGTAGGCATTGCCTTGCCTTGTGTCTCCTTGGGAGTGGTGGCAAGGTGCAAATGCAGAGGCTGTGCCTCTGCACTCTGGCTCTGCCCTGCAGCCCGCAGGATTTCCCAGCTCCAGAGCTCAGCCACGATGCCAGTGGCATCCCTGTGCCTCCAGCTGCTCCCTGCTGCTTTCTTCTGTTTGTGCTTTGGTGCCTGTATCTGCATCTTACCCTTCTATTGCAGAGTATCTGCACCTCTGGCATCCCTGTCTGTAACCCCTCCAACGTGCCCACCAGCCGTTCCCTTCCTGTCATGACAGCTTGGAAAGGCAAAACGTTTCATCCCCTCCTCTCCTCCATTCTGAGCTATTTGTGCTAAGACTTTCCCCTCCATCTCCTTGTAGCAGTGGAAGGCCCCCAGAGCTGCCCTGATGGGGAGCAGGGAGCTGCACGCCCCTTCACTCTGCTGGGATCAACACGGGAACTCACGGAGCTGGAGGTGGGGACCTAGGAGCCAGCAGCTGCTGGGCCAGACAGTGAGCTCAGAGGGAAATCTTGGCATCAGTGCTGTGTTTTGCCAACACGATGCCTACATGGGAGCTTGCATGCCTGGCAGACCAGAATACATTGCCTTTCCTGTGCTGGCAATGAGCTTTGCCCTCTGCATCCACGTGTAAAACCTCTGAGCATGGAAGTGGTCTTTGCTGTTGGTGAAATGCCTCTCCTGACACATCAGGAAGGTGTTTCTTCAATCCAAGCAGGTGCTCTGGTGGTGGAAAGGGGAGAGACCCTGTTTCAGCCATGCAGACAGGGCAAAGACCTGCCTCCAGCAGCCTGCTCAGGCCTGCAAGGACAGAAAATCTCTGGAGGTCTCAGAGTCGGGCACTCCCATCAGGCACCATGGCACCCACACAGTCCTGTATGCTGGTAGGAATCCAGAGAAGCTCACAGGGCTTCATCCAGCACCAGGGAGCACTGGGCTGAGTTACTTCATGGCAAGCAGGGCAGCCTCTCTGTTCGCCCCTGAAGCAGTCGGAGGGTACGGTGGAGCAGGGCTGGGGGAGCCACCAGCCAAACTCCTGGGCTGGTGGGTGGTGGAGAGAAGAAGGGTTTCACAGAGCAGGCTGGGCGGGCAGGGGGACTGAGGGCTGTGCCATACAGGCACACAGGGCAATTAGTTTCCCAGCAGACTTCTGCTGGAATCAGGTGAAAAATGTGGCATTTTTTAAAGGATGAGCTCCTATGGATGGGATGAAGTGCTTCTGAGCGTCCCCCAAGGCACTACAAATCAAATGGGCAAGAAAAGAGCTCCTGCCAAATGCATTGCTTTTTGAATAAAAACCACAGGTTGGGAGATCAGCATCTTGATTTGGGAATCGGGGCAGACATGCTTGCGTAGTGTTTGCTTGTTCTCTGGCTGGCATTAGCTGGGGCTTCCAATGTCCATGAGTGCTGAAAGAATTAGAAGGTAGCTTAAAAAAAATGTATTTTTAATGTGTTTTCTATTAGCAGCCTCCACGTGTAGATAGAGGTGGCCAGAGAAAACCAGTGATGGACAACATATGAAGAAAGCCTGGTATTCATTTCCAAAAACATACTGTCTACCTTGATATACCATCTTTATTTCCCTTATTTTTCATCCTTCTCCTTCTGGAGCCAGGGCATTGCAGTCCTACAACCTGGTTCCTTCCTGAAGCATCTTCTTCTTCTTTTTCCTTGTAGAAGACACAAAGACAAACCCATGTGTTTGGAAAGTCCCTTCCCAATCCTTGGTGCAGGGCAGGATTCTGTAAAGCAATAATTCATGATTTCCTCTCAGTCCCCAGGTTCCTTCCCAAGTTGTTGAAACTTTGTGTAGAGCGATGATTGCCTCTGAAATGAATGGCAGCCTCGCTTCCTTCTTGGGGGCTGCTCTGCTGCCTGCCAAGGCACGGTCGGGGCAGGTGTGGAGTGGGCGTTTGTCATTCTGCAGCCGTGCGTGCCTTTGCAGTGAGCGTGTCTGACGGCTATGGAGACAACTCAGGACAGCCGTCTCCCTGCCTCAGTGCAGCGATGGCCTTGGTGGTAAGAGGGAGATGCAGCTGCAAGATGCAAGTGGGGAGACGAGGTTTTCCCAGGAAGAGAGTTGTGGGAAGGGCTTGGGTACCTGGGTGGCACCAGGGATGCTGCTTGGGCTTTAGCATCAGTCCTGGAAGTTTTGCTGCTCTTAATTTGTTTTTTGTTTATTATTTTGGGGTGTCTCCACAATGCAAGACATGCCAGCCAGCAGCTGTGGTTTGGAAGGAACAGGGCGGTGTGGCTCACCTCTCTTGGTATGTCTAACGTGCACACTTGTCAGCGTGGCAAACGGGTCCGCTGTGGCCATGCTATTTCCAGTGCCTGCGGTAACGTGAGCACGTGCCATGTGGCTAGCATCAACGCCGCTTTGCTGAGATGGTTTTGCCATGAGCAGCCCCGGAGGACGTGCGGAGGGGCCCGCAGCTGCACTGTGCCCCAAGGAAAGTCAGACCCCCTGCGGGAGCCTAGCAGGACCGGGACCTGGGCAGGGCCCTGGCTGTATTAGGGGTGCAAACCTATCCACGGTACAGATCTGGACTGGAATTATCCCGCTGTGCAAGGTGCCCTTGGAGTAACGTGGAGATACCCCTAGTCTCCGGTGTCTGTAGCCGTCCCTGAAAAGCAGCCTGGGTTATATTTATATTGCCTCTGGGTGGAGATTGCACTGTTACTGAAACACATCTGACTCAGTAGTGCCAAAATCTTTGTGCAGACTTTGTACATAATTCCTCAAGACCTCAGTCCTCTCTGAAGCACAGAGTCTTTCATATGGGGGTGCTTCTTGAGTCACAGGAAGAAATACAGCACAAAAATACCACCCTGTTCCACAGTGACAAACATCTACGATACAGGACCCAGATTAGAAACTGAGAGCGCTGAGGTCTGCTCTCCGCTGCAGTGACTCATCTCACATCTCGGTGCCTCGGCGCACTTGTCTGCAAAATGGAGCCTGCCAGGTGCCCGGTGCCCGGGAGGGCAATGTCTCTGCAGGTGGTGGCCAGGGCTGTGGAGAGAAGATGCTTCACAACTGCCAGACATTGTCATTTCTTGGCTTCTGCAGCAGGAATCTGAACCTCAGCCTGATCCAGATTCGCTTACGATGAAACCCTTTTGTTAGTTTGCCAGAGCTTACCCAAGAGTGCTGTCAGGATTCTGTAAGACAACTAGCACTAGGTCATTAAGTCTCACTACGGAGAGTAGTAGCACCTAGTAGCAGTAGAAAGCCATTTTGTGTTGTATTTGTTACTGTCTTGTTAGTCTTGAGTAATCCTGCCTAATCTAAAAGTGACTGCATCCCCTGTGAAAGTTTCCCATTTTCATTAACCCTAATTATGCGTTAAGATTTCTTTCCTTCAGCTGATGACAAAAAAGGTTGTGTTTGCAGAGTGCTTTCTTCCGTTCCCCCTTGCTTCTTTCATGATTCATCCTGAGATGCCGCATTCCTCTGTTGGGAGATACAAGAATTCAGGCTAAGGAGGCAATTACATCACCAGCATCAATGCAAATTGGGCCAGAGCAGTCGGCAGATGCTAATGGATACTTTTTCGTACACATGCTAATTATAGCATCAGCAAAGCCAGGTCAAGCTATGGCTCTGCCTGAGGAACCCCCCCTGTGATTTTAGCCAGGAGTTCCAATTCCTGTTTGTTACAAGTAAATGACTAATAGGAACTAGACCTGTTAGGTCACTTTGTGTGCTTCTGAAGGATTCCTCTGCTGTAGTGTGAGCATAGGGATGGGATTATTGTGCTCAGAAGTCACCAAAATGTTTTTTTCATGCTATGTTTGCCCTATGCATAGGATGGTGGGCTGCCCTATGCAGGATGATGGGTTGCCCATCTCTTCCCCGGACAGAAGAGTCTGGGACAGCCCAGAGGCACACCATTTCCTATGCCTGTGTCTCCGCTGGTTTACCCCTTTGCTCACAGTTATTCTGTTTTGATCCTTCGTCCTGAGCCCTGTTCAAGGAGGGCAGCAGAGGCAGGCTGGGGCCCTGGCTGCGCGGCTCGTCCTGTGCCTGTGCCGTGCTTCTCACTGCAGGCATCCTCATCCCCATCCACAGCTCCCACGAAGGATGGCAATGCAAATAACAAACACTTCGTTGTTAATGAGAGAGACAATTTAGAGGTGAGCTGCTGAGTGATTTAAGGGCTGGCTGGACTGGTTTTTGAGGCGAGAATAATAGAGCTGAATAGACGTGTGCATCTCACCCGCTCCACCTTTTATCTTCCTTACATGGAAGTTGTTAACATCTGACTTCCAGTAATTTATGAAAAGCTCAGTTATGATTTCCACACGGATTGCCTCTGGGTGGATCTCCATGCCACAGAAACAACTCTTTCATTCATTGCATATCACGGGTTCTTTATTGGCCATTTTAGCACGCAGCTGGATACTCCTGTGACCCTGAGCCCTGCTTTGTCCTCCAGCCACCGTGGTGAGCCCTTGTACGGCGGGGTCAAATGTGGAGGAATCAGACATTACACGGCTGCTGGTCATTCTCTGTAAGTAGTTGGAGGCCTTCAGATTTCAATACTGTCATAACTATGCAATTGAGTTAAAATACAATAAACCCGAAAGCCCTTCCACATCAGACCGTCAGAGGGCTGTAGATGAGCCGCTTGGACCTGCCGTAAATACCAGGGCTGTCATTCCTGCAGAAGTCTTGGGACCATCCATTTTTAAATGGGGTTTCACATTACAGCTGGGCTTTACAGCACAGCTTGTGATTGCTGCAGGGTCATGATGCTGGGAGGTTAAGACCTGGCCCTTCCTAAAGAGCAGGGAAATTACAGTAAATATATGAATATATGAAAATGTATGAAAATATGAAGTGAGAACCCAATGTCCCTTGAACATTCTGCCTCTGACGTTTCTGCATGTTCCTGTAGAGGTTTTGCTGGGCTTTTCCTCTCCTCTGGTTAACTTCTGCAAGGGTTGTCTGACTTCTAGCCCTCTTTCTGGCCCCAGGAGGACAGGTCCTGCTGTTGCGTTGTGTGCAGCTGGGATTTGCACTGGAAAGGATGGGTTAGGTGATCACAGCCTCCCTGGCTGAAAACTCAGCTGAAGGCAGAAGTAGCTGCTGCTGAAGGAGGGCAAGGGCAGGGGCACTGGAGGAAGGGGTGCCTCCACCAAGTGCAGCAGGTCACCATGACTGAAACCATGAGATCATCAACAAGCCAAGCTCCACCTTGCAGGGAAGTCTTTTTATATCTCTGTGGCAGATGCCAACCATTTGCTCACTCGCTGAAGAAGGTGCTTGCCAGAGAGCAAAGCAGAAAAGCCCCTGAGGGCTGCTGCGCTGCAATCACCAGCTGGAGGCTGGGCTCTGGGAAAACAGGCCTTCTTGCTGTGGTTGTGTTTACCCAGGTGTAGTGCCCGCTCCACCCGAGGATTCCTGGCCATTGCCTTCATGCTGTTTGCGCTGCAGAACTGGGCGGCTGCCCGCCAGCCGTGTTGTGTCTGCCTGCGATACCATCAGCCATGTGCAGCACCTCACCACGCCGGCCGCCGCTGGGGTGCCTGTCGCTTTGCTTTGATGCAGGAAACCAAAGCGCAGTGCAAACTCAGCCGCGCTGAGGCAGAGTGTTTTCCACACAGGTTTAGCCCCATAAACCCTGGGAGTATTTATCAGCCCTGGCACAAACCTCTGTGCTCCACCCTTGATGTGTGTGAGCAGGGTAAGGGAAAAAGAATTGGACTTACTGTCATCAAGTAGCATCTACTCCTGAGCGAGCGATTATCCAAGGCAATTTTGAAAATGAGACTTAAGCTCCGGAGCCACTTTGGGAAAAGCTACTGGAGATTTGTTGCACAAGAGAGAAATAAAGGATGGCTAGGGCTCCGTGTCCCTCCCTGCCCACACAGTTATGTATTTCTAACATGGTTGTCACCCATTTAATCGGATGACAGAGCCGCAGGACTTCCCAGGAGTGGTGTCCTCCAAATACCTGTGATATAACCATGACTGCAGATAATTGCCACTTAGGCTCTCCTTCAAGTTGCTTGTGTGACTCTAGCATACACAGGGTGAAAAGAATGTGTTTGCTTTTAGGTTGCTTTTGTGTGAAGTGAAAAATAAGTTCATTCTTTATTAGACTGAAGTGCTGTGAGGAGGAGATGGGAAGGAGTGCCGATAGATGCTCTGCACTGAAGTCATGCATGTGGGCAGTTCAGAAACAGTCTACAGGGAGGCTGTCTGAGGGGCATAACGTGCTGCTCAGCCTTTCAGATAAGACTTTCCACTTGTTCCTAGGTGGGAGACAGCATCAGGTGGGGACCCCACCTGCCTCAGGTCCTGTTCCAGTGCGGTGCTCTGCAGTTCCTCATGGCTCTGCCACATTCACGTCCTTTTCTGATGCCCGATTGCTCTCTGGCTGGATGAGAGCAGGCCACTTGTGCTGCTGCTCAGGAGTCTCCAGGCTTTCTTTAGTCTTAGGAAACTGAGAAACTGCTGCTGTGGAGAAAACAGGCTGAGAGCTGCCTGCGTGGTGGAGAGCTGCTTTCTGCTGTGCCCCGTGCGGCTTAGGGAGGTGTGCAGGGAGGATGCCAGCTAAGAGAAGGTTAATGCCACCTCCACCTTCCTCAGAGCCAAATGTGTCCTGCTATGTCCTGTGGGACAGTCACTGTGCAGCAGGGCTATGGAGAAAGGGCTGTGACTGGGACGGCAATGCTGCTTTTGTGTTATTTACGTACTCTGTTAGTCACAGTCACTGCTGCCACATGAGGGAAAGGACGCGCCGTCTCCAGACGGTTTCTCTGTGCTGAGTCACTTACACTTACATAACTGCCTTTCCCCAAGCGGTAGCAAACCATACAGGACCCCCAAAGTCTGCCTTAAGTAAACCGCAGGAACCTGTGGTTTTTCTTTCTTCTCCTTCCTTCGTTTGCTTTCCCCTCTTCTCTTTGCCTGCTCCCTTCTGAGCTGTTAACGTTCGTGCCAGCGTCAAGTTTTCGAGCTGCCATCGACTATCCCAAGGGGCACCAGCGTATCTCTTACTTCCCCGTGGCAGCAGCAATACCTTGCCAGGTCAAATGTTGTCAAAATTTAAGGCTCTAATAAAGAAACCCTGACCTTTACGAGCTCTGTAACCACTCCTGAGAAGAGAGTGCTTCCTGCCCCGCTGCAGCGTTAACATTTCACCAGTTTCTACTTTGATTCTCATTCATCAGAGAAGCTTCCCTTTTGCCCTGTGAACCTGCTGCAGTCTGGCTAAAAGGCAGCCTGAGCCCTGAGCAAACCCCCGCTGTCCTGGGCAGCCCCTGAAATGCTGCCACATCCCTGGATGTGGTCCCCCTCCTGCAGGATGGGGGCAGAACAGAAACTGGTGAATTTTTCCTCCTTCCTTCCCAAGCGGTGATGCTTAAACGTGCATCACTGAAGTCATATTTAGGAACAGCTGCTTGTGACCTGTCCCACGGCTTGGATCCTATCGCTAAATACAAAATTGTGTAACACAATGATGTGAAATCGCAAGAACTGAATTTCTCCCCTAACTGCCTCTCATGCAGCTGCCCTGTCCCTTGTCCTCTTTGCCACATCCCAATCCCAAGAAGTCAAGCAGGTGGATAATACACAGTTTTGGAGAACAAGTTCTTCTAAGGGAAAGGAAGGGATTTATTTGAATAAAGAATTTTATTTGTGGGTGAAATGGTATCCGCTATGTCTCTGAGTTTAAACTAGTATCCGCCTTACCTCATTAGTCATGTTAGTCATAAACTAGCATTACTGTTGGCTCACACATTCATCAGGGAATGTCAGAGCTGCCCAGAGAGTTGGCTGAAGACTAGAGATTTGGAAACCAGACTTATATCACTAGTGGCTCCGGCTCACTACGTGACCTTGGTGGGATCCTAGCCCCTTACCTGTTGGGTGGGAGAGAGAATGCTTCTTTCCCGACTGCTTCAAGATCAGCAGATGAAACGCGCCATTTTGAAAATGATGGAAATACTTTTGTGTTGATGTAAACAGGCAAATGTCTTCCCTTCCTCCTTCCTCCCAGCTGCCAGCGGGACCACGCTCCAACAGCGGCGCTGGGGGCTGCAGAGGCACCTCCTTCCTTCTCGGGGAGGGTCACGGGAGCCGTGTCCTCTGTCTGGCCTCAGACCCCTTCTGGCATCACATGAGGTCTGTGTCCGATGCACGTCACGTTCTGGCTTTATTCAAGGAAGCAGAAGAGGGGTGTGGAGGCAGGCTGGGCAGCAGGAGCGTTGGAGGTGGATGCACACAAGCCACCCGTGTCCTTCCCCAGCAAGGCTCTGCCACACACCAGTCCTGTACAGCAGGACCCCAGCGTCTGCAGCAGCTCAGCAAGGCACGGCCATTAACAAGTGTGCTGGAAGCGGCTGGTTCGGTGCCCCCTGCACTCTGCCTAGCCCCTGGGGCTAGCGTGGGGTGTATAGGCTGCCTGAGGATAAGGGACTTGGTTGTAAACCATTTCCCACATCCAAGGCTGTTCCAGTCATGCCCTTGGGATCAGAGATCATCCGCACTGGAGCCTTGCATGGGAACGGCGCCTGCGAGAGGGACAGCCGCAGAGCTGCACGTGAGAGGCACTGAGGATGTCCTCTGTGTCTCGCAGTCTCTTGCTGCCTCTTCTCCCCAGGAAGAGTCTCAAGAGAACCACAGCAACATGACAAAAACTCACAGCAAAGCACAAAACCGGGGATGCTAAGTGTCTGTGTTTCTGAAGGGGGAGATGGTAATACCCAGTTTCACCTGGCCTGAATTCCACCTGTGTCCCCATCCCGTGTTCAAGCCTGACAGCCACCCTGGAAATGCTCAGTTCAAGGTGGCAGAATTCAGCTTACAACAGTCTGGGTAGCTGTGACTGTCAGTTATGGGTGTATGCATGCAGGAAATGCACCGAATTCCTCCAAAAAGAGATTCTGTGCTCTGACCGACCATGGGACAGCTGGTTTGGGTGTTTGCCAGTGGATTGGAAGCAGAGATATGGACCTTCTTCCCCACTCCCTTATCTCCAGCCAACACGATGGCTGTGTATGGGGTCTCTGAATGTGACTCAGCCCCTCTTTACTAGCAATGATATGCAAGGCATAGGAAAAGCTCACTCTTCCCACTTTATTCAGTAAAAAGGAAGTTTTTTACAAGGAAAGGGAGCAGATTTGCTTCTGCTTGTTACCCGTTGGACCCTTGCACCAATAGAGCATGGAGGCAGCCTTGTGGGACACTGTGGTGGCTTCATGATGGTTTCTGTTAAGCCACCTGGCATTGACAGCTTTACTCCTAATTCCCCGTGTTTGCTCTTCCAATCAGACCTTTAAGAACAATTTAGCACTGGAGTGTTGTGGTGGCTGCTGCCAACTCATGGGGTCACTCAACAGACTGAGAAAGATCCTCTCGTGTAAGTGTCTCCCCATGTCACAAGGACAGTGTGGAGAAGATATCCCTGCTTTTTTTGGTTGAAAACCGAACCCTGTCTGAGTGCTCGGTGAGTTACCAGAGAGCTGCCCCGTGACACTGTTGGACTTTCTAAAATAAAAATTCTTCTGCATCTTCCCCATACCCCAGGTTATTTTGCATAAAACAATTAAACAGACCACCCAAACCCCATTTACAAGGTTTCCCAGAAACCCTTGGAACATTTGAAGCAGTTGGAGGAAATCAGAGTTCAGACCCAAATTCCACAAGTGATGACATCGCTAAGGCTGGAGAAGGATTTTCATTGCTTGAAGCCAAATGTCCGCAAATGGTTCTTTCTTGAAACGTAGGACTTTTTTCAGTGTGAAACCACTCCAGGCATTCACAGGTAAGCACCGAATGACCTGCTGATAGGCCACTTCTGTCATGTTTGTCAGATCCCTGGCCCTTTCTCATCCAGAGGACCATCGTTTGCTATTCTCATATATAGATTTGCATCTAAAAGCAGGGCAGGGCACAACCTGGGCTTAATCTCTATCTTAACGGCCCTTGAATTTGGCTCTCTTGATGGTGGTCCACCTCTGTCTCCTGGGGCTGGCAGCCTGTCACTTCAAATACTCCTGGGCCAGAAGGAAATTGGCAGAGCTTTAAGGAACAGCTTGACCCTAAGTGGGACCACATCTTGTCAAACCTGAGAAACAACCCTGATGTGCAATATCATCAGAGAATTGGCTGCCTTCAGTTTAGCAGCTTCCATCAAAGGCTGGCGCTTTTGGTTGTTCATTTGCACGTAGCCTACACAGCAGCAAACCACAGCACAGCAGGAAAATGGAGAACTCCTGAATTAATGGGAAAAATGCAGTTGTAAAGAAATCAGTGGTGGACCTCTACTTGAGCTGGTAGTGCCCATGTCACCAACACCTTGGCACTGAAATGCCAGTGACACTTAATCAAAAGGCTCCTTGCTATTGCAATTCACTGGGAGCCTCAGGAGCCCTTAGGGAAACTGTCACTGGAATGCCCCTTGGCACCAGCCTGGCAGCTAATGTGTTTGGCAGCCCCACAAGTTCAGTGTGCTGCCCAGAGGGCAGAAACCAGACAGTTCATAGGAAAATTAGGAGGCCTTTGTGAAGTCTTTGCTTTTTCACAGCTGGCTGGTGAGAAAGAGGAGATGGTGGTGTCTTCATGTATATCCTTTTCCATGTTGCATGGCTTTCTGAGCCTGGCACACAGCAGTGCTCCTACCTGCTGTATTTCACAGGACTGCGGGATAGCTGGGGCTGGCACGGACCTTTCGAGACCATCCCATCCAAACCCCCCGCTCAAAGCACGGTCAGTGAGAGCAGGTTGCTCAGAGCTGTGTCCTTTGCTTGTGGCAGGAGAGGAGCTGAAATCCCACCCCAGCACCTTCCTTTTGACAGGGTGTGAAGTACAGAGGCAGGTGGAGGAGTGAGGGTGCTGTTTGGATATTCTGTTGTTCTTACAGGGAGAGGAATGTTCTACTCATTGTGAACTTGTTTGGTTTGGGTTTAAGTCTGTATTAGTTGAAACAACTGCATAGGAAACTGGGTGTAAGCCCAGCTTAAGGACAGGTCTGCACTATGTTGGCCTCACACCAAGGAAAGCAAATTACAGTGTGCCACAACCTAAGGCAAAAGCATTGCTTACATTATCTGGCATGCAGGGCTCTGACCTCTGTCATAATTTCAGGTTTGCAGAGTATCGAAAGGATGTGGATTTTTGCATAGTCATGAAGTCATGTTCCCATACCTTGAGAGCATAGTGAGATCCCACATACAGGGTATTTTACACTTGCATCATGTGTACATGCAGTATTTCAGAGTAAACCTCTTCCATTAAGGCTTCAGAAAGTACCTTCCCTTTCTACAGTCCTCCCACTTGCCCTGGTAGTTACGCAGTTGCAAGATTTGAGTGAAGTCTATCAGCTGCAAAGAGTTGAGTACGCGATAGCAGCACATGCCCTAGCGCATTGCGCTGTTGTCAGGAAAGCACAGGGAGGAAAATCATGATTTGCCAAAAACCATAAAATCCCAGAAAAGCATTACACAAGGCTTCCAGCTCTCCAAAGTCAAGAGCTCCTGCTGGGGGATTGCAGAATTTTACAGTTTATTTAATAGTTTCTAAGAGAATTGTTGCTCTGTTGGGAACCACCTTCAATCTGTTCAATGATTAAAAAGAAGCAAACAATGTTCTTCCAACTTCCCCAAAATTCAAAAAAGGAAACAAACAACCCCCTCAGAAAAGCTGGGGCAAGCAAACGAGAGAGAAATAATATAACGTCGCTTTTAAAATCCTGTTGCTTTGCAGCTGTTCACATTCTGGCCACTTTCCAGAGTTACTTTGATGATCCTCTGCCAGGAAAAAAAGAAGTCCTTCAAGTCTAGAATTTGATTAGGACATTATTTTTCAGCAAAGTAAATGAAGATGCAGGTTTGAGATTTAATGATGGAACTGGCATCTGCATCAACTTAAGACCAAGGGTCTTTACCAAGACCCTGGCAGATCTGGGTGATATCCTAGTGGTGGGAGATCTGTGTTCTTCAACTGGTGGTAAAGGAGAAAGAGGACTTAGGTCTTCAGTGACAACCAACAAGTGGAGATGTGAAGTTAAATTGGTGCCTGGCTAGCAAGGAGCGAGCTGGACATGTGCTAAGAACCGACACTAGGGAAGTTGTGTCAAAGTCTGGCTTTGCTGTGTTGGCTGCTGGAACCCTGTCCCATAGGAGAGCTCATGGGGAAGGAGTGTAAAAGAAGCACCAACTGGTGCAGGGGAGAATGGCGGGGAAGAAAGACAAGCCCTGAGCTGATGGATGCATTATGAAGTATTAAAAGCACTGCCAGCATTCCCAAGGCTGTGACTTGTACCTAGGGGTCATGGATGAGCTCTGTGGAGGAAAGATGCTGTGTCAGAGCCCTGCAACAAAACAAGTAGCATCACCGTGTGTCACTCAGAACATCACCCCATACAGCCAGGTGCAGATATGCCCTAAAGCAGAGGTGTGGGTTACAGCAAACTAAAAAGGCTGAGACGTAATTTTTTTTTCTTTCTTAGTTAAGGATGTTCATAAAGTAGCCTAACTCTGGGATCAGCACTCTCTGGGGTTCCTTGTGCCCTTATGTTACAACTCAGCTTCTTACCGTGCATTAACTGGTTCTTACTTTATCTTGATCTGTGAAGAAGCAACTGATGGTTCATTTCATGTTGTTGTACCCTAGAATTCTTTTTACACTCTGCACTTTTAACATATGCTATTTAAAGGTTATAGGAAGAGCTGTTGGCAAATGGTAGATGACAGGTTGCTGAAACATGATAAAATAGCAAGAGTTTCCACGGAGAGATTGAAGCGGCAGGAAAGGAAAGAGGGGAGAATCTGTAGGCAGCCTGTGCCAAACTTCATGAGGTTGGAAGCCCCTGTTTGGATGCAGAGCCTGTGCAATGCAAGGCTGACAGACTGTCTCGCCTGCTGGAGTGCAGGAAGGCGATGGAGTGAAATCCCCTCCTGCCCTGCCCTTGCTCCACCTGAACCTGGCTGATGCTCTGGGGAAAAGCCGCTCAGCTGCCTTGCAGGTGGTGACACTAGTCTGAGGACTGGGCTCCCAGAGTGTCCATTCCTCTGGACGACTAGCTCGGATGGAGATTTGCACAGACGTCTCAAATTGAGTGAAGCAAATCTAAGATTTGCAAAACCACTTAGTAAACCACTAAGACAATCTACTGCCAATCTACAGCCTAGGGCCAAGGAGAGAATTTTTTTCCTCTTCATCCTTTGCTTGACCCCTTGGGAAACGTCCCTTAGGGGATGTTTTTAAAGTCTCGCTGTGACTATGTGGGTTACAGTCGATTCCCATTGATTGAAAAGGTCATTTTACTTTCTCTCCAGAACTTCACGCATCAGAATGGCTGCCCTTGAGCCTGGGATGTATTGTGACTAATGACCAAAAGTGATTTCATCATTAGACTTCCACCTCTTCTAGGGCTGTACTGGAACAATATAAAGGAATTTAAATTAGTGATATCCAGCTGGCTACATGGTTAGCAAGATGAATGCATGTGGCCTGTCTCCACACATCCCTTGCTTTGTGGGATGTGGGTGGTCCATCCCTCTCATCATGTTTGTCTGATGAGCAAATCCAAGCTTCCCACAGGTGAACAGGCAACGGGCAAGAACAGCAGCTACGAGTCTCTTCAGCTGACTTCTGTTTTGAATATTATGTTTTGACTTGTGAACCCTGAGGAATTCAGATCTCAGGGCAGAGGAAATGTTGGAAGAGGTCAGGCGAGCTGTGCTCCCTCTGTGTTACTTGGAGCAGCAAATAGCATGCATTCCAGGGCAACATCTGATTTTCTGCTTTTACGAGGCAGATGTTTAGGATAAGTGATCTGCTGTTTATTTTAATTGCCATCTTCCAAACCTCCTTCCTACGTGCGTGCACACATTCGGAGCCCATAAATAAGGATTCTTCAGATTATGCCGTTATTTGGGTAGCTAGCCCTGTCTTCCATCAGTGCCTGGACAAGGCTATGTGCTGCCAGCCTAGTTCCCCTTGCACATCAGCTTTACAGTGGTGTAAATCATTAGGTCCAATTCCTTTCTCAATGACACTAGCATAAATCTGAAATTGTTCCACTGACGTCAGCACCGTAATGGCAGTCTAAAGGAAAGTTAGACTCCCTTGACTTCAGAATGTTGCTGCTGATTTACACCAGAACAAGAGCAAAAGTAGTTGGGTTCAGCATGTCCTAGCACTGTTACTAAACAGCAGGCCAGGGTTTGCTCTGGGATACAGTGGTGATGACAGAGAGCAACTCCGTGGATTTTGCTGGTATTAAGTTGATGGAAATGACACAACATACCTTCACCACAGTTTACGTCTCAAAGAGCTCCATGTAGTAGGTCATTAATGAAAAGAAGGATAAATCAATGCTCCTGTGTAAAGTGATTAGTCTCATTGCCTGTCACTATTCCAGGAGAGTCATAAAGGGATGAATCTGACCATTTGGCTTGTGTTGTGATGATGATGATGGTAGAGAGCAAGACAGAGGTACCCTCATCTCCTGATGGATACCATGCAGATGTCCATGGAGGAACTGGTGGTCCTAGCTGAAGACAGAGGGGCATGTGGGGGGGCTGTGCTTGCAACTGGTGCTAAGAGCTAGTCTGGAGGGTTGGAGATGCTGGCTGCACTTTTCTTCTCCAAGAGACACAAGCAGTTGTTGTAGGCATTCTGTGCTGGCAGCATTCAGTGTTAATCCTTACTTGTTTCTCTAGATTTCCCACCTTTTCTCTAAAGGGCTGGAAGTGAAAGCCTGGCTGTAAAAGGGGTGCTGGCCCCTCTCTGCTCTGCTGTGGCTTCAGCCTGCAGGCTGTGGATTTAAGCAGAAGGAGATGAGAAGTGGATATTTCCACTTGAAGTGGTAGGGCTTCCCAAACAACCTTGCTGTTTAAAAGACACTTTGGCAAGGAGGGCCTGCATTTCTGCTGGCTGCTCTTTGGGAAGTTAGAGAGCCCAGTTGTCGCCTCAGAGTCCATCAGCCCTTCCCCATTACAGCCAGTTCAAGCTGATTTACACCCCTCTTCTGTTGGCATCTGGCCAATCTCTTAATTGCTCATAAGTGACTTCCTTTCTTAATGGTACACGTTTGCGCTGGGTGGCTCGGTTTGCACACAGTGAAATGCAGCCATGTGTGGCATAACTGCTTTAAAGCCACCAGGTCAAAATGGGGTCCCTGTGAACTGCTGGGTAGCCTGGAGGTGCTGCAAAGTAGGATGGGGCCATGGGTGTCCCAGGGAAATAAGCCCTCACCTTCTTTCTGTTTTTTAAAAAAAGTTGAGGCCATGCCTTACCCATCTCTCAGCCTTTCCCATGGTGGCAGAGGTGGGAGGCAGCAGGAGAACCTCAGAAACCAGAGGGGAACTGCAGTCCTTCCTTTTCTACTTATTATCCAGGGCTCCAGCCACAGCTATCATCAACAGACAGGAGAAATAAAAGCCATTCTCCATGCTCCCAGCCCCAAGGAACCCCGGCTGGGTGCACTGAATGGTTCCCACATCCCTGCTGTACAGCCATGGGGATGGATGGCTGCTCCGAGCTCCAGCCAAGGGTTTTGACAGCCGAGGTAGAACCTGTGAGCTGCAGCACGTGGGATGTTCCTCACTCACACTCGCCTCCTTGTCTGCACCCTTACCTGGAATCTGGCCCTGTGGAGATGCAAGAGGGCTAAGGGAACATGGGCCCAGTTTTCCCACCTCTTTTGTTCTCAGTAGTGGTGAATAACACAGTCGACGTGATGCGTTTGCTGGCAGGGAGCGACAGAGTTTACCAGTCATGAAACAAAACTGTGATTATTGCCATAGAAACTGGAGCTTGAATGTGAAGCTCATCCAGCGGGGCAGTGGGAAGAGGACATTGGACTTCTGCCTCCTATCTAAACTCATGTGCATGGCTTGGATTTGGAATACCAGAAAGTCACTTATAAGAATCATGTCATAAAATATCTAGATATCAAGAAACACTGACTTCTTTTGGATTCCTAGGAAGAACTAAGTCAGGACCTTGGGAACTGGCCTGTGAGGGATGAGGGTGTTTAGTAACACCACTTCAAAGAGCAAAGTTCTTTCCAATTTGGAAAGCAGGCAATTAAATCACAGTGGCTGAGGGATGCAGAGTCAGGAACATAACCTTGCTCTGCTTCGTGGCTCTCTTTCCTGAATGCAGACATGCAATTTGTTTAGAGAATTCCCTCCTCCTTTCACATTTGAACTCTCTGCAATAGTGGCTTTGCCCTGGGAGCTTACAGCGTGGCTCAGATTTCCTTGTAAGTTTACAAGCCCCATCTATAGGGTAGCCGAAGAAGAGCCCTTTGGCTTCAAGTTGATGAAAAAGGGCAGAAAAGCTGCACTCAGAGGTTCCTGTTTTGCTCTGGAAAAACTCCAGCATGCTTAGCATACCGCATTGCAGAAAGTCACTGATTTCATCGTCATGACTTCATATTTGGGTATAGCTTTCCTTCCTGGTTAAACTGTCAGACTTTGATCCCATGCTGCATGATTGTTCCATGCTGTTGCCTGTGGAAATTGCTGGAGATGTGGAGCTGCTATTATTCCACATGGGAAGTCTCAGGAATTTTCTAAAGAGCTCCTGGTTTGCAAGATTTCTGGGTGACAGTTGTGATGCCTTTAAGTTCTGATAGCCTACAGTGCCTCATGAACAAAACTGAACAGTAGTGATTAACAAGTCCAAATCATCTAAATCCAGCTGTTTTAGCAAATGAGTTTCTCCTTATCCCAGTGTTTAACGATTGCCAGCCCCAGCCCACACTTCACTGCTCAGGCTGCACCAGAAGTAATTGCAATCCATGGGGTGGGGGAGCTAGGAGGAGGAAACAGAAAGTTGAAGGACTTTTCTTCCTTCTTTGGTGCAAAGTAGAATCCTTCTTGGCAATAAGGTGCGGTACAGACTGGGCTGTGTGTGGTTCTAAAGAAAGGAAGGAAGGAAGGAAGGAAAGAAGGAAAGGAAGGAAGGAAGGAAAGAAGGAAAGGAAGGAAGGAAGGAAAGAAGGAAAGGAAGGAAGGAAGGAAAGGAAGGAAGGAAGGAAGGACAGACGGACAGACACACTTTGCAGGGTGGATGGAGTGTGAGCAGTCGTTAAAGAGATGCTAGCAACTGACATTGTTGCAAATCATCTCTCTCATGTTGGAACTTCATCTTTGAGTTGCGCAAGAAATACAACTTCATTTTGGATACCCAGTATTCTTCCGAGAGAGGCATTGTGTTCCCAAAGAACAAATATGTTTTTTTCCTTTCTGCAGATCCATTCTGGTTTTAAACGCTGCTTTCTCCCCACTCCCCACAGACAATAATCTTTGACATGTACTTACTAAAATATCACTTTCAAATAAATAAAAAGCACACAGGCATATCCAGTACTTGTTCCTTGCTCTATCTCAAGATTAATTTCCCATTTTTCCATCTAATGTGTCTGTCATTCAGATATCTCCACAATCAAGAAAAAGCCCTTTTTCTTCCCTTTTGTAGATTCACAGATATTAAGACCAGAAGGAAATATATTCTTATCTACTGGGCAGCTGACCTGAGTGTATATGTAGAGAGACATCTGTTTGTTCCGATTATTTCATGCAAAGAAGCTTTGCTTTTTGGTAGTACTGCAGGAAAATCATCGTTCAGGTACTAAAGCAGCCAGCAGTCCAGGGGCTGCAACCCCTGCCCAGTGCCTTGGTTGATCATCCCACTCACACAGCTCAGAAGTGTAACAGCACTGTAGAAACATCACTGAAAACATGGGGGCAGAAGCTCACCCAGCTGGAGGAGGTGCAGCACCAGCACCCAGTGGCATGTTTGGGCAGGGCACCACTGGGCATGGAGGGAGTGGGCTGCTCCTGGTGCTCATTCAACCACTGGCTGCTTCAGTTGGGGTGTTCACAGCATCTGGGGAGGGTGCCTGAAGGCTAAGACAGAGCCAGTGGACATGGTGTACACCAGGCAGGATCAGCAAGTCCTGGGGAAGTGTAATTTCTCTTCCTACCTTCAGCATTTGAATCCCTTCTCTACCCCAGCCATGCTAAACTGATGCTTTTTTTCTTTCTTTCTCTGTCACATAGAGATCCCTGGGTGCCCAGGAATGGTGGAGAGCTGAATGGGCTGACCTGTCTTCCTCACCATCCTGAGCTCATGAGGGCTCTGAAGAGATTGAGTGGGAGCATGGCCTTGCTTCTCTGAGCCTGGGGATGCTGCGGGAAGTGATTGCCTTGGCAAATGTCTTCATCCCAACCCATAGTCCATTGTGCATCACCTGAAGGAGAAGCTGATGAAGGATAACTAGAGGACCAGGAAAGGCTCTGCTAGCCTTGGAGGACACAGATGGTGGACTGGCACTAAGAAAGGCACTTGGCAGGAGTCACTGCATATGAAACCAGCGCTGGAAAGAAGCTACAGGAGCCCTTTGAACTGAAGGAGGTAAATGTCCAAATCACCACAAAAGGTGCAGACGGGTTTCCTTGGCACAGCATCCTCAGAAAGCACTTTCAAAAGGGAAGAGGGTACCAGGACCATGTGGCCATCTCCAGTGGCTGGTTTGGAAGAGGCACAGCAAGGTCTCTGCCTTGTGGTCAGGTCAGTGGACTGGCAGGACATGCTCACAGCTGCCTGTCCACGTGCTGGCTGGGGCTCCAGATGAAACAGGAATCTGACCACAACTGAGAAAGCAAGAGCGTGGAAGACTGCTTTGACTTATTCTGTGCTTATTTGTCCTTCTGGTGTCTTCTCTGTCTACCTCTTTTTCTCTCTAGGCCTACGTGTACTGTGTGTGGGGCCCAGACCCCCACAAACAAGCAGAAGTATTAGTACAGGGCAAATCCTGCCCAGTGCACAACGTGATGCCCAGTGCAGTGCTGTTGCTAGATGAGGCTGACGTTGCACAGTGCGGATGTAACGTGGCCTTTGTTTGCTCCTTACACCAACAAATCTGCAGCTGTAATGCCTGGACTTCAGACAGGAGAAAGGCTTGAACCTGGTGATCCTTTTACTTGCAAGCAGTCACATGCTAACCTGACCAGCCACGCTTGGGAACGAGTTTTAACACCCCAGCCCCAAAACATTACAGAGCATCCTCCCTCTCCTGGCTGTGGAAGTGAGTGCACCAGCAGGCTGCACGCTAAGCTTCTGCACCTTGGACTGTAAAAAACTCATTAAGCAGAGAAAGAGAGAGAGACGGAGGCAGTGGCAGGGGCTCAGGTAGAAAATAGTAGGAAAAACTGGTTCAAAACCACAGGAAAATATGCGCCTTTTAATTGCAGGTGGTGTCCCAGCTGCAGACTGTCATGCCCAGCTGGGTGGCTGCAGGTCTCTGTTCACCAAGCTGCTCCCGCAGGCCTGGGCAAAATGTGCTGGTACTGAACCGTACCGGGAGCCCTATCTCAGACCTTCTCTCTTGGCCTTCCAGCTGCATACCCCTTCCCTCGTGTGCAATTGTATTTATTTATTTATTTCCTTGCTGCTTGATGCAAAGCTGCTAGCAGAGCACCCTCCCCACAACCATCCACATCTGAGAGGGGATGGAGAAGGGGAGCGTGTACCGCGTGTCTGTGCGATGGAAGCGGGCCAAGGGGCAGGTGTCTGCCTTGAGCGGGCCAGATCCGGGCATGCATGTGGGGTCTGCATGTGAGGCAGGAGGAAAAGGCTGCAATTAAACCAGAAATACTTTCCCTGGGGTCAGTTGTGCAATTTTGATCTTTCGAGAATTAAGAACAGGCTGGGCAAAGCTTTGTTGGGAAGGACAGCAGGACAGCTGTTGGCTGCACAAGCTCTGCCGCTCCAGCCAGATTTTCTCCGTGCAGCTGTGCTTGTGCAGGGCATGTGCCTCTGTGCAAGTTGCTTGTCCAGATCGTGCCCTCTCAGCACCCCCAGCTGTAACGAAGCAAACTTACTGTGTGTACATCCTGGCTTTGGACACTTGCAGGGGGCCCTATCCTCAGCCAGGCAAGTTGCTACCAGGGTGCTCACAGAGGTTTAATGCCCTTTTCTGCTCTGTCCAAAAGACATATCCATGTACGGACCATTTAACGCAGCCGGTTTGAGACCGGCAGACACAAGCCTCTCTAGACAATGCTGTAGCTGTGCTGTAATGGGCCATGCTCAGCCTTGGCTTGTTCCGTCCCATTTTGCTAAAAAACTGGCACAACAGCAGCATCCACTTGTGGCCAGGCATCCCATTTTATGGAAAGCCTGTGTGGCCTTTGCAGAGGGGAATCGTTTCTCTGGGAGAAGGGGGGTTCTCCAGTGTCCTGCTGCTCTCCCACAGCTGCCACGCTCAGGAGGGAGCCAGGGTGCCTGGGCATCCCTTGGCAGAGGTCCTGGCTGCTCCAAGGGAGCCTGGCTTCTCCCATACCCTTCCCTCTGAGATGCCCCACCAAGGCTTTGTCCAAACCTGTGTGGCTGCTGAATGGAAATACTTCCCAACCAAAACCTGTTCCTCAGAAGATTCCTGGCTGGCTCCAGTCACTTGTTACGTACTGGAAACACTGCCCTTGGGAATAGTTTTCAGGTTAGAGACACACATGCGATCGTTGTAGTCCTTTTTCTCACAAATCCTTTCGTGTGCAAGAGCAGGTTGCAGCAAGTGAAATGGGTACACTTGCTCTGATAATTTGCCAGCATGGCCCAAAAGCAGTGACCTGCTTACTGCTGATTGCTTCCTTGCAGAGTTGTAAGAGTTGGAGATAGAAGACATGTATTATGAATCCATCTGCCTATGACCCTTCAGGCTTGTTCCATGTATTGCATTTACTGGTGGTGTGCTGGGCCTATTTTTAACTGTCCTGACACTAGGGTTATTGTGCTGTCCTTTGGGAGATTGCTCTGTAGTCCATGTCAGGGGCTGCTATTAGTATTCCACCTGCATTTCCTCCTGAAAACTTCATTCCATTATTCCTAGTGATGCTCTTCAAATACCTGCTGCTCATTATGCCCCAGTCAGTCTCTACCACCTGACCAGCGCTCCTCTTTGCTCCTCCAAGAACCTTTCCGGCTCCTTGATTGCTGCCACTCCCTGTCCTTCCCATAGTTCGGCACAGAATGAGTCTTTTTGTCAATTCAGCTGTGCAGAGTTTGTCAGGCATCGGTACCCACCAGTGGAGCAGCTGGGACCTCTGGCAATGCCCAGTCTCCCCAGTGGCTCTAGGGCTGCTCTCTCCCTCACTGCAAAGCACGTGGGGCACAGGAAAGGGGCAGAGACTGAGATGTGTCTGAAAGTGGACCAGTGTTGGCAATGAGCTCTCCTGTCCCGTGGGGAACCAACGTCTGCGAGGGACAGTACACAACAAAGTCTCCATTTCAGCAAAAGCCCAGACTGAGCAATGGAGGTGGGTGATGCTCCAGTACTGCCTGTGCAGCCGTACTGGGATCGGTGGGGGTCAGAGGTCCGTGCCGTGACAGGGAGCTGTGGTCTGTCCTGCCTGGAAATCGTATGTGTGAGCTGGAACCATGGCTGGGCACAGAGGGATCCCCGTGCCCCACCAGCAGCGCGGGGGCTCGGCAGGCTTGGCGCACGTGGAGCGCTTGCATGGGGATTCTGTGTACAGCGCTTGGCTGGAGCACCATTGTGATTGTAAGAGCTCTGTTCTCACCGAACAAATTGTTCCTACAAATAAAGAATGAAAAGTCCTCCTCTTCCCACTCTTCTTTTTTGCACTATTCATTGAGTGGTGCCAAAGGAAGGGCCTGCACCTGGATGGTGGGAGCAGAAAGTCACTGTGCTCCTGTGGCTGCCAGGGCAGCTTGTGGGGAGGTGCTGGGGCTACCTGGAGGGGAGGTTGAATGCAAGAAGAATAGCCAGGGTAAGTCAGAACGTAAAGTGCACCAGAGCAGGTTGCAGCGTCTCTCCATGAAGCTCGCTGATGCTGATAGGCAATGGGTTGCAATATCTCCAGGCACTGTGGGCACGCGCCTGTGGGACAAGGCTAGAGAGGCACTGAGGGCAGTCTGTGCAGGTACCAGTCCTGCATGAGCAAACCAGGAGGAGGACAGGTCAAAAAACCCAAGGAGGATAAAAAGACCCAGATGAAAGAGGGTGCTGAGTCTCCCAAGGGTTTCACAGGTTGACAACAGAGGAATCTGGAGTCTCCTGTGTGGCAGCGTGTAGTCCCAGGGGCCGGTTCTTTGCCCAAAGTTCAGACCAGTGACGGAGCAGAAGGCTCCTTAATTCCTTCTCTCAATCCCCAGCTGTTCTCCCCAGTGATGCAGAGCAGGATGGCAGAGCAGGGTGGCAGTGACAACATTACAGCTTTTCTTAAGCAGTTGTCAGGGGAAGAATTCGGTCCCCAAACAACAAAAGAATCAAAATGACACATTTCCAACAGAATTCATGATTAGACAATTAATCATCCCAATTGACAACGTTGGAGGGCCTAGAGTGCCCTAATACATAAAGATGCTCAAGGCGGTGGTTGTGCTACATCTGTCAGTAACCCGTTCTCTGGCTGCCAGGGAGCACGGGGCTTTAGGCAGCACCACACAGCTGGGGACTGGTCTTCTGGTGGCACCTGCATGCAGAGCTGCCAGGGGAATTTGGTATGTCTTTTATCAAGGCACAGAGACAGTCTTGAACTGCTGCATAACGGTATGCAGGTCTCCATAGTGCCATACCTCCACTTTTTAGTATGACTCTGAACCACAAACACTCAGCATCTCATCCCTGCTTTCTAAGGACATTTCCAAACTCACGTATGGCTCAGGCACTGGTGTGCCAGCCACGTGCAGACCCAAGTACCTACCCACCCAGATTAAAGAGGCTTGTCTAACCTCTGCAGGCCTTCAGCAAGCTAACAGGATGGATTTTCTCCATCTCCCGGTCTTTGTATCTGGATTTACTGAGCTCTGGGGTCAGCCCTGGCTTTTGGGACTGCATAAATTGTGACCCTTATTCGCCAAGAGCACACACAATCCCACTGCCTCCAGACATCCCAGGATGTGTCCAAATATCTTTCTAAAGTTCCTAAAGCTTTAACGCAATCAGGAGAAAGGAGCTGTGAGGAGATTATTGCAGCACATAACTGCAATAAACCTTTTCTTCATCCTTTCATGGTTAGAGGTATGAACATGAATTATATCAACTTAAACCTCTTGAGAGCAGCATGTAAAATCACTTTTTCAAATGGCTGGTAAAGAACCTCGTTAAGCTAAGATGTCAGTGCTCGCAAATGCTGCTGTCTGAATGAGGCTATTTTACGAGTCAGTTTAATTCTTCCAGGAATTAAACAACCCCTTTCCACCCACGCTGAGCAGCAGACTCACTCTTTGCTCCTTGTTTTCTGACCTGTTTGTTCATTGAAGGCTTTGGCACCCTCACGGGTTGCAGCAGTTGAGATGGCTCATAGCTTGCAAATGTAAATAGGTTAATAAAAAACTCCACATCTGGCTAGTTTTCAGGCTACCTGGCATATACCAGAGGCTACAGAGAAGTCAGGGGCTTTTCACGTTCAACCAGAAGCAAAATGGGAAGAAAGAAATGTTCATTTGCTCCATTTGCAACTCTCCAGGTCGTTTTGTTAGCTGCCACACAAGTAGGGCTCCTAGACCCCAGCAACCCCTGTAGGATGCCTTCCTGCTGTGCCCCGTTGCTTCTGGGGATGGATTTTCCTGGAGGATGGAGGAGGACTGGGAGGACCATACCCTGAAGGGTGGCTCAGGTTCACACAGCAACCCAAGAGCCATGGTCCCTCCCAGCCACAGCCCCATCCCCATCCCCATCCCCTTCTCATTCAATGGTTCTCCGTCTCTTAGCATCCTTTTAACAATCACACAGCTGGGCATAAGCATAATACTCTCCCTGCCTTGTATGCTTCCTGGAGGATGTGCCCCTTTTCCTGGTCATGTTTACCTGGCCTGACACCAGCCTGACGGGTGCTGCTGCCACGACACCGATTTATTCCTGAGGCTCTTCTGACAGCCCCACCAGCCCCAGCTGGTGCTGCTCTGCCTTCCTGAGGCAGAAGCTGATTTCTAGGTCTTCCAGACACATTTGCTTTCAATTCTATAGGCACAAATCCCCATAAATCATAAAATCACGGATTCATTTAGGTTGGCAAAGACCTTTAAGATCATCAGGCCCAATTGTTAACCCAGCACTGCCAAGCCCACCACTAAACCATATCCCTAAGCGCCACATCTGCATGTCTTTTAAATATCTCCAGGGATGGTGATTCAACCGCTTCCCTGGGCAGCCTGTTCCAACGCTTAACAGCTCTCCCAGTGAAGAAGTTTTTCCTAATATCCAATCTAAACCTCCCCAGTGTAACTTGAGGCCATTTCCTCACATCCTATCACTTGTTACCTGGGAAAAAAGGATGACACCCACCTCACTACTTGCCTTTTTTCCCCCCTCAGTAACTTTGTGCTGGTAATTTACTATAATTTTGGTTATTATGGGAGAACGTTTAAATCCCAGGTGCTCTGTTTTGGTCTCCATGGAAATTGATAGAAAGGGTCACCTTTTGATTGCAGAATCCTGGTGCTGAGGGGAATGTTTTTGCCTTACCAGTTGGGGAAGTGATGGGGGCTGGGTGATTTGTCTGCTTTTCCTTTTGTCTGTCAGTGAAATTCATAATGAAAAGCTGAATCTGCACAGACCAGGCCATCATCCGACAGCAGGAAATGAAAAACAGGAAGAAGGGGTGTGACAAAAATGGAAATTATGGTAATTACAACACAAAAAAATAACAGCAAAATGTATCCAGGCATTACAAAAACCAGGCTGGTTTATCGATGCTGCTTCTCTAAAGACTGTTGTGGCTGGAAACGGAAAGAATAGAGAAATATCTAGTGCTGTTGTTAACCATTAACCATTTTGCTGCTAGTCTGGACTGCAGCCTGCATGGGGAGCCTGTGTTTTTAAGAGTTAATCCTCATTCGAAGCTCACCCAAGCCAAAGGAAAGGCTGTAAGGGCATCCAGGGATGCAGGTGACTATTAACTGCGTTAGCCATGGGTGCAGGTGACTATTAACTGTGGTAGTCACGGCAATAGCAACCAGGCAATGGAAGCAGGGAACTCCACAGCTTTGCCTACCGGCTCCAGGTATTGCACCAGCCATGTGGGAAAGGGTCTGGTCCTGCAAAGCTCAAGATCTAAATAGTCATGAGGGGGTAGTCAGGACAATAAAAGGCAGAAGACATCCCAAGAGCAGCAAACAGCATCTAAGTGCAATCCCTGGTTAAGCAGAGGTCAGCTAAACATCAGGAAATTAAGACTGTTCTACACTAGGATAAACTGCCTCTCTGAATGGGCAATTTTTTTACCAATATTACAAAAGTGCTTTGGAGTAGCTCAGCTGGAGACATCTGCTTTTAGTCAGAAAGATGCTGGCCACTCGGTCTGCTCTCCACAGCCTTTTCAATGGCCCTTCACTGGTACAGTGATGGGGACCTGGCTGTATGGCAGAGGTGTGCTTTGCCCCTTGCGCCAACCTTCCCAGGGCAGGGAATAAAGCAGTGCCCTGCTCTGGGAAACTGCACATTCCCATTTGCATCCCTGCACATGCCTGACTGCTGCACAAGCCCAGCAGGAGCACCAGCTGCTGCTTCTTGCAAGAAACGTGCAAAAATTATAGAACCAGAAAGCAATTGTACAACGAGCACCAAGCTTGCAAAGGCAGATTTTTGGGAAGGTTCTGTTTTGTTAAAAAGGGAATATTTGTCATCTTTGAAAAATATTTCAGATGTTTCTTTTTAAAAAACATAGGAGTCACATCTCCATTGCCACATTCTTCCCCTTCCCCTTTGTAAGCTAAATAGAGTGCACTGACCCACAGACTGTTCCACTTTCACCTACGCTCCTTCAGTTGGAGAAGTTTTGTGATTTCTGGTTTTTTAAGCCAATAAAGGAGGGGGAGGGGAAAAATGAGAACACCCTCAGCATCATCTAAACAAGTGCATTCAGGGACAAAGCAAATGGAGAGGAAATTAAATTTTTCAGTTTTCTTTTATCATCAAAACCAAAGCAAAATGAATGCATCAATCCAAAATGAAGTTTGCCGTGTTTAAGAGACCCCCCCGAAAACATATTCAGAAATGATGTTTTTTTGACAAAAAGATGGTTTTGATGGAATCTGACTTTTTGATCCCCAAATTGTGGCTAACCAGAGTTAAATGGCACTTCCAGCTCTCCATCCTGTGGCTGCAGTTGAGTACTTCATGCTGGTCCTTGTACAAACTCCGGATGGTTTTGGTAAAGAGCCTGAGAACCCCACTTGGCAATCCAGCCCTTGCGCTGCACAGACACCCCATGCCCTGCGGGAAGCCGGGCACAGCATGATTTTTGGCAGGACAGGTGGAAAAAGGGGAGCCCTTGCTTGTCCTCCCACACTGCTGCCTGCCTCCCAGCCTCTAATGCATCCCAGGTGTGCCTGGCAGCGAGCCATGAGATAAAGGCAGGAGAAATTACAGCACGTTTGCCAGTGGCTGGGGGGCTCTTGAGGAGCCTGGCTGGCTGCAGCAGCAGGACGCTCCAGGATGGCACCTGTTGCTGTTGAGGCTGTGCTAGGCAGGGGCTCAGTGCTATTTTTGGACTGTGCTTGAGGGCAGGAAGGATTAACATGCCCTAAATGCAGAAAAGCTGGGCTTGTTATGAACAGAAAAGGCTCAGATTTGCTCAGCAGTGAGGTCTGTCCCTGCTGGGGGCAGGAAGGGTTAACCTGGACTTCCTTGACATGGAGGAGCAGGTCTCGAGCAAGGTGCTCCAAACTCTCCACTGACAGCAATGGGGACTTTTTAAAAAACATGGGAGTCACATCCCCATTGCAATGGGGACTTCGGCAAGTTTGCAGCAGGCCTGGGATGTCTGAAAAGTGCCAGCCAGAGGCTGGAGCTTTTCTACCCACATGATACGGAGCAAAGTGTCCTGCATCTACAACAGGCTGGGATACGAGAGAGACACAACCCTTAGACTGGGCCTTGAAGGAGGGAAGCAGGAGGAAGAGATGCTTTTTCTAGGATCAGGGAGGTTGACTGAAAAGGGACAGTCATTGCACAAATCAGAAAAACCAACAGAGGAACTTCACAGGAGAGGATTTTCTTGTTGATGGCAGCCAGATCATGTGGTGGCACCCATGGATGCCAGAGGAGCTCCAGAGCTGACACCCTTAATAAAGATACACCAGCAGGGCAAGTCCCTGGAAAGCTTTCAAAGAGTGTTGTTTTCATCCTGCTGTGAACAAATACACTGCTGCTTCTGCCACCTGGAGCCCTGACTCTGCCTGCAGCCTCCCCTCTCTTTTTGGGTCCTGCAGGGAGAAGGGACCATTAGCCCACAAGATGCTTGTGCCAAGCCTCAAAGTTTTGTTAGTGCTTCTTTCCGGTTGGATAGGACAATTTCCACCTTTTGGCCCCCCAGCAGCTGAGATGTGTTTCTCCCAGCCAAAATGACTGCTCAAAAAGGGATGGACAAATCATGGCACCAGTGAGATGAACAAAGGTAGTGGGGTTGAGCAAAGGAGATAAAGCAGACACAGGGAGGCTGAAAGCAAAGCAGCTGTCCCGAGGCAAAGGCAAATGCCCTGAAACCTTAGCAGAAGCCCATGGTTCTGGTTTTTTCTTCCTCTTTGTAACTGATTCACAAGACATGCTTGTGTAATGGATACACACCCAGATAAAATAGTGGTCAGCACTCCTGCTGCCCCTGGGACCCTTAGCTCTGAAGTAACGCAGTGTTCACCTGGTGATAGAAGCAGCCAGGTTTATCTGCAAGATGCCGCTGCAAATGTGTCATGGGAAAGATTTCAGCAGATGCAAAGCTGGGGAGTCGCAACTGCTACGCTTCAACTTCAGCACATGGAGAAATCCAGGATACTTCTCAGGAGCAAGAGAACAAGCCTGCCCCCAGAATAGAAATGAACACCCATTTCATTAGCTAAGACTTCCCTGTGCTTATTTAAGCATCGATTCCTGTGGTGGTTGTGTGCTGTATAGTGCTGATTAACAATTACAGAATGTACCAGAGCAGCATCACCACGGCACAGCTGGGAACTGCGGAGCCGACCGGGGTGATGCCGTGTCAACCTGGTGGCTGCATCTCCAAGGTTACTTGTAATAGGCAGCCACTTGCTGGATAACTTTGAAGGAAGCAACCATGGTTTTAAAGTCTGGGGGTTTTGTTTGCTGTGAATTCCCCTTAGCTCAGCACTCTGTAGCTGCCTGATGGAGCAACTGCCTGAGTGGTAACTCCCTTTCTAAGACTGTTTTGCCTTCTTGCTCTTCTCCTTCTAGTGGGGGATGTATTTCCTCAAAGCCCACCCACTCCTCCATTTCTCTGCCACAGGCTGCCGAAGGAGCCTTCCAGCTCAGCACTGATCCCTACAGTCTTCTACATTGCTGGTGAGAAGAAGCAGAATCTCTATCTATCCGTGGCCACACCTTCCAGGACATTTCACGTCCCCTCCTGCCTACCCAGTGACACCTTAGGCACTCCTAATCCCAAACTCCATTTGTCCTAAAAGTTGAAGAGGACCCCTTTGGGGGTTGATTTGTCCTGTCCACTGGGATGTTGAGCTTCCAGCTTCAGCCAGACGAGGGTACCAGAGAGCAAGGCAAGGGGGCTTTCCTCCTCCGGCGCTGCCCTGCTGCCGCTTGCCCACCTTCCCCCCGGGGAGCCAGCCTGCGGTGCGCAGCCCGGTGGCTCCCCTGGAGGAATCGGGATCAGCTTAAAACACAACGTGGCTCTCTGGGTTTGAATCCTGCTCTGTTATTAACTTGCCTGAGGAACAGGAAAACCTTGTGCATTTGGCTAGGGCTTGCTTGCTTTGTGTATCCCTTATCTTCCTCTGGGACATCGGGTGCCACTATCAGGGTGTGCAGGATATTGGCCTCAATGCAAAGGTAGTGTCGAGTCCTCCTCTCCTACAAGCTGTTCTTGCCCAGAGAGGAGCCTCCATGCGGTGCCAGAGTGGTTTCCTGCCTCCCATCATGAGCCGATATCCACCGAGGTTTGGTGCTTGGAGGTCCCAGCAGCTCGCCGAGTCCTCCTGGACACTGCTGCTGGCTATGCTAATATTGCATGAGGAACGCTGGCATTTCCAGAAAGTCCAATAAAATAATGTCCTCATCACTATTCATTCCTTCAGTGCAGACTCTCTTGTGCCCACGTGAATCCTAATGTGCTAATAGGATATTAATGTGGGTGCTCTGGGTGTCCCTGAGGAACCTGCACTGATGCAGAGTGTTAATAGCCCATCTTCCTTTCCACTGAGAAGTTATTACACGTGGTATGCGCTGACTTTAACCCGCTCTGAGCAAGCTTTTCTTCCAGGCTGCAGTTTCTTTCTGCTGATGGCAGAGGCCAGCCGTAGCAGGGCGGGGTGCTGCCATCCTGCAGGGAGCTGGCATGGAGGGAACCACGGGCACGACAGCACTGCTCACTCCTGGAGCAGCAGATGCCTGATGGAAAGACTCAAAGATGGGGGTTGTGCAGCCCCCTGTACTCATCCAACATTTTCCCATCTCTTCTAGCTTCCCCAGTGCTAATCCCTTGCTTTGCTTAAATCAGCCCATGGTGCCTTTATGTTCAGTCAGGTAAAGATCTGCTATCCCCCCTGCCCAGGCAAGCAGCGCTCTGCAGAGCAGCTGAGTACAGCCAGCAGTGTGGATCCCCATCCCCAGGCAGAGGAAGGGAGGTTCATCCCTGGTTGCTTAGTTCATGCCCTGTGTATGGTCTGAAACCCAGGGTCTGGCTCTCTGCTACAGCCCGACATCCTGAGCTTCTGTCCTCTGATCTGGGCAGGCAGCTGCAATATGAAAATGAGGTAGTTTTAATTAACCTCAAAAAAAAAAAAAAAAAGACAGTATCTCTGGGGAAGGAGACAAAAAAGAGAATTTACACTCTTGGTTACAGAGCTGCTCGTACCATCTGAGGGATGTCTGGGACAGTGGGGAGATGGGAAAAAAGACTTGAGAAGAAAGACTTCCAGAGAGACCTGGACTTGGAGATGAAACATTGAATAGAGTATATTTTATACCTAAGAAGCCTGCCGCTGCAGGAACCCAGGCTGTTAATTGGATTGACAATCCCTTTGATCTTAGATATATGTCTGCTGGCTGATTCATGCTGAGACATCCTTCTGACCTTTTGAATATTCAGCTTTTTGGGGAGAAGCAAATGGGGAGCAGCTTTCTTTTAACAGACTGAGCAATAAAACAGTGACTGTAGCAGTCCTCCTCATTTTCTTTGGCATGATGTGTCAATATCTGACTAATGAATGTAGTCAATAGCTGAGTAACTTCACCTGCCAGGAGTGTGACCCTAACACAGAAAGACGGTCTCCCATGAACAGCAGTGCCGAGCAGGCAAGGGAGCAGGACCAGGCCTGACGGGACAGGTGGCAGCTGTTGTTCCAGGTCATCATCAAAGGTGACTCTATAAAGTGATTGTGGAGATTAGCTCAAGTCAAAGCCAGGGACCACCCACAGCAGCAAGGTGAGTAACAAGGTGAAGAGAAGGCAAACACACCAGCATCAGCCCAGACCCATGGTGCCTCCTGTGGATACAGAGCACAGATGGATGCAGAGCTCTAGGGGCATGGCTGCCATCTCCAGCACTCTTCCCCAAATGGGAAAGTGGGTGGCAAGCTCACGGCACCTCAAGGCAGAAGGGTTTTATCTTTACTAGCAGTGCTGCTGTACAACCCCTACTCAGATGGGTCTCAGTGGCACTGTCACATTGTCCCCTGACATGGCATTTACCTCATGAAGCACCGTCTTATGATTTGGGGGGGGGGGGGGGGGACCAGGGAGCTGGCAGGCTTGCCTGTCCTCTTGGCTGTGACAAATGTTTGTTTGTCACGGGAGCTCCTAATAAGTTCCATTAATGTTCCCCTGGGAAAGGCTGAGACTAAAGTCTTTGGGAGATAAATAGAGCTTCTGCCAGGCTGAAGGGTTTTCTTTTTGCAGCAGCAATTTATCCCTCATGGCTTTTCCCAGTATTTATTGCCTGGCATGTCTTCTTCTGGAACAGAAAAACTCTGATGCAGAGACTTCTGCAGGAGCTCTGTGGGCTGGCAGAGTCCCCTTGCAGGGATGCTGTACCCATATGTATCTATGTGCCTGTTTATTGGGGGGGTGTTTCTTGACACGCCACATCCAAACTGGATCTCACCTCTCATTTATACAGGTGTAATTCCAACACCACTCCAGACTCTGCAGGGTACCCGCACAGCCAGGGCTTCCAGAGTTACTAAAGCTCCACTTTTTTCTGGAAACCTCCCCACTCAGGCTCCCCCACAACCTCACATAACCCAGTCCCAGCTCCCAGAGCCTCTTCTCGGGGTGGTATTATTAGAGGGGAGAAAAAGGAGCCTGACTCACCGGGTCCTGCACCTGTGGCTGAGTTTTCCTCCAGACTTGCTAAGAGGGAATGCAGGTTCACGTCAGGGCTGTTTTTCCATCCCCTTTTCAGAGTTAATCTCTCCAGGTCAGCGCCTGCTGGAAGAGGCTCCCTGACTCGCTCCTGCTGTGGGCAGATGTCTGTCTGATGACAGAAGTGCCCTTCACACCTGCCTGTAACCTTCATCTGCTGCAACCTGGTCCATCCTGCGCTTGGGGCAGGTACAGGGGGTTACAGTCCGGAGGGGAACAGCAGCAGCACAGGCAGAGGTGCTCGGTCCCACAGCTCGGGTGGTGCATGCAAAGGGACAGGAGACCCAGCAAAGAGCCCTGCTGCTTTCTGCCAGAAACAAATGAACAAAGCTCAGGCTTCACCCATATGGATCTCCCTGTTTTCTTCCATTTCCCTCCAGACTCAACAGTTTCAAATCCAAAGCAAGGAAAACCAACAGGAGTTCCAAGTGGAAAACTTCCTTCCAGCCCTGGATGCAGAGCACTGAGATATATCTGTATTCCCTGCTCAAGTACAGGGATAAATTCCAGTGGAAGATGTATTTCTGTCTCTCAGTGATTAGTACAGCCTTCAGAAACATAAAATGCTTCTGCTGATGCAACAGAATTTATAAGTGAGAAGATCGTTTATTACATTAGGAACTGAACCATAGGTCTTTCAACCCTCCTCATAGTAACTAAATTAAATTGATGTAAGTGGTCATTCCTTCTGTGACAGGGGCTCCCTGAGGGCTCCTCCACAGAAGCTAGGATGGGGCACAGACATCTCCAAGTAGAAATTTCAGGACAGACTCATTCTTGACGCAACGCCAGCCGCAAAGATACCCTAATGATTAGGTTGGCGTATGAAACCCAGGAGAAGGGTCAGAGGGGAGCCAGCACCCCTGCCTGGCTATGCTATGCAGTGTGCAGAACAGGGCAAGCACCCTGACCGCAGGGCTCAGCCTCGCTCCTTCCCACCTGCAGCCAGCTGGTTAGAGAGCAGCTCCGCGGGTCACTAGCAGCATAGGAGGGATGTGTGGGTCATCGGGAATGTCTAGCAAAGATAGAGACATGAGCAGCTCTAACAAAAGATAGAGAATCACTTCCTCAGCTATAACCCTACACTCAGCTCCCCAGCCAAGCTGTATTAGGAGCAAACCAAGGCTTTATACCTGGACAGCCAGTGCTGCCTTCCCTCCATTCCTGCCAGCAGCCACTCATGCACAGATGAGTCTTTAAATTCTCCACAGCTAGCCTTGATCTACAGCTCTAAGTTCTGTGGGTATGCTGTGGAGGAAATAGGAGCTGGTGCTCTGTTTTCTAAAGTAGCTCTGGAGGTGAGTAAAAAAGAAGTGCTAATGGGGGAGCTCTTAAATCCAGCTCACAGGCAAAGGCTCAAGGGAGGGAAGCACTGCAGGTACAGGGAGGAAGAAGGATTTAGGTTTTTCTTGCATGCCTGCAGTAAGGGCCGTTATGGGAATGTACCTATCACTGGTGTTTATCGAGCTCACGGTGGCTGTGATGGTTGTTCTGATGTTCTTCAGTCCCTCAGAGACAGTGAGCTTGAAGAGGGGAAAGAAAGCAGGGTGGGAGAAACTGGGAGGATTTCCAAGCAGCTAACTTTTGTACTGGCAGCAGTGAAGAAAAATGAGATCTTTCCCTGCCCCCCCCGCCCCCCCAACCTGGGAATGTGACAGTGATGAGCAATGTGGCAGAGGGCTGCAGCCTCACAGTAAGAGGCCTCTTGTCAGGAGCCAGAGGCGGCGTTTGGGTGCTATCATCACCTGCTCATCTCCAGGTGATTTTAGAGAGCTGAAAGCCAGGCTCAGCAACACCATGCTAGGCAGCTAGAGATGTGCTTGCTGGTAGGCAGGACTCTGTTGGAGCCCTCATCAATCAAGCCATCTCTGAGAGTAACTTGGTTACTGAATCATCAGTGTGTGACTGGCCATGGTCTTTGAGTTCTCTATCCAAAACCAGTAGCAGTTTTGAAAAATCCCACTCCTTGGCATACAAATCTGCCTGGGACATCTTCCCTGTATCTAGTCTGAGAGAAGAAGAAGTCTGAGCATGCAATTACAATGATGGAGGCTGAAAGCAAAAAGTGACAGGTTGAGAGAGTTGGGGTTGTTCAGCCTGGAGAAGAGAAGGCTCCGGGAAGACCTTACAGCAGCTTTACAGTGCCCAAAGGGGGCTACAAGAAAGCTGGAGAGGGGCTTTTTACAAGGGCATGTGGCAACAGGGCAAGGGGGAATGGCTTTAAACTGAAAGAGTTAGATTGAGGTATTAGGAAGAAATTCTTTGCTGTGAGGGTGGTGAGGCCCTGGAGCAGGCTGCCCAGAGCAGCTGTGGGTGCCCCATCCCTGGGATGCTCAGGGCCAGGCTGGACGGGGCTCTGAGTGACCTGCCCTGGTGGAAGGTGTCCCTGCCCATGGCGGGGGGATGGGAACTAGATGGCCTCTAACATCCCTTCCAACCCAAACCATTCTATGATTCTCTGAAACACAGCTCATGGCATGGCTGCAACAGTGCTGAGGGTGAACTGAGCTGGTCAGGCACGTCCTAAACAAAGCATTCACTCCTTCCTTTGCCCATTTCTTACTTTACCCCAGTTTCTTTCCTTCCCATCTTTGGTTTTTAAGGCTAATAAGTGAAATACATGTGGTGTCACGAGGGCCAGGAGGAGCTCTTGCCTCCATAGCTTGCTGCTGGGGGAGCTGGCAGTGTGGTGGTGACTCCCCCTGTGTGATTTCTAAAGAAAAAGTTTGAGTCTGATGAACCCTTGGGGGAGACAATGGGACAAGAACAAATAAACAAACAAAAGACACTGACATTAAATCATATTAATTGCAACAGAATCTTGAGAAGTGTGTTCTTGGCCACCTGATCCACTCATTTAATGAGAAACTGTACACCTACTTTCCTTCACCAAGAGTTCATCTTGCACACAAATCGCAGCAAGGTCTCTCTTCAGCTGGAAGGATTCTTCCTGCTTTTGCATACAGGGCACTTCACATGTTTGCCTTGTAGTCTCCATTTTAAAACACTCTGTCCTGTGTTATGTGTTTTTTTTCCCCATGTTATCCTGGATCAAACAAAGCATGCTGCCTCTGCTCCAAGTCACTGCTGGCTCTGCATGGGCAGGTGGTGCTGCAGCCAAAGTCCATGTAGAGGTGCCTGCGGTCAGCTTAGCTCATGGCACTCAAAACCATGAGAACTGCTACCTATGGCAGTAATTAAGAAGATAAAAAGTGGGATAGTTCCAGAAATAGCTCTTGTGGAAGTCCAAACCCAGTCATTGCTACCTTTATCCTGGTGTGATGGGTCAGAGCCAGGCTAGACCGCCCAGGGCATGAAGACTTAGGGGTTTCAGCCTCTCAGCAGGCTTGACATCAAGACCCATACCCGAAACCCAAAGCATTATGCTTTGGCAAGCCAGAACCCAGCTGCTGTGCCTGTTTGTATATGAGCAGCACACAAACTACTTCACTGCATTAAGGGAATTTTCCACGTGCAGGCACTGAACTCATCTCCCTTCTCACTCTGGCTGGCTCTCCCCCTGGGAGAAGGTAACAACTCAGCTTTGCAGGGCAGCTCTCCAGGAGAAGTCCTACCCTCCTCCTGTCCCTGGGGGTGGGCAGAGCTCGAGGCGTGCGGCTGAGTCCAAAACTTGCAGGTGGGAGTTGCACAGAGGATGCCAAAAGTAAATGCACAGAGTGCAGGATGGAGCTGTGTGTGACAAGGGAGCTCGGGAAGCCACTTTCTCCTCCAGGCTTTCCACTAACCCCACCACTTTCTGTGTGTCCTGCTCCAGCAGACCTCATTTGACTTAATGTGAGCTCAGTGCAGAGGGGAGGGGGGCACCAGGCAGGAGGCCTCTGTTTCCTAAAATAGCCCTGACAGGTGCCCTTAATATCCTGGCACCAGTGTGACACTGCCGAGCGAGGGCCGTTAGAGATCCCGAAATGGATTTCAGCTCATTGAGTCTAACCAGATGTAACCCTGGACCTCTGGGTCACTTTTATTTGTCCATCTTCTGTCAGACACAGAGACCTGAGAGCAGAAACATGCCCGTGCCCACGCGTGCACAGCGATCATCTCACTGCTAATGCACGTGGCTTTGGGCTGGGGCAAGCGTGCAGCGTGTCCCTATCCCGAGGCAGGCACACCGCCAGCCCCTCCTCACCAGGCAGCCCCAGGAGATGCTGGGCACTGCTGCTGCTGCCGTGGACCCATCTTGCTGAGTTGCAATCTGTCTTCCCTCTGCTGCTTCTCACAGGGTTTCTGTGCTTTGTCAGGTCAGGGCTTTTTTCCCTGAATCTTGGATTTCAGATCTTCTTTTTAAACTGTCACTAACTAGTAGCGACTCAGCAGTTTAACAGTACTTTCTCTCCTTGGTTTTTCCTTTCTTAACTTGTGTGGTCGAGCCTTCATGCACTGGCTCAAAGACAGGACAAGAAATAAATACAATGACAGCTCTCAGTAAAAATACATCTGAGTTTGCCTATAGCTATTGCCCCAAATAGGTGCAGCGGTTGTATCCTGCTGGTCCTACATGCAAACATGTTCCTCCTTCAGATTTAAATCTGGATATTTCTTATGGAGGCTGGGACTCCATGATGGATGGACAGCGTTTGGATGGACAGACCCCTGATGAACTCTTGGGAGGCAAAACTGCACAGTGCATTGCACTGGGGTGTTGGGGAATTCTTCCCAGTACTGTCAAGAGGATACTGGGAACATCAACTTAATCACCTCATTCTGCATTTTATCCTCTGTAAAGGCATGAAGTCTTCTCCGGGACAAATACCACGTTTTGTCATTGTTATTCTCTCTATTCAAGAAAGCCCTAGGGGATGCCATCCACAGATAGATACTTTACAATCATCTGCCTTCACTGGGACCTCTTCTCTCTCCTGTCCTCCAGCCTGTGGCTTCTGGACCCTCTGGACCTGCAGGAGCTGCTCTGCTTGTGATGTCTGTGGGGGAGAGGGCCCCAGAGGTGACAGTGGGGTGTGCAACGTATCAGCTGTCTGATGAAGCAGGGGCATGTGAATCCTTCAGAGATGGAAGTTTTTGTTAAAAGGCAAGAGGGTAATTCTTCATTTGCAAAATGACACAATGTTCCACAAGGCAAGAAAAAAAAAAAAAAAAAAGAAAAAAGACTAACAACGTAACTGAAAACAACCCACCCAACCTCAAAACGGTAAATCCAATCAAGCTTTCCTGTTAAATGCAGGCTTTGAAGAACATTGTATTTAATCATTAACAGTGCTGAATCGATATAAATAATCTGAAGCGACTCCAAGCAGCAGGGGCAGTTTATGTTTACAAAGAGATGAATATTGATGCAGCCATTGCAAGTGCAGCCTGAACGCTGCAAAGCCCGCTCCCGCCATGACCCATACACGAGGGTGGTGGCAGAGGACATGAGCCACTGGTGAAGGGTCCCCACGGCCTGCCAGCTGAATGCAGGGAAGAACAAGTGCACTGGAAACATGCAGGAGTCTGTTCTCTGCTGAATGTAGACCCAGGCTGCAGTGTTGCGCAGGAGAGCCCATCACACAGGTTGTTTTTCTTTCCTCTCCCCACCACTGCTCTAGCTGGTAACAGACATCACATCACACCACCATCAGGACCAAATGATGGTCTCCTCATCCCTCTGCAGGCTCAGCTTCCAAGACCAGCCAGTCACCTCATCTGGACCTGCTGCCCACCTCAAAGCAGACTTTGACCTGCTGACTTGTCCTGGGGACTGTGTGATGAGCAAGATGACAAGTTTACTTTCACAATTCAAGTGGCATTTGTAGGTTTAGAATATCCCAGCTGCTTTCAGCCCTATCCTTTCACTGACCAAAGGAAAGTCCCAGGGTATTAGAGTGATGCTAGCTAGCTATCTGCCTTGAATCATTTGGTAGAGAGCGGTGGTGGGTGGGTATTGCTGTGTGAATCATGGAACTCATAATTGCAGCCCCCGCTTAACAAGCAACTGCTTAAGTTTTTGTTTAGTTTGTTTGCTGTCCTATTTTTCCTTTTTGCCTGGCCATTTGACAGTGGTTATTCATTAGAGCATTTTTTATTGGACATTTTGAGAGGCCTGTTGCCTTTAGCTCTGGGGTGCCAATAATTTTTTAATGAATTCTCATGAATTTCTCCCAGATGGAAATGAAGTAAAGAGCCGGAGGAGATGGTATGATTTCCAGTTCCTGGGAGTGCTTTATAAACAACTCAGATGATTAAAAAAGCAAGGGTGCTCTTTTAATAACAGGTTTTGTCAGGATTCAGCCAATTAATTTCAAAGAAAAATGAGCCATTTTGTTAAAGCAGCCACTTGAGCTTCCTTCTCTCTTCAGCTTCTCTTTGGCTTCACCATGCTTTATGGCATCAGCACCTAACTCAAAGGGTATTAAGGGGCGGGGGTGGGGGGTGGGTGCAGAAGAGCCCTCCAATTCCCACGTGGACTTTGTGGGGGAACGGCTGTCATTACTGCCATGCCACAGCCTGCCCGCTCCTCCTTCCCATGGGGCAGCTTTTGTGAATGTTTTTTTGGAAATACATGTAAGCAGACAAAGGGATGCCTCAGCAGAGGGCAGATGGGGGTGAGTGCTGAGATCGAGAGCTCACCTTGGTGCTACTGGGAGGAAAGCGTGTCTCAGCCCTCTCCGGTGGCAGCTTCTACCCAAGCCATGACCCTGCTGGCAAACCACAACAGGCATCATTGCCATCTCTCCCTGGGCTGAAGAAGCATCGCCTGCCATCCAATCAAGGAGGTGGGAGAAGGTTCAGCTATGGGATAACCAAAGAGGAGATAAAATGCACTGAAAGGATGTAGGACACCGCTCCCTGCCAGCACCCCACAGATGTGGGTATCAGCAGCCACGGCTGCACCAAGTACTGTGTTCTGATGTAAGCGGTTCAGTTCAGAGCTGCCGCTGACTTCCAAGACTTTTTCATCACAGTCCCCAGATCCCTTCCCTCTCCACGTGGTGTCTGGCTACAGCGCTACCCTGCCGCCTTTCAGTACAGAGGGACCAAAGCCAACCTTTTTGTCTCAATTTCTGCAATTTCTTTGATTTCTTTTTCTCTGCACAGTTCCTTCCCCTCAGCATTTCAGCATTTCAGACTTGGGGATTAAAAAAAATATGCAAAAAACATGTTGCCTGATTAAAAGATTAAAATAAATAAATAAAATCTTATTCAACATAATTAACTTGGTGCAGCTTGGGCAACTTCATTCTCCCACACAGACATCCCCCAGCCAGCCACTGTCAGTGCTGAGAGTGAAGATGGATTTATTAAAAAAAAAAAAAAACCCTCAGAAAACATGTTGGTTTATTTCTGAGGATTGAAATGGGCTTACTTCTTATACTCATTTTCAAATTCTTTATCCATATTTTTCCAAATGCTTTACCTCCCAAAATTACCAATGTGTTACAATACAAGAAACGGTTAGAGTTTAGCCAGCACTTTGTGGTGTTGCTGTTCCTGAAAAACATATTAGAAGTGAAAAAGAAAGTGCCTGTGGACAAAGCATTAACATAAAAATGATTGGTGACTTGGAACTAGTGGTCTAATCATATGCCTTTTGTGAAAATAAAATATTTTGATGGCTTTTCGCCAGTGTGAAATAGTTAAGAACAGTATTGATCTGTGAGGACAGAAAAATAACAGAAGCCTAAATGACAATTGGCAGCTATTTGAAGTAAAACTTTTCTAGCTCTCTAATCTCACAGTCTGCAATTATACAAGTAAGCTTCATTAACTGGGGGAAGGGGAGGAGTGGAAGGGAAGAAATAAAACAGGAAAAAAATAAAACATACTGCTTTAAAAAGAGTTAATAATCAAAACGTGTGCCTCTATACTGGTTTCTGGGTTTATAAAATAAAAGAAATTACAAAAGGAGAACATTTACAAAACCTGCATTTTGCCAGTTGTTGCGGGAGGTGTTAAAAGGCTCACTTTACAGGAACAAAAGGAGGTCGTTCTTTAGCACACTAAAAAGAAGCTTATAGAAGTGGTTTCCATTGCCTGTAGTTAGATATTCTGCAACTTTCCTTTCAGCCTTCCTACCTTACTTCAGGATGCAGTGTAGTGCCACATACTGGGGCATTTCCCCACATAAGCCCAGCTTCACAGCCTTCAGCATGTTTTCTCCTCGCTCTCGGTGCTCTGATTAGGATGCTGTCCTGCTTTTCCTGCAGGGACTGCTCATGCAGGTTATACATAGCATCCCATATACCAAAGTATCAGCAAAACCTGATACAAGTTCCTTTGCATGGGCAGCGCAGAAGATAAATGCATGTGAATAACAATATCTTTGGTGCTAAAAGCATCCAGAGTGATTGTCCACCTCCTCCTAGTCTTTCCCAGGATAGGTGGTGGTGTGGTGAGGAATGAAGCTGGACTAATTAACATTGATAATATACAGCTGTGGGCTGGCTTCAGGGGTGGTGGGTTGGCTGATGTAGATAAGGTGCAGCTGTGGCTGTTCTGTTAAGTGGTTGAGAGCCAATGAAGAGAGGCAGCTGAGGAAGAACCAGAGAGAAGAGAAAGAATGTGTGCTCTGGATGAGGAGAGGCTAGGAGAAGGCAGCAGAGGGACTGGCATGAAGCGTTATGTTGGCATGAGGTGGTAAAAGACCTTGTTGCAGCCGGCTAGTTTGGAGAGTGCTGTGACATGTTGGCACACCAGGGTGGTCAGCCCAAGTGCCCCCAGCTTTGCAGCCACTGGTCTGGATTGCCTGGGGTTCCCCGACCCCCGTGTGGTGGGGGGCACCAGGCAGCAGTTCTAGCCCAGGGATTCAGCTGGAGACCTGTCCATCCCACTGTGCTCTATTCCAGTCCCTTCTCCTGCCAGGACACCGGGCAGGTACCCCAGCCTGTAGGCATGGCCCCTGGCAGAGCCGCTCTCCTGGCTGAGAATGCTGCGTCTCCTCTGTGTCCATCGCCTTTGTGCACAGTTCTCAGCCTGAGAAGGGTTTCTGAGCCAATACTGCTAAACCAAGAGCCCCGTTGTGAATCACCCACCACCTAGAGCTGGGACGTCAGCTATCAAATTAATTTAATTAGTTGTTACTGTGGGCTTTCAAGAGTCATTTGTGCCCTGAACATGCCACAGTGGCTGCACAACCAGCTGGCTGAGCCTCAACCTGCAGCCTGTCTCCCCATGAGAAATGTGGGCCGGGCAAGAGTGATGAACTCTCTGTGCTGTGGCCTTGGCATTGTGCAGGATGACACAGGAATAGCTGCTTGCAAAAAATAAATGAAAATGAACCATGCCTGTCCTCTCCTGCCATACTGGCAGTGGTACCTGGGGTGTCAATACACAGCCAGTGAGGTTGGTAAGAAATGGGGCACAAGAAGGGAATGGAGAGAATGAGCATGGGGAACAGGGACGTGTGGTGGGCAGAAGGAGCAGGGAGCCTGCGTGACCTCCTCAAAACGAGGGACCAAGCCCATTCCCAGTTTTGGCTTTGTTTCCTTTGGCCCCTGACCAAGCACCCACTCTTGCCCTCTCCGGTGTGTTGCACACCCAGATTGGTGCCAAGACTGGGAAACACCAGGGCATCTTGGGCAATGAATAGCCAGGGCCTGGGCATGCCAGGCTGCCCAAAACTTCTCACCTGCACACAGCAGACAGCAAATAAGCAGGATTCCACACTCAGTAGGTCCTGCCTGAAGATAAAACTGCTCGTTAGTTTGCACTGTAATCTGCACCTTGTTTAGAGGCTGTCAGCAGACTGCTGGTCTGACCGCCCTGTTCCTGCTGCCCTCCCCTTGTTATACTTGTTGGTTAAATAAATGTCTATTTTTGTGCTCAGCTTCTGCTTGTTCACCACGTACTCGCAGGGAAATGAAGAGCTGTGTTTATACCAAATGGGTTTATTGAAGTATCAGAAAGCACAAATCAATTTACAAACGAAATTATATGGTACCCCAGGAATCAAAACTGACAAACACAGAGATTTGCTGTTAAATTAATAGCAAACCAAGATAAAAGGCTATGCAGACCATAAAATTAATCAGGTACAATATACTCCCTAAAATTTAGAGCTCACAGGCACACTGCTCAATTTCAGAACTAAATAACCAGCAAAGGGGTTTTAAAAATCAGTGTTGCAGGACACATGGCAAAGCAAATTCCAGAAAGCACTGTATGCATTTTGCAGTGGAGGACTTACCCTTGCCTTCCCTTGTCCCCTGCCAGCCTGGGCCAGCACCAACACCCGCATTGCCTGTGCTGGGGGCTGCACAAGGAGCGCACTGGTAGAACTTCTACAGCAAGGTCTTTCACTTGTCAAATTGGTTTGGGCAGAGGCAAGTTCACCACTTGGGCAGAGGGTGAGGATCTTCTCGTGCCCTCCTCCAGTGTCACTGGGACCAAGAGTTGGTGCTTCCCAGGCTGGTTGTGGTACAGGGCTGGGAGTGTGCATTGCTGCAGAGCTGGGAAATGCCATTTGTTCCATAAATAAATTAATAGAAGAGATCAGGCTGGCAGAGAGGGCCCACGGCAGAACAGAAGCAAAGCAGTCATCACCCACAACATGACTAACAGGCATCTCTGCTCAAGGCAGCTTAACCCAGCTCCAGTGTCATAAAAATGATGTAATGCTGGAAATCACCCTTGAAGGCTGGAGGATCGCTCCCAGGCAGCCAGGGTGTCCCAGCATCGGACACTGTCTGGAGATGGTCCCTTCACCCTGCTCTGCAGTGAGGAGGGTCCCTGCTGAAAGCCAGGGCCATGGCATGCTGCTGACGGTCACCCTTGGACAGGAGGTGCCCTCTGGGCATGGTGCAGCAGCAAGGCACTGTGCTAAGCATTACTTTTCCACTAATAGAGCTATCCTAGCATGGCACAAGCATCCGCCTGTGCTCCCTGCTCATCCTGAATGACAGGAACAAGATGCCCCAAGTATGGCTGTCACAAAGGGCAGCACCTTGGGCTTTGTTTTCTGAGCTCATCTGACATTTTCACACATTTTGTAGGGCTTCTCCAACTTCTGTTGCTTGCTCTTCTGCCCTCTAATTAACTAACGAGACATATGATGAAGCTGTGACATGTACAAGAAATGACAGGGCCACCAAGTGCTTCAGTGTGGCATTCCCCTCAGGCACCCTGCAAAGCAGCAGGCTGGGGCAAGCTTTCAGAGATAACTGCTAATGTACTTTGAAACACAGCACTTTTTTAAGGGAGAATAAAACACACCTCAAAAGAGACTCCAGGCTCTTTAACCCTGGGATGATCCTGCCTCCCTGAGTACCCAGCACTGCAAGACATCAGTAGGAGGGGTGGGAGAAGATTGCTGGCTTCTCTAGGGCTCTGCCCCTGTTCAAGGCCACCTTACATGTACGTTTTTAAAGCCACTGCAGAATTATCCTGAGCATTCATATCTCGAGGATGTGGGCCAAAACTTTCCTGGAATATTCCAGGCTTTAGCCTAATAGCTAATAAGGCTACTATACATAAATTAAGTTATAGGTATCTAATGTTAATATCTTTGGTTTTAATTGCCTTTTGTTTATGAAACTAAATACAATGATGCATAATAATAATAATAATAATTACAGATTGGCTGATGAGCAGGAAATCAATCCATGTCTCCTGGGTAGTCACTGAATATCAGTCATTTAAAAAAAAAATTGTTTTTATAAACATGTAATTATTGTCTTACTAAAAACCAAATTAACAAACAGATGTATGCCCGTATGTAAATCAGCTCTGGTGGCAATTTCTACAGGCTCCAGCTTGGGCTGGAAGAGGTCCAGGGCGACCCAGCACAGCCCCACTTCGGAGCAGCTGGTGCTCCTTGCCATGGTAACCCCTTTCTGCTTGGCCATGTGCAGCTTTTCCACCTGCCCACCCTGGCTTGTGTTTTTCTTAGGCAGCCTCTGAGTTTTGGACACCATCCCTCACAAACCCATCCTCTGGGCAAACCCAGTGGGTGCAGACCCCAGCCTTCCCATGAAAGCCTGCCTGCACCCTAAAAAAAGTGCAGAAAATCCAGAATCACCTCTTCGGAGCATAGCTTTCTGTATTGATCTTGTGGATGTGGAAGAAAACAAATTAAGTAGACAGAGGGCTATCCCAGGAGCTGCCTGCCTGGATGTTCCACTTCCCGATGAACCAAGCAAGCCAATGCCCGGGTATCGCTTGTGCTGCTCCTGCAGCCCCTGTCCAGCACGGCATGGGGAGAGGCAGCTCCAGGCAGAGATGGCCAAGGCACAGACATCCCAACACTGCTCCGGCAGCAGAGACGCTGACTGAGGGCTGTGGGAAATCTCCTCCCGCAGGCTCAAACTTACCAGATTGGGTGTAAAATCTATTCCATGATTTCTTTAGCAGTCTTAAACTGCTGAGAGCTGATGAATCTGCGGGGGCGGGAAATACAGTCATGGCCAGACTTGTTCACAGGTCACTGAGTAATGGTAATGAGTTTGTGGCTCCTCATGGCATGTCCCCGGGAGCTGTGTTCGCAGCCCTATGAGCCTGGCACTGCTCATCTGTCACAGAACAAGAGCCAAGAAACTGGTGTACGGACTGTGCTTTGCCCTCCGAAAACATCCCCATGCACATCCCCATCAGCAATTCTCCCTCCGTATCCTGTTCCTCCTCTGTACCCCCAGCCACCGAGGAACACTCCCACCCACAACAGGCAGCTGAAGGAGATGCTGGCTGCCCACACCAAGAGAAACCAGGGCTGGATCCTGGCGCTGGTATCCCACACAGCCGCAGTCGCACACTCAGGTTCACCTGCTGTACCCAGACTCACTTTGCTCCTTGGCCGATGCTTCCCTTGTGTCAGCACTGATTTCTGTTCCTCCAAAATTGTGACGTGGCTTTAGCCATCCTTGTAAGCACAAAGTGGGCATTTGTACCCAGGTGTCTTTCTTGTTGCTTGCCCTGGTGCTTTTTCATCTGCCCTTGTAAATGACTTCCCTTGTTGTACATTGTCTTACACAAGATTGTAAGAGATTCAGGACAGGGGCTGAGTTTTGCAGTATAAACACATCTTCTTGCCTAACTAAAGGCAGCTAGAAAAGAGTTGTGTTTGTTAACCAGTGCAACTGAACATTAAAGACATTAGTTAAAGTATGGGAGCAGTATCACAACTGGTGAGTATGATGCCAATCTGAACTGCAAAATTCAGTCAGTTTTGGAGAGAAGCTCTCTCTCCTCTCCTTAAAAAGCTCCCTCAGCACAGATATGATATTTACAACTCTTGCCGAGGTGCACTCTATATGTAAGAAAAAAAAAGGGTCTGGCAACCTGAACCAGATTAAAAAAACTCAATCTATTTTCTTTGAAAAAGACAAGACAGATGGATGGGTAACTGATCACAGACTACAAATGCCAGCTTGGAAAAAGCTTTGTGACTACAAGGTCTTCAACTGAGTAGCAGAAGACACAGGCAGAGCCAGGGTCTGAAAATCAAAATTAGACAGATTCTGAAGAGGACACAGGGTAAGAAATAGCAGAACAGCATGCACAGGGGTGGAGTGATTCATTATTACGTGCAGACTTTGAAAATCAGGACTGGATGTCTCTAAAAGACTAAACTGGGAGATCTAGGGCCAATAGGGGAATGTGTATATGTGTCCCGGGGAGCCCAGAACGATGACTTTCAGAATCAATGTTGATTGAAAACTTGAATAACAAGGAAAGATTTGGGATTTTAAAAGGTTTGATAGGGGACATAGGTGAGGCTGTACTCCAGCAGTTGTTGGAGCACCACCTGCTTTCAAGATCTTGGAAAACTCCCTCCTGCAGCAGGGAAACACTGTGGATCAGTCACAGCGTGATGCACAGTCTGCATGTGCCACATCCACTGCAGGTCAGAGCCTGCCAGCCTGTGGGCATGTCCTGAAGCAGCTGTACCTTGTTTCAGGCTGCAGGTCAGTCCCTGTCACTTTCATATCCAGGACAAAACCCATCTTTATCAATATTAGCACACAAATATGCATAAATTCCAGCGTGCGTCTCAGCGCACGTTACAGCCCAAGGAGACTGGCCCTTGCTTGCTCGCAGCGTGAGGCTATGAGCTGCTTAGCACCTCGAAGGTGCACCCAGCCGGAGGCCAGGCGGGGATGCAGAGCCCCTCCAACCAGCCTCCTGCCATCGGGAACTGCTGGCCACTTGCCAGGGGCGAGGACACAAGTGTCTGGGCTTGGTGGGAGCAGAGGAGCTGCCCCAGCCTTGCTGGATGAGCCTTTTGAGGTTCAGAAGGGTAATTTAACTGTTTACACAATCTCAGTGTCAGAACTTGATAATAATTATCATTTACTGCAGCCTAATTGTACAAGAAGCAATGAGTAAACAGTTACCCTGGACATGTCTCGACTCGAGGTGTCCCTTAGCCGAGTAAATCCAGCTTAATTAACGCTTCTTAGATGAGAAAGGGACAAGGCTGGCTGCATGCCACATTCCTGAGCTGAGTGTTAGCTCATCTTTACATCTACAAGGCACTGGGGACTGAGATCAGCCAACTTATCTCACTGCAGGAAGCCCAGGGTGATGAGGTGGTCCCCTGCAGCTCTGTCCCCTGTCATTCACCATGCTGCCTCTCCTAGGCAGGCACCAACACCCAGACACAGGGTGACACTGAGGGCAGCTACCTGCAGCCTTCTGGAAATGACTTGTGCTGTGTCTTTCCCCCACTGAAGCACCACTGGAGAACTGACCAAGGGATCCTTCATCCAAAAGGAGAGCTGCAAAGCACTGTCCCATGAAGGATGTTCCATCTTGCTTGCACTTGATTTCAGTTCAGCATCTCCCTCCACATACCATCCCTTCCTCCTCTTCTGCTGCTTGTGAGCAAGATGGGACAGAGCAGGATCATTATCTGCTGCAAAGCCCAGTGTGAATGGGCTACCTGTGAGCTGAGCAGCTCAGAGTGTGTCTCCTAAGCAGCTCCCCACAATGACAGGTACAGATGGACTTTGCTCCCGGGCCTGGAGAAGGGAATGTCCAGGAAGGGTTGTAGTGGCAGGTGGAAGTACGCCAGAGCAATGCTTCAACTTCCCACAGCTCCCAGGTGTGAAAAGTGACTCCAGTTCCCCTTCTCTGCTGCCTCCATCCTCTTCCTCTCCCACAGATACTGGACAGCACTACTCTGCATATCAGCCAAGCTGTGAGTTTTCTGGAAAGCGACACCCAAAACAAGGTAGGGAAGCCAGACATAGGGAGAAGAGATGGGCTGCCAGGGGATGGAGGGGACGTCCAGGAAACCCTGGTGGCTGGGCAGGGAAGGAAAGGCACTATTTACAATAGCAGCTGGCCCAGCAACTCATCTTTGTCCTGATCATGGTTCATGTTTATTTTTTGCATCAGCCAGGGCCTCTCACCCTTGTCTGAAAGCAAGGGAAAGGAAAGGGCTCATTTCCCTCAATCACACAGGAATGGCAGTTGTGGTTTGGCAGGGGATGGACTCAGGATGCCTGTGAGAGCAGAGCTGTGTCTGTGAGGCTGCTTGAGGTAATGGCCTTTAGCCTGGAAAGCAGGAAATACTAATGAGCTGTTAATTATTCCTGAGCTTCTCTCTCTCACATACACCCCTGCACACATGCATTTGCACAGGACAGAGTGAGGGGGTGCTGGCAACATGTCAGCAATCCAAATAGATGCAGTTATCTTTGCTATTTTCCTTCTTCCCTGTGGTCCAGACCTCCCAGACCCATCTCCCATCATTTCCCGTATATTCACCTGCCATCTGAGCATCTTCATTTCCTTCTCCTTCACAGAGAAGCTATGAATGCTTCCCCTTCGCTGTAGTTCAGGCAGTGCAATCCTCCTGGAGAAACACGATGTCCAGGGAATGGGTATTTACAAAGTGTTCTTTGCTTTAGACACTTGTTCCAATATGCCAGGAGGTTGGTGAAGGGTCAGAGCAGCACTGCCCACGCCAGGCAGTGCTTTACCATTATCTCAGCTGCTGGTACCCAGCCCTGCAACCTCTGAGACTCCTGTAGTCCTGGGAAAACCCAGACACTGGCCATTTCAGATTGCCAAATCAAGCAAACCCAGGGCTCTACAGTAGCACACACAGTAGATATGTCACTGGGGAATAGGAAGCAGCACCTGCAGCTTCCCCAGTGTCTTACGCTGGACCAAGCACTGAAGCTTGCCAAAGATGTGCTAGCAGCTACCCATTAAGATGCTCAAGCAATAAAGGCAATACCTGGGACTGTATAGACTGGCAGAGACATACCTCCAGGCAGCATTGGAGGTCCTGGAGCAGGAGGTGAGGAGGGAAACATGGGTTTGTGCCATGTGCTGGGCCAGCACAAGCATGCTCTGGGAAGCCACAGGCAAAGCCTGGCACCCACAACCAGGCAAACAAGTTCTGCCTTTCAGAAGGACTTAGCGAGTGGGTCCAGAGCCACATGCACACGGTTCCATCCCCACCGAGAGCAGAGCTGGCTGGGAGCACGGAGCACCCACAGCCGTGCCATGCTGCTTCCCTGCGCCTTAGACTGAAGCACTAAGGGGGTTCAGTGGCAAGCTGGGTCCCACAGGCAATCAGAGCCAAGAAATCCAGCAAGGCAAACAGAAAACAAACAGCACCCAGAAAACAACATGCACAGCAGCACACCAGCTTCCAAGCCCCAAGGCTTCGGATGCAAGAAGGGAAATGTTTAGCAGTTGGGAATTCTTCAGGGTACACTGGGGAGACAGGCAACCTGCAGCAAGGCTGGCCGGGAGAGGGGCAGTAAGCCAGAGCAGCAGTGTCACACGCAGAAATGGGTGAAGGCTGCATGTGCATGTGCTGCTAGCAGCTCTGGAAGATCCCTCAACATCCCACCTGCAGAAGTGACAGGTAGGCACGGCGAAGGCTTTGTGTCTGCTAGAAATCAGCACTGCTGAGCACCACCTTATCGACAGCTGCGATCCAGGAAAACAACAATCAGCTGTAAGCCTGGAAAAAAACCCAGATTTGTTTATGGCTGAGCCTCACAAAGCACCTGACCTGTAAGATCATCCAGCCTTCAGAGCTGTGTTTTTTCACTACAGAATGCGAAGAGGGAGCTTGTTTGAAAAAGGGCACCTAGGGGCAGGCTTGCTGGGGGGCTGAAACAGGCTCAGCAATATTCCACAGTCCAGTAGAGGAAATAACAGAAAAAAAAAAGCAGAATACATCCAAAAGAATATTCAGAGATAAAAAGCAGAAGAGAAAGATAACCACAGGAAGGTCTGTAAGCAGTGCTGAGAAAAGCATGACAATGGAAAATGACATGTATGTTGTTCCTGTACAGTCACCATAGCAAAATAAATTGCTGTCTTAAAGCTTGAAGAGCAGAAAAGCAAGGGAAAGAGCCACCCTGCCAAAGCCATGACTGAAGTTTTCTGTTCTGCCCATGGGTGACACTGCAGGTAGTGAAAAAGTGCAGAGAAATGAGTGCCCAGACTAACTCAGCCAAAGCAAGGCAGCTGCATGCAGATCAACCTCAAACTCAGTGTCAAAATGGCACCAGGACACCAGGGGATTTGTGAGTGAACAGAAACCACTTCAGTGCTCTGGAAGTAGAGGTGGCACAGCCCAAGCAGGCAAAGCCACACTGACGTGTCTATGCTGGCACAACCACAGCAGGAGCTGCAGGGTGGAAATTCCCACAACGCCATGGGAAGCCACGCAGTTGGAGGAGACCTTGGTTGGTGTAGGCAATGCCACCAGCTCACAAATCTGGTGCCACCAAATGTCAAAGAAATTTTTGCCTATTACCAGCAGAAAACACAAGGAAGTCCCAAATGCAAGCGACATGTTGTGACATGTCTCTACTAACACAGAGCCAAGTACCCAAGATAAATTTCCAGAGGAGGAGTCTTACAGACTTACAGAAACGGTACCAATAGACAGGAATGATTCATGCCCAGGGAAGATGTATTGCATGGGAAGTAAAAATAAGGGAGGGAATGAAGTAAATTAGAAGAAGCCCCTTCACCAACAAGGCAAAGCCCATTACCCATTCTCAGTCCTTCATGCGACATTTTCCTTCACCATCAGCCAAGTGCAGACAGTCTCAAGTTTGAGTTCAAACACAAGTGGAGGAACAGGACCACCAGCAGCATGCCAGCCTGGCAGGACAATGTCACAGCAGATGACATTCTAGGGTAAGACACTGAAACACCACCCGTCACAAAGCCCTGTCTTAGTCTTTGAGGAGAGGCAGGAGCAGATTTCAGCTTGGACAAAAGCAACATTAAGTTCTCAGTGACTGCGGCCCGTTGAAAGGACACCTGCTGACTTCCAAAGGCAACTGCCTTCCTGACAAAAAGCAAATGCAAATCACCAGATGTCTTTTCAGAGGCTATTAGGATTTGTAAAGTATCTAATAGATGCTTTTGCCTAAGTGTCTTTTTATCCGTTGCATCCTTCCATGTGAAAATGCAACAGGTAAGCAAGATCAAGAGGTTTCCAATCTGAGATGAATATTGAGAGCACAGAGGGATACAGCAGCAAAAAAAAAAAATAGTTATGTGCCTATTTTGAAGGCAGGTTTGGAAAGAATCTGAGAACAAACCATACTGCTAGTGCTCATGCCTACTAGTTTATTAAGACAGCATCAAGGAGATTTAAGAAGAAAAGATGTCAATTCCTGACAAAGGTACTTTAAGGAGTTCAGCTGGGTACAGAAGGAAAGGACTGACAGAAGCCAGAACAGGCTCACAAGCCCTACTCTGCAGAAGAAGCCAGGTACAAAGTAGGTCCTGTCGTCCCCAAAGACTGGAGCTTCTGGAGTACCAAACAGCTTCCAAAATAGACACAAGATGATGCAGGCACAGAGGACAGAGAGATGACTCAGAAGGCAATGACACTTCTGCCGACTTTGGCTGCCCAGGGATACACAGCTTCCCTGCTGGCGCTTCGCACCTCAGCGGTGCTCCAGCACGGTCTGCCCCAAGCACAGCCATCGCCAGACCATGCAGTTTATTCTTCTGCCAGAGCATGAAATAAACAAGATGAGAAAGCCCAGCTGATGGGTTAGGGAAGTCTGGGAGAGACTTCAGAAGAACACAAGCCTAATTCACCAGAGTAATATAGGAACTTTGCAAATCCTTCCCAAAGCACTGGAGCAAGGGTTTATTTAACCTAATTAATATTGTACTAATGCTTTGGGATCAAGCATGGCTTAAATCTTGGACAGCACTAAGAAAAAGTCATGCTGCAGTTTAAAAACCAGCTGCAAGGAACTGAGGGTGTCCCAGACAGAATTAAACCTTACAGGTGATATAAATGCTGCAGCCATTGGTCCCTGCACACCGATGTATGTTTATGCATTCTTGTGTAGCCCCGATGCTGCCGTCAGAGCAGGTGCAAAAGAAAGAAAAAAAACCCTAAAACAAAATAGCAAAATAAAACAACCACCCTGCAACCAGTGCACAAAGGGTATTTGGTTATGTAAAGATTTATTCTTCCTTTCTCAAAAACCGTCTGGTGCTCAGGGTCTCATTTCTTTGTATTCATCCCAATCCCTGGACTGTATCCCAACAGCCTTCATGGCAGCCAAATACAGTCTTATATTTTTTTTCCTCTCCTGTAGTGTGGCATGAATTCTTGGCACTTGTGCAGTTTCCTACACTTGTCTCCTGTGCTGCAGCGAAAGGAGCCTCTTGCTGCCAGGTTTCCTGCCTGTGTTTCCCTCTCAGAGGAGCTGTAGCTGTTGAGATGGCAGGCAGGAGCTGGGGAGCTATAAGCAGCTTAGCTGGGACCCTTAGTGCAACCTGGCACCATCGTGTTTGTCTGCAGAGCTGGGACAAGGCAGGAATACAGAGCTCTTTGCCCATCAGCTGTACCCAGGAGAGCCAGTTGCCCTGCCATGTGTCCCTGTGGCTGGCACACATGGTTTCTACCAGCTGTACACTTGGAAGGGATAATGTTTTCTGCACCATGTTTACCAGTTCACTCTCTCTGTCCTCTCCAGTCCCAGAGAGATGTTTTCCTGGGCAAATCCCAGCACAGCATCCAGCACTGGCCTCCCATCAGTCCTGCTGAATGCAAAGTGCCCTTGAGAGCAGAAAGCAACTCCAGAGACCAGTGCTGATAAATCCTGGGGATACCTGGGTGCCCTGTGGCCAGTGACAGCAGGGACAACAGCTCCAGGGCTGACCCATGCCTGATGCCATCTCAGCACAAGTATTAAATCCCAGCTGGGAATTTTTTTTTTTTCCATCTGGCCTCACTATTCCCCATCCACGGTCATTAGCCACTTTCCAGCTGTCCTGTCCTTCCTCTCTTTTTGGTTTTGCTTCTCCTCTCCCTCAGGGACATGGCAAGCTCTCAGGGCAGGGACACCAGCAGTGCATACACAGATGCCCATCTCAGCACACACAAACAGGTTGCATTACACTGCTTCCCACCTTACCAGAGAGCAGGGAAGGGAAACTTTATTTAAGCACATGCAGTTACAGTTAGCATCTCTTGGCTGTTGCTCAGCCTCCTGGCATCAACCTCTGATATGCCTTCTGGCATACATATTTATGAACCCAATTATCACTGAATAAAAACCCAGGTTGCTGTGAAAATAAATGATTTTTAATCTAAATTGCCCAGTTTACATACTTCACCCACCTCTGCTTAGCAGAACAGCTGGTGTTTACCAACTTTTCATTACTGTTCCAAGCAGCACAAGATGATGCTGGCTGAAAAGGACCCACCACACCTCCAAGATAAGATAATCTCAGGTTTACCTCTGCCTTCGACTCTCTGCTCCTCCAAATCACTGATGAGCCTCCAGCAGAGGCAGGCTGTGCTGGAGGTCAGCCTCTGCCAAAGTCCAAGGTTGACAGAGATGGCTAAATAAAGTGGCACGCATCAACTCCAAAATGTGAGCACTGGGTTCCAGAACAGCCCTGCCCAGCCACAGCGTGCTTCTAGCAGGGGTGCTGCAGCAGCAGCAGCAGCTGTGGTTCGTTACTCTGGGTAAGGAGGGGTCAGGTGCAGGTCCTTGGGATGGGAGAGGTGGCTCCCATCCGCACCCTGGCTCTGCACAGCACACTACTGAAATTCATACTTCACTCCCAAGCAGCACGCACTTTTCCTGCCCAACTTTCAGGCTTTGATAGTACTTACAGAGGGTTTGTATCCCTTGTTTAACAAGGGATATGGAGTGGAAGAAAGCTAGGTCAGAGCTGGGTGGTACAGACAGGAATAGGAAGGTCTCTCCATCCAGCCTCCCTCGAGCAGAGTGAAGATTTGCAGCACCGTGCAGTGAAGGGATGATGAAAGATGTCTGCTGGTAATAGTTATGATTGCTGGGTGGTTTATTTCTGCAGGGAAGAATAGTTTCCATGTAAACCCAAATAAATCTAGCTAACTCTACGCTTCTGTCCATATCTGTATTTACAGTTATCAGTGCTTCCTTTTTCCTAATGCCTTGGGAGGCTCACACCGGAGCTAAGATGATCCGAGAATTATTCTTGTCATGGTATTTCCACTGTCCAAGAATGAGAATATGTTAAAGAAATCCAGTTGTCCCTCTTTATTCCAGGCTTTAAATGGCCCCCCTGAGGCATTAAACAAAAATAAGGTCAGAGTGCCAGCGTTGGCTCTTTGGTGGGCTGACATCAGGGTGTGCCTGGATGATTGCACTGGTGAAAGATTGCAGTGAGACAGGTTGACACCAGGTCCAGACACCAGCAGAAGAACCAAAGCCAAAGCAAGGAGGTTCCAACAGCACCCTTCACCCTCTGGAAGTGCTGAAAAGGAAGGCGCTGCTTTTAGCAGCTGTGTGAAGGCATGTGTTGCTGCACGTGGTGCCCACCAGTCCTATTTCCAGCTCAGCTGGCTGAGGACCGAAGGAAGGAAAACTCCTGGGACTGGGCATGGAGCAGAGTCACATGCAGCTCAGAAATAAGTCACAAGCCTCAGCAAGTTAACGACACCTGGCATGAGAGGAGACTTGATTCATCCACTTGTTTGGGCTGACATTAGCGCTGGTGAAGGAGAGCTCGACACTCGTGGCCAATGCCTACTGTAGGATAAATACCTCCTGTGTTTCCACAGTCTGGCTCTTCCAACCTTCTGTTGGAGCAATGTTACAGCTCCGGCCAGGCTCTACACGCTGTAGCACCTTGGGTGCATACCCCTTACATGGTCCCTGTGCTCCCTCCCTCCCTACGCACTGGGTGCTTCCTGCCACATGTGAAATACAGACAGCTCCCAGTCACTGTGCCCTGGGATGATGGACAATATACCCCTACCCAGGAAGGGGTGGAAGACGATAATCCCCAGCCTGGCTGCTCCAGGACCTGAGCCATCACCTGGTGACCTCCTCTGGCACAAAGTTCCCAAAGCATCTGTTTATCTGCCCACAAAACCGCGCTGGTGGCTGGAGGAACACAGTATCCTCACCCTCCCTTGGGCACAGGCTCAAGAGCTGGTACGCACGACTGACCGCCCTAAGTTTCATTTTATTTCCCAGTATTATTATGGAGTTTAATTAGCCCTGGCCACTCTGACCTCTTATCCCACTAGAAAAACAGTCCAGCTTTGTCACAGCATGTGGGAGTGGGCAGGCGGATGAGGGAGAGGGGAAATGAGAGGGGAAATGATATTTTATGGGATGTTCCCAAGGAGCAAATCTCTTTTTTTACCCCCAGGCACCACAAATTTGTTTGTTGTGATTTAAAGAGGACATACTTGGTTAAAAACCATGGGCCAGATCCACAATCACTGCAAATCAAAAGATCTCTGTTTGACTGCATGGAGTTTAGCTGATTTAGACCAGCTGAGACACTGACCCTCTACGCTTAAACAAAGCCCATTCTCACTGGTGCTAGGCAGAAGAGCCTTAGCTTTGGCTCTGGCAGGGGTATTTTAGCCAGGATGCTTCTGCATGATTCCTCCTCCACTGGGCTTACCTTTGACAAGAACTGCAACAGCCATTGCCCACCGGTGTGGGTCTGGGGTCTCTACCACAGACAGAGGCACAGCCACTCATATCCCGACCACCAAGTGCAGAGCCTGACCAGCAGCACAGCACCAGCTGCTACAACCACTGGTAACAAAAGCCCTGCTGGGATTTCTGGGCAGCAGCGTCCTGGTGGCCTTGAGCCTCATCTCGGGGACCCAAAAGGCACTGCTGAGGACCAGACAGTCTGGGTACAGCAGCTGCTGTAGGCAAGCTGCCATGGGGCTGGGCCGCATCCCTAAGCAAGGTGCTGGGGATGGTGGGAGAGATGGGTGGAGATCTTGGTGCCAGAATCCGCACCATGCAGACCCCTAGGTCTTCCAGAGTCATCAAAGCTTCCCTCTCTCCCCTCCCCTTGATAGCCTAATGTCCAGTTGTTGACCTGCCCTCTGGTACAAAGATGAGACTGTGCTTTTCCCCGTGTACGAAAAAACACAGGGGAACTGACCTGAAAAACTGCTGAAAAGATCCTGCTCTAGCATGGTGAGCATCAGCCACCTGAACTGAGAACAGGCAGCCCTGTGCAGTGAAGGTTTTGGGGACCAGTTCTCCCCTGAGCTTGTTGTATTTCAAATGGGACACAGACTTACGTCCTCTGAGCTCAGGGCTGAGGCTCCCCTAACGGCATTGCAGGAATGCTCAGTAAACAAGCTGTAAACTATTCATTGCCCAGACGATGGATGCTTTGCAGGGATTAGGAGAAAATGGACTCAGTGTTTGCAAAGTGCAGTGGAAATAAATGTTCTGCATTTAGCATTTCCATGCAGTGAAGCGAGTCGGGGAGGTGGAAGGACTTGGAACAGGGTCTCCCTGTGAAGCCCCAGCTGGGTGTCTGGCTACTGGTTGTCAGAGCTAAGACATGAGCTGGAAAAACTGCTAATTCTTCATTCTGCACCAGTCCAGGCTGAAACCCGAGGTCTAGCAGGGAAGTGGCACTCACCCACGTGAGGCTGCAAACATGGGTATTTATTGCTCTCTGGTGGTGAGACCGGCTGTGGAGGAGAGCTGTGTGCTGCTCCCGGAGCTGGGTGGCAGCTCTCAGGAGAAGCCTCCTCCGTCCCCCCTGCTCCCCTTGCTTGTTCCACAGAGGACTTTTTGCTTCTTCTCCAGCCATGTAACTCAGGGCACTTGAAGGCAGCTTGCTGCCTGCCGAGCAGCCGGCTTCTCCTTGGGCTCCCAATGGCCCATGCAAAGGCAGTGCAGCTGCTTCTCCCCACTGAACGTCCCCCTGCATCCCATCAGCACCCCTGCCCAGGGGGCTGGATGTGTGCCATAGCACAGGCCAGTGCACCCAGCCTCACCGTCTGCTCCACAGTGCTCCCGCATCCTGCAGAGCTCTGCAGCCTGGACAAGGGTGGCTGGGGAGGGTGCCAGGCTGCAAAGGGCCAGGTCTGCACCAACGGCGCTTAGAATCATAGATTCATAGAATCGTTTAGGTTGGCAAAGACCGTTAAGATCAAGTCCAACATTAACCTAGCACTGCCAAGTCCACCACTAAACCAACATCCCTAAGCACCATGTCTACCTCTTTTAAATACCTCCAGGGATGGTGGCTCAACCACTCCCCTGGGCAGCCTGTTCCAGTGCTCTATCCCAGTGTAGAACTCACAGCATGCTCATGCTTTAGATGCTCAATGTGCACATGGGCTGTGGGGCAGAAAAGGCCACCCCAGCTGCTCCAGAGACCTGAGGCTGAACGGCAGGGCTGGGGTGAGGGTGGGCTCTGCCCCCCAACCCCAAGCAGCTGTCCATCTGCATGTGGGGTTTGTCCCCAGGTGAGGCTTTAGCAGCCCCTTTCATTTCTCCTCCTTCCCCCAATTCTGCCTCTCCGTGCCAAAAGCTTCAGTGGTGCTTTGTACCAAAGAGGCCCCAGGCTCACAGGGCTATGGGTCACAGACCTCTGCAGAGCAGACAGGACAAAAACCAGATAGGAATAAATAAAGGAATTGCTATTCAAGTTAAAACACATTTGGGTCGGGCTGAGCTGCCCCATGGGACCTGAGGTGTGTGGGGCAGCTGGGGGCACAGGCAGGCACATGGCAGCATTCTCCTGTTTCTGTTCCTGTCCTGCACAAGACAGCCGCACTCCTGAAATGCCATCTGTCGCTCAGGCCCGCTGCACTGCATTGCTCCAGCACCACTGCCAGGCCCTCATCCTGCCTGGGTGCCCATCCTCGATGTGCCACCTGGGCTGCGATGCACAGCCCCGCTCCCAGAAAATGAGGGCAGGGTCCCAAGTGCTTCATCCCTTGCCTGTCAGGGACAAGTCGTCCAAACACTGCCAGCTCCTTGGGATGTGGTGCAGGACCTCTCCTGGGCTGGTTGTTCTGGAGAGCACGTGGACCCATGCCAGCGGCACGGCACAACACTGCTTGGTGGCTCACACTGGAGTCCCCAGGGTGGTGGGTCAGTCAGACGACGTGGCCGCCTTCACTCAGCCACCTGGGCCGGTAGGTGGCATGGCCCAGTGTGCTCTCAGCACCCCATGGGGCACCAGGGATGTCACCCAGCTTGCTGCGAATGAGGTCTTGCAGCTCCTGGTCTCCCAGCTCGGTCGCTGCAGCAAGGGCCAGGAGGAAGTAGGCTGCTGCATCCTGTTCATCCTAAGCATAAAGGACAGGGCAGGCATTAGGAAGTGGTTTAATTGAAGGTCACAGGGTGTAAGGGAGCTGGAGCAGAGCCTGGTGGTTCCAGGCAGAACCCAGTGACACCTGACTTCATTGAAATGGGCTCTATATAGTCACAGCTAAGTGCCAGCACTTCTTTCCAAATTGCCTTTCCCCTTCAAAACCTGGTTGTGCCAGCATTGTGTGCATTTATTCTAAAGCTGCAGATAGGATGGAGAGTCACAGGATGCAGCTGCCTACATGTGTGGCTGCTCTGCCAGCAGATGTGATACTCCACCTCCAGCTCTCTGTCAAGACCAGAGAGCTTAGCACAGCATCATGGAAAGGTTTTCTACCTTCAGTTTGTGCAGGGTCAGGTTGCCAAGGTGGCAATACACCTTGCAGTAGTACAGGGCCTCTCCAGAGCACTGCAGCAAGGGGGGGCGCAACACAAGCGTCTTCAGGTAGCAATCTTCTGCCATCTCATACATGTGCAGAAAATAGTAGACTGTAGCCAGGCGGTGGAATGCAACCAGCTCTTGCATTTGATCTCCTGGAAAAGAGTCGCTGATACAGTCAGCCTGCATCATGTTCACAATACATCCCCTGCCTGGCGTGCTGAGCTGCTTGGGGATGCATTTGCTCAACAGCCTGGGGGCACAAATATCTTCATAAGGAGACAACAGGGCTTGCAGATGGTTCAGAGAAAACAGAACCATGGGCAGGGCTGCTGATACCAAGGCTGGAGAGATTGCCCAGGGAGTATATGATTCAGCCCGGGTATGTCTTGGGTGTTGGACAGGGCTATTACAAGACTGGTTCCACCTCAGACACCTATTCTGGCATTTTGCCCATTCAAACTATTTCTGTAAAGGGAAAGAATTAATTAATCAGAAGAGCCAGGGCAGAGACGAACTGTTCAGTCCCGTGCCTTCATCAGACCTCCTGTGCAACAGCCCTCTGTCCAGCTGGTCCCACCACTACCACTGCAGAGCACTCCCAAGTGGCTGTCATGCAGCTTAAAAGGGGAAGTGGCCTTAAAAAGATGATACAACTTAGGATAAGAATATGTCCAGCAGTCTTACGAAAGCAGGAGATCTCCCTTTCACATGCACACTGTTCTCATCCAGAAAAGCAACTTCATCTGCAGGAGCCAGTAACTGCCCACACCCTGCTGGTGTGCATCACTTACCGACCCTGATGCTCAGCCTGGCTGCCAGTGTGGCAAACTCCAGTGCCTTCTCGTAGCCCTGCAGCCCGATCTGCAGCTCTGCCAGCTTATTGAACAGGCGTAGCTCTGTCTTAATGGCCTTTAGCTTCCTGGCCAAGGGCACAGCTCCTCCCTGAGGAGAGAGAACAGTGAGTCCTTGCTGTTCCTGGAGGTATTGGTACAGCACTGCCCACAGAGAGGTGACCGAGCAGCAGGAGATGGACCAAGCACTTGGTGTGGCAGGCAGACAATGTGGTGGTTGAGTGCTGCAGGTTCAGGTTCAGGTTCTAGCTCCTTATTTCCCTTGAAAACGAGCTTCACATCCCAGAGCATGGTTCTCAAAATCTAAGCCTCACATCTCTGCCCTTCCTTAGGTGCCTGAAATTCTGACTCTGAGCACACGTCCCTGGGAGCAGCCAGCTCACACCTAACACTGCCAGCATTTGTAATGTAAAGACCCTATTCCCACCTCCCAAATGATCTCTGTGGTGAGCTGCAGCCATTGCAAAATATGTCTGCACTCCTGGTTTCCCTCCTCCAGCAATGTCTGCACTTTGGCACACTCAAGACCACCCCATTCCTCACCACCCCCTATCCCTCCAGCCTGCAGCCAGCGCTGCGGCAAAGCTCCCCATGGCCATCACCTTGCAGGGACACAAGGACAGAAATGTTTGGAGGGATCAGTACCCTATAAAACTCCACTGCTCGATCTCTGTTTCGACTGCCATTAAAAAAGGTATCACCTGCTTTTTCATAAAGATCCATGGCCAAGGAGAAGTCATCCCATTTCAGAGCAGTCTGAATGGCTGCCTAGAAGGAAAGGGAATTGCAGTGAGACTTGGAAAGAGACATTTGTGCACAGACTTTGGCGTGATTAAATAAAACCAAGTCATCATAAACATGAGCCCCTGCTCCAAAGAGCACAGAGACAGGTTGGCCAGCAGGTGTACGGGGCTGTTGTGCTGAATTTGCAAGTGATGTGTGTAAAGATGCAGCCAGGAGCCAGATATCCATTCTTGTGCAGGGTCATTGCGACAAGCTGATCAGCTGGGATATCCAATGGCATCAGGATTTAGAGTTGGGACAGTGTGGCCAGCAGCTGTTCCGGCCCTGATCTGTCATTGGTGTGGTGGAGCCAACGTGAAGATTGACAAGGGGAATGGAGAGCTTACACAGGGAAAGGGCAGAGCCAGCAGGAGGGTGGGCAGGTATGCTAACTTCTGGAAAGGACCGTTTTGTGCCAGTTATGCACTTGGCCCGGGTGCCACCTTCCAGCCATAATGTGTTGTTCCTTACACCATGACAATTTGTCATTGCCAGTGACCTCGCCTGGGAAGGGGCCCCTCAGTGACTCAGCCCTGCTGAGACGTGGCATCTATGGCCCTTCTTAATGGGAGGACATCCCTCCTTTAGCGCCTGCCTCCCTGCTGAAGCCACGAACCAGGGAGGCAATGATGGCTTCTTATTATGGGCCTCAGATCTCCCTTGTGAACACCAGGAACCAGGCTGACACCAAAGCCATCTATTCAATTCACCCATGTTCCTGAGCAGCCACCCTGTACCAGTAACTCCCTGCCTCTACCCCTCTGATTTAGGGGCATGCTGGTGTGACTGATGGGAAAGGCTCCTCAACTTGTTCCCACCACTGTGTACCTCAGTCACCCAGCCCCACCAATTCAGAAATGCTTCTGGGTAAGAGAGTGAGGATCCAAAACACCCTCTACATGTGTCCAAGCTGGTGCTTTGCTGGATACCCCAGTGCAGTGCAGCCCCAGCAGACCCAACCAGCCTTCTGCTCTGCTTACTCTGGGCACGTGAAAGGATTTCCCATCTTTTAATAGAAGCTGCTCCCTGAACGAGGGAGCCTTAAGATTTTATGAGCTGCTCTTCCACTTCGCAGCTCAGCTGCTAAAATAATGCTACAGATGGAAATAAGGCAGTAGCCTTCTACTCCAAGAAATCTCCTAGCACTTCCCTGGCACCCTGTCCCTTATCTATGCGTATTTCAATGGGAAATGGTCACCTGGCACCTCTACCTTCCTTTGGCACCCCTGCATCACTTTCTTACTGAATAAATTCACTTACATTCACCCAAGAACCCTCTAAACCCAGCGTATGGAAAGGAAGATAAGAAATTTAGTGCCAGGTAGTGCATAAGTGTAAGGCAACAGCTCCTCCTTTTAGCAGCAGGTTCACACTGTTCATAACTCTCCCTTCCAGGTCCTCCAGCCCCAAAAGGCTCCTACCAGGATGCTGTGATGGGAATACAGCTAGACAGAGTGGGAATGGGACAGCACCAGCCACGTTCTCCATACCTGAAAGTACATTTCCACCAGCTCATCTTCCTGCATAAGATAATAGAGCCTTCCTGCCTGCAGCCAGGCCTCTGCTGCTTTCACAGTCTCCTCAAGGTCAATGAAGATCCTTAGACTCTGCTTGGTGCAGTCCAGGGACTTTCTCAAAGCCCTGTGATGGTAACAGGCAAAAAGCCATTACAGACAAATCACAGGACCCCCTGAGCAATCAGCTGCAAAGCTATCACAACACCTGCCCATTGGCAAACCCATCTTCTCCTCCTACAGTTGCCACAGGTTAGAGACAAATGGACAGCCACAGTTCTGAGTAATGTGTCCTGGTAAAATCATGGAAATCTCCATGCTAAGTGGAGACTAAGGACACTATACTAAGTGCATGTGTGCGTATCATCTGGCAACCTCAGCCCAGCCTGGGACCCCAGTGCATGGCACAGCCCCAAGGTAGCCGGCTCCCAAAAGGGCTGCTCCTCACTCCTGCTTGTTTCAGCTGATAAAGAGGGTTTTGTCCAGGTCATCTGCAAACCCTGTCTGTGCCCCTACACTAAGTCACTCCCAGCTACACACGGGAGCATAGGCAGGGAGTGCTCTCACCTTCATTTTCCAGACAGCATCTGGCACTCAAACTACATCACTGCCCATTGTTTGTCCCTCAGTGCAGCCAAGGAGGCAGATCTGTGGCTAAATGTGCAAGACCTTATAGCCCCTTTCAAGCCCCTGGACACTAGAGGACAAAGGGACAAGCAGCAGGATGAGCCAGGCGGTTGGACGTGCTGCCTGCAGAAGGCAGCTGTGGCAAGGGGCGCACTGGGCAGTGCCCAGGGCATGTTTGTTTGCTTGGTGTCTCGCCTGCTGGCAACGGGGCTCCGGCTGTCCTTCGAGTCCAGGGAGTGGGGTGCTTTGTGATCTTAAATAGCACTGTTCACATGACAGGCGTCTGCTTCCTAAATGCCTTCCCTCTGAACTCACTGCGACCTAGCATGGGAAGGTTAACGTCCGCGTTAATGACAGCCCCTGCCCATTTGTCCTTCTAGGACACAGGAGCCAGCTCCCCGCCATTTGACACATTTGCCTTCAAAGACCGAAGCAAGTCTGTGGTCTGTCCAAGTCTCTTTCCCTCCTCTCCCACCTAATCTAATCAGTCACCTGCATGTGTCAAGTGGGAGATTGAAAGGTGAGCTGATACGGAGTCTTAAATACCTCCCCGGGGGAAATATTCCAGCAGGGATAGGAAGGGCAGACTCAGCGGCTGGAGGCTGAAGCCAGACATTCAAATAACAGATAAGGAACCTATTTTTACTGGTGAATGGTGGTGATTAATCACTGGAATAAGCCTCCAAAGGAAGCGATGAATTCCCTGTGGCTGGGTCCCCTCTGATCAAGGCTGGATGTCTCTCTGGAAAACTGTGTTTGGCCAGACCCCAGTTTTGTCCCAGCTGTCGCAACACTCTGGTTGACATTGAACCGTTCCCCTTTACACCGCACAGCAACAGCTTGCAAATCTATCTCAGCAGCAGGTTAACCAGCAGCCTGCCTGAGGGCAGCTAGAGCTACCACACACCTTCCCCACCTCTCTCACCCCAGGGACACCCCAGGAAAGCCACTGCTCTTGCCCTGGGTGAGCAGGGACCCCTCTCTAACAGCATCTCACAGCCACAGACAGGACTTACTCAGATGTGCCCAAAGCCTGGTAGAGCTGGCTGAGGGCCTGCAGGACATTGCCTTCCAGCTCTCTGTCCTGCAGCTGTTGTGCCAAAGATACCCAATGCTCATGGTAGGTAACGCAGGCCTGGAGACTGGGGGACACTTTGCTGTAGAAATGGCAGAGACACTCAGTGATGTGAAGCTGACCTGCATGGCACAGGGAAGGGAAAAGGACAGATCAGGGGACTGCGTTAGGGACCTGACAGGGTGCTGCACAGAGGTGAAGGCTGCCCTGGCTCCCGGCAGCAAAGCTGTACTCACTCCTCACGTTATGCCACTTCAGGGCAAAAACTAATGCCAGTTCGTAACAGAGTTTGCCACCTTCCACCCTCTGGCTGTTCACCATGGCCTGCGCTAGCCACAGCAGCACCTGCACCAACTCCATCTCCAGGTCTTCGCTGCTCTGGAGCTCAGTGTAGAGCTGAGCTGACTGGAGCAGGTAGAGCTCAGACAGCTGGCTCGCCCCACGCGAGAGGCTCAGCTGGCCCAGGTTAGCCAGGGCAATAGCCTGGTTCCTCTTGTTCCCAGTGTCCTTGGCTTTGTGCAGGGCATGGAGATAGTTCTCTGCAGCTTTTTGCACTTGCCCTTCCCCTTTGAGGGCAATGGCCAGGAGATTGTGCACCGCTCCACCCTGAGTCACGCTGTCCGTCCTGTGCAGAGAGTGCAAGAGCTGCCACATCATGTCTGCAGCTGGGCCTGGCTGGCTGTGCAGGAGATACATCCAAGCCAAAGAGAGGGAAGACTCGAAAGCCTCCTCCTCACCCATCAGTCTGCTGAGGGTTACAGCCGTGGCTGCATAACTAACTGCCCCATCCAACGCGCCATGCTGGAGGTACATCCTTGACAAGATGGCACACAACGTCCTCTGCATGGGCACAGCTTTGGTCTCGCAGGAGAAATGCAGTGCTTGCTTGAGATAGAAACAAGCCAGTGCTGGGATGCTGCTCCTCTCCGGTTTGCTTCCCAGGAGTTTGGATGCATTTTGGAGGATGAAGCCAGCTTTCCAAATAGGTGTTGGTGCCCCCTTGATGCCACTGGGAACAAACAACCTGGCGGAGGCCAGTGCGATATTTGGCAAGTACTTCTTCTCATACAGGTAGCTCAAGATGGGGGTGGCATCCAGCGGCACAGAACTAGTGTCCGTGCTGAGTAAAGTGGCGGTGAGACATTGAAGATGCTCAGTAAAGGGCAGCACTTCATCGGTTTTGCCCAGTTGTAGGAAGAGCTTGACAATAAGGAAGCAGACCCGTGCCTCCAAGGGAGCATTACCCACAGCAACGGCTTCCCTCAGGATGTACATCATGACTTCCAGCTCATTCTCAGAGCTGAAAGAGCGGCCAGGCAGGCAGACAAGCAAGGCCACCATTTTTCCCAGTAGGGAGGAGAACTTGGGCTTCATGTTCTGTTTCAAGTAAACAGAGGCAAGGTTCACATGCAAGGCAGCCAGCAGGGGCAGGTCCCCAAAGCCCCTGTCCATGACACTCATGGCTTCCTCAAAGTAGACTCGAGCCTGAGAGAACTTGACCTTTTTGATGCAGAGCTTACCCAAGAGGAAACAGAGCCTGACATGAGCCCACACTGAATGAGTCCTCTTGGCCCAGTTCCTGGACGTCTCTAGGTACAAGACCAGCTCATCCTCATCAGAGAAACCATAAAAAGTGGAGTTGAGGAAGGAAAAATTGAGATCATAGAGGCTCTGGAAACTGGGTACATAACTGTCTTGGTTAAGGAAGGTCAATATGGGGTCAAACACATCAGCATCTTCCATGTGTCCAGCATTCAGGTCAATAAAAAACTTGGGATCATCAAAATCATCCAGCTTCTCCAGGAGAACATCTTCCAGTGTAGCAGGGGCTGATTCACTCCCTGGGCTAGACAGCTCGGAGGTACTAGTTGTAGCCAAGTCATTTATTTCCTCCCAAGACTGGAGCAGCTGGGTATCTTTATAGCCACGAAGAACAGCCTCTGGAAGGGACAGGCAAACCACCGTGGGATGTTTTCCCATGTCAACATCCACCCCCAGAAGTCATCCTAAAAGCATCCCATTCTGTCTCCCCCACATACTCACCTGATGGCACCTTCGGGAACATGGCTGTAGGTTCAAAACCTTCTACACGAAGAGAGAAACAGAAAACAAAAAGACCAAAGCTTTGGTCAGTGCTAACGTGCAGACACAGTGCTCAAACCTCAGAGAGATTTTCTGCTGCTCTGCTAAACCCCAGGCATGTATATGGAGATCGAGCTTACTTCTGGCCACAGACACCACATGCAGCTACGGTTTCACCCCTCTGTCTACTGGGGCTGGGCTCTCTATAAGACCATGGACAACAGGTTTTAGCTAGTGGTGAGGTGAGCACCGGTAACATTATAGTTACCTGGGAACAAGCAGGTCTTATTTTGCACGGGTAGAGTTTTATCAGGTTTTTATCTCTCTTAAGATCCTTGTTGTGTCTGTTCAGAGGTTTCAGGTATGTGGTTATCTCTGACAGGCTCTACCTCAGGCTCACTGCATCTGAGCCGGATGGCCTGGCAGGTCCCCTGGACCCTAGGAGATCCCAAGGTCAGCCCTGCACGGCCACATTGTGCTTCTAGGGAGTGAGAAGGCAAGAAATACAGACAGAGGAATTAGACATGGTGCAAAAGCCACACAGCAAGCACAGAGAAACTGAGAAAAACCCCCAGGAACCGTGCCCTCCTGGCTCCTGCTACGGGCATGGAGATGATGTCACCTGCCACTTTAGCTGTGCATTCCCCTCGGTAGACACCCGAAGGTCAGACAGCAGCAGGGACCTGCTGTAGGCAGGGACCTACAACCAGGATCAGTGGAGAGCAGCATCTGCCAGGGTGAAGCACAGCTGAGGAGCTGCCCTGGAAGCAGAAAAGACCCCTACACACTGGAGTGTGGCAGGGCCCAGCTCCTGAGGGTATCTACAGCCTCCATGACCAGCCTGAGCAGAGGGTTTGGAGGCTGTCTCAACCACAGCAGTTATTACCGTTGCAAAGCCCTGAGCAAGGAGCAATCTAGACACTGCCCAGCATTGCTCTCCATGGGGAGCCAGGGGATTGGGCACATAAGGAGAGGGGAAACTTACCCAGCCGGTACACGGAGGTGATGTCTGTGCGTGCCAGGTCACTGAGGAGGGTGGTGAAGTGCTGCTCGCCACCATTGCAGGGGATGCGCAGGAACAGGGATTTTTCTTCTTCACTCAGAAACACCAAGCCCTTTCCCCTGGGTTGAGGCAGACATCAGGAGAAAACAGTCAGTGTCTCCCCATCCCATGACACTACAGCTGTCCTGTGGAATGAGATGGACTTTCCTGTCCCTCCTCTTTCCCCCACCAGAAAAGCTCTGCTCAGAAGCCTGGACACCTTCCCCATGAGGGCTCTCAGATCCATGTTCTCCATGGAAGAACCAATGGATATCAGAAGGAGGAACCTATTGGTCTTTTTTGTCTCCAGAAGTCCTTTCTGAGGCCAGGGCATCATCTGATCTCCTCTGAGTTCTCTGTAGTGTCAGAGAAAAGTGCCCAGGACTTACCTTGAGTAAGCCTGATCCAGGAATGCCCAACAGACCTAGCAACAGGTTAAGACCTTGTTCTCCCTCCCACACACTCTTGGAGGAGAAGTGGTTTTGGATGGATATTGAACTGGAGCTATGTCTTTAAGTCATCAACAAAGACAACTACCTGGGTCATCAGAGTGGGGTTGTGTCACCCTCCCTCCCCAGACAATTCCTGTCTGTATCCTTGGGAGGGTGTTTAGTTCTGCTCAGTAAGGAATGGTGCCAGTGGTCGTTCCAGCTCGACATCCCACAGAAAGCAAAGGGGCAGAAGGAAGCAAAGCAGGACTTGGTTTCCTCGGCAGTCGTTGCTCTCCCCACCCTTGCCAGACTCAAGCCCCTCAGACAAAGCTACAAAGTCAAGAACACTTCTAGGCAGGACTGTGAAGCCACCTTGTCTTGTACACAGATGTCTGGGCTGCCTTAGCATAGAGCCAGGTTTAGCCCAGGGCCAGATCTCTTCCTTTCCAAGAAGCACCTGAGGCAAGTGAAATACGATTGCTTTGTCTGAGCAGGGACTCCTCCCTGCTGGCAGCAGAGCCTGGCCAAGGCTGCTGGCAGACCCCAAATGGATCCTCCATGAAGGCCTTGCAAAGAAAATTATCCAGCCTGGACTCTACATAGCAGTGTTGAGTTGGGACCTGGAGTTTTCCCTTCACTTTCTCCCAAGTTTAGTTTAATCTGGATAGTAGCAGTAAACTTACAGAGGTTCGCAAGCCTCAGGACTTATGTATCGGGTCGGGACAAAGCCGATGCTCCCACTGCTGAGGGATTTGCCCACAAACCATGGAAGTCCTGGAATGAAGAAGCCAATGACTTCTATGCCATCTCCTTTGGAGAAACTCAGTTCATCCCATGCTGCTCCTCTGTGGTCCTCTGTGGCTGTGCACCTGCCTTTGACTGGGAAACCAAAACAAACAAGGGTGTTTCAGTGTGTGGCTCTTGTTAAAACTCCCTCACTGGAAAAGATTTGGGCAAGGAGAGACCATGATTTCAGCTTGAGAAGGCTGCCGCTGTGGCTCCTAAGATTTATTGTGCTCTCAGACTCAGATACCTGCAATTTCTTCCCGAGAAGATGATTATAACAAAATATACAAGAGGCGTGGATAAATACCACATAGCCAGACTGAAACCTCTGAGAGCTGCAGTATGGAAGGTGGCTGGAAACACAGAGCTTCACAGAACCTGCACTGTCTCAACTCCCTGCTAGAAATGTCCATCGCACTACGCACCAAATTCTCACCTGTGTGACCCCCCATGTCCAGCATGCTCTGAACAGTGCCCATGTCTGGGCACAAATGGCCTGGGCTTAACAGGTGAATGGTGGGTACAGATTTCATATGCACACTAGTGGGAGCCTAATTATTTAAAACCTCAGTCCTGAAAAAATTAAAGGAGAAGTAAAATTGCAGTAGAACAGAAAAACCCAGTGGCAGAAGGATGCCACCAGCTGCCCACTGTACTCTGTGTTCCCCAGATCATCATTCTAAGAACATGCAATTTGCAAGCTCTGTTCTCCATGCAGGAGTCCAAAGATGCAGTATTCCCTTAGAGCACCTTGCAATGGAGTGTTGTTGTCAGAACAAGGGATGGGCACTTGGCATTTGTGGCCAAACTCAGGTTTGCAAGAGCCATGCCCTTCCCTGGGAAGGGCAGCTGCCTTACACAGGTATCACTCACCAATTGTCTGAGAGGTCGTCCCACTGATCTCCTGGGAGATGCCAAAACTCACAGCATAATTCTTCAGGAACCACCTGCAAGGCAAAGGGTAACCACACTGGTCCTCTCTGAGCAGTCCTGTCCTCAGGCCAGCACCAGGGATGGTTTCACACAAGCAGAAGAGATGTTCTGCTCCCTGGGAGTGCCAGAGCTGCTACGTAGCATGGCCAGAACGACCCGTCCAGTAATTCCCTGTAATGGTGCTACTGGGCACAGAGGGCAGTTTGCACCTCACGACGGCAGCCTGACACCACATGGTAAGAGCCAGATAAATTTGCCAGGCTGTAAGGAGGGTTTCACCGTGTGAGTCCAAGAGGAGCTGTGAGTGTGGAGGCTCAGCCAGGTGTCCAGCGTGAGGCCCCACTTTGACTGGCATTACCTAAGTCTCAGGCTATGCTTTTCCTCCCAGTTACCACCTGTAAATCACAAACAATCTCATGTATGACCTAAATCAATATAAGAATGATATCTGAAGTATGTCCTTGCCATGTCCCATCAACAGACCTTGAATTGGTTCCAGTGGTTGTCTTGATGCATAATCTATACCTTCGCAAAATTGTGTAGCTTTTGCCCATTGCCAGAGGCAAGAGCAGTTTCTCACCCCAGGCTGGGTGCCAGCTCATGCATTAGGACCAGCCCTATTTTTTTTTAATTGAGCCTTATTAATTGGCCAGTCTACTTACTGGTAAAATGGGTGAGGTATTGGCTCCAGAGCTGTCACAGGCACCAGGCCTCGCTGACCTGTCAGTAAGGACATCCCTTCCCACTTAGACTCCTCTCCAACATTCTTCACATGGATCAGCTCATTCCTGTAGAGCTGCAGGCCTTCCTCTCCCTTCTGCTCCGGCTGCCAGGCACCAGGCACAGCTCTGGAAAAAAAGTTACCTGCAGAGAGAAAGAGTCATGCCCAGGTCAATGACATCAGTGCAAGACATAGCCCAGCACGGGGCTACAACACAGCCCTGCTGAGATGTTTTGGAAGAAATCCCTATATATGCAGCCCCTTCTCACCCTCCTGGAGCAGCAGACCCATATATATAGTGGCCAAGCGATCTTCATCCACAGTAACTCTGATCTCTGTGTCCTCCATCAGAGCACAGTTCAGCCAATAGTCCTGGTCAAAGAGAAGCTGCTCCAGACAGCTTCCCACATACCCTAAAAAAACAAGAGGTAAAGCAGTGTTAGCACCTTCATTCACTGGGCACAATGAGGTGCTCTTTGGATGCCTCCCAGTCTGCCATCTGCAAACACTGTGAGGCAAGAGTCTCTAATTCTGCCTCCAACCCCAAAATGCAACACAGGGATTACCCCAAAGGCACCCTCCTGGGTCTCTTTCACTGATCCGGGTAGTGGTTTCATAAATCTGTAGATGGACACCAAGGTCTTCTAATTCATATTCTTCAACTACCCACCCTGTTACACCACTGTTTTTTTGGTGTCAAAGAGTACCTTCTCAAAAAATGCTTCTCATACTGTCTGTTTAGACCTCCCACACCTTGAAAACATTACCTAAAGTCAGATACGTGGAAAACTTCCAGACTTCTTCTAGGGTTTTGAAAGTGAGGAGGAACCGATCCTCCTGTGCTTGCATACAGACCAGCCTGGCTGACAGCTCCTAGACACAGAAGACAAAGCAAGATTAAGGGCACTCCTGGGGACTGTGACAGGGGGTCTCCTTTGTCAGTGTGGGAATAATATTAGATGCTGGAATGAGACTAGGCATTCATCTATCAGCATAGTTGAGACCGAAGCTGTGTGAGTTGGTTGCCTGGGGCTAAAGGCAGGGTGCTCCAGCCAGCTGAGTCCTACAGCCAGGGGGGATGGAGCACCCGCAGTGACAGCTCCCCATGGTGCAGCAGTGGGAGGGTGAAGAAGCTCCATCATCTCCTCCAAATCTTTTCCCCTGTGGTGCACACCAGAACCACTGTGCTTTTGAAACCCAGACACCTGAACCATACCACGTGAGGGCTAATGTTCAGTCAGCACAGGCAAAGCTTCCAAACTGCAGCTTTGAGGCTGAAAGCAGTCCGCTTGCCTCGAGGGAGAAGCTCTCCTTTCACTATTGCTGGCACTACTATGTCTGCACTGTTCCAGGTCTTCTGGGAAGCTCTGCAGGGAGCCCTAAGGGCCTATGGCATTAAAACCCAGCGGGGGAGGAGAGTTCAATCCAGGAAACATCTCTATACCTGTAGTGATTTTTCTATATGAAGCCAAACACTCTGAGAACCCCTATGCATGTCCAGGGATGCCACCTCCACTGGGGACCTGAGTCTGGTACAGAGCTTTGGTGATCCTGGCCCTGTGAAATGCTGGCTATTTAGACTCACTCCAGGGCTATCTGCATGATCCCTCAGGCAACTTGAATCCTCCAATATAAGGCTCCTGACATGACGCTCATCTTTGCATCTGCCTCTCACCTCTTACCAGCCCATTTCCACCATCATTCCAGTCCCCTACAGAATCTCCGTGTGCAGGAACATACCCCGCAGCAGCCTTGGAGGAGCTTCTCTTTCTCAGCTGGGTTTGGTGTCCCATTACACCAGAGGCATCCCAGTATATGCTCTGCCCTGCCAGGCTGGGGCTCCTACCTTGAACAGGGCACAGACATCTTTGTCATCACTCTCCAGGGCCCACAGCTTCTTTCTGGCTGCTTCCTGGAGCTGGGAATTGAGGCATCGGGAGGAGCGGCTTTCAACGGAGAAGAAGAGCGAAATCTCTTGAAAAGGACATGTGCAGGGTTAAGGGGGAGAAGGAGCTCCATGCCACACAGAGCTGCCTCTGCCGCACTGCCTCCCTGCAGCCAGCCCCACCAGTGCCTCCAGCCCTCGCCTGGCTGTGATGTTCAAAGAACACAAACCCAGCTTGTCATCCCCCCTTCGGCAACAAAGATGAGAAGCTCCACAGGTGATGGGGGCTCAGTTAGCTGCGGTGCCAGGCCTTGCTACGTTCAACCACTGGAAATCTGGGTGATGCCAAAGACAACATCTTACCTGGTGGGAAGCTCTCCCCGACAGCCAGCAGCACCAAGGAGGTGTCCGGCGAGCCTTCTGCTGCTTTGGTAGCACAATTGTTTGGTTCTGATGCTCCAGCCTTACCTAGCAAGGAGCAGGGACACGGAAGAGCTGCTGTCAAATTTTGTGACAGAGGTCTAGGATATTCTGCCTAACCACGCCATCTGAAAGCAAAGCACGTGGGTTGCACTGCAGATCTGGCTGGGGATTGTGTGAATCTGGTATCACCCTAAAATCATGCTCAGGGTTGGAGGCAAGATCCACGGGACTGCTGTGTCCTAATTATATGATAGCCTTGATGACTGGCTTCTTTCCAGTGCTGGAGTAGCTTTGAAGTGAGGGGACCTTCCCTCCTTGCTCTTGGGACAGACCCTCACTGAGCAGATCTGCTAGAAGGAAAATTCCGTGACACAGAGATGTTTTTGGAGGACACCTCAGAACAAGAGTGTTTCCTCAGCACAGGAGAGCCGAGGGCTTACAAAACTCTTTGCTCATCAATTTGACAGTCAAAATGGGATTTTCTCCCTTGCCTGCTTTGGTCAGTATCTGAAATCCAAGCTGCATTCTCTCTGCTTCACACATGGTCAACTATTGCCATAGAGGATTCAGGAACTGAAACTTTAGCTGGTAATTATGTTAATGAAGGCTGAGGCACATAAAAATCCAGTTTGCTTTTCCACAGCTGCATTTGGCTGTGGAGGGATAACAAGATTAAAACCCAATTTTTGTCAGTAATCAGATTGGACTTGTAAGACAAACACGTACCCGGAGATCTGGAGCTGGAACGTGCAGTGGCTTTTGTAAGTCACTTCTGTGACCATAACTATACTCCGCAGTTCTTTTTATTGAGACAGCTTTGCCACTCAGTCAAATAAACTGTTATTTGCATGCAGAATTATAAACCTTATTTATAGTTAACAGTAGAAAGAATGGCCCAAGGCTGGACATGTAATGAATGAGCTTTTCTTCGAAAAAAAAAAGGCTCTACATTTCTCAACAGCTGATTTGAACACACTTAACAAAGGACTTCATCCAGCAACTCTGTCCCCTTCCACACATGGGGGAAACGGAGACGGGGAAGTGAAACGAGCCAGAGGCAGAGCTAAACCCGCAAGCTAAACTGCCAGGGCTGGGCTCGCCTGCCGCTTGCTTCACTCCTCCCTCCCTTCCCCTCCTCCCTGCATCCCGGCAGATCCCGATGGGCTCCCCCGAGTTCAGCAGCTCCCGATGGGCAGGGGCTCAGTCCCCCTCCCCCAGGGACAGGTACCTGATGCCATGGTCTTCTCCTGCCACCATTTTCCCCGGCGCTCGGCTGCGGTGTGCTGCAGGTGGTCCCAGCAGGGCAGGAGCACAGGTGAGTGGGGGCAGCAGGACTCACACTCTTCGCCTGGGGAAGACGGGTGGTGGAGAGAGACATTTGGATCCCCAGCAGGATGCTCCCTGCCCAAGAGGTCTCTATATGAAGTGCTGAAGGAGGTGGCAGGTCGGACACTGGTCATGCCACCTCTGCCAGCAGAATGACACAGCATGCTGGTGGGTCTCTGCAGAGCCAGGCAGGGGCCAGGGCTTGCTTGGGTAAGAGAAGAAGTGGATTTGCTCCCCACCACACTCACCGATTCAGTATTTATTTTTGTTTGGGCCAGGCTCAGAAAGGGAACTGGGAACTTTTTCAAGAGACCAATTGAAACTGCTGGTGGGGAGTCATTCCCAGTCGTGCCAGTGACTCATTTACCTCCCCGGTGCTGAAATATTTTGTAACAGTGGGCAGGAAACAGCCCCAGCCCAGAGCCCAGCGCGGTCCCAGCTCTTGGGGCCACACTCCTGGCAGCTGGGGCTGACGCATTGGTGGCACTCGCTGGCACCTGCTCTCCCGAGGGACACGTGGCCACAGCCACTGGCCCTGAGCCACCTCCCTCCTCCAGCTCGTTAGCACAGCCCCATTAGCTCATTTAGGCATGCCGGTATGAGAATTGTGCCTTGGGGTCTGGCAGCACCCCATGGGCTCTGCGAGCTTTGCGATGCTTGGGGTGCTCCTGGGCAGCAGTGGCAGCAGAACAGGGGTGGCAAGGGGGTTCCTGAAAAGCCAACAAAAGTGTGGGAATAAACCAACTCTCTGAGTCATCCTCTTCCCTCCCCGCCCAAAATGCCCTGCCTTGTTCCCCACGCACCCAAATCTAGTGACACAGCAAGCGTCCAGCAAGAGGAGGGAACACCAGGCACCATCTCTGGAAAGGCAGGCAAGCAGCCATAGGGAGCCAGCGCTCAGCGCCGGAGTCTCTCCAGCAGCCCCGGCAGTGGGGTGAACTGCAGCCACCGGTTTCGCAGCCCTGCTCAGACAGACCAGGGCCATGGCATCCCCACAGACAGCTTACCTGTGCATCCCAGGGACAGCTCCTGGTGCCAGGGGGTCCCCCAGCAGCAGCCCATGTGTCCAGCAACACCACCAGCCGCAAGCCGCAGCGCGGGCAGGGCGAGCGTGCTGCTCACTGCCCGGCCGGCACCGCGGCTCGGTCCCAGCCCCAGCCCCAGCCACAATGCACAATGCGCCTTTTGACCCGGCACCGTCTGCCGGCGAGGCGGGGGCGATGGGCACAGCGTCAGAGAATGGTTTGGGTTAGAATCATAGCACCGTTTAGATTAGAAAAGACCTTAAAAACATCAAGACCAACCGTTAACCCAGCACTGCCAAGCCCACCACAAAACCGTGTCCCTAAGTGCCACATCTACATGTCTTTTAAATACCTTCAGCGATGGTGACTTACCCACTGCCCTGGGCAGTCTGTTCCAATGATTGACAACCCTTTCGGTGAAGAAATTATTCCTAACACCCAATCTAAACCTCCCCCGGTGCAACTTGAGGCCCTTTCCTCTCACCCTATTGCTTTTCCCCTGGGAGAAGAGACCGACCCCCACCTGCCTACAACCTCCTTTCAGGCAGCTGTAGAGAGCGATAACGTCTCTTAAGGCAGGACCTGCCTTTCACAAACCCACGCTGGCCGGGCCTGATCCCCTGGTTGCCCTGGATGTGCCACGTGATGGCATCAAGATGATCCGCTCCGTAACCTTCCCCGGCACCGAGGTCAGGCTGACAGGGCTGTAGGTGCCCAGATCCTCCTTCCAGCCCTTCTTGTAGATGGGCGTCACATTTGCTGACCCCCAGTCTGCTGGGACCCCCCCCAGTTAGCCAGGGCCGCTGACAAACGATGGGAAGTGCCTCGGTGAGCACTTGTGCCAGCTCCCTCAGTGTCCTCGGGAGGATCCCATCCAGCCCCAGAGACCTGTGTGTGCCTGAGTGGTGCAGCAGGGCACTGACCATTTCTCCTTCTCATTCTGCTCCCCATCCCTGTCTTCCAGCTCAGGGGGCTGGGGACCCAGAGAACAACTGGTCTTACTCTTAAAGACTCAGACAAAGGTGGCATTAAGTACCTCAGCCTTTTCCTCACCCTTGTTTCTCCCCGCATCCAATAAAGGACAGAGAATCTCCTTAGCCCTCCTTTTGTTGCTAATGTATTTATAGAAACATTTTTTATTGTCTTTTACGGCAGTAGTCAGATTAAGTTCTAGTTGGGCTTTGGCCCTTCTGATTTTCTCCCTGCTACATCTCTGTAGTCCAGAGCTGCCTGCCCCCTCTTCCAAAGGACATCAACTCCTTTTCTCCCTGAGTTCCAGCCCAAGCTCTCTGCTCAGCCAGGCTGGTCTTCCCCGCCGGCTCATCTGTCGGCACACGGGGACAGCCTGCTCCTGCGCCTTGAAGACCTCCTGCTTGAAGACTGTCCAGCCTTGCCGGAGCCCTTGGCCCTTCAGGGCTGCCTGCCCAGGGACCCTGTCAGCCAGGCTCCTCAACAGCCCAGTCTGCCCTCCACAAGTCCAAGGGGGCAGTTCTGCTGACCTCCCTCCTTCTCCGAGAATGGAAAACTCCATCATTTTGTGATCGCTGTGCCCGAGGTGGCCTCCAGCCATCACATCACCCCCCAGCCCTTCTCCGCTCACAAACAGCAGCTCCAGCAGGTGCCGTCCCTGGCTGGCTCCCCCGCCAGCCGTGTCAGGCAGTTCTCTTCCACATGCTCCGGGAACCCCCGGACTGTTCCCTCTCTGCTGTGCTGTAGTTCCAGAGACATCTGGCAAGTTGAATTCTCCCAAGAAACCTTTAAAGACCTTGTTCCAACCCTACTGCCACAGGCAGGGACACCTTCCACCAGGGCAGGTTGCTCAGAGCCTCGTCCAGCCTGGCCTTGAGCATCCCAGGGATGGGGCATCCACAGCTGCTCTGGGCAACACCACCCTCACAGTGAAGAATTTCTTCCTTATATCTAATCTAAATCTATCCTCTTTTAGGTTAAAACCTTTGCCCCTTGCCCTGTCACTACAGGCCCTAGTAAAAAGCCCCTCTCCATCCTTCTTATAAGCCCCCTTTAGGTACTGAAAGGCTGCAATGAGGTGTCCCCAGAGCCTTCTCTTCTCAGACTTTCTTCCTAGGAGAGGTGTTCCAGCCCTCCAGTCATTTTCATGGCCCTCCTTTGGATGCTGTCTAACAGGTCTATGTCCTTCTTGTGCTGGGGACCACAGAGCGGGGGGGGGGGGCGTGTCTCATCCTGCTGGCTGGCATTGCTGCCCTGTGCTGGCCCCACCACTGCCCTGGGCTCTGCTCTCACCCTTGCCTTTGGGATCATGTTGCTCAGCCCACATGGCACATTCCTCTCATTCCTCCCACTGGCCGTGGCATGGGAAGCCCCACAGTCTGCAAAGCCTGCCTGAGCTTGCAGCTGGCCCCCGCAGAGAGCTTCAACGCTGGTCTCCCCCCAGCTCCAAAGACAACCCTATTGCTGACACTGCTGCAAGCACCTGCCTCACCTGCAAGGACAGCCTGCTGGGGCTCATCCAGCATCCTCCATCCGGGGTGGCTGTGCAGCTGTTCCTGGACCACCGTCCTGCCCGGCCGAGCCAGCACTCTCCCTGTCTCACAGTGAAGGCAGCTGGCAGTGCTGCCCGCTCCACACCAACCTCAGCAGAGCGGAGCTGCGTCCAGGCAAGCCACAGGTGAGTCCTCTGCAAGCACAGGCACTGTGGGCTACTTTCAGGCTAGCAAGGCTCATCTCATCTCTGAGATCACAATTGTCTGGACCACAGATGCAAACACCAGGAGAGACCGAAATGGGTGCTGTGCAGGATCCCTTGGGCAGCCCAGGATGGAATCACATTCCCTCTTCGCTCACATGCTCTGACCTTGCCCAGCCTCCAGGAGCAGGACTCAGGACTGGCTGTGTGGCCTCACTGTGCTATGGATGGCGAATGTCCGCAGAGCATCTCTGGGGAAGAGCAACACAGCTCCTGCAACATAAAACCCAAAATGTCTGGGGAGAAAAGTCACAGATAGGGAGGTCTTTCAAGGATAGACTTTTACTTCAGCAACCACTCAATGCCAGTGCCACCACAGCAGTGACTTGTTTGCTGTGGTGTGCTGCAAGAGCATTGCTGGTCCTCCCAGCTCCCTTCAGCTTCTCCAGAGTAGTGAGTAATTACTCCAGTGCGTAATTTCTCACCAGATTCCTGTGCTGTGATGGGGGCTGCCTGGCACCACTGCAACACTTCTAAAGCAAAGCACGAGGAGTAGCTAGCTGCAGGATGGGCTGTGGCAGGGTGGAGTCCATGTTCATGGGGCTGGCTGGCAAACTTACAACAAATGGGAAGTCAAACCAAAAGGCTTTGCAGGGAGGGTTGCACTGAGCAATGCACCAGCCTGTCTGCCCAGGAGATGGTTTAAAGCGTGGGGATTTCTAGTCCTCATCAGGGGAAACCAGATGTCAAAATGTTGGGGTTGCCTGGAGAAGGCACCGTCTTTCTCATCCTCCTTGTTGCAGCTCACCTGCCCTCCTGAGCCCCAGACATTAAGGTGCAAAGCACTGCAGCTCTCTCTTGGTGTGCTAAAGTCAAGCTGACGTTTCCCATGCCAAGCTGCGCAGCCGTGGAGACCTGCACGAAGGTGAGCGGCTGGGACAGGCCGGTGCTGCTCTCCCTGTGGCAAGGACACACTGTCTGTTCCAGTTGCATGCTTGTGCTAGAAAGCTCCACGTTTAGAAAACTCCCCCAGTCGACAACAGGATGCTTTGAAGGTGCAGGAACTGGAGGGGGAATTCAGATCCAGGTGCGGGTTTCGGCCTGCCTGTGCTCAGAGCACACAGCCCAAGTTTCTGTGATGGAGTCAGGCCCATCTTTACAGGAAAGATGTTGCTGTTTTGGGCCCATGTTGTCAAAGTGGTCAGCACTCAAGCAGGGCAGGTGTTTTCAGAGAAAGCTTTTTGCTTCACTCAGAATGATGTTGGTTTTCAGCAATACCTGCTCACTGATTAGTGTCAAATTATTCTACCCAGGGGAAAATGTTTTCTTAAATCAACAGTACGTTATGTTTCATTTTCTAAACAAAAATGTCCTCCTTTGTAGTTTCAAAATTTCTTTTTGCTTTTAAGTTTACCTAGATAACTTAAGTGACCAAACCCATCCTTCTACAAGCAAAGGTATCAGCCTCTTCTTTGACCTGAAATGGAATTTTCCTTTTGGCCAGCAACGCAAAAACCTCCCGTTCACTCCTTACCCTGCTACTTACTACCCCTGGATCTTCGCTGGAGAGCCCCCATTGCTGCTGCTGAAGCCCTCAGCCTGGCCTCACTGGAAAAGCCTGGTCAGAAGTACAGAAGCAATTTCCCAGGGGTCTCAGCCTGTGCTGGCTGGGGGTCTCTGCCTGTGCCGGCTCTCCAGAGTCTCTGCTCCCTTTGCAAACCTGGTGTAGCCATGCCAGCTGGGCAGCCTCTGCAGAGCACCAGCCAGCCACGCTTCCCTCCCCAGGGCACAAAACCAGGAGGCAGGGCGACTGTCCGGGCAGTCTTTGTCTGGTGGATGTAGCTGCTGCAGACACTGTCGGTCTCCAGGGCTGTCATCCAGCAGCACCCCTCCCTGCAACAATATCCCCTTTCCTAACTCCAGCATGTCTGATGTGATTTCTCCTGTCCTTCTTCTATCGGTTCCTGGGTACAAAAGACCCAAAACAAACCATTTCCCTGGCATGCTCATCACCACTACGTCTGAGCCTCAAATTCTGCCGGGACCAAAAATGCAAACTCTCTGCCCCAACCTGGATTTATGCAGCCATGTCCCTGCACCGGACTGCTCCAGCCACCTGCAACCACCGTCCCGGCTGTGTTTGCTCAGCTGGGGACGAAGGGCGCAGGCATGCAACCGGCACCCAGCAAGAGATCCAGCACGGCGGCTGCAAGGGCAGAGCAGCGCAAGCAGCTGTACTGACCTGCTCCTCCACACGTGCCTGTGTGGGGCCCCTTGCTCTGCTCCCCAGCACCGCTTTCCTCCTGGAGAACTCTTGGCCACAAAGCTCCAGCCTCTCCAAGCCAGGTCCCCCAAGGGAACGCTGCCGGCGCCGGGACACGGCGCGCTCCCGTGCGTGTGCACAGGTCTGCGTACGTGTTTGCAAGGCGGGCGAGCGTGCCCAGCGCCACCACTCCCTCGCACAAGAAAAGGAATTTCTTCCAAGAGCAGCTTATCATCTTGGGAACCTCCGCTTCCCAGCAGAGAGGTCAATGAGTTACCCAGAGTTAAGCTGTAAACAGCCCGGCACGCTGGCAGGCTGCTGGCTCCCAAGGGGAAGCATGAATGCCCAGGCACCACCTTCGCCTGGGCCCTGCGGTCAAGGGCAGCAAGGCTGCCCATGGGCACGGTGTCAGGGAGCAGCTCAGGGCTCTGCTCAACCTGAGCGTGATTGCAGCGGCCGCAGCTCCTTCCCGTTGCAAGCAGCTGCTGCTTTGCATGAGCAGCCTCTCTCGGACTCACCTGTCCCCTGCGCTCAGCCCTGGTGCTGTGTCCTTGGGGCTCACGACCTTCCGTCCTCACGGTGCACCGACTGCCTCTGCTACAGCAAAGCCCCAGGGAGAGGCTTTACCTGCCCCACCGCACGGGCATCCCGGGGAGGTGGCAGAGGCTCAGCTCTGAAACACCCTCCTTCTCTGACAGAATGCAAATACAGACACACAGAACAAGAGATCTGTGGACCCAGCAGTATTTGTGCACCCTGGCTAAACTCTGCAAACAGGGCAAGCAGAGAAAAACACAGTGATCTTTTTTTGGGGTTTTTTTGGTTGTTTTTTTAAACAATGAAAGAATTAATATCAAGCTTTTCCAATATTCCTGTTTCCTTCTGGGAGTGCTCAGAAGCTGACCATTCCTTGGCAGGTTCAAAACGAAGCCTCATTGCTTTTCACTTTGTTATTTAAAAATGAACCTGAAAGAAAAAGGAAGTCAGCCCAAACCTAACAGCCTCATTGCTTTTCACTTTGTTATTTAAAAATGAACCTGAAAGAAAAAGGAAGTCAGCCCAAACCTAACGTCAGTCGAGGAAAAAAGCAAACAAACAAGATGAAAAGTTTTGTTTCAGGTCAAACAAACTCCTGTTCCATGTTTTTGATTCTCTGGTATTGGGGGGGGGGGGGGGGAGGGGGGGGGAGGGGTGGCATTTTCTGCGGCCGGGGGGAGCTGTGGGGACACTGGCAGGAGCAAGCAAGGCCAGCGGGGACATTTCCTCATTCTTGCACTCTGCTTTTGCTTTCACCCTCTGCAAATGGGTGCAGAGCAGTGATAAGCACCTGCCCGCACCATGCCCTCTGCAATCCTGGGCCTCCAGGCAGCTCCCTAGTGCCTGCCTGGCTGCTCGGGTGGTGGGACAGGAGTATGGGGGAGAGGGACATGCCCCATGTACCTCCACCGTACCTTTGCATGCCCCAGACCAGGTGGCGTTGAGACAGCATCTTTCCTGGTGTGCTAGCAGCTGGGGGCAGCTCAGGAAGGAGAGGGTTCATGCACTGCTGCAGGACACGGGAAGCACAATGGTTCTGCAGCAAAACTGGTGCAGCAAGTCACTGAAATGCAGCCAGACAGGGCTGGCTTTTGAGATATTTCTTTTCGCTGATGGCCCTCACTCAAGACTTTTCTTCCACCTCCAAGACCCTTCTTACTTTTCTCCATCCTGTGCTGCACACGGCAATCCAAAGCTGCTGCCTGCACGCGGAAATTTGCTCCATCCTGCAACCAAAGGGTTAAGTGGACTCTGGGGCTGAACTAAGCTGAACTCAGCGCTTAATTTTCAGAAATGCTGAGCCCTGCTCCTCTCACATTGTTTTCAGCCAGAGGCAGAGGAAGTAAGTGCTCTTGGAAAAGGGACTGTGTGTGTCGGCTGTGCCTGGGAGGGTCTGGAGGCTGGGACCACCCTTTGGCACATAGAGCAGCTGCCCCCGCGCCCAGGAGCTGTGCCGGGAGCAGCCCAGGCTGCTGCTTCGAGGTCTCCTCCCTGGGATTGGGGTGTGAACCCCAAGCATGCTCCCTGCTCCTGCCTGCAGCCCTCTGAACGCGACCACCGCTCCAAAGGCAGCAGTGTGGTGTCACCGCCCAGGGGAGCCTCCAGACTGCGCGGAGACAGAGCCAGGGAAGTGGAGGCCACAGATAAGGCATGGGAAGGAAGAAGGAAGGACCAAAGCTAGCTAGCTGAGCTCCAGGGTTTGAAGATTGCTGCAGCGCCTGTCTGGCACTGTGTTGCTGGGAGGAGCATTCTAGTTCAGCCCTGTGCAAACATCTTGGGTTTTGTCCAATTCAGCTTGCAGGAAGGTTTGGGCTCGGCAGGGAAAGCCCTGCTCTGATACTGCATGTGCAGGTGTCTCAGAGGCACCGGTTTCGCTATAAAGAGCTTAGCGATAAGGTGTAGGAGAGCAGCCAGGAATAGCAGTCACAAGCGTGCAGCCCCATAGTGCTGCCTCTCAAGGCCTTTTCGAGCTCTTTTGATCATTGCATCCCTTCCTCGGCCAGCCTGCCCACAGCAGGCACCGCTCCAGCAAGCTGCCTTGCTGAGCATCCTCGCCCAGGCAAGGGCAGAGCTACAGCTACACCTTCCAGCACCATCCCTGCTCCAACAACAGCTGCAGGGGGGGGGGGGACAGCCACAGCATCACACATCACAGTAGCTTTTAGGCACAGGACTATTGGGGAAAACCTCTTTCTTCCTCTAGAACAGCTTCTTCCAAGGTTGCAGAGGTAGCCCAGACCTCGCATCCTCTGCGAGATCTGAGCTAACAGCTGGTGAAACCATGATGCGCCCTCGGGATACTCCTCCCAGCTCCCTCTGACTCCTGTCAGGTCCCTCCTGCCTGCGCTGTGACAAGGCTGCAGGGACGAGGGGTGGGGTGCCAGGCTCTGCCCCACAGCAGCTCCATCCAGCGCAAGGATGCCTGTGCCCCAGCGGAGGGCACAAGGGGACACGAGATCTGTCCTGAGCTTCTGAAGTTCCCAGCTTGTCCCACCTCCCCAGGCAGCCCAGTCCCAGACCCCCGGCTCTCCTGGGGTAGAGTAGGTGCTACTCTCCATGTCACCTGCAGAAGAGGATCCCTTCCCACCACCCCTCTAGCCAGTGCCGACCCTGTAGCTGTTGTGCCCCCTCTCACCCCCAGCATCGCTTTCTCAACATTTCCACTACCATGATGCCTGGTCCTGCTGTGCACCCACCCAAGATGGCCACCCCCCCAGGAATCAGCCCCACAAGGACAAACTCACAGCTGGCAGCCAGATCCACCCAGTCTTCGCAGCAGAAGAGGGTCCCCAGGTGATGAAAAGTGTCTCTTGGCCACCTGATCTCTCTTGACTGATGTCAGAGCTGCTGCAAAGAGGTCCCCCAGCTCCACCCTTCCTGCTGCCCCATCCAGTCACAGCTTCTCTCCTTGGCTTCTTATCCCTGCTCTTCTCCCAGGCTGGAATTATTTCAGCCCAGCACTGGCCAGAACATTAAATGGCCTTAACCCTATCAATAATGCAGGAGAATTGATGGCAGGTAGCTTGTAGACAGCTGCCAGCCTCAGAGGGGCACTGAGACCTCCCTGAGCATGGCCAGGCAGGACCTGGGGTGTGGATAAATGCCCGCAGCCCACACGGGGGTGGCGAGCTCAGGCAGGATCTGACTGGGAACCCTCCTGCCTTGCCCACCTCTCTGGACCTGGAGACCTGAAGGGGCTCCTCTCTGCTGGCCCAGGTGAGGAGGCTGCTCACCAGCCAGAGGGACACAAGGAAAGCACTGGCTGGACACAGCTATGTGCAAGCAGCCATGTCAGCCTTTGCACTGTGGCCTTCTATGTGCTGGACAGGTTTTCCCATGGGGCAGCAGAGGACGATGTCTCTGATGTGTTCCCTGCATGCTGGGGAGCTTTTGCTAAGTCCAGAGTCTGTGCTATTCCCATCTGAAAAAAGGTGGCACTGTGCCTTTCTTTGCAAAGATGTTCGGAAAACCATTGCATCAGGGCAACATGCTCCAGAGAGGCGAATCCGAGCTACTTTCCTACAAGTTGCAGGCTGGTCTGGGAGCTGCTGGCAGCGAGGCACAAGCCAGGCAGCTGCTTTTCTACCCAGGTGTGTGTGCAGGGCCCTTGTCAGGGCACCACAGCCAGCACCAAGCCACCCTTGCTGGCGGAGCGGAGACGTGTGAGTGCACTGGGGTTCTGCCATCTGGGAACTGGGTGTCCCCATCTGGGAGGCTGGGGTTCTGCCATCCAGGACATGTAGCACGAGGCACAGCTGGTGCTGGGAGCGCAACCCCACTTGGGACTTGTTGCATGGCCCAGCTCCTCGCCATGAAAGGGGCAGTTGGCTGAGGGGTGCTCTTGGCTACTGGGAGATTCCCATTCATTTCCCGAGGGGAGTTTAGGATGCAGCCCTTCAGTATGCAAATCCTGCTGCTTCCATGAGTTTGTAGGTGGCAGGGTGTGACAGTGCATTTGACCTCCCCCTGGTAGGGCAGAGCTGCTGGCACCAGCAAGCATCACCTCTAAGGAACTTGTCCTAGGCTTTGAAATAGCAATGCCCAACCTCTGCCTTCCTCTCTGTGCCCAGTGTCACCCTAAAGGACATTGCACTGCTGCTCAGGCCCAGCGTGCCCCACAGCAGCCCTGCAGCCCCGTGGGGGAGCCCATTAGCTGATAGCTACCAAGCCAGCCGAGATGCAGAGTGCAGTCAGGCTCTCCCCATACTGCTTATTAATTGTCAGAGCCATTAGATGGCAGCAACTACCACGCCAGCAGCACCTTGCTCCCCACACCGTCCCAACATTGCAAAAACACTTTTGGAGCCAGGTCCCAGCCCTGCTGCCCACGGCCCCCAAGCATCCGCAGCTGCACCTGGTCCACAGGATGGACCACAGGGCAGGGAAATAACCCCAGAATGGGGCAAGCACTCTGGGACTGCAGAACTGGGCTTGCAAGGAAAAACAAGGGAAGGCTCAAAAATACGGGACCAGCATTCCGTGCAGCAACGCCAGGCTCAGCAGGGACATGAGTGCAACCAGCCAGGTCATCTCCAGGGAAGGTGACTCTCTAGAGTCCATCTGCAAGGGACTGCTGTGAGCACCCAGCTGGGAACCACCAGTTGGTGACATGCGAAAGCCAGCCTCTGTGCACCACACTAACGAGCACTCAGTGAAGCCACACTCATTTCCAGCGGTGATTTTATTGTCTCTGTGTTAAAGACGCTATGGGTAAGGTAACACGCTGAGCAAACCCTGCCAGGGATGTGCAGCCACGGCTCATTCAGGTGCTGCCTTGAATAGAGCTGACTGAAAATCAGAAGGAAAAAGTGCTCAAAATGTCAAAGTTGTTCTCCTTGGAGAGGTTTCCAAAAGAAATGTGTTTCACTTGGAAATACCTCTAGAAAATTGAACTTTCAAAATATTTCATTTTAACTTCTCAGTTTTCCTGTATTTCTCCCTTCTAGTCTCTCTTTCCCTTTATTATTCTCCCCTGCCTCTTCTTTTACCTTGTTCCTATTTTGCCATGAAACAGAAATGAACAGGGTGGGGAAGAACAAAAAATGACAAAGTGAGCACAACCCCCCAGATCTCCAGTTTTTCATTTTTCAATTTCACTCACAGTAGGAAAATGGTCGTGAAGACACATTTTGTTCATTTTTAGACTACAAACATGAATAACAACCCAACCTCCTTATTCCTTTTCCTCCAACATCTGCGATGTGAGTTGCAAGGGGCTGAATAGCCATCTCCTGCACGCATAGCACCAAAAAGCAAATCCAGCACTGCTTTCCCTACCGCCAGCCCAGCAAGTGCTGATACAAGCAGCGCCCATCACGGAGCCTGAGCAAAGACGAGTCATACAAACCATCCCATCTAATTCACACAGCTCAAGCTCACGCTTAACCATACAGTAAAGGGAACATATTTAAAGAAATCTTTTCATAATCTGGAAAAAATCAGTATTTTTGGACTTTCCTCTGGAAGAAAAAGATAAATAGTGATGAAGATATTAATTGCTTGTGCTGATCCAGGGTTTTTTTTTTAAGATTTTAATGATCCAAGCTGTTTGGAAAGGTGTTGGTCTTCATGCCATTTCCTTTTAAAAGCAACAAAGCAACTCAGTGAGGCTAAGCATCTTGTTTTGATATTTTCAGAGTGGAACATTTTGATTTTTCAACTTACAAAGCTTTGCTGCTTTAATTTTTTGTATATAAAGCCAAGATTGAAATCAGAATGAAAGCTTTCAGTTTAAGCTAATTAATCCAAACACTTTGATTCAAATCCCATTGTTTCCTCAGTTTTGTTCTCTGGGAATTTATTTTAAGTGTCTGCATTCCATTTTTAGACCAAGGTAAAAAAGAGAAGTGAGATTTCCTAGAAAAGAGATAACCCGCTGCTTTCCCGGGGCTAGCCATTGTGCAGTATTTCATATGCTTAGAAGTGTAAAAAGAAATTATCTTTTCTTAATGATGTTGCTTGGTCTCCTGAACTGCACATGCAGCACGGTCTGGAGACCTGGTCTGAGGTTTGCTGCCAGCCCCCAGAGCGAGGAGTGCCATGCTCCAGCCTGAAGATCTCCTAGATTCTCCTGGAATCTCCCTGATTCTGTTTCCCCATGAAACAATATGAGGAACAAAAGGAAAAACAAATTGTCGTGATAACAGCACTCCAGCAATAAGTAAGAAGCAGCATTTGCCAAGGCGACGTTGCTCTTTCTGAGAAGGTGGTGCTCCCTGAGGAGCTCTGGGAAGACGGGAGGTGTGCCAGCCAGCTTCCACGAGCAGAGAGGTCCAAGGGCTGGGCTTCTTACAGGCAGCTCATGACGGCCAAGGCTGTCCATTAACAACATCTCGGGATCCTGCCCTAACGGCTGATGGGAGGGAGGATGTTTCTTCCTTCCATCAGTCTTCACTGCTTCAGGGCAACTTAAAAGGGAAAACTAAAAATAAACCCAACTTCCGATGACCTTTAATGGGTTGAAACATAGTTGGCAATGGGAAAGCAGGTCAGGTACCTCGGGGGCCAGAGCTGCAGCTGGTATAAATCTCCCTTTGCATTGCTTTGCTGATGCTGCTTGGCAGGAGCCGCCAGCCAGGCTTTGCCGGGCAGCTGTCCCCGGAGGGTCCCTGCTCACCCTGCAGCGGGGCCGGGAGCAGGGCTGCACCAGCATGGTGTACACCAGCTCAGCTACACACAGCGGGCGAGACGCAGCAGCCCGGAGATGCCTGATCTCAGGCAATAAGCCCTGATCTTGCCCGGGAACCCCAGCCTGGCTGCAGGCCACAACAGCGTGCTCGTTGGCTTTTTCAGCACGCTGCTGTGGCAGAGGTCTGCACAGGGACATCAGCTCTCCTGAAGGGCTAGGGAGTGAAAGATTCTGGCAGGTTTTAGGACAAACACTGGTTTCCCATGTCCTAAGGCCTTTGCCATTACTCCTCCCTTAGACAGGTCATGCAGCACCTCTCGTCTCCTGGTGTCCTGATCTTTCAGGCAGGGAGGAGAAGGCCCAGCACTCCTGACATGCAGGACAAGTCACTCTAGAGGTTCTGCGGCACTTGTTTTCACTCATCTGCTTTTGATTTGGGAACATTTGTTTCACTTGACCTAGGGACTCAGTCCCTGTGGTAACGAGATGGATAATGCCAGAGGACCTGTAGCTCCCCCCGTGCATGGCGTAGGCATCCCTGCCTGGCTTTGCAGGATGGTTCCAGGTTACAGCTGGGCTACGGTGCACACCAGCTTCGCCTGAAGCAGATCCAGCTTCACAACCATTCTCCACTGTGGATATTTATTTTCTGCTGAAACTATTTGCACAGCACTAAAATTAATGACTGAAAATGTGAGTTTGCTTCAAAATAATCTATCATTTGATTATCGCTTTAATGCAGGCAGCCTGAGGAACATCTGCCTCTGCCTGTCTGTGTCTCCTCCTGCCGACACAGGGAATTGCTGGGAAGTGCTGTTGTGCTCCTGTGTAAACTGGAAGACAGCCAAACACTGGTGAATGACTTGGTGGTTGCTGGGACTGAGGAACAGGAGCGGGGTCCTGTGCGGGCTAAGGCACCAGCTGCGCTGTCAGGTCCCACCATAGCCCCCTCTTAAAACACCCACTGCCCAGTTCACTGCTCTGGTCCCAGTTGCTGTTTTCCAGGCACTCCCAAAGTAAAGTGACTATCTCCATCATCTGGAAAGTAATTCTGTCATCACTGGAAGAGTGAGTCGGGCTTTGCAGTGGGGCAGCAGGCAGCAACATCTGACCACTCCTGACTTCACCTCTGCCAGATCCCACCTCACAGGGGAAGCAGGGGACAAGAGAAAAATGGGTGGGGAACTGTCCAGCAAGGCGGAATTTCCTCCACCCCATGACGCAGACCATGTGCTGTGGTATAATGGGGTCTCCAGACCCCTTAGGCTTCTCTGCTGCCTTTTGGGAACATCGCAGCCCTGGACTTACAGGCTTTTTTTGGAAAATGTCACCAGCTTCCGATGAGTCAGAGTCCTGCTTCTCTGCAGCCTGCCCAGTGCTTCGTGCGAGGCAGCGGGCTGTGCTGTGCTGGGGTCCCCACAGGCATCTCGCTGCTGTTGTTTGGACTTAAATCTTCTCGCTAAGAAAGGAGAGCCTTTTGCTGCCAGCACACATGCAGGCACGTCTGCCAGGAGCTCGTGTTGGCAGGGGTGGGTTTGGCCAGCTGGTGCCCCTGGGACACACAGACACACTTGTGCTACGGCACTCTGGAGCAAGGGCTGCAGCTGGGATCTCTGGCCAAGGCATTTCCACTCCTCCTGAAACTGTAATTCACAGGGCCCGGCAGTGAAGGCTGTTCATCAGGATGACTACCAGTTGAAGGGGAAAGAAAGCAGGTGGAAGGCCTGGGGCTCCTACAGAGAGACCTCTGAAAACTGTTCCATGTGACTGTATGTGTGCGTGTTTGTAAACACGTATGTATGCATATGTCTGTACCTAGGGGTGCTGAAAGGGATGTTATGGCTTCAAATAAACCAGAAATGCCAGAGCTAAGGCTGCTGCTGAACCATTCCCCCTTGTGCTTTGGGGACAGATACGCTTATATGATCTTGTAGCTCTCCGACCTCTCCTAATCCTTCCTGCTGGCTTTGGGACCTGCTATCTGATATTCCCCTTGCAGCCTCTCCATTCCTCACCTGGTCCCCAAGTCACTCAGGAATGAGGAGGGATCCCCTTCCCTGGGCTTTTCCCCAGGCATCCCACTCTGCAGAAGCGGGATGGGACCTGCCCCTCCAGCCTTGAGGACCTTCCCAGGGACAGTGGCTGAGTGCAGCCTCACACAGAAATATGTGCGTGGTGGCTTCCCGAGCCACTGGTGAGAGAGGCAGTGAGCCTGGTATCTCCAAGTTCCTAGTGCTGGTATAGCACAAGATACATTTCGAGCCCAGCTCCTGATGGCTCCACATGCAGCCACCAACTTCCAGCTCTCTCAATGACGAGCCAGTGTCGGGGAAAGAAGAAAGACAGTTATCAACCAGGTGAGGAAAGTTTGGTTCAGGTCACTCTCTTAGCATCTCACAAAGGCGTGGAGGCAGGGAGAAGAAACCCAGTGTCCAGGGAAGCTGACAGTAAAATCAAATTAAATTAGCACTCTTCTGTCGAGCCTCTTACCCTCACCAGTGCCGTGCCCCTTTTCACTGAACGGTGCAGGGTCCTGAAGGCAGCAGCTTCCTCTGCACAGCCTGAGCTACGTGGCACATGCTGGGTACCGAATGAGGCAGGCGCCTTATGGGAAAAACACGCATCTAATAATTGCTGTGAAAGACCGTGTTGCAATGCACAGGCACAAAGGGATGAAAGGAGGCTGCGTTAACATCTTGACATTTCCTCATTTCTGACTTCTTGTCTCAGGCATCCCTAACATCCTTTTGTGACAGCTTTTGCAGCCAGTTTCCTCAGTCAAAGAAAAGGAAATGGGATTTCCAAAACACCCTGGGCAGCGCTGATCGTGAGGGGCTCTGAGCAGCACCCTGCACCATGGGCCCTTGCTGCAGCCTGGCTGGGGTCAGGCCCCTGTGCAGTAGCTGCTGGCTGAGGCAGGGAGGTGACAAGAGTTAGAGCTCCCTGCTGTCAGCTCACCGCTGCCAAAACCCAAAAATCCCATGGCAGGGGGCACCTGATGCCCTGCCCACCTCCCTACTGGCAGCACCCCCTCTCCCTTCCCCACAGCACAGATCTGCCATGCCAGCACCACCCTGCTGGGAGGGGACCAAGGCGAAGAGGTTCTGCACTGGTTCCCCCTGAGCTCCGCCAAAGCACCCTGTCCTCCTCTGCAGCCCTCTGCAATCCCAGCCTGTCTGTGCTGGAAATTTCAAGTTGCTCTGAAGGCAGCAAGTTAACAAGATTTGGAAACCAGGTCAGCGGAAGAAGCTTAATTAGCTCGCTGAACCGTGGGGACCAGCTCACATCATGTCTGCTTTATTGACTCCCCAAATGGACATTATTGATACGATGGGTGTGAGCCTAGCTGCGATTGGGGTCCTGCGTTCTTCCTTGAGGAGGGGAGATCTGGGCACTTGTCATGCACAGGGAAACTTCACAAAGGGCCCCAAATTAGCACCACGGGACAGCCCGAGCCATCCTGCCGAGCCATATCAGCAGCACTGCTCTCTGCTTGCCTGTTCCCTCCAGCCCTGCTGTTCACACACACCCACTGCCTCTGGGAAGGGGACAGAGCCAAAGGGGACAGGCAGCAGGGCTTGCAGCGAGCTGGCTGTATCACCGGCAGCGCAGGCGTAGCTCACAGGACCTGCTACCTGTCTTGTCATGTCACCGCAAACATCTGCTGCTGCAAAAAAAACAGCAAGAGAAAGGGAAAGCAAAAGGCCCTCTCTGAGCAGCGCTCCAGCCCCAGGAGCGGGAGAGATGCGGCGCCTGTCACGCTACATGAAAAACCCCTTTCATTAGCGGCACGATTGTAGCTTGCCTCTTTGAATCGCAGTGCAGCTTCTCGGGGGCTCTGCAGGCAGGGTGGGCACAGCCCTGTCTCTGCTCACATCCTGGGAGCAGCTCCACTGGGTGAGGCTTTATTCTGATAAATAGCATCTCACAAACAAAACAATGATCTAATGGCTTTGAAGCCCTTCCAGGAATCCTGATGTGCTGCTAGCAGAGAAGGCTGCTAGCTCATCGCATGGGAAGAGCCCCCCTTCTCCATCCTACAGCCAGGTGCCATGCAGACACCCACAGCCCCTCCTTGCTCCTGGCATGGGACTGCCAGGACAGCTGGGGCAGGCAGCCTGGACAGCTGCTGGACGGGAACCTTGGCACAAGAGGAAATCCAGTTTTTAGCATCAATTGCTAAATGCCTCTGTCCTGGGACAACGTTTCTTTGCATGCTCAGCCACCACCGGGCCAAGCCCATGAGTGAGCAGCATGGGACTGGCAGCTGGCAGCACCATGCTGGGGGGGAGCCCCGTGGGGCCTGTGGGGGGAGGGGTGTCCCAGGTGAGGAGGGACCAGTCCGGAGGCCCCGGAGCCGCGGGCAGAGCCACAGGCAGGGCAGCTGGTTGGCCACCAGGCAGGGCAGCATGCAGGGTTGAAGACAGGCTAGAAAGAAGGGCAGGGCAGCAGCCAGGGACAGACCACGGGCGGGAATGCAGGCAGGGCAGCACAGCAGGCAGGACTAGACCACAGGCAGCACAGTGGGCAGAGCCAGACCACTGGCAGAACTGCAGGCAGGGCAGGGCAGCAGGCAGGGCTAGATGGCAGGCAGCACTGCAGGCAGGGCAGAAGAGGAGGCAGGGCCAGCAGCGGGCAGCACTGAAGGCAGGGCAGGGCAGCGGGCAGGCAGGGCAGCACTGCAGGCTGGGCCGGGCAACGGGCAGGCAGGGCAGGGCAGCACTGCAGGCAGGGCAGGGCAGGCAGGGCAGGGCAGCGGGCAGGCAGGGCAGGGCAGCACTGCAGGCAGGGCAGGCAGGGCAGCGGGCAGGCAGGGCAGGGCAGCGCTGCAGGCAGGGCAGGCAGGGCAGCGGGCAGGCAGGGCAGGGCAGTGGGCAGGCAGGGCAGGGCAGCGCTGCAAGCAGGGCAGGCAGGCAGGGCAGCGGGCAGGCAGGGCAGGGCAGCACTGCAGGCAGGGCAGGCAGGCAGGCAGGGCAGGGCAGGCAGGCAGGCAGGGCAGCGCTGCAGGCAGGGCAGGCAGGGCAGCGGGCAGGCAGGGCAGGGCAGCGGGCAGGCAGGGCAGGGCAGCACTGCAGGCAGGGCAGGCAGGCAGGGCAGCGGGCAGGCAGGCAGGGCAGCGGGCAGGCAGGGCAGGGCAGCACTGCAGGCAGGGCAGGCAGGCAGGGCAGCGGGCAGGCAGGGCAGGGCAGCGCTGCAGGCAGGGCAGGCAGGCAGGGCAGCGGGCAGGCGGTGCCCAGCAGATGGCGGCGGTGCCGAGGCGGCGTGTCCCGCAGCCGCCCCCCGGGGCCGGGCCGCCGCCGCCGCCCCCCGCGCCGCTCCGCTCCGCTCCGCGCTGCCCCGCCCGGCGCTGCCGCCCGCCCGTCGGTCCGCCCGCCGCCCCGTCCGTCCGTCCGTCCGTCCGTCCGTCCGCGGGCTGCGCCGTGGGGCGGGGCGGGCGGGGAGCGGCGCTACGCGGCGCTGCGCGGCCCCCGCCGCGGCTCCACACCCCGCTATAAGAGGAGCGGCCGCGGCCGCGCTCCGCAGTGCATGGCAGCGCCTCGCCCGGTGCGGCGCGGCTGGGACCCTCCCCCGGGCCGGTCCCGGGCGCCCCCGCCTCGCGTCGCCCCCTCCCCGCCGCCGACACCCTTGACCTTGCCATCCGGCCGCTCGGCAGGGAGCGCAGCGGCGGCCACGGAGGCAGCCGTGCTGGGTCGCGGAGCTGCCTGGGGATGCGTTAGCTGGCGGATCGCACCGAAATATTTTTCCTAGGAAAGGGAGAGGCAGCCTCCTCCCGCTGACGGGGGAGTGGAAGAAAAAGGATTTAAAGAGCATCTTTGCCCCCTTTGTTGAATGAGGAGGACGGAGGAGGACCGGCAAGATGAGCACTAGCAGTAAGTACGGCTTTCCCTTGCCTATGCTATGGGGTTGGGGCTGGTATGGCACTGACTGGCTGGGAGAATTGGAAAGAAAATGTCACGACAGGGCTGACGAGCCTAATGGGATGTTTTGGGGTTTTTGTTATTATTTTCCTGCCTGCCTTTTGCTTTCTGACAGGGTCTGGCTTTGCTGGCGCCCTTCTTTCATGTGAGCTAAGCCATGGTGCTTATCTCCACCGAGTACTTTTCTTGGCTTGTATTTCTGGGGCTTGGAGGGCAGATCATGGACTAAAATGTCGATATGCAACATGGTGAGGAGTCTGGAGCACTCTTGACAGGCAGCAGGCTCACTTGCTGCTGCTGCTGCCTACATATAAACGGACATGGGGGCAACAGCCAATGGGGAGGAGGGGCAGGGTAAGGAGAGACCCAGAAACCAGGGACCTGAGCAAAGCACAGGTGTAATCCCGAAAGACATGTACCTTTTGCAGCTGGGGATGTGCGTGTTTCTGTTCTGTGAGAGGGACAGGCACTCACGTGCTGTGTATGAATTTCTAAAGAAGCAGAGCTTGGAAATGTGCTGCATAGGATGAGAACTGGCACCTGGTACTAGTCTGGTTACTTCTGGTTTTGTGTCCTTGTTGCAGAGTCTGGAAAAATTGATCAGGGTTGATTGAGTGACAATCAATTTTTCTTTCCTCACTGATCTGATGTGTGATGGCTGTACCCACCTTGCTAGCACAGTTCTGATCCATTCCTTTAAAAGTGGTGGGCCCCCAGAGTTAACGCTGATGGCCATCTGAGGGTCTTCCTCCTGGAATAAGTTGCCCTCCCTCCTGTAGGTCCTAGAGGCTTTGTGAAGAAAGGAGGACTCCCCCAGGCAGAAAGAGAAATGACTTCTCCATTGCATTGGTGTGTTGAGGTTTCTCAATCCGAGGGCTTGGGGTGGTTCCCAAGCAAAACACTGTGAAAAATGCCTTGGCATGCTGCAAAGCAACAGAACAGGTGATTCCAGCTCTGTTGGGCTGTGTCAGAGGCAAAAAAACTTTCCAGGTGCCCTCTGCACGAGCCACACCTGGGACAGGAGCTAGCCCCCTTCCCGAGGGTGCAGAGCTGGTGGTGCCCAGGTAGGAAACAATAGGGACTGATTCTTTCTGAGCCTGCTGGATGCCTGGTAACAAAGGGGCCTCCCTCAGCCTCTCTGGGTGATGAGCTTGGGTCTGGTGCAGAGGGCTGGGATGGCGCACGGTGCTCGCTGGGGTCAGTGATCACAGCGGTCAGGTGGGACTTAGCTTCCTCTAAGCCAGTTTTGACAAATGCGTGTTTGTTCCTTTTGGGATTCCTTTCCAGCTCTTAATAGCTAGGCTGGCTGCTGATAGCGATAAGGGTTGTTTATGGGACTGGTGTGTTAGAACTATCTGATTGCACCGCAAAACTCCTTTATTGGGTCCTCCCACACACAGATTGGTGCCAGCAGACCCAAACGTGCTGCCTGCCTGTTGCTCTGACATGACTCACAGGAGGAGGCCACTGGGCAGGCAGCGAGTGCACAGCTGGCAGTCTCTTGGGAGGTGCTCCTCCTTCTGCCACTGCCTTGCTCAGACCTTGGGCGCATCACTCGGCCTTGCCTCGGCTTCTGGATTTGCCAGCAGCAGGCTGCCACCACAGCGCTCGCCTAGCCCTTTGGATGGCTCGGCAATCTTTGCCTAAATATTGCCATTACTAAGTAGTTGTGTGTTTTAGTAAAGGTTTGGGAACTTTGTAATATCTGCTGATTACTTCCTGTGCTATAGGTTGGTTACTTGGGGTCCCAAAGGGACCACAGCTGCTACCAGGGCTGGGCAAACCCTGCAAGGCAGCAGATTCTACCCTGTTAGGCTTCCAGACTTCTTCCCAGTAGCTGAGGGGCTCAAAGCAGGGTTTGTCATAGCCAATGCTGGCTCACGTCTGTTCTTAGCAATGGCATGATTCCTCTCCCAGCTGGCTCTGTAAGCAAGGCATGGGGTGTGGGGCACGCTCTTCTGTCAGCATGTTCTAGTGACTGGTGTGAATGTTGCCAGAAACTGTTTCCCCTCTTGCTGCTGCCTCACCCAGCTCAGTGCATCCCTACCCAACCTGTACCCTTCAGGTTTGCATGCCTGCAAGGCAAAAAAGGAGCCCAGGAGCCTTGTGTCAGGGCCCTCTGTGCCATCTCTTATGTTGCTGTAGTGATGCTACCTGGCAGTGACCTGCAATGGCTTTTGCAGCCTTTTGCTAGTGGCCAGTGGCTCAGGGGAGCTCAGTGCTACTTGTTGGTCAGAGGCTTCCCAACCCTGCTTGAGGCTCAGCCTCCCAGGCATGGCCAGCTCTGCTGATCTCTGCATTGATTTTTTTTTTTTTTTGGTTTGTTTTATTCTTCCCTAGTTCCTGTAGTGGCTGAGGACTCGGATGTGGTAGGATCAAGCCAGCAGGCTCAGTTGTACTCCAACCTGCCCATTCTGGTCTCTGTCCTGGTGCACAGGACCCTACCTGTGCAGATATGAGAGGGAGGTGCAGGAAGAGGATGATGGGTGATGAAGCTAGAGTGTGCATGGGGTGATGACATACAGGTGTACCTGCGGCTGCAGGACCAAATTTTGGGACTGGCAAACCAGTGAGGACAGCTGAGGATAAAATGCCACCATCCAATCTGTGAATTCCTACATTTTTTCCATTTTACTTGGTGCATTTTGATAACACTTCTGTCCTGTCTGAAGCTGATGTGAGTCAGGAAACCTGGTGCTGTGGCCACAGCTGTCCTCAAACCATGCGGTTGTGAAAAACCGTGAGGCCTCTGGGGAGCTCTGTGCAGGATTTGCTGGGCTGTACGGGTGTATCTCTGAAGATGCTTTGTGCACAGCATGCCAGTCACCTGCCCTTGTTAAGGGAACAAGGGTTTGCTTTTCACCCTGGTATGGGTCCCAGGGTTGGAGGTCCCATGTTGTCATCTCACATGATGCAGGGAAGGCGAAGCCATATGGAAATCTTGCTTTTAAGGTGAAGAGGAAGAGGCCCTTGATTTTTGGGTGTGAACTCATATCCTGAGGCTGCAGAGCAGACCAGGTGGCCCTGAGGGTGCAAGGGCTGTGCTGGCCAGGAAGGTGGCCTGTCCTGGGCTTACCAGGTGTGCAGCAAGCATTTGGAGGGCAGAGTGTTGATATTTACATTAGCTATACTATTTATACCTCCCACTCTGGTTAGCACTGCTAATTGGTTGCACGTGGATTCATAATTCATAAACAGGTTTATCAGTGCTGCTCTGCATTTCCATTGAAGCTGGATCCTGTAGTACAAACCCTTGCCCAAGAGAACATCCCTTAAAATCACCCCTGAAATCTATGTTCTGCACTCAACCTCTCCCTCAAACTGGCCTGTTGCGGGGAGTTTAATGTGACCAAGGCTGTGTTTGTGCTCATCGAAAAGCAAAGGGTTGAAGCTGTCAAGTGCCCCAGGGATTTAAGATTCTCTGAAATGAGTGTGAATAATCCCTTCTGCTGCTTTGAAAGTAGCCATGAGCTGTGGGTGCTGCAGGTCCATGCAGTGAAGATGGTCTGTGAGTACCTGTGGGACCCATGGGACCCATTTGCATGTTGTCTCTTTTGACCCAGCTCTGTGGGGAGTGGGGGGCTGCTGGAAGTCTTGGCACTGGTCTTGTCAGGAGCAAGGTGCCCCTTGTTATGGGCAACACAGATCTGAGTGACTCCTTAGGGAGGTGAAATCCTGGCAAACTCCTGGGTCAAACCAAGGTTTGCAGGCTCTGGATCAGTTTTGCAATGGGTGATTGAAGCTGGTTCACAAACTAGATATTTTCCAGAACCTTTTTGTCTCCAGTGTGCACCCCTGAAGAGGGAGACCAGAATCTGTCCCCATGGCAAGTTAATTCAGGGTGGAGGGGACCAGTACAATTGATCCGCCGTCCTCTTTCCTCTGAGCAGCTGACAGCCTGTCAGAGCACGGAGAGCTCTGGCAGAGGGCTTGGTATGCAAAGTGGAAAGTTTCCCCAGACTATCCCAACCTCTGGCATCTCTTTCCTGTTTGGAGGCTCCCATAGTCTCAGAAAGCTGGGGAAGGAGACGTGACAGGAGGCTGGCCAGCTTAGCATTTGGGCAGGAAGGCTTCATGGCAGGTACTGATGAATGTAGCATGTTTGCTTGGTTATTTTTGTCTTCCCTAAACCATGCTCCCTGTTACATGGTGATCCACTAAGCGTAATTACCCAGTAATCTCTAGGCACATGTGGTTACAAGGTGTTTACCAGCAAACTATTAAGTGCCGGTGTAATTAAAGAGGAATCACATGGTGCTGCACATCTCTGGGAGCTCTCGCTCTGCTCTGTACAGCTCATCAGGCATGGTGATTCACCAGGTCTCCCCACCCAGTGGGGTAGGACCTGCTGAGGAGGAACATGGTGTTTCTCCTGTGCTCAGAAAGTACAGTGAACCCAGAGGGACCAGCCTGTCAGTATGATGAGCAGTGTTAGTCTCCTCCCTTGGTGGAGGCCCTAGTGCTTGCAAGGGTGACACCAGGCCTGAGGAGTTGTGGTGCAGATGAGTCTTTCCAGTCATGGCATTCACAGTGCCTGGTCACCACTGGTTCCTGTTTCATCTTAGCAATGCTGGAGGCTGCCACAGGCATGCAGTTAACTGGGGACAAAGCACAGCTCCCATGAGGGAGGACCCAGCAGAGCAAGATGCTGACTAGAGCAGTGGTGCCTGGGTGCTTGGTGAGATGACCTCTGGCTCTGGGTAAGCCCTTGTGCTCTTCACCCCTGCTCCCCCAAGAGCTTCTGGACAGGCTTTTCACATGCAGTGGGGAAAGAGGTCTCCAGTCAGAGCTCTTCCTTGTCTGGCAGGTTATGGAGGAGGCTTGTAGAAGGAGAGCTTTCAGAAAGGCTGGAGTAGACTCAGTTCAAGGTGCAGTTGGGACAGAGGAGAAAGGAGGGACACAGGTGCAAGACAGTCTTGCAAGAGATGAAAGCTACCTTCCCACTATGTGCTCTCAAAACCCACCCATGGACATGACCTACCATCTATGCTTCTCCAAAGAGGGCTCTAGCACTGTTTTGCAGAATTTGGGCAACAAGGGGAACTCCAGGTTCTCCACCCACATCTTGGTCCTCTCAATTAACACCCCAGCTTGACTCTGCTGCCACTACCAACCTGATACAAATTGTTGCCTCTTCTCCCAGGCTGACTAGCAAAGGGGCGATCCCCTGTTGCATTCACTTTGGTGCCAGAGAATTTGAAGCCCAGGCAGCTTTTCTCTGTCCTCAGGCTAGTGGATGGGACTCTGTCCTCTCATCAAGCTTCATTCGGACTCTTCTGCAAACCATCTTTCTTGGCAGCCTGCCCTTTGAAGAACAGGAGCCATGGGAAGTGGCCCTGCAGGCCAACGAAGTGCATGCTGGAAGGTCAATTGAAGCAATTGAATTATTTCAAGGGCCTACCATGCTCTTATAAAATAAATAGCAAGTTTTCTAATGACAATCAGTTTAGCCAGATAACTGTATTTGTGGTGCCAGCAGGCTGGACTAATGACAGACTGACCTGTTATCAGCATGCAGTCAGTGTGGTGCTGCCTTTTGCTCTCGGCAAAGCTGTGAAGGAGTAAAGGCAAACTCCCCACGTTCGTGCCAGAGCCTGCAGTCCTATCATGATGGTGCCATAATGAAGTGTTTGGAACATCTAATTGGGTATTTTTAAAGTAAATACATCAGCACCTTTCAGTTGTGAACACTGCGGCACCTCTAGAAAGCATCCTGGGGATAGACTGGTGATGGCAAGGATTTGGGTGGAAAGTGATGGGGAAAGGAGAGAGCTTTATAGGATGAAAGGGGACTAGGAGTGACCACGGTGGCTGTAGGGAAGGCAGAGGCCAAGCCCAGATGTTTCAGGTCCAGGAAGTTTTCTTGTAAGCAGCTCAGGGCAAGTATGGCAGGGTGACTGGCAGCCTGTAGCAGGGAAGGTGGTTCTTGCTTGGAAGATGCCAAGGCTGTCCCGGTCCCCCTGTGCCCAGCATCTGCCTCTTGAGTCTGTAGACTCAGTAAATCCCTGGGGAAGGAGAAGAGCTTGAGCGCACTGATGCGCAGCCCTGATGGATATGCCTTGCTTTCTAGAAAAGGGCTGTCTGAAGCTTAACAGGACCAAACTGTTCTAGCGTGGCAGCAAACTCAGGTGCACAGTTCCCATTTATTTGACAGTGGCTCAGGTTTTTGGTAGGCCATAGTTTATACCCACACTGAAAAAAATGCATGTGTAATCTTCTGAATGCTTTATCAGTATCAGCCATAAGCCCTGGCCTGGGAATTGATGTGCCTTCTCTGCTGCCTGCGGCAGAGATCTGAAAGAAAAAGGAGCTGGTGCTATGCTTTTCTTCTGCAGCCTGTCTGACCTTCCTTCTTACCCTTTCTACCCTGGCAAGGTCCTCTGAGCCCCAGGCATCACTCATTTTTCTGTTCATGGACATTTTACTCCACTCCTGTTTTGAATAATCTTGTTCTTGAGATTTGGATAACTGGGAAAGTCCTTGTGGGGGGGAAGGTTTCTCTGAGAAACAGGACAGTGTAGGAGAGGAGCGTGTGCTTGAGGGTTAGAAGCCAACAGGATTGCTTCAGTGTTTTTTTCGTGGCAACAAGTGGCACATTCTGGAGAGCATTGTGCTGCTGTGAGGCAAGAAAGGCATTGCTGGTGCAAAGCCAACCCCAGAGCTCTTCCTCAGCCTGACTTCAGTCCACTGCAATCTAAATTAAGTCTCGGGGTTTGACTTATTCTCACAGCAATGAATTATACGACTGTTTCTCGGATACATGCAGCCAGGCTGCAGTCTGCTGCTGGACAAGATGAGCATAACCTAGACCAGGACTCGAGGTGTGAGCTCCCAAAGTGCATGTGCCAGGCTCTGCAGTACAGCACCCCTCACAAACATGCTTATAGCATCTTGCTCATGAAAACACATTGCAAGGCCCTTCCTGTCCTTCCAGCATCTGTCTTGCACTAGCAGACCCTGAAGATCTTGCTGCTTTCCTCCTGGCATCCATCCCCCTGCCAGCCCTGGGGACCCCTTTGTGCAGAGGCGTCCCGGGGAGGACCGCCCAGCCCGGGGACACTTGCTGTGAAGGAGAGCTATTTTTAAATCAGCTGGGGGACAGGGTGGGTTGTTCCCTGGCTCAGCAGCACTTGTTGGGACATGTCGGGCGCCATGGTAGGGATCTCCCAGTCGCAGCTGCTCCCCTGCCTGGATTCTCAGCAGAGCAGGGTGGCCAGCTCAAGGTGTTTCACCCCACCCCAGTCAAGGACTTTTTCCCTGCTAAACCCTTTAAAGAGGAGGGAAGGAAGCTCTGTGTGAAACCTATTTCTGTTGCATGTCGGGAGCTGTAGCCCATCCATTGCAATCTAAATTTAAGTCTTGGGGTTTGACTTGGTTTTGGAGCCTGTTCAAGCCCCCAAAAGAAGGGGCTTTGGCTTCCTTGCCTTGGCCACAAGGGCTGGATCAGGGCTGGTCTGTCTGCCACTGCTGCCCTGCCTGTCTCCGGCTGCACTGAATGACTGAGTGCTCTTCCCAGGGAAAATAACCTCTGGTGGCTTGGCCACAGTGGTGCCCAGCTGGGGTGGCTGTGTGGCTTTCTCAGCAGGCTGGTGTGGCTGCAGGGTCTGCATCAGATGGGATGCCTGTGCGTGACCACAAGCAAACATGTCTCTGGGCTGCCAGGAAGGACCTGCAGCTGGTCCCCATGGTTCATGCTTGCCCTCCAAACTGGAGATCAATGGTCAGGTGCTGAGTACAGCAAAGGCATGGGAAGGCTTTCTTGCCTGGCCTGAAGAAATGGGGGCTGGGGCACACAGAGGTCCCAGAGCCCCTCTGGAGGTAGTGCAGACCCTACTTGCTCTTGGAACTGAGCAAAAATGCAGCCCACATAGGGAGGCTGCCTGTGTGGGGCTGTGGCAGCCAGGTCTGGGCAGGCAGTGTGCTGTGCAGCTTGGCCCCAGCTTCTCCTGCCATCCAAGCGGGCAACTTTGCTCCATATTTTCCCTCTCTCTGCTCTTATCACAGCAGTCCTCAGAGTGTGACAGAGTACAGGCTTCCCCAGCTCTCATCTGTGCTCAGATCACAGCACAGTGCTGGTCCCTGCAAACCCCTCCCTCCCTCTGCCTTGGCTGCCCTGCGCTGTGCCAGGGGCTGGAGGGTTTCCTTCCACATCACTCTGCTTCCTCCTCTGCCCCTTCTGCATTAGTTCCTGGTCCTCAAGAGGATGAAGAAGGTGGAGCAAGGTAAGATGAGTTCATTCTAACCTCCTACATGCTGTAAATAGCCATGTCACCTAAGCATCATCTGAGAGTGATGTCACCAAGTTCGGGCACCTGGGGACTTGCTGCCGCCTTTGCAGACACATCCAGCACTTGGTCAAAAGGGTTCCTTCAGGTCTCACTGGTGACACGGAGCACGTCATCGCATTAGCACACTGCCAGACACCTCTCAGGTTATGCACAGCCTAATCCCATCTGGCAGCTGCTGAGGCTGGCGTCCTGCGGCTGGATCAGCGTGCCCACACCTCGCTGGCAGCAGCAGTGAGACAGCTTGCACCAGGGAGCCTTCCCCCTGCAGCAAAGATTTAGAGAGCTGCCTTTGGCTCTTGCTGAGCTGTGCTTGGTGCAGGTGGTGTGGGTGGGTCAGGGCAAAGGGGTGTAGGTGTGTCAGGTCTCTGGCCAGACCATTGGGAGGGAATGGGAAGGCTGTTCTGTAGGGAATAACCAAATCGGGGAGAAAAGTGGGTTTTGTGGTGCTGGTGCAGTGCCTATGTGGTCCTTGAATCCTTCGCTCTCTCCATCCAGGCTGGGCTGGAGGTTGAGGTTGAGCAGGTAAACTTTGGCCCTTGCTATCTGTCCAGGCTGTCACCAGAGAGATTCAGTTTCTGGGACAGGCTGTGCCTTTGGAGGGAGTTTTGCTGGCAGCACCAACATATCCCCAACCTCTTGACCATCAACCAGCATGGGAACCAGGCAGTACAGCAGCTTACATGTGTATGGGCATCCAGGGAGAAACAGCCATCTTCTCAGCAAGGAAGCCCTCCTTCTGGTGGTAGATGCTGAGGCATGAAGCTGGATGATCCCCAGCTTTGGAGCCTTTTATTCAGTGAGAAAATCCATCCCTCTGTACACCCACAGATGCTACTTGAGAGAACTGGTGCTGTTGCCCCACCATCTGGCCCAGCTGCCCCCTTGGGAGAAGAGTGGGTTGGAGCTGATCGTTCCCCTCTGGGACCCGAGGTGCCCAGCAGTAGTGCTGGCCAGGGAGAGCTCAGGGACTGAGCGTGGATGTTCTCCCCTCCCCTCCTTTTGAAAAAAGTCGCTGCCTGCATGGTGAGTTATGTGGTGATGACTGCTTGTGATGGGTTACATATAAAATCCCTCGCATCCCTGAGGATGCTACCAGTTGAAGGCTTTTATGGCATTTTAAAAATAGCCACAGAGGGGGAGAGAATGAGAAGATGGATAGGTAGGTGGATCCCTAATAAGGAGAGGAGAGGAAACAGCTAGAGAGGGAATGGAAAGACTTTAGTGAACGGCATGTGAGTGATTACTGAGGGAGGGGGTAGTGTGGTCATACTGAGACACTGAGCCGCATGCCCAGCGGGAACAGGAAACCCTATAAAAAGCTTGGCTGTGAGATGTTCCTTGCACGTGCTGGGGAGAGGGATGGGGCGAGCATCAGCTCGGGCTGTCTCTCCTGCAGGCGCTCACTGCTTTCTACAAGTAGCCATTAAAAATAATCCATGACTCTTGGCTGGCTGGCTGCTGCTGCTCTTGCGTGATTCCCTGAACAGCTCCAGGCTCATCCGTGCTCCTTTCCTGCCTTGAGCCTCAGGCTGACGGCCTTGCTTGGGAATGATGGATGAGGTTGATCCTGGCCCTGGCTTTCCCCAAGGTGGCCTTTCCCACCTGGGCTGTGCTCCAAGAAAAATGCTGAGAGCTGCCTCTCTGCTGTGTCTTCTGGCTTTCTGCTGCCTGACAGCTTGCAGCACCCAGAGGCAAGATCTGGTGGTGGTGGTGGGGCTGAGTGAAGGGGCAGTTCTCCAGTGTGTGGCTGGAGCAGCAGTCCCTGAGCCACTGTCAGGAGGTCCCTTCAGCAGGACAGCCATGCTCTGCATTGTCACTGCCAGCACAATGTCTCCCCAGTCCCAGGAAGCAGCTCCAGGCCCTTCCCTGTGCTTGTGGCAGCGCTCCCCATCACTCAGGGAAGATTACACAGAGTGTCTCCAAGAAATGCTAATTGCTTTGGCTTGTGCTTGGTACGGCGGAGCCACTGGGCACTCGGAGCTCTTAGTCAGCTTAGAGATCTGCCAGATCCTTCCTCTCCCTCCCCGGGAGAGCTGGTGGAAGTCTGCTGTGGCTGGTCCCTGCATCCCTGGGCCCCAGCTGAGCTGCTGGCCCAGATCTGCGGTCCCAAATAGCTGGCAGCACAAGGCATGGTGCATTGTCACCGGGGCACTGCAGGCTCGGGGTGAAACACCCCAGGCTCAGCCCCGGGCAGGCACAGTGCGGGGGCAGATGCACGCCTTGTGCTGGAGGAAGCGTGGCTGTAGAGACACGGGCATTTCCCATCCTGGGGGGGGAGGATCTAGCTCATGCTGCAGCAGAAGCTATCAGCCCTGCTCTGATGTCTGTCCTCCCAGACCCCTCAGCTGCTGCTGCCCACCCCTGCTCTACCACTGGCAATTAAAGCTCTGTACAGCCAGGCTCATTTGGTGCGGGCTGCGGGAAGCATTTCTTGGCTTTGCCCTGGCTCAAACTGCAGGGAAAAAACACTGCTAACAAGACTCCTCTGTCAAACTTGCCAGGCTGTCACATCCAGGCTGTCTTCCTCTTGCTTGCTCTCTTGTCTTCACCCCCCTTCCCTCGTCTGCTAGGCAAATACCCAGGGAAGCAGAGGCTGGTGATGGGTTAGCACTGCCAGGCTGGAGAATGGTGAAGCTGGTGAGCGTGTGCTGCCTGGTCCTTGTACTGGCCTCTTGCAAAGGATTGCCACTCACCCGTGCGTTGATCTCCCTGTATTTCTCAAGCCTGCAGCTTTTTTTTAATGTTCTGGCATGGGAGCTGAAGTCCAAGGCCAGCCACCCTCTGTTGGGTGCTGAGGTCTCTACCTGGGGCAGCCCCTAGGCTGGGGAGGGTGGAGAGGTGCCTCCTGCCCTGGCTGGCTGCTGCTGAGTCTGAGGAGCTTCTCACCTGGTCTGTAATAACATCTGGAGGAGCAGCGGGTGGTTCTGAGCCAACTGGGCAAGTTGCTGGCAAGTGCCTGTTACCCTCCCCAAGGTGGGGTACCCCCAGCCCCTGCTCCCACCTTGCCTGCCTTTAACTGGGCTGCAGTGAGAGCACCCTGTGGCTGTGTGGCGAAGCAAGGGCTTGCCAAGAGAGGTCATCTGTGGCTGCCCCAGCCCTTGCTCCCGCTCGGCTGGTCAGGTGGCATAATGGGTCTGGTTTGGGAAATAATTCTGTTCCTTGGCGGGCAGTTCTTGGCTCATTTAAGCCAAAAGCATGTACAACAAAGCCCATGTTTGCTTTCCCCTGTTGAAAGCGGGCTTGTTCCCTGGAAAGTGCCGGCTCTGCTGGGCCTGTTAATTGTCACTAATGAGGAGCTGGGAGATGTGGCTTCCAGAGGCTATTGGGGACAGACTGTTGCTTTGGCTTGGGAGGCACGTCTCTGCAGGGAAGGGAACGGTGACCTCAGCATGGGGGAGTTACGCTGTGTGAATGGGTTTGTTACTGGAGAATGCCCCAATTGATGGAGTGGCAGCGCTTACCATGACTCCTGAGAGAGGAGAGCATGGAGGGTTAAGAGGATCTCTGGTGCTTACTGTACACACATGGATTTATTTACATATATATAGCAGGGAGGTGGGATGTGGAGACCTAAACCCACCCTGTCCAGGAGGGAGGGTTAAATCTCTGTGGCTGGCCCTTGCTGGGAGCACAGGGCTGGCGGGTGGCAGGACCTGATGCCAGGGCTTGGCCATTCACCTCCAGCCTGATGGTTGAAGGCTTTTTCCCTTGGCCCTGATGAAAGGCACCAAAGGCTTTTAGCAGGAGACAGCCACATCTGCCTGCCTGCCACTTCCCATGCTGGCAGCCCCCCCCTCCTTTTGAAGTTTGGTTTCTGGGCATATGCAAGAGCCAAGGAGAGAGCGCAAGTGTGGGGAGGGGGTTATGTCTGTGCTGAAATCCCTCGTATGCTCCTGGGAGTTTATTGTTCTGTATGTGCCTTGGCCTGCCATGTCCCTCGCTGTCCGTGGGCCAGTTTGTCCTTGCCCACACCAAGCCCTGTTTGGTGCCTCTTGACCGCATCACTGGGCCACACATGTGCTATCAGCAGAGGCTCAGGATGTGGCTGGGGGGCAGACATTAAGCTCCCTTACAGTGGTGCAGAGGTGTGCTTTTACCTGCCAAGACAGCCCCGTGCCACAGTGAGGAAAAGTGCTCCTCTTCCCCCAGCAGCAGCAGCGTTCTGGGTGCCCATTGCCTGCTGCCCTGCTCCAGCTGCTCCTGTAGCATCTGTGCCAATTACTTCAGTGGTTTCTCTCATCTTTGCCTAGCTAAAATGGCTGAGCTGTTTCACCCAGTGCTATTCCTGGGAGTTTTCTCATTCTCCCATTCCCACCAGGCTTTCGTGTACAGCTAGCCCTGTTGACTACCTCCTGCTCCCCAGGTACCCACTCTCATCCCCCTCATCAGTGGGCTGAGACACCACCCCAGCACTCGCTATCTGCCTGCAAGAGGCTGTTTCTGTGTTTACTGCTCAGCTATCGCGAGGGCAGCTCAGCAGAGGGGGAGCTTCCCTTTGGGATTTGTTATTTCATTAGAATAAACAGTCAAGTGGGATGTTATTTTCCATTCCAGCTGAGAGAGGTTGTAGTTGCTGCTTTTTGACCCAAACCGTGATGTCTGTTTTTTAATTCTCTGCCTTTAATGAAGTGGGATGCAGAAGTGAGAGCAGAGCATGCTTTGGCAGTGGACGCAGCTTGCGTTCTTGCAGTACAAGGGCTTATGTCAATGTGCGTGCAGTTGCATCTCTGCCTCCTACTCCAGCCTTGCCTTAGGGGTTCGGGTGAGCTGCAAGCCAGACAATCGAGTGTACTTTGTCCCCTACTGCCTCCAGGCTCCTTTCATAACCAGCCATGGAGATGGCCCACCGTTGTGGGGCTGGGGCTGGCCATTGCTCTGAAGGACCTTGTGCTCCACTTGAGGGGCTTGGTAGTCTGACCACCTTGGGGGTTCAGGGGACACAGGCAGCCCTGCTTCGCTTGGGAAGTAGCAGGACAAGGAGCTGGCACAGCTGGTCTGAAAAGTGGGCTCATACCTCAAAACTGAGGTGGAGTGGGGGTGTGGGCAGTGCTGTTGGCATGCTGTTTGATGTGCTGTGACCCAAAAGCTGAGCCAGTCCATCTGTGCTAGTGGAATAAGGAAGGTGCTGAATAACCTGGCCCAAGATACTCATCTATCCATCACCTTAAGGGTCTCTTCAGCTGGGGGTTTGAGAGCTGCCCTAGAGCATGGGAAGGGCTCCTTGCAGCCTTCTGGGTGCCTAGCAGGGTGCTGCCTGCCTGTGCCACAGTGAGAGTGCCACAGTGCAGCCTCAGGCTGCCAGCCTAACTGGCAGGGAGGACATGCCATGTCCCAGAGGGACGCTTTGCTGGGACAGTTGGAGCAGGTCTGACAGACAAGGTCTTTGTGGTGCACTCGGTGCACACCCTGGGTTGCCTTGCTGAAGGTCATCCCAAGGTGAGCTGCCTAAAGGCAGCTCTCTTCCTCTTCCACAGCACTATGCTTTCCCACCCCATCACTCCCTTCTGCCCCAGTCTTCACTCCATGACTCTAGACTGTTTCCCTTTACTTTTTTGCTTCCCCTCGCCACCTCTTTCTTTTTCCTTTTTTCTCATTTTCTCCTGTCAGCTTTGTTCGCCCCAGCTGTGTACCAGGGTTGCCATGGTGACTGCCAGAGCATCTCTACATCCTGGAGTAGTGGTCCTGTGCTTGCCCTGCCTATGGGGAGTGGCAGGGTACCATCCTGCCCCTCAGAAAGGCCAGCTGCTGCCACCTCCCAGCATAGAGGTCCTTGGGGACATCCCTGTGACACATCCTGGCGTCCAGACAGAGGGCAGGGCATGGGGTGGCCCTCGCTAGCTCAGGATGGGGCTGTGCAGCACCTTGTGCAGGGAGCTGGGGGAAGACCTGGCAAGGCTGGCTGCATGGCACAGCTTTATTTGCCTCTATACTGCCAGAAGTGATCATCTTCAATAATGTCTTTTAATGAGTGCGCACTACTTAAGAAAAATAGAGGAGCTGCTGTAGCACAGGCAGTCGCTTAGGTTTAATGGGGCACCACCACCTGCCAGCAGAGGAGTATAAAACTGTATAAATACAGAGCTGTACCCTATTGCAGGACACGTGTATCTCTTCCTCTTGCTTTTGGCAATAAGCTTCCTTTTCCCATCCTAGGAGCCATGCTATTTCTTCTCTTGATATCATCACCTGCCACCATGCAAGTGACTGTGGTGACTTGACCTTGCCTTGGCCAGGCTCAGGGCCCCAGGGTGCAAACCTCCCTGTGTCTTTGGGCAGAGTGTCACCTGGATCATTGATCTAGTCTTTGCCCATGACACGTGGCGGACTAAGGCTGGCAGATGGGACTTGGATGCAACCCCTGGCTGTGGTCTGGCGTTGGAAGACACAAGTGGAGTCATGGTTTGGAGGCAGTGTGGCTTGTGGCCTTCTGGTGCTGATTTGCAGACAACAATATATCTTTTCAGTATTTGTCAGAGCTTCTGTGCCCCTTTTATGAGATAACTAGGATGACATATTATTAGCTGATTACTGGAGAAACATAGATTTACTGAGGATTTATTCTGGAAACAACATTAATCTCCTGTATAGTTGCTAAACCCCCATAAATAATCTGATTTTGATAATCAATTGCTATTGCACACACCCCCCACACAAATCTCAATTAAATGCACAACTAATTCACATGAAGTTGCCAAATTTGCTTGTACGTTTCTGTCCTGCTGTTTGCCTTGGGCAGATGTCTGTATGTGCAAGCTCAAGTCTGTTTATCAGACAGCCTGAAACAGAATATGGTTTGCCAAGGCGGAGCAGTTACAGTAACAGCAACACTCTTCTCCTGTGGTCCCACATGGAGAACCCAGCACATCCCAGCTTCCTGCTGCCAGAGCCGCTCAAACACGAGTGCTTTGCAAACATCACTGTGCATGGCGCTTCCCCGGCCATTGTCTTTGTGCTGGGGTTTGCAGTGAGGGCAGCAGGAACAACCATAGGAGTTTCTGCACCTGGAGTGATCCAGGTCCTGCGAGTGTGCTCGGGAGGGGCAGGGAGGAGAGGTGCAGTTGCTGAAACCCACGCAGAGGCTTTCAACAGTGCTAGCCTGGGATGGAAACTGAGGTCTTGTTGGGCTTGGTTGACCCCTGACCACCCTTGGGCCAGCCAGGGTGATTTTCCAAGCCTTAGTGCTGCCAGATAGGTCAGAGGGGGAAGAAGTGGGGGCATCCTGCAAGGAGGAGGCAGCTGGCCCTGGACTAGTGGGACATGGTGCTGCCAGCATCCTTCAGAGCTGGAGGGAGATTCCAGGCATCATCTGAGCTCCATTTGTTGTCAGGGCCACAGTGACTTATTTTGTTGTCTTGTTTTGGCAAATAGTACACAGCTAGCCACAGTGGTGTGCAGCCTGGAGAGGGCAGGGAGAGCTGGGCTCATTGTGGCAGAGCTCTGGAGGTGCTGGTGATGTGGGTTCATGCTGGGGGGACCTGGCAGGAGTGTGGCAAACCTGCTGCCTTTCATGGTGTGGGGTTTCAGCCTTCACCTGTGCTGCTTGGGTGCTGGCCCCTGCAGCTGCAGAGGCTGATGCTCTTTGGAGTGCAGCCTCCCCATCCCTGCTGCCTGTGCTGGGAGTGTTGGCTTGGGCTCTCAAGATCTTGGTGATGGGGACTGCACTAGGGGAGCCATAAAAGAAACAATAAAGCTGTTCAGATTGCTGAGAAGATGTCTACTAAGATCTCCTCCTGAGCCTGGCTGGAGCCCAGCCTGCTAATTATGGTGGTAGGGGAAATACACAAACACACAGATGGCAAGAAGAACAAAAACTGCTGTCTTTTAATATCGAAAGCTCAGTTTCCGGCCAACTGAAACAGACACATGGCAGAAGCTAAGCGCTAACAGCTTTGGGTGAGATGGGAGCACCTTGCCAGCCTGTGCAGGAGCTCTTGGAGCCCTTGCAGAGCCCACAGGGGGATCTACCTCTCCCAGGGCAGCTGCCAGCTGGGAGGCCAGGCCGTGGTGGTGGCTGGCCGTGCACACCTGTGTGAGCACACACCTGCATGTGCTAGGAGACAGCCATGGGCAGGGCTTGCAGCTGCAGGCTGCCAAGAGCCACGTGCTGGCTCTGCACCAGGGGTGACCCGTGACCCATCCAACTTGCTCTGTCCCAGGGGCTTGTTAGTGCATCCCTGCATTGCAGTGGCAGGGGTTTCCTCCCTCTGAACCCACCTTTCACCTCTGCTAGGTGGGCTAGGCAGTGGCTTGCAGAGAGGCTTTGGATGCTGCCATCAGGCACTTGTCACCTCTGTTGGTCAGCCCAGCATCACTGTGTTCAGGGGTGCTGCTGGTAGGGGAGCATCCCCTCCAGGGTATCTTTCTGTCGACCCTTGCAGTGCCAAGGAGCTGTGCTCTTCACAGCTTGTAAAAGATGCTCTGTCCTACAGGGTTTTGTTTTACCCGGACCACAGGCACTAAGGATGGGGTGGGCAAGACAGACATCAGGCAGCCGGGGGCTGGTGATGTGGCGTTTAAGCGGTGCTTCTAGCACAGTTCTGATAAGCTGGTGGATCAGTGTGCGTGTCTGATGCTTTGCACCCTCCTGCAGCACCACAAGCACTGTTGGTGGCCATGGGGCTGTCCCTGGCATGGTGGTATCCCCATTGTACCCCAACTGCACAGCCTTGGTGCCTTCTGTTCTCCCCTCTCTGCCACCCATATGCATGGCCAGGTGTCTCAAATAAGCTCAAATAATAAGGGGCGGGTGGGTGGGATGAGCACAATCTTTTTATGACCACTTAAAGGCTCCATTTGGTACCTCTAACAGAATTAAGAGGGGGATCGTGGTAGATTAAGAAAAGCAGCAAACACCCTCTGTGCTGTATGGCTCTCAGCTGCAGGGACCCTGCTGGGGCACTGCTGAGCCCTCCTCGGAAAGAGGGTTTACACAGTTTTTGTGGGAAGGACTGTATTAATTGACTGCAGGTGTATGTTTTGTGTCTTTTGACTCCACGATTTGCAGGCAGTTTGATGGTTCAGCAGGGCTCTAAGGGAATGTGGCAGTACCCTTCATGCTGCAGCCCTGGGCTGTGTTGCCCCCCTACCAGGAACACAGCTGTTGAGATCCCAGTTGTTTTAGAAAGCACCTTCCAAGGATATAAGATTGGATAGAGGAATTTGGAGCCTGCCATGGAAGCTCCTGATGGTGTTTTGCTGCCAGCCCCGAGGTGTAATTCATCCCCTGGAATGGGACTGGCTGGAGGGTGGTGGGTCTTGAACCTCCTGTCCCTCTGAGCACGCGCTGATGGCATTGAGATTGCTCTGTAACATATACCCCTTCCATGCATCCTAATTATGGGGAGATTGTCCCTCTGACGCCAGGGCTCGCTTTGCCAGCTGTCACCTCCAGTCCAAATTACCATTTCGTTGCGTTAATATCTATACAGTGTCTCTGGATAGAGATTTGATTTCAGTTCCCTCCCTGGAGTAGAAGGAGTTAAAAATAGCAAATCCAACACCCCTCATTCCCTGGCTATGACGCAGTCTCCCAGGTTGGAGATACAATGCCAGCGTGAATATGGTTTAAAATAAAACTAGTGAGTGTACTGCACTCTGCAGAATAGGAGAACAAGCTCCAGCCTGGAGAAATGACACGGAGTAGTCTCTGGTCTTCTAACCTGTGCCTGCAAAAGGCAAGAATTTCTCTTCCTTGCAATGCTTGTATTGGCCAGATAAATGATGCTACACACAGAGTAATTAGAGTACTACAGGAGGTATTCAGCCCATCAGGGAATCAAGTGATTGCAGAAGAAACCAGGAAGAAATTAGCTCAGTGCATTATGGTTTGGGGCTGTCTTTCTAGAGCATCGTGTACAGACCACCTTGCCAAGTATGGCCGGATGCCGAACTGAATGATCGGGGCAGAGGGATGCTGGACTCAGCAGCACTGTGGTCCCTCTGAAATAGCAGGGTGCAGACGTGCGGGCTAACTGGGTAGATCTTCTCCCAGAAGTGGGTACCAGACTATGTAAGCAACAGTCTGCTGCAAGGTGGCAGGTTGCCAACCTGGCTTTATCTGTCTAACGGGGCTGTTTCTCTGATCTGGTATAGAAAGTCCTAAATCCTCACATTTTTCACTCTCAGACACTGCCCTAGATTAAAAATGCTGGCTCCTGACTCGCTTTGTAATATTTTAAATATAGCATCCTTTATGTTTTTGATGTATGCACCATATGTTTTGAAAACTGCAACAAAATCCATTGGGCTTGTGGGTGGAGGTTAAAGGGAAAAAGCATTTCCATACGGGAAGCCGCAAATACAAAACACAGCAGCAAACAGAAAATCTCTCCATGCATCAGCCAGAAATAAGCTCCTTTTCTGTCCTGGCTGTCTCCAGCGTGTTCGTGTGCGTGCAAGGAACCAGCCTGAATGTTTCCATTGTGTCAGCTCCCGTCCCGGACACCCTGGCACAGACTCCATAGCCCCCTCCAAGGCCCAGCAGGAGATGCCACTGTGTTGGAGACCATTTGACAGCTCCTTTGCCCTTTCCCTTCCTCAGAAAGACCCTTCTCTGCTTTCTGTGTGTTTTTGGGGTGGTTTGAGTGGGGTTTTTTTTCAGCTGGGGCTGATCCCTCCTGCTAAAGCTCACCTAGGCTGCTGCATCCCTGGCTGGTGGCAGCGGGTGGGCTTTGGCAGCAGCAGGGAGAGTCCCCCTGGGCTCCCTGCACTCCCACGCGGCACAGACTGCCTTCCAGCATTGAACACAGACTCTGTTTAGCAGGGAATTTGGCCTCAGCAAAATGATGAGCTAATGGTTTTCATCTCTTGGCTAGGACCTCAAGTTTAGTCTCTTCTACCACACACATCTGGCACCTCTTGACTCTAGGACCCAAGGGCATCCTCTCACATGGACACCCCAAACCCATCCAGCCTGGTTAGAGTAGAAAACAGCATCGTGTGGGCTGGGGCTGCATCCAACCCCAGCTGAGGCATGCTCCTCCTTGCATTCCTGCTGTCTGAGGCTGCTGGGTGAGCTGTTTGGCTGGCCATAGCTCACCCACTTGTCATGCCTCATGAATAAAATCCGGGGGAGGAGATGGGCTCCAGCTGGTGCCTGGCTGCCAAGTGGGCTGCCTTCCTCTGGACCACCCTGCCAGGTCCCCTCTCTGGCCAGCATCATCCCAGGTGAGCCAGAGAGAGGCTGGGGTGGCCAAGGGCAGCAGTGGGGGCTGGTGGGACCCATGTGGCCATTGGGTGGCCTGCAGCTTCTGCTGGGGGTGGCAGCTCTGGTTTGACCCTGCACTTGGAGGATGGATAGGATGCAGTGGATGCGTGTACTGAGGGAGGGGGATGTCATGGGATGGCCACAGGGGACATGGGGAAGGCTTTCATATTTGTTCTTGCCCTTCAGCATCCCATTGCACTGGAGATTCAGGGCTGGGACTGTGCCTCACCCCATGGGCCATGCGTATCTTGGGGATGGCAGCATCCAGCAGCATGGCAGAGGGGGGCTGCTACCTAGGATTTGACTGTCTGCTGTGACATGGTGTTCTCCAGAGAACCTCCCATACCTGGGATCCACAGAGGGCCTTGCTTCCCTGATGGCTCCAGTGAGTTTGTGCTCACCCAGATACCAGTCCCAGTGTTGTCCCCAGCCCTGCTTTGGGACACAGGCAGAGCTCACGCCATGGACGTGTGATATGTCGGTGTGCGGGATGCACTCATCTACCTCATGCCTCTTTGCTCATACACAATTTATTTGTATCTATAGTGGCTCAGGCAAGATCATTTTTTGTAAGATAAACCAGATGTAAGGATGAAACCTCATCTTCAGCCTCTCAGCAGGGATTTCTCCTCACCTGCCTCAAATAAACCTTCCTGCAGCCCAAAACGCTGATCTCTGAGGTGCTGGACATCTGCTGGGGAGGTGGTGGCCGGTGGGAGTTTGCCAGCAGCGGGATCAGCCCCAGTGTGGTGCCCTGGCTGCACACAGCTGGCTGGTTGACCCATAGCTGTGGGTCAGGGCTAGGATGCTGCAGAATGTGCACAGGGGCTGGAGGGCAGAATCGTGTGTCAGCTCACCCTGTGTCCCTGGCCAGATTGTCATTGGTTTTGTGTGTAAAAGGCTGGGGGTTGTGCAGCACCATAGGAGCCTGGTCTCGCCTCTCCCAGCAGATGCTATGGGGGGCTCTGGACCTGGAGGGCTGTGACTACCCTGCGCAGGATGAGACGCACAGCATGAGGCCAGGGGCTCTCAGCAACTCCCCACTAGCTCCTGCATCTGTGTCACTCTGGGATTCACTCCTGCTGTTTATGGCTTCATCACACCTCCTAAATTGTGGCTGACCCTCTGAATCAAGAGGCGATCCCTCAAGAGGGACCTGTTCTGGCTTTCTGGGCCCAGATCCAGCATCTTAGCAGCCTCTCGAGTGAAGAGCTGATGTGTGTGCATGCATTCATCCGCTTGGGATGCCTGAATGAATGTGTCCCCCCGTTGTGGTGGAGCACCTCTGTCAGCTTCTGCTGGCGTGAGAGAGAGAGAAGAGCTCTGGCCAGTGCCTGTGCTCTGGATTCATCCCCTGGGAATGCCTGTTTGCTGTCTGCATCCTCCATCTCTCCTTCAGCTTGCACACACTCCTCTCCCCCATGGCTTTACTGCTCCATTTTTATTGAAAGCTAAGCAAACAGATTGTTGTCTGTGCTGTAGGGTGGGCTCTGCGCAGCTCCCTGGCCCTACACCAGCATGTGCTGCCACTGTGCCCTGCCTGGCTGCTGGCTCAGTGGCAGTCCCTGCGCAGCTTGGCTGGCTCCCAGACCACAGGTGGAGTTTGGGTTCCTGGCTCTGGCTGCGGGAGCTGCAGGGTGCTTCGGGGTGTCTGAACCAAGCCCTTGGCAGCCCTGCACAGCCTGTAAGGAGTGGCTTGTGGCACCAAGGCACCCAGGCTTGGGGTGAAAGTGCCTGGTGCAGGGACCAGCAGAACTGGGACCTGTTCCAGCTGTGCTGCAGTGATGCTCCATGGCCCTGGAGGCTTGCTCATGGGGCCAGAGCAGCTCTGATCTGATCCCATTCACCCCTGCTGCACCTGATACCTGTGCAAGTCAGGGTGCTTTCCTGGCCAGGTTGCTGTTGCAGGGGGTGGCAGCACAGGTCACCTTGTAGTTGCCAGGGGATGGAGACACGTATCTCACATGCTGGGGGAAGAATCTCACTTCCTAGCTCTGCTAGTCTTAAGTTGCTGGTGGGAACTTCATACCGCTGCAGTGGATCTCAATAGCAGTTGGATGGCCAAATGCTGGGGAGCTGCACCAGCAAGGAGCAGCCATGCTTACCCCAAAAGCATGCTTGAGACTGCTGTGGTCCTTGCTGGTGCCCTGCTGAACCCGAGCACTGGCAACCAAGAGCCTCAGCCACCTCTGGATGCTGTAGCTGGGGCTGGCCACGTGGACAGCTACCACTCCCCAGCTTCACCACTGGGCAGCTCCCCCTTCACTGAGATATTCTGGGACTCCTTCATGAGTCTGACCTCATGTCAGAGCAGGATGTGAGCTTCAGGGCTGTGAATAGCTAATGTCCTTGCAAAGATTGTAAGAGGAAGAAGGTAGCCACCTGGCTTGCCAAGGTGCAGAGCATCCTTCTTTCTGCTTAGGAATGGGCCAGAGGGGGCTGCTTGCAGCTGTCCTGCCAGAGCCACCCTGGGGCAGGACCCAGCACCAGCCATCTAGCACCTGGGGACCACCATGCTGTCCCCTCCAGTTTGGCCTAACTCCTTGCTCCGGGCTCGCCATGGCTCCTGCCATGGACAGCCATGCATTTCAGCCATTATTAATTAAAATGCAATCTATCCTTTCTCTTTCTCTCCCCAAGACACCGAGAGCTGCTAAAATATTCTCAGGGATAATAGGGAGAGGAATTGTATAGTTACTGTGAAATTTCAGCTGTGCCTTTTGAAGATTTATTGCCATTCCTAGAGCCTGCGATTCCCTGTTGAATACTCCGTCTCCAGCCCCGCGCTCAGTGGAAATACCATGCCTGCCTGGGAGACTGGGCACGCCGTGTAAGATACACAGGCAGCTGCGGCGCATTCAGCCTGCGTGCAGATATGGTGCACCAGGTGCTGGGGGATTTCTTTTCTACAAGCTGTCGGAGGGGCTGAACTCCTCGTCTCTGACCTGCACGGGTATCTGCAGCACTTGGTGTCAGTTTTGGGGTGCAGCCCAGGGCCCCTGTGGGGCAGGCACTCTGGGTGTGATACTGCATGTTAGGATGAGTACGGTATTGCTTGTGGAAAGCGGCTCCCGGTGCAAGCACGGCACTGGGAGCAGAGGTGGGGAGCAGCCAAGAGGATTTTGCCTGTAGCTCTGAGCGCTGTGCCCAGGAGGGTGACAGTGGGAAAGGCAGCAAGGAGGGGGCTGCTGGGTGCACAGCCCTTCTTCCACATCGCCCAGTTCTTCCATTCCTTCTGCAAATTGATGCTGGGGGGGACAATGTGGAAGCTGGGGAGAAGCTGACCCAGTGCAAGGGAGCTGAGCATCCCACAGACCCTATTTGGAGGGGTTAAAATGGGAGGAACTGCCTGGTCCTGTCTGTTAGTCATTGCAAAAAATCCCCAAATCCCAACTGCATCCCAGTTGGGGACCAGTTTGGGCCTGGCACAGGAAGGCAGGCACTGCCCTCACTTGGGGGTCCCTCTTGCCACCCAGTTTGGAGGTCTGTGGAGCCCAGAGCTCTGCTTGGAAAGGGCTTCCATGATGTCTGCACACAGACAAACATGCTAGCACCAGGCATCTCTGCTGCAATTGCAGTTCAAGGAGATCTTGTTGCCATGACAAGCTGTACAAGTATTATCTGGGAAAAAAAGACCCCAGCAGTGTGTGTTGGAGATGGGAGAAAAGCAGCTAGCACAGAGGGCATGTACATGCCATGCACTAGTGGGGCTGCAAGCACGTGTGTTCAACTGCACATGTTAAACTCCTAACATGCATGACCTTCAGTGTTACACCCCCAAGACCTCCTGCCTTGCTCCAGCCCGCTCCTGAGCCCCGTGCCCCCCAGGCTGCCATGCACAGGGGTGCAAGCCACACTCCTGGCCCCTTGCCCCCTTCCAGTCCCCCCACAGCAGCCCCAGCAGGGCTCTTGCAGGAAAGGGAAGGTATTAGCGAAGCTCTTGGTCCCATGCTGCAGCACTTGCCAGGCAGTGGAGACTTGTGCCCACCAAGCCCTCCACTTCTTCATTTATTTAGTAGCAGTGGCTGGTGAGCACCAATTAAGCTTTAAATGATGGTTTCAGCGCTGGGAAGCAAATGCTGTTAAAAATTACGGTGCCTCAGAGCAGGTGGTGCTGCTGAACATCAGTAGCGAGGGGTGCAGCACAGCTCTGGGCACCCACCCCGTGGCACAGACCAGTGTGGGACTGGGGATGCTGCCTGGCTTGCCAGCTCTGGGCAGCCCAGCTGCCAGGCCAGGGAAGCTTGTGAGCACTACACAAAGCCTTCTGTTGTGCTGCTCTGCACCAAGCTCTAAACTTCCCTGCAGCTGCAACAGCTAGAAGAGCAACTTTTTCCTCTTTTTTTTTTCTTTTTTTTTTTTGAGAATCTGGAAAAATCAGGACTGCAGCAACTGGGGCTTACAGCAAACCATCCTGGGTACCCTGGGGCCCCTTGCCTAGCATACCCCACAGCCCTGCTGCCAGCGGGGCTGGGGGTGGGGGTGCTGGCAGGGGTGTTCCCCTGGGGGTTGCAGGTATTTGCAGGGGAGGAGGTCCCTCAGCCAGCAGTGGGGTCTCTGGGTTTCCCCAGCATGTTACAGCCCTGCCTGGGCTCCCTGTGCTGGGGAAGTAAACATCCTGCAGGCAGGCATGGGCAGCTGCCGGCAGCCGGGTCACTGTGGGGAGACAATCGCCAGCTTCCTCAGTGCTTGCATTTGGAGAATAATTTCCATGAATGCAGCCAGAAATGAACTCTGCTGTGCAGACAGGGCCCTCGCTATTCACTGCTCCATCTTTTTTTCCTTTTTCCTTCTTTCCTCTTTCTTTTTGTCTTTTTCTCCTTCGCTCTTTCTCTTTATCCTTCCCCTTTATCTCCTCCAACTGTGTTTTTGACCTCCCTCTTCTCTGTTTTCGGAGCAGTAGCAGTGTGTCCTCCCTACAGACCAGCTCCCACCCCAGCACATGGTCCTGCCATGCCCTTGCTGTTAGCATGAGGCTTTGGCACCCATTTGGGCACCTTCCCATGCCACTGGCCAGCCACAGCAGCTGCCACCACTTGAGTCTGTGTGACAGTGACAGTTCGCTGCCTTCTCCCAGTTCCAGCTTGACATGAGCTCTGGGGGAACCCCCCAGCACTGGCTGCTTTGCTTCCCAGCACGGTGCCAGGGGCCTGGGGAGCAGAGCAAGAGGAGAGGCCGGTTCTGTCCATTCCACCCCTCAGCGCGGGCAGCACTGATGATGCAATGCAAAGCACGGTGCTGCCAGCTCTCTGAGCTGTGCCCACCTCTCCCTGGCTTTCCCACCTGCCGTCCTGCCAAGGCAAGGCGTGAACCTTCAAGCATCCCGAGGTTCAAATCCTCAAAGAGCCACAGGGTTGGGGACTGGAGCAGGACCAGAGCATGTATTTGAGCTGAAGAGGAGCCTGTTGTAGTGGTTTCACCCAGCTGCCTGGCACGTGGGGAGCAGCAAGGGTGCCGCTATGGGGTGGGGGTGCAGGGCTGGCATCTCTGCCCACCATCCTTGACCTACCTCTGCAAAGAAAGGACTTGCACAGAGCTTAGCTGCCATTATCCTCTGTGATATCCAGCCATGCTTGTTAAGGTCCTTCCCCGTGATACCCGGATAAAGAGAACTCCCTGCCCTGTGCAATGCCAGCGCTGCCCCAGCCTCCCCGACTCAGCCCTGTCTTGCTGCCGGCAGCCACGTGCCCTCACCCATGCTGGCATCTGCCACTCCAGCTCTGCTGGCTGCCGTCCTTGCAGCACCCACGTCTTGTTTGTGTCCTGTGTCATGCTGAGGAAGGTGACGAGGTGCAGGAGTGACAGCGGTGGGGGGCAAGGGGACAGCGTAAGGCAGGTGGAAGCAATAATTGCTCGTGATCTAATTAGGGAAGCCTAGGGCTAGATTAGGAGCTGTGACACAGTGGAGGTTTTTTAGCCGTAAGCTGCAGATGGTTCTGCCTGAGAGCTGGGAGAGGAAAGGTTGGCGTGGACTTGCTGGGGTGTTCGTAATCCTGCCTGCGTGATGCTCCATGCTGACTAACAGCACATGTTTTCTGATGGCTTGGAAATATCTCAGTGCTTGGTCTGTGTAAGGCAGGTGGTCTCCCTTGCTCCCAGCCCATGCTCCCCACGCTGCCCCGCTCCCTGCCTGCCCTCCCTGCTGGTGCCCATCACAGCCCACTCCTGCACTGCATGCATGGGGACAGCAATGGGTGCAGCACAAACATTGGGAGAAGCAGCCAGAGCCGCTCCAGGCTCAAACTATCCCACAGCAGATCCATGGTACCTGCCCTTGGCCTGTGCCTTTATCAGGAGCACCTCACCTGCCCCAGCTTAAAAACGTAAATATTAAGTAAGGAGTCATGTCATAATTCTGGATTTTACTTAAGGGAAAGATCAGAAGAGAAAATACTTTGACCAAAGGTAAATATATAATTTTCTCCTTGATCAAAATGACTTTTATCTGTGGAAGCTGGATGGAAAGCAGTGGCCGGCAGCCTGAGCGCTGAGATGGCCATGCCAATACCTCAGCAGGTATTAAATTTGCCACCAGAGCTGAGCATCCCGACTGTTGGCCTGTTCCTTTATTTCAGAGGTAGCTCAACTGATCTTTCAACTGGGTCACCAGCACGGCAGGGTGCACGTGCCCACACTGTGCCCCTTGCCCAGTTACCTGCTTGCTGACAGCCCCCAGCGCCCTTCCCATCACCACCTCAGCAGGGAGCTGGGGCAAACAGGCAGCCACAGTGCTGGGGCCAGCTCGTTCCCGCATGCTGTGGTCGGAGGCAGCCCCGCAGGACAGCTGGCTGCAGCACCAGCATTGTTTGGCCCCAAGCCCATCTTTCCCTTCCTCCCCAAGGCGTTTTTGTGGCTGCAGCTGAGCTCTTTGGCCGCTGCAGGAGAGCAGGCAGGAGCCCTCGGCCCCGCTGATGATGAGAAACCCATATCCCGAGACCGCTGGAGCTCCCACCCTTCCTCCCCGGCCACCCTTGGAGCACAACACAGGTCCTGCCTGGAGGGGAAATCCTCCCTCTCGCCTCCCTGGGGGCTCGGAGCCGGCCAGGTTGCCTTGCATCCCTGCTGCGGCAAGAGGAGCTGGGGTGCAGGGTCCCGGACATCACCTCTTTCCCCCCACATCCCAGCAGGGGTTTCTTTTGCGCTCCCTCACTCTCCACCCCCAGCCCGGCACATCGTGTCCCATCACCAGCGCTTCACCCCAGCCTCTCCCTCAGCCTCCAGTGCTTCCAGCAAAATTCCTTTCTGGCCAGTCATTGCCGCCCCGTGGCCTCAGCACCTCCTGGGCGGGTGCACTGGCGGGGCCAGGCTTCCCCTTCCTGAGCTGTCCCAGCCCCACCATGCTCCTGGCCCCTTCCTCATCTTCGCCCAGTGCCACGGCATCAGCCCTTCACCAGGGACACAAGGGCATGGGGTCTGCCAGCCAAGCGCCCCTCAGGGTTTGGGTGCCCAGCTTCCCTCACCCTCCCCAGAGCAGCCACGTTCTGCGCGCACCCTGTGCCACGCTGGTCCCACCAGTCCCAGTGGGTTTTTGCGAGAGGATGATTTACAGCCCCAGTTAGCACAGGGAGCGTGCAGAGGATGGCTGTGGTGAGTCGCTCACTGGGAGGCAGCGGGGAGTGGGAGGCAGAGGCTGCTGGAAGGGGGCTCAGCCCCGTGGAAGGGTGACAACTCCTGGCGGCATTGTCTGCCCTGACACACTGCTGCTGCTCTCCCTCACCACCTGGCATCCACCCCACCTCGGGTCTCACCCAGGCACACACCCAGCACCCACTGGAGCTGGACCCCACGCTGACACCCACAGCACCCAGCGGGGACATCGCCCCTACGTGCAGCCGGCAGCTGCACATGCCAGGGCTCAGTCCCAGCACACCCACCCACCTCTTGCTTCCCACAGTGGTACTGCCTCTCGTTATTAATTAAAGGATGACTGCTTTGCTTTTCCAACAGTCCCCTTCACCTGTGCCTCTCTGAGCATTGTGCAAATATTAATTACTGGTAATTAATTAAATCAGGCCTCCCCATCCCCCTGTGGAGATGCTGTCTCATAAACATGCTGACAGCAAACACAGTGTCAGGGCAATCTCTCCAAGCTGGGTGGGAACTTCAGTTACCTGTTGCTAATGTTGCAAACCCCACCTGCAGCAGTTTTTACCTAACTGACCTTCCTGGAGGGCTGATGGGCTGGGAGAGAGAGATAGGTGGGAAACCAGCAGGACCTGATCTGGTGCTAGTAAGGGATGATGGATGGATCTTTATAAATGCTCCTGGGTGTCCTGTACCTTGCTGCTTGTGTTCCTGGAAACTGCTGGTTGGGTATGGGACTGCAGTTAGGTGAGACTGGCTGGTAGGAGGTGGAGGGCCCCAAGCAGCTGGTGGAGCTTGCTTTGTGTCAGCCTCTCAGTCCCGAGCTGCCTTGTGAGGCTGTGCCCTGTTATTTGTGTTGGTGCTGAGCTACCATCCTTCCATGGTAGATGGGGATCACCTCCTGTCAGCTCCCTCGCTGCCGGGCTCAGTGTTTCAGAGGCAGCATAAGAGTTTGGCATTCCCTATCCCACAGCTCCTCAGTGGAGGGCTGGGATGCTGTGCAGGAAGAGGACAGGAAGGCAAACAAGGTTGTTGACCCTCCTGAATCGGAAGGTGGGTGCTCGGGGAACAAAGGAGGAGGATTGCCCAGGGATGCACAGCAGGAACCTGCAGATTGCTTGCTGCAGCATAGCCTGGAGGATCTCTTGGGCAAGATCCCTTTTCCCTCCCGGGGAGGGGGGAGGGACGACGACAAAGCTCCTCTATGCAGCCTTGGGTGCTGCCTGGGGGCATGGTCTCTCCCCCCCATCCAGGCTGCAAGCTCGCTTGCTTGCGTATGGCTGCTGCTGTCTGTTCCTAAGTCTGCGCAGGGCACCGATCCCTGACCGGAGGTGCCGCCTTAATCCAGATCAATGGGAAATCTGTTGAGTGCCCACGCAGCCGGGTGCAGCCGCTCACTGCCTCGCTGCAGCGGCTCCTCGGACTCTGCGGATCAAGCTCCAGACAGGACACGGGGGCAGCCCTGCAGGATTCAGGGCCTGGGCAGCCTTTTGTGCTGCATTGTGGAGCACAAATGCATTAATCGCTGAGTGAAACCAGCTTAATTTCCCACTCTGCAAGCAAAAGCGGGAGCAAACCAGGGTGAGATTAAGGCATTCCTTGGGCAGCTTCCACCCCCTCACCCTGACTGCTGTATCTCGGCCTGTGAGGCCACTAATGCTACTTACATTATTACTGGATTATTTTGGTGTAATGAGCTTTGCCCTGCTCAGCTGTCCCTCTGCTCAGGCGTGTTGTGATGTGTAATACTTCCTGCACGAGGCCACGAGGCGGGCAGCTGCCTGCTCAAAAACAAGCAGAGCCCCAGCAAAACAATGCATTAATGTTCCCAGAGCAAAATTCCAGCATGGGCTGGAGGTTAATCGCAAATCAGGGAGCTTTTGGCGTAGTGCTAAACAAAGCCGGCAGGCAGGAGGGCAGTGGTACCCTAAGCTGGGTCCTGACCCATCTCTGTGGATACAAATAGGAGTGACCGTATCAGTGTCATCTGTGCCAGTGGTGTAACACAGCTGTAAGCATCTCTTCCATCCTCAGCTCCTTTTCCTCTGCCTTCCTTCCCATCAGACCTGCCAGTGCAGGGGCTGGGCGATGTGTTGCTATGGTCACCAAGAAGTTTCCCCTAGAGACCACAAGCCCGGAATAAGCGATGCCTGCATTTTCTGACATTGATTCCCCCCCCCCCTTCTTTTTTTTTATTATTAATGCTTGTTTAACTGTTGATTAATTCCCAGCCTTTCACCCCACCTCCTTCTTGCTTTTTTCTCCGAGCTTTGTGGATTGCCGTGGCTGTGTCCCAGGGCTTGGCTTCTGCTGCTTCTTGGGGAGGGTGCAAGCATGGGGTGTGTGGGAGGAAGTTTCAGCGCCGTAACTCTTGCTGTGCCAGAGACCCCTACAGAAGAGATCCCCCATTTACTCCAACCTGGGGAGGTCCTGGACCCCTCTTCCCAGGGTATTTTCCTCTTCCCTGCAAAATGTTCCTGCAGAAGCATGGGTGGGGGTACCCTGCTTCCTTTGCAGGTGTCCCTCATCGTATTTGGGACCACAAAGTGATTTAGGTCTAGACTAATTAACGTCTCCACTGGTCTAAGCTCCAGGCCTGGCTCAGGTTTTACAGCTCCTCTGTTGGCACTGTGGTGCTTTTCCATACCTCGGGTACCCCTGTTGGCCCTGGGAGCTCTTGGGCTGCAAGAGCATCATCAGAAGTGAAGTCCCAGCAGCTCCTGGAAGTTGGCAAAAAGGCTGGAGCCTGAGCTTTGCTGGGGGGCACTCATAGGAAAGCACCCTGGCTTTCCTGGCAGCCCTCTGGTCGGGCTTGGTGAGGCAGCCAGCCCCCAGCATAGCCCCAGGGGATGGAGCAGTGGCCAGGGAGGGTCAACCCGTTTTCCCAGTGGCAAGAGTGCTGCACATCCACAGAGTGTGTCTCTGGGCACTTGGCATATGGGATGGGATATTACTGTGAGATAGTCTCAATGTCATTTTGACTTCTCTTTCTTTGCTTTCGAAGTCAATAATGGGCTGTTTCTGTTCCCTGTCACATGATCTGCCCCATGGTGAGCGAGGAGCCTCTCTAATGACTGATCTTCTCTGTCCTGTGCCCCTTTCTCCCTGCTCTGGAGGGAGTTCACATACCAGGTTTCAATCAGCTGCTTCTCTTGTTCCTGGGAATGCAGTTCAGCACTGGGTCAGAAAGTCTCTGGTCCATTGAAATGCTGCCCTTCGCTGCTCGAGCTGCCCAGCTTGCAATTCCCTCTCTGAATGAAGTCTCACAGCAAACGAGTCCTTTGCTGCTTGGTCCCTGCTTGCAGCAGTTAGCATGGTTTGGCCAGCCCAGAGCTCCTGTGAGCAGCCTGTGCACTTGCAGGCGGGGCAGGGAAAGCAGGAGCTTCTTCTTGAAATGTTTTCTGTGTCTATTTGGGGATTGTGCTGAGGGAGTAGAAAGACCCCCTGCTCCATACGGTTCCTCCTCTGGAGCGTGGGGCGAGGCTGCAGAGCATCAGCCCTTCGTGGTGGTCTGCAGAGCTGCTAGAGGAGGATGAGGAGTGGAGGTGAGTCCCAGGACCATCTGCAGCAGGGGAAGCTCTGGGGGAGCCGTGCTGCCCTCCCCTCCCCTCCAGCCCCCTGCATGGCGCAGAGCCTGCACGCGACCGCAGTGCTGCTCCGGAAGGAGCATCGGGGCTGGGATGCTGCTCCTTGCTGAGGAGGTGAGAGTCCCACCAGGGCCAAACACTCAATTGCTGCGATGTTTGAAAGCTCCTTGAAAAATGACTTCTTCATCGGGCTCCCAACCAAACAAGTGGAAGCTCCGAAAAAACAACAGTTCCTTCCCATGCTGCTGCCAAACCGGTGCTCGCTGGTCTGTTTCTGAGCAGGTCAGCAGCGAGCCAGCATTGCCTGAGGGCTGTGGGGAGCAGAGCCGGTGGGTGGCTGTCCCTGCATTGTCTTCTGCACCTGCTTGGGAGATAGGAGAGCATCCAGGGAGCTCTGCATGGCTTTGGGCAATGGTAGAGATGACCTGGTTATCCATGCAGTGACAGGGAGCATTGCCCAGGCCCTTGCACTGCCCAGCACTTAGGACCGCAGACCTGTGAGCCAAAGGTGGGTAGTGGCTCTTTTGTGGGGACAGGGAAGTCCCACATCCAGACAGGGATGTGCACCCAGCTCAGTCACTGGATACCGGCATGGTCTCAGCTGTCCTTTGACCTTAGCGATGGCCTGATGTCCGGCTGCTGTGTCACAGTTGCTGGAGGGCCCTTCTGCAGCTACCAAGCTGAGGTCAGTGCCATGACACCTGGCTGTGTCCCAAATGCTAACAGATACTTCCCCTCTTTTGCTTTTCCCTCCCTTCTTTCTGCCAGCAGTTCCCTATCAGCAAAACCCCTACACCCCTGGAAGCAGCTCCACTGTCATCCAGTGCTACCGCTGTGGGGACACCTGCAAGGGCGAGGTGGTGCGTGTCCAGAGCAATCACTTCCACATCCGCTGCTTCACCTGCCAAGGTAGGATGGTGCCACCTGAAGAGCTGCTGGCTGGGTTGCCCCACAACCTTGGGTGCAGTCTGGAAAGCAAAAGGCTGGGGACAGACCTACCTGGCCCACTGAGATGTGGTCACATGCCGGGGGGTGGCAGCTTCCCACAGGGGTAGATGTGGCACGGTGCAGGTGGGGAGATAACGGCACGGGGCTGGCACTGTGCAGGCAATGGCCCTGCATGATGCCAGGGCTGGCAGGCTGGGAACAGGGGTGGCCGAGACATGGGTACCATCACTGCGCTCGAGCTGCCTGAATGCCAACGGCCCATGCTGTGCCGGTCCCCAACATACCCATGGCCCATCTGTGATCTGGGCGGGCCACCACGTCCTTCAGGTACTTGCCTGCTCCCAAATCGGGGGGGAGGAGGAGGTGTGGTCAGCCTGGCTGAGAGGCAGCAAGGTGGGGGAGATGCCCAGAGCAGCTCCTGGCAGGGCTGAGGGTGGGCAACAGATCACTGCCACCCATGCATGGGATGCGACCAAGATGCCGTGGGATGCAGCTGGGGCTCAGTAGCCCCCGGGGGCTGGTAGAAATAGAGAGGTTGCTCGAATCCTCCCTGAGCACAAGAGGAGAGCTGCAGAGCCGTAAAAGCTAACGGCCCAGAGCTGATGCTGAAGGGCTCCTTAGCGTGTTTATTAAAGCAGCAACTGTCAGTCAGGCCAGTGGCTGCTTCTGTAGGTTGTGGAGCATCCCATTACCAGGGCTTTTTAAAGGTCTCTGGTCTTCCGAGCTCCCAGCACCCTGTGCTAGGCAGGACATAAATCCCCATCCCCTTGGCCATGCTTTGCTGCTCCTCCCTGGGAAAGAGGGTTTGGCTAGAGGGGACTCTTCCCCTGGGCTGTCACCAGCCCTCCTGCAGCCCTGTCCCCCATGCTGTGGGCAGCCCTGGATCTCTGGGGCAGGGTGTGAGCCCCAAGTTGCCCTCAAGGCTGACCTACATGTGTGGGGCACCATGCTGAGCCCCCTGTCCCTTCCCAGCTTGGACATGGGGGACCGAGCAGGAGCTTGCGTGTTCAGACAAAGAGCTCAGACAGCCGCCAGCTTCAAAGGGTCCAGGAGCTGGCAGGGAGAGCTTGGCAGTGCTCGTTGCCTGATTTCCAAGTGAAAGGGAATAAATAATGAGAGGAAATCCTCCTGTCTCACCTTCCCTCACAGCTCTTACCCACTGCCACCTCCGGGTGGCTGCCACTGGCTTCCACACCAGCCCCGTGGCTTGTCCTTGACATGTCCCCAGGAGCCTGGCACAGCTAGGGATGTGCTATGGGTCCCACAGCTAAGAGGGCCCAGATCTACTTCAGTTTTTTCTTGCATCTGCTTCCTGATGCTGTCCCAGAGCTGGTGGCCTGTCCCTTGTTGCTTGACAAATAAGAACTGGCAGGCTTTTTTGGAGAGCAGCGGATGCTGGCCCTGCACCCCCAGCTATCTACCCAGAGCTCCAGGGAGCCGCTTTGCCAGGGGATGCTGTGTGGGAGAGGAGCTGCATCTCTGCCCTTGTGGGTCCTGCACCCAGCGGGTCCAGCTGTGCCCTGCGGAGGTGGCTGCTGTGCAGGCTGGCCCGTGGGTGCGGGTGAAGTGTGCAAGGACAGGACAGAGAGGTGCTTGGGGGTGAAGGGTAAAGCAGACCAAGATGGGCTGTGCCAGCAGGTGCTCAGTTGCTCTGTAGTTCCCCTCTCTACCCCATCACCTTGCAGGACAGGTGATGGGCATAGAGCAAAAGCTGCGGGACCTGGTCCCTGTGCCACTCCTGAGGTGCCTTCCAGGGTCTGATGCTCTCGAGGTCTCTCTGTGAATGGAGGAGATGTAGGAGGGAAATGACACTAAGGGCCAGGGCTTGCCACATCTCCTTGGATTACTCTGATGGGCTGTGCACCACCCACGGTTCCCACAGCAGGGAAGGAAGCAAGATTGGGCTGGATAGCTATGGAAAAACAAGCATGAGAGCCCCGACCCCAGTGTGTCCCAGGGTCTGTTCCTAGGGCACAGCTTCGTGTCCAGGCCAGGGAGTGGAGAGTGCTCATCACAGAGAAGGCCATGCAGCAGGGCGTGGAGAAGACCTCTCCCCAGCCAACCCTAGGGCATGCCCAGCTCTGCGCCAGTCCTGTTCTCAGCTTCCTGACATCATGAGAGTGTCAAGTGGAGGGTCTGAGTGCCATCCACATGCCGTAGGTCCAGGAGGGGATGCCACGGGCCCTCCCAGGCTGTTTGTGCATGGTGAGTGGGGACTGCAGGGGTTCCCTTCCTGGCGCTGGGGTTTCCTCTGGGAGTGCCCAGCCCTGGCTGTCCGGGCAGCACCATCCTGCACCCTGCCACAGCCCAACACTGACATCTTGTGGTGCTGGGGGAAGGCCCCAGCGTGTCTGGTGGGAAGGGAAACCCTCTGAGATGCCTGCAGAAAGCTGTGTCTTCAGGGATGCCCAGGGACCACTGCTGGTGAGGCAGCAGAGGTAGGCTCAGAGATCCCAGCCGAGCCCTGGGGCTGGACCTACTGCTGCCCCTTTGACGGGTGCGTGTCCTCCCCCGGCAGTGTGCGGCTGTGACCTGGCCCAGTCGGGCTTCTTCTTTAAGAACCAGGAGTACATCTGCACCCATGACTACCAGCAACTCTATGGGACCCGCTGTGACAGCTGTGGGGACTTCATCACCGGAGAAGTCATCTCTGCCCTAGGGAGGACCTACCACCCCAAGTGTTTTGTCTGCAGCACCTGCAGGTGAGCTGAAGCAGCCACCAAGGGTGCATGCCCCCCTGCAAGAAGCTCTGTACAGCCCTTGGCTGTGCACTGGGGAGAGGGCTGTTTGTTCCCTTGCTCGGCACCGCAGCCCCTTGTTCCCTGCTCAGCACCGCAGCAAGCACCTCCTCTGTGTTTTCTTAGTGGAGGCCCTTGGGATGCAACAGAATGGCTCCAACCCTTTCCTTTGCAGCCTGGAGACCTGCCTTAATGCCTGCCTTGGTCCTCCTGCCCCAGCACACACGCACACTTGCTGCCTCCCCTTGTAGCCCTTGCCTGGAACCCCTCTGCTCCTTGGCACCACGGGTCCTGCTGGCCCCTGGGGAAGGAGCGCGCAGGCAGTCCCAAGCACTGCATGGAGGGGATTGAGCAGCTCACACCTCCCCACCTCTCCTTGGCCACAGGAAGCCGTTCCCCATCGGAGACAAGGTCACGTTCAGTGGGAAGGACTGCGTCTGCCAAAACTGCTCCCACTCTCTCATCAGCACCAAACCCATCAAGATCCATGGGCCCAGCCGTAAGTTGACTGCTCTTGCACTACGTGATGGCTGCAAGGAGAGGGGCCACGTACCCCTGGATGGTGGTTGGTGGGGTGATGGGATGGGCTTTAGGGCCAGCATGCAGCGCTGCATGGAGCTGCGGGCATTCGCAGAGGTTTTGGAGGAAGGAGAGGGTGGTCTGGCTCTAGCCAGGACTGCAGGTCACCCCTGGTTTCAGAAACTCCCTTGGCCTGTTTGTGACCTGGGCAGGTGCTGCCATGCTGGCGGGCACTGTCTGGGGCAGCAGCGAGGTTTTGGAGCTGGGTTTGTTCTGAGGCAGTGCCCCGGTATTGCCTTGTGTCTGTGTCCGGGTGCCAGCCCCAGGACTGCTTGCCCAGTTTTCCCAGCATTGGCATTACTCACTGCCTGTATGAGCACTGAAAGGCTTCTTAGGCTTATCCCTTTGCACTGATGAACCCAAGCTAAAACTCAGCAAGAGCAACGGACAGGGTCTTCTGCATGGATTTGGCCTTGCTTTTGACCCCAGGTTGGTTGCTGGGATACCTTCTCTTCATGCCATGCTTTGTCCCCCCTCGCCCCCCCAGTTTTTCCTTGCTGCAGGCTCTCTGTCCCAGGCCGCTGCAGAGCATCCTGTGGGTACTGTGCTTGGGGGCTGGTAGAGTGTCCCTGCAGCGCAGAGCTGCTGCACACAGGGCTTGCTTCAGCCCATGTCTGGAGCGAGGGGACTGCAGCATGAACGTGTGATCCATGCTTCACTGTCTCCCGTATGCCCCGTGTTTACTGCTGTCACGTCCCAGGGGCGCTGTCTCAGCGCAGCGCGTGGGCAGGTGGCAGAAGGCAGGGAGAGCTGGGAGCTGTGCCACACCGAGGTGCCCAAACCCTGCCACGTCAGCAGGCTGAGCTGCGACGGGGCCGGGTGGGAGCCCTTGCTGCTGGAGCTCAGCAGCTCCTGGAGCATCAGTGCCTGGAGCAGAGCCGTGCAGCGAGGACCAGACCCAGGACCATGGTGTCACCTGTGGTCCTCGTCACCCTGGTGGCACTGGTGGTGGCTGTTCGGGTTGAGTTACAAGCTGGTGCTGATGGGTCCCTGGGAGCCATCCCGAGCTGCCTCCCCCCAGCTCTCACCGTGACCTCGATGGAGTTAAGGGATGTGGCGGGGTTTGAATGAGCTCCAGCCAGAGGACAGCACCCCGCTGTCTCCCATAGCAGGGCCAGGGCAGCGGGCAGGGGGAGGACAGCTGCATGCTCTGCCTCTCTCCTGCTGCTTTCTCCCTTCCCATCCCCTTCCTGCCAGCGCTCCTCCCCAGCCAGAGCAGGGTTACCTGAGGGCACCATGCTTTATTCATAGGCAGCTGCCAGATGTAGCCTGCTGCCTGCATGTGCCCCTTGTGACACAAGTGACCCTGGCAGGGCCACCCAGAAGGGGTGGCAGAGGAGGTGTGCCTGCTGGAGCCCATGCTGGTGCACTCTGCAGGGAGGACATCCCTAGAGGAAGGATGCTGAGCCTCTCCCTGAAGCCCCAGCCCTGTGAGCAACTCAAAAACCAGCAGGACCTGTGTGACAGAGGGAATGGATCCTGGCTCACGTGAGCTGGCCAGCCTGCTTTTTGCCAGGGGTCAAAAATCCTCCCCCCTTAGCATTGCCCAGCAGGCAGGGACTTGGTGCAGAGCTGCCTGCGGGTGGGCTGAGTGGGAAAGCCTGCCTGGTCAGGCTGCCTGTGCTGCAGCAGGGACGGGGTTAAGGAGAAACCCCATGTGGGCAAACCTGCTGCCCAGGGGGAGAAGAGGACACGGAGGAGTCAAGGTCAGGGGTCTGAGGCCCATGTGCTTCCTGCTCCCAGCCCTAACAGGAGCCAGGGGAGGTGGGGAAGGAAGGGAGTCTCGTAAATAGTGCAGCGGGGCCGGACGCGGCTGCCGGAGAGCACAGCCCTTCCTCTGCTGCGCTCACTGCGGACACTTCCCACCACTCCTGCCCGGAGGGGAGCCCCCGGGGACCTGCCGAGGCAGCGTGGCCCCAGCAGCCCATGCACGGACCCTGGCTCAAGCGCATCGCCCAGCAGGGGGACCTGGCTCTGTGCTGCAGTGGGTGCTCCGCCAGGGTGGCTGGGTGCCAGCAGTGCCTCGGAGGTTCCAGCTCCAGCAGGAGGCTTTCCTCTTGGCTCCTTTGCTGGGAATGAGCATATTCCCATAAAGAAATCATCCCCAAGAAACTGGCCCTGGAGTGGGCTCAGGAGCAGGGTGTTTATAACAGCAGCATCCCCTAGAAAACGGGGTTCTCTGGGCTAGAGCTTTCCTCTGGGTGCAAGAAGTGTGCCTCAGGTTAAAAGACCAGGGTGCCTCAGCATAGGCCAGCAGATGTGGGTGTTCCTGCTGCACCACCGAGCCCCCCACCAGGGAGCTGCAATGGTCCCACAGTCCCCTTCTGTCCCTCCAGACTGCGCCGGCTGCAAGGAAGAGATCAAGCAAGGCCAGTCCCTTCTGGCCCTGGAGAAGCAGTGGCATGTCAGCTGCTTCAAGTGCCAAACATGCGGGATCATCCTCACTGGCGAGTACATCAGCAAGTGAGTGCCACCATCCTGGTGGCAGGCTTGGCTGCCCTGGCCATTGCGGAGCTACACCCCCTGGGGCTGCAGTGAGGGGGTGCCCAGCACAGCTCACCTACCGCTCACCCCCTTCTCCTCCCTCTCCCAAAGGGATGGCATCCCGTACTGCGAGTCTGACTACCATGCCCAGTTCGGCATCAAGTGTGAGACCTGCAACCGGTACATCAGCGGCAGGGTCCTGGAGGTGAGTCCTGGGGCCGTGGCCACCCTGCACTAGTCTGTAATAGGGACCACATGTGTCCTGCCCAGAGGTGCACACCTTAGCTCTTGGTGTGGGGGTTTCATCGTCCTACACACTTGTCATGGTTTTTTGGGGTCATGGCTTCTCCTGCAGTGGGTGTGTGGAGACAGTCTGACCACCTTCTCTGGAGGGTGGGGGCAGGAAGGAGCACCACCACGCTGCAGACCTTTAAAGAGATGGCTTGGGTACTGAACCTCGAGAAGCAGCCAGAGCACACAGTGGCCTGGGTCTGCTGGGACATGTCTGGAGTCCAGGATGTGGGGACACTAGCCTTAACCAACTGCTACCATGCCCAGCTCTGAAGTGTCCCCACCATGCTCACCCCAGCCTGCCTTCTGAGCATCCCTGTGCAGGCAGCCTGCCTGTTGCCTTGGAAACGCATCCAGCACGGCTGCCCGCTGCGGAGCCCATGTGAGGGGCTGCAGCACCCTGCCCATGGGCAGCCATCCCCATGGCACACCCCTTTGCAGGGCAACAACCAGAGCAGGGGGTCCCCCTCCCTGGGCCACATCCAGCAGCAGCTTTGTTCATCACGTGGCTGGCCAGCAGGATCTGCTCTGGCAGAGCCTCCGAGGGGTGCAGGGATCCCACGGGGATCCCACAGCAAGGCGTGGGTGCAGGTGGCCTTGAAGCATGTTTTGGGTGACAGTGGAGCTGCACAGCCAGTGAGGGGAGTGGGGGTTGTTGTTGGGGAGGGACAGAGAAGTTTGTTAGGGCTGGTGCTTCCTGTCGTCGGGTTGTCAGGTCCTGGCTTGGTCCCTGCTCCTGGAGGTGAGGTGTCCCGTCAGGCTTTCTGTTTCTAGCCCAGTGTTTGCAGGGGCAGGGGGAAAGCCAGAAGTTCTGATCTGAGGTTAAACTAAAGGCTCTGGAGGCGTAGAGAAATATGTTAGAATGAAGCCAATTGTGATTTTTAGACCCCCTAGTGATACTATGGAGTTGGGCTGTGGTGGCACTGGCTGAAAGCGTGCTCAGTTACTCCCGAGACCTTCCCTTCTGCATGGCTGAGCAGGAGAGAAGTGCTCCCAGGGCAGCATTGGCACCCACACCTCTGCCACCTGCAGACAGCAGCAATAGGAAGCTGTATCCCAAAATCGGAGGGTCTGTGGCTCCACAGTGAGCCAGACAGCAGGTGCTGTGGGCTGGAGTGGCGGTGGCTGTGTAGATCTCCAGCCTGCTGAGAGCTGTTCCAGGACATCTCCAGCCTGTTTCACTCACAGCCTACCAAGAAGTGGTCACCCGCTCTGGTCCTGCCAGTGGGGCTGGCCTAAGAGCATCCAGCCTGGCCAGGGAGCCTCTCGTGAAGCAAGAGCCCTCCAGCATCTTCCCCCCTCTTCAGGGAGCGGCCTTTGCCTGTGAAGGCTTTCTGCTGACTCTGGGCTTCAGCAGCAGTCCCAGCGCTGGCTTCTGTGAGCATGAGCTCAGCACTGCAGCGGCTGCCACGGGCTGGTGGATCATGGGGTCACTTGGTCAGCAAAAGTCTGAATAGAGCAGGGCAAAGCCAGAGGCTCCCCTGACATCAAATCCCTGCCACTGCTCCCCTGAGCAGTCTGGTCCCTGATAACCCCCTGCCAGGACAGAGCATCCTCAGCCATCCGGGCAGGGCAATCAGGCTGGGTGTTAGTGGGATGCTCAGTGTGTGAGGGTGGGTGAGAGGAGCCAGAGGGGACCTGGCTGGCACCACCGGGCACTGCTGACTCTGAGCCATTTGTTGCACTGCTCTCGGGGTTTTCCTCGCTCAGTGCAACCACATCAGAGTCAGGACAAGTGTAGGACGTTCCTGCTGCTGCACATCTAAGGGGATGGACAGAGAGCAGCTCTGCAGGGCGTGACAGATGTGGGGGTACCAGCAGCCTGGCTGCAAGCTGGAGATGGTCTTGGGGCGGTGATGAGGGAACAAACCTCCCTGCTCTGCCTCACCTCCATCTGCCCTGGCTCTTCTTCTGGCAATAGCTCTAGGTCTTTTCACCTCCTCCAGTGCCCTCCCTCCCCAGCTCTGCTCCCAACATAGGCTTTTCCTGGCTGGAGGGGCCAGCCAGCTCTGCCCACCCATACTGGGCCATGGGAAGAAGATGACTGAATCCCACGAGATGTTCTGGACTGTAATCATCTCACATTAGCATCTTGTGTGCCGCACCCGTGCCTGGACATGGAAGACCTCCTTGTGCAGTGGGACACTATGGGCTGGAAGCCACATGCCTTGGAACTGGTGTCCCCACGGGCAGAGCCGAGGTGCCACCTCCTTGTAAGTGCTGTCACAGAGCCGAAAGGAGCATAGGGTTTGGGTGCTGGAGGGCTCTGGCAGGCAAGCACCATGAAACCTGCAGGCACCATGAAACCTGCAGGCACCATGAAACCTGCAGGCACCCTTTCCCTCCCTGCGGCCAGGGCTGAGCCCGTGCTCCCCACCCTCCCCGGTTATGCACCTGCTGGCAGTATTGAAAGATCTGTAAAACCAGAGGCTTTAATTGTCTTCTCTGGCAAAGCGTGAAATGGAGAGGGTGCCTTTAAATAATTTTAGGCCTTAAGGAGCCTTCTCATGCTACCCCGGCAGCCTCCAGGCTTTCCCAGCTGCTCTGAGCTGTGCAGCCAGGCTTGGATGATTAATGAGCCTTTAAGGGACCCCAAGTGATAACGAGCAGGTCTCTTCCCTCGCAGCCTTTTATGAGCTGTAATATTAACCAATGTAAAAGGAACAAGGTTGGTGCCTGGTTTGGAGAGTTGTTCCTCGAGGAGGAGTGGAGGGTGTTGAGATGCTGGGTGGCTTTTGGAGATCTGCATTGAAATGAAAGTTGGGACTGGCTGGTACCACTGGGGGAGCTGCCAGCCTCCCCCTGCATCCACGCGCAGATCTGAAAAGCATCCCCTTTTGGCAGTCTGACCTGTGACAGCAGCCCATGTAGTCTAGATAGGAAAATATGTATGTATACAGGGGTTTTTTTCCTTACTATCAGCACACCAAGCCTTTGGGGGGGTACTGTGAGGATCCAAGAGCACCAAACCCATCCAGATTCGGAGGGGGACTGGGAAGGCAGCACATCAGTCACCAGGGCCCCATGTTCCCTGCGTTAGCTGTCTCTGGCCAGCTGGAAATATAAGCGGTGGGAACTGCAGGCACGCTGTCCTGAAGTGTGTAGGAGCTGGGCTTTAGCTGAGTTATTTTTCATCTTTTTCCCTGTGTTTACAGCTGTCTCCTCCAATTGATGCAGCTCAGTGTGCTCGCCGTGGGTGCACAGCACTGGCTGGTGGGTGCCTGCCGCAGTGGGTGCTGGCGTGGTGCTGCACTGGGCAGCTGCCCAGGCAGGGCTTTGTGTACAGGGGCTCAGGCAGAGCAGGAGGAACTGGACATCCTTGGGGAGCTTCTGCCTTGGTGGGGCGGTGGGTCACCTCCCTGGGGCAATGGGCGTGAGACATGATGAGCCCATTGGCACAATGTCAGCAACACTGGAGATTCTAGACGAGGTTTTTAGGAGTAAAATTGGTTTAGAATCTGTATAGCCTGGATGTGTTTGCTCAGGCTGGTGAAGCATTTAGTGCAAGCTCCTGCCATGGGGCACTGCAGCTGGGCCAGGGTGCAGGGCTGTCCCTTCCCTGGATTGGGGTGCACTGCAATGAAAGGTAGAGGGGCCCAAACTCTCCCACTCACCTCCCCCGCCTGCCCTAAAACCTTCCACTCAGTTTTGGCATAAATTGGAGGGGAAAAGCCATTGGCTGCCATCTGCACCCCAAAGATACTGAATTCCAGGTTGATTTTTGTGTGCAATCAACTGGCAGATTCTCAGTTATCCTCGCAGCAAATTTTCCTGATGATCCTCCCTGTTTCAAACCAGTTCCAGCCCCCTCTATCATAACCCCCTTTTATCAGCGAGAGCCTCATCTTCCCTCTGCCGCCTTAAATTATCCTCCTTCTTCTCTTGGATTATTATGGGAGTGAAATGTCCTTTGGGATTGAGCTCTAACTGTGCAGCCCAGATTCCTCCTACCCTGAGCCAGCTCCTGCCTCCCAGCCCAGAAAACAAGCCTATAATTGAAATGCTAGCAGACACTTTGAGTGGAAACAAGCTACCAATTAAAGCTATTATCCCTGTCAAAGAGCAAAGGGAGCAGCCCAGCTCCCGCTCAGCTGAGGAACAGCGTGGCGCTAGTGCTGAAGTTTGGGCATGGCTTCACAGAAGGAGAAAAGTTTCTTGAGGGAGAGGCGCTGGCAATGGTAGCCAGGGAGGATATGACAGCAAGAGGAAGCCTGTGCTTAGTGAGATTTATCTTTGGGGCCCTTCTTCTCCCTTTACCGCTTCCCTGCTGACATCCTGGGCCAAATTTGCTCTTTCTCTTCAAAGCTGTAGAGGGAAGGAGCTAATATAAAGCATGGCTGCTTGGCTGAGTGTTACTGCAGAGGGTCTCGGTTATTTCCAGAGTGCAAAGATGATTTATTAGGGTGAGGTTTTTAGGGGTACCTCCTGGATCTGTTTTCCTGCGCGTTGGATGGTTCAAGGACAGCAGAAGGTTCCCAGTCAGACTCTTAGTCCAGCAGGTCAGAAGTGTTAGTGATGAAGTGGTCTCTGGTGTTTTCCATGTATTGCAGTGGGCTCCGAGGCCACCCTGGGCAGTTTGTCCCATTCACCTTGTCACTGTCTGCAGCAGCAAGTGGTGCCAGGGCCACCTGTCCTCAGGGACGTGAGCAGGTCACCATGTCCTGCCTTGCTCAGGGGCCCCTTTTCTCTGCTCACCCTTGCAGGCAGGAGGGAAACACTACCACCCCACCTGTGCCAGATGTGTCCGCTGCCACCAGATGTTCACAGAAGGAGAGGAGATGTACCTCACAGGTAGGCATCCCGTTGCAGCAAGGAGGGACTGCCCTGCCCCGCGTCAGGGCACAGACCAGCGGGGCCTTGCAGAGGTGTGCTGGCTGCGGAGGCGTGTGGAGTTTGGCTCCTTACAGTGATCGTTGCTGAAAGGGTCCCTCTGTGCAGTAGTGCCAGAGGAGACCCCCTTGTCTGCTGCTCCCCAGCCCCTGCGCTCTTCCTGGGCTGTGCAGTGATAATTTCTCTGCATGAAAGCTTCCCTGCCGCTGAGCTGGAGGAAACTTTGTTCCTTGTCAGCAGCTTTTTGCTCCCTGCAAGTCTCCCTGCGCAGGAGAGAGGGAGCATGGGCGGGCATGCCTGGATGTGTCCCTGGCCTGTGCCCAGCTAATAGAGGCTGGGATGGGAACAGGGTGCCTGGCTCCCCACGCTCCCCAGCCCCAGGGGACCTCTTCCCCACTGTCCCCAACTCCCCGCATCCATTTTTTCCTTACTATCAGCACACCAAGCCTTTGGGGGGGTACTGTGAGGATCCAAGAGCACCAAACCCATCCAGATTCGGAGGGGGACTGGGAAGGCAGCACATCAGTCACCAGGGCCCCATGTTCCCTGCGTTAGCTGTCTCTGGCCAGCTGGAAATATAAGCGGTGGGAACTGCAGGCACGCTGTCCTGAAGTGTGTAGGAGCTGGGCTTTAGCTGAGTTATTTTTCATCTTTTTCCCTGTGTTTACAGCTGTCTCCTCCAATTGATGCAGCTCAGTGTGCTCGCCGTGGGTGCACAGCACTGGCTGGTGGGTGCCTGCTGCAGTGGGTGCTGGCGTGGTGCTGCACTGGGCAGCTGCCTGAGCAGGGCTTTGTGTACAGGGGCTCACTGCAAGCAGCACCAGAGGGGTTAGGCTTTCACTTGGCACAGCCAGACAGTTTGGGTTTGGTTTCGGCAGGAGCTCCTCCTGCCTGGAGCTGCCTTAGGGGCTATTTCCAGCACAGAGGGAGGGTTTGTTTTGTCAGTAACCTGTGCTTACCCGCCACCCTGAGTCACTAATGATCCCATAGGTGGCAAAGGGGGAATTGTGCACTGAGAGTGAGTGAGAGTGGGGGTCCCAGCAAGGCCCTGTCATGGGCAGGATGATGGCTGTGCTCAGCATCCATCCTGGGGCACACCTGGGCAAAGCTCGGTGGCTTTGCTGGTTCCAGCCTGGAGGGTGTGGAGGGCTGTGGATGCCCTGGGCTCGGTGTTACCCCAGTTTAACCAGCAGGAGCTGCCTGGCTGAGCACTGGCTGGGCTGCACCGAAAACACACCTGGGTTTGCTGTCAAAGTTTAGTAGTGTTGGCCACTACATCTGAGTGCTTGGGAGCCATTTCATTTCTCAGTACGGACACCCAGTCCCCGCTGCCCTGCCTTCCCAATGGCTACCTGCCTGTGGCCGTGCTATAGCAGAGAAGGCACCTGGGAAAGCTGGTGGGATGCAGCAGGTGAGCCCCTCATCCTTGGGGCTCACCGCCTCCATGCTGCTCTGCTCCTCCTGGAGAGACCCCAGTTCCTACCTCCTGCCTCTGCAGGGCCCCCCAGGAGCTGCCCCCCCAGCACACAGGCACTGCGCTCCTGTAACACTGGTTGCTCAGTGCAGCTGCTGCTGGGCAGAGCGCTGCCGCATCCCCCCCAGGGGACCGCGGGCTGTAGGTCAGTGCTGGAGGCAGCAGGGATGCAGGGATGGGACAGGACTCCCCATGGCAGGTGGAGCTGGACAGTCCCTAGCAGCAGGTGTGAGCTGCGTGCAGAGCTGAAACACTTTCCCTTTGCTGCGTTGCAGGCTCCGAAGTGTGGCACCCCATCTGCAAGCAGGCAGCCAGGGCAGAGAAGAAACTAAAGGTAGGCAGCATCTCTCAGAGGTGGCACGTCCCAGGTGATGTTGCCCCTGAGTCCCTGCTGGAAGTGAACTGTTGTGGCAGTGTCTAAGCCCAGGGTGGCTTCCCGAGGCTGGCACAAACTCTGTCCCCACTGCCCGGAGGCTGGTGGGTGGCCATGGCCAAGGCTGTTAGCGGGGACCTACCTCCTGGCTGACGCCAGCCCATGCCACAGCCAGGGAGGGGGCACAGCAGTCCCCCCACCAGCCCCCCACACCCCTTGAGCTGTGCGCTCCCTTTCTGCTCCTGGCTGGCCATGGGGACAGCTGCCAGCTGGTCTGGCCAGGCCACTCACCCGACTCCAGATCTGGCCCCAAGAGAGGCCAGGGCGCAAAGCTGGATGGCAGGACAGCCTGCAACAGCCATGGGCACTGGCAGCAGGTGGATGAAAGGGCAGAGAAACTGGGCCTTGGGTGAAATTCAGCCCCAAAACCAACAATGTGCTGCACCCAGCACTGTGCCTGCTCAGGGGTCCCTCCTCACCGTGCTCTCACGTGTCCTCCACCTTTCTGCCTCCACAGCACAGGAGGACGTCAGAAACCTCCATCTCGCCCCCCGGTTCCAGCATCGGCTCCCCAAACCGTGTCATCTGCGTAAGTACAGCTCTGCAGGATGGATGCTCTGGCCCCAGGGAAAGGTGTGGCAGTTCCTGGTGCTGCTCTGCAGTGTGAAGCGTCCCCCAGGGACAAGCCCAGCATTTGAGGACAGCACAGACAAACCGTGCTGCCTTGCCCAGGAGTGCTCGGAGGAGCACGGTCCCACCCTCCCAGCTCCTCTGCCCCTTCCCACTGCTGCCTCTTGGGCATCTCCTCTTACTTCTTCTTGCTGCTGGGGTGGCAATGGGCTCTGTCTGCTCTGAGCTGACTCCACACTGTACGCTCCAGCCTCCCCTTCCTTTTCTCCTCCTCTTCCTTTCTGTCTCTCTGTCTCTGTCTCTCCCTCTCCCTAGGCTAAAGTGGATAATGAGATCCTTAATTACAAAGACCTGGCAGCTCTTCCCAAGATTAAAGCCATCTATGAAGTGCAGCGTCCTGACCTCATTTCCTACGAGCCCTATCACAGATACACGTCGGATGAGACACTGGAGAGATATAGCTATGGGGAGGTACTGAGTCTCAATACGCCCGATGCCGGGCTGCGCAGGGAGCCAAGCCCCAGGTTGGGGCAACGAGGAAAGTTGCATGTGGGTTTGCTCACTCCAGTGGGAATACTACAGGGAGGCAGGAGTGGGAGTAAGACCTCTCCTGGAGGCTCCCCATCACTGGGAAGAAGGCCTGGGCTGGAAGGGAAAACTTGATGCTGCTGCTGGAGAGTAAGAAAGAAACCAGTGACCTTATCAGCTGATGGCAGCGCCCTGTGCTGCAGACCTGACGTGCAGGGACAGGCAGTGCTGTGCAGGAGGAGATGTCACCCTCAGGAGTGATGTGGTAGGGAGCTCGCCCATCATGGCATGCAGCAGGAGACAAGGAGAGCACTTAACACACATGTATCCATCTGGGGTGGAGGGACAGCCAGCCAGCAGGCTCAGCCCAAAGCCTGGCCCCTGGCAGGCAATCCTCCTGGCCACCCAGCCCCAGCATGGCATCTCTGGAGCATGGCAAGGCTGCCCCTGTTGGGTGCTGTCCCCGCAGCCAGGGGAAGTGGGCTTGGTCAGTGCATTTTTGCAAACGTGATAAGATGATGCCCAAGCAGCATGTGGCGCAGGACTGCCCTGCCCTGCTCCCCCAGGCAGGCTGGAACTGCTGAATGATTTCTCTAATTCCATGGAAGAGGAACGAGCAGCTCACACAGAGATGGGAGACTTGGAAGAGGACTTTGCAATGGCCAGCAGCAGCATCTCTTAAGTCTCCAGTCCCAAGGCTTGTCCCAAGTCTGGTTTCCTCCAGCCCACGCGGTGATGGTGCAGTTGGCACTGCCATGGCCTGCTGTGTAGTACTATGGGGCCAGCAGCCACCTTGTCCCGCTTGCAGCTGCTCCAGCAAGGTCTCCAAGAAGGGGTCCAGGCTACTGATAGAGGAAAGGCCATCCTCACGCCAGCTCCCCTCCTGGCCGGGGGCTCCCTGCCCAGCATCCTGCCACAGTTTGGCTCTGGCTGTGCCAGCAGCCACCTTTGCAGCCTGGCAGCTGTGATTAGGCTGTAACATGGGGAAAACGAGCCACTGAGGGACACCAGTCTGTCACTGCTCCCCTTAACTGTGTACTGTCTCTCTTTCTCCCCCTTTTGCCTCCTGCTGCCTCCAGTCCCTGGGGACCCTCTCCCCGTACTCACAGGTAATGCCCTCGGCAGGCACTGGGGGGTCTGTCACCCGCTGCTGCTCAGCATCCCTCTGCCCAGGGATGCTGGGGCTCTGCTGAATGTCCCCCCACCCAGGTGCTGCCCTGAGGTGTGGGGAGACAGGGGGACCCTGTCCAGGAGGGTCCTGTGCTTTGGGCCCCAGGGAGAGCTGTATGCAAGCCTTCCCTGGCAGAGAGCACCCAGGGTGCAGCTTTTTCCTTGTGGAAGGGGACACCAGCAATTGGGAACAAGCACAGGGAAAGGGGACAATCTTCAGGCAAGGGCCTGAAAGCCTCTGGCTGGACTTTGTCACCTGGTCCCAAACCCTGGGCTTTGTTGCCTGCACTTTGGCAGCAGGGAGGCAGAGCAGCCTGGGGACGCGCTCCAGCTGTGGAGGACACACATGATGCCCAGCATGTCACACCGCAGAGCATGCACCCTCCTGAGCTGTCACAAGCATGGGGACCCCCATCCGTGGGACACCTCCCTCAGGGCTGCCAAAACACTGACTTGCCTCATCCCTCATCTCGCCAGCTCTAACCCCACTTCTCTCCATGCTTTTCCCTGTCCCCAGGACATCTACGAGAGCTTTGACATGCGGCAGAGGCGAGCCTCCAGCCCTGGCTACATCGACTCCCCCACCTACAGCCGCCAGGGCATGTCCCCCACCATCCCGAGGTCCCCCCATCATTTCTACCGCTCAGGTGAGGACGTCAGCTGCAAACCCAGGCTGGGCTAAGCTCAGACCCCCAAGTGGAGCCGGGATCACCAAACTGTCCCCTGCTTCTCCAAGGGGACCTCAGTGGTCCCACCTCTGGCAAGCAGGCAGGAGGCCTGAAGGCATCCACGGAGAGCTGACAGCAATAGGAGCTGTGGGGCACTGAGCAATCCTGCTGTGTGCACCCTCTGGTTCCCCTGACTCTTCATCTTACAAGTAGCAAGGAGAGGCTGAGGGGGCTGTGCCCTGGCTCAGACCTGAGCTGAGGCTCATAGAGGATGGGGTGGGGAAGGAGGGGACCCCCAGGTCCAGTGAAAACCCCTCGGCTGGCTTGGTGGCTCTGGGAGAGGCATGCACAAGAGCGCTTGTGCCCAGCCAGTGCTGTAAGGCGGGTTCTTACACACACACGTGCACACCCTGGAGCATGTCAGGGGGAAGCAGAGTGTGTCTGTGCCGTATCTCCTGTCCTTTGGAGATGGGGAGGAACAACTGGGAAAATCCAAGGTCAGTAAGTCCGGAGGTCCCGCATTCCCCAAGTTACCCCCACGCTGCACCGCCAAGGGCCCATCACCGTTTGCCTCTGCAGCATGCTCGGCTTCCCTCTCGCCAGCAGTGGGGCGACGGGCTGCTCTGTAATAGCACCTGCACATGGGGTTTCCTCTGCATCCCACCTTCTTCCAGAGATGCGGGAAATCTCACCCTGCTCCATCACGCCCCATCCTGGACCACGGCCCGGCACACATCCTTGTCACCCCCACCACATGGGTTGCCCCCGGCTCTTCTAACACTGCTGCGTTTAACACCCATTTTCTTCTGCCTCTTGTTCTCTCCCTTGGTCACTTATGCTGCTTCTGCTCGGCACCCGCGTAGGCACGGAGAGCGGGCGCAGCTCCCCGTACTATAGCCAGTTAGATGTGAGGTCCTCCACTCCAACCTCATACCAAGCACCCAAGCATTTCCACATCCCAGGTAGGCTCTGGAGCACACCGGTCCCTGGGGAAGCGCCGTGTCTGTGGCATGCCCGCATGTGCCGTCCCCGCTGTGTCGCATGCGTAGCTCCACCGCCTGCCTAGAGCCAGCTGGCAGCAGGATCTACCCCTGGTAGAGGCCATCCATAAACAGGACCTGCAGCTTGAACCCTCCTCCCTCCCCATCACCACCCAGACGTCCCAGAGCTGCCCAGAGTCTGCTTGATCCTTGCAACGTCCCTCTTGTCCCTCCTCTTCCCTGACCTTCCTCCACCCTCACACAAAGATGAATCCCCTGCAGAGAGCCTGACCCCTCTCCCCTGCCTCCTCCCCAAGATCATGAGCCAAAGCGTGTCTGCTGGAGGCCTTTCTGCACACCCATCCACTACAGATGATTATTTTATACTCCCCCTAGGGCCCGCTGCTCCCTCCCCCCAGAGTCTTCTGGGCTTGCCAGATGCCTGCTCCCCTTCTGCAGGGATTGCAGGGGGCCACCAGGTAAGGGCCACCACCCGCTCCCGGCCACGCAGAGCCCACGGGGACGGGGACGGAGTGGGCAGAAAGGGAGAGTGGGGAGGGAAGCAGGCAGAGCTGCCCATCCATCCTTCAGTACGCACAGGGGGGCCAGAGCCCCGGACCGCCGTGCTCAGCTGTAGGCATCTCCCACTGCCCTTGTCCTCCTCCACAGTGTATAGCTGATGCCCTGGGACAGCACCGTGAGGACACCCAGAGGCTCTCCACCATGGTCCCCTGCTCCCACCCCATCCTAGCCAGGGTTCGGCCCTGCTGCCTGCCCTGCCCTGCCCTCCCGCTGACGGTCGGTGGTTTATGGATGGCCCCCTCCCTGCTCCGCCAGCTCTGCTGCCTGGCCCCTGCACAGGGGCTGTAGCTCTCGGCACCAGGCTCCAGTTCGCTTCCCCTCCCAGCTTGCTCTTTTCTCTCTCTGCTGCAGAAAGAGGCTTTGGCTGATGTTGTTTCGCCCCAGGTAGCTCACAGGTGGTTCTTCCAGGCGCTGGCAACCCTGAGAAACCGTGCCAGCATGAGCCGTGGGTGCATTGCTGCTGGCTGGCAGGGGTGGCCGGTGGTCCCTGGCTGTGCCGGTCCCTCCCGGGGCTGGCAGCACCCACCGCCCCACGGTGCATGCTGAGCTGGGGCTCTCACTGCATGTTCTCTGTGTGCACCCCTGCCCCAGGGCAGCCCTGGGACCGTGATCCTGCTGCCCTCCGGGAGCCTGCCTGGCCCTGGCCCGGTGCTGCGCTCCCGTGGAATGCGTGGACCCAGAGGCGGTTGTGTGATGGAAACATGGCAAGGGGGTAGTGTCTCCTGCAGGACCTCCGTCCTGTCCACTCAGCATGCCCACGCTGGCCTCCCCTTCCTCCCTTCTTTCCTTCTTTCCTCCCTTTATTTCTTTCTTCTTCCACCAGCTGCTGGCGAGAGTAACATCTACCGGAAACCCCCCATCTATAAGCGACACGGTATGATGTGCTGGCTGCAGTGGGGCTCTGCCCCGTGGGGGAGGTGGGGCGGGGTACCAGCGTGGGGCTTGCTCTGGCTGAATGGTGTTTAGGGGCAGGGTGGGAGATGGGAGCCAGCATCAAGGCAAGGTGTTGGGGTGCTGGGCTTTGCTGGGCTGATGCTCCTGCTTCCCTTCCAGGCAGCGGAGTGCAGGGTTCAGTGCAAGAAAAAGGAAGCTTTGGACCACACCTGTGTTGCAAGGGATGGAGGCAAAGGCTGTCAGTGGTGCTGGCACCAGGGACAGCTGTGGGAGGGGGAGCGAGGCCATGGAGGGATGCCAGAGGAGACAAGGGTGGCTGTTGCTTGCTGATGCCAGGAGCCAGAGCAGCCTCGAGAAAGGGATGAAGGTGGTCATTTGCAGTTTCATGTGGAGCCTTGGAGAAGAATCACAACCCATCTCGGATGGATGCTCTGGGGTGAAACAGGCCTGGGGGTCTTGAGGGATGGGCAAAAGGGGAGGGCAGTTGGTATCTCTCAGCGGGGCTGGCTTGCACTATCCCTGCTTGCTTCTGTGCGTAGAGGGATAGCAGCTCCCCTCAAGCAGTAACTGTGTCTCCTCTCTCTCCCTGGGCTCTTCCTTCCCACCTGCCTGACTCCTACTGCCCTGCTGCTGGCTGCACCCGCTGCTGTAAGTACCTGCCATGTGCAGGGTCCCCTGTGCCCGCTTGAGGTGGTGGGATGGCTCTGCCACACAGCCTGTCCTGAGTGTTCTTTCCCCTGCAAATCTTCTGGCATCTGGGAGAAAGGAGCAGAGCTCACTCGCATTTCTTACATGTGCCACCAAGGCTCAGTCCCCACTCTGAGCAGAGCTCTGTGTGGCCCTGCCATGGGGACTGAGCCCCAGCCAGAGCTGGAGCTGCTGGGGTCACCCCTCTGCTCCCCACGGCTGCACAGCCCACTGCCGCCTTCCCCTGGCACTGACCCACCAAGAGCCCTTTCCCTGCTGGGACTGAGCCTCCGTCCCCTCCTGCCTGTGCAGTTATAGCCCTCTGGGAGATGGGACAGCCTGGGGCACAGGGGCATGGTGAGGTTAGTGGCATTGGTGGTATTGGGGTGAGCACTGTGCAGGAGCCAGAGCTTGCGGTGGTGCCGAGTTGTTCAGGTCCTTTCACAGCCACATCAGTGACAGCCCCTCTGCTTGTCACCATCCCTACTGTCTGCCTCTGCACACTTGTCTCCAGGAGGTGTCAGCATTTTGAAAAGGGATTATTCCCAGCTCTGCTCCATGCTGTCCCGAACATAAACTGCTGGAGGCCACTGGGGAGAGAGGAGGGAAGAGGTTTTGCCTTCATCCTGGGCTGGATCTTCGCAAGTCCTGCTGACAGGACTCAGGGTTGTTGTAACAGCTCTGCCTGCTCCTTTTGCAGACAACCCCCCTGCAGCCACGAAAAGCAAAACCAGCGAAGACATCGCACAGTCATCCAAGTACAGCCCTGCCTATTCCCCAGACTTGTACTACCACTCCGAGTCAGAGTACTGGTCCTTCCAAGGCTCCCCCAAAGGTAACAGCCCCCCATAGGGCTGGGGGAAAGGGAAACCCATTCCTGCCCCCAAACCCAGTCGTTCCCTGGGAGGGAACCATGCCCTGAGTTGGGTCTGCACCTGAAGGTGGAGTTGGGCCAAGATACCTGCCAAAGTGACACCAAAATCCTAGCAGCCCTTGGGACTCGGCTGTCCCCATGCAGCTGGGGACTGTCTCCTCCCCACCTGCCTCCACCTTTGTCCCCATCTGACCCCCCACATGTCTCCTTGCAGCCCCCCGCGCCCGGAGGTTCTCATCAGGAGGCGAGGAGGATGGGTATGACCGGAGCATGCACAAGGTGAGTGATCTCCCTGCCCGCAGCCTTACGTGGGAGAGCCAGCAGCAAGCTGCCCCTGCCGGCGGTTGGCTTTGGGGAGGAGACCCAGCCAGTTCTGGCACCCAAGAAGGGGCCACCACCATCCCTGCTGCCCTCTGTCATCTCTTCCCCCTTGGCCACCCCCAACGTGAGGTCTGAAGGAGGGGGAGTGCACCCCCTTGCCGAGTCACCCCACCCCAGCAGCTTGTCCCCAGGGATGGGGGAGCAAATGGGAGATGCTGAGCCCATGCTGGGAGGTGCCATGCCCTGCTACCATGTGCCAGCTGTCATGGAGGGCCAGACAGGGGAAGGAGGGGTGCGACGCAGCTTTTTCCCCCTGCCCAGATCCAGAGTGGCATCGGCAGGCTGATCCTGAGGGAGGAGATGAAGGCTCGGTCCAGCTCCTACGCAGACCCCTGGACACCCCCTCGCAGCTCAGCCAGCAGCAGAGAAGCCCTGCACACGGCTGGCTATGAGGGCTCCCTCAACGGCTGTAAGGATGACCCTGTCCGTCTGTCTGTCCTAGCCGGCATGGCTCTAGCCCCTGCAGGAAGTTTGCTGGGGTGGAGAAGGAAGAACAGGGCACTGGGAAGGGGTGTGGGAGAAGTGCTGGGCACCAGAGTTGGACCTCAGAGGCTCTTTTCCTCTCTGGAGGGCTCCATCCATCCTCTGTGCCCTGGTTAGGTTTGGGCATCGCCCGGCGGGTGTTTGCAGCCTGTCCGGGCAGCCTGGTGAAGCACCTCAAGGCGAGGTTGAAGGGTCCCTTGGGAATCTCACAGCACAGCCACACTAGGTTTGCTCTGACCTTTCTTGGGCTCATGCATGTGTACCTCCTCATTAATGGCACATCTGGGACCTCCTGGCCCCCCAGACCTGCTGACTGGCCCCAGGGTTGCCTTCCTTGCTTGAGCTGCTCTTGCTGCACAGCACCCAGGGCACCCAGCCCCTCTCCCTCAGGGCTGCAGGGTGGGCTGGGCATACTGGGGAATCTGGCAGAACAGATGCCTCTGCCCGCTCCATGCTCTCCTTCCTCATGGCACATCTGCCCTCGTGGAACTGCTGAGGCTGTTTGGAGATGCTCAGGGGGCCCCTCAGCCCCTTTGGGCTCCCAGGAGGACCCATGGACTGGCAGCCAGGCAGCTCTGCATGGCACGGGGCACTTGGTCCTCCCTGACACCCAGCTCTGCTCTCCTTGCAGCTCCTCGGACGCACTACCTGGCTGACAGCGGTGAGTGTGTGAGCCTGCAGCCCTCCACGGCTGGTCTCCTGTGGCTGTGGGGTCCAAGAACCTGAGCTGGAGGAGATGCTGGGACCAGGAAGGGAAAAAAGGGAGAGAAAAAGGAGCTGAAAGGATGGGACAGGGTAGAGCTGAACCAGGGCAGAGCTGGTGGCAGTGCCAGGAAAGGGCAAGACGGAGAAACTGAAAGAGGAGACTGTTGCACTGAAGGGTGAGGTGGGATGGCTGCCATGGGAAAGGGATTTTGGGAAGAGGAATATCAGCATGGGAGGAAGCCAGGCTGGAAATGAGTTGGAGCTGGAAGGAGACAGAGCTGGGTGAATGCGGAGCTGGGTAGCGATGTGGGAGCACAGGGGTAGGGTGACCCAGTGGGTGCTCTTCCAGGGTGTGGGGCTCACCCCTGCATTTTCCCTTATGCACTTTGGTGGCTTTTTTGCAGATCCCCTTATTTCTAAGTCAGCCTCCCTCCCTGCCTACAGGAGGAACGGGCTGCACAGGGTAAGTGTCTTCTGCCTGCATTCTGCTGCTGCCAGGCATCTCGGCACCCTTCCTTATTCTCCCCAGGCTCCTCAAAGCCCCCAGTGCTCCCCTTTCATGACTAGGGTGTCCTGCTTCCCCCTTCTCTGCACCCCAGCTGTCACTGCTGCTCTGTGCCAATCCAAAATGACCCTTACTGGGGACCAAAGTGCCCTGTCCAGGCACTGCAGGACAGGGGTGCCTGCCCTGAACATCCTGCAGAGCACGTTTCAGAGGGATGCTGGTGTTGCTTCCCAGCACAAGAGCTTTATACCCTGGGGCAGCGATTGCTGGGGGTCAGCAGCCCTGGTCCTGCCTCCATGTGACCTGGGCTCATCACTTCACTGCCTCATGCCTCAGTTTCCCTGCTGCCAGGTGTGGGGAGTGGGTTCTGCTTTGGGAGGGGGGGTGCCTTCCCCATGCCAGGGACATGGGAGATGCCATGCTGAGTGTCTGGAGGGAACCCCCTCTTACTCCTCCCTCCCTGTGTCCCTCCTGCAGCCTCCCAGTGCTGAGCTTTTCCACTATGACAGCACGAACGCCGTCAACTGGGGGATGCGAGGTAAGGTGCGGCAGGGCTGGGGAGCAGTGTGGGCAGGGGACCCTGTAGGCACAGAGCCAGACACCATGGGGCTGCCTACTGGAGTAGGCAGCTCTGGAAAATGAGTTCCAGGCTGGGGGGACAAGTGGGGAGAGAAGTAGGGGTCCCCACAGCCCCAGGGGGAGGATCCTGGCAGTGGAGGGGTCAGTGTGGCTCATGTCTCCCTTGTCTTTTTCTCTCCCCACAGAGTACAAGGTAAGATGCTTCTGCTCCAAGAAGCAGCTGCCAGCTGGAGGTGCAAGTACCACCCAGAGGGAGTCCCACGGACATGTCCGGGTGTCCCCAGGCCCTTCAGGAGGAAGCTTTGCCCTGTGCCTGCAATGCCCTTACCTCCACCCCACTCCTGACAGCCCTGTCCCAGGACTGTGGGGCTTGGACCAGAGTCTTTCCCCTGCTGCAGGGGTCCCAAGCACCTGGCCAAGCAGAAATGTCTCCTGGCTGAGGAACAGAGAAGGGTGGTTGTGCTGGTGGTTCCCTACTCACACTTGCCCCTGGGTCACTCCTGGTTTCTCAGAGTGAGCAGGTTATTCCAGAGCCACCAAGGTGATTCAAGGTGGATTAGGGTCACCCTGAGAGCAAGTCCCTGCTCTGCCTTGTCCCGTCCAAGCCCTGGAGGCAGTTGTGCCACCCAGACCCTGCTAAACATGGCAGGAGGAGGCTTTACCCTGGTGGCCCCTATGACCTTGTGCCCAGGTGTGCCCCAGCTGTCCTCTTCTGGCTCCAGAGCTACCTCGTGGTCTTCCTGTCCCTGTGCAGATATACCCCTATGAGCTGCTTCTGGTGAAGACGAGGGGGAGGAACCAGCTGCCCAAAGATGTGGACAGGACTCGGTTAGAGGTGAGGAGAGCCTTTTCCACCAGGGACAATCTCCTCGGGGCTCAGAGGGACCCAATCCCACAAGGTGTCCCCTTAGCCCTGGCAGGCAGCATGGGGCTGCAAGGGGCTTGTGGATGTGTGAGGAGCATCCCCATAGCTCCCCAGGGGTACTCATGGGCCAGCACACTGTCACGGTGGTCCTGCTGCTCTGCTGGTCGGGCAGAGCTGTTCCTGTGCCATCAGCATGAGTGTGTTGGGCAGGAGCAGGAGGGAGCCAGGTGCTCCCCCCCTCCCAAGTGTGCACTGCTGGGGGTTGTAGCACCCCATTGCACCCAGCCAGACAGCGGGTGCCATCAGACCCTCTCATGTGCCCTCCCACCCCACTGCAGCCACACGGCCTGCGTGGTGACTGTTGGCCCCGGGTGGTGGCCGCAGTCCCCAGCCCTGGCTCAGCATCCTGTCTCTCCCCAGCGGCACCTCTCCCAGGAGGAGTTCTACCAGATCTTTGGCATGACCATCGCCGAGTTCGACCGCCTGGCCCTGTGGAAGAGGAATGAGCTGAAGAAGCAGGCCCGGCTGTTTTAAATGCAGTGCACTATAAATATATACATACCTATAAATATATACATAGAAAGATCTCTATACTGCAGCTCTGTATGATTCTTGGTGCTGTATGTGGCAGAGGCGCCCTCTGCACCCCTGAGAGTGAATTGGAGTCTAGCAGATCATTTTATGCTCTTTGTTTCCTTTTCTTTTCCAGCCCTGTTTCAGTACCAACCCTTGGGTTCTCCCAGGAGCTAAAGCCACGTGGGACCTGAAGCAGGTGGCATCTGTCACTGCTGCCCCATGGGGGCACAGGGGGGAGGACTTTCCTGCTGCAGCCACAGCACCCAGTGCTGGGGGAGGCTAGGGCTTTGTGATGGGGTGGGTGGGATGAGGGTGTCCCGTCCCCCTCTGCTCAGGTGGTCTGTGTATTTACTTCTGGGTTGGAAAACACCCTGGGTACAACTGCAAGAAAGCGGGATCTCACCCTGGGCTCCTTAATGCCTTCCCTGCCTTTAACATGGCCATGCAAAGGGGGCACCTTCAGCCTCACCTTCAGCATCACAAATACAGAGATTTGGGCAGGGAACAAGGAGAAGTGGTGGGGACCCTACGGGGAGCAGGGTATACCCCCGTGGGTCAAGGTGCAAACACCTTTCCTGGTGTCTGTGGTGCTCTGATTTCCTATTTGCCTGTCTGGCACAATTTTCAGGCATGTAGCAGGACTGAGCAGTCCCAAAGAGGCCGGCAAGGCATGGGACACCTCTGCAAGAGCTGAGTCAGCAGGGTTTCTCCAAGGGGACAGCAAGGGTCTCACCTTCACTGTGCCACGGGCCAGCTCTGGGTTTGCCTGTTCTGGTCGTCTTCAAAACCTTCCTGTCCTGGTGTCTCCTATCAGGTGGACCAAATGCCCTCCCTGCCATCAGCACCACCACCATTGTGTGCTGAGGCTGCCCAGCTTTTTGCCCAAAAAGCCGTCCCCGGGCTCCTGGGTGAGGCAGCAGGGGCGTGCAGGGCCCCTTGTGAGGGCTTGCCAGGGGCTTGGGGAGACCTCCCAGCAGCAGCAGCCCCGGCTCTGGGAGCTTTGTGCTGCTGTGGAAAGGGGCTGGGGACGGAGGTGGAGCTGGCAATATTGCACTGGTAATTGCTTCTGCCTGCTTTAGTGCAGGAGTAAATGAACCAATTTTATTTACAATGATTTTACTCATATAAACCACGTCTCCCTAAATCAAGCTCAACCATTTGTGGCTATAAGAAACTTCCATTTCCAGCAGCAGCTTCAGTGATAAAGCCTGGAGATTATTATTATTAATAACACAACAGCGGGAGTCTTTTCATTTTCAAAGCATTTTATGGACAGCAACTGTTTCCCCACAATTACCTGCATGGCAAAGATGGGGAAACTGAGGCAGGGCCCAGTGCTACCTCTCAGAGCTAATGAAGCCTCTCTGGCCCGTGCCATCCAGTGGACACCCTGTGGGACCCCCACAGGCTCCCATTGCCCCCAGGTGTGCAGAGAGCACCCATCTGCACGGGGCGAGCAGCGGCGGGGGCGTTAGCTCCTGCCCTGGAAGCCGGCGCTGCCTCAGCCCATGCTGTCCCTTGGCTGTTTGTAAGTCCCCACCACAAAGCAGCCAGAGCCTGGCGTGCGGCAGCCTTGGCAGCCCGGGCCTGTGGGTGCCACGTGCCCTGGCTGCAGCCCCGGGTTACAGGAGAAAAAGGGGGCTTGATCCAGCAGGGAGGGACCAGCCAACAGCAGCCGGGCAGGGAGCAGGCTCCGGGTTGGGAGGGCACGACAGGGCTGGCTCCCAGCTGGGCACAAGAGGGGCCACCGCCTCCGAACTGTCCTGGGCTAAGAGGGCCCCAAATGGGGAATCCCTCCAGGTCAGTTGCTAATGCACATCTAATACATCGATTATTGCTTTCCCAAGCGAGAAGTGGGTATGTGTGAAACCGAATCCCATTTCTGTCATAGCCTGCTGTCCCCCGAGGGCTCAGCCGCAGCCCTGAGGCTGCAGGAAATTGTCCTGGGGGTGCCAGAGGCCGCTGCCACGTGCTGCCCACCCACGGGATGCTCCCTTGCACTCCCCGTGTGTCTCCCAAGCCCAGGTCTCCCCTACGGTCCTTGCTGGGGAGGTTGTCACCATGGCCAGACAGACACTGGGCACATGAGGGACATCAGGAGGGAGCAGACAGGAGGGGTTTTGGGGGGGCGCAGGGACAGGGAGCGGGGTGGGAAGGGGGAGCTGTGCTTGCTCACCCCCTGTGCGTTTAGATGAGGGAAATTGCTCCGGATCTTTGCCCAAACTGAAGTTGCCCAAAGCAACAACCCCCGTGGGCAGGCAGGGGGGACGTGGCCGCCACTGGCCCCGCACCCTTCGCGAAAGATTCTGCCGGTGCTGCTGGGGGTGCTCAGTGCCCGGTGTGGGGCAGCACCGGGGGGAGATGCACGGGGTGGGGGGGAACCCCCGGACACCCTCGGCCGTGCAAGGGGTTGGAGGGAGGTGGGTGCTGCACACGGGGCGTCACCAGCCGTGGGGACAAACCGGCCGCCCGCTGGCGGCGGGGACACCCCGGGCGGCCCGCCGGTGCCGTGCCGGGCCGTGCCGGTGCTCGGCGCTGCCGTGCACCGAGGGAGGGGCGAGCGGAGCCATTGGCCGCCCCGCAGCCGAGACCCGGCCCCGCCGGGCGGCCGCTGCCGGTGACACTCGCCCGCCCGCGCCTCCCGGGGCGGCCGGTGCTGCCCGCGGCTCCACGACCATGGACCGTCTCAGCGGTAAGGAGGACCGGGACGGGACCGGGACCGGGACCGGGACCGGGACCTCGACCGGGACCGGCATCCCCTCACCCTGCCGTGCGGGGTGGAGCACACCCGGCATGGTGGAGAGGGGATGCCGGTCCCGGTCCCGGGGAGCTGGGGGTCGCACATCCCTTCCCAGCCGAGTGAGTGCAGCTCACCGGATCGATGTGGGACCCTGCCACCTGGGTGCTTTCGCCCCCCATGAGCCTTGTGGCAGGGCCAGCTGGGACACGAACTGGTGCCAGTTTCCCTTTGCTGGTCAGATGGGTGAAAAGCTGGTGTCTCGTAAACAAGTCTATGGGGTGTAAGCGCTTGTTAGGGAAAATCATGGTTGTGGAAAGGGAGGTGACTGGTGTTTCCAGATGGAGCTGATTGGATCCAGAGAGCTTCCCTAGCTGAGGAAGATGCTGGTGGTCTCGTAAAGCCATGGAGGGCCTGATCCCCACCCTGCTGGGAAGCGGCTGCATTCCCACGTGTGTGATTCTTGCCTTCAGCTTGTGGCATCGGGCTCACGTAGCTGTTAGGCTTTGATCTGGGATATGAATAAACCTGCCAGGGCTTTGGGCCAACTTTGCAGAGAAGGTCCTGGCTTTCTGCTGGAGCTGGCAGGTCCCTGGAGGGAGCAGGGGAAGGCTTTTGGGGGCATTGCTGCTTGCTGCTGCTGAACAGTGGCTTTGGGCTGCAGAGGAGGCGCAGGTGGTGGTATGGTGTGGCCTGGGAGTCCTGGCCCTTGATCAGTCCTCAGGTGCTACAGAAGCACCAGCCAGAAATGATAACACGGGGGCCAGGGGCATCACTCCAGCTCTGTGGGCTGGACCACGCTTCAGTCCCAGGATGGTTCAGGCAGTGCTGTGTCTGCAGCTCTGGGTCAGCACCAGAAAGACCCGAGGGTCAAGAGTTCCCTTTCCCGATGTAAAAGGATGGGGTGGTGTTTCCGCAGTGGAAGCACAGTCATGAGGAGTTTGACTCTTGGGCTGCAGCTCATGGTGTCAGGGCTGGGAGAGCGGTGTCAGTGCCCAGCGGCACAGGAGGGGACAGGGACGACGGTGACAGGGACAGCCTTCCCCCATGGCTGTGGCTCACCCTGCCTGCCAGCAAGACAGGGTGGCTTTGCTAGCTCAGAAGGGTGCTGCTGCAGGAGGGGGATTGTCGTCAAAAGACATGCAATGCCAGAGCTGTCCTTGAAGGCCCCAGAAGACCCCCTTGATGGGGAGAGAGCAGATGGTCTTGGCTTCCCCATTCTTCTGCTGTACAAACTGGTGGGAGTCTACCCTGTTTGCATCCCAGCCCACACTAAAAATCAAACCTGGGACCTCACTGCAGGAAAGGGCAGGAGGTGCCCGGCATGCTGTGGAAACCATCCTGGACTGTCACAGAGATGGAGAGCATGGTGTGGCCACTCCATGGGGAAAGCTGCTCTGCTGTTTTATCCCTCTCACTGGTGTCTGCTATGGTAGCAGCAGCAGTGCCTGCCTACTTTGCTTTGAGCCTTGTAATGGATTGCAGTTGGCACTTGGATAGGTCTTTGCCAATGTAAACCTCATCCAGACCCTCCTGCTCGTCACGCAGAGCTGCTGGATCCCTCTGGGGGGCTGTGGCTCATGGAGGGAAGGTGTGGGGGTCTCACCAGGCTCCCTTTCCCAGCACAAGGGGTGCTGGGTCTCATGATGGGTAGGAGCTCTGTGCCCCATTCCCAGCTTCTGCCTGCTGACAGCCCCTTTCCTTCACCTGGAGCTCTGCTCAGGCCCTGCATGTATCCTAACTTGCTCTTGCTTTAAGATCTGCCAGCTTCTTCATCACTTTCTGTGCTCCATCTGAGCCTGCTTGCTTTCCTCAGCAGGCTGGGCAGCACCTCGTGTGGGGCTCAGCCTACACCAGCAGCTAACCAGGGGAACTGGTGCCCTCAACTGCTTGTGGAGTTGTTTCAGGTTGTGCTGATGGAGAAATGCATATATGTGTGATCTGGGAGGTGATCTGTGCCAGGAGCCTTTGCTCTAGCAGGGCTGTGCTTGCACATGGCTTCTCATCATTAGTGACTTTTCCCTGACCTTTTGTGCCACCAGAATTTAGGTCCTGCACCAAACTTATCTGGGGTCTAAATCCAGCAAAGCCAGTGGAGATGTGTCAGGGATAAACTTGGCTCCAGCTTGCCCACAGGAATGGGGAGGCCATGGGGTTGGTGGGAGGGAGGCCAGATCATTCCTGACCTGCTGCCTGCGAGCTGGCAGCAGGAATCCCACCCGCCCTGCGAACATAGCCCAGTGGAAGGGGGTGCAGTGGGTGAGAAACACAGATCGGGCCAGCTGTTAGTGCGCCAGGCAAGTGCTGAGCTCTCCCCCGCATTGCAGCCATTCCTTCCGCTGAAAACTCAGCTGCCCAGGCCACCGCCTGTTTATAGCCAGGGAGCGTGTGGGGAAGGGGGCTGAGCCCACCGCAGGCTGCCCTGGCCCCACCATGCCAAGCAAAGCTGGGTGGGAGGGCAGCCCCAGGGATGCTGATGCCGAGCAGAGCAGGAAGGCACTGGAGTTCTTTGCCCCTCTGCATCTTCCGATAGCCTTCTGTGTGCAAGGCCGAACTTAACAGGGGGAAATGGGTCTCACTGTGGGTACTGGATCTCTGTTGAAGCCAGCCTGGCTGCTCTGGAGGGACACAGACCCGCCCTGCTGTGCACATCACAGATGCCTGCTGTGTCAGGGACTGCTGGAGAGGGGAGGGAGCAGGCTGGTGCCCTTAGTGACTGCTGCAGGGGTAGTGTCCTCCAACCAGGGACCCTGGGGACTGTCCTATCTGCCTGAGCTGTCTGGAAAACCTGCCTTTTTCCCGCGTTTGCTCTTGACCTGGAAATGCTGTTTTCCGGCACAAATGTGCTGAGCTGCAAGGCTGACGTGCCCTTAGCTATGGAGCAGCACCGAGCCCCGAAGTGCCTGAAATCCCCTGGCCTGCAGCCGGTGGGTAGCTCTTATCCCAGCCCAGGAAAACTTTGTTTAAGGTTTTGAAAAAGTTGTCTCATCTCAAACAGTGGGAAGGCTCTTCAGAGGAGGACAAGGAGCGAAAACTGGGCTGGACTCAAGATTTGCCTGTTGTTCAGTAGCCAAATAACTTGCTGGGAGCAGAAGATAACGATTTAGCAGAGTGAAGGCTTGAAGTGGTTTCTGGCATCCCAGGCTCAAGTCCTAACCCCTTAACCCTTCCCTACACCAGCTACTATCCGGTCTGGCACAGCTAAAGCTCTCCCCTGAGAAACACACATCTTCTGGATATAAGGAACCTTAAAATTAATGACACAACTGTCAGCCCTGCAAAATATCTATTAGATGTCACTCTTCCAGGGCAGCAGCAGGACAATTGGGTTGGAAGCCTCCCAAGGAGCTCTGCATTGTCTCTGCCAGCCCAGCCCCACCGCCATATGAACGAGGGGCTGGCACCCCCTGCCAGGGCACCGGCGGGATGAATAGAGCAGGTCCTGCCACCCGCGGTGAGGGCACCCACGCAGCCACCAGCAGCCTGTCTTTTGTCACCCTGCGGCGCTGAAAGCAGAGGCATTCGGAGAGCTCAGGTCCCTCTGCAGATGCTGTGCTGGCAATCTGCAGCCCCCGCAGTGGGGAAGGATGAAAATAACTTCTTTGGCCTTCCCTCCCCCAGGGTCGTGTCCCATCCCGTGTCCCCCCCCCCCCCAGCAGCATGGCTGCTGCACTCCCTTCCATTTTTGCTCCTGATATGCCTCCCATCGCATCAAAGGCAGGCTCTCTTACATTTCGTAACAGTTTGGAACGAAAACAGATCTTTGCTGCAAGGGATTTCCATGCTCAAAATACTTTTTTTTTTTGTTTGAAGTGGGTTTTATGTGCATGTGATCCTGGAAGTGATAAGGGGAAGCTCTGGGAGACGCTGGTATTCTCTGATAGCTGGCAATTAACAGGAGATGTGTAAGGAGCAGCTTGAAGAATGAGTTTGACTTTCTTCTGGGTTTTTTTGAACATTAAACCCACCCAATTCGGTGATGGGGGAACAGCCCCTTTTTGGCTCCTCATCCATTGGGTTCAGCCTCCCATTTTATGTGGTCCCAGTGTCATCTTATACTTTGGGAAACCGAGGTTTTAAAGGACAGAGCCAGGAATAGAAGGTAGGTAGCAACAGGTCTGATAGCTGGCTTTTGTGTCCTGGAGTTAAAAGCAGATATGGTGAACCAGTCCCAGCACTGACGGAGCCATTGGCAATAACCAGACCAGTCACATCTTCCCCTGTGCTCAAGCTTGTCCTCTTTCCTGTGGGGATAAACTGGCTTTCCTGCTTCTCCACCCCCGCCCCGCAGGGGTTAAGCGGGTAGGAAACGCTGCTGTCGGTGGTGGCCTTGCTGCTGCACCTGATGCTCCCGGCAGAGCTGGGCAAGGGAAGGAAACGGAAGGGCTGTTCTCAGCTGAGAAAATACACTTATCCTGCCCTCCGAGGGTTCTCCGGGGCAGCACGGCCCCAGCCCCCAAATGCAGAGACCCTCTGCCATGCCCTGGCTCAGGAACATCGCTTTCCTGCAGGGACAGGGCTGAGGTAGCCACTGCGAGGGTTCCGGTCCTCTGCCAGGCAGGGGGGACTAGTGCCCAGCACAGGTCCCGAGCTCCTGGGCATTGCCAGGGGCAGGGCAGGGATGCTAACGCAGGAAGCTGGATGCTAGTCTCCCTCCTCCCGACTCTGTGGAGATATTTCTCCCACAGCGGGTCTGTGGTTTCTTCTCCCACTGCTTCTGAAAAGAGGGGTCCACATCATGCAATGCAGCTGAAAGCATTTGGGAAAGTGGAGCTGGCTGGTGGCTAATCCACCAGCTCCTTCCTGCAAATCCCATGTCATCCCTGCCCAGACCCTCCTAGGTGAGGGTCCTGTACCCCCCTTTGCTTCTGAGGGTCAAGGCACAACCACCTCGTATAACTTTTCTTCCTAGAATGTGTCTCCCTGACCAGCCTCCCCACGTCTCGCTCCTGCAGGTTAGGTATTGCATCCAAGATGTTTTGGATCTGTGCTTCAGGGAATGGGGATGTACAGGACACAGAGAGCAGCCTTTTGGGATGCTGCGAACTTTTCACCTCTGTCAGTGGGGCTGGGGTGTCCATTTTTGAGACTGGGGGGCTGGAGGACCCACCCAGCCCTGGGTGGTAATGTGGCCGTGCCTGCCTGGGTGCAGGGCAGTGGGGGGGGCATGCCCGCAGGAGAGCCGTCATCAGCACCTGGGTGCTGAGTCAGTGGGTTCCCTTCCCAGCACCATGCCTGCAATTAGCTGTAATTCCTGCTGTCCTGGGGACTGAGGTTTGGTGGAGATGAAGGGCTACAGAAAGGTGAGAGCTGCTGTCACCCCCAGCTCCAAGAGAGCAGCAGGCAGGAATGTATGACCCAGGGAGGATGCCCGGTGCTCTGCCCGCCGCCGACGGTGGCTACAGGGATGGGCAAAGGGCTGTGGCACCAGTCCCAGGGCCTCTCCTGATGCTGGAGGCGAGCCCAGGCCAACCTGCTGCTGTCTGTGCTGTGGAGTTTGTTTGGAAAAGGCCGACACCAAAATTTTGGTTGGAGAACACACAGTTTATTCTGGGTTCTGACTAATCCTAACATCTCCCCTCTGCCTGAAGCTTGTTTTTTATACATTACTCAGCAGGTCTCACCCCTGCCTGACTATTCCTTTAAAGGGCATCTCAAACCTCTCTTTTTCATTCATTATTTAAACACATTCTCTAGCCAGCAGCCTCTGAGCCCAGCTCCCTGGCTGGCCCAGCAGAGCATCCTGCCATACGCTCACTGAGGCTGGCACTGAGGTTTGAAGCATAGCCTGGAAGTACTGAACCTGTTCCACATTTATTTGTAGACTAATTGTGTTGACTGGGCTGAGCTGTGGCTGGAAACAACTCATACTCCTGGGGCTAGGAGCCCCCTGAGGTTCAGGAGTGCAGGGCAGGCAGAGGGAGGAGGCTGCCAGTGCCCTGCCTGGGGATGCAAACAGGGTCACTCAGCAGCATCTCACTTAGGTGCTTTTATTTGCTCAACTTCTTGCTGTGCTCGGCAGTAAGAAAGGACGATTCAGAAACCACCCCCTCCTCCTCCTCCGGGGTGGGGGCAGCTGCAGCCTCTTTAGGTCAGAGGGGTAAAGTTTGCTTTTGGTGAGCTAAAGCAAACCACCAGAGTCTTCTCCAAGAGGTGAAGAAAGGGCTGCTAAGCCATCAGCAGAGGGGGAGCAGCCCCTGGAGAAGGGGTCCTGCTGCAGTACGGGGCACTGGAGGGTCATTATCTGCCTGGGTCACAGAAGGTGTTTGTGGGTAATTTAATCAGCCTGTTAATTATTACCTGTACCACTTGTGAAGCTGCTCTGCTTTGATGCAAGCTGCTGTGAGGAAGGACGTACCCTGCAGCCCAGCAAGGGCTGCCCTGGGTGTTTCTTCCAGCAACCATACCAGTTCAGAGAGCCTTGGCCCTTCTGATACCCTGTGGCTGTGTTGGGGGCTCCCTGGGGAGGTGACACTCCTCTGTGAGTCACTGCCCCAGGGGACTGGGGCACCAAGCAGAGCACGCCGGGTGTGGATGCTGCAGCCCTCAGGGAAGGCTACGGCACTGGGCATGTGGTTGCTGGAGCTGAGCAGGAGATTTTTCACCTGAAGCCATGCTCTGCATGTGGGCATCACCAGGAGACCCTCAACCCAGCTTGGGGCTTCAGCTGCAGAGCAGCACCCCTCCCTCTGGGCCATGCTGCGAGGGATGGGTTGCTGGCAGAGGGCTGGGTGGGAAGGGAACTACCATGATCCCCTTGTCCTCCAGCTTCTCTTTTAATCCAGTTTTATAGAGAAGAGGCTTGACTGGCCCCACAGCAGTGAGCAATGGTTTCTGCCATGTGTGAGCTGGCAGGGGCGTGAGTGTGGGTGGGAATCTTTGCCCTTTGCAAGCTCTGTCAGCCTGTAATTACACTTCTTTCTATTCAGGACTCCTGTTTTCTAGTTTAAGACTGTGAGGAAGATGTGGAACTCTATCTTCTCCAGAAAAGAGTGCACTAGGATAGGGATGTTTGGAGTCCTGCTTCTGTGTCTGATTCCCTTGTACCTGGCTGGGTGCATTGGGCAAAGCACCAACCCCAGGCATGCACTGCAGCTCCCCTTGCTCCTCTCCCCATTTTGGGATGTGGTGTGGACTCTGAGAAACCCCTTCTGTGCAGAGGGCCAGGGTGAAGCAGGAAGACTTGAGGAGAGCCTGGCTGAGAGGTGGCCCTGCCGCTTGGCCCCAGGTTGGACTTGCTTCTCGGCTGGTCTCTGCTGGAGCAGGCAAGCTGCTGGGAGCAGGGCCACGCGATAAGGCTTTCTGCAGAGCTATTTATACTGAGGAGATGAGCTACTGCTGGCAAAGGAGCTGGGCCAGACACAGGACCCTTCACACAAGCACTGCTGAAAGTGGCTGAGCTGGCCGTGCCACTGGAGCTGTGCTAGGAAAGGAATCCCTCCCCAAACTGGTGTCAGCATCGGGGTGGGCATCTGGAGCAGATGGGGCCGCAGATGAAGGAGGTTCAGCAGGCACAGCCAGGGCAGTCTTCCTGCTATTTAAGCTCTCTGGTTGCTCATCTCCCTGTCTCCCAGGGCTGAAGCAGGATGGGGGGGCCCTGCAAACCCTGCGGGCTCCTTTGTGTAAGGGGGGAAGCCAGCTGGGGTCTGCACTGTGAGGGAGTGCTGGCGGGGGGACCTTCTGCTTCCTTGAGCAAGCAGGTTTCACGTTCATCTCCCGGGACTGATTTGCCAAGGTTATCAGCTAAGGATATTAGTTACTGCAAGGTCACGGTGTTGAGAGCCCCAGGATGTGTGTGTCCCTGCCCTGTCTGCTGCAGCCTGGCTTGGCGGGGCACTGGGTGTGCTGTGGGGAGGTGGTAGGGAGGTGCTGGGAGGTTGGGGTTCAAGTTAAAAGGTTTGAGCTCACCTTGTGCTGTGCAACATTCAGGGATGCTGCAACGCCTGAGTTGGGAACTGCTGGGGTGCAGGGACATCTTCCAGGGTCCTGGGGCTAACAGCAAGGGGGTTAATCACAGCGAGGGGTGAGAAGAGGCACCAGCTGGGGCATTTGGAGAGCCAGGAGGGGTGGAGGGCTCCTGGCTATGCAGGAGCCAGCCCCAAGCACTCAGGCTCCTGCTGACATTGTTGGATTCAGAGTCAGAGGCGCTTCCCCCATCCACCCCACTCAAGGGGCCCTTGTTTCCAGGGAGGAGATGATTCATGTGCATTGAGTGGCCCCTTAGCAAATCTTCCACTGTTACGGGATGTTGCCAGAGCCCAAGTGTGAGCATTCACAGTTGGCTGTTCTCTAAAAACCCTCCGGGCTGGAGCACACCAAATTGCTCCGTAGCTGTATGGGGGCAGCTGCACTGGGAGGAGGAGGTACTTTCCAGGCTGGCACCCCTGGCCCCACCAGCCCATCCCAGTCATCCCAGTTTGCCCCACACCCAGCTGGTGATGGCTGGCTGGGAAGCTGAGCCTGGCTGGCAGGGATGCCCTGCTTGCCCCTGGCACCTCCCAGGGGCTCAGCGCTGCCCTGCCCCTCTCCTGCCTGCTTGGCAGGGCGCTCCTCCTGCCCGCACCGGAGGAGCGGTAGCTGCAGGCAGGGTGCAGGCAGGCAGCAAGTTTGTCCTCCTGTCTTCTGCACAAAGGAACAATTCTGGGAGCCCTGCGCCACCCCCGCCGAGGCACTTCCTTGCCGGCTGCATGCCTGCCTCCTCCCCATCGGAAAGAAACCTCCTTAGGAATGGGTATGGGAACAGGAACTGCCCCGGGAGCTCAGCAAAGAGCTCGGGAGGCCGTGGCCTTCCTCGGGGAGCAGTGCTGGGGAACGCTGGCCCTGCTGGGGTGGGAAGCAGCATGCTGGGGCTGGAGGGGGCTGTCAGTACCCACTTCGGGCATCATCCCTCTGGTGATGCCCACAGCCCGTGCTGGGGGCAGGAGGAGGCTGGGGGCAGGCAGCGAGGTATGGAGGCGCGTCCCAGCGCCCGGGTGGCTCTTGCAAGTGGGTCGACATCAGCCTGTGGAGAGGTCAGAGTGGTTTGTGTGCTGCAAGCAACTCCTGCAGCGCTGGGTCTGTTTGTCCCACAGGGTAGGTGACTTCTCTGCAGGGCTCCTCCTGGGGCTGGGGCGCCTCCACCACTGTCACTGGGTGCTGGGGTAGCCCTTGACTATGCCCCCTTCCCTGGCCCACTCCCCACCTATTTATGGCATCCCAGGAGCTATAAACGTTTGTTTACTGCTGGTGGTGGTTCAAAGCAGCCCTGCGCAGGCAGCAGTGTCCCAGGGCCCTGCCCGCACCAACAGGAAGGATTTATTTTTGCTTGGTTTTTATTTTAGTTACAAACAATGGCTGTTACATCCAGCATCCGACTTCCCCCTGCCCCCCCCCAACCCCAGCCTTCACCTGGTGTTGGAGGAAGCATGGCTGGGGCAGGCAGAGGACAGGGGCCCCAGTATATCTCCCACTGCAGCAGCCTCGCAGCGTTAAGATGCTGTGAAACAGCATCTCCCCTCCTCGGGGCTCTCTTCCAGGCTGCAGACCAGCTTTGCTTGGGGTGACAGCTCCACGTGCATTGTCTTATCCCTCCCCCTGCAAAAGCTGGGTCTGTACAGCAGGAAACTTCTGCTTTGGCTTGGCTGGAGCCTCTTCCTCCTCCTCCTCCTCTTCCTCCTCTCTGCAGGTTGCTGGAGCAAGTCCTGATTTTTGCTCCTGTGATGGAGCAGAGGCCAGGGAGGGGGAGATGGGCTCTGCAGCTGCAGGCTACACCCAGCCTCTTATCTCCATGCTGTGGAAGCAGGTCCCTGAGGCGGGGGAGTGCTCATGGGGTCTGAAAATAGAGCTGGCCTGGGTGCAGAGTTGAGAGAGGTGGTAGGGTGCTGGAGGGGACACAGCTCCTCTGCCAGCAACATGCCTGGTGCTGCTTCTAGGGCAGACTTTAGCAACAGAGGAAATGCTGCCTTGTTGTCCTGAACGGCAGCAGCATCCTAGTGCTGGTGACCCAGCTCACCCCATCCCAGCAAAGCTGCCCTGGGTCCCCAGCCCATCCAGCCCAAGTTAGCTAATGCTAAAGCCATCTGCTGCCACAGCTCCTGGCCTTACCAGGCTCAGAGACCTCACTGACACCTCCTCATCCTGCCACGGCAGTGAAACAGGCTGCAGAAGTGGAGTGGAGTGAGTTTCTGGAAGGGGATGCTGGTGCCTCTCCCTGTCCTGCAATGTCCGTGTCCGAAGCCTGAGCCCAGTGGAACAGTACAACCCCACAAGATTTCAGCTGCAAGAAGCTCCAGAAGAAAGCAGCAGGTGGAAGCCATTTGTTAGCACCAGTGACAGGCTCGAGGCTGGAGGTGTCCCACCAGTGAGGCAGTGGCTCAGCAAGTGGGGGATGCAAGGTCCCTTTTTGCCTGCATCACCTGCTCAGCGCCTGCGGCCACTCTGCCATGCTGCCTTCCCCCCAGAAGCCCTTTGATGTCCTGCTGTCCCCTCAGTTCCTGGGCTCCACGGTTTCACACAGAGGTTGCCAGAGCCCCTGCGGGCAGGGCTGTGCACTGACACCAGCACCCACCCTCAGCACATGAGCCCAGTCCCCTGCCCGCCGTGGCGTGGGCACGAATACCCGCTGGTGCGGGGTCTGTGCTCACTCCTGCCAGCTATTGCAGAAGTAACGTGCTGGCCCTTCATCTCCAGGTGACCCTGGGTTGGTCACAGTGGCCCCCCCCTCCCCTCCCCTCCACAAAGCAACCCTGAAGCAATCTCCCCTTGCTTCCTGCAGTCACCCCATTAACCTTATTTAGGCTGGAAGCCTAACGAGCGTAGGAAATTAATTCCTTCCCTTTCTCCACTCCCCCAGGCAGAGGCTGGGCTCAGCAGGCTCTGCACACTCCTGGGATCACAGGCCTCTTTGACTGCCCCCCCCCCCCCGCCCCCGCCCCTTGTATTTTGGAGGATGTTTAACAAGGGAGATGGAGGGGACAGCTCAGCTGGGGGGAAACAAAGGCGCCTTCAGTGCTCGCCCCGCACCGTGCTCCATGCGCCCCGGCTCAGAGCTGGCGCTTGGGGCATTGCGGATGAGCTCACCCGCCTGCCATGCCGGGCGACAAGCCTCACTTATCAGGCACTCTCGTTTCTTGTGCACAGTAAGGTCTCCTCGCCACACATGCCACCTGCTTTGTCACTATTAATTGCAATCTGCTTGCAGTTTTGCCCTCTGTTGGTCTGAAGCCTTGACACAAGAGCTGGTGGCTGTGATGGGAGATGTCCTGAACACAGCAGGGGATGGGGATGCTGGTGAGCGCCATGGCCTAGGTTTCTGTGTGTTTTGGGAAGCTGATGTAGGGAATGTGCATGGTCCTCATCTCCTCTGTGGGAGCTCATGGCCAGCTGAGAGCCTGCTGAGCTAGGGCAGCAGGAAGATGGGTGTCTCCGAGATGCTTGCAGGCACTGGGCGGACAGGGAAGCATCTTGCTTTTTGTTCCAGCTGCTTCCTTGCTGGTCCCCTGCCCTGCCAAGCCTCTCAGGGGAAGATGCTCACTTGGCCTTGAGACCACCGCACTGCTGAGCAGGAGCCTGTGCAGCACCAAACATCCCAGGGAGGATCTTCCCCTCTTCCCTTCCTGCCTCTGCAGAGGGACAAGGAGAGGGCCATGGGAGCTGAGTCCTCGCCCTTGCTCATCATGCACATGAGGTTCTCATATGGCCACAGCAGGTCCCCAACCCGGTAGGTGCATGCTGGAGGGGGGCAGCAAGCAGACCATCACCAGGACCTAGGTCCCACGGCTGCCTGTCTGCTGTCGGATGTGTTTCCAGCTCAAGGAGCAGAAGCCCCATGCCCCCTGTGGTTGTCCTCTCCTTCCCTGTGGGCTGGGGGATGCTGCCAGCTCTCCAGGTTTGCTTGTTCCTTCTGGAACTGTGCTGAGGCTTCACCCCCTGCCTGGGGAATACCTGTCCTGGTTTGGCCTGCCCATGGGAGATGGGCACCGGCAAAACTGCTTTTGCTGAAAGGGCTGAGGCTGCTGTTTAGCTTGGCACTGGGGAGGGAGGAGGAAGCAGAAGGTCTGTGGAGATAGAAGCCCATCAGCTGGGATGGCAGGAAGAGACTTGTGAGCCACATCCTGCCTTGCATCCTGGGGAGGCAGAGATTTGGGGCTGGGCACGCTGCCTCCTTGCCCAGAGGCTCATCTTGGCTGGGCGCTGATCCGCACCAACCCACTCATGTTGGGCTTCCCTTCAGCCAAAAACCTTTGAAACAGCAGTTGGTTTTACTGCACTGGCGCAGCAGTGCCAGCCTGCTTCCACCAGTCCTGTGAGACTCGCTCCGTGCCATGGCTTGCAGGTGGACACCCAAAATCCTGGGTCAAACCTGTAGCAGCCCAGTTTTTGATGGGTGTTGGGTAGGGTGGATATGGTGTTTGGATAGGGCCCAGCAGAAGCTCATTAAAAAATATGGGTAATGAGGATCCCATCAGCTGCAGCAGCACAGCTTCCTGCCCTTCCCCTGGGAAATATGTCCCATGCCAGCCCTCGCTGCTGCCCAGCTCTGCTCTGCTGGGCCCCTTTCCCTGGCAGAGCCCGGAGGAGCTGGAGTGGGGACAGGTACAACCTGAGCAGGGTGTCCCTGATGCTCCATGCTGCCAGGGCACACAACCTCCCCTCCTTGCAAGCAATCCCCATCAGTCAGCATGTCCGAGCTGCCTCTGTGGCCACCTCCTCCCCGGGAGACCCAAAGCCAGCTGTGTGCTGCCCCAGCTGTGCCGCAATGACTTTTTGTCGTTGCCAAGAGAAGGGAACCTGCTCACGCTTGCACTGGAAGAAACAGCAGCTTCCCCACACACACACCCCCCAGCCCCTCCATAGTCTCCAGGGCTGTAGGTTTGCTGGTGTCCCTGAGCTTGGCCTCTCCAGAACAGGTCGTCTCCTGCAGGAGCTACCCCTGGATGCAAGTGGAGCTGGGCAGGTGCATGGTCCTGGGTAAAACAGGAGCTTGGCTTTGGATCCACCTTAGTTTTGTCTTATCCTGCTCAGAGAAGATAAGTACAGGAAGACACCTGGGATGAGGATCTCGGTGACCATGCAGAATTGAGGCTGTGGGAGCTCATGAGAGATTTGGAGTCCAGAGCTTGCCTTGTTCAAGTCCTTCCCATCCTTCCCATCCCTGGCCAACACGTTTTCCCAAAGCTGCCAGTCAGGTGCTGCCAGCACCATAAATACTGCTTTTAGTGATGAATTTCTTTTGTAGCCCTGCTCTGATATGCAAAAACCCAAGTGTGTTCTGGAGCCTTGCTGCCCAGGTAACCCCACAGCTGCACTGTGCTTTTGGTTTGTAAAAACTAACCCATGAGTCAGCATATCAAAGAGAAGACCCACAATTTTATGTGCTGTGCCTGTGATCGTGATTTGCAGTAAATCGTCTTTTCCTGCTTTTTGCTGGGCTCTCCCTATCTCCCCTGCCTGGTTCTACCTGCTGGGCTGATGCTGTATTCAGGTGTAGCAGCAGGCCAGGAGCTGGCGGGTACTGGGATCCCATACACTGAGAAGTGGATGAGCGGTGGCTTCTGGTGTGGTTCCTCTTTGCCAAGATTTCAGCTGCTCTGACCCTCTTGGAAGTCTCTGGGGCTGTGTGTGTTGGACTGAGGCTCAGCTAACACAGAGCTGGGTGGGGAAAGCCCCTCCTGTGCCGCAGTTCCTGTCCCATCCCCGGGGGTCTTTCAGGTGCCTGTGTAGGGCAGGGACTGTCCCTAGGGGCAGTGACTCCATGCCTGGAGGGAAGAGTGGAGTGGCCTTTGGGCAGTGTGGATGAGTTGAGATGATACAAGGGAAGAGCGACAGCAGGGCAGGGGAGCTGCTGGTGGTGAGCGTGGGGAGGAAGGCTCTAGCCTGTGTATGAAGACCCTGTGGAGGTGGCACTGGGCTGGGGGATCATGGGCGGTCTGAGCACAGCAGGGGCATATGAATATTCCCCAGCAGGCAAGGGGTGGGAGGATGTCTCCCTGGGCAGCATTGCCAGGTGGCTCTGGAGATGGCATCCGTGTTTCCTTTCCTTCCTTCCTTCCTTCCTTCCTTCCTTCCTTCCTTCCTTCCCTCCATCACCACCCAGTGCCCATCACAGTGGGGGGACACCAGTAGCAGTACACTGTCGGGCAGACAGAGGTGTGGTTTTATCTGCATGGAACAACGTGTGTGCTGAGCCCTTTGATAGCAGTCCAGTAACCTGCAGAGCTGGTGTTTCCATTCACAGGCTCAGCAGGCTGCATCCCAGCGTCTGCGTGCAAGTGGTAGAGCTTGTGCGTGGAAGGAGCACATATGCACTTAGCAAACACCACCTCAACCATGCTGGACCAGCTGGCAAAGACCCCCATCCTAGGCTCTTCCATACATTCCAGACCCTTCTGCTCTGTCTTAACCCCAGCACCCTGACACCACCCTGGGTGACGGGCTTTTTCCTGCTCCCCCCAGTACTGGACCAGCTCGTGCCAGAGCTCAGTGTCTTGCTCAAGCTGCTGGACCATGAGTACCTGAGTGCCACCACACAGGAGAAGAAGCTCGCCGTTTCCACCATCCTGCAGAAGCTGCAGCCACCCTCAGGTCTGTGTCCTGCTCCTGCAGTGCCCAGTGGCTGTCCCCAGGGGCAGTGGGTGTTCCCAGCAGCTGCCCCAGGGGGTCCTGGCCAAAACCCCAGCAGGGCAGGGAAGAGCTTCTGCAGGGCAGGGATGAGCTGCCTCTGTGCCCAGCAGCCGGCACCTGCTCAGCCCCCTCCAGTCACTTTACTCCCCACGCTTGCTTCCCAGCTTCTCCCCGCCCCGGGTGCAGAGTCTGGCGTCAGCCCTGCCATGGCTGCAGGGGGGCTGCTCCCTGCGGAAACGCTGCTTCGCAGAGGTCTTCCTGCCAGTGGTTTCTGCTGAGTGCAGGGGTTTCCGCTGGAAGGCCAGGAGGGCTGTGCACCTGGGGCTTCACAGCCTCCCCACCTTCCTGCCCTCCTTGGGGCGGGGGCAGCATCCCTGGTGGCTTCTCCCCTCCCTGCACGCCTGCTCCAGAGGTGACACAGCAGGGTGAACTGGCCTGTGTCCTTGGGCTGGTGTTTGTGGGGAGGAGGAGTGCCATTGCTCACCCCGGCCGCCCTGCCCACCCTTGAGCTGACGGCATCCCCCTCACTCCTAGGGAAGGATGTGGACTACATGTATGTCAACACGGCATCCCTGGGCAATGGCACCAGCTTCGTGGAGTCTCTCTTTGAGGAGTTTGGTATGTGTGGCCAACTAGGAGTGATGGCCCAGGGGTCCCACTGGGTGGGTGCAGTGCTGGTCCTGGTGTCCCCGGTAACAGCAGAGGCTCTTGGGGCACCCCAGGGAAGGAATGTGAAAGCTGTGGCCTTGTGTCTGGGGTGGGCATCATCACCCCGGGTGCTTGTTCCTCCTTCCCTGTAGCTGTTTGGCAGCTGGCCACAGGGGCTCCATGCACCACCTGTGTTTACCAGTGGTGCCCATCTCCCAGCACCTTTCCAGTGAAGGGCCATGGGGGTCCCTGGAAGGCATGGCTGGGGAGGCCAGCTGGGCAGTTCCCTGCTCCCTTCACTCTCTTCGCTTACCCTTGGGCAGATTGTGACCTGCGGGATCTCCAGGACATGCAGGAAGAGGATGGGGACACCAGTGATGGCGTTGGCTTGGAGCTGGCGAGGAGCCAGCAGGCAAAAACTGTAAGTCCCTGAATGCCAGCCTGCGAGGTCTGCTCTGCACCTGCATGGGGAGGTGGCGGTGGCTGGGGCTGGGACCTCCTCCTGTCCCTTACCACAGTAGCTGCTGGGACTCTTGACCCTCTCCACTGCCGGGCTAACACCGGTGGTGTTTCTGCTGCAGGTTCCTGTGGACCCTGCTCCACCGCTGCCCACCACCCCCCCGCCCGAGGATTACTACGAGGAAGCCCTGCCCCTTGGCCCTGGCAAGGCCCCCGAGTACATCACCTCCCGCAGTGAGTCCCACTCTGCACCAGGGTGTCAGGAGGGTGGGAAGAGCCCCACAAGCTGCCCGCTGCATCCCCCTGCCTGCCTGGCAAAGCAGGCAGCCTTTTGGCAGGCATGACAGCTCGTCCTGGGGAAGGAAATGTCGCTGCTCCCACCGGCATCGCTCAGTCCCACTCCCTTCCCATCCTGCTGTGCTGTTATTGCAAGGAGTTGTCTGCTCCAGCTCAGCTGGGAAGGCGTGATGTGGAGAGATCAGAGCCATGGGGGGACCGATCCTGAGATGCCCTGGGAGGATGTGCTTTGCTCTGCCCCAGCTTGCAGGCTTGCTGCTTGGAGCATGGTTGTGGGGGAAAACAGGTGTAATAGCCCCAGCTGCCCTCTGATTCCTCTGCAGACAGCTCCAGCCCTCCCAACTCCATTGAGGATGGCTATTACGAGGATGCAGACAGCAACTACCCTGTGACCAGGATGAACGGGGAGCAAAAAAACTCCTGTAGGTATCCCAGTGCCCTCGCCAGGGAGGGGAGAACTTCAGCAAAGTTCAGCCCCGAGTTGGGGACTTGAGCACTGGGCTGGGAGCCCATGGGGTTGAGGCTGGAGAACCTCTTGCACGTCAGAGAGCTTTTTGCTGGGCAAAAAGCAAGGAGCGTGGAGTGCTGTTTGTCATGCAAGCCAGAGCCGTTGTGCTGTGGAAGGGATGTAGTCAGTGCCATGTCTGTCACCAGCGTGGGGAAGGGATGTCCCTGCCTATGCAGCTCTCATGCCCTGCATGAGCTGCCCTTGCCACAGCAGAGGAGGACTAAGGCAGGGATACCACTGCAGAGACCTGCTCCTCCGTGTGCAGGAGGTGTGGGGCAGAGGGCCAGCAGCTGATCCTCTGTTGCAGGTAGAAGGTTTAATCCAGGCTTTCGAAGTTTGAGCCTTGCAAAGAAATAAGCCAGCCCAGGGATTCGGATAGATGCACCTGGGACTGGCATTTGGCCCACGAGCATCCTGCCTGGTTTGGAAGGGAAATGGAGATGGCTGGGGTCAAAGTGCTGCTGTCTTCAGAGGATGACATGGAGTCCATCCATCCCAGCACCCAGCGCAGGCTCTGTGCTGGAGCCCTCTGGGCATGGGGAGCCCTGGTAGAGTGCGAGCGTGCCTGGCAGGCAGGGCCCCAGGGTGCCATTCGGGGTGACTCGCCTGCTTCCTTCCAGACAATGACTCCGATGCAATGAGCAGCTCTTATGAGTCGTATGATGAGGAGGAGGAGGAGGGGAAGGGCCAGCAGCTGACACACCAGTGGCCGTCAGAGGAAGCCTCCATGAACCTGGTGAAGGATTGCAGGATTTGTGCTTTCCTGTTGCGCAAGAAGCGCTTCGGACAGTGGGCCAAGCAGCTCACCGTCATACGGGACAGCAAACTGCTGGTGAGCCCAGAGCTAGTGGGGGACACAAACCCATTGGTGGGCTATGAGGGTGGTTGGGTCCAAGCTGAAGAAAAATAGCACTATCCAAGCCAAGACCCCACCACAAGGCTGCCGCTTCCCTGTAGCACATACAGAGACTGCCCTCACTTCCCTTGCAAACAAATGGAGGGCTCCCTTTTTTGGGATTCCGTGGAGTGAGAGGGCACCCTGCAGCCCTCCACCGCCAAGGCAGTTGTAGAGACTGAGCCACCTCTATCTGTGCCACCTGTGAGGGACCCCAACTCTGCCCAGCACGGCAGTGGGACAGGCAGGTTTTGGCTGAGCCCTGAGCAATTCTCTTTGCTTCCCCTAGTGCTACAAAAGCTCCAAGGACCGACAGCCACACATGGAGGTGCCTCTGGGCACCTGCAACGTCATCTATGTCCCCAAGGACGGGCGGCGCAAGAAGCACGAGCTGCGGTTCTCGCTGCCCGGGGCTGAGGCGCTGGTGCTGGCGGTGCAGAGCAAGGAGCAGGCTGAAGAGTGGCTGAAGGTACCACAGCTGCCCCACACTTCGCCTGGGGGGCCGCAGACTCTCCTTGGCATCCTCCCTGGCTGAGCTGGGGAGGGGGCTGCCTTGGGAAAGGGGTGCAAGACCTCCCTGGCTGAGGTGGGGAAGGGGGCTTTGTTCCTGTCTCTTATCAGCTGGGGGAGGGGGTCCTGGCCAGCCACTTCCAGGGCCTGGGCGTCTCCGCGCTGATAGCCCCCACGGGGTGGGGATGTTTGCTCTCCTTCTCTTCCCCATGGCCCTTTCCTGCCTTTGTTCAGGGGCAGGAGGCGGGGGCCACAGGGAAGGGGCCATGGTGGGAAAGGAGCCTCTGTGCACACCACAAGCCTAGCTGTTACCCCAGATGTGGGAGAACAGGTTTATTTTACGTGGCCAGGGCAAGCCACGCTGCGCCTGACTGAAACAGAAGGTCATGAGGTGTCTGTGCTGGCAGCGACGAGCCCAAGTTCCTCACCTCTGAAATTTCCAAAACCTCTGACAAAATCTGCAAAACTGGTTGCCGTTTTGAAGGGGCCAAGGTGTGTGCAATCCCCCAGGCAAGCTGGGCTTGTGCCCCAAGCAGGGCTCGCTGTCCTGTCCTGCAGAGACCAGGACCTCTCTCCCCATGGTTCAGCCCCGTGAGATGGAAGTGTACTGAGCTAGGGAAAGTAGCCCCGGCCCTCGGGTCTGTTTTAAATGGCTGCTGGGGCCTGTCTCCGCAGGTGATAAAGGAAGCCAGCAGTCCGGCAGCGGGTGGGATGGAAGCCCCTACCTCCCCGGTGATGCCGTGCAAGATGGACCTGGATAAGGTAATGGTTTCTAACTGCCCTGCCGAGGTGCTGCGTGGTGGCTGAGCCTGAGGAATGTGGCTGGGGGAGCACTGAGCTCCTGGTGCTGCGTCAGGAGTCCTTCCCATTCTCACAGCAGCTCTGTGGGACCGATGGGGCTCCCCTGATGCCAGGGACACCCCAGCCTTGCGCAGGAGGGACAAGCGGCCAATAGTGGCCTTTGCTAGGGGCTAAACAGGGGCACACTGCTGATGGGGTGCCTGCTCTGCTCCCCCCACAGCGGCTGTCGCAGGAGAAGCACACCTCCGACTCAGACAGCGTGGCGACGGGTGAGACCAGCTCCCCAGCGGCCCGCAGAGAGCCCAGTGAGCACGGTACAGCCCCTTCCCCAGCCATGCAGGCTGTCCCCCTGGCTGGGGCAGCCAGCTGTGTGCACCACAGCTGGGGAGCATCCTCTTGCAGTGAAGGGGGATGCCGTGACACATGCCAGGGGCACACAGCTACCCTGTTCTCCTTCCAGGGAAAGGCAAAAAGAGTGGCTTGGCTGACCTGAAGGGCTCGATGAGCCGGGCAGCAGGGAAGAAGATCACCAGGATCATCAGCTTCTCCAAGAAGAAGCCTTCCCCTGAGGACACACAGACCTCCTCCACTGATGAAGACATCCCCTGCTGCGGTTTGTGTGGGCCGGGAGCAGAGACAGGATTCAGCTCATGTGGGGCTGGGAGCAGTGGGAAGCTGGCATCCTTCCCCCCAGCCTGGCTATACAGGGGGCAGGAGAGGGGTAAAAGGGGTGGTGGGGTTGGAGCAAGCTCACTGAGCTGCTGGATGGCTGTGACACTGCCTCACACTGTGAAATGTTGCCCAGTCTTGGGTCTGCAGATTCCTGTGGTGCATGGGGAAGGGGCAAGGGGTCACCTGTGTCCCAGAAAACAGGGCCAGGTGACTATGTGGCACTAGGCTGGCACCTCACCTGGCCCAGGGTGTCCCAGCTGGCTCTCTCTGGGGAAACTGAGGCACAGAAGGACCAGCTGAGTAGGGAGCCATGCCATAACCTCTGGGCAGCCATGTCTTGTTAAAGCTTGCCCAAGGTCTGGCTGAACAGGCGCTGAGACCCTTCCCTCGGCTCTGCCACCCCCCAGGCTACCTCAGCGTCCTGGTTAACCAGTGCTGGAAGGAGCGCTGGTGTCGCCTGAAGGGCAACACCCTCTACTTCCACAAGGACTGCACCGACCTGCGGACCCATGTGAATGCCATTGTCCTCCGGGGCTGCGAGGTGGTCCCAGGGCTGGGCCCCAAACACCCCTTCGCCTTTCGCATCCTTCGCAAAGGGCAGGAGGTGGCTGCGCTGGAGGTGAGCAGGCAGCAGGGCAGGCCGGGTGCACCGATCCAGTGAGGGGGGTTGCCAAGCTGGGGGAGCATCTCCTATGATGATCAACACTTGCATGCAAGCAGTGCCTTGTTTTCTCCTCTCCTCACATTCAGGAAGCCCAGGGCATCATTTGAGTGAGCCAGGGGCAGCCACAGGTATTTGCCAGCTGGAGGCAGGGAGGAGGCTGGCAGGGCTGAAGCAGGCAGGGTACAGGGGGTGGCAGCTGGTTTGGGCCTGGGACCTCCTGCATGTGCCTTTGTACTTTCTTTTGGACCCTCCTAAGTCTTGCACATATGCTTCGTGTCAGAGAGTGCTCCTCCACAGTGGGGCTTTGCAATGGGAGGCAGGAGCAAGGGCAAGGGGCTGGGAGCTGGGCACGCACCCCAACCCTTTTCTTTCCTGCAGGCAAGCTGCTCTGAAGACCTGGGCCGCTGGCTGGGTCTCCTCTTGGTGGAGACAGGCTCGCAGACAGCACCGGAGGCCTTGCACTATGACTATGTGGATGTGGAGATGATTGCCAACATAGTGACAGCCGTGAGGCACTCCTACCTGTAAGGCTGTCCTCCTGCTGGGCCACGGGCTGGGGAGGGGCTGTGCTGGGGGCAGAGCCTTGGGCTGGGGATGGTGACCCTCAACCCTGTGTGCTCCTTAGGAAAGGCATGGGCTGAGACATGGTTTGTGCTGTGATCTTGGGGAGAGCCAGTGTCCCAGGCGTTGGTGGTTCCCAAAGCAGGGCGGTTTCCCTTGGGCGGGATGGAAAGCAGGTGTGTAGGGTAGAGTAGGGTAGGGTAGAGCACTCATGAGCAAAGCCGGGAGAGCAATGCAGGAATCCCTCAGAGATGGAAGGGCTCACTGAGGAGCTGTCAAGGATGCCCTGGAACGGAAGACCCTATCCCTCTTCCTGCAGGTGGGCCAGCTCTTCCCAGGATCACCGGCCAGACTCCTCCCGTGTGGTGTACGATGATGTCCCCTATGAGAAAGTTCAGGTGAGTGCAGCTCCATGGCTTGCCCTCTCCCTCCACTGCAGAAGATGACCTGGGGAGCCTTGGCCAGGCTGTGATGGCCCTGCAGGCCTTTCACATGCTCTCCCTCCTGTCCCTGCCACAGGCCGAGGAGGAGCCAGGGCGGCCAGCAGGAGCCCAGGTGAAGCGCCACGCGTCCTCCTGCAGCGAGAAGTCACGGCGGGTGGACCCGCAGGTGAAAGTGAAGAGGCATGCATCGAGTGAGTGGGGGACCTCAGCCACAAAGCTCTGTGGGGAGACCCTGGCCAGTGCAGGAGGATGCTGTTTCCCCAAGGGTGTCTGCAGCCAGGCTGGGGCTGGCTGGCTCTGGCACATGGGTGATGAGTTGTGCTGCCCCAGCTCGGCTGGACCGCAGGTGACACTGGCACAGCCGGGGCCAGAGCCTTCATGATGGGTTCCCCTTGTGCATGCAGATGCCAACCAGTACAGGTACGGGAAGAACCGGGCTGAGGAGGATGCCAGGCGATTTCTGACAGAGAAGGAGAAGCTGGAGAAGGAGAAAGCATCGATCCGCAGCGAGCTGGTGTTGCTGAGGAAAGAGAAGCGAGAGTTGCGGGAAGCCATGAAGGGCAGCACGGGTAGGTTGGTGCCATCCAAGGGCTGTGGCTGCTCGAAGGCACTGTGGTGCAGGGGGAGGGCTGCAGAGCTGGGGTGGGATGGGGATGCTGGGCTGGCCACGGCATTGCGGCCGCGCTGGGCTGGCTGCCGCGTGCTGCCGGGCTGGCAGCTCCATCTAGCGTCCCTGTCCAGGTCGATGGGTGGCTTTTCCATCCCCATGGCCTCACGCCCGGGCAAAGGCGCTGAGCCGGGTGCGCTTCTGCAAGCAGGGACGAAGCTGCAGGACCTGGAGCAGCGGGTGGTGGAGCTGGAGGAGCAGTGCCGGCAGAAGGAGGAGCGCCGCGTCGACCTGGAGCTCAAGCTGACAGAAGTGAAGGAGCGGCTGAAGCAGTCGCTGGCAGGAGGGCCAGCCCTGGGGCTGGCTGTGACCAGCAAGGCTGAGAATGGGGTACGCATCCGTTCTTCCTCGCTCTTGTAGCCCCAGCTTCCTTCAGCAACAGTGCTTGGGGTGACAGGGGGAGCAGCACGTGGGGAAGAGGGGGCGTCCCTGCTACTTTGTCCCATTGTGGACAGAGGTGGGAAGCAAAGCATCAATTAGGTTGGGCCACATCAGTTTTGACTTCGTGACAGTTTGTGCTTTTATTTTTCCCTGGCTGTCCTTGCTCCCGGGTCTCCTAAGGCCTCTTTCTTCTCACTCTCCGTTTTGCACAGGAAGCTACAAACAAGTCAAACGGGAACCCCCCTGAGCACCTGGTCCCTGTTAACTGTGCAGCTGAACTGAGGAAGAGAAGTCCCTCCATCCTCCCTGCCAACAAGGGAAACGTGCTGCGGAAGGCCAAGGTCCTGTTTCGCTCTCCCTCTCCTCCCTGGCCCCATGAGAAATCTTGGCCTTCATCCTGTCCCCCCCTCTTGACCATGAAACCTGGGGACTGGGGATGCTCCCTACCCCAAGAGGAAGGAGTATTGCCAGGGTCCCCTGCATCCAGGCTGACCCAGCACAGTGGCACTCACTGCTGGCATGAGCCCAGCTTGTGGGGAGATCTGGGGGGACAGGGCTGGGGGAGGCAGGGGGAAGAGCAGCACTTCTACAATGCCTGGGGCAGCAGTGACCCCAGCCTTTGAAGATGTTGGAGCTGTCCAAAGCCCCCAGTAAGGAGGGATGCCCTTGAACGGCTCAGTGCTCGCTTCTCCAGTGTTGTGTCCTCATCCTCTGCTTTTTTTCATTGCTCTGCAGGAATGGGAAAAGAAGCAGACTTAAGCCGGGCTGCGGGAATGCTTGCCAAGCCCCTGACAGACACTGGGGCTCATGGAGGAGCTACAAGCCCCCTTTCTCCGAGGCGCTGGGAAGGTGCTGGGAAGGCATGGGGGAAGAGATGCTTTCCCACACCCCACCAACTGCAGCACCATCTGCCTTTACACTATAAACCATGGGGAAGGGGGCGGGAGGGGGATTTGGGAGGCGGGTGGGAAAGGGGAGTCCTTTGTGGATCAAGGTCGAATACTACTGGGAAATCCATTTCTGGGGGGAGCCTCCTCCAGGCCAGGAGTTCAGCACAAGGTGTGTGTGCCCGTGGTGGTGCATAAGGAAATGGGGGAGAGCCCAGGGGCTGGCAGTGGCACTGCCAAGCAGGTGCTCCAATTTATCAGGATCAGTGTGTGCCATCCTGGGGATGCTGGGGGTCAGACTAACACTTTCCAAAGCAACCACGGACTTGCTGGGTTTTTTTGGCCCCCTCAGCGTTGGAGTTCACAAACTGTTCAGGACTGGATACTTTGGAGACGCCGATCATTTGCCCCGCTTGCTGCTCACAGCTCTGCAGGATTTCATCTCTGGGTTTCGCATGTCTCAAGCTTACTATGCCTCAACCAAGTGCCCTTGTCCAATATTTCCTTCTTGTCCTCCAGGCAGAAAGGGTGAGGGCACGCTGGCTTCCTCTGGGAATGAACAAAGCTCAAGTGTCAGCATCTGAAAGCAGATTAACAGTGGACACCTTTCAACCTTGCTAAACAGCTTAGAAGTGCCACAAAGGGCTGAGGCTGGAGGCAGCCTGGCTCTCTCTGCCCTAGCCCCATGCTAGCTTTCGGGGGAGCAGGGCAAGGGACAGGGTTGTCTCTGGGCCAACAGTGCATTCACACTATTGCTGCTGGAGTCAGTCAGTTTGCCAAGGCATGTGATCAAAATGGAGCGAGGGGAAGTTTAATTATTTTTTTTTAAAAAGGTGCTTTCAAATGCAGGATAGGAACAGAAAAGAGAAATAGAGGAAGGTCATTTAGCAGAGGCAGAAACAAGGGACAGGAATGTAAAGGAAAGACCCAGGCTTTTGTGCCGGGAACAAGGAAGCGGTCCCATCACCCACTCATCCTAATGACTGCCACAATTAACCTTTGGAGCTCCCTCTTTCAAAGCCCTCTTGTTAGTAACTAGGTAAGCAGCTTTTAATAAAAATGCTGGCGCTGGCCGGCTGTAGGGAAGCACAGTGGGTAAACCACTCCTGCTCACAGTGAAATGGGCCAGGGTGGGCCTGGGGTGGGCTTGGCACCCCTGCAGCAGTGGCTGCCAGGGCAGGCAGGCTGGGTGAATCTCATACACTGGGTTAGTGATGGCAGCTAGCTCAGAGCTGTGAGCTTAGCTGCCTACTACCCAGGCTGGAGGGGCTCCCCAGCTCCCAGGGATGAGGTGCTGGAAAGCTCCATTCCCCAACAGTGCTTGTCCTCTTCTCGGCAGCAGCTTCCCTGTGCTGATTGTCATTGCTCTTGTCCCCTCTGGGACCAGGAGCCACACCATCCTGTTTCACTTTGAAAAGCGGTAAAAACCTTCTCTTCAAAGCATCACTTCTCCCACTAAAGAAATGAGGAGCCTATGCCCACAGCAGGGAGGAATGGAGCTAGAGCACCACAGCCTGTGGAAGCACGCCAAAGAATCATAGAATGGTTTGGGTTGGAAGGGATGTTGAAGACCATCTGGTTCCCACCCCCCACCCCCACCCCCCGCCACGGGCAGGGACACCTTCCACCAGGGCAAGTCACTCAGAGCGCCGTCCAGCCTGGCCTGGAGCATCCCAGGGATAGGGCACCAACAGCTGCTCTGGGCAGCCTCACCACCCTCACAGTGAAGAATTTTTTCCTCATACCTAATCTAAATCTACCCTGTTTCAGTTTAAAACCATTGCCCCTTGTCCTGTCACTACAGCCCCTAACAGAGTCCCTCCAACCCTTCCTGCAGGCCCCCTGTGGAGGCAGCGCTCAAAGGCACACTACGCCAAGGGTTTAGGGTTTTTTTAACGCTTTTCCACCACGAGGTAAGAAACACCGTGCCTTCCACCTCAGGCCGGCCTGCTGGCCCCGGCCTCTCCGAGTCTTAATCGCACAAGGGGCGCAGCCCGCTCCGCCAGCGCCCCAGGCGCCGGGCCGGCCGGGGCAGCCGCGCTGCCTGCCGGGACTCGTAGTCCGCGCAGGGGCTGCTGGGAGCTGTAGTTGGCGGGCGGTGCCGGCGCGCCGCGCGCCTCCGTCAGTCAGCCCGTCGGTCTGCGGGGCGATGGCCGCCCGCTCCCTGCGGCGCTTCGGGACCGTGCTCCCCCTCGGCGGCGCGGCGCGGCGCGGCAGGTACGTGAGGCGGGCCGGGGGCGGGAGGGGGACTGTGGCGTCCCTCTCCTTCAGCCGTTACCGGCCGCGGCGCTGACCCCTCCCCTCCTGTGGCGGGCTCGCAGCGAGACGTGGCAGCGCCCCGGGCCCGGCCTGAGGGCCCGCCGCGGCGGGCCGGGGTCCGAGGCGCCCGCGGGGGTGCGGGCCGGCGCGGGGCTCCTCTGGGAGGGCGCTGTCCCCGCCGGAGGCCTCTGCTTTACCCCTCGGTTGGGGGGCACGCTGCCAGACCTTCGCTTCTCGGAAGGCCTGGAACAGAAATAGGCTCTCCATAAGCAAGCTGTTTCCTGGAAAAGTGGCGTTTTGAGGAAAAACTCATTTTAATTTTTAGGGAAAAGCGTTTCTGCGGTCAGTAAGTCACGTTGTGAGGTCGCTTCCTGCCGTTAACGCATACCCACGAGTGGTTTCTGTATCCCTTCTTGCCCATCTGAACCGTTTATTCATGGACTGTATCTCTAATGTGCTCCTCAGGTTTTATTTTTGGTAGTGATGTAGCATCTGTACCTTCAGCATGTTTTGGATGGTCGAGGAGGGAGGGTCCATTTAATTGTCTCCATATTTAGACAGTAAAATAGCGTACAGTCGTATTTTTGAATGTTGTGGAACATGGCTTATAAAAGGGAAATCCATAACAAGTGCTTTGGTTATGTGAGTGAAATGTGGGCAGGTGAAAAGAAAAACAGTCAAAATGCATGTTAGCTTATTCTAGAGAGGTTTTTTTCTTCCCTGGGTGGGGAAAAAAGCCTGAAAAGACCACTTAAAATGTGGTAAAATCAATCTACAACACATAATAGAAGCAACTGTGTTTGGGACTAAATGTAAAGTCTTGTGTCTGAAAGCTCTTGCTCTTATATGTGTGAAAGCTGCTTTGCCCCTCTCAAGGTGTGCACCAGGTTTGAAATGGGTGACTGATGGGAGCTGAGCAGGCTTCCTTCTTGGAAGATCATCAGAACTTGCCGTCAGTGCGAAACTCCTCTGTACGCCAGTTCTCTGCGGCTGTGCCTGTGTCACCCAGCAGAAGCAGCTCTGTACAGCAAAGCGATGGGTGGTGGGGCCCAGACACCGGTGCTGCACATCTCAGGGGCTTCTTAGCCTGGGCTCGCTGCGGTCTGAGAGCCTACCGCCCAGTTTACAGCCATCCCCCTTTAAGGTGCCCTGCACAAGCTTTTTCTCAGGTTTCATGGAAGAGGAATCCACATAGTATTAATCTCTGGTATCACTCCCTGATTAAACAGAGTGAAGTAATGGGGCATAATTAGGAGATTTCCATCCAAAGCACACTCATCCAAAGCTAAAACACTAACGCAGATGTTTCCGTGTGTCTCAGCATTTGCATGTTTTGTTATGCTGATTTGGGAGGAGGAGGAAGGAGTGTTTTAGGAGAGGTGGGGTAGGGGCCGTGTGTTCAGAGGGAAAGTGACAGAGTCAGTTTGGGATGTCCTTGTATCGTGCCTGTGCTCCAGAAAGAGGTGATACTATTGTTCTGGCCAGAGTCCTGTTCTCATCATTAAATTCATTAAGAGTAATTGGCTTAAACCATATGGCTTCAGTCAACTTCTCTGCTACGTCTCTCTGTTTGCCTTTCTGTGACATCACTCTGTAAATCTTTCTGTATCACCAGATTACTTGGATAAGTCCTTCACACAGTCTGGGGCTTCCACGTGTCTGTCACTTCAGGATGTGTCAACTTCCTCCAGTGGGATTTCTGCCTATTTTTAGGGCAGCTGTGATCAAGACTGGTTTTAGAAGATGGAGCACAGTGCAGTGGACAGACCATAAATAGCACTTGCCCTTTTTAGTCATGTGTTTCTTTCATCCTGAAGGAACAAGTAAATTGAGCGGCATTTTCAATTCTGCATAATAGTCTTTCTGAAAAATTCCCTTTGGAGTCGGTCTGTGGTTCTTGTTTCTTGCCTACAGCTTTTAAGGCAGTCTCATCTGAACGGCATCTGATACCCAGGGCATTTCACTGCACGAGGAAGTGTTCTGTGACTTGGTTTCACAAGCTGGAGAAAGGAGTCCATGCAGGCAGCTCTCTGCTTCACGTAGGCAGGTCCCTGTAGCTGAGGCACCAGCTCGTGCATTCCCTTCTCCTCCTACACACCGAAACACACCCATTCGTTGAGTGTAAATCACTTGCAGAGGAGAATGACTCACTAACTTTTGCTCTTGGATGCAAAAGAGTTAACTCATTTGTGTAGTTTAAGACACAGGAGTCTAACCTGTGAAGTACCTAGCAAGACTGCTTTCTCAGCTGCATTTCAGGTTTTTTGGCTGATCTGAAGCATGGCTAATTTCCATCCCTGCAGCTCCTTAAATGAAACGCAAGACAGTGAAGGACAAAGCTTGTAGCTGGTGCTTACCATGGACACACCTTTTATTTACAAAGAAGGCTTTGCAGTTGTTTAAAGCTTCACAGACCGATTTTGAAAACTTGGTGGAGGGGATCCTTCTCTGTCCTCACCTCTGGTTTAGTCTACTTTCTATAACTGAAAAACCAGTCAACAAAATGAGTGTGACAAGCATCTTAAAAATCATTCAAGATGGGCTCTTGTGCCCCAAACAGATCTCTCTGCAGCCAGGGATAAAATATGGAGTTTTCTTCTGTGTTGGGTTTCCTGGAACCCAGAAATGCAGTGGCTGGGCAGCTTTTTGAAAAGAGCCTAGTGACCACCCCTCGTCTGGTTCTTTGAAGACCAATGTGAGGAACATCCTATTCTAGAGCAAGTGTATGCAGCAGAAGCGTTCAGGCTTCTATTTGGCATGTAATGTGTCAAAAAGGAGTGGTTTGACATACAGATCATGTTTTAAGTACCCACTTAATGAACAAATTGCATATGCAAATGTCTTCAGGTAGGAGAAGGAAGTTTGCCATTAATGTTGTAGGATGTTTAGCAACCTTGTATTAAAAATAAAATGAGGGAAAATTGGGCTGCTGAGCACAGAGTGGTAGGAGATGCTTGATGGTCTTTGGGCTGCTATAAATATCTTCAACTGTGCTTTGGTCATAGAGCTGAGCCAGTCTCAGCCCTGGTTGCCACTCAAAGGGGGACACCCCTTCCCCATATTCTCCCTCCCACATCTCACCAGGCTTCATGTGTTTGTCTTCTCTTTTGTACTGGCACTTGCGCTCATCTGATCTGTCAGCAAACCTATTCAGGGATACAGCCGGAAAAGCCTTTTTGTTTGTAGGGTTAGTTTTCAGCTGGTTTAACTCCTGAACCTTTATTCCTCACAGTACTGGAATAAGGGGAGCAAACCTGTCCCTTCCAGTTGCTGCTGTAAGCTTAGCTTCCTGAACTGCTGAACCAACACTTAGATCTCATGACCTATTTGAGAGACCCAGAAACAAATGCTGTGCACTTCTGCAACATTGTACCCGAGCAGTAAAGCCGTGCTGAAAAGGAAGAAAGCTTAATGGTGCAGGCTTGGTAATGTGAGCTCAGCTGTATCGATTCTGGAGCCTAAATTAGCAGCTCTGTGCAGTGTTGAATTGTGCTATATGAAGACAGAAATTTGAGTCAGTGCCAGTACAGTGATTTCTGTGCCATGCTGTGTTTCGCTCGGTAGATGTGCACTTAGTATATGCAAAACCCCTGTATGAAAGGGGATGTTGAAAGACCTACTCAGAGGAAGAGCCCAGGTGTTCCCAAAAAAAGGAGACACCCTCCCTTCTTAAGTATATACTAAAATGTTTCCTAAATTGAGCTGGTTTGGAAGTAAATTGAACTTTCTTCTGCAGACTGTTCCTGGAGAGGGAGGTAGGCTGAGGCTTTAGCCTCATGTTGGCAGGAGTGGGTTCGTAAAAGCAAGTGGAGTAGGAGGGGGAGTGAAAATGCTTGGTTTTGCTCTTGGAGTGATAGCATTGTTACTGCAGGTGAAGGGCTTTCTGGAAAAGAACAGAATGAACTGAAAAATGTTTTCTCTACTTTTCAAAGTGTCTAGCATGCTGGTTTTGATCATCTCCCGACCAAATGGTTTTCAGGCAGGCTTCTGTTATCTAGTCTTTGGGAAACCTGTGAGATTGTTACAGTATAGAACAGGCTGCTAAGCACCTAGGTGGTGTTTAGCTCAATCCAATTATATCTGACTCTTTGGTTGTTTCATCATTTCATCTGCAAGTTGTGGAGTCAGCCTCCTGGGTGAGCTCCACCTGCTGTATCAACACCAAACACGGGGAAGTGTGCTTTTTAGTTGAAAAGCATACTTGGGATGAAGAAGTCATTGAAATAGGGTAGGCTTCAGCACTTGAAGCTTGGGCTTGGTTTGGGTTTTTTGCCTTTGGGACTCTTTCATTGCCAGTAGAGATAAAAACATTTGAACTGCTTACAACTGTTGCAGAATATTAGGGACAATGTTCAGTCCCTTTTCCAAATACATCTAATAGAGCTGTGAAGGTCCTGGCAGAAGGCTGCAGAATATTTGGGGTGCACAGCACTTGGTCATGTCTCTTGACAGTTCTCATTGGTTTCTTAGACATGAAAACTTAGCAGTAGACATGAAAACTGGGCAGGAGTCTAGCGATTGCTACTTTGTAAGTAGAACTGGTTGGCAAAAGGTTCAAGCTCTCCTCCTCTTGACTAAATAGGAGGAAAACTGAATATACCAACTACTATGTCTGTTTGCACGCAGGAGAACAAATGGGTCAGAGCATCTGAGAATTGGATCCTCCGTTAGCCAGCAGTTTGAGATGTATATGTCTTTCCTTGCTTGTTGAATTGCTCCACAGAAATCCACAGCCATTCCATGGTGTGACTTTCCCTTCTGTGATCTCTGCACCATCTTAGGTAGCAGGCTAGGCTCTGCCTGGCTAGCTTAAGTGCCATGGGCTTGCAAATCTTACAGAATTTTGCTCAGAACATGTAGGGGTTTTTAAATAACTGTAAAACCATCTTTATACTACCTGCCTCCTTTTTAAGACTACCTTGCAAAAATGTTTCCGAAGTTTGTCATTCAGTATTGACCACCTGTACTGGGAGGTCAGCAAAAATGCAACCCACAACTTGTGTTCCTGTGAAAATCTGAGTCTTTTCAAGGTATGTCAGAGAAGTGGTATACAGCCTCTGCAGTGACATGTAAGTCTAAAATAAAACATTTTTTCAAAACATCTGTCTGTCTTTCTGTACTAGTTGTCCATATTTTCTGAAAAGAGCTGCAATTTTATTGAGAATCCTGTGTAGCTTTTTTAAGAGAGCCTGCTTTTAGTAATGACACTAAACTAGAATTCTTGTTGGCCTGTTGTTACTTAACTTTCCTTCTTTATCACTAGTTTGTATTTCAGGGAGTCCCCCTGTGTTTTCAGCACTGCAGCTCAGCAGAGAAGTACAGGAGACGAGTGTGGCCCAGAAGATCCCCGTGATGAGCCCAGGCATCCCCTTTCTGACTGTGCCTTAGAGCACAAAACCATCAAATTGGAAGAACAAGTCCAGGATTTAACTGTGAGTATGCTGCTGGTGGCATCATGGTATCTTTTGTTCAGTCCCCTTGACTTGGTCTGTCTTTCAGCCCTAGGTTTTTCTGTAAGCCCTATGACACGCACACAGCACTGCTGTGCTATGCAGATGTGCTATGCAATGTGCTCTAAGTGTGAGAGGGTGCAGTGTGAAAGTACAGTCTGCCTTCCCCAGGAACACCACCTGTCAGTAGCACCTAGGAGCAAGACACTGACAGTATGATCCTGGCAGGCAGCACTGTACATTGAAGATGGTCTGGTCAATTCTTTCATTGCATTGTACAGAGGGAATGGCAGTAGCTTCATCCTGATTATCATCACACGTTGTGTCACACTGGATCCAGATTGTCCAGGGAGGAAAGTCCTCTTTAGTGACAGTGATGTGGTGGAAATGGTAGGGATCATGTCATAGGGACTTCGAAGAATAGATGTGATTAAGGAGAGGATTAAATACCGCAGCACCAGGCAATTCTGACGGTAATCACCCTGAGAATATTACTGCACCAAACGATAAATCAGGCAGTTGCAGATCTGTTGCTGAGACCACCAGCTTGCCTGCTAGAGAAAGGAGTGTCTCAATAGCTGCAATGAGTCATGCAAAAAGCAGCAGCCTGACAATGCGGTGTTCAATTGAGCTGTGCCTTGAATGCTTCTGGCCTTCACTTGGGTCTTTTGAGGGAGTTGCAGCTGTGCTTGATTAATCAGTAGGAGAGAGAATTCGGTTTGCCTGTAATGAAAATGCAAGAGCCCAGCCCAGCCTTCTGACATGAAGTGGGCTCTTTATAAAGTGTTTCTAAGAGATTGCCAGCTGTCAGGAGATGGGTTTTATCTCCTCGTTTGATGTCTCCCCTTGCTATTGTGGTTACAGGAGCGATACCGGAAAGCCTTGGCAGATTCTGAGAAGGTCCGGAGGAGAACACAGAAGTTTGTGGAAGATGCCAAGCTCTTTGGTAAGCAAAGTGAGGCAAAGCAATGTTGATTGCAGTGGCCTGCCTGCCTGAGCATAAAATGCTGATCAACAGCTTTTCTCTCCCCCTGGGTCCTGCCCTCATTCATTGTAAAGTCTGGCATGATGTGTGGCCTGAAATCTTGGTGTCTGGGCTTGCTCACTATTTTTTCTGTATGTCCAGCTATGTCCTATCAGGTTTAGCTCAGTGAGGGTTTTGTACTTTTTTTTTTTTTTTTTTTTTAAAAAAAATTAAAATAGGCCAGTGCAACTGAGTGTAGTTTGGCTGAAATTGCAGGCTCTTCTGTATGCTGAGAATTGGCTCTGGCAGGATGTATCTCATACTCTCAGCTGTGTCATCAGGTTGTGATCTCCTTTACTATATTAACAGCCTCTTTGCTTCTGCTCTAGCTTTTAGGAGGTAGATCCTGCCTAGGAAAAAGGTTGTCAATCAGATATTGCTTAAAATTTCTGTAAGAAATATTTTAGCATCAGTGAAGTGAGCTGAATTTGTAGCTTTGGCAACAGAGGCAGGTGAAGAGGGAAGAAACTGCTGTTTAATCATTCCACTCTGTCAGCACCATCTCTGAGAATGAGAAACTTGCTCTCCACAATACATGAATCTCAAAAGGTTTTTTGTTGGTTAATTCTAGTAGTTTTGAAATTAGAGCTGTTGTATTTTTCTTACTGCTCTACTTGTGCTATAAAATGACTGCTGAATTCTGGGATAATCAGCACCATTGGTTTTGGGGAGCGGGGGTTGAGCTTTTTGAATTTTATATGTAGTATGCTTCAGATCTGAAGAAAAATCAGGTTCTTGATTAGAAGTTGCTCATGGAATGAGTCATGGGGGTCTGTAGAGCATTAAAACAGACTCTGGTGCAAGAGGAATACCTGAAAGGAGGTTGTAGCAAGGTGGGAGTCAGTCTCTTTTCTCAGGTAACCAGTGATAGGACAAGAGGAAATGGCCTCAAGTTGCGCTGGGGAGGTTTAGATTGGATATTAGGAAAAACTTCTTCACTGGGAGAGCTGTTAAGCATTAGAACAGGCTGCCCAGGGAAGCAGTTGAGTCACCATCCCTGGAGGTATTTAAAAGATACGTAGATGCAGCACTTAAGCCCATGGTTTAGTGGTGGACTTGGCAGTGCTGGGTTAATGGTTGGACTCAATGGTCTAAAGGTCTTTGCCAACCTAAATGATTCTGTGATTCTATGAAATGGTTGGTAATAGGTCTGCTTCTGTCTGCTCCTTTGTTGCTTCTCCTTCATGCTGCTTCATTCTGTGCATGTTTAAACATGTATGTACAACTGTAGACAACACCTATTGTTTCTCTTTCCCTGCTTTCCTAATGTCTTTCCAGTAAGTTAGTTACGGCATCTATGTAAATGAAGGGAGGCTGGTTCTCCTGAAATTTCTGCGCTGTGTAATACGCCTTCTGGAAGTGTATACAGTCTAAACCCATTTTTCTAATGAAAAGGACTGCATGACTTTTCATGACCAACTCAGGGACCATTTTGTCCAGTCCTTCCATGGTAGTTTTAACTTACGAAGAAAATTGTCAACATACTTTTGAATGGTCATGTATTATTTTTACTTCCCCCCATTGTGTTTGTTCCTATGTGCATGGGCATTTGTGTGAGTTGCTTGGAAAAACATTTACGCCTGTAAGACTGTATGAGAGGGTGTGGAACAGTGTCCTAAACAACAAGTCTTAGTTGCAATAACGTTTTGGAGTGAAATACTAATGCTCTGCTTTGTCAGATATACTAGAGAGAGAGAGATATGTTGATGTGCATAGTTGTACCTTTCCTGCATATACCTTGAGCTGGGGAGTCTTTAGATTACTACCCATGTAACACTCAAGCTTTAGCTACAGGATACAGAAGACACTGTCTGCTCTCACTAAAGTAACAGTGCAAATGAATTAGCAGCTTTAAAAGTGTCTTCAAACTGCTGTGACTTTGTGCCTGTCATTGGTACTGTAGCTCTGTATGTTCTGTAAACTGCACTTCATTTACTTTGGTTTTTTTTTTTACATTTCTTTGTGCCTCTAGGGATCCAAAGTTTCTGCAGGGACCTTGTGGAGGTAGCAGATATCTTGGAGAAGACTGCCGAGAGTGCCGCAGAAGAAGCGGAGCCTAGTAATCCAAATCCAACCCTGAAGAAAATCTGTGAAGGCCTCTCTCTTATAGAGGCCAAATTGCAAAGTGTGTTTGCCAAACATGGCCTTCAGAAGATGAACCCTGTTGGTGGCAAATATGATCCGTATGACCATGAAATAGTCTGCCATGTACCAGCCGAGGGAATGCAGCCAGGCACGATAGCGCTGGTGACTCAGGATGGCTATAAACTCCATGGTCGCACTATCAGGCATGCACTCGTCGGCGTGGCAGTAGAGTCACAGGAGTGACGTGGGCTTACCCATTGGCACCTGGGACCTTACTGAGCTGAGGACCCCTCAGCACAGTCACAACTGCAGCTGCATGTCTTTATTTATTAAGCTAGGTTTGTATTGTATGTTGGCTTCTTTATAATGTGTGCAGTCATTTTGCCATTAATTCTAAGGTACTTCTGTATTTAATAATCCTTTTTGGAGTATGTGGCGTGGTACTAAGAGTCCTGCTATTTGTCAGAAACACGGCGCTGTAGCCCTTTTCTCCGTTGCTCGTTTCTCCATTAAGACTTGTATGGGGAAGTGGAGAGATACGAGAGAGAAAGGGAAATCTGTGAGAGCGAAGGAATCTTGTCTCCCGGTTCCATCTATGAGACAGACTCTTGTAGTGGCCTTCAGGAAAGTAACTTCTCTGCCTCAGATTCCATATCTGTATTAAGGGAATATAATAATACTTACTGACCTACCTCACAAGGATGTGGTGAGGCTTTTTCTTTGCAAAGCACTTGGAAGAGGAAAAGCCCAAAAGGCTGAGTATTATTATCAGACTGATTTTGGTGTCTTCCCTTGTCCCTAGACCCCTCAGGTGAAGTTGATCACTTGAAATGACATTTAGGGGCAGCTTTTTCTTAGTCAGTTCAGGAAAACAATCCCGAATTAATGAAATCTCTGTCATACTACAGTTGAATAGGGATGAGGTTTTAAAGAAAAATCAGTTGTTAGGTCAGACTAATGTTAATAGTTGTTCTCCGGTTAAAATTGCAGCTTGCCTCCTTGCTCCTAAAGGTAGAACAAGGAGTAGTGGTTCTTGATGGAGCCAGAAAACTCTTCTCAAATCTCTTTTTCTCCAACCAAAAAGTCTGTTTAGAGGAGAGTAATTTCTCTTCCCTGATGGGTGTTTGTGCAGCTTTCAAGCATGATAAACTGTGTGCTTTTTGTTGCAGCTGCTGGCAGAATGGAGATGTGCCCTTAAGCAGGAAATCTGGACTTTTATTTTCTCAGCTCTGCAGTATTGGTACTCAGATAACAGTAATTTCCAGTTCACATTCAGATTCTACTTTTGCATGGTCATAGTAAATATTAAACCTTTTGGGTTTTGATGCAAGGAGAAAAATCTTTTCTACTAAAAGTCCCAAGTGCCCTTGAACCAATTTTAGCAGCGGTGACAAGAAAGCAAGAGAAGCAGAAAGCTGAGGAAGTGAAAGCTGACCTCAAGCTGTCCTCTTAGTTGGAGGCATGTTGTTGTCACAGCATGGCATATGTATTTCCCAGTGGTCCTTTTGCCTGGGAGTCCATTTATCTCAGCTGAAAGGATGCAGTCACTGAGTAATATCGGAATTTAACCCTTTACAGGGCACCTATACAAGCAGTATAATGACAGAAGAGTTCTTTAACCAGCCTATGGTCTGCACCACACAAAACCAAGGCAGGAGTGGTTGTCAGGTTGTTTCTTACTGATTCATTAATTCCTGCCTTTGTACTTTCTGGAATTGGATCCATGGTCTGACAGTTATTTGAGATCCACTTCCAAAAACTCTTTACTTATGGTGGATGCCATCACTGGTTTGGAAGAAAGCTTATTCTTCTCCCATTCCTTTGCAGGCTTCAGTTGCATAATCCTTTTGTGGCGGACTTCAAGATTACCGCAGCCTTCCATTAGCAGCTATGGACAGTCTTTCATCTGGGGAGACTATGTGCAGCTAGTTGGTTGTCATTCCAGAAATTTAAGGAAGATGCACATTTCTAATATGCTCCATGCAAGCTGCTTTAGTGACAACCGTATGTGGGTGACTCAGTAGTGGATACTTTTTAAAGTGCAGTTTTCTGCCTCTGCATAGGTAGGTTTTCAGGGTGGTATTTCATATTTCAACCCTGAAACAGCGCTTCATGGTAGCATTAACGTTAGATCACTTTGGACAAACTTTTCATTCAATGTTCTTGTTTTATGACGTTGGAAATTTCAGAGATATACAGGACTTCCTGTTCATTGTTTTGCTGGTCTGCATGCTGACTGGGTCACTAGGTTATGCTGTTACTCAAGACAAAGAACAGGTAAAATACAAAATGTGTCAATGCAAGTCTTGCTGTTCTGCATCAAGACTGTCTGCGGCCTCTTCTGAGGAAACAGTGTCTTCAGCTGGAAGGAGTGGCTGGGTTCTCTGCTGCTGCTTCAGCCCCTGCTATATCAGCTGAGTCTTTTTGCAATATAAGGGGAGAACTGGTTTTGGAAACTAACTTTGAATGTGAGACTTTATAAGGAACTAAACAAAATGAAAGGCATTTTACACAACAGGTGCGTTTTTGTCATAGAAAGGCTACAGCTTACCTGAGCCAGATTTAAAAGTAGTATGTGAACAGAAGTGTTGGGATTCAAATCCTCTTTAAACTGACCCACAGAGCCACTTGACTGTGAAAATATTTGGTCCACGTTCGGACTATTTGCCAAGCCTGCCTGTCTCCTCAGCTAGTATTCACCCATTTTTGCCTTAAAGAAATACCCTAAAATGCACTCCAGACCTTCTGTCTGTACGAAGAGGTTATTGATTCAGCTTGTATATCTGGGATCTGTTTTCACTGAGGCGCTGCTGCATGGCCAGAGCAGGAATCTGAGGGATCTGGTTCCTGTGCAGTCTTTCTCACCCTCCCATAGGCCCCGTTTAATTACGGGCAAGCTATTTTCCCAGTTCATGCCCCATTTTTTTCAATCTCTGAAACTTCTAACAGGATCTTATCGGGCTTTTATGATGATTACTGTTAAGATGTACCCATCGCTTAGAGACTCTGTTACAGATGTTACCAAAGAGATAAATACTGTAGCTGTTGTTTGTCCTAGTTTCTGCTTCCTTTGAATGGTGAAGTGAAAACGAAATAACGAAACCTGGATTCCATCACAGGATCCAGATTTCCTAGGCAAAATTTTATTCTCTTGCCTTTGAAGCACACTTAATGATCTCTCTTATCATGGATGAGATTGCGTAAGGGTGGATTGAATTTCTCCTTTGTAGGTTCTTGCTCCCTTGTCTGCCCTGTTTGCGTAAAGCTTGCACACTCAGCACGGTGGGGCAGAGTCCCCACTGGTGCAGTTCCGTTGCACTCTGCAGAGTTACGCTAGAGAAGAGGCCGACCCATGAGCTTTTTCTCTTCAGTCACTTTATTCAATGACTGTTTCATAGAACACAGGAGTACATTAGCAGGGACAGAACAGCAGAGGAGAGGAAGTGTCACATACCTCTTAGTCATTTCCACTCCGTTTGTCCAGCCATGAACTGAAGAGCTCGAGCTGGGAATGCAGACAACTAGATAAGATGTGCATGTGACCATATCTGCGGACCTGCATTTCTGCTCTTGGGAAGTGGGCAGCCCCACTGAATGTGGGTATTTGCCTTGTTCTGTGACTTTGCCATGCCCTGTCAGTGGGATATCTCTGAGTTGAACTCCTGGACGCGTCTCCAGTGGCACTGTCTCGTGAGCGTGGCAGCATCTTAATTCTGACCAAGAGCAGTGCAGAATGTGAATGTTGCTTTGTGAACCTTAAATTCTCAGTGCTTCATCAGCAGAGCTTCTGTTGAGACAGCTGTGATAAATCAATAGCTATTATCAGTCCTTTAATTTTTTTAAAAATGTATTTAAGGTTTATATTGTGAATATTGTAGAATTTTTTTATTTTTAAAATTGCGATGTTTTGATATTACTTGCGAAGTCAAATGAACAAATGAACAAAGCGTTGCTAATCTCCAAAAATCTAGATCGATTTAGTAGGTGGGAAACCTGTATATATTGTGGGGTTTTGTGTTTCTGTGCTTTCTGTTTACCTAAAGCTTCTGGCTGATTGAAAGACAAAGACTGAAGTGTGGGAGTGGTGCAAGTGATTGACAAAGACATTTGACTTAATGTTGGAAATTGGTGGGTTCCTTTAGTTGTGCGGATACTGTCCATTTGCTAATTAAAAAAAAAAAGAATCAGAGTTGCTTCTTTTTCCTTTTTTCCTTGCCCCAAACTGCTGGTCATTCCAACTGCCACTCTAATCAGGTGGAACTGCAAATTGAAAGGTTTCTCTCTATTCTTGAGCCCATTGTCTAAAATAAGGGATATAGTCCATGGCAGTACTTTATTGAACACTTTATTAACAATGCTTTAGGTGGACTTCTGGAAATGCAGATGTGTGTGTGTGTGTGGTCCTTTCTCACACAGGTGAGTTGTCAGCAATTTCTGCACTGATAAACTGCCCGGGTGTGGTGTTCTGTGGTAGTTCTGTGCCTGCTTCTGTATCTATTCTAGTAAGTCTGTTTACAGACCATTGTGTAGAAAAATGCTGTCTGCCAACCTTTGGTGGTGGTTCATTCTGAAGAACGTTGCTAAGAGTTTAGATTTTGATATCTGGTTTTATTTTTGCCCTTCTATCCTCCTACAGCTTTGCTTTGCTGCTTTTTTGCCCTTTTGTGTGTGGTGTGTTGTAGCAAGCATACTGTATGGCAGCTTGGTTAAGGATGGCTTAATATACTATGTATTAACGCTTGTGGTATCTGCAGGTGGGTTATGATTTCAGGGGTTTGTTGGAGAAAGCAGTAGGTTTTCTCTGTAGGGGTGTGATTGCAGCAGATCTCAGTCTCTCTTCCCGCATCCTCTGCAAAAATAGCCAGGCCTCCATTCCTGGTTTGGCCTTAGTGACAGTTGGTGCCATGTCAGTGGGCCTTTGCTTGCCTTGTTCTCCTGAAGCTCTGAATGCCCCGGGCACTTCTCACGAGAAGAAAAACCTTCGCAAAAGACCATTTACAAATGGCCTTTATGGGGTGAAATCTGTGCTAAAGCCAAGTCCCCTTGTGATCACAGAGGTTGTCCCATTACAGGGGCTCTCCCTCGTTCTGCCTAAAATGTGCAGGCATGGCTCTGCGTTCACTGTGATGGCACCACTGACCAGACTAGTCCGGGAAATATTGCTGCCTGCTGCTGTGTCTGTTAATTTCTGGCTCTGCTGCGACAGTGAGAGTTGGGAGTTCTCAAACCACAGCCACCGCCATCTGCAGAAAAGCATTGGAGTTTGTGAGCAAGGGGAAGAGCGCGGTATTGCAGAACGCCTGCAAGCAGGGCATGGTCTGCCGTGAGAGGGGAGGCGATCAGGAGCGGTACTGACCCGGACTCCTAGGAGCCTCGCTGTGTGTACAGCCAGATTTCTTGCCGCCCACAGCCATAGTGAAATCAGGCCGGTTAAGTAAGAGCTTGTTAAAACCCAAGGCATGCTGCAAAGATATTTGTGTGCTGTGTTTTAAGCTGCTTTGGGAATGTTGTCTCCCCATCTTTGTGGATTGATACTGCACACTGTGAGGACGTGGGTGAGCTGAGCAACGGTACTTTTTGTCTGTGCCCTCCCAAAATGTTCATACCTGAGTTTCTGGGTTGTGCATGCTCCCCGGTGCAGGAACTGAAGTGGCTCCTCACTGGGGGAAAGGAGGAGGCCTGTGCTTCTGTTTCTCCTGAGACAAAGTTCAGATGACGGGTTCTCAAACTAAATTTTGTCACTTGGTACAGAGCCAGCCCTGGGCTACAGCAGGCTCTAGGTCTGTAATTACATGCCCTAGCTCTTCTAGAGCTTTTTGCTCAGTCTTTGCTATCCTTTGTAATCTGAGTAGCAGCAGGCTCCCAGGTGGGATCCCCATAGCACAAGCTGCTTGCTGCCGGGGCACCTTGTTTTGCCCAGGGCAGAAAGTACAAGCAGAAGCTTGAAATGCCCTTGCTGACGCATAAGCCGAGCAGGATGCAGCCTGCTCCCCTCAGCCGGGTCCTGAGCACCACGTACAGACAAAGCACATGGAAAAGGTGCTCTGGCAGCAGCCTGCGGCAGGAGGCGGGGGGGGGTGGGTGCTGGGTTTGGGCCCTCGGTTCGCCATCCAGCTGCTCCCCAGTGGGGTGTTGCCGGGTGTCCTGGTGGGCGAGGGGCCCAGGGCACTGAGGGTGGCCGCCCTGGCTGCGCCCGGGGCTGTCCGTGTGCCGCACCCAGCGCTTTTGGACGTGGAGGGTCTCCTCTGGCCCTCGGCGTCGTTCCCTGAGGATGAGTGCCGGCAGATGAGCCATGACACCCAGGCTGCTGTGTCCCCGGCCGGCCTGGCGCTGCCCGGCGGCGGAGCAGGGCTGCGAGCATCCCCCGGCGCTGCGGGAGCGGAGCCCGCGGGCCCGTTCCGGGGGGAGGCCGGGGCAGGCCGGGCTCCGCCGGCCGGGAGCGGGGCGGGGCGGCAGCGGCGGGCGCGGGGGCCGGGCCTGCGGTGGGGGCCGGGCCGGGGCGGGCGCTGCCGGGACCCGCTCTCCGCGCCGCCGCCCGCGCCATGGCCCCGCCGTCCGCCGCGCTGCTCCTGCCGGCCCTGGCCGCCCTCCTGGCCGCGCCCGCCGCCGCCCGCGCCCCGCCGCGCAGCATCGGTAGGACCGGGGGGAAGGGGGGCGTGCGGGAGAGGGGGCGCCCGTGCCGGGTGCCGGCAGCGCCCGGCCCTCTGCCCGCCTGCCTCCGGGGGTGGGAGCGGGGAGCTCGGCACCCCTCCGCGGAGGAGCAGGGCGTGCTGCGCTGCAGCCGGGCGACCCGGGAGGGCGGGGGGGGGTGGGGGGGGGGCAGCGCGGCCCCCTGCGCTCTCGGGACACGCTGCTGACCCGGCGCCCCTCGCCCCTCGCCGCCGCAGCCGTGGTGGGCGCCGGGCTGGGTGGCTCGGCCGTCGCTTACTTCCTGCAGCAGCACTTCGGGCCGCAGGTGCAGCTGGACGTGTACGAGGCGGCGGGCGTGGGTGGGCGGCTGGCCACCGTCACCGTCAACAAGCAGCAGTACGAGAGCAGGGGAGCCTCCATCCATGCCCTCAGCCTCCACATGCAGGACTTCGTCAAGATCCTGGGTGAGTGTGGGCACCACAGCACGTGCATGGCCCCCCTCCCTCAGCTGGGGGGCTGGGGTGCCCCCGGGCTGTGCCCTAGCCACGGCGGGGGGGGGGGGGGGGGGGGAGCTGCTTCCAGTCTGCCTCGGCACCCCTGGCATGCGGAGACCCCCTTGCTGTGTCCCTGTGCCCCCAGCCCTGTTGTGCCCTAGAAGAAAAAGGGACGGGGTGGTCCAGCAGAGTGCCAGGGCATGGGGTCCCGGTGGAGTTGGCGTGGGCTTTGTTCACAGACTCCAACCAGTTTGTCCCAGTAGGCAGCAGCAACTCCATGGGGTGCCCCAACATGTAGGATCTGGCAGGGGTCCCAGTGCCCTGGAGTCCCACGCTCCCTGATGCTCCTCCAAGAGCATCTTTGCCCGCATCCCCGCTGCGGCAGTGTTGGTGCTGGCCTGCGCCAGCAGCTGGCCAGCCCCAGGGAGGTGTGTGAGCCCGGTGGGGCTGGGGCCCCCCTGCTGCCCGCAGGCCTCAAGCACCGGCGCGAGGTGGCGGGGAAGAGTGCCATATTCAGCGGGGAGCACTTTGTCCTGGAGGAGACCGACTGGTACCTGCTCAACCTCTTCCGGCTCTGGTGGCACTATGGCATCAGTTTCCTGCGCCTGCAGATGTGGGTGGAGGAGGTGATGGAGAAGTTCATGAGGTAGGAGAGCCCACAGGGCTGGGGGGACACGGAGGGTCTTCCCTGGCATCGTGGCATCACCACGTGCCCTGTGCTCCTGTCTGTTCCAGGATCTACAAGTACCAGGCACATGGCTACGCCTTCTCCAGCCTGGAGGAGCTGCTGCGCTCCCTGGGAGGTGATGCCTTTGTCAACATGACACAGCGTTCAGTGGCCGAGTCCTTGTTGGAGGTGGGTGTCACACAGCGCTTCGTGGACGACGTCATCGCGGCCGTCCTGCGCTCCAGCTACGGGCAGTCGGTGCTGGTGCCTGCCTTTGCAGGTGAAACTGCGGACCCCTTCTCTTCCTCCTCCTCATGTGACTCTCCTTAGCATCCCCTCTGTGGGCAGACTATTGAGCCATCCTCCTCCTCCTCTCCCCAGGAGCCATGTCGCTGGCAGGCGCCCAGGGCAGCACCTGGGAGGTGGAAGGAGGCAACAAGCTGGTGTGTTCAGGTCTGCTGAAGCTGACCAAAGCCAACGTCATCCCAGCCAGGGTGACAGGCATCTCTCTGCATAGCTCAGGTGAGTCTGGGCACGGAGTCTGCCCTGGGTGCCACTGGCCGGGGCGTGGGTCTGAGTACACCAAGGTGGGAGGTTGGTGGTGGCAGCATGGCACTGCTGGGGCAGAGGGGCAGTGTTGGCAGGCTGGAGAGCATCCTGGTCATGGTAAAGCATTTGGGTGAGGGCCCAGGGGTCTGTCCAGCTCCTCCTCTTGTCTGATCTGGTACAGGCCTGCAGTACAGACCTCAGCACTGAGGTTCCCCTCTCTCCCTTCTGAGGTCCCTCAGGTCTCTTCTATGGCACCCTCCTTGTTGCAGGCTGGCTCCGCCATCCAGTACAGCAGAAGGTCTGGATAGTTGAGGTCTGGGGTGGGCTGTGCTGCCCCATTCCTCCTTGCCCCACTAGCCTGGGCTTCTCTCGAAACTTTCTCCCACCGGCTTGATAAAATATTTCCACTGCCCTAAAGCATCGGTGACTCATACATAATGATCAGATGCTATGGTCCAGCACTGGTGTGTACTGGAAAACCAGGGGATGGAGGCCATGCTAGAAAAAAGGGGGCCAGGGCAATACCACTTGGGGCTTAGGGCCACTCCTAACTGTCCACCATCTTTTTTCAGAGGGGAGAGCCCTGTACCAGGTACACTATGAGGGCACTGAAGGCCAGGGCTCAGCTTTCTACGACATGGTGGTTGTGACAACTCCCCTGCACCCCAGCAGGACCAACTTCACCTTTGAGAACTTCGAGCCACCCATCCCCGACTTCCCTGGAGCCTTCCAGCCTTCCGTCACCTCTGTGGTGCACGGCTACCTCAACTCCTCCTACTTTGGCTTCCCTGACCCCAAGCTCTTCCCCTTTGCCAGCATCCTCACCACTGACACCCCTGAGCTCTTCTTCAACGCCATGGACAACATCTGTCCTGTCAACATCTCTGCAGCTTTCCGTCGCAAGCAGCCCCAGGAGGCTGCGGTGTGGCGTGTCCTCTCCCAGCAGCCGCTGGATAAGCAGCAGCTGAAGACCCTCTTCAGGTCCTACTACTCAGTGCAGGTGACAGAGTGGCAAACGTATCCCCGCTATGATGCTGCCAAGTCCCTCCCACCCATCGTGCTCCACGAAAACCTTTTCTACCTCAGCGGCGTGGAGTGGGTGGCTAGCTCCATGGAGATGATAGCGGTGGCGGCCAAAAACGTGGCCCTGCTGGCTTACAACCGCTGGCATCAGGAGCTGGAGAAAATTGACCAGAAGGACTTGATGCACAAGGTGAAGACCGAGCTGTGACACCCAGGGGAGGCGGTGGGCCAGGAGCTTCTGTGTGTAGTAGCTTGGGGAGTATTTATTGCCTTGGGGACACCAGGGTGTTTGGGGCTGGGGAAGAAGAGACAGGCTGTGTCCTGGATTACTTGAGTGTGTGCTGCTTTCAGGAATATAATCCCTGCCCAGTGTTGCTGTGTGTCTGAGCCACGTGCCTCAGTTTCCCTGTTCCCCTTCCCCGGGCTCTACTGGAAAGGAGCCTGTGCCTTCTCCTGTGAAAAAGGGTCACTGTGCATCTGTCTTTGGGAGGGACCTCGGGGGGCTTTCAGGAACGAGACTGGCTGGCGTTAGTAGCAGTGGTTTCCCCCCAGCGAGCTGCCTGGCTCCTGCCGCAGCCTCTCCTGCCTTCCTGGCTTTGCCCCTGGGAAACTCGGTGGTAGGGCTGGCCCCAGCTGGGGCAGGAGGTCCCATGGCCTCTCCCGTGCCGTGCGTTCATGGAGCCTAGTCCTGCTCGCTGGCCCAGCACCCCAGGGATGGGTGTGCGGGGTGGGCTCTTGCAGGTCCTGGCTTGCAGGAGTAGTGCCTGTTGCCAGGTGCTCTCTGTTTCCAGGGGTGTCTGGAGCTCCCTGAGCCTGGGACTTGGCTGTGTTTTGGGGGGCAGAAGAGACTTGCTGGGAGAAGGCTGGGCAGCACCCACCCCGGGGCAACCAGGGCCGGAGGGGCAGCATGATGAGCCAAGGCAGGGGGCGGCTCAGACGGCGGCCAGCAATGCACTTTATTGAAGACCTCAGAAGTTGCCCAAACCACCACTTGGCCCATTCACTGGGCTGCCTGACCTGCTGCAGAGGATCTTGTAGGTAGGCTGGGGAGGACTGGGAAGGACCAGGGGCTCCCAGGGCTGTTGCACCGATGAAGTGAACATGGACAAATGGGGACTTCGGGGAGGGAGGAGGCTTGATCCTGCCCAGCCTGACTCTCTCCCCCAGCCCACCCTGCTGAGCTCCTCCCTGGAGGTGAGGGGGCTCGGGGTGGTGCCTCACTGCGAGGCCAGCTATGGCACCACGTAGCTGGGTGACTTGCAGGGGCTGCCCCCACACTGGGTGTCTCCGGAGTGGCTGCTTGGGCTGAAGCTGTGGATAGGAGTCTGCAGGAGCATTTTCGGGGAGCTCTTGGGGGTGGCCATCATCTTGTTAGGGGCTCTTCTCACCCTGATGCTCCAGGTGGCCCTCTCCCAGGGGGCTGGGCAAGCTCAGGAAGCAAGAGCAAGCTGGTTAGATGCCTGTGAGCAGCTGCAGGGGTTAGCCTTGCAGCCTTAGAAGATGCAGGTGCAGCCCACAGCAATGGTCTCCATGACCATCTGGTACTTCTTGGGACAATTCTTCTTCCCGGAGGGCTTGTGCCCCGCTTCACCTGGCGCCTGGCAGAGCAGCCGGCGGACAGGTAACCGGCTGTAGATGGGAATGCTGGCCATGGTGCGGTCCTCCTGCATCGTGAAGGGGTTGATGCAGCCAGTGCAGAGGCATCGGGCTTCAGGGATATCTGCTGGGATCCGTGTTGCATCATGGTTTATGCTGGAGGAGAGAGAAGGTAAGACAAGGCTGGAGAGACAGCGAGATGGGGAGCAGTGGGCGGCTGAGGATGGGCAGGGCAATGCCTTTGCAGAGTGAAATGGGGTACTGCATTGCATTGCACTCCCAAGTAGCCTCTGCAGCCCCATGATGCTGGAACCGCGGCCACCATGGTGCTTGCTGGCACAGAGCCACCATGCACGTCCCCAAGGTCCCTGCCCCAAACTCACCTGTAGGTCCAGGGGGACAAGCTCCTCCGGTTGGACCTCCAAAGCCTCAAGTTGACCTGGCACTTGGTGTCACCTGGCTCAGAACTGTTCCTCAGCTGGCGTACCATGTCCTGGATGCTGCGCTCATAGTCTGCCATGGTGGTATAGGGGTCGTCTGGGGCCCAAGCGAGGGCAGGGGTGGCCGTGGGGGGCCGTGCCAGGCCCCTTCTCCTGCCCTTTGCTGCCTTGCTTTGGTCCTTTGCTTCAGGGACCAGGACGATGGTGAAGATGCAGAGGAGAAGCTGAGGAGGAAGGAGAATGGTACATGACTATCTGGCCCACAGGGCTGGCGTCAAGGGGAGCTCTCCCACCTCCCGTGGGTCACCAGGTGACAACAGGACAGCATTGACTTTGAGATGGCACATGCAACACCCAAAGGGCAACACTGGCCTGCAAGCGAGACCCGTGGGAGCACAAGGGCAGTTAGCGGGGATGGTGGGCACATGGTTGTGGTGAGCCCCTAGCCCAAGCCCTAGCTGATGTGTGTGGCTGCAAAGCCCCTTCCCCTGGTCGCAGCTGGCAATTTGCGTTGCCCAAAGCGCCCCTGCCCATGCTGCTGGGGCCATGCCCGGTCCCTTCCCTACCCACCCCCAGGCACAGTGTGCTGGGAGGGATGGGCACACCCTCAGCTCAGGCTGTACCTGGGCAGCCTCTGGTTTAAAAGGCGCTTTAGAGATGAGACAGTCAAGAATGGGATCTTTATCCGAACCCTCCTCTCCCTCCCTCTGTGCTCCAAGGACGGTAAGAGAGAAAAGATGCTTTTTCCTTTCCTTTTCCCTCTGGCCCCGCAGGGCTGAGCTCGCATGTGCTGACACCCGGCAGGCTGCCCAGCAGTGAACAAAGTTGCTTTCTGTAGTGCTGTTCCCTGCTATTTGTGTCCCTGCAGCCGGCCGCAGGCAGCCCCGCACCCTGCCCGCCATCCCACAGCCCTGCCTGCCATCCCGCAGCCCTTCCCATGGTGTGCCGTGCCCAGCGGCAGGGACTGCTCGGCCAGGGCTGTTTTCCCCCTCCGGTGCCGGACTCTCCGATCCGACTGTCGTGGCTTTGCTCTCCGAGGCTGTTGCATCCTCACTGTGCCAGGCATGGGAGCGATGGGCCTGGCAGGACACAACATGCATCTCCACAGCAAACAAACCCAGGTAGCCACCCGTAAACAAGCATGCAAATAATTATATTAAAGAAAGAAAATGAGGAGCGAGCCCTGAGCCGCCGTGCAGTCACCTACCAGGTTTGGAGCCCGCTCCATCTCCACAGAGCAGCTGCCGGCTGCCGTCCTGCAGTGTGGCTGGCACCAACGAGCCAGGGAGCTAAAAAGGGAAAGCCCCAGCCCCGGCTCCACTCGGCCGGAGGTGTGTCCGGTCCCCGAGGTGCCAGGGAGCCTCGGCGCTGGCAGGGCAGGGGGCCAGCGTGGTCTGGGACTCGGCCACCCGCCGCCTCCCCGGGCACTGGCTCCACCTGTGGCTCTGGCAGTGGCTGTGGTGGGTTTCCCCCTGGACTGGGCAGCCCAGAGGGGCTTGCTGGGCAATAGCCTTCCTGGGGAGGGGGTTTGGGCTCTGGTGGTGCCACCAGCATGGTCACAGCCCTGCCTGGGTCAGGAAGGATATGGCTGCTGGGCTGGGGGAGCAGGGGCGTGCAGAACGACTAGGGGTGGGCTGTGTCGGGCACTGCCAGCAAGGTGTGCGGGTAGCCTGGGGCTGTCCTGCTGTCCCTGTGGGGACAGCTGAGAACCTGCCGTCATCTGTGTGCCACCACTAGCTCTGCTGTCCCCAGGAGCCACCAGACCCTTCTGCCCAGCGGTGAGTCGATGGCACCCATCACTTCCTGCACTCCTGGTCTGTCTGTCCACAAACCCTGCCCCTCCTGCTGTCCTTAACCTGTCCCCAACCCCTGGCAGTGGGGACACACCAGCTCTGCTCACAGCTGGCCTAGGGGCTGAGCCCCAGAGCTGCAGGGTTGCGGGGGTTACTGGTGGGGTGCTGCCCCCAGCCATGCCCTGCTGCTTCCCAGCGGTGCGGGAAACTGAGGCACGGGGGTGCCGGCTGTGATGCCCCGTCCCGGGGGCCGGGGAGAAGGGGCCTCTCCCGGGAGGGGGCTGGGCGTGGGCCGGGGCCGCAGCAGCCCGGCAGTGCAGCTCCCCCAGCCCTGGGCTGTCCCTGTCCCCGTGGCCAGGCAGCCGCTGTGCCACACGATGGTGCTGTCCTCCACTCAACCGCACCGCCAGCGCTCCGTCCTTCCCCTCTCCACCCCCCCTCCGCAAACCTCCCTCCCGGCATCCTTCCATCCCTCCCAGCATCCCCCCATCCCTCCTCCCCTCCATCCATCCCTCCCGGCATCCCCCCTGTCCCTCCTCCCCTCCATCCATCCCTCCCGGCATCCCCCCTGTCCCTCCTCCCCTCCATCCATCCCTCCCGGCATCCCCCCTGTCCCTCCTCCCCCCCATCCATCCCTCCCGGCATCCCCCCTGTCCCTCCTCCCCTCCATCCATCCCTCCCGGCATCCCCCCTGTCCCTCCTCCCCCCCATCCATCCCTCCCGGCATCCCCCCTGTCCCTCCTCCCCCCCATCCATCCCTCCCGGCATCCCCCCTGTCCCTCCTCCCCCCCATCCATCCCTCCCGGCATCCCCCCTGTCCCTCCTCCCCCCCATCCATCCCTCCCGGCATCCCCCCTGTCCCTCCTCCCCCCCATCCATCCCTCCCGGCATCCCCCCTGTCCCTCCTCCCCCCCATCCATCCCCCCATCCCTCCTCCCCCGCCCCAGCCACCCGCGGAGCGTGGGTGCCCGGTGCCGCTCCCCCCGGGCACCACGGTCTGCCCTGCTCCTTTCGAGGGGCCCTTTACGTCGTTGGGGGCTGCTGCTCCCCGAGGCCAGGCAGATCTGGGGGGCTGCTCCACCTCTTTGGTGTTTTCTGCCTCCCCCTCCCCTCCCCGATCCCTCCCCAGCTTTTGTGGCAGCACTCGATGCTGAGCTCCCCTCTGCCTCTCTGTACGTCCCCAGCAGCTGAAGGCCCTTGTACTTTGTAGGGAGGTGGGAAATTTCTACCTCCTTTTCCCAGTCCACGAACTGGGCCTCTAGAAAACCCCGCAAACGGGGTAAAATTCACTGTGCCCCCAGCCGACACAGCCCCTTGCCTCCTCCCAGCCCCCCAGCCCAGGATGCAGCAGGGAGCACAGCCTGGCTGCTCCCACCCGCGGGGGAGCCCCAGCCCACACTAACAGCCTAGGGCAGCCCCAGCACAGCATTTCGGGGCTTTTGCCATCCCCTGGGGTGAGGTCTGATGCCACGCACAAGAGCACAGCATGTCCCTTTTGTTGTCACCTCGGGGGCTTGGCAGAAGGGACCTGGCTATAGCAGGGGCGCTGCAGCCACCTGCTTTTGCTGCACTGGGCATTGCGGCAGCACTTGGCCCTCTACCACCAGCCTTTTCTGGGGTGCCGAGACAGCCCCTGCCTGCACCCCAGTGATTTCACCCCCTGCTCCGTGATGCCCCAGGAAGGGCCGGTGAGCAGGCCCGGGGCACCCAGTGGGTGCTGGCAGCCTGTGTGCGCCGTGGCCGCCTGCGTTGTGTCAGCGCTCGGCAATGCTGTTTACACATGAGAGAGGCTCAGAGGCATCTGCGCCGGCAGCCAATTACCCAGTTTTGATCTTTTTTGGTGAAAAGGAAACCAGGGCTTTTCAGACATGGCCAAATTTGATAAGCTGGGGGAGGCAGGGGCGGGCAGCTTTTCCCCACCGGCTTCGCATGTGGGAAGGGACCAGTGTGCGCAGGCGGCTGGGTCACAGCCAGCCCCTGCCTCCCGGCTGGGACAGGGCACTAGTGGGCTCCGTGTGCCTGTGCTGGCTGTGGTGTGGCCCTGGTGGGAGTGGGGTGTGCTGGGGTCAGCCCTGTGGGGGAGGCGAGGGAGCGGGTGGCCGGGAAAGGCTGGGAACCCCCACCATCGTCCCCTGGCAGTGGGTTACCTGGAGAGGAGCGGGGATGTGCTTTCAGGTTTTGTTGTACATGTTCATCCTTGCTACCTCCCCACCACATTGCCCCACTGCCACGGGAAAACTGGGTGGAAGCAGAGCCTGGAGAGTGGGAACAGGCCCCCAGACAGGGCAGGAGGGGCTGTGAAGATAGGTTCTACCTGTCCTGAGTAAAGCTGGGCATGTATTTCCCAGGGTAACCCATGGAACCCACTGCCTGCCCCCAGCTGTGCCTAAGCTGCCAGGATGAGGATGAGGATGCAGGGTGGCCATGCCGTGCTTGATGGGAGGGATGCACTGGCCAGGGAGCATGTGGCAGAGCATGTGGCAGCAGGTAAAGAAATGGGGGGAATCAGACCACAGTTACCATGTTGACAGAAAAGAGTTTTTTGCCTTTTTTCACAAACAGGAATGTCCCACCAGGGCAGGAGCTGCTGGCGTGGGGTCTGCGGTCCCCACCACCCACTGTGGGTGATGGGCAGCATCACTGCTGCTGCCAGGCTGCAGGGCATGGCCACTTCTCTGGGCATCAGGCTGATCCTGAGCCCGGATCCCCTATGGGGCTTGTGATGCCCCAGCCCACCTGAGCACACACACACCCGTGGGCTAGGCGGCGGGGGGGGGTGGGGGGTGGGGGGGGGCTGCTGGGAGGCTCCAGCACAGCCGCAGCACCTCCTATCTCTGCGTGAGCAACATTTTCCACTCATCAAGTGTCAGTGTGCTCTGGTGAGCTGGCCTGGCCAGAGCCAGCCCAGCACTGCAGTGGGGAGGAGGGCAGGGGCCAGGGCCCCCCATGCCCCCCGGCCGCCCCCCGGCAGGTAGCGCCCAGCCGTGCTGGCAGCACGATGCTCACATCCATATTTGCACAAAGGCCCGCTCAGCGCGTGAGCGGCTCCAGAGACGCCCAGGCCAAAAAGGCTTATTTTAAGCTTGCGGGAAAAAGAACATTGTTTGGTGGGAATTAAAAATCCCCGTTCTCAAAAAAGGGAAAAACAAAAAGTGCTTAATTCTGCCGGCTCCTGCACTTGCATAAACAGAGCCACAGCCCAGCTGGCGAGGGCGGGCCGGAATTCATGGCTGGCATTGAGCGGGGTGGGTGCCCTTCCCTGGGCAGCTGCCCTGGGACAGGGACCGTCCCCTTCTGCACCCCCATGACGCTGATGCTGTCCCCACAGTCCCACCCTGGCAGGAAGGCTTTTCCCGTGGGGGGAAGGGGCATTGCCTGATGTGGATGCTGCAGCCACAGAGCCACCCTGAGGTGCTGGGGTGCCACAGGCAGGCGGGGTGACCGTGGCAGCCACACAAGGGACTGGATGAGCTATCGGCAGCCTGGGGTTTCGCTGCGCCTGGGTTCTGCATCAAAGGACAGAATTATTTATATAGCCCTAATCCAGCTGTCTCAGCGGCCCTTCTGCCTCCTCAGGCGGGGAGCTGGGTGATGCTCCGGGCTGTCTGCGGATCATGCCCTTTGGATCACATGCGTGAGATAACAGCCAGGCCTTGGCGTCGGGAGGCAGAGCTGTGCAGGGTTGTCCTTTGGGGCTGGGGGCCGCCGGACCAGCAGCACCCCAGCCTGCCCACCCCCAGGCAGGAGGCTCACGGAGAGCCAAAGGCATTGGGAGAGCAGCTGCTGGCAGCGCTGGGACAGTGGGGTGGGAGGGAGGGTGCGTGTCCAGCACATCCTGCTGCGGCCCCTTCGGCACATTCATCAGCCGCCCAGCGTTTACAGCACGTCACTGGTTACATGATCCAGACGTGCAGGTTCCTCCTGCCCCGCTCCTCTCCTGCCTTTTGTTTTCTTTTGCTTTCTGCTCCTGGAGACAGAGCACCTGATGGAAAAAGCCTGCTCTCCTGCTCCCTGTGCTGGAAACACATGCTTCCTTCCGCCCCTGCCCGGCACAGCGCCCGGTGCGGTGCAGGCGGCAGCCCCACAGCTCCCTGCTCCTGCTGCCTGCACCACGTCTGGCTCACCCTCTGGCAGCAGTGGGGGGGGGCTGGAAGGGCCAGTTCGAGGCCACAGCAGGGACAGAGCCTGGTTCCAGTGGGACCCCTCTGGGTGCTCTGCATGGGGCAGCTGCCCCAGCTCCCCATAGGTCAGAGCAGGGGAGAGCCACGTTCTCCAGGCAGGGAGGCTGCAGGGACAGCTGAGGCACTACCCAGGCACAGGTCCTATCAGCTTGGCAAGCCCGATGGGGCCCTAGTCCCTCCATGTCCCCTGTGCTTGCCCTCCTGCCTTCCCCAGACGTTTGGTTCCTGCCTGTACTGGTTGTGCCCCACTGCCCACCAGCACAGAGCACGGGCTGGCAGTGCTGGCCTTCCAAATAACTTGTGTTGCTTCCCTCTGCCCCCTAAGACAGCCAACATGGGGGTTGGACACCAACCCCTGAGCGCTTTGGAGGGGTGACTGCATTTCATGCCAGATTGCAAAGGTGCGACACGGTCCTGCCAGGATGCCTTCTGCATCCCAGCTCCTGGCCATAGGATAGGCTGGCTCTCCAGCCCCGTGTGGGGCACGCGGAGCAGCCCAGAGCCATTCCTGCTGCTCTTCCTGCAGGGCCACAGGGCTGGAAGGAGCTCGCAGGGATGTGCTTCTAGGCCAGTGATGTCCTCTGGGTCTGTGAGGAGAAAGTCTCTTATTTTTAGGGCTTAGGGTGGCTTTTGCGTGTGAGGGGGCATTCAAGTTCCCAGCTTCCCAGGGCAAGGCGGAGGTAAATTGAAAGCTCAGCGGTGGCACTGACGTCTGCCCTGGTGGGTCATGCTGAAGTCAAACCTCTCCTCCCTGCAGCCCTGGGCACGGGGCCACTGCAGCACATGAAAGAGCCCCTGAACTCCCGGGGAGTCATCTCCAGGTGAGAACCGGTGGTTTGAAGTCAGGCCAGAAAGTCTCTTGCCTTGGTCCCCATCCCCTGGCCCTATGTGCTGCTGTTTTAGCAGTCGGTCGGTACAGGGAAGGGATTTACCGAAGCAGCACGGGCCAGTCCTGAAGGTCACCTTCAGAGCTGCTCCAGCCCCGCTCACCCATTAATCATGCCCCTGCAATGGAAGCGGCACGTGCGTGGGGCCAGGGAGGCAGGGGCTGCCTGCTCTCGGGTGTAACAACATACAGGCTGAGGAACACCCGCCTGCCCCCCAGCCACCCCTTTGATGTCAGGCAGCAGACAAAAAAAAAAAAGCTGTAAATGTGATGTGTTTGGATGTTAGCGGGGCTTGTGGGAGAGGGGTTTCTCTTACTGCTCCCTGGGCTCTCTTATTCCCGGGAAGGTGGGAGCAGCCCCGAAAAGCCAGCCTGGGGGCTCCCCCTCCATCAGAGCCCCATGGCATCCCATGGGCTGGGAGCAGGGCTGTCGCAGCCACGTGGGACAAGCTGGGCCCTCACACCCAGCCAAGGGGGCTGGAGGTTGACAGGAGGTGGGAAAAAAATCGCTTTTGTGGATACTGAAACTGACTCTGCCACGAGGAGGGATCACTGGGTAGCATCTTAATGAAGGAGTAACAAAAACCCGCGCCAAGGAATCCTGCTTTGCCCCAAATGTTTTTCTTATGGAGTTGTAATAAGACAAGAGTTGTAAAGATAGTAACCTCCTAAACATTACCTTATTAAGGCTTCTCAGAAACCACAGGGCACGACCCCTCTGGGTCATGGAACAAGAGAGCAGCATCCAGCGAACAAACAGAGGCTAACGTTACATTTTTCACTTCATTTAAGAAACCTGGTTTCTAATTATAGGGTTTGTTTAATGGCAGCAGTTAGTTGTGCTTCACTCAAAGCCAGCCCACTGAGAGCAGGGGCTGCATGGCCATGTGGGGGGGACAGGGGACGGAGGGTGGCAGGGGACAGGAGATGCCAGCTCCATGCGGGATCCTGGGGACACTGCTGGGCTCCCAGGGCACGGCACGGGGATGAGCTCGGTACCCACGGGCACGGGGTGCCCAGCACAGTGAGGGGTTTGGGGGTCGGAGGCAGCGTGGGAGGGCTCAGGGCCCAGGGAAGAGCACCGGTGTGTCCTGGGGACGTGCCACACGTGCTGTCCCAGCTCTGTGCTGTGCACCAAGGCTTAACTGCAGTGGAGGGAGGGGGATGTCCCTGCTGTGGGGCAGGGCTGTGCTCTGTGCCGTTCCCTTCACACGTCCAGCCTAGCCCGGGCTTGGCCCCATGCCCCCGTGGCTGCAGGCAGACCCGCGGGACGGGCTGCTCAAGGCTCGTCCTGCCGCAGGGCTACTGGATCTCTGTGTGTGCAGGGACTGAAACAAGCAGTGAAACAAGCAGGGTTTTTTTAATTTTCCCCCAGTCTGCTGCCAGCAGCCCCAGGGAAGTCCTTTGTATTCCTGGCCAGGTACCTCGATGGTGGCTCTTGCTCCTTGGAGGACACCAGCTGCCTTTCTCCTCCAGGTCTGGGCACGCTGCCAGCAGGTTTAGGCACTGCCACTCCAGTCCCTGCTCTCCTGCAGACGCTGAGCGTCCCCCAGGGCTGTGCTAGCAGCTGCTTTCCCATGTCTTGTCCTCAGCTCCACCAGGCAGAGCTGGCCTGCCAACCCTGCGCTCCCCATTGCAGAACAGGGAGCAGGGCTGAGCACATGGTGGTTCCTACGTTTACCTGGTTTGTGATGGCCAGGCCATGGTGTTCATTGCTGCAGGGTGCCTGGGGTGGAGCGAGATGCGAGTGTGTGCATCTGAGAGTGTGCGTGTGTAGTGGTGCAAAAAGCACAGCCTGCTTCCTTGTTTCTCCTTTACTGCAGCTGGCAGGGCAGCAACCTGCTGGACAACCCGTCCCCTCCCTGGGCTGAACCTTGTTGCTGGTACAACTCCTCCATGCTGGTTTTACTCCCCACTGTCCCCATCTTGCATCTCGGGGCACTGTCCCCAGAGCCAGCTGGCGTGGCTGGATGCTCCACAGAAGCCTGGCCAGCCGCTGCCTCTCCTTCTGGCCTCTTTAACACCCAAAAAGAATAGCCCACACTTTCTCTTTCTAGCAGTGGGTGTTTCTCCAGCAGCTGAGCAAAGCCATCCCAGCCGGTTCAGAGCTAGCTTTGCCAGCTTGCTTTCTTCCACCTCCCCCAGATGAGCTGGACAACTCTGAGCACCCAACTCCCTGCCAGCTGCAGGCAGCAGCGTGGCCTTTCCATCCCTGACCCTCCCGAGATGCCTGCAGCCATCCAGAGCTGTGCCAGGCTGGCGGCTGCCCCATTTGCATGGGCAAGGGGCTAATGGGGGGAGGGGGCTGATGGCCGTCCACAGCGTTGGTATGGGAGGGGTGTCCCGGGGGGAAACACAGAGGTGCTGCAGGGACATTCGGCTCCTGTAGCAGGGGCTTCAGTGCTGAGGTGGTGCATAAGTCTGGGGGAGCAGGAGGGATGCCAAGCACTCCACACTGCTCCTGTACAAAGCCTGGCATGATCGCAGAGGCACCCTGGTCCTGGGTTTGGGCTGTCCCCAGCTCCCAGGCTCGGTTGTCTGGGGATGGCAGGACACCTCTCCTTCCATGGCTTCTCTGGGATGTGCTGCTGGTGGAAGTCCTGCCCCACCAGACTCTTACTCTACGTTTGTCCCCACTGAGGCTAAAGCCATGCATGCATGGCCCTAGGCACCAGAAGCGCTCTGCTGCTGCTGCTGCTGTGCCTGTGTGTGGCTCAGCATCGAGCTCATTCCCACAAGCCAGGGGACTGCTCAGGGCATGAGACCCCAGAGACCAGCCCTTTGCTCCCCGGAGGGAGTGACACCACCTTGGAAAACCCAGAGGAGAAGCTGCTGGTGACCCCAGTTGCTCCTCCATTCTCTCTCCGTTACCGCTTGCTGCAGAGGACCCCGCAGCAGCTGCTTCCTCCTCCTTTGCTGCTGCTTCAGTGCCCAGGGGCAGCCCAGCCCAGCCCTGCCAGCCCGGGGGGATCGCAGCAGGGCAGCAGTGCCAGGAGCAGAGGTGACCCCCTTCCTTGCCATGCCGGGGCTGACGGCCAGCGCCAGAGGATGAAGGTGCTTCACTGCTGGGTGTTTCCCTCCCAATCTGCCACCCGGCTGCTCATTAACGGCCCCAGCTGGAGGCCATACATGGACTCATGGTCCACTCAGGGCTGGGAGGGGCTGGGGCCAGCACAGCCCTGTTGTGATGGAGCTCCCACACCAGCTAAAACCCAGGGAAAGGTGCCACGTGCATCCAGCCCTGCAGCCCCGGCCTCGCCACCGTCCCATGGAGGTCCCAGTCCCACCGGCACTCGGGGATCTCACCCTGTGCACACAGCAGCCCAGCGAGAGCCCCACGGCCGCTGAAACGCCTTTTTTCCCAGGCCAGATGGAGCTTTTCAAAGTAATGGGAATCACAAGCCACCTCCAGCCGGGCCAGGGAGCATCTCCGCTTCCTTCCCCCCGCCGGCGGGAGCAGACGCCAGCACCACCCCCGCTCCCCAGCCCCATGGCCAGCCTGCCCTGCCGGACCCCCACCTCATCGGCGGTGGGATGCGCATCCCCCCTGTGCGCGGTCCCGGGGCCGGGAGGAAGTCCGTTATTGCAAACAACTTTCTCCAGGCGGGATGGCCTGGGTTCCCAGGCGCGTCGCTGGCAGTCGGCGCAGCCCTGGCCGCTCTCCTCCCCACCCCCCCCCCCCCCCGCTCCCCCCAGCCCTCCTTCCCTCGCTCCCCCTCTCTGACTTAATGACTTCCACATGGGCCTCTGGCATCCTGAGCCAAGCCTCCCAGCATTGTCTGAAATCTCCAAATTTAGAAGAAATATGAAAATTGTCAAGCGGCCCTTCCTTAGGGGGTAAAAGCAACACTCGGCTGCGCTGCGGCGGGTCGCGGCGTCGGGGCCACGTGAGGCACCCCAGCCAATGGATCCCCTCGGCGCCCCTGACAGCGGTGCCCATCGCAGCCTGGCCTCCTCCTGCAGCTCATATAAGGTAAAAAGAAAAAGGTTTTCCAGCTTCTGAGCAGCCTGGAAGGAGTTTTTCGCCGAGGGCTCCCATGCCAGCCACTTAAAAAACCCTGGCTGGCAGCGCTGGGGTCCCAGTAGCGGGTTATAATGTGCCGGGAGGAGGTGGCGGGCATGTGCCCACGTTCCTGCAGTGCCCCGCCGCAGGTGTGGGGCAGCAGGTAAGTGCCCGTGGGTGACGGGAGCGGGTGGGTGGGCATGCTGCGTGCATGGGGCAGCTGGCTGCTTGGGGCAGCGGGGACGCTTGGTGCTGAGACCCCCCCAGCAGTGGGAGTATGCCTGTGCTGCCCGATGCCTGCCCCGGGCATGGGCAGGGACAGGGAGGCAGGGGAAAGCACAGGGCTCCTCCAGCATCCCCCTCTGGCAGCCACAGGACGCTCAGCCCAGCCGGCTTTGGGGAGGTGGGAAGGGGTACCCCCGCCCCAGGTGCACGGATGCTGTGCCTGAGGAGGGAGGAAGGCAAGTGGAGCACGGCCACTGGATGCCAGCAGGGAAAGCCACTGGGCATGGAGCTGGCTAGGAGTGGCCTGAGCTGCCTCGGGGCCAGGCGGTCCTGAGCAAAGAGGTTCCCCAAAATCTGTGTCTACAGCTCCATCCTGAGAGGGGCTTGGTGGGGCTCACCCAGCTTCTCGGAGGCGGGGAAGGGCCCTCCTGGGGCTGGGGGAGGAATTGGTTTTTGTTCTGTGTACGTCTAGGATGGAAAAAATGGGAAGCCAGAGGCGAGCCTGGGCAGGCGGGCTCCCCGTGCAGCAGGGGCCATGGGCCGCTCGCTCGGCTCCTCTGGCCGGCCGTGCTGCTGCCACTTTTTGAGGATAACAGGCTGGGGAGGGGATGGAGCCAGGGCTGGAGGTTTGCAGGGTGCTGAAGTCACCCTACCCAGTGCACTTGCACTAACCAAGAGCACCCCACAGCCCGCAGCTATTGGGACCCCAGTGCCAACCCAGCCTGTGCTTCTGCCTTGCTCTGCCCCCTGGCCACAGCACCCCTGGTGTGCTCCCAGCCACGGGCATTTCCCTGGCTCTGTTGCTTACTGGGTGAATGGTTGCTGCACCCTCGAACCCCCGGGGTTGCAGCAGAGTGTGGTGACCCTGTGGGAGCCAGCGGCTGAGCCCTGGCCCAGGCACCGGGCTGGTGGGGAGGGTGCAGGGCATGCAGTAGGCGATGGCGGGGCTGCCGGCCCCATACAGCGTGAGGGGATGGGGATGGCTTGTTCATAGTCAGCCTTCAGCCTAGGCCTTGCAAAGGCTCCCCCAGGCTCTCTGGGTCGTGCCTCCCCCCTGCCCATCCCTTGCAGGTTGCAGTGCTGCCTTTGCCTGGGTTATGGCTGGCTCCACGCGACCCTCCACTCCCAGGGCACCAGCAGAGCCTGTCCCCTCCCAGCAGGTCACCTGGGGACACCATGCCCCGCAGGCATGTGGCAGCAAGCTGCCATGTCCCACTGCCTCCTTCCTCTGCTGGGCGGTTCTCACCACCACAGGGACAACCACCAGCTGTCACTTGGGTCCAGCACAAGGACAGCGGGTCTGGCTGGGGCATAATGCCATCCCTGGGCATACAAGCTCCTGTATGGCCTGTATGTCCCTTTGCAAAGGGATGGTGACAGTAACCAGGGCATGTAATCTCTCAGGGCAGCTGTGGCCACCATAATCCCAGCCAGTCTGCCTCCATCCCGCTGTGCCTCAAGGGCTTCCCACTGTCACTGGCTGCTCCCAAGGAAGTCGCAGCATCTCGGCACTGAGTTGCTGCACACGGGGATGAGGAGCCACCAATGCGACATGGCATGTGTCCCCATCCCAGTGTGGTGTCCCTGGCACAGGGCTATCCTGCCAGTGCCTGCCCCAGCTCCCCAGCCTCCGTGCACCGGCCAGGGTGCCCTGCTGAAGGGCAGTGCCATTGCCTCGCTGCCATCAGCTGATGGGAGAGGAGTTAATTTCCAACAAACACAGGCAGATGCCTCCACCAAAGATTTCCCAAGCAGTTATCAGCAGGAATTCGGGGAAGGCTGTGTCTAGACAGGCTGCAGCTCTGGGTGGCTGCTGGATAGAGTGGCATTTCCCTCCATGCCTGTCAAGAGGCAGTCTGGAGATGATTAAGAGCTTTTTTTTTCTTCTTTTTTGTTCTTGGTCTCCTTTTCTATCCAAGAACAGCCTTGTTCCTGATCAGGCTTTTCCAAGGCTTGTTCCTCCACACCCCCAGCAAAACCGGCCTTTGCTCATCTCCGGCATCCCGCTGCTCCTCCTCTCCTGGTGCTGAGCTGGGGAAAGGCAGTGCCCAGGGCCGGGCAGTGCAGCCTGCCTCATGGCGAACAGGGCCACGATGAGCCATACCATCAGCCCGCGGCACAGTGAGAGCTCCTGCCGCATCCAGCAGACTGCGGGCACTGCACTCAGCCCGTCCCCGCCGTGCCTTGGCGAAGATGATGGGCAGTGGCATGGCACAGGCATCCTGCAGGCAGGGGCACAGGCAGTGCAGGGGGCTGAGGGCTGGCTGGGACCCCAGCGTGCTCCCTGGGGCCACCCCAGTGCTTTAACCTGTGTGGGGCAGAAGCAGCGAAAGCTTTTTCTTCATGAGTTAAGATGGAATCGAGCGGCAAGCAGTGAGGCAACAGGCTGGAAATCTGAGCTGTGGAGCCATTTCACCATCCTTTGACCTTGGCCGGGAGTACACAGAGAAGGCAAGCGGAGCAGCTCCTGCGCGGGGGGAGGCTCCAGCTCGGGGGGGATAAAGCCCAACACATGTCCTTGTGGCTGGAGGCCAGCAGATGCTGGGGGGCACTGCACTGCTCCTGAACCCCGAAACCCTCTGCCTGCCCAGGCCCACGTACATTCATAGGGCTCATCTCAGCCCTGCCCCCATGCCTGGCTCTGCCTTCCCCGGGCCACGGGGACATGCCACCTGCCCCACTCTGGGGATGTCCTGGGAAGCCGAGGCAGTGCCTATTTGCCAGCAGCACCTGCCAGCTGGGCACAGGGAGAGGGCAGGGGACTAGGCCTCCTCTTCTGCCTCCTCTACCAGCCACCGAGGGGGTCACTGGCTGGGGGGTCCCAGTGCTCCCCCAGCCCCTCAGGGTGCCCTTTGGCTCAGAGCAGGGACAGCAGGTGCAGGGCCAGGCTCACCTGGCATGGTCACAGAGTCAAGGGGCAGAGGCTGGACTCAGACCCCCTGCAGAGCCAGGGACATGGTCACCTGGGGGGAGCCAGGCTTTTCTGTCCCACACCCCAGCGATGCCAGCCTGGGCAGGGAAAGGGACTGGTGGGTGATCTGGGCTTGCCCCAGGGATGGACAGGGACCAAAATTTGGCAGCAGCCAAATCCCCACTGTGCACTCAGCAGGAACCAGCAGAGCTGAGCAAGGAGCTGATGTGGCCATGCAAGGCTGTGGCGGCACCGTCCTGGGGCAGGGAGAGCCAGCAGCATCAGGGCAAAGCTGGCCTCTGCAGGGCAGCACAGAGGGAGCCCACTGTGGTGCTGGTGCAGCGGGGCCAGGCTCCAGCACCTGGGCTACAGCTGCTGCGAGCAAGCATCTTCCCACTGCTGGGTTGAGGTGAGGTACGAAGCTGCTTGGTGCTGGTAGACAAGCTGGGGATGGTCACGCTGCCTGTGGGGCTGGGGAGAGGGCTCCTGGAGGAGGAACCTGTGCCCACATTAGATGAATGCTGTGTGTGGCTGTCAGCTAGGCGGGTGAACAGACACATGTTGGGCTGAGCGAGTGGCGGCCAGCCTGCCCAGGCTCTGTTTGATGTGAGACATCAAAGCAGGAGATGCTGAGCACCAATGCCTTCCCTGTCCCGCTGTCACCGAGGTAGGGAAGCATGGTGCTGTGCAGTGCTGGAGCCACAGGAGATGGTCAGCATGCCGGGAGGCAGCACGCTGGTGGGGCTGCCCCGGGCACAGCCAGCCCTGCAGGGCACCAGACAGCTCCAGACATCAGGCAGTGCCGCCTGTCCTGGCCATCTGCTCCCCATGGATCTTGGGGGATTCAGCCCTCGCTAAGGCTGGCTTGGGATGGGGGTGCGACAGTGCTGTTAAGCTCCTTCCCCAACAGCTGCAGGGAAGCGGAACACGCTGGCAATGCTGGAGGCTTCCCACCCCAGGGCAGCAGGGTCTGTGTATGCCGGCTGGTGATGTGCGTGTAGCCAGGTCTTCATCTTGAGACCGCTGGGAGGGAGCACGTTTCCCCTGCTCTGCAGGGACAGCCCTGTCATGGTGGGCAACACAGGGCCACGAGGTGGATGGCACTGCCTCTCCTTGGGCTGAGCTCGGCTGAGAGATGGACAAGCAGCTTCCCTTAGACGAGGCACAGCAGTAGACAGGGCCTGGGGATGGGGCTGTGGGACCCACCATGCTGCACATGGGAAAGATGCTTCCATGGTGGCCAACAGGTCACCCTGGCACTTGCTGTGGGACTGACTCGCTGGTCACTGGTACGTAGGGCAACTTCTCTTTCTTCCAGCCTGGCCTTCTTACCTGGGATCCCTCCTCAAAGATTTGCCTTTCTTTTTTTTCCCCCTCCCTTTTCAACCTTGTTTCTTAAATTTCGTTTTTATTATTTCCCACCTCCAGCCCCACCATGCCTGAGCAGGGGAGCTGCACCGCTCGCCCCATGCACTGCGTGCCCCCCTGGCCAGCCTTGCCGGAGGGTCTGCCGGCACAGGGGAGCCTGGCTCCATGGGCACTGCAGGGAAACAGCTCCTGAGTATCAGTCTTGATGTAACTTTTGTGCTCTATCTTTTTCCACATCTCATCTCCTGCTTGCTGGGAGCTCGACCCATTTAGGGCATTTTCTTTTAGTGTCTTTGGCTGGGCGGGCAGCAAGCAGGGCTGGGAAAGCTGGGGCCTGCGGGGGAAGTGAATTACTAACTGGGCTTCTCTGATGTCCAGACGATGCTGTACACATAGCCCCACTCCCCCTCTCCCTTGCTGGAGCAGAGATAAGATGATAAAGCCTGGATAAGTCGCCAAGAGCACTGGAAGCTTAATGAGCTCCAGCCACACCACAGCTGTGCTTCCACGAGAGGAGAGGGAGCCTCGCTGCTCCCTGCCTGCTCCAGCTCCAGGTTCTTTGGTGGCCCTGCATGAGCTCCTGCATGCCCGCCATGCCAAGGAGCATCCCCCTCGGCCAGCTTCTCTGGTCAGCTCCGGCTGGAAGCCATGCCAGCGCAGGGTGAGGAGCAGAGCCCAGGGAGCAAGGAGGATGCTGGAGCAGCCGCCCCGCACTGCTTGGGAACAGTGTCCATGGGGAGCTCTCCCCACTGCGCTTTGGGTTCCCACCAGCCCTTCCCAGCAAGGGCTGGAGGCCGGTGACGTGATGGCCTGTCCCCACTGGGACTTCACCCCTGCACCACTTCCTCCGGCCCGGGAATGTGACGTGTAAACAGAGCAGGAGAGCTGGTGCCGGCACCGCTCCCACGCTCCGTCTGCCCCGGGGCCAGCAGCGGGGACACCAGGCATTAGCCTTCCCTGCAGGCTCCTGGTGCCCCCCGCACACCTTCCAGCAGTGGGCTGGGGAGGGGGCCAGCGCTGTGCTGCCCTGTGGAGGTGGGGGCAGCTCCTGGGGGACACCAGCTAAAGATGGGGAGATGGTGGTCAGTGGGCTGGGGGCAGCGGGGAAGGGCTGAGACATGGGAAAGGCAATGACCGACCTGCTGTGTGCCTTGGCTCTTCGTTAGCCATGCTTCTTCCAGCCAGGAACCCCCTTCCTGCCGCTCCCGCCCCTCCGGAGGCTCTTTCTCGCCTCCCAGCCAGGCTCTGGTGTTGCTGGAGGGTTTCATCCCTCTGCCGCAGCGGCGGGCACCTGTAGCTTTGCAGGAACCAGTGGTTCTGCGCGGTGGCACAGTACTGGGCACACTGGTGGCCAGGCAAGGACAGGGGTCCCTGTCTTGGGGTGAGAGGGACATGGCGGCTTGCATTTGTAGCCCAAAGGTGGCAGAGGCCTCGTCTGTCCCTGGGGTCCCTCCTGCCACCGCCACCATGCCACACCGCCACCATGCCACCGCCCTGTCCCTCAGGGTGCGGAGGAGCCTGGCTCTCCGCAGAGACACCGATTTAGGCCATTTCTTCCTCCCCCCGGCACCAGGAGAGGGGCTGCCCGCCGGGGAGGAAGGAGCACAAACCAGATGCTCTCTCCCTTCTGCACCCATACCCTGCTCTCAGCCCCCCAAACCTGCTCCGTTGTTCTTGGCATTATAATTTATCCCAGCAAAACCCAGCGAGAAGGAGCAGCATCCCCCTGGGCCCCCTTGGCTCGCCCCCAGCATGGGAGATGGGGGCCGCTCGGTCTCCAAATCTGCCTTTTTGACCATAAAAGGGCAGGCACGCGGCCCGCCGGGGGATGGGAAAGGGAAGGCAGAGCTATTTATAGCTGAGCATCAGGACCTCAGCCTGAACCCGGGGTTAATCAGCCTGCGACCAGATTAGGATCTCCCTTGGCCCCTCCATTTTCTCATAAACCTTTGATTTAATACCAGCGCTGGTGAGGGAGGGAAGAGAGGAGGCACCTCTCCTCCATGGAGGCCACCATGATCTGGTGGGGGACGGGATGGAGATGTTGGGGATGGGATGGAGATGCTGGGAGAGCTGGAAGGCCCCGGTGGAAAGGAGCGTTGGAGCTGTCCTGCCACCAGCTTGTGCTGCAAAGGCACAGCGAGCAGCATCCCCGTATGGTCGCTGCCTGTGAGGGACACCCAACAGCAGAAGGTGCCCTGGGGTCAGTCCCTTACATTTCTAGAGTTGAGTAAGTCCTTCCAGCAAGAGCTCGTTCCCCTCCATCACCCCAGCCCTTGCCACCCACGAAGGGGGAGCTGGGGGGGTCCTTGGGTAGGTTTTACCTTGCCTGGTGTCACCCAGCAATGAGTCCCTCAGACAGCGGGAGGTGGCATCAGGGCTGCTTGGGGAGCTGATGACCAGAGCTGGATCAAAGCTTGGCTGGGGCAGGGACGGAGCCCCAACGGCTGGTGAAGACCAGGATTTTGGGGGCCAGGAGGAGGGGAAAAGGCACCTGCATGGGGCTGAGCATCGCCCAGTGCCTTCTGCCCTCCTCCAGAGAGTGGGGCAGCCCGGAGCCGCTGGCGGCAGAGCCCTCCTGGCCAGGGGTTCAGGCTTCCCTCAAAAGCCCAGGTCTGGCCTCACGGCTGGGGAATGTCAAGGAGAAAACAAATCCCAACTGCTATTAAAAAAGGACATTTCCTGCAGCGGCAGCCTGCCTGGAGAGGGGAAAGGGCGCTGTGTTGTAACCGTGGGGAGGGCCGAGCTCTGACTCAGCCCAGCGCCACGGGGGAGGCAGCTTGTGGCCACCGAGCACTCACCCGCCTGCTCCCATCTTCCCGGCACCCACCGGCAGTGCAGGGTGGGCCAGCAGGGTGGGCCAGCAGGGCACGCGGCTTGGCAGAGGCGAAGGCTGGAGGTGAGCAGCGGGTGGGAGCAGGGGCAGCGCTGGCGTGACCAAGAGGGTGCTGGGGGGACTGTCCTGGGTGTGCACGCCGTGCCCCAGGCATGCTCTGCAGAGCTTCGGCTGAGGGGTGGGGTGGTGGCTGGTGGTCCCCCCAGTGTCGGCAGGGCCACGAGTCCAGCCGTTATTCTGCTTTCTCCTGAAGCCAGATGGCATGTTCATACCCGATGTGAGCGAGGGGACGAGCAACTTGGGGCTGTAGCTCTCCTCCTGGCAGGCACTGCTCAGGGAACACTGGTGTCCCTAACATGGAGATGCCCCAGCAGCAACATGCATGCTGGGGAGCAGGGAGTGGTGGCCGCATGGCACGCTGGTGGCAGCCTCCTTTCCTCAGGAAACTGGGACAAAACCGAGTGGAGATAAGGGAGGAAGGGCAGGCCCTGCAGCACTGGCTTTTATGCCCCATCTTGGGGACATGTGATGGGGACATCAGGGGAGGATGGGGGTGCCTCCCTTCCCCACAAGACCTCCCCTCGAGGGGCAGGGGCAGGCAAGCCCCAGCAGATGTTTTGCCTCTGACCCGGCAGGATGCGCCACCCGGCACATTCCTCCAGCCTTTCTTGGTATTTCTTCCCCTCCTGCCACCTCCGCGGGGACAGCAGCTGAAGTATCCCAGCCCCATGCCATGGGGACAGAGAAAGCTCCATTCCATCTTTTCCCACCAAGGCCAGGATAGTGGCAGGCGAGAACAGGGGCCATCCCCAGGCCCCCCTGAATGCCTGGGGACCTGCTCACCACCACAGGGAGAGGGGAACATGCCCCACACCCTTGGGCTTTGGGCACATACGGCTTCGAGCAATCAAAGGGAAGCCTTTGAGTGGCTATTGTAGCGTTTCTTGCGTACCCAGAGCTGTTAGCATTGATGTCCTCAGTCCCATGGGGTGCTGGGCACCCAAGTGGGCTCCAGAGCAGTTGCCCACGAAGAGACCCAGGAGCTTGTGGCTCCACACCAGTCCACACTTGACTCTGCATCATCACGCTGACTGCCATCCTCTATGTCTTGCAGGCTCAGCCGTGGGAGTCCTTGGGGACATCGAAGCTGCCAAAGGCATGTGATGACTGTACAGACCCAGAAACATGGCCAGCGACGAGACAGGCAGAGCTGACATGCCGACACGCTGCCAATGCGGACACCGCCACGTGCCCTTTCCCTGGGCACAGGAGGTTGCACACTGCGGGCAAGCCTGACCCTGTTGCCCCCTGCCCGGCCGTGCAAAGGGGGGCTGACCCCCAGGGGCTGGCTCCCAGGGCATGCTGCGGTGCCGCATGTGGCTCCTTGCTGAAAGCATGGTGACACCTTCCTGGGGGTATGCACGGGGCCAGAGTGCTGCCCAGCAGGGCCAGCAGCAGGGCAGAGGCTTTGCAAAAGCATAGGGTGGCAGGAAGGTCCCTGCAGCACCTCCCCTGGCTCTGGGTCCCTGTGGCTGTTCCCACACTTGGCTGGAGCTCAAGGCTGGCCTGGCCATGGCTGGTATGGAGATAACCCCGCACTGGCCAAGGCTGCTCCCAAACCTCATTCCTGACTGATGGATGCCGCAAGCTTGAGGCTCCATGGGGCTGTTTCCCCCCTTCTTTCCTACCAAGAACCAGGGGCAGCAGACGGGGAGCCTGGCACATTGCATGGGGTGGTTTCTGCTCCAGTTCCCAACTGGGTGCACCCGGCCGGGGGCCGGTGCCGGATGCAGGGGCTCACGCCAGAGACACACCATCTGTTTCTCGTCAGGCTGCTGGGAGCGCCGGGGCCTGGCAGTGGGACGCGGTTGTGATAGATGGTCTGTTTATCACGTTTCAGTTCTGCTCAGGATGTTAGTGTTTGTCTGTGAAAGACATTTTTGGGCTCAGCCACTCCCTCCCATCCTCCCTCTCCTCCTGCTTCCCCCCAGATCCTCACATGTGGGTCTGGATGGGCTGATACCTGTCCAGACCTGGGGGTGAAGGTCCAGGGTCTTTCCCCCTGCAGCCCCTGATCCTCATCCATGTGAAGGGGGGGCTTAGCCCTGCCACCCTGGGATAGGCTGGTGTCTGAGCTTGGGAAGCTGAGGTGGTGCTGGCCAGCCGCAGGCTCTCCTCTGATGGGGACAGGAACAAGGGTGGGGAGGGACAGCAGGAACTTTTACATGCTCCTCAAACCTCGGGGTGGGAAAGGGACAGAGGGCAGGGAGGGATGCACTGTGTGATACCCTCAGCTCCACACCGTACTGAGGTGTCCTGGCCCTACTGAGTGGAAGTCCTGGGCCCTGGGGGGAGTCCTGTTACCCTCACCCTCTCACCCAGCTCCACACCAGCTCTCGGAGAGGTTACACGGATTTGAAGGCAGAACCCCTTCATCTGTCCCTATCCCTCTCTGTCCCTGCAGAGCCAGGGCCAGGCTGAGCTACCAAGCCCAGGTCCGTCCTGCCATCATGTCTGGGCTGGGCATGGGGCATGTGGGCACATGGCTCTGGAGCAGGGGACACCTCTTTGCCTGCGCCCAGGCAGGCAGGCAGACACACAGCCTTGCTGTAGCATGTCCCCCAGACGTACATCAGCTGCAGCAAAGGTGACCACAGGCTCCTCGATGTCTCCCAGCCCAAGGTGCAGTGCTGCATCTCTGGTCAATTGGGAGTCTGAGATGAAGCACTGTAGCTCGGGAAGGGAGGAACTGCACACCCTGGGGACCACTGGGACCCCCCACCTGCTGGGACGAGTGACGCAAGGAGAGCCGAGCCCTGGATACGGGAAAGGGCTCACCCCGAAGCTCCTGATCCCTGCAGACAGCAAGGGGGGAGAGGAGGATGGGGAGGTTTCTCCTTGCAGCAGAGGGGCCCCCATGGCTGCTCGGGACCCCTGGCCTGGCGCTGGGCACCAGCGGGAGGAGTCACACAGAAATGTGGGAGCCTTGTGTGGTGGGGGGAGCAGCAGGGAAGTGGCAGCAGCACTCCCATCAGCCACACGCAGAGCCCAGCCAGTGGCAAGGATGCGTGAGGCTGGCGGAAAGCCCAGGTCGCCGTGCCCTCAGGGTCCAGTTTTCCCAGGAATCCCTTAGGCACTACGTTGGGGATTCCTGGAAATACTGTTCTTGGGGCCACGGCTTGGCGCCTGGAGACAGCCCATTCCACAGGGAGACACAGCGGGTGGAAGAGCTGGCGACCGAGGTACAGGGCCACTGGGTGGTGTGGGGGGGTGGCTGTGAGTGGGAGGGGGAGCCCCCTGGGTACCCTAAACTTGGGAAGGGGGGCACTCCAGCCCAGGCACCCCGTGCCAGGGGGGTGATGGATGTCCCTGTGGGTCGCTGCTCACTGCAAGAGGATGCAGCTGGCAGGCAGGTAGCCTTGCACTCCTCTCCTGCCCTGCATGTGCCACCTAGCCACCCCGGGGGTCAATAAAGGTCTTGACTCCCAAGTGACTGTCCTGGCTGGTCCTTTGGGGGTGGGAGCCCTACAGCCTGGTGCCAGCACAGTTTGGACGCTACAAGAGCTGCCTGTGGAGCACAGCCCCAGGGGGCTGCTCTCTCCCTCCTGCTCCTACTCTTCACATTCCCCCAGCTCCCAGCCCTGCCATGCTCCTGCAAAGGGAACTGATGCACCATCCCTGTCCTGGCTGCTGCTGGGCAGCATAAGCATCCCGGGCAGCGGCTGCCTTGGACAGGAGCTGGGATGTCTCCTTGTAGCTTCCCAGGCATTCGGGTTCACCCTACACTAATCACATCCCTGCCAGCACTGGAGCCCCTCAGCTTGCTGACCTGACGTGACCCCTAGCCCCGGAGCAGCAAGCCTCGTGGGGAGCGGGAGCTACCAGCACTGCACCCCTGCTCTGCCCTGCTGCCCACGGCCTGCACCAGGAGCCTGCCTGCCTGCACAGGGGCAGATACGGGCAGGCTCAGCATGGAGGCAGAGGAAGAAGACAGGTGCAGGAGGCAGGTGTGCAGGCAGGCAGGCACAGTATGAAGGTGGAGGAAGGAGACAGGTGTAGCAGGCAGGCCCAGGCAGCAGGCAGGCCCAGGCAGCAGGCAGGCGCAGGCAGCAGGCAGGTGCAGGCAGGCAGCAGGCAGGCACAGGTATACACAAGCAGGCAGCAGGCAGGTGCAGGCAGGCAGCAGGCAGGCACAGGCAGCAGGCAGGTGCAGGCAGGCGGCAGGCGCAGGCAGGCAGCAGGCAGGCACAGGCAGCAGGCAGGCACAGGCAGCAGGCAGGCAGGGCGGACGGCAGGTGGCAGTGCTGCCTAGGCCGGAGCAGGCAGGCCGTGCTGCCCGCCCTGCCCGCTCCTGCCTACCCCCGGGCCCGTCCCAGCCCTGCAGTGGGGAAGCACCCTGCAAGCAGGCCCTGCAGGGGCTGGGGATGCCTCCTCCCCCCACCCCCGGCACCCTCACCCCATGCAGCAGCAGAACCACCCCCACGTCCCCAGAGAAGCCACCAGTGTCCCTTCCTTCCAGGCCAGGCCAGGCCTTAATCCTCCGGCCACCCCCACCCCCAAACGCAGACAGACCCATCCACCCACAGGGTGGAAAGACACCAGCAGCAGGTCCTCGGGATGGCCATGTGATGCCAACACAGCTGCCGCCATGCCGCTGGCACGGCACACCCCGCACATCATGCATCCCCGTTCCCACCCAGCCCATTCCCGGCTCCCCAGCTTGTGCCGAAATGCCGCAGGGCTAACCGCCTCCGCACCCATCCTGCTGAGTCAGCGGGGTGCAGCCGGCAGCACCCAGCCCACCCCGGTGGGGCTACGCTGACGCAGGGCTGCGCATCACCCACACTCCCTGCACCCAGCACCCCCCCGCCGGCACTCTCCCACGCGTGCCCCTGTCCTGTCCCCACGGCTGGCAGGGAACAGCCGGGAAAGCCATGCCTGCGTGCCACGGGTGCTGCCTGCTGCGCTCGCTGCCTGTTCTGCCAGGACCCGGAGGCTGGCAGCCCACCATCATGGGGAGATGAAGGGGCACTGGGCTGGTGCTGTTCGGTTCCCCAAGGCTCCCAGTGGGTCCAGGTTGCCTGCGACGGGCAGGTGGATGGGACAGGGCTGGGAGGGCAAGGAGATCCTGCCCAGAGGGGCCACCCATAGACACAGCTGGGAAAGGGCAGGGATGGGGAAGTCATTCCCGTCCCGCATGAGGAAAAGTGGAAATCACAAAACCTCTCTGGGTATGACAAGCCAAAAGCCAAACCCAACCTCTCCCCCCGTGACAGCACTGTTGGTTTGCCACGGCTCCAGCCGCTCCGTTTCAATCCTTTCCAAGCAGTTTGTTTTGATTTTGGTTGTTGGGGGGGGGGTTACATGACATGCTGGTGCAGGATGGAAAGCCATGTCTCTCTCACACACACCCAAATTAAAAAAATACGGCACTTCATTCAGGAAATGCCAATTCAGAGAGCTTTGATTATTTCCTTCTTTCTTTCCCCCCCCCCCCCCCCCCCCTTTTTTTCAGCCAGAAAATTTATCAGGGCTGACCCTGTCCCTGAGGGAGATTTAGGTTTGGAAAATATTGGCAATTTCTGACCAGAAAAAGCCCCTTACTTGAAGGATTCCTGACCTGCCCCTAGCCCACCTGTGAACCATCTGCCCCAGCCACTGCAGGGAAGCCCCAGTCTCCTCCTTGTCACCGAAGCAGGGCTGGGGTTCAGCTCCCTGCCTCTCGCCACCAGCTGCCAGCCAGGCGGTTGCAGAGCCCACCCCGGGGGACAGCAGGGAGCCCATGCTCTGCAAACATCCCCCTTGGGACTCACCGGGTGCCTCCGCCCGCCCTGTGCGCATCGGTTACCCATGACTCCAGCAGCTCTGGGCGTAAAGCCTGGAATGCTGACCCACCTACCTGATAGGGAAACTGAGGCACACATCTCCTGCCTGCCCCTTCCCTCGGGAACAACACAGCCAGGGCTTTGCTACCTGACCCAGGACGGCCAGGGGGAGGACGGCTGGGATGAGGGTGGCTGCTACATGGGATGGGGGAGCAAAGTCTTGTCCCTCCATGAAGCTCAGCCGGAGCCTCTGGGCAGCGCCGGGGTTTGCAGAGTGGGCACAGGGCAGTGCCGGAGTTCGGGGCCTGGAGGGGCAGCTGTGCCGCTCTGTGCCAAGGACAGCAAGGGGAGTCACGCCGCCCCGGGCGAGATGCCACCCCAGCATCACTCACGGCATCGCACATTCCCTGTCTCAGTTTCCCCACTGGTGAGGCGGCATTGCTGGGGAATGCTCAGACACCCAGCACAGCTCAGCCTCCACCAGCTCAGCACTACTGCCAGCGCAGGGCCAGCATGCCCCGTGCCGCTGCCGGCTGTGCCGAGGCCTGCCATCCCGGGAAGGGTGTTGCTCTGAGTCAGCCGGCACAGCCGGCACCACCTGGGAGCAGCACCCGCTGGCACAGCCCCACGGCCCAGCACGGAGGAGGGAGCCAGGACACGGCAGCAATGGCAGAGCAGGGCTGCTTCCCCCAGGCCCACAGCCAGACACGGTCATTCCTCCCTTATTCCCACAGGATGAGCTCCCCTTGTTCCTTGCTCTCTGGAAAGCACCCAGGAGGGGAGGCCGAGCTGCCGTACTCCATTTTTTGGGCAGCTCTTCCCCCTCTACCCCCTCCAAGAGTCCTGCACAGTTACTGTCTTTGCAGAAACTCGGCAGCCATAAATCCTCCTCTGCCCACAGGGGCTGCCCGCTTCCCTGTCTTCTCTCCATCTCCTCCCAGAGACGTGTGTTACCTTCAAAAAAATATTGATGGTCTCTTGAGAAGAGGCGCTATGCTGGAAGCCAAACCCCAGCACCCTCAGCCCCCCCGCCCCAGCACAGGGAGGCTCACACCCACGGGTGCCCAGAGTGGAGGTGGGCAGGAGGGTCCCTCGGGGTGTCCCACTGGGCCACTGAGCTGGGGCAGGACAGGGGCTGCCCACCCTCACTCCTAGAGGCCACCAGGGTGATGAACCCTTATAAGCTGTGGCAGCAAAACCAAACGGACTGGGGAAGGGGCAAAACCGCGTCCTGCCCTGCTGGGCTGCGGTGCCAGCCCCATGGCAGCCGCGCTCCCCCCGTGACCCTCCAGGGAAACCACAGCCGTGTCTCTCTGCTCCCCTAATGGGCAGCAGCAATCGGCTTAAAACTAATCCCCGTGTCCTGCGCTGGTCTCGGCACAGGGCCCCCACGGGGGCCAGGCGCTGCCACCCGCTGCCAAGGCCTGAAGGGAGACAGGGTGGTTTTAAGCAAGGGGGTGGCGGGTGCTGGTGTGGCTGCCCTGGGACGGCCACCGGCATCCACACGCCTGCACCTCACCGGCACCCACAGCAGGGCATCCCGTTGTCCTCCAAGCGCCCACAGGCTGGTGCCAGCCCCCAGTGCCCAGCACACCCAGCATCATGGCCCTTGCAGCGCTGCTTCAAGGCGCCGTGCTCCAAAGCTTGGCCCCGAGGTGGAGTACCCCGCTTATCTCCTACCAAGGGCATGACACCCCTAGGCTGGGGCAAGGCCCCCGGGATTAGGGCTTTTTGCATCTGCAGATTTTTGAAGAGCTCAGCAGGGCGGGGAGCCGAGGCGAGGGCGCGTGCACATGCACACACACATACCCCCGGCGAGCGGCAGATGAGCAGCAGAGCCCAGCTGCATTCCCAGGGGCCCTCCCATGCACCTTTGATCTCCTTCTCTTTGCACGGCCCTTCCAGGAGTCCTCCACAGTGCAAACACCACCATCCCACCCACCCCTGCTCTACACCCACCACCTCCCTGGCTCAGAGAGCAGCCCCCCTGGCTCATGCTGCCTGTTCCCCCCAGCTCCCAAGAGCAATGCTGGAAACACAGGGGTGTGAGCTTGGGCAGCTCCATCCAGGCAGGATTGTGTCCTTCAGATCTTGGGGGGGCTCACAGCATCCCAGGGCCCCCAGCTCAGAAGCTGTGCCTGCAAACCCAGCCCTGCCAGAGCTGAGCTGCTCTCGCTGAGCTGCGCTCGCTGCTGCAGTGGGACCAGATTAGCGTGTGTGTGGGAAGCTGGAGGGGAGAGGGAGGGAGCAGGCATGGCCCCCCTAGGAGCCCAGGCATGCAGGAGTCACGGAGGAGGGTGCAAGCGTGGGGGTGGCTGCCAGCCCACGCGCAGGGCTGGAGGGTGTGGGTGCTGTGCCCGCCGAAGGGCTCAGCCTGCCCAGCACCCCCCAGCTCCCAGCCTGGCTTGCAGCCACCCACCCTGCTGAGTCAGCACCCAGGAAGGTCGCGTCGGCAGCCGGCGCTTGCCAGGCCTGCCCGGCGTGCCTGAAACCTTGTGGTGCCAAATCCGGCAGGGCGGGAGCTCCGTCCTGCCTTAGCTGAGCAAAGCATAGGTAAGGCAGGCACGGTGCTGCCAGCACCGGCATCGCCAGCCCCTGCGTACCCCCACTCAGCCACGGCGGGGGCAGCACAAAGGTCCCGCTGGGAGCCCCCCCTGCACCGCACCGCCAGCCTGGGGAGCAGACCTGCCGGCACCCAGAGCCATGCCCAGCCCGTCCCTGCGGCAGGAGGCATGGCCCTGCATGCTCACCCGAGACCGACACAGCGCCGAAAGCCCCTCTGTCAGCAGCTGCCGGCCCTCCCTGCCCTGGCGAGCTGGCCCAGCAGCTCCAAACCTGCTCAGCATGGTGCAGCACCCAGGCCGGCCGGCTCGCCCTGCCCCGCTGCCCTGGCAGCCTGGGAAAGCAAAACGCACGCAGGGAGGGAGGAGGTGGCGCGAGCCGTTCACCAACAGGGCAGTTTCCCACCGCCTTTCCCTCTTCTCCAAGTCTCCTTGGGGCCTGGGACAGGGATTGGCTTTGATCCTCCTCTGGCTGGCCCAGCCCTGAGAGCAGAGACCGCACACAACCCACTGCACAGACTCAGCCCAGAGGGCAGGCGGGCAGCAGCTGCCTGCCCCGCGCTCCTCGTCGTGGTCGCCCAGGGGCTGTTGCAAACCGCTATTGATTCAAAGCACAACTCAACCGCGGTGCCATGGGCCAGGCTCTGCCTTTATCTCGCTGCCTCCTCCTCTGGGGAAGCGGCCCAAGCCCTCCCACCAGGTCCCAAGGTTGCATTTACCCCTGCCCCAGGGCTGGGGATCAGCCCCTGGGCAGGATAAAACAGCGCGGGGCTGCTTCAGCCACCCTTGGCCATCGAGGAGCAGGGTAATGACATACCCAGGGTGGCAGAACCCTCAGCTATGGCTTGTCCTGCTCCAGCAGTCCCCTCTCTGGGCAGCAAAAGGTCCCGCAGCCACCAGGCAGCTGTGGCTGTGCTCCCAGCTGTACCTTGGCCCCTGGAGCCAGGAACGAGGGGCTGCAGCTGGCTCCCTCCATCTGCCCTTGTTTGCATGGAAACAAGCAGGGAAAGCTAAACACACACACCCAGGCTGGGAGTCACAGCCCGCGCAGGGCAGGAGCAGGGAGCTGCCGGGGTGGGCCGGTGGGCAGCCCAGCCTGCGGTGCCCAGCTGCCCCGGGATCCCCTTACAGCTGGGGCACCTGCGGGGTCTGCACGGCACAGCCGCAGCACACCACGGGCGAGGTGAAGAGCAAAGCTCTCCCCAGCACTGAGTCCTTGCTAGGATCTGCACTCCTGCTCCCGCTTCCCCCAGCACGTGGCCTGGCACCAGCGTCGCCGCGCTGAGCAGTTTTCAAGGGCAGGAACACACGCAGCACTTGTTTCCCCTCTGCCATGGAGGGACACAACCCCATCCCACCAGACCAGGGCTCCTCCCTTCCTCATAATAGCCACAACCCAGACTCCGGCTGTTATGATCTTCTTCCTGCAAACAAGCAAGGGTTGGGCTTTCGCATGGCTGTTGAGAAAGAGTCAGCCCCAACCTGCCATCTCCAGCTTCACGTAGCAGTGACCAAAGTCCTGGAGCTGGAGAATCCAGCCAGAGCTGCAGCAGCCAACGAGCATTTCATCACTCAGCCTTGCCCCAGGTCTCACGGCTCCTGAAGTGGGTCTGTCCAGCCTAGGAGGACTAGGAGAAACAGAGCAACTTTGTACTTGCCCTCAATTAATGAGTGACCTATTTAGAGGAAAATCTGGGCTAAGAAAGAGATGCAGCCAGCTGCTTAGGGGTGGCATGGCACAGAACAGGCTGAGCCCAGCAGCACCAGATTTGTTTGGGACAGAGAAGCCAGTTCAGAGCATTTTAATAAACACCCTGAAAGTTTTTATAGCTGGGGAAGAGAAACCCAGTCTGGAAACAACCTCATGCTGCACCCTCCTTCCTGAGGCCATCAGCAAGGGGATGTCCCCTGCCACAGCCAGAGCGCAGCCAGCCGCCCGGTGCCTCAATGGCAGGCAGGGGGACCAGGAGCAAGGGGCAAGGTGGATGCATCGGCAGGAGCACCCTGTTCAGCATAGCAGGGAGGCTCTCAGCTCCAGGCCTGCCAGGGGCTGTGGTGATGCTCTCAGCTGGGAGGTGGGAGCGGGGGACTCCTCACAGTGCAGGAGCGGATGTCCCCCAGTGGGTGGAAGAGCCAGAGTACATGTTTGCCTGATGAAATCCTGCCAGCAGCCGGAGCGGTGTTTCAACTCGACGGCAGCTTTGAAAGGTAGGCGTTGGTCCTACCCAGCAAGCCTGTTAAAAGGAGAAGTGCTTATCTAACAGGACGTGCAAGTCAGATGGGTATCTCTCCTTCTAGAGAGGGTGCTGCCCGGAGCTGGCAGCCTCCCCTCCTGCTCTGCAGCCTGGGAAAGCCAACTGCCCCGGACCAACCTCGGCAGGAGCAGACACTGCACCTGGGGGCCTTTCTGCAGGAAGGAGACTGGGTGGCAGCTCACACGTTTTAAGCCAAAGCACTTCCCACGCTGCGCTCAGCTTTCCATCAGCAACACCTCCATACTCCAGCTTACTGGGACAAAGCCAGACTAGACGCTAGGGATTTACCACACTCCTCCTGATGCAAGCTGAAGCAACGAGCAGCTTATTCTCTCCCTAGCTGAAAGAAAAGCAGTGTTATTTCTCAAGCTGAACTGTGGGGACCCAGGAACTGGGTGGGTGGGTTTGAGAGGGCAGCCAGACTAAGCTGTGGTACCTGGCAGATATAAAATGGTCTCTTTCCAATATTTCATTTTGAACCCACGTGCAAAGCACCACAGACATTTGCCTATACCCCACATGGCAGCAGCCGGTTAGGCAAGCAGGCAGACACACGGCTGATACAGCAGACCCAGAGAGGAGGCAAGCCCTGACCTGGCTCTGCCATGCTCTGCCTGTGCTGCCAGAACACCTGCATCTCCTTTACAGGCTCTTGCAAGGCAGCTGTTAAAATACTTCAGTCAGCCTCCAGCACCATTGCTAGCCTGGCACAGCAGCACCTACACCCCACCCCCTGCACTCAGAGTGCTGCAGAAAACTTTTTTCTTGGGGGAGAAAAGGCATGGCAGGTCCCCCAGCAACCGTCCCACTTGGGGCACAGCTCCGTGGACTCTTACAGCCCGGGCAGCCAGGCTCAAGGATGATCTTAAGGCTTCAGTTGCTTTGCGTTCACCTAAGATCATCCATGGGGGGTTTAGCAGTATCAGGGCTTTATCCAGAGAGGCAGCTGGTGCGCAGCTGCAGGTCCAAGGACAGCAGGGCAAGCCCTGCGGAGCCAGCCCTGCCAAGAACATCCCCAGCCTTCCTGCTCCCCCGGGCACGCTGGCACGCGGGCTGGGAGCAGAGCTGCCGCAGCAGTTTCAGTACCATCGCCGCAGCAGCTACCCCCATGCAGCAGGATGCTCACGGCTACTTCCCAGAACCAGGGTGAGGACCCAGCCGGGGCAGAGGGGTGCAGGGTGCAGATGGGACCAGGCTGGGCCAGCACCTTTGAACCCACTCCCAGAGCACATGGTGCGGGGCTCCATACTGGGGCAACACCCTCCAGATGCCAGCAGTCAGCTCCAGGGCAGCTGAAGAGCTGTCAAGAGAACTGACGTGGAACTGGTTCAGCCTTTAGCTCCCAGGATGCTGGCAGAGAGGCTGAGATCAGGACTTCAGCCCCAAGCTCTTGATTACTGCAGTGAAAATAGAAGCAGCCATAGATCCACACAGGAGGCTGTGCTGGCCTTCTAGAAATGAGGTTTGGGTGCAAACGCTTCTTTCCTGGGAAGTGTTTCCTGGTGTTTTGGATTCCTTCCCATGCCACAAAGCTCCCCTTACAACACTGATCCCAAGCACCCCACATTCCTGCAGGACCATGGCTCAGCCACGTTAACAAACATCAGCAGCTGGCAAGCTATTTAGAGCAGCCGGATTGCTCCCAGCACTGTTTTCCTCTCTCATTACCTGCCAGAGGCACAGCCTACCAGCACGGGAGGCGACAGCCCCAGTGCAGCCCCACATATGCTAGAACCTCACAGCTTGCCACCATGGCCCACACCAGCCACCACGTCCTGCCTAGGAAAAGCCAAGTGTGCAGGAGTCGTGTCTGTGCCCCACTTGCTCCAGTATCTTGCATTTAAACTTTTTCCTAGAGGTTACAGAGAAGCTGCTGTGAACCGGGTGTTTGATAGACGCCATGGCCCGAAAGGATGCTGCAGCTCTGGGACCCTGTGTTGGGCTGGCCAGCCCCAGCCGGGCTCAGCGCATGGCTGCTCCGCCAGCAGAGCTCCTTTGGGCAGCCAGGCTGGATGCTGGGGTAAGAAACAAGCCAACAGCCCCCCAGGCTTGGGCAGGGAGCCCTGCAAAGGGTCACCAACATACGCCACAGGCCTGGGGCTGGGACTCACGTTCCCAATGTTCAGTTCAAAATGCCCAAGCACGGGGCCATTTGCCCTTCAAGGCAGGTCCCTCGCTGCCACCCCCGGCTGCCAGGCTCCGCTGGGCACAGCTCTGCCCCAGTTCCAGGAAGAGGGAGCAAAGGACAGCCAGCCCCCCCGCCGCTGCCTTTGCTGTGTTTACCAGTCACCCAGCAACCTCGCCAGGGAAAGCGGCACCAGCTCCGCTTTCACAGCCTGTGGAATCCCAGGGAAGAGCAAGGCAGGGGAGGTGGGAGGCCAGCGAGCAGACAGTACCAGGCTTTCCCTCGCCAGGGGACCGGGCAACTCCCCTGGGACTTCCCAAGGCAGGGGACACACCAGAGTCCTCTAGGAAAGAGCAGCAGGCAGCTGCCTGCACGATCTTGGCACTGGGACCTGGTTTGCATTAGAGCAACTGCTTCCTCCCCCTGCTCCCCGCCCTGCGAAGGCCGTAAATATATTTAAACACACCCTGCACTGCATGTCCCGTGGGCACCCAGGAGTCCCTTGTCACCCGTGTTCAACTCCTTCCTTGGAAAAGCCAGCTCAGGAAGAGCTGTCTGCCACAGCCGAGCCAGTCTGTCCGGTGCCACGATTCTCCCTCTCCGCAGCCACCAGCAGGGTCCTGCCCACGCAGCTACCCCTGCCTGCGGCTGGGGCTCTGGGAGGCGCAGCACTGGGAGCAGTGGGCTGACAAGCCCCCGGCAGCCTCACCCTAGGAGGGGCTGAGCACAGCGCAGACGGGCCCCCACGAGCTGTTTTACACGTTGGGAAGCAAAACCGAGCCACTTCCAACCAGCATCAAACTCCCCAGGCCGTGCTTTGCCTCGTGGGAACACGCTGCCAGACCGGCAGAGCCCGCTGGTCGCTGGCACAACGAGCCGGCCCCTGGCTCTGTGCCCAGCTCGCACCCCCCCTGTGCCACCCCGGCGCTGGGAGCCCCCCACCAGCAGGTACAGGGAAGGTCAAGAGGTGCAGTGTAAAAAGCTGTCAGTGAGAGGGAGAAAGGTCACCGAGCAGTGACTTACGCCCATAATCAGTTTATGGGATTTGTTAACAGCGTCAGGCTGGCCAGCCAGGGGCTCACTACGACCACGTCAGCACGGCTTTAGTAGAGCAGCACCTTCCCACACCAGGGGTGCAACGCAAACAGGCTTTGTTGATGCTCCTCGGTTATCCAGATGCACGCAGCGCAGCAGGGCCATTGTAGCACAAGCCCAGCTAATGAAAGCCATTAATTAATACTTCCTGGGCAACACAAGGGAAGAATGGCCACAGCTGGGTTCCTTGCCTTTCCTCCCCCAGAAGAAAGAGGTCTCAGGAAGGCAGGCAAGCACTTCCAGGATGTGAGTCAGCAGGAGTTTCTGGCCGTACCTGCTGTTCAAACAGTGCCGTGCAGCTGGAGTTACCCGAGGTCCGACTGGCAGTTGGAGTGCCAGCCCTGAAGGAACACAGACGTGCTCCACTGTGCAAACACTCCTGATGCTGTTTGCAGGCTTCGCCCCACCAAGTAACCCCAACCCAGACCCATGTGCTGCAAACAGGCCTTGCCCCACACCAGCAGCCACCCAGGAGGAACGAGCTCAGCACAAATCAGAGCTGTGCCCGGGGGAAGCTTTCGGCACACAAGAATGAATGTATTTGCTGCCTAAGTGATTCTTCTCAGCTCAGCAGACTTGCACCAGTTTGTAGCTTCACCTCTCTGCTCTCCTCCCCCACTGCCCATACACCCAGGCAGGCAAACGCTTCCTTGCTCCTCATTCTGCCTGACCTGGGCAAAGCCCTCCCTTAGAGCTGCCACCAGATGAAGATCTGGAAATGCTACCAGAGGCCAGCCAGCCTGGCCTGGCTGCGGGCCAGCAACAAGAAACTGGTTTGGAACACCGGAGGCAGCTGCAAGCCCCAAGGTGGTCCTGGGGTCAGGCCGCTGCATCTACTTGGGGACGGCGGGGTTTGTGAAACACCAGTCCATGTGGTCGTATAGAGATGGGCTCAAGGATCTTTAAAATTGCCCACGCTGCCAAGAAGGGGAGTTACCAGCCAGTGTACAAAAACCAAGGGAGAAGCATGTGCAGCAGCGAGGGCTAGCCAGGCACCAGGTACGCTATGCCAAGGAGACCAGCCTTAAACCCTGGGGGTTCCCGCTGCGCTGCTTTGGCATCAGTGTGTGCACGCACAAGGGACTCATCCAAGGTATGAGGAAGGGAAAGGGAAGGTTTGTTCGCTGTGCCCCCGGCCTGGTGGACCGTGCGGTGCCACAAAGCACAGCTGAGTCACGCAAGTACCGCTGCCCCACCTCTGCCAGTTACTGAATTCTGCAGAGCCAAGCACCTGCCCCGGGCATTTACAAGGCTGTAAAGGACAAGGCCCTGATTTATCATTGCACACGGGGGCTTTGACTACAACAAGGAAAGCTCAAAAGCCAGTCCACCCTGTATGATGGCATGTGTACTCCTTCAATGATCTCAAATTGCTTTTGTTCTAAAAAAAAAAAAAAAGTTCAAAGTCCATCACCTGCAAAGTAGCTCAAGGCTCAGTATTATGTCAAGGGTGGTAGAGAACAGGGAGCAGCGCTGGGAGCCAGGAGCCTGCTCTTTGGGACACAAGCAGCGCGCACGGCGCCTCTGAAAGCTTCTCTGCCAGCTATGCGTATTGATGCTATCCTTCAAATTCAGAGAGGGAAAGAAATGAAGTTAAGACCAGCTGTGTTTACAAAAAACAATCTGCATTATCAACAAGAACAAAAGGTTCCTGGGGAGGAGAGGGAAAACAGAACAGTTAGGACCGAGTGTGCTGAGGTACTTCCAGCAGCAGCCCCTGATATCAAAATGTCAAGCTGTTCTCTGAATAAAAAAAAAAAAAAGCTACATCACCTTTGCAGTTGTTACGGACAAAAATACCTAGAAACCTAGGAACTCAAGCCCGGTGTGAGAATACTCCCTAGCTCCTCCTGCTTTCCAGCTACCTGAATTCAGCACTAGCAACAGTCGCATCTAAGAACATCTCACATCATGCAAGAAGTCTAGTCAGCATCTTAATTTAAAAGACTTCACACCTTTAGCATTGAGCTTTGCAAAGCAGTCAAACCCACTGCGTTTGAAAACAAGGACACGGTCTTGTCTTTTTGGACACAGCCTTCGCTTAGCACACCGCCTTTCCTTCGTGGCCAAGGACAACACAGTCCTGGATCTATTTTGAAAAGCTTCCTTAATGCAACCGAGAATGACGGAGCATCCTTGTGCCCCAGCACAACAGTCAATCTCAATTCTTCGCATACAGACCTGGTACCACCCTCCCTCCTTCCTGTTCAGCCCCAGATAACAAGGATTACATTAAAGAGCCATTTCCCACATTAGAGCGTGCAGTGAAGGCAGTCTTTCCACTCAGGCCCTGTTAGGAGGGTCGGAACTTCCTCCGTCTTGTCCCTCGCCTCATGTTTCCAGAGGCATTAGTGCTTGGAGCAGACAGATCTTCCTCCCAGACCACTCTTCCTTTCTGTCTGGAGCCTGCCGTGCCCATAAACTTGTATTATGACATCAAGCTGATATGAAATCATGATGATTTCACTGCAATTAAGTAAGGCGCAGATGGGGCTGATAAAGCTGGCTAAGCAACAAATCTTCTAAATTGGAGAATGCTGTCAAGAGAAATTAAAGCCTTATACAAAAAACCAACACGGGATCACAGAAAAAAAATCCACCTGGAAGGGGCTGCCAGGAGGCATCTAGCCCAACCTCCTGCTCAAAGCAGCGCAGCTACGACTTGGGCACCCTCGCCCCTGCTGCTGCAGCCCGTTACAGGAAAAGCACAGCCCACAAAACACGTACAAGTTCCTGCAAGTTGTAAGCAACGCACCCCGAGAAAGCCAGCTCAGGGGAACAGGCAGAACAATGCAATAGCAGAGCAAGCTGACACGTAAGCTTGAAAAATAACCCCCATACAGACACAATTCAATAGAACTCAGCAAAAAAAAAAAAAAATTTGGATGGCACACGCTGCACAGGCTTGACACACCTATCAAACATATGTAGCTTTCAGAGACTTGACTGTTCCCAACACAGCCAGGGCCTGAATTCATCACTTACTAGCAATACCCAACACTGTGCAGAACAGCGGGCAAGGCAGGGCGCAAGAGTGATGTTACCAATGTTACTGGTAACCGAGACCTAGAGCAGCCTGCCCTTCTTTCAGAGCCTTTTATGGGAGAAGAGAAAAATGCTTTCAATTGCTTGCACCAACGGCTTAAATAGGTTAAAAATAATGAACCAGTATGCTGCACATGAGCACTCTGTGCTCCAAATTAAGCAACCCTTTAAAAGGTGGCCTTAGGACGCCTCTCGGTTGTTGTAAAGGTTAATAAATCGCTTTGAAACCCTGTACACAGCTTAGCTAGGTGACTAAGAACCTGTTGTCACAGGCTAATGGCATTACCTGAATTCTAGCACTTTCCAGGGAGCATGAGGGTTTTTTCGTTTTTGTGCTTTACGGCCTCTGTTATGCTGATAATTACTTACGAACGGCCTGGGATTGCCTGCAGAAGTTCTTGACTTTGCATCAGGACAGTAGGTAAGAGTAAAACCTCCCAACACAAAACCTTTGCAGAGCTGCAACCAGAAGTCAAGATCCACATAGTTTTTAATGCTTTCAGGTTTAAGTCTGTTACAAACCAAATGGATTATACAGCAAATGAGTGTTCAGTATCACAGCATCTCTTTAAGGAAGGTTGCCATCTTGTTCGTTGTTCAGCATGCCTGGTGCAGGCTGGTTTTCTGCAAAGCAGCACAAGGCAGCTGACGGTTTAAAAGCTCACGCTTCTGTGCAGACACAGCATGTCTGAAAGACTAACTGGACTCCACGCTCCTCTGCGGGACAAGGCTTGCAGTCGTTCAGAACTACAAACCAATGCGTTCTGACACACTAAGCGCATCAACTGTTCTTGCTTACAGTGCTTATCAAGGGCAGATTTGTTTCTAAGACTTGACAACCCTCCTCAAAGTCTTGAACAAACTTTATGGACAAAGGAAATAATTTCTTCTCCTGAAACCACACGCTTTCCTCCAACTTTCAAATATCTCATGTCAAAGCAAGAAAAGTGGTGCCAAAACAATTCCAAGCAGCCACTCTGAAAACAGCTGCCAAGAATGCATTTCTTTGATGCTTCTTCCCCTTCTGCCAATGTATGTTATCAGATGCATTGCCTAGACAGTAGAAATCATATGTAAGGACATACCATAGTATTCTAGATACCAGTTCTTAGAAACATAACGGTTTTCATATGAGGCATTGCTTGTAAAGCATCCTTATTCAGATGGGGCAATACTCAAAAGAGTCTAGAAAAACCATCCTAGCCAGAGGAATGAGCTACATTTCTTCTTCCACCTTCCAGGTAACAGAGAGAGACCGCTCTGACTCAGAAGAGAAGTTTCCAAATGTGCACCAGTATCTCTGAACCCAGCAGGCTTTCTGCCTCCCTGTACTCCCAGATTATCTATACAAATGTTTATTAGCACACAACGTTCTCCAGCTAAAGTTTAACATCTTCTCAGGGCAGATCCTTCTCGTAAAGAGAGTATGCATAGTGACCACACGAGACTGCGGCCTTGATCCAGATTACCACTCCGTGATGACAGAGAGTGCACAGTGATCTTGAAGAAATGGTTTCCAAAATGAGAGACCTTTTCAAACAGTAAAAATTTGAACTGTGAGCAGGAAACTCTGCTACATGCATGAAAACTGTCTAAAAAGCTAACATACAAACATTTACACAATAGGCATCTGGCAGCATTTTCAGACATTTTTTTAATTTATTCTGACATGCTATAAAGGAATAAATTACACTGTTAAAGAATTACCAGCAATAAAAGTATTTCTTTCTTTCAGCTGGGCTAGAATAGGAGTGAGAAAGAAGACAGCCTGGGGCAGTAACCAATGTGAACTCTGCGTGGTGCAAGGCTGTCCCCAAGAACAAGAGTAAATCTGGTCATATCCACTTCACAAGAAATTGAAAGAAAATGCCTTGGTTTAAAACCATCCAAATACTCCATTCAATTTTTTCTTAAAACTAGCAATCACAAGTCATTCCAGCTGATGCATGACATGGCAACGCTCGGAGGCTGCCAATACCAAGTCTGCAAAAGATGCCATTTCATTTTTAAAAAATCCAATCTTAGTACAGAGGGCTGGTCTCAAACAACAAGTTATACAAATGCAAGACTGCCCCTTCCCCCTCAAGGAAAAAATACAAAATTTATTTAAGAACAAAATGAGGAAGAGTTAAAACACTAAATCTAAAATGATTTAGAAAGAAATATGACTTCTTTTGCTTAACAAATGGCCTCAAAACTTGGTTTAAAAACAGGGTAATGTAGATTTCTTAAACTGAATTAACAAGGCAAATTAAAAAAAAAATCTCATTTCCTTACAGAAACAGTTTTTAGTTTTTAATGAACTTGTAAACAAAAAAGCTCCCGCTTCAAAATAAAAACAAAATCCCAGATCATATAGATGTTTACAGTGATTACATTTATCTAAGCAACTTACATACAGGTTCAGTTGTAAGATGTTAACTAAATTTTGTGACAAATATGCTGTTTTTCCTTTTATACCAAGAACATTATAGAGTTAATGCAGAGTCCTAAAGATTATCTAGTAGTCGCTAAGTTTCTCTTAAGTCTTCACTTTAGATGCTGTTATTTCTAGCACAGGTAAGCAGGCAGAGTCTTTCATACGCTTAAAAACTGGAATCTTTGGTTACTACCATGTCAGCTGGCTTGGTATGTTGCACATAGAAGCCAACAACTTTTAAGAATGTTTTAAGTGTACAACTTTCAAAACCCAGGGAGGAATAACCAGAAAAGAGTGCACAATTGTGAGCATTTACAATTATCACAACTGTTGCCGAAGACTGTTCATGCCATTCTTCCAAAACAATGAGATCTCATAAGCAGTGTAGTTCAAAGTAAAAAGGTAACAAAACTTGGCATATGCACAATTTTCTCCACTTGTGTGTCAACCATTAGTTAACTTTTCCACTTGAAAAAAATGCAATAGAAAACTGGACACCATGTTTCACTATCTCAGTAATATTCACAATTACAGCTGCTACAACTCAAAGTGCAGCATCACTGACACTGCCCAGAGCCAGTTTATACTGATATTAAGTTCTTTACACCAAGTAAATGGTTGCCCACAGCCACTGGCAAGTGTACATATGAACTAAATTTCTAGGATTTGGGGAGTGACAAGTCCTGCTCCGATCTGCTCTGCTTTGTCCCATCCTTGCCATGCTCAGAAACCTGCAAGATAAACACAAGGGCAACTTACTGATACGGGATGAAAATGAGAAACAGCCTTCACAGCAGAAAAAAAAAAAATCAAACATCAGTTATGGTCATTCAAAGGGGAAAATGCTGTTCCATCTCAGAATTGCGGAGTTCCTGTTGTCCATTTCCAACACTAACCAGCATTGGCCACCACCCTTTAGCTCAAACACACACCTCTCTCACACCTACTGCTGCACTGGAAAACAAGCTCACACACCAGCTGGATGCCACATTCCTCAAATAGGAATTCAGACCAGCAGTTTGAAAACAAGATGTGTTATTGCCACTAGGAAGCAGGATGTAATTTCATAGGATTGTTTTCTACTTGTCTGCAATGTCTCGTGTTTATATCCTTGAATGTCAAACTGTCATCTGATTGCAGTGGTGCTCTTCAGAGATGCAGTACAGCAGTGTCACACAGAGAAGGAAAAGAAACAGGAATAACTTACCTTACAGTAACTGTTCGCTACATGCTCGCGTGTATGATGCCCTGGGGCAACCAGAACAGAACTGAGAACCTTTGACAGTGACTAGGAATCCAGCATACCTTCTGTCCTTGGAAGGGCAAGCGAAAGAACTCATGTGACAGGGGAGGTGGGGTGTGAAGAGCAATTCTTTTAATGTTCAGTACTCCAAATGACAAGTTCAAGACATTGTGGAAAAGGGAGAGTAGAGGAATACACACAGAGATCTCGAAGAACCAGTTACTGCAAGCTAAGCCAGTCTTCCCTTCATGTGACTACTTATATACTTATTTCTGGTGACTCAGGTGGTAGCATTGTGCTTTAAAGAGGTAACAGGAATCTCAACCAAAGACTACTTTGCCAAGCAAGTTTCCGTTCTGGATGCCCTCCAAACAGTATGGTATTCTGCCGATGTATGAATTCATCTGAGCCACAGCTCTGAGTTTTTGCAGCAGAAATCTCCTCACAGTGAAATACAGACAAGGCTGACCTCAGCTATAGCTTGTGCTGTCATCCAAGAGAAGCAAGTGCAAACAAGTCTTAAACATAGCCTGACATTCAATCAAAAATGTATCTGGACAGCACTCAAAAGACAACTTTAACTCTTCCAGAACAAGCTACAAGTAATTTAGAAGAGACTCAATACCCTTGTTTGAGCCCAGTCTTAATGCACTGAAGAACAACTCTCTTTACCCAGCACTAGCAATTCTAAAAGAACCACAACTCCACACCAGAATTAAAACAAGTCATTCCCACCTGAATGCAAATTCTCAAGGGAACCCCAGTGACTCCTTAGTTCCATTGGCATAGTTCCATAACCCCTACTTGATGCATACAACCGAAAGTTAAACTTTCCACTTAGTGTATTCAGCAGTAAACACTGATTCATCATTTGAACCACTTTCTCCATCAAAGCAGCCAAAATTAAGTCAAAAGGAGGAGTGTGCTTCCACTGTGGAAACGGACAGATCAACTGACTGCTTTAGACACCTGGAAATTTCAAATTAAAATAGGATCCCAACCCTGAGGATAAAGAACATGCTACAAATGATACACTATTTGTTAGAATACTTCAAATTGAAGGTATTATGGGCAGGAGTCTGACTCTACAGACAGCAATAGTGAACTGGATTCAACCCACAATATCCCTTGCAAGTCCTATTAAGACTACACAGGAGTGTTCCCAAACACACCCAACCACCGCTGTCCAACGAGATGCTGAGACATTCATGTAGCACACAAAACTTTACCAGTATGAAGAACATGCTGAAGAGTTTACGCCAGCATGTCTCTAACAAATCTTCACTACACAGGGCTAGCTCAAATCTGCACATTCATCACTCCTTGTCCCTCCAGGGTGTTACTAAAGTGTTTGATAATCTATGCTACGCAAGGGATACTCAAATTGCTTTATTATTACCATAGCTGCAGTTCTGATCAACAGGGGAAGAGTAACTGTACTACTATCATACTCCAAGAAGCTCCTCTACTTGCTCGTGTTCAAATGTTTTGTTCTATTAAGTAGCTGCAGAGACAAGCAGTGAAAAGAAGTTGTCAATTGGCCAAATCTCAAGTAGTAAACTAATAGCCTGTTCTGAGAAATACTGCCACGACCATAGGTGTCCAGTGAATGCTAATGGGCCTGCTGACAGGCTTACAGAACTCTACACTGGAGTGAATTAAAAACACTTCTCACAAATGGAACTGATAGACTTTATCCTGGAGATAGACTGTTTGAGTCAGTTTTATGACTGAGGGAAGCTGACTACAAATCACACCTGAATAACTGCTGCACCATCAAGAGATCAAGAGCTAAACTTTCCAGAGTCAGCAGAGAAGATCTGTCTGTTGAAACAGTTCACCTCTCCCAAGTTCAAAAACAGCTGATCTTGCTGTTACAAAAGACACTGCACAGGGTTCCAGAGAGGGACAGGGGGCCGGGGCGGGGAGGAGAAAGACCATTGACAGAACAGGCTACCCAGGAGCCAAACAAAATATTCAGCCTGAATAACCTTTAGGATTCAGTGAGATGGTTGAATATGGAGTTGTATCCGAGTTAAGGCAGCCAGGGATATCTACAAATGAGCACACTGTCCAAACAGCCTAGCGTCATGTAAGTCTCTGGACATTGCCTGAAAAAATAAAGATTTCACCACTCTCCCCAGACACACATCTTCCGGAGTATTTGCACTTTATACAATATACTGTAAGATTATAACCAATAAATGCACCTGTAAACTGGTATTTCCAGTACTCTTATTAAACCAGATATGGTTCCCAGAGGGGTATAATTTGATAATATGAAGCCTTTTAAGCCACTTCAATACAGGCTTTGCTACAGCAACTACATGAGAATTTAACTGAACTCAAAAAAATACCTAGGTATTTCATTAATCTTCAATGTGACAGCAACATACAACCCATACAGCCTCCTGCTCAAGCTTAGCTGGTTTCAGAAAAATCTTCATTAACAGGCAGTATTTCCCACAAAAAGGCACATAGGATTTGAGAAATCTGGAATCTTTACTTTGATGAAGAGACTAAGCTAACTGTTTTAGGAAGCTGGAAAAGTCTTCAGATGTTTGATAAGCACTACTTTAATGCTTTGGCTTACATTACAGCTTGATTGATCCAGAGGTCACAAGCCTCTTCTTCATGATTGGGAAGGGAAAGGAGAGAGTCATTCCCCCAAAAGGCTGTTTCTCCATGCAAGAGCCAATGAAAGCCTGCTAGAAAAACAGCAACTTCTCCACAGCTGTAGCAATGGACCTCATTACCAAATGAGTGTGATGAGGAATGTTCATCAAGAAAAGGAATAGTCTGCAAGGTTCAACTGCAAGACAGCTTCCCTGTTACTCATGCCTGTCAGTCAGCAGCAGATCTGCACCGTCATTAAATGATCACTAGAAGGTAGAGGCAGATAATCATTATGATGACCTTTTCTTTGCTTATGGTTCAGCACTTGGTCAGAGACCACCTGAGCCAGGAGGCTAGCACATTACGTCTCAGAATAGTTCAGCAAAACAGTATTTCAAGTGGATACAACTCGATTTTCAGGGTAGCGTCTGTTTACAGATCATTACCTCCTGCAAGATCATTGCTTTAAGCATGAGTTATTGTGAAGAATCCACATTTTTGCTTTAGATTTATTTCCTCCTGCTCTAACAGCCAACTGCTCCAGACCCCAACATTAGCCTGCGTTTAGTAGTAGGTTCTGAACTTCAGTCAGAGCTTCTGTATTTCAGGAAGCAATCTAAGCCTAGGTGCTTAATCGTCACGTCTGCTATGTACTAGTGTTTCAGCTGAAGGAACTGGTTTACAGCCTTCCGTACTACAGTAACACCTGTCGGTTCCAGCTAAACAAGTTAGACAGAAAGAATCTGACACTTAATGGTGTCCTATGGAAATTTTTTTCTTCAAGAAACCATTTCAGACTTGAGTCTTGGGAAGACCAGCAGGTATTTTACTACTGCATTTTTCTGGATGAAGCATTATATTTTTGGATACCTATTTTGACTAGAGCCACATGGTAATGTTTGAATGCTGTCACAATACATGAGAAAATGTTTTGGTAACTTTATTGTAAATACGTCTGCATTTGACTTCCAATTCTACCATGTTAGCTTAATATATGATTTTATACATATAAAAGTGATAGTCAAGACAAGAATGTACTGAAGAGTAGCAAGTGCCAGCAATAAATAGCTCAGTATAGAACTTGAACCTAGTTTCTCTGTTGTCACTTGAAGAACCTCATTAGCTTGAATTTTACCTACAGCTCATCTTGAGGAATCAGTTTCATTACAAGATTGGCTGTAATGCTCAGTAGCTGTAGCTGTTTCATTCTAGTGGCTTACTAGACTAACACTGGCAGATCTACATCACAAAAAAAAAATTTAAAAGCTTCTAGAAAGCATTGAAAAATAAATCTTATGTGCCTTTTCAGAACTCAGTTTTCAGTTAAGTCTTGAACATTTCACAACATTTCCCTTTGAAACCATAACCTAGAAACATTAAAAATAGTAAAGAAATCTGAAACCCCTCCCCAGAGCACCCTGATACTTCAGAAAATTGTGACTTGGCAATCCACAGCAGTTCAGGGTTACTCCTTGATTTAGGCAAGGCATTTTGAGCTCACTGATCCTTTAACTCTGGACCAAATGTCTCAATGTAAAACCACTGGAGGAAGCCAGATCATTCACAATTTTCTGTTTCCAATGTTTGAGGCATACAGAACAGAAGCAAACCCACAGCACTATACCAGCTGGAACAGAGTAAAACCCAAAGTCTCTAGATCCTTACCTAGTTAATGAGAATTATCCCTTAAGAAGTGTTAGGTCTAGGATTTTGGATTGTATTATATATTTATATATATATAAAAATATATATATGTGTATATATATAAATAAAAATAAAAATGTCACATTCCCAACACCAAGTCAGTTTCTTGTTTTTTTTTGGTTTGGTTTTTTTTTTTTTTTTTGGAAAGTGGTTAATGCAGGAGCAAAAGATGCAGTGGTTAAAATGACCCAACATCCCCAGAAGAAATGATATGAAGAACAAGGACATTTTGGTATAAAGTTAGTAGTCAAATTCTCCAAGGACGTCTTTTGGTTTTGCTTTTTAAATTAACAGCCAAATATATTTTTTAAACCACCTCCTCGATCTAACACTTAAAATTGCTGACATTGTCCAAATTAGTGTAATTTTTTTTTTCTTGTAACGTCACTTGGTTCTTGGCTACTAACCTTTCATGTTACTCTTGGATTTGTCAGTTTGCTTGCCTGTGGGGGTTTGGGCCTGCTGCCCCTGCCCACTGGAAGAGGCTGCCTGCTGTGCTGCTTTCTGCTTTAACATTGTCCAGTCGAATGTGTAGTCATATTGGTGGTTCAAGGTCCTAGAAAAAGAGTGAAAGACTTTACCGTAACACATCATAACTTCCTTACTGCTAATACCAGGGCTTTGCTGAAACCCCTGAACTCTTTTTGTAAGCTGCTTTGGAGATTACAAAATGGTATATAAATGCTAAGTATTACTAACTTAAAGGGATTCTTAAAGCAGGCCCAAATACCATAATACCATCAAGCATTTTCTTCACCGTTTACGCAAGTCTGCGTTTGTAGAAGCAGCTCTCACAACCCAGCTTACCCATGTGTCTGCACTGAGGTTCTCAGCTGTTGGTTTTTTTAAAATACATATAGTTTTAAGGAGACTGCAGTATTGTAGATCACTGAAAAAAAAAATGCTTTGAATTCCAGAAACTTGGAGGGAGACTGAGAGATCAGTACCAGCTCTTCTTTTGACAGATGCTATTCACTCTACTACACTGAGTTTATGTTCTGGTTTCTCTAACAAGCTCAATGTAACAGCACTATTCCCCTTCATTGAAATCCATCTCCTGGGCACCACTGCTAGTCACATCACCAATCTCCAAACATAAAAAACTTCAAACATTTCTACCGAGGAGTTGATTTCTTAAACTACTTGCAACAGAGAACTTGAAACATGAGCTCAACCCTGCAGCATTAGCGGTCAGATCATGCAATGGAAAACCAAAGGGAATCTTTTCCTTCACCTTTAAAATTGAACAGTATTTTTTAGGTCTTTTAAACAGCTTTTCAAACTCCAAAATGAAAGAAGGTCCCAGAAGAACTCCCTACACCACACACACAGAGAACAGCTTTCTGCAGTGTTAAGTCCCACAGAGGAGTTATCAACTGGTAAAGCACTGACAAATTCCTGTACTTTTCCAATTTGAAACTGACCTGAAAAGAATACGGAATAATTGCCTCAGATACATGTAATCTGGTGCCTCTTCAAAGCGCAGGCCACGACAGTAGTTCAGGTACATGGCAAATTCTGCAGGGAATCCCTGTAAATCAACAGTGTTAATCAAGCCAAGGCTTGCAGCAAAAAGCTTCTAACAACCCTACATAAGGCAGCAAAAAGCTGTATTTCTGTCTACAATGGCAGAGAAAAACTGTCTGAAGATTCGTAAGTGTAAATTCTACGTTGCCTCTAGTTATTCACCTATTTTGTATTTCAGAAAGTAAGTTTGATCAGCGGGTTAGCAGGTCCATATTCTCTCCCTCCCCAGAATTGTTACTTGATGCATGTTTTGCAATCAGAAGTTCTCTGCTACCAAAACCTTCAACACACAACATATTTAGAGCACTTAATTCATCCTAATTAAACCTAGTTCTTATTAACTAGGTCTCTGAAATTAGTAGTAATTGTCTCAAAATTTCTACTCATGGTTCCTTGATAATCTACTTGAGCATACTAGAGGCAAGGTCAGTTACCACTATTAAATGTGAAAACTTAAACCATGAACACCTCCTTCAAAGATTCCCTGCTTTACATATTTATACATTTAATGCTATATATTAAAGCTTACATGTAAAGTAGGTAATAGCATACAGCACAGTGCTGTACTACAAGAAAGAAAACACGGGGTGTAACAGTTCAGCAGTTTGTCAGATGCTATCAGACTACAAGGGCACATAAATGTGCACGACTAGAAAGTACAATCCTTGGTGCTGCTGTTTGATGTGCAGAAACTACCATGTGTTCTCAAGGATCTTTGTTAACAAGCATGGGGCTGCTGCAGTTCAAGGGAAATTTTAAGACCCAAAGGATAGCACTGGAAAAACATCATGCTGCAACATGGCTTTAAAGACCACCTGACATCCAACTCCACTACAGCCTCTACAAGGCAATATCAACGATCCTGAAGTGGCAGAAGCAAGTATATACTGGCAAGCTACACAGCTCTACCTTGGTTTTATTTATCCAAGAGGGCACACACAGAACTTTCACTGTGGAAGTTGAGGGTGAGACTTGTTCCTTTCTTAAGAGAGCTGGAGAACTCGCTCAACTGACAAGTCACCAAGAACTGGAACAATGATGGCATGAACTATGCTAAGAAATAGCAGCAAATGCCTGGCCTGTTACACACGTTCACAGCCCTGCTGCACGGGCAAACACAAAGTACCCATGACTGCCAGAGAAGTATTATTCAGCAGCAAACACCATCTGAGACTAATATATTGGCTCTAGTTTAAAAAAAAACAACCAAAACAAAACCACAACCAGAACACTAAGAAAAGAACTTCCATTTCATAGCATGACATCATTTTGAAACTCTTACCTTACACAAAACCTCAACAGGAGTGGACATTTTCTTTTCACTAATCTTTTCATACTTTTGCTTCTTTGTTGCAGCCTGTGGAACATGGAGGTCACAATATAAGAGATACTGTGCAACACTGGATTAACAAGGACAGTAGCAAAAAAAATAAAAAAAAAAGACGAAAATCCTTTGGTCAACCGTAAGTATTTTATGTGAAATCTCCAAGTCCCACACACTTATTGCAAAGAGAATGAAGGTCAATCTGGTATTAAGATTTGGACACAGTTTAATACCATTTGTCGCAGTCTAATGCTTCCATCACATGGCACAGCTCGTGTAGTTCTAGCTGCTGCTTTTGTCCATTAAATAGACCAGACTTGCATTTACATTTGCCAAAGTTGTATTAATTCCCACTCAGCACCCCATTCAAGGGCTGCCTGCGTGTTTCAGTAAGCAGCCATTACATTCATTTGCAGCTGAAGAGCTCTAGTTTCACAAGCTGCTTGCCTTTTTAGAAAACTTGCAGCTGCAACACTATTTAGTTACACAACTCTAACATGGAGGAAGAAAACCAATTAAAACATGAAAACAAATTACTAAAGTCCATGTAACAGAAATAAGAAGTACTTGCCATGCCTGTACTTGGCTACCACACATGAACATACTTGAAAAGTCTGTTGCAGCTAGTCATTATTCAGTCATGCCATAAACTGGACTAAGATACCAATAAAGCTGGACTTGCTAGCTGAGAGATTATTTCCATGCTCTCTACAGCAATTCAAAAAGCCACTAACAATGTTATTTTCTACTCTTCCCAAAAAGGGCCTCAGCCTACAACAGGACAATAATAATTTGCAAAGATGACGTAAGTTATTGTTTAGCATAAAATTTAAGGCAGTCAAACAATACACATTTTGCCTGCTACACGAGAAGCAGAAAGAACCTTTCTTCTAGCTTCTATAAATATCATGCCTTGGGAAAAGCTGCTTTGTAGAACTGAAGGTAAACATTATATAAAACCACCTATCCAGACCAGCAGGCAGAAGCATGATACCCAAACATGGAAAAAAAAAAAAAAATAAAAAAAAAAGGGAGAAGAGTAGGGGGGAAAAAAAGGCAACATAACCTACCTTCAGTCCTTGCCAAGGCAGACTGGTTCTGTTAAAGTACATCAATACATAGCCTAAAGATTCCATGTCATCCCGACGACTGAAGAAAACAACAACACAATGAATTACAAATTTTGCCTTTCATACTTTATTCCAAGCAGAGCAAGCATTCCAAAATTTACAAAAAATAATAATAATTAAAGAATAAAACCTAAGCTTTGGTGCAAAGGAAGGTATCTTTCTAACACAGTTAAGACATCTAGGTGTTCAGAATTCCACTAGCAGGCATGTAAAAACTCTTCAGAAGCAGGAAGGCGATCCTAATCATTTTTCAGGCAAGGAATAGTCAGTAGGTATTTGTGTGTAGTAAGTTTCCATCTGCAACTACATTATAATTTGGGAAACATAAACACTTCGGAACATAAGAAATGAAACTTTAAATAAATGTCCTTCCCATTTAATTAAGTAGCTTGGATAGAAACTAAAGTTTTACCTGTAGGAACCATGGTATGCATTTTAAGAGATAAATGACATTAGCCTTAACTTCATTGGAAGATTTTTCCCTGAACCTTGCCTCAGTCTAGGAGCGATACCGAACATTTAGCCCCAGAAGGGTGTAATTCCTTTCTTCACTTCTGTTAAGAGACCCTGAATTATCTCTGTGATTTTTAACAGACAAGCAATATTTAGAAAGGTGCATGCATCAATCCGAGGTGCCTCTGCTTTCTTCCCACAAGAAGTCTGTTTTAAGACAGCTACAGAACTCCAAAGTTATCCATCCACAGACTTCACTGAGAATTTGCACGCAAACTCTCATCTAAAAGGCTTCAAATGTTTTCTGTACTGCATATGCTCCAGATCCACACTTCAGCCACACGAACGCCATCATACTTTGCTACACAGCTTTCATGATTACTAAGCCTAGTACAGTTCACTGAAATGGAAAAAATGCTCCATGATTTTTTTCCTCTTGGCAAAGCTGCCTCTTCCCAGCTGTGGTAGAATCAAATTTTTCCTCTGACTGCCTCTCTGCAGCTGACATCTATTTAAGACAGAGAAATAACTTATTTTTCTCCTCCCAGTTCCCTTATCAAGAGAACCTGACAGGTATTGCTGCTGCTTTGCCAGCCAGCCAGATCTGCAAGAAAAGCATTTAAATGGCAGCAGGAAAGATGACACACCTACTACCCCCACAAGGAAGCAAAAGGCTGAGAGCAGTATTGCAAACAGCATTATATATACGAGTGAGGGTAAAACAGCTCCCTTGAAGGGAGAACAAACAATTTGTAAGAACTCTGACAAATCTACCTCCAGATCTTGGTATGAGAGGAAGGAAGTCTTAGGTGATGTTTTGTATTATAGCCAGCCCAATATAACCACTAATAATCACCAGAATGGTCTACCCATCACCTTCTCAACTCATGTTCCAGCTCTCTGACCCTTTGAAGAACCAGTTCAGAGAGCTATCCCAGAAGAAAATCAGCTTGCCTCCCCTAAATAATTTCGCCACAAGGCCAAAAAAGCACTATCTGTGCCCAGGGGCCAGGAAAGAGATAACTGGTTCACTCCTCTTGACAGCAGCTAGCTCTGAGGTCATCTCAGCTATAACGTGAAAACACAGCCAAAGACAGAGGGATGAAAAATGATACAAAGACCATAAACTCCAACCTGCAAAACCTGCTAATTCTATCAGAATTGCAGATCTTAATCATCAACAGAATTCACTGAACCAGTATCAGGCCATGATATAAAATTACATTTTCTGAGAAGGCAGTGGTAAATTCAGAAGTAAGAAAGGGACTAATAGTTTCCATCCCAAATCCAGTTCATTGTTTAAATGTTTAATTTCATTATTTTGTATTAGGAAACACTGTAGTTCTGTAAAATCTGTAATGGATATATTACATGTGAGCATATACTGATCCAAAGTGATTTCCAAGATTTGAAAAAAGGACAATACCCTCCATTACTGAAACAAGAAATGGGTAACATTCCAAACAGCTCCTTGAGAACAGCTGTCATTACATGTAGGCAAACGTGTTCTGTAACAGAAGTACAGTACTAACAGTTGAAATATTCTGCCATCAGCTTCAGGACTGAATTCTCTTGATTACAGGAACATATTATTTGTTTGCCTCACTGTTGGCTTGATTTAGGCAGTTTAATAGCTTCCAGCATGCACCAAGCTACATTTCTAATTATTTTAGAATTCCCAGTACCAGCAGAGATGGCACAAGACCTCCAAGTAAATTCAAAAGCTGGAGCCCTTTGCAGCTCCCTCCCTTCGTTGTAAGGTGCTAGCACAGCTATTCTCTTGCAAGAATGGCTTGGGCTCTACAAAATGTACTTACTTCAGAAACGATACCCATCATTTACCCTACCTGACCCACATGTCAAGTAGGCTTACATAATGATACTGACACACAATAATATACACTTAAGGAACCTTAAGGAAATTAAAGAGGAAGAAACATGGAACATTTTAAAGCACTAAATGTTTGTAAGTTACATGTTCTGTAGAAGTCAACCACTAGAAATTCTGTCATTCCCATCTTGATTAAATTGAAGGTCAGAGGCACAGACATTCACGGAAGTTTTAACTATGTCTACGTGACCTCAGCATCATGTGGTAAAGCCACATTACACTTACACATTACAATATCTAGGCATAAAGGTAAGGAAGAGAAGAGAGGCATCACTTCGTATCTCATGAACACCTAAAATACACTTCCAAACAACCCGAAGTGCAATCTCCACTGGACCACTGCCAAGATACTGTAGTAGCAATATGCTTTTGATCCAGGTGATAAAAATGTGTTTTTTGATTAAGCAAAGCTCAAACATATAAACACACACACGTGTACATATATACATAAGAGCCACAACTGGCTGCATATACCGGAAATCAAAATACAGTGCAAGTGGAGTAGAAGATCTTTAAGTCTTGCTTGCAGGCAAAAGGATAAACAATAGTTTATTGTTGAAGGGAGACTGAGATAACAGGACACAGACACCAGCTTTAGAATACCCTTTCTGGCTACAGAACTGCATCTCAAGCCAGTCAGCAGTGGCATCAACAAGTACCAACACAATCAAGAAGTGCACCATTTTATTTGTGAACATCCTCTGACAGATCCACATGAAAGTATAGCTTATCCTTTAAAAAAAACCCTAAACCAACAGTATACAGAACATCCACCTCATGCTTGCAAGACTTAAAGACTTTCCAAGAAGCAAATAAGGTACTTGGATTTTTCCACCTACCCTTTCATAGGCAGCGAAAAAGAAAAGCACTTGCAAAGGTATATATACACTTATTCATACAAAATTAGTTCAGACACCTCAGAAGCTTACAAATAAGATCAACCTGCAGCCTCCAAAAGCACAGCAGTAATCTCCTTGAACTCACCTCTGCTCAATGCCAAGATGTGCATTGATACTGGCATATCGAGCTGTGCCAGTGAGATTTTTGTCTTCTCTGTATGGTATGTGTTGCCTTGTCCTGTTGTCCCGGTACTTTTTGGCCAAACCAAAGTCAATAAGGAATAACTTAAAGAAAAATGAAAATAGATTATATTCCTATACAATACAAGGAATCCCCAACCTCTTTCACTAGGCATTAACTACATTTTGAGACATCCACACAATGTAACAGCCTACAGTTAAGAGAAAGCAGTAACAATGCAGAGTCACAACTAGCTTTAACTAGCCAGTTAAAAAACTTAATAGTTAATTAGTTCAAGCCTTTTCTCAATCCAGTAGAATAGATTAGATCGTGCTACTCAGCATCTGTATCTTAGTTCTCCAACTATTTTATGTTACTGTTGCAGTTTGTATCACATTAGCTCAGTAACTACAGTGCACAATTTAGGAAGGAAACTAACATGTGCAAAGGCACACTTCACAAAAACCCACTCACACTAAAGCAGTTTACACATACAGATAGCTAACGGCAGCTCAGCAGCTTAATGCAAATGATATACATTCTGTATTCTTCTCTCTGTCTCAAAGAACACTGGCCATTCTGCAGAGCAGAAGGCCAAAACCTTTGACAGCAAACAAGACATCTTGCATTCAATCATATGCTCATTTTAAGACTACCAGAACGCTACTCACAGCAGCATGACACACTTGCTGATGATATTAATACAGCCAGGAAGCTAGAGCCTAGTACATGGAATCCAATTTAGGTTTCTAATAACCCAGCTTGCCCAATGATTTGGTATTTAGCAACAACTGAGCGCGTGCTAATTAGCGTGCTAACAGCCAGCCTATCTACAAAGGTTAATACAGACTGTACCTTCTTGTGACAAGATTTCAGGACTAGGCAAAAAAAGCTGAGGCAGAAGTACGTAAGGAACATTGCAGATTCTAGTAATCAGTCTTGAAGCTACAAATCATCAGGCTGAGCTCCGGATTCCACTGCTGGATTAATGCTACAGGATCAGGGACTACAACCCCCCCAGATTAATGAATACTGCAGAGTAACTTGGGTGGGGGAATGATATGATGGAAAGAAGACGCAAGGTTCAAGAAACTCTCAGTAAAAAACCTATTCGGTATCACCTTGAAGGAGAGTCCAGAACAGAAGATGCAGCTTTAAATGCAACCAAGTACCAGAGACTGATACGCAGGTATACCTGCATGCAAGACTGAAATAAAGGATCACTCTGGCACACTGGAAGTGCTGTGAATTATAAAGTGACACTTGACACAGAAGTATCACAGATGCTGAAAGAGTGAAAATTTCTGAATTGCATAGTAGGTATGTTTTAGAATTCTGACTGAGTATTTTCCAACTATAGCAGTCTATACAGGAAAAAACAAAGCTAAAAACTTAAACTACTGATGTTGGAGCAGAAAACCTTGAGTGGAAGTCTTGCCATGATTTATTCGCAACCACAAAGCAAAGTGGTTCTATATTTGATGTTCTAGTGAAAGTCACCCTTGGAAGCCCAGAATGCTTTGAGCAAGAGTATGTAAACCCCAGTTTAAGTCAACTACACTGGCCAGACAGTTCAGGAAAGTGAGGGTCTTTGGTGCACCCACCACAGCTACCACTAGAGGTAGTTTCTAACTTATTGGTAGTTGGAGGGCATGTCTGTGCACTAAATTGGCCATTTTGATACTAAACTCCTAAAGCAGATAGTATAAAGCTTCTATGTGATTACTATACTGCAAATGCAACTTCCCTAGAAGCAAAGCCTAAGATCAAATGCAATCCCTTATTTTCTGATTAAAGCTTTCTGATCTGATGACAGCCTCCAATGTGTATTTCTCAACAGCTACTTTTGCAGGGCCTTTGCCCATTAGTTTAAACAAAATACTATGCCCTGAAGAAGGAAAACCAAACACTATACACATCAGTCAAAATTTTTACTGCACATTTGGTTACAAACACTTCAAACAATTCAAAGTCTTTGCATGCTTTCTGTAATCCTGGGGATCTTGCCATTAATTAATGGTATGAAGGGACAAAGTCACAGTTCATGAATCAAAATAGTTAACACAGGAAGTGTGCTTCTAATACATAAATAGCTGGCATCTAGCCCTGTTTAGCACACACAGGGTAAGACTATTTTCTTCAGAAGAGTTATAGAAGTAATGATATTCCGACTCTTCCACAGCTACTATGACCTCTCTATATGAGACCTGAACAAGGTAATTCTGCATTGTCTCAAGATGTATGGGTAGAACCTCTTAAAAAAAAAAAAGAATACAGCAACGAAGACCTGTTTTATGCTAGTCTAGTAACTGGATATTATTTTACAACACTTGATTTATCTGGGGAAGTTTAATCTGTTCCCTAGCTTGAGCTCATTTTGTATTTCTCACTCTAGATGGGTGGAAGACAAAGGAGTAAGTCCATCTTGCAAAGCACGAAGTTGGAAGATACAGCCTGATTTGGATGAGCACAGAACGTACTGATGCCAGCCAGCAGGAACACAGACAATCCCACATATAACCTCATACCACCTTAATTCTGTTTGTTGCACAACCACCAGGAAACTGGATAAGTAGGGCAAGATTTTTGCCAAGAGCAACTAGAGAAGTAGATCAAAATCTGTGCCTCAACAGATAAGAAAGTTTCAGAAGCAGACAACAGAAACCTGTCAGCTTGCATACAGCAGCTAGCTGCCTGGGACTTAACACATGAAGACTATCATTGTGGAAAGCTACGGTCTGATTCTATGGCCCAACTCCTGAGCTATGATTCATATTCAGCAATTTCCAGCTGTCCTGCTATGAACTGGCATATGCCTTCATTTCTCTCCAATTCATCTCTTCTTAAAGTCAGGAGTACTACATTTAACACTACAAGATAAGCGCATGCTTCTCCAAGACAAGAGCTAGCTGGAGTCCTTTCATTTTATAAGCACAATGAATGAAAACAGGAGAGTCCTCATTACACATTTGGAAAGATTTTGAATAAAAACTGCAAGGGAAGGAGCCTGGCTGAAGCGATAAAGAACTTCACGTGCATTCAAATACACTGCTGGAATCCTACAGGAAGGCAAGCAGACAGCCCTACACAGAAGCCCTGCTACTTCACTTCAGTGGCATATCTATCCTTCAACACATTCAATATATTGCCTTTAAGTCTTAAAGGACAAAAATAAAACCTGCTTCTGCATCTGAAAGAAATCACGTACATTTAGCCCTTTTTAATATCAAGTTTAGAAATAATTCCACAATTTAAACAAGCGCCACAGGGAAACATCTTAGTAATGTTACATGTTTGCCAAGTATGTCTGAATAATGCCAACATAAGAGGTGCTTTTGCAAGGTCTACATTCTCCAGGAAAGAAAAAAAACAAAACAAAACAAAAATAAAGCACATGAATTTGGGGTTGAGGTTGGAATAGGAGACAGTTCAGACCTGGTTTAATCCTGAGAAAGATGGGTCCTGAGAAGTACTAACAGTCATGCTTCTTTTCCTCTTCCCCACTGGAGATTCTAAACACTGAACAAACAATAGAGGGTGGCAGTGCATCAAACAGTATTGCTTACATTGCAACAATGGCCGGCGCAGACAGGCAACACCGAGGCGTTCGAGAAAGAACAGGGTAGCCAAATGCCATCCTTCTTCCACCAAGCACTGTAGTTTTCAAAAAATTATGTATGTTTGTATTTTTAGTTTTTATTTTATTTTTTTTTTTCCAAGGAGAAAATTTGAAAGATGTGGTAAGGTAAATTTCAAACTGTGAGCCGCTCCAAAATGGCACTGCCTTGACCAGGGATAGCAATGGTGACATTTGGCTCTATTAAAAAAGGAAATCGAAGTTTTGCTTACAGAAGCATCCTTTAGTTCCACAAACTGCCCTTCCCCCAAAAGACATTTAGAAAAAGTAAATCTTCAGTAAGGAAGAGGTAGAAGGCATTTAGTCACCTTAAAGTTTACTTTCATAAGCATGCAGGGCTTATTTCTAGCAGAGCTGAAAATTCATCTTTTAAGGTGGGAGCAAAGTTTCTCCCAATCACCAAATCAAAATTTGAAAAAAATTAATTTAACTTTTTGAAAAATATAACTGACAGGAAGCTACTGGAACAAGATTACCATGCTATTCTAGTTTTTGTGGCTGATTTTCTTTAAACTGTGTACAGTAATCTCTAAAAAACCCAGAAATACACTTATAAAAAGAAACAAAGTAAATACTGCACAATGACAAGTGCTCCCTAGATAAAGCACTTGATTCTAAACGGAAGCAACCAAATCCTCACCTTGCTCATGTAAATCTATCAATTTGAACTTCCCTTCAAGAATTACCTCCCTAACATCTACCACCATGCAACAGTAACAAAGCCCCTGCCCACAGCGTTTACCACCATATCATTGTGTGGTTCCCTAACTAGTCTACTAATAGAAAAAAATATAATGGTTTACAGGCAATTTTGTTTTTTATTTCAGCTGATGCAAATCTAATGTGTTCCTCCACTAAAGTAAGCACAACAGCAATTTCTAGGCCATTAATCCACATCAAGATGAAACGGAGTGCAGCAATGCCAACCTAGCATGACTGTGCAAAAGTATAGAAAAATGGCCCAAAAAGAACTGGAAATCAGAAACTAAAATTAGGGGAAAAAAAACCCTGAAGTTTAAGTTATACTCTAAGTCATGCCAGAAAATTAAGTAGCCTAACTGCTCTATACAGCAGAGAAAAATAGAGCTCTACAGAGTTAAAAGTATGAAACTTGGGAACAAGCAAAGTTTAACAGCAACAGGATTACATAAAGACTGTCTTTCAGCTGGACTTACAAGCTTTTCCAACAATGGTTGTATCTAAACATTCAGTGCACTGCACCTCTTCAGACAAGAGCTGTTATCTCATGTTACTCAAGCTTTCCCCTTCTAATGTTCATGGCCCTGAAGTTGGCATTCATACAGGCAAACAAAGGTAAACATTTTAAATACTAGTAGTGCCTAAAGAGATGAGACAATCTCAGATGGCATATAGAGAAGTGGGAATCTTGCTTCCAATAAACAGCTTGATCACGTACATTTGTCCTGAAGTTAATTTCTATTAAGTAGCATGCTTAATGCATTGCCAATGCTGCCTGTCTGCCCGAGCTCGACATACAAATTGCAGGATTAAGCACATTTCACTCCCGAGAACTAAAAATAAAATAGTGTTTTCTTCTATATAAGGTTTTCAACAGGAAACATGCACTTCTGACTACGTTTACCCATCCAAACAAGTGCAACAACCTCAGCCCACCCACCCCCCCCGCCTTTTTTTTTCCCCCCACAAAGTAAATTGAGAGCAGTTTTTTTCTTGTACAACATATTCAGGTACTCTACAACTTAACAGTTTTCCATCAATATATTTGCATAATTTCATTTATTTATAAAGGCAACTGATCTACATGTTGGCTATTAGTCATATCCACAATTCTGATGGCTGAAGAGTTCTCTTTACCAGTCTGTCACTGCAGGATTTAATGCCCTGATGACTGGTAGGTCAGGAGCTCCCACGTTGGCACAAGTTCTTTTCAACCCAGGAAGTCAGCCCCAAAGCCAAAGACAAGACTTGACTTTATCATTGAGGGAAAAAAAACGCTATTACAATAGTCATTTCTATAATGAAACTCCATCATTGAGAAAAGTAGCTAAGTATTCTCTAGGGTTAGTTTATGATCTTGTTGCAATCATCTTGCAATCAAATGCATCTCACAGGGTGGGTCAGAGACCCACATGTGTATGCCACTGCATTTAGAAGCAGACACTGAGAAACCCAAGTTCTCATATCAAAGCACGGTTTAGCATCAAAAACAGCAGTTTTAGCAATGAGTTTCAAGAAGGTTGTGCATCTTGAATCAACTAACATAGCCATTTCCTTTGGATCTTTTAAACAAACAGCATTAGACTAACCTTATTACAGTGACGCCCAATACCCATTAGGAAGTTATCTGGTTTAATGTCTCTGTGTATAAAATTCTTTGTGTGCACATATTCAATTCTACTGATCATCTGTAAAAAAACAGCAACAACAAAACAGGTAAAATTTCAATGAGAGCAATACAATTCACTTAAACCTTCAATGAAAATACGAATTTTTAGTTTTACCTTCCTGGGGACCTTAAGTTTATGTATTTGCTTAATGAAAACCAAGTCTTTTTTTTATCCTGTTCAAATAAATGTATCTTTCTTACATGTTAAGACTCCATAATCTTGGTCAGGAAATGGCAGATTAAATACCTGAAACAACTTCCCAGACATTCAAGTTGATGTTCTAACTATAGTGTCCCATTAGAGAGCAATTTCTTTTTTCTTACTTCAAACAAAGGTTTTCTATACTTACCACAAGACAATTTTAAAGCTCCCTCCCTCCCCTGTCCCAGTTATTTATTTATCATCAAGCATCACTTGTCCAGGTAACAGTTTTCACAGAGCAAGGAACAACTTGATTGTGGCCCATACTGTCATGTCTAGGGTACTGTGATCCAGGAATAACAGTCAGCAGTGAAGATGCAGAGAAACTCTGGCACATCTGTATCATCATATACAATCATGTGATTTCCTGTGCATGAGATCACAGCACACGCATTTACGTGGTACAGCTTTCCAGATACTAAGACACTCTTCATGCAGTCTTTAGTGCATTGAATTGTTACAACATCATACCCTTGACAGCTGTTCTACTGGATTATGCCCTAAAAACCATTTCCGTGCACTGATATCCTAATTAGAGTTCATCATCCAAAGGAATACTGCAAGAAAAACCATACGGATTCCCTGGAGATGCTCTAACACCCAGACTTTAGCTAACTGAGCAGGCAAATGGCTCTCTAAAGCAACCGTACCATTCACTTAAGGCAGCTGAGAACAGGGACAGCTGACCTCATATCCACACAAATGCCGTGAGCTTCCTTGGCCAAGAGCCTGGGATTCTACAAGCATCTGGCTAAGTGACAACTTGGTACTAACATCAATTACATAACATCAGATGAAATTTAAACTACCATTGAAAATTCAACTCAAGAAACCCTCACTGCCTTTCAAGTAGCTGAAGATAGCACAATCAAGCTATTCATTAAATAGCAAGAAATAAATATGGCTGGCTATTTCAAACGCTGTACTCTCATGACCACATTGAAAAAAATATCAATTGCTAGAAAAAGATTTAACAGCCCTCAATTTTAGAGGCCTTGACTAAGTTGGAGATAAGAGTGGCACCTCCACTAACAACTTTAAGGACTGTCTTTAAGTACTGCATCAATCAAAACAGTATTTATTAACTCATGGTCTGGTACTAGAAATTGCAGGAGGTTGTGAACGCATTGTGACGTTCATTAAGAACAGACCCACAGACTTGCATGTTGCCCACCCGTCACTGCAGCTGGCCACCATACAACAGGTTTCTATTGAATCAGACCAACCGTAACTGGAGACGGCTTCAGACCTTACAGCACCCCTATGGCTGATACTGAGAATGAATCCATCCATATTATTGTCAATACATTAAAGTTGCCCTCGTCAGATGTGCAACATCAAGGAGCTGGTATCTGTGCTGCCCTCCCACCACAGGCCTACATTCAGTCTGTATGTCACAGCACAAAGAAGCCACCATTCATTCCTTTATAGGTCAAGTGTTCACTTAGCTACATACAACACCATTATTTAACCCACTTAAAAAGAACCAAATATGTCAAGGTTTTTAACTTTCTCACAATAAGATTTGTACATACCTGGTCTGCTAACATAAGTACTGTTTTCATTGTAAACCTGCGGGAACAGAAGTTGAATAGGTCTTCGAGGCTGGGACCAAGAAGATCCATAACTAGAACATTGTAGTCCTTTTCTTGACCATACCACCTGCAACAAAGGAAATTCATTATTCAGATTAGCAGGAACCCTAATGCAGCCCAGGACTGAGTACAACCTCAATAAGTTTGCAGATGACACCAAGTTGGGCAGGAGCGTTGATCTGCTGGAGGGCAGGAGGCTCTGCAGAGGGAACTTCCCAGTGGGAAAGGGCCTGGGGGTGCTGGCTGATGGCCAGCTGAACATGAGCCAGCAGTGTGCCCAGGTGGCCAAAGTAGCCAACAGCATCCTGGCTTGTATCCAAAATAGTGTGGCCACCAGGACAGGAGCAGTGATCATCCCCCCAGCACGGGCCCAAATCCGAGCACAAGACAGACACGGAGGTGCTGAGGTGTGTCCAGAGATGGGCAATGGAGCTGAGGAATGGGCTGGAGCACAAGTCCTGTGAGATGCAGCTGAAGGTACTGGGGTTATTTAGTCTGGAGAAAAGGAGGCTCACGGGGAACTTTATTGCTCTCTACAGCTACCCGACAGGAGGCTGTAGGCAGGTGGGGGTCAGTCTCTTTTCCCAAGTAACAAGCAATAGCACAAGAAGAAACAGCCTCAAGTTGAGCCAGGGAAGGTTAGACTGGGTATTAGGAAAAATTTCTTCACTGAGAGGGTAGTCAATCATTGGACCAGGCTGCCCAGGGAGGTGGTGGAATCATCACCCCTGGAAGTATTTAAAAAACACATAGGTGTGGTGCTTTGGTGCTTAGGGACATGGTTTAGTGGTTGACTTTGCAGTGCTAGGTGAACAGTTGGACTTCATGACCTTAAAGGTCTTTTCCAAACTAAATGATTCTATACCACTAGCCCTCTTGGCTGCAAGGGCACATTGCCGACTAATGTTTAATCTTGAAAGCTAACCAAAAACTATAGTGTCTAATTTTTCCTGGAAACGAAGTCTGAGGACAGAACAGAATACAGAAGTGGCAAGTGTGTGTATAAATTTTCCCTTAATTTTCCCTTAATAGGGAACACTACTGTACTTCAGCAGCAACTGAAATGACAAACGCCAAAATGAAAATGCAATCAAAGCAGAACATCAATATACTGAGGTGCATGTACCAAGCCTGATGTGAAACTCATCTGCAGAACACCTTACGGTCTCATCATTTCCTGCATTATTTAACTTCACATAAACATATTTACATGCTTTAGACTTTGTTTTTAGGTATGACTTCTCTGCAACAGACAAAAGCAGCCTGTGCAGTTAGCTCATATACTGCCTTGCTTCATTTATCCAAATTTAAACAAACAGCAATCACATTCTACTGTCCTACCAAGTAGAAGATAAACGACTCTTTACCAGGTTTTCAACATAATGAAGAGAGAATCACTTAAGTGTCATAGAAGTAAAAATACAAATTTAGCAAAATATCAATTGCAACCAAACACTGAAACCCACCTGTAAGTATCAGATATATCAATTCGGGGCAAAACCCCCAAATGTTACCACTGCTGTGAGAACAAGCAGGAGGCCTCCCATGCATATTTTTCTTTCCAATCCATGTCTAGCATTTCCATCATAGTATTACTTTATGTATCCCTAACTGGGGGATAGTATTTCCCCACCTAAGCTGTCTGAGAAGACCTGGAGTCGCACCTTTCATTTCTGCAAATCTCGGCTGGGAATTTCCATACTTTAAAGAGACACTGAAAGACAGAACCTGAACATTCTTCTCTACAGTCCTTCTGGACATTCCAGATCCCTTCAGTTAAGCAAGAGCTGTGTGAAAATCTGTTTATGAAGCTCTGCTGAGTACTGCTACATCACTGGAAAGATTCACACCTTGTCAAGCAAAGGGCTGCACTGTGCCTTTGCTAGGCACCTAGTCCTTATGGCAGGGACCTAGTACCAGGTGTCAAGGGATAAGGCACTGACCAACTCCCTCCTGGAGATGTCCTAAGTTTCCAACAACAGTGATGCACAAGATATACCAACAACATACCCCATAATAAGAGTATGTAGATAAAAAAAATTAAAAAAATCAAAATTCAGCTCAAACACAGTGGTAGCTTGGGCTTAAAAGATCTATATAGACATTTTATTTCCACTTTAGGCAATGACTCCAGGAGACTAATGCATAGTTGTCTGGAAAATAGTTACCACTGATAAAGCTGACAAATTCCTTGGTACTCACAGGATTCCAAGCTTAGCCAGGATAGCAAAATAAAATGTTTACAAAATCATAGAGAAAAGATTCTATATTTGGATATGTTTCAGTAACTACTGGCCTGTACCTTCCTACTGTCAGGATTCTAGCAGAAACTATGCACTTTGTAATGCATTGTTATAAATTTGATGAAAGTTATAGATGAGCTATGGATCGTATTGTTTTACAGATCAGTCTAGTACCTTTAGTCACTCCCTGCATCAAGAGGGGATGCAGAAAATATGTATTTTTAAAGCAGTCATTCAAATGAAACATCAAAAGTTTTCCTCCATCATGTCAATGACCATACCGATAGTATAAGCACTATTTTTATCAGTTTCTGCCTTCTAAAAATTCATTGAATATACTATGATGTACAAAAATACCCCCAATTTACAAGTGACTCAACTAGGAAAGCATGCTGATGGTATTATTTGATAAAGTCTAATTTATGAAAAGGTTAATATCCACACTGCAACCTGACGCCAACTCATGAAACACGCATTTTGAGAAGACCTGTCTAGCCAGGCCCTTTTAAGGAGTGATCAGAAGCTAGTTTCAATTGCAAGAGCAATCAATAAAAGTATTTAAAAAATGCTACACAGAGATGGAGAAGTAGTAAAAATGAGATGCTGTTCAGATGCTGAGTGTAATTGTTCAGTACAGTAATGGTTCAGTGCCCAAGAGACTGCAGTATAAGGAAAAAGGATCAAAGATCAGTCTTCAACTGAGCTAAGAAAATTTAGTTACAGCATCACAGAAAAAGTGAAGCTGATGAAAAGGAAGCTTTTTAAAATGTAGCTCCCAAGGCAGGCATCTGGTTCCTCTATAGGGATCTCTCTGCTTAGTAAGTGCAGTAATTCAGGTTGATTGCACAACCTCCATTTGGCCTACTTCTACATATGCACAAGAAAATTTTAATCTCCTGACCATTTTGCACTGGTGGAAAGCAGGATCAGTTCTGCAAGACAAAAATAAGATGGGACCTCTTCACATTTCATTTTCATGCCTACCTGCATATAATTTCTCACAGAAGGTTGCCGCATCCATTTCACTACTGAAAACTAAAACTTCTGCTAGGGTACTGGAGTAACTTGTGCTTTATTTACTTTGCTAACACTGCAAGTAAATTTTCATTTCCCTTGGAATGTTTCCAAGGAAAACAGGATTAAGTAGTAAGGCTACATCATGTCCACTCTAAGTCTAGTAGCTGCTACTACTGGCATCTCCGAGGAAAAGTGCTGGAAGTCATGGCTCTTCTCAGGAAACCTTGAGTATTATGATAGGTAAGAGCTTGGCAAATACTCCTTACTCCCATATTTGCATATCAATATAAAATGGCATATAAGAACATGTTTTGGATGAGCACAAATTCAGAGCACTTTGGACATGCGAGTTTTAACACTACTGGACTAAAGTGCAAAACAGTATGGCAATAATCTGAGCACAATTCTAAAAAAAAACAATTACTGTCTTAAAAAATCTTCAGAAGTTCTAATACTGTATCAGCCATGAAACTTGTAGTGAACTACTGATATGAAGGAATGATCCATACAAAGTCTTGGGCAACTGTTAGGTAACACTAACATCTCTGAGCACAAGCATCCCACATCTGTTAGAGCATCATGGACTTTATTTTAAGCACACTTGGAGTATTCCCTCATACTCAACTTTAGGAAGCAACAGCAGCAACACATTTTAAGCAGGGAAAGTTTTGCAGGGGAGTGGACAGTGGGAACAAGAGATTTAACTACTTGACAGTTCACTTTGGGTAGGTAATAACTCTGCATATAGTTATATATGGTGTATTATTTCAAAAAGAAAAATTACTGACTAGAAAAACTCATTATTTCTCCAATTCATTTTCACTGTGCTGTATGTCCCTACTAGGACATATTTCTTAAATAGACAATTTTGATAGCACAGGTCCACTTACACCTACTCATGCCAAAAAGCCCACACAAAGTACAGATTATTATCAGCTTTCCTGAAGAATAGCAGTAGATTATCTTATTGAAGACTACACAGAACATTAATGGGACAGTATTATTATGAAGAGTTAAGACTTATCCTTGAATGGATGGCGTAACGCTGTAATACCTGACACAGCTGTTAAGAACCCCAGTCTACATTCATGCCGTAAAGTGTGCCCAAGTTCATGCATGCATGAAAATGCTTTGTCACTCTCCCTTGCCTTATCTGTTTAAAGCTACAGGTAAAATTACTACAGATCAGTTAGAATACAGTAAATACCCTTTATGAAGCTGTCTGTCAAAGCATGGATAAAGACTGAACAGTGACCTTAATATGACTTCAGTGACTAGCCTAATTTGGAAGACCACGATTCACCACATCAAGTTTCCAAATCACGTGGTTTAGCAGCCTGATATATTGCCCCAGTATATGCACTGGGCTGAAATTCTGTAACAGCTTGATTTTCAGTATTTGTAGCTATATGCTGAACAACTAGGTCATATAACACAGGGGTCAAAGTATTTGGTTTCCAAATACTACATAGTAAAGTGGGTATGATGCCAGACCACATGACAAATGAATGCTTACTTGAACTCATGTGGCATGTTTTGTTTTGTTTTTTCATTTCCTTGACTAACCCTGAGACAAACAAGTGAAGTACTGCTGCACATCACTTAGTAACAAATCTAGCACTTAGTAACAAATACCATAGTTATGTCTACCCAAACTTAAAAATTCATTTCTGTTTTTCAGAACTGCATCAAAAAGTGTATGGTGTCTATTTAGCAATTGCATATTTTTTAAATCATGTCAATGAAAAATAAACCTTTGAGAAAATACTTGTTAATAGCTTGTTTTGTGGTTGTTTTTTTTAACTGATAAAATATTTAATTTGGTTATTATAACATTCTCTTCACATCCAGCGTTATCTTTCAAAGAAAGGGTCTGACTAAGGTAGGCCAACTAGCAAAGAGAGGTGGATGAAGGGCTAAAAGAATTCAGACGGGCCATGAAATTACAGTCCCAGTTTCAAATTACTGTACCACTTCAACAATTCTAGCAGACAATCGGTTTCATCCATTACATTACCGTTTTTATCACAACAAGGTAACAAACCCAACACAATTATCAGAGCTGTGTGAGCTGGTCACGTGAGGAATAAAATAAAAGGCTTTGGAAGACTCACAGGGAAAAAATAATCTCAAATTCAGGTCAAGATGAACTAAATTACTAAATAACTGTCAAGAAACCCCAAATCCCATGCATTCTGAAATCATGAAGGCAGTAAAGGCATTGTCACCATTAGTCTAATGGCCTCTCATTTTGTCTACAGCTTACTATATACAAAACCAAAACATCAATCAGCTCAGTGTCACAAGAAACTGTTCCTACTACCAGAGCAATAAGACTATTTTGTTCCAGCTTAATAAAAGCTCTCCTCAATCAACACCTGCTTTGCAAGGCAACCTGTCCTTCACTAAAAGCTTCCGTTAATTCTATCACTGACTATTCCAGTGGAGGATGTGGCAACCTGGAATTACAAACAGAACTGCACAGTCATGCTTTATGAGACAAAAAAATAAAAAATTATCTCCTAGTGTCTCACTGCAAGGAAGTACAATGTTTCTGTAACAAGACTTGAATGAACTCAAACCTTTAGACTTCCTGAAGCCCTTATAGTCAGATAAAAAAAAAAAAAAGGCCGATTTTGACTTCTTCAACATTACATAAACTTTTGCCACTTTCGTAACTCGTACTAAGTATATGACCCTATGACCCTCAGTGTAGTCCTATGCAATTGTTTCCCAGCACTTGGGCTTTCAAACACTGAATAGAAGAGGTCACATGAGAAAACTGGAGACTGTCAGAACTACAGTGGATTACCAAAACTATTAAAACAATAAGAAATACGGTGAAGCAAGCAAGCTGGAAAGAACTTATGACCCGAATTACCTGAGATCACCTTATTAGTAAGTTTGACAAGTCAGCAGCCACACGACAGTGAATAAATATGCAAGTCTGGAAGGCCTAAAAAAAGGATTCAGACAACCTACAGAAAACCAAATGACACTGAACTGATGAACACTCTGGAACTGCATTCCATTTCTGCAAGCACTAAGTCATTGATACAAAAGTCTCTGAACTAGGCATTAGTCAGATGCTGTGACTAAACAGAAAACACAGACCTCCCTATAATCATATAGCTCTAATATCAGACATCACTGGAAAATAGTAAGTAAACCTAACCAGTAAAAGTACAGGTATTCTACACAGAAACTGCAAAGCAATTTGTATCGATGCTTAAGGTACTGACGTGCAAGCCCTATCACCAACATTCAAGAGAGGAAATCCAAATCAAAACAGGGAGAGAGAAGTGACTTCAACAAAGTTGGGAAGGCGGTGACCTCTGTAATCATGTATTCAAACAGCTCAGGAAGGCAGCTATAGAGTTATGCAACTATTCTTCATAGATATGGGAGGACTGTAATGGGGAGGTTATTAAAAAAACCTCAGAGAAGAAACAACTATGGGCTGGCTGCATATGGGTACAAGGGTTTATCTTTAGGCACAGAAGCATGCTCGCTCTCTCTGTCCAACAACAGAATCATGAGCACTGCTGTGCTAGCCTAGAAAGTTTTAACAGTGCACCTGATTGATTCACAGAAAGAACAGCATGTTGTCCAAAACAGGTGCTGGATTTGGACCAAAGTGGGTTTTTCTGGTCCCATGTTCCAGACTTCTCACGAAAGACATCTCCTGACAAAATGGTGTTTCAGACAAATTGGTAAGTTTATTCTGCTGTAAAAATATACTAATTTGAGCCTTAACAGATACTGAAGCAATACGAATAAGAACGGTAATTTATCATCACAAATTCATGTCTAAATTGACACATTTTATATTTCTAGTTTATCTCCCCTGAAGCTGGAAAATCACTTAACTGTTAGCCAGCTAAGAGTAATATAAATGAACTTAATGTAATATGGCATGACTGATATACTGAAGTGGAATATTTAGCAGGTGTCATCTAACATTAGTTGCCATGGTGAGTATGAATTAGGCCACCCAAGTACTAAATAAAGAAACAGCAATGAACACCCTACGTTATGAAGTTAGATAGACTCTATAAATAAAATTCTGTATCACTTTTTGTACAGTTATGAGAGAAATATGAATATGTGAAGTACACCAGTGCAACTCATCTCCTAAGCAGTAAGGTCATTTCATCAGCTTAGTGTTATGTTGCATACATACTCCCATGTAGTTGTCTTACTGTTTCGCTAGCTGTTTTATGAAGTGCATTAACACCCAAGTCAAGTTTCTTCCATAAAACCCAGAAGATTCAGTTCAGTCAAGGTAAGCCATTAATCTGCAGTGGGTACAAGAAACGTCGCTGAGGAAGACAAGTGTTTCAGTAGTACCTCTGCTGATCACCTGTTCCATAAGAGAGCAACACTGAACTGAAACGGCATACTTTTGCAGCTGTTTCTGCAAGTGCTGAGCTAAGGCAAGGAGAAAAAAAAAACAAAATTGAAAAAGTTCAGCTTCATTTGTTTTCAAACTGTGGTCTCTCTTGGATGCTTCTAAGGAGTCCATGAAGACCAATTAAGACAGAAGTTTAGATAGCTGTAAAACATGAAATAGATTTTGTTTAAAGACAATTTCTCAGTAGAAAAATTGTAGGTATTAATTTAAAAGACTAACTTTCAATTTTACTTCGAGACCAGAACAAGAGGCTTCATATCTGCTAGAGTGGTTCTGCCCTTCAGTACGCAGCTTTAAGTAGTAACAGAAGGTTCATTAATAGGAGGTTCTATTGCTAGAACCTTCCTCCTCATTACTTGCAGACCTAAATGAAAGTATCAGTCTTACCAATGAAAAGATGACAGAAAACTTTTCAGACTTTATCTGACTACTAGTTTTGGGTTCAGGCTCTTTGCTGGGCAGGAGGCACCGAGAGGGCTGGGGTTTTGTTTGTGGGTTTTCCGTTTGTTTTTTTTTTAGTGTGGATTGGGGTTTTTTTAATGCTGCAGGGATTTATTGGGAAAACAGTTTAAAATGAACGTCTTTGAGAAGTGTATTTACAGATTTTTATATGCTGCTTAAAGAGATCAAAATTTCAAGCGCTCAAGGAAAAATCTGTTGTGAGAACAACCCTAAGATTACCAAACTTGACCACATTTTTCCATTACACGTATAACTTTGTGAAGATGAATATAGGTAGAGTTTGTTATAAACAGATTATCTAGCAACATGGCAATAACCAACCAGAACAAAAATTGTACATTTTTATAATTTTCTTCTTTTTTTGCCAGAAACTTTACAATATACTTCACTATTTAGAAGATTGCGTAGTGATACATGTGTGGCGATACTGAATTTCTCAGCATCAAAATATTTGGCAAGAACTTACTACATTGAAAAGTTCAGAAGTGTAAGGATTTTCTTTTTCAGTTTGCAAAAGAACGTTGAAAAAAAAAGTGAATCTGGCAGCTTTTGGGTCTTTAACTTACGAACAACTCAATTGAATTATCACCTTGATTAGCCTCACACGCTGTACAGTATCTCTTCGGCCTTGCCCACACAAGAACACATGCAGTATCTGTTTCACATTCACTATGCTCTCCCTCTTCCTGCTCTTAAGGAACACTTCCGATACATCACCAATAGCCACAGCTGGTTCCAGCACAGTTGTTTTCCATTTGAAACAAATAATGAAAAAAAAGTCATCCCATGATAATGTCAGAAGAAAAATATGAAGCCCGCTTTTCTTTCAAAATTACATCTGAAAGAGTACCTAAAGGTAACAGTCATAAAGGATACAAACAATAGTTGATAAAACACCATAAACGGCAAAAATCAAGAGTGACTGTCACTGGTAATTCAAATAATCGCTTTTGTCAAGAGTGCTTTAACAGTTACACTATGGACAAAACAACACACAAAAATAACCAGACTGCTGCATTCCTCCAAGCCAGAACCAAGAATCTGGGAATAAAGGTAGATAGTCCAAACTAATAGGATCAGTATCCAGTTAAAAAGATTACAGCTAAAAATGCTTTGTCACTGAAAAAGAGAGAAAAAAGAAAGAGACAGCTGATGGCTGAGAACAATGAGAATAAGCCCAGCAGAATACCACGGACTTTGCATTGTGTCCTAAAGGCAGATCAGATTGTTAAAATGTTAAGCTTGGTTCAAGAGCCTTTTGTGAAAAATGAAGGTAATAATTAAGCAAAATTTGTACATCAAGAACAAGCCACAGCTTAAAAATCTGTAGAGCAAATATTTATATAAGGTTTTGTGAAACTCAAGACAAGTTCAGAAACTTTGCTACTCTTCCAGGAAACAACAATGAGCAGCTAAGTCAAAGATTTGCAAGTCTAAAAGGGTTTAGAATATTCAGAGAATAAATAAAGCCATCCCAGCCTCAATTTTTGCTGTTTTATGTGCAAACAACATGTTCTGTTACAGTGGGAGTACCAACAGCACTTGCTCACCCTCCATGACAAGTAAAGGCTCACAGTTGATCCCACAAAATTAAGTAGTATTAAAAAACTTCTAACTCCAAAGCTGAGATTTTGCTCATTAGCTTCCCTGCAGTCAGCCAGAAAGGCTATCAAATCAAACTTCAAGGCTATGAAAAAAAAAAAAAAGTAATTGCTTGCTTCTAGATAATTTAAGTGACACTCCAGATATGCTATCTTATCATTACAGAGTTCACAATCACATCTAAAGTGCAGAAATCAGTTTTAATAACAGGTGCCCAAAATGAATAAGCAAGCCATACTTCACCTATTATTTCAGCTTTGTGAGTCAAAGAACCACAGCAGACCACTTCAGCAAGGCAAAGCCACGTAATGCAACTTCTAGTAAGCTGACCTTGGCCACTGCATTGCTTAAGTAGATGAAAAAGAGAACAAGTCGTTCATGCTTGAATAACAAACGCAACATTACGCACCTCTGTTTCCCAGAAGCGTTGCACAGATAAAAATGCTATTGAGCCCAGCTTATACAACTGGAAAAGCTCAGAATGATTCCTTAATTTTCTATCAAATGCTCTGTTCATGCTGTTGTTGTTTAAAGGTGTCGCATTACAGAAATTTTAACAAATATATTGAAAGACTTTCCTTCAACTTGATTCATCCTTCTACAGAGCTGAGAAGAGCTTATTCTGACTTGACAGCGTATCATTATAAGACAATAGCAGAACATGTGTTATCAATTACACATGCAAAGTGACCTAAGTACAAAGTCATACATTCTCCCAGCTTCACTGCTGCCAAAAACACATCAGGAAAGCTTGAACTGTCCGAAAGAATATGCACAGTAATTTCACTTTGGTCTTAACTCTTTGCAATCACCTATTCAAAGGCGTATCCTTATTAATCCACCTCAGCGATACACTTTGATAGGCCAGGTCCTCCGCCTTAGACTCTGAGTACCACGTGCGTAGTTCTACAAACATGTACATTCTAACATTTATCGCAAGAACTGTGTTGCTCAGCATCCTCTTTCAAGAAGATAAAAATACTATTTTAGATTTCTTCAAACATCACAAGGTACATCTACAAACATCACATCGTACAACTAGTAACATAAGCCTAGTCAAAGAACTTGTCAAGCAGCACCTGGTACATACAAACAGTACGTAACAAAAAGTACAAAAAAAACAAGTATAAAAAGTTAACGCTGCTTCTGAAGACAGTGAGAAAGGTGATTCCAAAAATTTTCTGACAGACACTATTTTAGAAAAGTGTTACTTAGATTTAATGCTGAGAACCTGAAAGTGAGTAACTTTAAGACTCACTGACATTATCAAATAGATCACACACCTTTAGCAAAACGAGCCCATGAGAGTTGTTTTGAGTACTGCCTCAGTTGTCCATTCTTATTCACATTCTTGTAATCCTGTATTATTGGGGGTAGGGGGGACAGTATGTGTTAAAGAAAGGTTGTGGTTCCCCTGTGGTGGTGAGACTTCTGAACTACAGCCACTGGTTATACAGAAAACAAAGTCAAATACCAGAACACCAAACACAGAGGAAAGAAAACTTAGAAGATGATTGCTGTAATTGAAGCTGGAAGCAAGTTTCTCAACATGCAAGATTACTTCCAGTATTTCAGCTTTAGAACACTCTCACAGGGCATTTTAAACAAATCCATTAACTTAAAACAGTAATTCATGTCTGTTACATGGAAAAGTTGAAAAATTTGCAACTTAGCCTTTGTCATAGCACCGAATGTTCTTAACTATATTAAAAAAGTAAATGAATGTCTGCTTTTCCAGTTCTGTGATGAAACACCTGATATCTGCTTGCTTTGGCTGTTTTCCCAGTTATCCCTGTTTTAGCATGTAACTATACTGTGATAGCATTCCAAAATGCAATTTCTATTCCTTCAGTTGTGAAACAAAGGCACCCATATTTGAAGAAAAGGAAGCTGTAGCCCAAAATAAAGACTAAACCTGTTTTCAAGTAAGCAACTCTGTTAAAGCTGCAAGTATTCTGCTTAATTCAGGTATGTTTATTCTATTCCTGCAGGCTGTAGTGAATGAGGACAGATGGCCACGACAACACTGTCTCCTCCACTACGTAGTTCCAGCTTACTTTCAGGACTACAGCCAGTGTTCAGGGATGGCGGAGGAAGGGGAAGAGCTATTAAACCCAGAAATGCAGACTTGGTTTAGGTTTTGCTAGAATTAATACATGATCTAGAATTTGTCATCGTTATAACCTTGCAACAGACCCTACAGGCCACTATAGGTGCGCGTACAACAAAGTCAGGGAAGGGTTAACAGATTAAATGGAATCCACAGTTTGACCCCATATCCAAAGTGAAATAGTTTCTAGAGCTCAAGGAACAAAATTCTTTTATGACATAGTGCAAATATAAGAAATACTAACTTTAAAAATAACTATTAACAAAGTTTCAAAAAAAGAACAACTTCTTGTACAAAGTCTTTCTGGAGAAAACTGAAGTTTCATTTAATCTACTTTGATGCATAGATTCAGTAGTTGGGAACGAACACAGTAGAACACCTCTGCCTCAAGAGAGGTAACTCCTCCTAGAGTCTGCTGCACCAGCGATTTTCTTCTAGATCAGGAAATTATTAAACACTATTGAAAGTTTCAGACAGAATATGAAACAAGGAAGCCGCGTAAGGAGCAATTGGGAGGGATTAATCTTGGCACTTTTAACTGTACGGAAATCCTAGTGACGCATCTGTTGCGGGTAACAGAAAGGGGCTGCCATTTCATTCCTGGTTGAGGTTCTCTGCAGTCTCAAGCCTTGCAGCACATAACTATGAAAGGAAAAGATGCATGCCTGAGCACGTCCCTTGTCCCAACAAGAGAAGGGGGAGGGTTAATCACGTCCATCCGCCATTTTCTGAGCGGAGGAGGAAGACATGTTGGAACAAAAAAAAAAAAAGAAAGAAAAAAAAAAGCAAGCAACAAAAGAAAGCAGCCATTTCCAGTACCGGCTCCAAACTCTCAATTCATCAAGAACACCACTGGCTCTAACTGAAAAGAGTCTCTCACTGTTCTAATAACAGGAATTTCTCACAGCTCAGGAACTGCTAAAGATCTCACTTTCAAAGCACGGTACAAATGGACAGGACAAGACAGGGGGCTAGTGGGGAGGGCACCCAACTAGTAGTAAAGCTTAGAATGAGAACAGTTTCCCCCCCCCTCAACAGCCCAATCCCTCCCAGATAAATCTGTTTTTAATGGCAATGTCCTGCCTCACCCGAACATTAAAGAAAAGTCACTGTACTGGCTTACATGAATGTTTCCTACCGTATATGTGGGATGCCAACTCCTCCCTGCAGAATCTTGTATAGTTTGCTTTCATACAGGAGCTGGGGATGTCTAGCCTTCTGAGACTCCAACTTTACAGCAACTTCCTACAGTGAGAGGGAACAAGGAGTCAGAGGAGAGTGTCCACCAAGCACAGCCTTGCCACCGAGGTTTAAGGGGCACAGCACTTCAATATTCCCCACACACCCCTGCTGCTGATTGAGGTATAATTTTTTAAGCTCTCAGTGTTCAACGTCCTGCATTTTGTTGTGTCTTCAAATAAAATCCGTATCGTGATGATTTGTACATTAATATCCATCCCAGGTCATGAAACTGAGCTGGAGATGTAGTCTTCAGATCCGTAAGTCAGGAAGAAAATACGTGGGTGTTTCTTCTTTACAGCTCAGAGCCGTGAGGGGGGAGGAAGAAAAAAAAAACCATGAAAAAAAGAGCTGAAGAAACAGGGGATCTTCTTTGTTTCTACTACTGTTGATGAAAATGAGATAAAGTGTTCCCCAACTGAGAGACAGACAGATGACTGGCGGGAGAGGGACGACTTTGGCCGCTCATAAAAGACAAAGTACATTTTCCCACAATGGGGGTCTCCTCTCCCTACCATTCGCAAGCGAGCTATGCACCACGACCGCACGGCTCTGCTGTCGGGAGGGGCAGTGCCACCCGCCCGGCGATGAAGGCCCTCGGACCGGGGGGAGCCCCTCACCCCCGGCTACGCACCTTCAACTCCCCCACCCCGCGGAGGGCGGCTGAGCCACCCTAGCGAGCCAGGGCCGCCCGATGCCTCGCAGGCAGCGACACCGGGAGCAAGGGGAGCAAAACCACGCTTCAAGTCGGCCTCAGGAAGATTATCGCTGGTCTCCGGTTCCCCCCGAGGTGCAGAAGGGACCGCGCCGACGGGCCCAAGGAGGCGAGGGAGTGCGAGCCGCCCTTACCTCCCCGTTGGTGATGTTGATCGCCAAATAGATGTCCCCGAAGGAGCCCGACCCGATCTTCCGCACCAGCTTGTATTTGCCTCCGACAATGAACTCGGCCTTGGAGCCGCTGCTACTCGCCATGGCGAGGGGCGGCTGAGGGGCCCTCCCGGCGCCGAGAGGTTTGGGGGGAGAAAGAGGGCTCTACCGCCGCCCCGGAGGGGGGGGGGGGGGGGAAGGGGCAGGGGAGGGAAAAGAGGGGGGGAGGGGGGCAGAACAAGGCAGGCGGGTCCCCGCCGCTCAGCTCCAGCCGGGCCCCTCCGGCGGGCGCCCCCCTCCGCGGCTCTGTCCCGCTCCCTGGCCGGGTGGCACTCGGCTCTCAGAGCCCTCCAGAAAAACGAGAAACGGCCACGGAGGTGCTGTTAAGGGTAGGAAAGGGCAGGGGGGAAGGGGAAGGGAACCGCGAAGCCCTCTGGCTCCGCCGGGTCCCGGCCGCCGCCGGTCCCTCACTCGGCCGCCGCCGCCATCTTGTCTCTCAACTGCTGCTATCGCAGACACAAAATGCCCCCAGCCTGCAGCCGCCGCTTCTTCACCGCGCGGGGCACGCTGGGAACGGGGCGGGGCGGCCGGCGCGCTTGCGCCAGGGTCAGGCCACCTCCCTCCCTCAGCGCGCCTGCGCGGGGCTGGCGGGCGGGGCAGGGGCGGGGCTGTGACGCGCATTCTACGCATGCGCACGCACCGCCCGCCGCCGGAGCCAACGGCCGTCGTCGCTCCTCACCCGCCCCCGGCCCGCAGCGCCGCCGCCTGCAGCTGGGCGCATGCGCGCTGCGGAGCCCGGGCCCGGGCGGAAGCGGGCGGGGAGCAGCGTGCGTGCCCTCACCCGCTTCTTAAAGGGACAGGCGGCCCTGTGCCCCGCCTGGCGGGCTTCGACTGGCTTGCCTCGAGCGCTGCCCGGCTTGGGGCTGGGAGCGGGGAGGCCTCAAACCGCGAGGCTCCCGCTGAGTCGCCCAGGTGTCCGCTCAGCCCGCCCGCCCTGGCAGCCCTCCGGGGTCAGGGAGTGCCTGGCTAGCCGGGCGGCTGCCCTTGCCAGCTGCGAGGTGGCTGTCGGGGTGAGGGAGTGGGAGATAAAGCTGGGTCAGAGTCACCGCCGTGACGCACGCTTCATGTCTCTTTCTGTGTGGGGTTGTGTCTGGGCTGCTGGCGCTGATTCAAGGTTCTTGTTAAACCGCAGGCCCCGCTCTGTGTGTGCGTTAGCACTCCGCGTTTGTATGTAAGAATCCACAGCAACCTGTCCCTGTCCTCCCGCAGCACCCGTGCCCTGCGGTATCTGCAGCCTGGCGGGTTGCAGGCCTGGGCTGAGGGACTGGTGGCGCCTTCCCCGCTCCTGTACACACGACATCTGCTTCATTACCCTTCCCTGCTCGGCCTGCTGCGTCCGATTTATCCCTCTGACCTTCAGCCTCGGCCCGCTCGGATTGCGGTGTGCAGCACTGCGGATCCCAGACAGGCTGCATGCATCTCCTCCTGGGGTTTCTCAGTGCAGGTGCCCCTCACAAGGACCACACCATGGGCAGAGCCACCTGTCATGGCCACCTCTTGGCCCTGCAGCCCCCTGCCTTCACGTGGCTGTTACACACAGCTCCTCTCCTTCCCCAGATCGCTTTGACCCAGCAACTCATGCTCCAGGAGCTGTTTCTTGCTGTCTGTCAAAACCGAGATCTCCTCTGTTGCCCCCTTGCTTGGTGCTGTGAGTTTTTCCTTTGCAGGAACACAAACCTGTGAATTCCCGGTGACTCATCATCATTCCCTGTCAGAGCAGCTTCTTCTGCTGTGCAAGCCTACATTTGGGAAATGATTCAGTCTGCAGGAGAAAGAAATGAGCTACAGTAATTCAGCTCATGTAGGTAGAAGGAAAGCCTGCTCAGGGTGTCTGTTTTTAAGGGAGGCAGTCTGCCTTCCAGCTTGCCCGGCACACCCAAAGCCATATGAATAATAAAGTTTGATTTTGACTGCTCTATGCACAGATTTCTTTGAATAGCTAACTAGTTTGGATAAAACTGAGATTAAGAGGTCCACGTTGGGACACTGCTATTATCTGTAGGAAGTTGTTCATGTAAAGGTAGAGAAGTCCTCTTAACAGAACAGCATCCACACAGTGATAGAGGCTTTTATTGCACTCACCATGTTGCTTTCTAGCTTGGCAAAGGCACTGTGATACAAACACTTTCTGCCTGTACAAGTGCAAAAAAGTCCTGGCTCCTGTCCATCTCACTGTTAGGCAGCGAGGAAAGTCTGTGATTTGCGTTTCTTCCTGAGGTGGACTCAGTCAGCTACAGGATGACTCCATAGTGAGAGACCAGGAGGAATGGAAAGGGAAGACTAGCAGCCAGCAATGTCCTGCAATTGGAGAAAAAAAGAACTGCAAATATCAGCCCCAAGGTCCCCTTGTGTTTTAGGGACCTTAGATCCAAGGCTTTACTACAGGTCTTTCCACATCTTCAATACAAATAAAATGTGAAGGACTCGAAATCAGCCCGAACTGTGCCAGATTGAAAATGATGCTCTGAGAGCAAGCTAGCCTCCAACTCATTCCCACCTCGGTTCTGTCAAGGAGCATTTGCGCAAGCAAGAATATCTGCACTCTTGTCACTCAAAGGGAATGTGGATCTTGTGCGGAGGAGCTCAGATACATTGCACACTAGTTAAGGGGGCTGGAGTTTCAAGGGCAAATGAGGTATCTAAACATCACACTCATTTCTAAAATCAGAGCCCCTGTGTCCTCAGTTGCCCTCAGACTGCTGTTGATGCTGATTTGCAGACAGCTTAGGACTGATGTGCACTTAGCGGCCTTCGGGGTTTTGTTGGTTTTAATGGTTGCTTTGGATGGGATTTGAGCTGTTTGGAGGCGTTCGGTTTGAGTCACGTATCCTTGGAGGAGCTGGAAAAACAGGTCTGCAGCTCCTGGCCATTAAATAGACTACGCCTGGGTACTCAGGAGAGCAGGATCTGCTGGGCTATGCAATGCTGCCACCTCCTGCCTGCCGGGGGACATCCCTGTGTCCAAGGGACACTGCCGGTGCCTTGACCCGGGGAATATCACACGGGACCTCGACTGGCCCAGCTGAGCCCCGTGCAAACACACCCGGGCACACACCTTCCCCCAAATGTGTGCCGTCTAGGTGGGTGTTGTGCAGAAGAGGTGGCCTGAAATAATTTGGTATATTTTGTCTTTTGCTATTTTTAACACACATTCACTAATGGGTCCTGCAGGAGAGGAGGGGGGAATGGGGGGATTCAAAGGAGGATCAGTCTAAGCAATGTGGGAAGGGCTGCAGGACAGGCTGGAGGATAGCAGAGAGAGGGCAGAAGTCAGCCAGCAGAAACCAAGCTAAAATCAGAATACAGAAGAGAAGAAAGACCTACCAGCAGAGCTGCAGCTCCACCACCCCTGGCCGGGAGCACTAAGGATACCCGTGAACACCCTCCTGCACTGGCACCGGGAGTGTGGGGAAAACCTCCACCCCATCTCCAGCTCTGGATGCTCCATGAAGGAAGAGCTGGAAAGCCCCACGTGCCAGCATCCCACTGTTTGCCACGCCAAGATGACCTCAGCCTGTTTCCCATTTCCTCACTCCTGTGGTTGCAGGCTACACCTGTTTTTGGGCTGGGGACACCATGTTGGATCCTACCTTTTAGGTTTATGTCTCATTGGCTCCGGGGATCCGTTTAAGTCTCCACAAGGAGTAGCAAGGAGAGCTTTGTTCAGTTTCAGAGAAGAGGGAAGGCACGTGTATTTCTGGGTAGGCAGATTTAAACCCAGTGAACAAACAACACTATCAGAGCATAAGGTTGGAGGAGACTCACAGCCTGATGGATCCTAGATGTCCAGAAACTGATCAGATCTGGAGGTGGGTCTCACCTTGTGTGGCATCCTCCCCCCATGTGAGGATGAAGTCTACCTGCGCAAGAGCTTTTGCTGGTTTTTATTTTTGCCAGTGGATCTGTTTGGTCTTGATGCCACAGTACAGGAAAATTCCCCTCCTAGAGCCTTGCAGAAAACCACATCCTATGGCACCACGTTTGGGGGATGCCTCGCTGAGCGGTGACGATACTGGCAGTCTGAAAGCTGTCTGCCCTTGCAGACATCCTCTGCCTTGGGGTTTGTGTCCTGAGTCTTTAAGAAAGCACAGAAATTGGTGAAGACAAACACAAACAGTACCAAGATCCGTACAAACGTAAACCCCATGGAGATACCAACTGGATTTAAAATTATATCAATTATGATGTACTGAAAATATAAGTTGTGAGGGGATTTTTAGGCTGTGGTTGGTTCAGCTGTCCAAGCCTACAGAAAATTTTCCTAATGTTTCTCTTGGTGTTTTCTCTGGTTAATGTTCTGCCAGACTGGTGACTTGAATGGCTCAAGGAGTTCTAAGGGGACAGTGCAAGGGTTGTCCCCTGTTGGCAATGATATGCTGTCAGCCAAAACACCAAACAGGAGCGGTCAGGTGGGAAAACTGAAGAAACACCTCCTGCTGCCTGGAAGGGTGTACCCAGGAGAGAACATGAGAGTCATTGAATTCAGTGCTAACAGGGAGAACACCAGCCTCAGCACCACCACCAAAGAGGATGGGGTGAACTTGGACAGCTAAAGCATCCACAAGCTGTTCTTTAGCTCCTGTTCATTATTATTTTTCACATCTTTCAGGGTCATTGAGACAATGAAAATACGTTTATAGCTGCACCACTTGATAAAGTGAAAGGAATAAATCCCCTCTCTTCCCTTTCCAGAAGATAGGTCAGAAGTCCTGCTGCACAACCAAGCCTCCAGTGTGACCAGCTCTCCTTGATCCCAGTGTTGCTCATCCTTTATTTGTGCTTGCTTTGCAACTGAGCATCTCCAAACCCCTTAATTTGATCCCAGCAAAGGAGTGTTTTCAGTGTAATAAACCAGCTGTTTGACGCAGCACTGATGGAGCAGCATCCTCTTTCCATGCTTGTAACTGTGTCAGCAAATACGTACTGCTGTGAAGTTGGAGCAGGAGGCAACTGCTCATCCTCCTGGGCAGCAGGGATATCCTGGGCTCCTGTCTAAAGGCTCCTGAGGAGGGAGGAACAGTGAAGTGACAAGCTAAGCAAAGTCATGCTTGAAAAAGTCAAAGGGCATGCAGTGCCTTGGCTCCAGAGCAGTCAGTTCGTGTTCAGGTCAAGGTGTAATCTCAGAGCCTCTCTGGAGTGGAGCTGCCATCATCCAGAGCTTTCTTCCTGCTGCTGCAGGTAGGACCTAGGAGCACCAGGGATGCACACCCTGAGCACTCTGCAATACAGACCACAACGGGCAAAGTTATGGAAGTTACGGACAGCAAAGGGCAAAGTTACATGGCACAGCTGAGCTAGGCTGACAGATCCCATGCCCTGCCGAGAGGAAGAGTCCTGCTCACTCCTGGCCACTCACTCTACCAGTCTGGCCCCTTTCTGAGCTGATGCACCTCCTGACCTGGCAGGAGACAATTCCCTTGTTTTGCCAGGCTAGTTTTCTGATGGTTTAGGGAATCAGATTGTCTCATGGCAAAGTCCAAAAAAGCTGGACCTGATGCAAAGGAAAAAGAAAAGTGGAATCAGCAGAAACCCAAGACCTTCAGAAGTAAAGCTACTATCTTTTGTCTTTTGGCTCATCCCTCCAACCACCTAGCACTAGCCCCTCTCCAGAGGGACATGTTTGCCCTGTGTACTCTGTGTAGCCAAGAAAAAGCAAGGTCCGTACCTTCAGCCCAAGGTCTTGTCTCTCTCTGGTGTTTAGTGTTTCAGAGAGATGGAGAAGCCAAGGCGGTTTTGCGCCCAGTTTTTCCTGTAAGTGAGCAAACCCTGGATGCACAAGCTGAGACACCACCAGTGGGTTTCACTGAGTCCTGGGCAGCCAAGGTCATCTCAGTATTTCTTTGCTCTGTGGCAGGAGGGGCAAGTGAGCTTCTGCCATGGCTGAGGGATTTGTGTTTTAAATTAGATCTGGGTTGCAGGTTCATAGACACAGCAGGTTGCTTGTCTGGGGCACCCATTCTGCTCTAGCATCTCCTCATGCTCCCCCTGCCCACACCATCACACCAGCAGTGTGCCCTTCACGAAGGGGCCTTTGCCCTCCCCCCTGAGCCCATGGGCATTGGCTTTGCACTGACCTTAGCTGATTCTCCATCCAGCTATTTTTAGCAGAGCTTACGGCATTTGGGAAAATAGCTGGAGAGGAGCAGCTTGTGCCAGTAGGAACCAAACCAGGCTTGTGCTGGGACGCCACGTGAGGTAGCTCACCTTTGGACGGTCCTGTCTGCATACCTGAGGACACCTCATGTGGTGGCTTTGCCACCCATCTGGCCAAACCCTGCTCCCCTGCAGGTGACTCTGGCAGAGCGGGGTGATGTGGGGCGCACGAGGGCATTGCAGTGGGGTGGGAGGGATCTGGTTCTTCCACATTCCTTGGGCAATGTCCTGCCTGACACCCACCCACACCAAGGGCATCCACAGGCACCAAAGAGGTGGCCCTCTGCCAGGGCCACTTGTCCCTGCCCTCCTGCTGCTCCCTCCCCTGTGCTGTCAGGGCCAGTCATGGGGCTGCATGGAGCCAGCCCAGGGAACTGGTCCAGGTTGAAAATAACTCTGTTTTTCTGGAGCAGTCTGACACCGGCTGCATTTGCCAGGCTGGCTCTCAGCACAAAGCTTCAATGCCAGTTCTGGCACAAGGCAAGAGGCACCATTATTTTTGGCAAGGGTGCCTGCTTCAAGTGTTCGCACATAACCCTCAGAAAGTTGGCATCCCTTGTGGTCCAGGGTTACAGCCAGCACCAACGACGCCTTATTGCATCAGAAAAGACATAAGCAGCCATGCCGTGTCTGACCCAGATCCTGGGATTTCATCTCTGGCACTGCTGCACGAGAAGGGCAAGGCTGGGGCGAGCCTTCTCCACTTATGCCAAACCCTTGCATTTGACCACATCGTGTCTCCAGATAGACCCCATCATCCACAGCCACGACAGTGTGGATGTGGCATTATGCCTTGCTTGTCCTGCAGCAAAGAAGGGACATGGAGAGCCCTGGAGCTGGGGCACAGCTCTGGCCAGGTCCGCAGAGCACGGCTGGGGCAGTGGGACAAATATTCTTGCAGTGCTTGAATTGAACCAAAGGTATCGGGGTCTGGGGAGAAGGTGTCCATAAGCTAACAGCACCATTTCCAAGCCTTGCAAGAAGTTAGAGGGGAATTCTGCAGTCTGGGACATTCTTGGCTGGAGGGAAGGTTGTTTTAAGTACTGCAGGAAAAGGGGGATTTTCAAGTAATTTTTATGATTCATAGGAAATGCCATTAGTGCACAGCTGAAGCTCTACCATTGAACTTGTTCCCTGGAAGACTCTTTCCTGCAGTTTCTCTAGTGATCATGATTGCCAAGCAGCAGTGTCTGCAGGCTGCTTGGATTGCCCCAGCTCTGCTGCAAAGCTCAGGCTACCGACCCAGGCAAAAAGGTTGAGACACGAGATCCCTAAAATTTCTTTCTTGATGGAGCTTACCTGATTTCCTTTGAGATACCTTGTTTTACTTTGCCTTAACTGTGTATGGCCACAAGATTTCTAAAAGTAGGTTCCTTCCCTAATCCGGTGCCAAGAGGCTGTGCAGCTCCAGAAGTGTTTGTAGGGAGATGAAGGAACTGCAGCTCCTTTCCTTTGGCACAATCGCTAGAGACAATTTGCTGAACGGGGGTGAAACCGAAGTCCAAACTTTGCAGTGATGTCAGACTTGAAATTGCTTTGGGTACTTGAGCAGATGCACTGGGAGGTGAGGCGAGAGACTCTGAAGAAGTCAGGGGCCAAAAAAAGATGTAAATGGCAGCACAGCTGATTCACTGCATGCCAAGTGCTACGGATAAGGCTTCAGCAGCAGTTTCTCCGGTGCTTTTGAATTAATTACCCTGTTAGTGCAGAGTACTGGTATTTGGCATCCAGGGCACATTTCCTCTGTGAGACAGCTTAAATCAGTCAGGTTCAAATCATTGAAGTGAGTCTCCTCTGACACAAAATAATTCAGCTTGTGGATGATGGCTGATACACCTTGAAGTAAATCTTCCCCTTAAATATAATTTCTTGAACCATTTTAGGGAACATGGGGTCTATACATGCCACGTGCTGTGGTTTAGGATGCCAGGGAGGATAAGAGGAATAAAAGCAGCTGGTGTAGAGTGTCTGCTGCTGCAGTAGCAGAGCAAGAGCCTGGAGTGTGGGATGTGGCCAGCTCGGTCTCGTCTGCCCAGCGCAGGTTTGGCTGTGCTGGGTGACACTGCTGCTCTCCAGTGGCCAAAGCCAGCTGAGCACAGTCCACCCCTCTTCTTGGGGTGCTCTGGATGTCCTTACACATTGCAGGAAAAATAACACAGAGCTATGAGCAGAGGCTGTGTTGCCTGTCCCCCAGGCCCCTCTGCAGCAGGGATGCTCCCTCTGCCTCCCACCTCCTCTTAAGATACTTAGAGGCTGCCTTTGGATGATGTGGGACCCAATCAAGGGCTGCTGAGTCGGGTGATTTTATCGCTAACGGCATGTCATGTGGTGGCTTTTATCGGCACCTCCTCAGGGGTCATGGAGTTAGCCCTGTGGAGTCAGGGCATTACAATTCCTTCCATTTTTTTTCCAAGCAAGTTGCTTCCTCCCAAGATTGGAAAGAAAAACATGTCTGAGAGCACCCCAGAGAGCCTGGTGCAGCGGAAAAGAGCTCCATCCCTCCTGGGGATTGTTTGTAATGTCTCTGTGATTTTTAAATCTTATATTTCCTAGGCCACCCTCCCGATTTCTAAATCCTGGGGGAATTCAAAGGAGACTAGCTCTGACGGATGCTGAGTGCTTGCCCATCTCCCAGAAGCCATGCACAAGACATGGTACTGCGATGCTACTGGGCAAACTATCCCAGGATTTGGACTCAGACTGGAGCACCTGACTCCAGACAAATTGTAACTGGAAACCTGGGGCTCCAGCCTCTTCGTGAGCATGTCCTCCGAGGGGTAGGATCCCCTTGTGTCTTGTCCCTTCCAACAGTCACCTGCAGGCCTGAACATCTTCTCTACTCAATGGAGCAGCTTTTCATGTCATTCAAAATCTGATTCTTGTTGCGATTAAAAAACAACATGGGCTGAGAGATGCTGTTTGATTATGCCTGATTTTTTGTCTCCCCTCCTGCAAAGATCATCACGAGCTCTGGTTCATTAGCGTTTGTGAAAAGCACAAGGTGGAAAGTGCCAGATAAGGGGAAAGGCTCATCACATGTTATTGTTGCCACAGTACTGGAAATATCACTAACAAATCAGACAGCCCCTTGATGCGCAAGGCCCTGCTTCACATCTCCTCTAGAGCAGCAGTCACTCCACTGGGTCCCACTTTATTATCTGAGGAGCAGATGAAAAGGGTGTAGGGTGTCCCGCTTTAATGCTCTTGAGAGTGAGCTCTTTCAAGGGCTCTTTTGTTGATGGGCCTTTGGCTAATTTTAGCACCAACGAACAGCAGCTCAGCACAGCTCAGGAGAGCAGGGGCTGCAGTTTTGCAAAAGCAAGTGTCCTTGTTAAAGGCTCCAGCCAACATGTAGGTAGCCACAGAAAACGGCTCTGCAGGATCTCTCGGGCAGCCCTGAGCTCTCCATGCCCATGCTCCAAACCAGCCAGGGATGTGCCAGCTTCAGCCTCAGAGCTGAGTGGCAGCAAGACCCTGCGGGCACAGCTTAACTGGGGCTCTGTGGCACTGCAAGGCAGCTTTCGGCCATGGCTTTTTCTGGCCATAGACTGAACTGCTGCCCGCTGCTCAGAGGCACAGGGCCAGACGTCTGGGTGCCCTGGGAAGTAGCTGGGTGTCTTGAAGAGTAGGGGGCTTTGCTGGTGCCCGCGATGCAAATCTGGGAGCAGCACCAGCTAGGTGCAAACCTCCCTTCTGCTCTGCACTGACTGCAGCTCTGGCACAAGCTCCCTCTGCGTTGTCCTCTGCCGAGGGGGAGCAGCAGGCTGGTTCCTGCTGCTGAGCGGGGGGGCACCTCTGACAACCCAGGACCAGATTCATCTGCAGAGCAGCTTCATGGTGGGAACACAGCCCTGCTAATCACTGCTCTGTGCCTGGTCTTGTTAGCATTGCGACTGGGTGAAAAAACTGGTGTTTTATTTATCACTGCGTGAGGCTCCGGGTGCAGAGCTCTCACACCCGTGCTCCTTTCTGCATCCATCTGCTTTGGGTCGGTCTGTGAGGCCACATTTGTGTGGTGGTGACTGACGCCTGGCAAAGGAATGTCACACAGCAAGGATGCCTCACCCTGATTACAGGTGCTGCTGGTTTGATCCAAAGCCCACTAGCACCTGGGGAGCAGATTGAAATCTCATGTGACTCAGGCACAGGACTTATCACCTCTCTCCTAAGTGAGGCAGTTCCCTTGCTCTCCCAAGGTCCCTTGTGATCCTGCCTCCAGAAGGACACAGAGTCTGCCAGGTCTCCAGAGGAGGGGAAGTTGTGTGGTGCTGAGCCATGGCTCCCCACAGCAAGTCTGTGCTACCCAGGCTGATGGAGCCAGGCTTCTAGGACTGGCATGCAACCTGCTGTCTGAGACAGGCAACTTACATCACTCTGAAGCTTCTCAAGAAAATTCAGACTTGTGGGACCTGCCTCCCCTCTGCAGGGAAACAAAAAATGGCCTGAGGTCAGAGGGGAAGAAATGAGTGTTTGTCATTCACCCAAGGGTGGACCCGCCACAGCCATGCGGTGCAGCAGGTGACAGCATTTCTCTGTCCTGTGCCACTGCTGGCCAAAAGGTGAGCGATGCATCCAGAGCATCCCTTGAATGCTGCAGCATGAACTGCAGCAGCAATGCATGAAGTCAAAACAGGTGCCAGGTCCTGGTTGGGAGCTCTCTGCCAGCCTTGGCACTGGATGTCCTCAGCATCTCTGTGCTGCTGTACCAGGATCATTTCTCATGGCAGGTTGGGGCAGATGCTACAAAAAGGATCATTCCCCCCTAGGTGTCCTGTTCAGTTCCCAAGGGTCAAGTAGCTTCCAGAGTGACCTACACTGTGACTGGTGTGTTCAGTGTCTGGAGCACATGAAGTCCTGTCAGTCACCTCTTCAAAAAACTATCCTGAAAACCAATGCTTCTAAAAATAGAAATTTCTCCTTGCTTCACCTCTGCTGGACCCTCTCTCATGCAACAGAGGAGACAGACCGGAGTCAGATCTTCCCATTAAAGCTGATGGTGTCACATCTCTGTACCCAGCAGCTGGTACCTGGCTTCTGAGGACTGGTGCATTGCAGGGAACTCCAGGCACATGACAGCATCCCTCTGTGTGCCCTTGCTGTGAGGTTTGCCTTATCACCCCAGGGAACTGGAGACAATGTTCTGAAATCTCCAAACTCAGACTGAATTCAGTAGTGCTGCCTGTGTGTCACAGTGATCAGATCATATCATCAGACCATGTGGCAGCAGGCAAACAGAAGACACTACAGTCAGCTGCTGTGTCCGAATAACCAGCTCCTGCCACCTCTGCGCTGATTACAACTCCTGCAAGCATTAAGCAGTGGAGACATGCACGCAGAGGTGCAGGCTGGTGAAAGAGGCTGGACTGAATCCTAACAAAAGAACTTTTTAAAATTTTTTTGTGACCAGGACATGTGTTGTGGTTTCCATGAATTCCCAGACTCTTTTCCCCTCCTCTGTCTCAAGGACATCACCAGACAGCTGTTAACAGCAGAAGTATTTGCTTTCGTTAGGCTGTATGCTGCCTGAAATCCAGAGGAGTCCAGGCAGAGGGATGTTCCCCATGGTGAGTCATTCCAAAAAGCACTTGAAGAAAAATAGTGAACTTCAGTTGATCATCATCAACAGTTCTCTTAAACCCAAAGGGAGCGGGAACATCTTTGTGATGGCAGGACTGGTCTGGCACACGGCACAGGTGGGGCTGAGCCCCATGTGGGGCAGCCTTCCTGCAGAGCCTGTGGCCAGAGCAGCCCAGGCTGCCCTTGGGTGAGGAAGCAGTGTGCCATGTTCCCAGGGAGCTGCCCGGTCTGTGGCTTCATCTCAGGGCAGCAGTTTGACAAAATGTCAGAGCCACGTGACAGCTTATCTAGGCCAATATCCTGGCTCCAGCTGTGGCCCATGGCAGAGGTTTACAGAGGCACAGAGCAAGGGCACAGCAAGACTTCCTGAGAATAGTCCCTGAGCTCTCACCAGTCCTCCAGCCTCAAGGAAGAGATGGTGGTTCTTTGTATTTAATAACCCAAAGGATTTTTCTTCCATGAATTCATCCAGTTCCTGTTTAAATGCTTTGCATCTGTCACATCCTGTGGCAAGTTGCTCCTCGCTCTAACTATACATTGCACCAAGAACCACTTCCTTTTCCTTGTTTTAAACTTCCCTCCAGGTAGTTTCGTTTGGAGCTTGTACTCCTGCACTGGAAGAGATGGTGAGTAATCACCCCTCCACACCCTCAGATGCCTCCCAAGACGGTGCAGATCTGTATCACACCCCTTTCCATCATTCCTTTTCATGTCCATGGAACTGTTCCTCATATAGAGGCTGCTCTGGAGCTTGGGGCATTCCTGCCTCCCTTCTCTGAGCCTCCTCTGTATCCTTCTTGAGATGGATGCAACAGGCAGAGCCAAACCCACACGCAACCTCCTGAGCATGGGCACATTGCCGGCTTATGCAGTGGCAAAGCATCCTTTCTCGTCTCCTGTTTCTTTCCTACTCACTTGCAGGGAATTTTCTGTTTTCTTTGCTCCAAACATTTTGGAAACATCATTTAGCACTAGCCCCAAGATCTCCTTGCTGGGAGGAGACGCACCAGTCAGGGCCCATCACCGGGCTACCAGCGTTAAGACAGCTTTGTGTGTCTGTTCTGCCTTCACCTGAGTTTCTTTGGCCACCTTGCTGTCCCACCGTTCGGGAGGATGAACCTGGCAGCTCCTGGCAGCCTGCCCTTGTCTGCTCTGCTCTGAAGAGCTCAGTGCTGGTGGCAAACATGGGCACTTTGCTATCTCTGCCCTTTTTCAGATCATTTCTGGACACACTCAATGATCCTCCGTGGGTAACATCCCTTTGCTGTGAAAACTGACCCTTCGCTTCAGCCCTTCCTTCCCTGCCTGTAACAACTGATCTGCCTGGCAGCTCTTTCCCGTCTCTGTCCTGTACAGCACTGTGTCCCCAAGGGTCTGTGGTGGGAGGCCTGGCTGGCCATCTCGCTGGACAGCCCACGTGAACCTGGTTTCATTCCCCACATCCTTGCTGGATGTCCCAGTGATCCCCCTTGGCCAGAGCAGGACCCAAGGCTGGGCAGAGAAGTCTCTAACTGGAAGGGCTCAAGGCTGGTGGCTCTCCACCATCATCGTGCCTATGCAGCTGGGGCGTAGGCTGGTGAGTCAAGGCGGGTGGAGGAACTGGAGCTGGCATCTCATCTGCACATATTAATAATGGTGACGTCCTTCTGACGCTGCAGTCATCTTGAGGCTGGAGGGCAGGAGATGAAGTATTGGCTGCTGACACACAGCGGAGCTCTGCTTTCAGCCGTGGTGACTGACGGGCAGAACATGCCTCCACTGGGCGCTGCCTCTTTGGCAAGAAGCCCCATGTTGCTGGAGCCAGGATAACCAGACAGGAACGGGGGGGCTGAGCTGTACCCCGGGGTCTGGGCAGGTGCTGCCCAGGCTGTGCAGGAGGCTCTCCTCTCAGCTGCCAGACTTCAGTGCCACCGGCATGTGGGACTCCTGGCCATTGTTTTGTGTTCCACAGTATTCGCTGATGGGGTTTTCCCACAGCAAACTCCTCCCCAGAAAAATATCCTCCTTGCTAAGACATGAGGAGGTGGGTAGAGGAGGACATGTAGGCAACACCGTGGGCTGGTCCTGCAGCCTCTCTGCTGCTTCTGGACCTCTCCTTCCACCTCAGCCTCTTTTCACCGCTTCTGAGTTTGTTTGGCCACATCTCTCGGTCTTCTCAGCCTTGGCATGTGGCAGCCTCACCAGCACTGACCTGCCAGGTCAGACCACCATTCACACCAGGCAGCTGCCTACCTGCAGCTCTCCACAGCTGCCAGTGGAAATGCCTGGTTCTCCCTGCTTGGTTGTTTATCTGCTCATGAACTGAAGATCTCCGGCATTAGGCTGCTCCCCTGAAAAGCCGCTTGGCTGTGGTCTTCTCCTGCACAAAGCTTGGGGGCTACCCACCCCTGCCCTCCCTCCCTCCCGGCAGTGCATGGAGCTGGTGGCCTATGGCAAGGTCTTTGCTTCAGGTGACCTTACTATGCTGTGAAACACAGCACAGCGGCTGAGGTTCCTGGGCTGGGTTTCTGCCTTCAGTAGTGAATCAAGCGCATGATGATCCCTCTCAAGGTGGCAGCTGTTACACTTGCCTGTGGTGGAGACACAAGCCCTGTCATGGCAGAGGCACTCCCTGTTGCGTCAGTGGAACAAGGGATGGAGAGCTTGCACACAGACTGGCTTGACAGCTTCAAAGGGCTGCTCTTGCCTCCCTCCCACCCTTTGTTTCTCTCTCAAGCAAGAGAAGTCAGCTCCTGCAACATCTCCCGCACAGGCAGCAGCTGCTGTGGTGACTCCAAGAAGAACCACTCTTGCAAGAATTTGCCTGGATGAGCGGGTGCTGGTGGGACTCCAGAGGCACCTGATAGCAAAGGTGATGGTGAATCTCGAGGGGATGCACCTCTGCTTATCTTCTTGTGCCCTCACCGTGCATAGGGGAGCAACTGCACCCAGGGGTGGGGTGACAGCAGTGGGGTGCCTGAGTGCCCTGGGCGTGTGGGTGGCCCAGGACAAAAGCGTGGTGTGCTGCTGGGAGGAGGTGGTGGTCATGTGGAGCTCCAGCTCCACGGGTGGGTGGCTGTAATCACTTAGCAGGAGCAGAAACTCTACAAAGTCAGGCAGGGAGAAGATGTTGGTTTGATCAGTGGAAATGGCTAATTAGCATAAACCACCAGAATTTTCTAAATACTTCTTATCTCTCTTGTGTCTCGTTACTCCTCACGGCAGGCAGAAGATGCTCGGTGGGATAGCGCGCCTGCCCTGTGGGATGCTTTGCACAAGGAGTGTTGTCATTGGCACTGCCCTGTGATGGGGTGTCACTGGCTCCAGCTGGGTCTGGGCTGTCCTGGAAACATTTGTCCTTCCTCCCAGAGCAGCAAAGTGCTGCAGATGCCTCCATCCTCCCTGGCACCCCTGCCCAGGTGCCCACGGACTGTGCACACCTCTGCGTGCTGCTCAGCCATGGCTTTCCAAGCCGGGCCAGGCCAGAGGCAGCGACTAAGTGCCTGTCCTGCTCACAGGTTTGGAGACACCAGCCTCCAGGAAGGGCCAGGTGCACGTGTCCTTGATGGGCAGGGATGGGACACCTTGCAGACCACAGCTCTTATGAAATAACCTGTTTGCTAACTGAATAATTGTGCTCTCCAGCAAACTGTTATCCTTCACCAGCAGAGATACCAGCAAGAAAAGCAGCCACCAGCATCCATGCATTAATGGAAGGAAGAAAAGAATAAATATCAATACTGCTTGGTCTGTTGAGCAAGAGATGGCAGAGGGCTCCAGCAGAGCACTGCTCCGCACTGGTCCTGAGAGCTGGCACTGTTGTCTGGACAGAAAGGCAGCTACCTCAGCCTTCAGTGCCCTCAAAACAGCATCTGGTTTTCTCCTCAAGCTGTCATCACTATCAGCTGGCTCAGCTGGTAACAGGGATGTGGGACAGATGGGTGAAAGGCCCAGAGTCACCAGCCCTGGGAGAGAAATGGAGATCTTGGGGTAGGAAAAGCAATTCAAGGCAGCAGGGAATCTGCGGGGAGAGGGAAGTACCACAGAGGCTGGTGGACATGAAGCTTCAAGCACTAAAATGTGGACAGAGGAGACCTGAGGGGCTGTAGCCTCAGCAAGGCTGAGAGGGGCTGAAACCTCCTCCACAAAGGAGATCTGCCTAAGACCCATAAATAATCCCCTCAGAAATAAAGAGCTGACTCAATTTATTCCACCTGGATCAAATTCTATCTGCTTATTTTTAGGCTGTGCTTCTCCTCTTGGTGCAGGCATTGCCCCTCCAGCCATGAGGCTGGAGCCTGCAGCTCCTTCCAGACCTCTGGAGATAACACAATTCATACTTGCTTAGAAGCAGGTGCAGCCCTGACCGAGTACATGGATGGGGTTATCCCAAGCAGGTACACACTGCCCTCCTTCCCTCCCATGGAGGCTTTAAGCACAGGTTACATTAGCCAGGAAGGAAAGAAAGAAGAGGAAGGAATGACACCTATGTGGTTTTTCAGGAGTTGCTCATGCTGGGATAAAGACCTTCCATTTCATGAGTGTTTTCCTCCTTTCTCCACACCTCAGCTCAAATTCCCCTGCTTTCCACAGCATGCACACGCAATGGTGTTGGAGGCAAATTCCACTTCCTAGAACTGCAGTGTGGGAGGAAGTTTTGCAATTAGGACGCACCTGCAAGTACATTCTTGGGCTGCAATTTTTTCCCCCGTGTTTTCATTTCCACCGCGAATGGCTGATAGCGGTGTGTGGTCACAAAGTCCTTTCAAGACTGGAAAGAAATCCAAAGAACAGTAATAATGCAAAAGATTAAATAGAGGAAATGTTACTTTCCTGTGCAAACCCGCTGCTTGGAGAGGAACCCCCACCTGTTCTTATTAGGCATAGCCTGAACTGTTGTGCTTTGCATGGCTGGAAGTTGTGTTTATTTTCTGTGTGAGCCCTGCCTAACTCACAGCTTGTCTGGTGTGTTCCCAGAGAGCCCCCTGATGGCTTTAGCTTTCATCCAAATAGTCTGAGCTTTAACATTTTGAGGAGCTAGGAAAATGCTTGTCAGCCTTCCAGGAGCCAGCAGAAGTTTGGGGTGAGATGTTGAGGGAAAATAACCACCTTTTTGGCTGAGATGGTACCTTCTCCCTGGGTGGCTGCGTACACGCTGGGCGGCCACATGAGCTTAGCTCAGGCAGCTGGCAGCCTCCTGCCCTGCAAACCTGCCTCCCTCTTGCTGATGCTTTTACTACAATGCCTGTTTGGAGCCAGAGCCCAGCACCATCAAGCAGGTGTTCCTCCAGCCTTTGAACTGGGCCTGTGGTCATCACACAAGGAGTGTCATGGGGGTACCTTGTTCTACCAGCAGCTTGGGGTTGTGTTTTTTATTTAGATAGAAGAGCTGGCAGAGCGTTCCTGCTGTGGCAGTGGGTATGAAGATGGCCGGGCAGATCCGTGGAGGTGGCTCACCCTTGCTCTGTGAGAAACATCCTGTAACAACAGGTTTGCAATGAGGTTACACAAACCTGGGTCTGTTCTGGGAGAAGGCAGTCCTGCCTGCCTGCTGCCCTCCGCAGCGGCTGCAGGGTCCCACGCACAGTCCCATGCGCAGTCCCATGCCCTGCCACTGCTTGCCAGGTTTTGTCAGGCTGGGAGTGCTGGCTTCCCACAAGAGTGTGAAATGCCAAGAGTGCCAGGGGACAGCCCACCCTGCTGGGACCCTATAGCTTGGCATAACCTGAGCACAACGCCTCGCCCTGGGACACAAACAATTCTTCTTGACCAGCTGGCACCTATTTGCTTTTCCCTTGTAAGGAGAGCCAGACCAGGGAAGCCAGCCTACTCTCACGCCTCCCTGGGGAGCTCTGGAGTGGTGACAGTCCTGTGACACTGCTCCCGCTCCCCAAGCCGCCCACGTGAGCCAAGCCGAGCCAAGCCAAGCCTAGCCGCAGCAGCCCCAGCCCTGGGGCTGGACAGAAGTGTGGGGTCAGCAGCATGGCAGGAAGGAAACGGCCATGGGGAAGGAGGTTTCAGCCACTCCCTGCAGCTCTTGGCGGCGAGGCCATCCTGCAGGGAACTTGCTGGAGCCAGGTTACCCAGCATCTGAAAAACCAGACTGGAATGGGAAATATGCCCAAGGAAACACCCATGGCATGAGCTGGTCAGGGAGAAGTGAGTGGCCAGGGATGCTGCCCTGCTGTGCCAGACCCAGTGGGGCAACAACACCATCCAAGGGCGGAATGGTGCCCTGCCAGGATTCCCTCGGCAGCTGCAGGAGCGTGGTACCTTGCCCTGGTGTGATCTGCCAAAAGATGCCGATGGCAGCAAAGTGGAGATGACGTACCTCAAGGGGCGACAGGTTTGTTGGACACAGCAGTAAGAGATCCTGCCCAGGGATGGAGCTGGGGAACTCCTGACCTGTGCGATGCCTGCACAAAGGATGCCCAGCCAGGCGTTTCGCTGCTTCAGAAAGCACCTGGGCAAGGACTGAATCCCTGCTGCCACCTGCAAGGGAGGAAGGACAACATCTGTGTCCCCAAGGCCACAGCCAGGTAAAGCCCTCACTGCCCAGCCATGTGCAGGTCTCTCTCGTGGCCATGTATCTCCCTAAATCCATATGGCGTGGGACAGCCTGGGAACCATTCTCATGCGATGGCTTTACCCCAGCCAGCCACCCAGCCAGGGGACATTGCCGTGCGTTGGCTTCTTCTCCAAAGACCTGCCTGGGCATTAATACTTCTGCCTCTTCCCATCCTTGGCTCTTCCTGCCACGTTGCTGCCCAGCTCATCCATCTGAAACCATTCCTGTGTGGTGCAGCATCCCTCCAGCACAGGGATGAGGGAGGCAGTTTCATGCTCTTGGCTCAGAGCCTGACACAGCCCCACAGGTGGGATGGGATGCAGGCAGGGAAGGCAGTGGGGCAGGCTGCCCTTCCTGGCACCAGCAGCAGGTGGGAGCCAGCAGGGCAGGTGTGTGCGGGCCCTGTGCTGCCCTGCGCAGCCCACACCTGCCCCCACACCTCAGCTGGGGAGGGGGCTGGCTTGCACCCCCAGGAATGGTCCCAGAGGGAGGGTCTGCACCAGAGAGCTTGTCCTGGCCTGTGGGGAAGTTTGGCTTTAGACACAGGCACTGCCTGTGACCTGTGTGAGTCACGGGAAGACTCGGAGTCCTTTTTACCGTCGCATTTTTCGGATACTGCAGGTCAGCATGCACAACGCCAAGTGCTGCTGTCCCCTCCCTGTGGCCAGACCGAGGCCGAGCTCCCAGCTGCGGGAGCTGGCTGCACATCACCATCTCCCTTCTCAACAGCTTGTTTATACGGATGCAAACACCTCACGAGCCAAAAAACAACTTCACGCCAAATAGCCACTAACACCCAACGGCCAGCTCTGCGCAGCCACTTCCTCGGTTGTATATTTTCGTTTCTGTTTGCTCCGAAGCCTTTTCCGCGGCAGATCAGCTGCCGGGCGATGGCAGAGCGGAGGGACGCGTGGCCAGGGCCATGCCGGCCCGCGGGGTAACAGGGTGGAAGCCCACGCGTGCAGGGATGGGCTGTGGGTGCACCGGGGCTCAGCTCGTGCGGAGGTGGCAGCCCGCTGCAGCCGTAGCAGGGCCATGAAAAGGCGCAGAGGACTTGTCCCTGTTTATTTATGGCAGGAGCCAGCCGGTGTGTCCCCGCTCTGCAGCCGGTGCCGCGACAGCGGGGCTGCCGTGCTGCTGCCGGCAATGGGGGATGCCAAGGGGCAAGGCGGGGGCTGCGGCCGCCGTGCCGGGGGGTAACGCAGACCCAGGTACGGCGCTTCCCGCCCCCCCCCCGCACCGCACCGCACCGCCCCCCCCGCTCGCTTTCCGCATCCTCCCCCGCCGGGGCTGGCAGCGGAGGCGCTGAGCAGCCGCTGCCCGCCGGGCCGCCCGCCAGACCCCCCGCCGCGCCGGGCGTGTGCAGGGAGCGGCGCTGCCCATCGGCCCGGCCGCCCCGCGGCCACCAGCCCCCGCCCCGCGGCCACCAGCCCCCGCGTGGGTGCCGCCACCCCGCGCCGCGGGCTCGCCCCGTCCTGCCCACGCCGGCCGTGCCAGCGCGGCTGCGGCGCGGCGGGTTGATCATTAACTCCCCGCAGGCAGCCGGCGAGAGACCGCAGCCGGGCGCAGCTCCCCGGCGCCAGCCCCGGCCGCCTCCGCAGGTAAGAGCCGGGGCCGGGGCAGCCGGTTTCGGGGCGCGGGGGGGGGTGGGCGCGGCAGGGCCGGCGCCTGTCGCTCGGGGCGCGGGGTCGGGGGGGCCCTGCGGCTGCGGCATCCCCTGCGTGCGGGTCGCTGCGGGCTGGCTGCGGACGCTGCCGGGTCCCCGCGGCGTTGGGGGCAGGGATGCTGGGAGCCACCGAGGCGGCAGCGACATGTCAAAGGCAGGCGGCTGCCTGGGAGCTGGGGAGTAAAACCTGCCCCCGCTCTCCCTGCCTGCTCCAGCGCTGCCCAGAAATGCTTCTGTTTGGTTTTGCGCGATTCCCTTGTTCCTCTGATGTGTCAGGCCGGGGGGGGGAGGGGAGAGAAAGAGGTTTCCCCAGCCTAGGGACGAGCCCCCAAGGCAGCAGCATGCTCTGGGGGATGCTGGTGCGGGGACCAGTGACAGCCCAGCTCCTGCATGGCCCTGCGCTTCAGGACAGCTCTCCAGGCTTCGGGGGCTGTCTCAGATCGGGGCTTTCCACCTGCCTCTGCTCTGCAGCCATTCCTCTGAGCAAGGATTTTGCTTTCACCCCCAGACAGAGGGCTCTGGGCTTCTCCAACAGCCCTTAATGGGAATCCTTCTGCCTGGACACCTCAGAAGCAACCAAAGGGGTGCAGGAAAGTGCCTCCTACTCCCCATGTCCCATAGCAGCAGTCAGGGGTGACAGCCAAATCTGCAGAGGTCAGGGATGACAGCTGGCAGGGTAACGTGCCCCTGTAAGGCAGGCGGAGGTCCGATACCTTCTCACATGCGTTTGCTTGCTGTGCCAAGCCCAGCTGTCCTCTGGTGCAGCAGTGGCCATATGCCAGGAGGGGACATTCACCCTGCCTGGTGCTCACAATTGTATCACCTGCTTGTTACCCAGACCCTTCCCCAGTGAAGGCTCGGGCTGCCCTGCCAGCCCCTCTCCCTGCTCCCACAGCTGTCACTGGCTGGGCAGGCAGCAGAGAGCAGAGGCAGAACCACCATCCCAGTGCTGCTGCTTGTGCCATCTCACTCCTATCCTGCCAAGCCACCTCCATCCTGCCTTTGCTCTTCACGTCCTCCACAGCCTCCATGGACAGGCAGCCTGGCAGCATCTCTTTCCCTGGCTGGAGTCTGGATCCAGCCAAGCTGTGTGCTGTGCTGCTGTGGGCTGTGCTGTCTCCCTCTCAAGGCCTCCTGCCTGGGACTAAGTATTATCTGTGATGCTTTGGGAGTTTCTCCATCCTCCCCTGTATCAGAGCAGAGTGTTCCCTGAGAAGGAAATGGCATGAATCAGCTCTGATTTTTCATGCTCTCCACAGGCAGAGAGGAGAGGGGAGCAGGCTGTGCTGCGCAGGGCGCGGGCATTGCGCAGCAGGGACTGCAAGTGCCTCTGGCAGAGGTGCCTGCAGCTTCACCCACTTCTCCCCCCATCCCTGTCACTTTTAAACCAGCTCTCCCTGGCACAGAAACGCTTCTTGTTCAAGCACTGCAAAACACTCTTGGTACTTTGAATAGGACTCTTGAACGCGAGGCAACGTGCCAGGTGCCAACAGCCAAGGCAGGGAGGGATCAGCTAGCCCCGGCAGCAAGGAGTGCGAGGAGAGGTGGCAAACCCTGCTTTGCCCTCGGGGACCAGTCCCTGCGCAGCCCCAGTGCTGGGGTAGTGCTGCCAGGCCCCTGCCTGCACCCTGACCCTGCACGTAGTCGCTGGCGTTTGGGCACGTGTGTGTGGCAAGTCCACCCCTGCCTGCCGCACATGGGTGTCCATCCCCTGCAGCCAGCCCGCCCCTGCTTGCAGCTCTTTTTATGGCTCTGGAGTGTCATCCACGCCTTGCTTGTAAATGAAGATGGCTTGAGTGTCCCCGAGGATGTGCTGTGAGGTGCTCCCCACACACAGAGCAGGGACCATGAGCATGGGGCTGGGTTGGGCACTGGAGCACCCTTGCACAGCCTGCCCCTAACCCCCTGCCACTCCCTGCAGAGTGCCCCACCAAGATGGCGAGTGCCCATGGGGCAGAGCCCAATGCAGAGGATGCAGCCGAGACCCAAGAAGCCATCTACGAGGAGATCATGCCCTGCAACAGGATGGAGCTGAGCCAGCAGCTGGCCGTGGAAGAGCTCATCACCACTGAGGCCAGCTACGTCCACAACATCCAGCTCTGTGTGTTGGACATCCGAGCACACCTCCAGAAGAAGCAGGTGAGATGGGGTATGTCCCCTTGCCCAGGGGCTAGAGACTGTAGGGTGAATCTGTCAAGAGCTGAGAGATACCCAAATCACTGCAAGGAGGTCACCACATGCTCACCTTCCACCTTCCTGGGCTCACCTCAATCAGCCAAGGTCATGGGTTGGATGGACATTGGGTCTGACCCAGTGCAGCCGTCCTACAGCTTTAACCCTGCATCTGTAACATGAAAAGGCCTCATCACCCCACTCGGGAGCACAGCCGCGTCTCAGCATACCCAGTGTCTCCTGCAGCAAAGCATTGCTCCAGCTCCTCTGGTGTCATGTGGGGCAGCTGGAAGGACACAAGTGCTCAGGAGGGCATCTGTACCTCCAGAACACACGGTCCACCTGTCTGATGTATTTGGCTTACCCTGGGGCATCTTTGTTCCCTTCAGCTGCCTGATCTTGACCTGGAAGGACTCTTCTCTAACACTGATGACATCCTCCATGTCTCCAGACGGTTTCTGAAGGGGCTTGAGGCCACAGCCACCAAGGAGCATGAGCAGCTGCACTGCATCAGTAAGTGGTGCAGTGCCGAGAGCTGATCCGTGCCCACCGATGTCTTTGCTGGTGCTGGCAGTGCTGCTGCCCGGTGCTATGCCCAGGTGCAGCCTCCAGCCCACCTGCCCTGACACCTCCTGCACCTTCCTTGGCTCCGGGAAGCACTGCTGCCTGCACGCTGCCACCCACGCTCACCCCGGTGGGACAAGGCAGACCTGCCCAGCCTGCAGAAAGTGAGGGGGAGGGCAGCATCAGGGCCAGGTTAGCAGAGGGCCCGGGGTGCAGAGAACTGCTCCAGCGTGTTTGGCTGGCACTGCTTTGCCGGCTTCACTCATCCAGTGCACTGGGGAGAAACCTCTGCCTTTCTCTGGGGCCATAGGAAAGGGCCATGCTTCCCAGCTTCGCTGTCCTTCCCCAGGCACCCTGTTCCAGGAGTTCAAGGAGGAGATGGAGACTGTCTACAAGATCTATTGTGCCAGCTATGATCATGCCCTCCTGCTGGTGGAGAGCTACCGCAAGGACTCCAGGCTGCAGCAGGAGATCTTGGAGACCCTGAATGCAACAGTGTAGGTGCCTGCTGGCTGAGGCCACCACCTCCCTGTCCCTGTTTTGCCTACTGGCCTTGTTCTTCACCTCTCTGGTCAAGCTGTCTGCATGGGTATGTGCCCCCAGGCTGAGTGTAATATCATGGCTATGACCTTTGTGGCATTGCTCTGTCAGCCTGTCCTGCATCCTCGGGGCCACTTGCCGAAGGGGCATTGCAGGCTGGTGGTCTTTTATGGTGGACCCCAAAACAAGGAATGGGGTGGCACCCACAGGTCCTGCCCGCTCCATAGCCAAGAGGCTGTACCCACAGATGGCACGTGTATACCAGCTTGACCAGAGGGATGGGCTGGCCCCAAAGGACCTGCTGAACCTCTCCTGAACTATCAGGGGGGTCACAAACACTCTTGGAGCCAGGAGAGGCAGGTGCAGCAGCACAGGAGCTGCTGGCATTTACTGCTCTCTGTTTCAGGGCACGGGTGATGTGACTCCCAGCGAGCAATGCCTTGCACGCAGGCAGAAGGGGAGTCCTGCCTGCAGCCGGCCCACGCTTTGCCCACACCCTCCCCTCCCCATTGCCCCTGGAGCAAGTGCTGATCCCGTGCCTTCGAGCTAGACAAGCACAGCACTGTTCAGGGAGGCAGGGCACCCGCCTGGGGCTGGCACTGCCTTCGGGGCTGGCAGGGACAGCGTCCCCCTGCCAGTGCTCCCGGGGGGGTGGCCTTGCAGCTGGCAGAGAGCAGGAGTTCACAGCCAGAACCTGCCCCCAGCTACTGGGCACAGCTTGTCTGTGGGTCCAAGGCAGCAAAGCTCCCCTGCAGCTGCAGAGGCGCTGCTTTCTCCCCAAAATGCTCGCAGAGAAGCTGGGGGAAGCGGCAGGGAGCCCTCCATGCCAACGTTAAGCAATTCCCCTCTCCATCAGGCCTCACACGGGCGTGTCGGATCTCAGCTTCTTCCTGGTGATGCCAGTGCAGAGAATCACCAAATACCCACTTTTGCTGGGGAAGATCCTGGAGAACACCCCCGCCAGTGCCAGTGCTTACCCGGCCCTGCAGGCAGCCGTCCGTGCCATGTCCCAGGTCAATGCCAACATCAACGAGTACAAACGGCGCAGAGAAGTAGGTGAGTGGTCAGGAGGCACGGTGCAGGCAGGGGGCATGGTGTCTGGCAAGCCCCAGCCCAACCCCATTTGTCTCCCCTCGGTCTTGTACTCATTCCCACTTCAATCAGTTCAAAGCTGTCCCGCCCACCACCCATCCTGCCTGGTGGAGCCACAGACTTGTGCGGGCAGCTCCTGGCACTGCTCTGGTCCTGCAAATGTCACTCTGGGCAAGATCTGAAGGCTGCAGGAGCAGGGTGGCATGGCGGGGTGGAGCACAAAACTAGTCTGCCTGCATTCCTGGAACTGGGGAACAGGGATGAACAGTCCTGCCCTTGGGATAGGAGAAATCAGGCTCCCCACAAATGGGAGCTTGCTGCTCTTTTTGGTTTTCATAGTACTTTCCTCAGGGCTGCCCTTCTTTGATGTGGGTTGTGCTTATCCTGTTCATCAGGACTTGTCAGCTCTGGGCCCCTGTGCTGCTCACCCACCTTGCCCACTCAGGCTGCTGAGGCTGCTGCCCTGAAGTTTCCTCTTCTGATCTTTTTTTCCTCCCACCTTGTGTGCCCCAACCCGAGGCAGCCACCAAATACAACAAGGCCGAGCACCTGACACTGCGGGACCGCTTTGCACGCCTCAACACACACTCCATCGCCAAGAAGACCACGCGGCTCAGCCGGCTCTTCATGCACGAGGCCGGCATCGTGGCCAAGGTGGGCAGCGCGCACCCCACTGCCTGCACCCACGGACCTGCTGCCTTTCCTCGGGTTGTTTCTGGGGCTTTCTGCTGCCTCCCGAGATGCCTGGCTGGCTGAGCCGAGGTGGGGTGGCCAATGCTGACACCCAGTGGCCCACGCTGTCACGAGAGCCACAGTCACATTTTCGAGCAGCCTAAGGATGCCTCCCGGTCCTCCATCCCGAGGATCAGTAGGGTAGAAGGGATGCAGGTACACACCTCGCTCCTTGCCTCAGAGCGTTGCAGGGGAGAACTTTGGCCCCCAAAGGATCTAGAGGATCCTTGGGCACCCCAGCAAAAGGAAAGGCACCTCCGTGTTCCCGGCACTGCAACCACGCCAAAAGCCCTGTTTCTACCTGCATCCGAAGCACCCTAGATCTTGGCCCTTCTCAGATTCCTGGAGCCTCTCAGGGTCTCCCTTGCCCGTCCCCAGCACTGTGAGATTCAGTAAGACGCCAAAGCGCCTGGCTGCTGTTTCTGTCAGCACCCAGCAAGGGGCATCAGCCCTGCCGGAGGCATTGCCTGACGTGCCCGTGCTGGTGATGAGCTGCCCCTTGCCTTGCAGACGGAGGACAAGGAGTACGACGACCTGGAAGAGAAGTTCCAGTGTGTGGTGTCCAGTGTGGCCATGCTGAAGGAGAATGTGGCCTCCTACCTGGGCCATTTAGAGGTAAAACCTTGACCACTTGACAGGGGGTTGGCCCCATCCAGGCCTCGGGACCCTTTTCTTGGGGTTGCAGAATACTTTCAAGCCCTGTGGAAACCAATAGTAGTTGGGGCTGTTCAGGGACTTGCATCTCTCAGCTAAATCGTACTGTTGTGCCAGGGACTTGCACAACATCCAACAATTGCTCAGGTCCAGGGGAGCTTAAAACAAAGTTGATGGTTCATCAGTGCAGTCTGATCTGGGTATCATTTGAGAATAATCTGTCCTTAAACCGACCATTATTTCAAGGCGTGACATGGCTGAAAAGGCTGAGTGTTTCTCAGCCTGGGAATTTTTGTGTTAGTAACGGGTATAAGGCAGAAATGCCCCCAAATCAGGCCTGACAACAAACTTCCTTTCTGAGCTCACCTGGGTCAGTAGCTGGTATGATTTTCTCATGGAAATCCCTTGGGGCATCTGTGGAAAATGAATTGATGGCAAAACGTGCAATCCCCAGACACAGTAGTATCAGGGAAGCCTCAGGAAATGGCAAAGGGTTCAGAAAGCAGCAATTCAAGGGCTGGAAAGACCCTGTCATGGAAATATTGAGAAGGGCTCCCCATTTAGGATTGCGAAGGAGGAAAGGGGGATTGAAAAACTCCCTGTAGCCCAAAAAGTGGATAAAATAGGGTTAGCATAGAAAGCATGAGGATAGTAATCTGTTTGCCAGTGAGACACGGCATCAGCTAGGGGAATGGGGTATATCCGTTCCTTGGGACATCATGTACTCCTGGGGACCTGCCTGGCACTGCCCCTCGCTGAGCTGCATCTCTAAGCTGGCACCTTGGCTTCAGCCAGGACATCAAGTGTCTGCAAACAGGCTGGGCAGCCTAGATAATAAGCTGTGGTTAGGAATCGTGCTGGAGCTTGGGTGCTGCTTCAGAGGAGCTGCTGGTGGTGGAAGGTGGGGCTGCATGCATGCTCCACTTCTCTCCCTCTGAAAGCTTCTCACAGCCATCCTGAGGGCTGATGAAAACATCTTCTCATAGGACAGAGACAGTCTTACCTGACTTTGTGCTAACTGGTGGTTCCCTCATCTCTCTATACTGGTGTCCTCACCACAAGGAGACACAACTCTTGGTTCGTACAACAATTGTCACAGCCACCTCTGCTTGTGTAAGAGCCCCTGCAGGGCTGGGGAGCAGCACAGGGGTCTCAGAGCTGCTGTCTTCCGCTCAAAGGGTCAATCCCCTTTCATATTTCCATCTCCTTTCCCTCCTGTGGTAAGGAAGGACATAAAGGAAAGGTCTCCTAAACATAGCCACAGGCAAAAATAAGACGGGGTTTAGGACAGAGATCAGGGCATCCTGAGAGACCCATGGTAGCCGTGGTTGATGGGAATCAAGCAGAAACTACTCCAGGACTAACTGCAGGAGCAGTGCTCCAAGCGGTAGCAAAGCTCGCCCAGGGAAGAGAGCTGGCTTCCCTTGGCCAGAAGCAAGCTGGGTCTCAGAGCTCTGTGTTCCCTTCTGGTGGTCTAGGTGTTGTGGGTCAAAATCTCCCTGCAGGCTTGTAGGAGGCTGCTGCCCAGGTTTATCATTAGAGCAAAGCCTCTCAAAGCAGAGGAGTGCTTCCACCCAAACCATCCTTAGCTGCTTTCCTTTCCCGTCAGTCTTACTCTCCTTGCAGAGGTGGGGGGAAGGTTTTGTGCACAAATACAAGAAACTCCAGGGCTACTGGAACACCAAACCCAAATGTCAAAGCACCAGGCGACATCAAACTGGGGCAGGCCACCTGGGGCTACAGGGCAGCATTGGCCACCTTGTTGGGGTAGAAGTCCTTCACCAAGCCAGTGCATGACTCCTTCCTGAGTCTCCTCTAGGTCTATTAACACCTGAGCAAGCTCCCTTGTCTTGCAGACAAGAGTAGCTAAAGCATCAGTCCCACAGAGCTGCTAGCACAGAGCACCCTAAATGGGACATTGGCGTGTCTTTGGGAACACGGGGATAAGCTATGGATGGGTTAACTAGTGTTGGGCAGCTTCTGCAGGTCAGGTCTGATGGCTTTCTCCCTTTCAGGTGTTCCTGTTGCCTGCTCCACACAAGTGCGAACTGCAGATCGACGAGGGACCTGCCCAGCAGTACCGCCGCTTTGCAGAGTACCTCCACGGCACCGTTTTCCCAGAGTTTGTGAGTGCTCCTTCCCTGGTCTCCTTCAGCCAAGCATATGCTCTCACATCTTCTGGCAGCTGCACAGCAGAGGCTGGCTTCTCCCCCAGGGCAGGACAACCAAGAGCTGAGGGGCCACCCCAGAGCAGGCAGCATCTGCACCAACAGGCAGGCCCCTGGGGCCTGAACATTGCAGGCAGAGCCAGGGGCAAGTAACAGGATCCATCAGCAGCCCCAGACACAAAAAGTGGGAAACCAGCTCCAGAGTCCATGTAGGAAAGAAGAGACAGGGCCAGAGAGACAGCTACAACACAACTCTAAAGTCCGTCCAGGGCTGGAGACAAGCTGCAACATCTACGTGATGGATTCATCCAGGACCTGAACTACCTATAGCTGAGGTCCAAGGTCCACCCAGGAAACAGAGGCAGAAACACACCCACGGCAATATTCTGCAGAAACAGAAAGCCCTTAAATGAGCTGTGAGCAGGGGTAGCCCCAGGTGAGGCTGGTCTGGGCCATTAAAGACTATTTGTGCCTTCAGGGCCCTGATGTTCAGAGCCAGCCATACAGGCGGGGCTGTAGTGGAGGACAGGATGGTGGGAAGACCAGGTGTACTGTTTGACTCACACAGGGCATTTGCCACCAAACCCCAGTCCCACTTACACACATCCTGTGGACATCTGTGCTTACCTTTAGGAGCCCAAGAGACCCCCACCTGTCTCCTTCCACCACCCCTGTCTGGCTATCCAGGACTCCCTCTTGGGTGGTGGCTGCCGCTCTGAATGTCAACAGGGAGGTTTTTCCGAGCAGTGAAGAGTGTGGCAGGGCAGCCTGAACCCCACACCTGGATGCTGGCATCCCCGGGGAGTGCCTGTATGGGGAGGGAGGATAGCTACGTGGGATAACAGACCCTGGGCTGAGGGCCTCTGTCAAACCAAGACGTTACAACTTGCATGGGACAGTCACTGCAGCACCCACCTTGGCCCTTGGGACCTTGTGCACGGGGGTCCTACCCGATCATTTGCATTTGTATTTGAATCAAGGTATGCCTGACTGCTCTGCTCGGTACCAACAGTTTGCTTTGGTTGGCATCCTGTGTGCCTTCAGGGAAGGATGCCTCAGATGCTCCCCATTCCACACAAGCCCACCAACAGGTCCCCAAACCTTTTCTCCTCTGTACAACAGTGCCCCATGCAGACAGCTGGGCCTGTTTGGGGGCCTCACATTTTGGATTTTCTTGCCCCACAGAAGCAACGACTGGACAGGCTGGTCTGCCAGCCCCTCTGCAGCCTCTCAGACATGCTGGTGGGGCCACAGCAGCTGGTCAAGAAGCGCCTGGACAAGCTGCTGGACTACGAGGAGATCCAAGAACGGAAGAGCGAGATGGGCAGCGTGACATATGACGAGGAGGCAGCCATGAACACCTACCTTGCCATCAATGCCCTGCTCGTGGCTGAGCTCCCACGGTTCAACCAGGCAACCGTGCAGCTCCTGGGGCAGATACTGTGCTCCCTCAGTGCCCTGCAATGGGACTTGGCTGCCCAGGTGCTGCGCCAGGCAGAAAAGGAGCTAGAGCAGGTGAGAGTGACCCCTTGGCGTGTGTGCCCAAACTGTTGCACGTGCTGAGCCAGGCCTGCCCCTGCCTTCTTCAGGCTTGAGACATCGCTTGGACATTGAGGCACTGAAGGTCTGCTGTAGCCCAAGCCTTCTCTTGCTGACACGCAGCTCCCTGCCTAGCATTTGTAAACAATCTCTCCTCCTCTTTGGCTGGGGAAAGCCAAATTTTCTCTTCTTCGCTGCCAGGAACTGTCCTGCTTTCTCTTTGAGAACACCACTGGTAATTTATGGATGTGCTGCCTGAGAGATCAGTGTTAACTCTGTGAGAGCTCTGTGCTGGGAAGGCAAGGAGGAGAAAAACAGCTTCTGGCCTGAGGAATGAGCATCCCTCGACCCCCATCCCCTGGGAGACGTCTCCCAGCACTCCTCACTGGCACAGTACTCTCTGAGGTTGACGTTTGTGAACATGGTGATCAGGCCGGTCCACTGCCCTGGGGTAGAGCATGGCCCTGGCCTGACCCATTACAAAGATGAGAACAAGATACAGCCACGTGGAGGTATCCTTTTAGGCGCTGCTCCTACGTACCTCGTCATGAGGGTGGATCCCCCTTGCTCAGTCTGGAATGCTTATGCTGCAGACATCTACCCTGGAGCTACATCTACCCACCTCCCTTTATAGTTGGGTGGGGTGGGGTGGGCTGTGGGGTTGGGGCAGAACAACGGGACCCAGGGACTGCTCTGGTGGGCTGAGTGCAGCCTAAGAGCCCCATGTGTGATGGCCCTGCTCAGGAAAGGTGGCTCAAAGACAAGAGAGGAGCAGCTTTGATCCTAGATGCAAGGTGCATCTTTAGTGACCGGGTCTGTTCTCTTGCTTTCTCACCCTTTTTCTTCTTGCTTCTTCTCTTTTGACCCTACCCACAGCTCTTCCCCTCCCCAGGGCCCTCTCTCATCTCCAGAGTCTGTCTCCACAGATGCCCCATGGCCACATGCCTCTGCCCAGTTTCTGGAAGATGGTGGAAGACAGCTTGCAGCAGTCTGGTGCTCAGCTCCGTACCTTCTGCCAGATGTTTGAGACAGTCGTGCCAAGCCCTGTGACACAGGTAGGAGCTGGGAAGGGGATGTCTCAGACCAGCTGGATAAAGAGGTTCCCCGGTGCAGAACAGCTCTTTGGTGGGTAAATTGGCTCAGAAAGTGGCCCAGGGGCTTGCTGCAGCCCCAGTATTTCCCTCAAGCCCCTGGCTACAGCTGGGTGGGAATAACCAGGGATGAAACAGTCTTAGCTCCTCTAGTACTGGACACTCGTCTCCAAACCATGAGGTAGAGCAGATAGTGTGAAGGAGTTTCTCCTCTAACCTCTCACTGGGATGTGAGCCTGCAGAAAGCAGAGCACACGTATATGGAAGGCCTCAGTCTCCTGCATGTCTCATCAAATGCTCCGGTGTCTCTTGCTCCCCACCAGCCTCTGAACCCTGCTGAGGAGCGGAAGGTCCTTTCCCTTGTGAGCAAGCACGGCCCAGACAAACTTTACCAAGTGACAAGCAACATCAGTGGCAGCAAAGACCTGGACTTGACCTTGCAAAGGGGACAGATTGTAGCTCTGCTGCAAAGTGTGGACACTAAGGGGAACACGAGCAGATGGCTGGTGGATGCTGGAGGTACGGTGAGCGCTATGGGGAGCCTCTCCCTGCCTTGGCACCAGGGTCAGAAACCAAACCCAGACCACATCCTCATCTTGGATGGCCATTGCCTCCCGGACCCTCCCTTCCAGGGTTTGCTCATCCCAAACCCACCTCTGCTTTGCCAGCTACGCCCGTAGCCATTAGCTGTAAAGTTCAGGTTTCCCCATTCATTCCCCAGGGGAGCACTTGTGATGTGTTGTAGCTGGGAAAGGAGAATCCCATGCATACAGAAACATCTTGAACCCCCTTTTTGGGTGGTTTTGCTGCTGGGTATCCCCTAGCGGTTGACCAGTTTGAACAGGGCTGCTGTGCCATGCCAGGCAACAGCCCAGTTGTCATTCCTCTCTCCTGCAACCAGTCCTACATGTGCCAGGCAGCAGGGCCCCATGGCCTGTGTGTCTGCATGTCCTCCAGGTCCCCGAGGGTTTGTGCCTGCTGGAAAACTTCAGCCCTATTGTCCTGTACAAAGCCAGCAGCCCAGGATGCAGATGCCGGCCCTGGAGAGTGGCACAGAAAGGAGGCGACATTCATATGCATCACCTGAAGCTCCCAGGCCACAGATGGCCACCTTCACCCCCACTTTCCAGGTGAGAGTGGGGGACACCCCCCAGGGCCATTCCTAGCAACCTCACCAGCTCCATGCTAGTCCTCGTGTGTGCAACCTGTGGGTGGGAAGGTGGCCTTGCTTTTCCAGCACACCTGTAGTCATACATGTGCAGCCACGTGCCTAGCAGGGGAGTGTCGCATCCCGTGGCCAAGTGTCCCATGAGGCTGGTGTCTGCCTTGCTGAGACCTGGGGTGGACGGAGCAAAAGTGTCCTTGGTGGGGTCCCCAGTGTCCCTACATCAATGGCACTGCTGTACTGCCCTCAGAAGTGGCCTGCTGGCCTGCCATGTGTGTGCTTTCCCCCTTTGACTCTCCTGTCCAGCAAGGGCTTCCTCCCTGCTTCCCCCACCTTTTGCAGGTGGTTGCCGGCTTCTCCTTCGCAGCCAGGAGTCCACAGGAGGTGAGCCTCCAGGCAGGGCAGCCCGTGGTGGTGCTGGAGCCGCATGACAAGAAGGGGAGCAAGGAGTGGAGCTTGGTGGAGGTGAATGGCCAGAGGGGCTATGTGCCCTCCAGCTACCTGGTGACCGTCCCTGTGCAGGAGCCCACAGGCTGGAGCTTGCCTGTGTGAGCACAGCCAGCCCGCACCCAAGGGCACAGGCTTCGTCAGATGAGAGCGATCCGCTTGGCACCCAAGGACTCGTGGCAGGAGATGCTGAAGGGCAGTAGCCCTGGGCCAGGGAGGCGGTGGGAAGCAACTGGCGGAATATGGCCCAGGGAACATGGGTGTGAGGAGGGATGGCTGTTGGGAGGCACTTTTTGGTGGGTAGGCGTGAGGATGCCATGTCCCATACATGTTTGCATGAAGGAAGGCAGTATGAGGGAGTGAGGGCAGGTGGCTGCAGGTTTTCAGGAATTTGTTGAAATCGATGTTAGCGACAAAAGTGTCCTTAGGGGTGATGAGACAACATTGTCCCCAGTTAGATCAGGACTGAGCTGCAAAGGGTAAGTGCTGCAGGGGGGGTCTTCAGCCTGGCTTGAAGCATCTGGGGCTCTCGGAAGGGGGTTCTCGGAGCAGCACTGGTGAGAGTGCAGAGGAGCAGCCCTGGAGACGCGGTTCCCTGCTACTCGCCGGGTCACTCTGCCTACCTGGTTGCCTGCCCCTGTGTGCCATTGCGGTCCCTTTGGCAGCACAGCCTTCACGTCCTGCTGAAGGGCATGGCGATGCCAGCCTGCGCCTGGCTGCACCATCAGTGATGGGAGAGTGTGGGGCTGAGGCCCACGGGCCGGGGTCCTCCCAGGCCCTCCTGGCCACGCAGCCCCACTCCCGGCCTCGGTTTCCCCCCGCAGCGGGGCTGATGCTACTGACCCACGTGAGAGGCGCTGAGCTGTGGTGACCAGAAGCGCTCTGTAACACCGCCGATGCTGTTCTGTGTGACGGACTGATGCGCTGGCGTTGTCGTGTGTGACACCGCCGGTCTGCGCCAGCCGTGCTGACGGGCTCGGCGCCCCGCGCGGGGCTGCGCCGCGGCCGCCAGGTGGCAGAGGCACCGCGCGTGCCGGGCTGCGCCTCGGGGGGCGGGGCGGGGGGCGGGGCTTCAGCGGCGGGGGCGGGGGGGAGCGCGGGGCTCGGGGGAGAGGGGCTGCGGGGAGCGGGGGGCTCGGGGGAACGGGGGGCTCGGGGGGAGCGGGGCTGCGGGGAGCGGGGGGCTCGGGGGGAGCGGGGGGCTCGGGGGAACGGGGGGCTCGGGGGAACGGGGGGCTCGGGGGGAGCGGGGCTGCGGGGAGCGGGGGGCTCGGGGGGAGCGGGGCTGCGGGGAGCGGGGGGCTCGGGGACTGCGGGGAGCGGGGGGCTCGGGGGGAGCGGGGCTGCGGGGAGCGGGGCGCTCGGGGGGAGCGGGGCTGCGGGGCTGCGGGGAGCGGGGGGCTCGGGGGGAGCGGGAAGCGAGGACCGGGGCTCCGGCAGCGGGGGGAGCAGGGAGCAGGGCTCGGGGCTCGGGCGGCGGGCACCGGCGAGCGGGGAGCAGGGCTCCGGCAGTAAGGGGAGCGGGGACTGGGGCGCGGGGTGCCGGCAGCGGGGGGAGCGGGGAGCGCGGCGCAGGATGTCGGCAGCGGGGCTCGGGGCTCCGGCAGCGGGGGCAGCGGGGCGCAGGCGGGCCGTGGAGGGGTTTCACGGCTGCGGTGGAGTGTGCGCGTCCCCGACGTGGGGACAGCCCGCGGCGGCAGGGCTGGCGGTGCCGGCGGAGCACGGCTGTGCCGCGGCAGCGGCTGAAGGCGAGCTGTGCCCCGCGGCCCTGCCGGCCGCTGCTGCTCGGGCAGGGGTGCTGAGCACGGCTCCTTGGGGCGCTGGGGACACCCTGTCGCCATTGCCCACCCCCACGAATCAGCAGTTTGACACATGCATGCTCTCGGGAAGCACCGGCCCCGTGGAAGAGGTCATTGGGACAATCAACCTGTGTCAGTCGGGCCCTGACCTGAGGCTTGGTCTGGGGATGGACACCGCGCTCCCTCCCACCACCTGAGGTGTCATGGCTCTGTGCCTCAGTTTCCCCATGGCTTGCTTTGATGCTGTGCTGTCATGCGATGCTGATGGGGCTCGGGGCTGGAAGCCATGCCCACACCAGTGCTGACATGGTGTCAGAGGGGAATTCAGGAGCTCCCAGCTGCAGCCCTCAGGGACTGGCACCACATTCCCCCCACAGGAGAGCTCAGCCCGTAGTGCCACACTGCCCACCCCTCACCCACCATGGGCAGTGGAGTATGGAGGCACACACCGGTGCAGTAGCCTGGCGGCATCCCGACTGCCCTGGCCACCTGCCACTTCCCGCATCAAAGGTGTGATGGCTCGGCTGGCGAGCGCTGGCGTGCCAGCTCCTGCACCCTGCCCGGCAGGGAGGCAGCACACTCGGCTGCCCACAGGCTCCCCGCAGGACGTGCTTTGGCGGCAGGGTGGCTGGGTGCAGGTGCCCACAGTGCTGCCCTGCGGCTGCGGGTTGGGCAGAGGGGCAGAAGTGGCATGTCCTCATCCAAGCTTGCACCATGTGGGGAGGGATGGGGTGGGTGCCAGGCAAGTGGAGACAAGCCCCAGACACTGCTCTGCTTTTGCTGTGCACCCCACATGTGGGTCTAGGGGCCTGGTTTGAGGCAGAGCTGCCTGTGAAGCTTGCCCTCCTTTGTACCTGCAGGGTCCTGAGGCTTTATCTGCTGGGAGGCTGGGGGCTTGCTATCTCCACCCAGGTGCCATTGAAAACCCCAAGCAAATGCTCACCCACATGAAACCTTGGAGGGGATGGCAGTGCCAGAGCTGGGGACATCACCTGGGGATGCTCCCAGCCTGGGGAAAGGCCAATAGGCTTCTCCAGATGGGCAGGCTGGGGGAACGAGGGCCACCGTGTTGGGTCTGTGTTTCTGAGGCTCACCCATCCAGCCCCAGCCCCACAGCAGCAGGGCTTACATCTCCAGCTCGCTGCTGATGGCTCCTCCAGATTTTTCCGTTCCTAATCAAATCACATCAGGTCGGATTTCCCTCCTGAATCACCTTCCTGCCAGCTCAGTGGGGTGCAGAAGCAATCAGCCCCGTGCCAGCACAGGCAACGGCAGGAGTCAGCGGTTCGGGCAGGTCCTGCTCTGCAGCCCACAGGTGCCCAGGACCCTTCAGAGGGTGAAAGGTGACAGCAGGACAAGGAGCACCAAGAAACAGCTGCTGCCTGTGCCCTGATCTGCCCATTGGAAGGAGACCTGGGGTGGGAAGGACTTGATACGCAGCTCATAAAACCAGTTGGGCTTTCCCTGTTCTGCTCACCTGGACTCTGGATTTCATGTACTCTGAAACAACAGCTCCCCTTTCCCTCCATCCAGCCACTGCTGATGCTGCCTGTGTGTCAGTGCTGGCCAGAAGGAGCTGTTTGCCCTGCCTACAACTGGCACAGGGGGTGCAGGCTGATGTGAGGTGCCCTAGACCCCTGCTGCCTCTCCTGGGTCCCTGCTCTACCCATCAAATGACCATCTACCAGTGCTTGCCAGGGCTGATGGGCATGAAGAGCAAGATGGAAACAGCCCACGCACATCACACCAGGAGATGGACATGGGCCACACACCAGTGATCTGCAGAAGGTGGGAGCACACTGGGGACATGCTGCTTGCGTCAGGCACCAGCTGCCTGCCCCCTGCCAGGTAATGTGGTTGTGCTCCAAGCTGGGTACAGCCAAGGCACCAAGAGGCTCCACTGTACGGTGCTGAGCCAGCCAGCACCAGCACCCGGCCCAGTGGTGGTGGCAGCTGTGCCCTGCCTACCCCAAGGTCCCAGAAGTGGCTGGAGCACGCTGTGGATGTCCTTGCTAGGAAGAGGGAAATTAGCTCGTGCTACTCCTTGGGTCTTTGGACCCAAAGGGGTGAGCTGGGTTCCGCAGTACCCACCAGCCCTGTTGCCAACCTCGGTGGCCACGGGACCTTCACCGTGGGGTCTGTTCCCAGGACATGGTCTAGTACTTTGCTGCAGGACATGGGGCACCAATATCCTGTACTTTTCCCATGATTTCACCCAAACTCTTTGCACCTGCTGCTGCCCTCAGCCTGGAAGCATAGCCCCTCGGACTCACCGAAGGGCACGGGGCTCTTCCACCCTAAACACGAGGGGTGTAAAGGGCACAAATGTGCCTTTAAATAGCCCGGTGAGGACAGGCTCTCCCAGAAGGAATGCTCTGGCTGGCATGGTGGAACATGCTTGTGGCTGGGGTCACGGGGGGACAGCCAGGCAGGGACGGCTCCTTGCCAGAAGGTCAGGTCAAGGTTAGGCATCGCCCCGGCCAGGCGCCAGTGTGCCGTGGCTTGGAACCACGGGAGCAGACCTGTGCAAGGGGGAGGGAAATGCATGCCAGGCCGGGGTCTTGCCATGCCTGGGGCTGATCTGCAAGGTGACAGCGGAGCCGGGCAGGTGCTGCTGCCTGCAACCTGCCTGCTGACCTGCAAGGGCTTTGGCACCAGCACAGCCTGGCTGCTGGAGCAGTCTGCTGGGCAGCTCGGGTTGTCCAGGAGTGGCTACTGCACTCCTGTCTGAGCTGATTCATATCCTAGACACGCAGGCATTTGGATAGCATCCACCCCTGGGGTGTGACAGCGCATGGCCCTGTCCCCAAGGTGCAGGGCACCAGCCCAGCTGCACACCTCAGGGCAGGATGGTGGCAGCTCAGGCTCTGCTCTCCCCTGCTTTGTGGGGCATGCTGGTCTCTGGGGACATGGCAGCGGCTGCAGGCAGGGTGAGGAGCCGCAAAGCACATCTCCATATGGAGGCACCTGGATTGCAGGGAAGATGGCTGCATGCCCAGGTGTCGATGTGCCCGCTGGTTCTGCTGGGGCACCCAAGTGGCTGGGAGGCATGAGGAGAAAGCAGCTGCCAGGGAAGCACCAAGCCTGGCTTCCCAAACCCAGACCCATCCCCTCACCACAGGGTGCCAGGAGGGGAGTCGGGATGCAGCGGGGCCGCAGTGGCCGGGGGAGGAGGGGAGCAGGGGGTCCCAGCAGGAGCAGGGCAGCTGTCCTGGGCTGAAGGGCACAGCCAGCCTGAGTGGAGCTGTGCTTGCAGGCATGGTGCTTGAGTTCCCCACCACTGCCAGGCTGAGCTGGCTCTGAGCAGAACCAGCCTGCAGCTGCACTGCTCCCAGGCACCAGCCCGTGTGCGGGAGCAGGGTGGCCCATGAGAAGCAGCCCACAGCCCTGGCACCCTAGCCCCCGGCAGCCCTTGCTGGCCCTGCTTGCTGTGCCACCAGCTGTGATCAGCGTGGTGCTGTGTGGCCTGAGGGAGGGCTGAGCCCCACAGAGAGTGTCCCCAGGGCTGTGAAACAGGAGCAGAGGTGTGAGCAGCAGTGCTCGCTCCAGGCTTGCGCAGCCGGCACCTGAATTGTCTAATAAAGTGTGAAATTGCTTTCATGCTCTGCTACCTTTGCTGAGATGGACCGTCATTACGCCCCCCCCACCCCCGCTCCTTCCCAGCCAGCAGCCGGCTGCTGCTGATGTCCCTGCTGTTACGGCACTGCCAGATGAGCCCCTTGCTGGACCTGTGCCTGGCACGGCTCTGCAGGACCACTAGGACCACTGTGCCAGGAGCTGCCAGGTGGTACCCACCGTCCTGGGGATAAGCACCCCTCCCCGGCCTCCTCAGCCTTCCACTGTGCCCACCCCATGTAAAAGCACAAGCTGGTGGGTGCACCACCCTGGATGGGGGCAAATCTCTGCCACGGGGCTGGGGGCTGCGGAGTCTCTGCCTTCCCCCCTATCAGGTGACCTGGGGGTGCAGGTGTCAGCTCAGGTTGGAGCCCTGCCCTGGGGTTGCTCCGCTGCCCTTTCCCAGGAAGGCCTGGTGGGAAGCACGCCTGTTGGATACAGCCCACAAAGAGATAGGGCTCCCTCCAGCTGCACCAGGAGTGCCAGGAGCCACCTCAGACCCTCACTCGGGCAGCAGAGGGTGCCCACCTTGGCAGGGACAGAGGCGCAGCCCAGCCCCCTCCCCCCACCGGTGGGTGACTAATTGCTCTTGAATCACCTGGATGTGCACAGAAACCATTCTCCAGCCTTAGTAACGATAATCAATCATCCTGCTCTGGGCAGGGGCTGTGGAAAGCTTTCCAAGACTGGGGAGCCGGCAGGGCTGGCAGGGGGTCCATGGTGCCAGCGGGGGGGCTCCCCTCAAGGGGACACAGAGAAGTCTCTGCTCTGGTGGTGGCTTTCCTCCTGCATTGCCTGCCGTGAGGGCAATCCATGCCCAGGTACACCCTACAAGGGGAAGTGCCAGCTCCTCTGTCCTGTCTGTGCAAACCGTGATTTTGGAGGGAAGGTAGGGCCAGCTGGGACCCCAGGCTGTGTGTGGGGCACAGGGTGCTCCCTGCCCCAGAGGGTGCCCGTGCTAGAGGGCCAGATGCAAGCACCAGGCAGCTGCTGAGGGGTGCTCAGGAAAAGGAGCTGCATCTGGGATTTCTGCAAGGATCACGATACTTTGCCCCAGGGAGATGGTGCCACATTTTTCCAGCCACTGATAAAGTTAAACCCTTGATCTGGTTAAAGATTTAGCCCACAAGGCAAGCCTGGGTAGGACACTGACTTGGTGACACTTGGCCAGGCAGAGGGGACTAACCCTGCTGCCCCCCTGCCTGCGGCTCAGCCCTCCTGTCTGAGCACATCCCCGCAGCCAGAACCTGCTGTCGGAGCATATCTCTGCAGCTGGACCCCACCATCCCTGGGCTGCATCCAGGCCCCTGCATGGGGGATGGAGCTGGAACATCCCCAGGCACCAAGCTGAGGCTGGGCAGGCGGATGGCACGCAGCCAGGGAGGGAAGCATCCCGCTGGGAGCTGCTCTTTCTTTGGTGTAACCTTATAACCTGTGTTCCCCTGCCACCTGCCCTGGCCACAGCTTGGCCCAGTGCCACCAGTCAGGGGGAGGCTTCATGCCGCTGGGAAGCCAGCCTGGCCCTGACGTGACATGAGTCAGCTGGAGCGGCTGGGCAATACTCCCCACTGTGAATAGCCTGGCTGGCATGCCAGCCCCTGCCCCACATGCCCCTGCCCCACCGTGCCCCAGGGGGTCCCCAGGCAGGGACACTCTGAGCTGGCGGTCCCAGGGTGATGCACCCTGTCTCTTGGGGCTTGCTCAGTCCTGTGGCATGAGGGGCTTCATCCACTTGTCAGCAAAAGGCAGATCCCTGTGGGCTTGTCCTGTCCCCAAGGTCACTCCTCTGGCTGGACAGCGCTCCGGGGCTTTCCAGAGGTCACAGGAGTTAAGCAGTGAGCGTGGTGGGGAGGAGGTGCAGAGCACCCTCCTGCCTTCTGCCGGCTCCTGTGACAGCTGCCCTTTCCTACTGCCCAGCCTGGCAAAGGGCACAGAGACCCACGGCCCCAGCTCTCCTGCAGCCCTCATGCCTGCATCCTCGGGGTGGCTGCACACAGTTGTTGCAGAAACACTTGAGACTTCAGAGGTTCTCCAAATACATCCCTGCAAAGGCATCCCAAACGCAACCCTGGTACATCTTTGGGGTGTTGCTGCCCCCCAGGCAGCAAAGGCAGCCCTGCCTTGAGTCATTTTGGGCACAGGGGCTCTGGAGTCCAGCTCTGCTCCCCTCTCTGTGGGTGAGCATGTGGCCTCCCCTGCCTGGATGGGCTTGCTGCCCCAGGGAGAAGCTGCATGTGTGATCCCTGCATGCCACCAGGCACTGCCGTCGTCCCCTGCTGCAGCTAGAGCTGCCATGGCTGGCCGTGCTCCTGAGCCAGGGGGTTTCTCCCTAGCCTGAGCCCTGTGGCTGCAGCCCCCCACCCCCTGCAGCTCTGGGAGCAGGTTTCCCCTGTTATATGGGGAGGGCTAAAGGGACTGTTGGGTCCCAGACAGCCTGGCCCTGTGGTTTCATGCCTCCTTGGCCAGCTCCCAGCTCAGCTGGCTGCTCGCTCAAGGCATGGCCCCACTGGTGCGTGTTCTGTGCTGCTGGGGAGGCCCCACAGGCAGCTTTTTGCTAAAGCAAAGGCAGAAGGTGCAGGTGGGAGGCAGGGATGGAGAAGCTCAGGTGAGCATCTCAGGGAACTGTCCCTGCCTGCAGGTAGAGAGAGGGCAGAGGGGTCGTCCTGCCTTCTGCAGACATGGGGCTCCACGGGGTGCTAGCTGGCATGCCACGGTGGGGACAGCACACACCTCTTCTGCCACAGGCCCTTTCAAATGGGCCACCAGTTCAGTGTGAAGACCCATTTCAAAGCCCTCTCCTCTCCTCAGTCACTGGAGGCAGAAAGGCTGGCTCATTCCCACCTCCCCTCCCCACTGCCCCCGAGCCATCCCATCTGCTAGAGAAAACCAGGAGCTGGGAGCAGCCAGGTGAACCGCGCTCCAACCCAGCAGCATTCCCTAGCCCTCCTTCATTGACATTCCTCCTCTCCCAGCCTGCACAGCCCGTTCCCGATGCCTGGACTGTTAATTGAATTACTTCCCCCAGAACTGCCGCAGCTTCAGCTTCGGGGATTCGAGCATCTGCATATGCCATGGGCAGCCAACTCCGTGCCGGCTCAGCCCTTGCCCGCACTCCTGCTTTCCCTGCAGCTGGCTCATCTGCACGGAAGAAAAATGGATCTGGCAATGGCAAATCCAGGTTGGTGTGAAGGTGCAAATGGTCCCATTGCAAAGGCTCACAGAACAAAGGGAGTTGGAGTCAAAGTGTAAATCAGAAGCCTCAGGGGCTGCGGGAGCCCCCCAGTAAGGTCTGCAAGTGTTCAGCGGGCTGAGCAGGGCTGGGAAATGTCCTGCTGCTGCTGCAGCCATCGCTACTCCCGCTGTCGGGCAGTAGTCCATCAAGCTGTCAGTCCGAGGCTGTTACTGCATCTCTACCTGAGGGAGGTGATGTGTGGGTCTACAGTTTGCCTCCTTTGGGTTGCATCCGACTATAGCTACAAGCTGCAGACACAAACCCCCTTTGTGTGCCCAGCCCGCATCCTGGCTGGGATTTACCTAAAACAGCCCCAGGGGGTTACAGCTGGGTGGGGACAGGGAGGGGGTGGGATGGGGAGGAAGGCTGCCTGGTGTTTGTTTTTACTAATGAAGCCCCATAATCACATCATTTCAATTTTAATTGTAAAGCCAGCAGGCAGATTTCTGTCTCCAGATGGGACGTGATAGGAATAGTTGAAGGCTGGGCACGTTCTGCTGCTCACCTTAATACTTGGAGCAAGGCCGATGGGAGCAGCCCTGGGGAGGCTCCTACCCTGCCTCAAAGAGCCTGATTCTTGACGGGTGTGAGGACCATATGAGCCTCCTTGGCATCATTCAGAAAAAAGGACCAAGGAAATAAACCCTAGGGAAAGAGTTGCTCCTGCACCCCGAGCCATCCCAGGGTGGAAGTGGAGGCACATCCAGCCACAGTGCCAGCAGAGCCTGGGGCTATGAAGCTGAACCTTGGCAGCGAGGTGTTCCTTGGAGCACCAGCCCAGCGAGCCAGCATCCCGTTTACACCAGCCTGGGACCTCATCTGGCCCAAACCTCCCCACACACACATGGGGGCAAAGAACACCAGAGCCCATGGGGTTGGACAGGGCAATGTGGGACTTGAGCTGGGGTCAGCCCCAAAGCATCTCTTGCTTCTCTGACCCGGGGAAGCTAATGCCGGGGAGGATGTGCTGCTGCTGTACCCGGATCTGAGCAGGGGAGGCGGGAGCCATTTCCCTTGCTTTCATCTCCCAGCTCTGTCAGGATATGTGAAATCTATTTGTAGCTTCCACTTGCCGTCTCATTTTTTGGGTGCTTGGACGTTGGGAAAAGAGAAAAATAAAGAAACTGGGTCATTTTCTATTTAGATAGAAGAGCTGAAATGTTAGCCCTCCAGCCGCAGAGAGCTCTGCTCACGTTTCTGTGGGGCTCGACACACTTGGAAGCAAGCAATGCGGGAGAGGAGAAACCTCCTCATCACCACAGAAAATGTGTGTTTTGCTCAGCTCCTTGTTTAGGCTAGGGGTCAACTGGGTGCAGTGCGATTGGGGTTGACCTCCCAATCTAAAACAGCTAATTCAGGCTAAACACATGTGTTTGTTTCTCGTGATGGAGAAATGCAGCCAGGAGGGGCTGGGTTGCTCTGGGACTGATTAACTCCCCCAGGTTGGGATATTCCCTGCTGCTTGCCAGCCCTTGGCAATTGCTCAGTGGTAAGGGATGGGCAAAGAGGTTCCAGCTGGAGGTGTCAGAGGAAGGAGAAGATCTCCTCTCCTCTCTGTCAGAGAGGTTTACTCCTCCCAGAAGAGGACAGAGTCAGAGGGCTGGAGTGGTACAGCACGATCCAGGCAGGTCATGCCATACTGGGCTAGTGTGGTTGCCATAGCCATAATGGGGCAGAGCCCATCTCTTATCAAGGATGGCTGCTTCCCTCCCCATGCCTGCAGTCCTGCTCCCAGTCCCGACAGCATTTCTGGAATCCCCTGGAAGGGATCCAGGCCGGGGGATGCCAGGCACTGAGAGCCACCAGCATCCCTCCAGCCGGGCCTCTTTGCTCTTATCTACTTTCCCTTTTTGTGCCTGAGTCATCAGAGACAAGACCATCAAATCAGAAATAAAGTCATTAGCTCACTAAGCAAATACAGATGAAAATCCTCACTTTATTTTTTTAAATTGGAGTCCCAGCTCCCTGGGGCTTTAAAGAGTGTCTTCCCTCCTCCAGCCTTCTCTCGGCCAAGTCTGTTCCAGCCCCACGTACATCCTGGGGGCAAGGAGAGGAGGGAGAGGTGGGTGCTCAGCTTTCTCCACAGCAGCCCATGCACTCACCATCAGTACAGCTCTCCAGCTGGGATGTGGGGAGCCCTGTGCCCAGTGCATTCCCTTGCTGATCGACTCCAGCTACACAAAACCACAGCAGCTCTCCCAGCCCGGGCTCGACGTGCTGGGCACATCCAGGAGAGGTGAGGTGTCCCTCTCCCCACCCTGAGGCTCCCATCCCTGCTGTCAGCGCAGCACCCTCTGCCCAGGGCTGGGCACATCCCTGCCGGCTCGTGCCTCCCATGTGGCTGCAGCTCAAGCATCCCCATCCCAGTCGATCCGTGTCAATCCATGATTTCGCTCTTCTTCCTATTTTTTTCTTTTCACCATGTACAAATGGGAATTAAATTGAGGCCACTAAACTCATTCGCACTCGCAGCTGTAATGGGGTTGCAGGCAGCATTTCATCACCAGCTCTTCACAGCAGCTGCCTGTCTCCGGCTGGAAAACCGCAGCGTGCTCGCTCCTGCTGCCGGTGCCCAGCGTGCTGCTGCCTGCTCCCTGCTGGGCCCCCGTGCTGGCAGCCCACGCGGGAAACCAGGGCTGGGGTTAAACCCAACCAGACCAAAACATGCACGAGCAATTTCTTTCTCATGTGAGTGTGCTAGGGGCCAAAAGGCACCGCTCAGCTCCTGCTTGGGCTGCCACGGCTCCGTCTGGCCCAAAGCCCCATCACACTGGGTTTACCTGGTGTCCCAGGGGTGCACCCCTGTCTGCACCCCTGCCCCAGGGAGCTGAGTGGGCTTCAGTGTGGGGGGACAATCCTCCCACCGGAGCCACACGGTGTGGTGCTGGAGGCCCCACAGTGTGGGTCAGCCTCAGGGTGTGAGGCACCATGGTGAGGAAATGGAAATGAGTCAGGGCCAGGGAGGCAGCTGCGGGGCACCTGTAGCTGGTGCAGGGGCTGGGGGTGCTGTTGAGCATGGGGGGCTCAACCTGCGGGCGAGCACCCAGCCAGCCCTGCACGACCCGCTGCACTGGGGCAGGGAGGAGGAGGAGGAGGAGGAAAAAGCCCCTGGAAGTGCCTGTGGGCAGCAAAGGAAGGCAGGCATGAGTGTGCTGGAGGGAACAGCTGCTGGGAATTTCAATGACCGCCCATGAATGCTGGTTTTGTTTTGTCCCAGCCATGACTGTACTCTGCTCCGGCCAGGCAGCATTCAAATACAGCCGCTCGTGGGCTTGCGCTTGCAAATAAAGCTGGTTTGGAAAACCCAGGGAGAAAATGAGCTTGAGAGGAGCCCTGGAGCAGCACCCTGCCCAGCCCTGCCAAAAGCCATTGCCCCGCAGAAGAAACCAGTGGAGCGGGACAGAGCGGGCAGAGCCGCAGTGGCAAGGGTGTGCAGGAGCCAGGCTGGGCTCGCCCTGCGGCCTCCGGTAAAGCTTTATTCCCATCTGCCAGAAAGAAGAGTGATGGAAAGAGAAAAGATGCTCAGGAAGTGAGCAAGGCGTGCTTCCTGCTTGCTTCCTGCATGCTTCCTGCTCGCTTCCCTCTCACCCTGCCTGCTGGACACTGCTGTGGGGCTGGGGCTGGGGACCAGAGGTGGACTTTTCCAGGGAAAACCTCAGGGTGCAGATCTCAGCTTGGCCGCCAGCCTGGGACATGGAAGCTGCCCCGTGACCCACCATGGCTCCCTGGGCAAGTGGAGATGCTGCCAGTCACCGCGGTTTGTGGCCTCAGCCACACGCCGACTCGACGCACGCTGCCAGATCTATGCCCTGAAAATCTAGTTTCATATGGATAAACAGCATTTCTTATTACTATTGTTAATGCAATGTCAGCACATTGCAACATAAATATTTTAATAATAGATAGTTCTTTTAACGAAGAGGCTTAACAAACTAATTTACTTTCCAGCATTTGTATATGTCATATTTGCTAATTTATTCATGCAAGAAATGAAATTAAAGTTACTAAACATTTAGAAAATAACGAGTATATATAAGAAGTGCACCTGTGTATTAAAAAAAAGGCAGGCGCTGCTTTTCCCGGCAGAGAGGCTGCCCACAGGCACACACTGCCGAGTGTTTCCTCCTCCCTGGGCAGCAGCACAGGCTGGAGGGGAGTGCAGCCGGGCACTGCCAGTCCCCCATTTCCCAGGCATGCTGACATCTGTGACAACCACTGCATTTGTATTTTTATCACCCCAGCAATATCACTGTTTAGATCAGCTTTTATTAAAAATAAATAATGCTTTTTAAAATGAAGTTGGCACTGGGGCACCAAACTGTGACAAAGGCCAGGGAGGCGTTGCTGAGGATGATTAACGTGATTTTTTCCAGCCAAAAACTGTAGCAGCTCTCCCATGTCAAGGGCTCTGCTGGGGGCTGCGAAAAGGATGAAGGCACTCAGTGCTGCTTGCAGCCCGGTAGCTTGTCTGCAGATGGCACAGCCCGCACTCATAAGAGGTCTGACTGCAGCCTCGTGCTCTCCCCAGGCTTTGGTGGGCACGTGCCAGGCAAAGGCAGGAGGTTGGGGCACGGAGCCCTCCCAGCTCCTTTGCAGGTCCTGGCTCTGTATCCCTTCCTCCTTCAGCTCTTGTCCCCCACGCTTGCTTCCAGCAGACCCATTTGCCCGAGCCAAGCTGGGTGATGAACACCGCTCATCTTCAGGGTAATGAAACAGGACAGATGGTGTATCCTGACAAGTGGTGTTTGCTATCCGTGGGGCTTTGGTGATGGCATATACCCATTGCTTCACCATGCTGCCCAGGCACAGAGTGGCCCATGCCAGGCATATCCGTATCACATATGGAGACTTCCCTCATATTGCGGCCTCCAGTGCCTCAGGAAATCTGCCAAAGTCTGTGCAAGGCCAGGCTCGCTTCCCTCGGGCACACTCAGCCCACTCGGGCTTCCCAGGAGGGTGAACCTCATCCACCCCAGCGCAGATGTGTTTTACTGCGCAGAGCACCAGTGCAATGACCTAGCTGCCACCACTTATGGTCACAGGGACTGGGCTGCAGCTGCTGCCCTGGTGTGACAACCCCAGCTGCAAAACCCTTGTAGCTGATGAAGCTTGTGGCTGGAGGCCTGTAGCCCTTGCTTGGAGATTGTCCAAGAAGTGCTCAATGCCTAAGTTTTCCCCTGCTTCCTGCTCACAGAGACCAAGTAATGAGCAAAGTCTTAGGCAAACATTTTGGGAATCAAAAAATCTCACTCTCTGAGTGTGGTTTGGCTTAACAGCTTGATGGGGGATGGCGCACAGTCAGTGTACAGATCAAGAGATGGAGATGCTGACCCACCGAGCTTGCAGTTATCTGCTCCATCACGGAAGGGAGAAGAGCTGCTGCACGTTGTTGCTTTGTTCCTTTTGTCCTGGTCCCTTCCCTGCCTTTCCAGGCCAGAGCATTTTCCAAACTCTGCTTTATCCCATCCCTGCCGCTTCCTTTCTAGCACTACCAGCATCACTAATAATAACAGCTCTAAATCCTCCTCGCCTGATGCTTAGTCGGTGGCAACAGGCGCTGTGCTGCCTCGTTGCATCTCTCTGTGTCTCCATTTGGTCTATGCCTGTGTGTGCACCCTTAAATACATGAAATGTGTGGGCAATCGCACAACACACCCTCCTCCCCCAGTTGTGCAATTCAAGTGTTTGGATGCAAAATCCAACCCCCTGGCTCTTTGCTCATGGGAATATCGTGCCTGTCCCTGTGGCAGGCAGAGTAGCTAGGCGGCTGTGTTCCTTACCTCTTGAAGGAGCTGGGAGTGCAGAGAGAGCTGGAAATAGCCCTGGCTGACACAGATACCTGTGCAAAACAGCAGGGGCCTGCACTTGCCTTGGTAATTGCATACTGCATGGCGATGAGTCACCCGTAGCCCTGCTCCGGCGGGCAGCACACGGCCTCCCTGCCTCCTGCTGCATGGTGCAGGCAGGATTTGCCATGCTCAACTTGGTACCGCTTGCCTGGGAAAGTGATGCACCCCCCTGAAGCACAGGCAGTGAGCAGCAAGGATAGCAGGAAAAGGATGGGAATGAGAGCATCTTGCAGCTTTTTAAGCTCTTGAGATGCTTTCAAGTGCCAGGAAGACTGTGTGAGCTGTGATTTTGCTGCATTATTTCTGTTGCTAGCCATCTCTGCACGGGGAGCTCCTGTGTGCGGAATAACTGCTTGCAGCAAGCAGGCATCTGTGCACTGCCTGATCCGGCAGGGGCTGAGCCCTCCGGCTGACATCACCTGCAAGAGACCAGGGACCACCCTGGGACCAGCCCTCAGCACTTTCCAGGGTGGTGACCCGGGGCCTCTGCCATGGGCCCCCCTTATCTCAGCCACCGGCACAACTGTAACTGAAGCAGCCAGGGAAGGAAACCATGTGTTGACTCACGCTGAGCTCCTTGGCCATGGCAAGGCCCCACCAGCAGAGCCCTCCATCCTCCTCATCATCCCCCTCCCCATGGCAGGGGGCTCGGGGGCTGCCTTGCTGCTGGCAATTGCACTGTCAGGAGGAGATTAATAAATAATTAGCCGGCAAACTTCCACCGGGGAGCTTTGTTTCTTCTCCTCCAGCAGTGCCACCTGTTCAGAGAGCAAAATCCAGGGGAGAGCGGCTCTCTCAGGGGTAGAGGGTCTGGAGGGGGTGGCATTTTCCTCACCAGGCTGGCAGCTCCTCGAGCTCTTCTGCAGCTGACTTCACATATCAAAGGGACGCAGGAGGGAGGAGGAGGAATAGGTATAATCAATGAGAACCTATTTGGTGGGATAAAAGAATGTGGGTTTATTTATAGTGCTGGCTAGAGCTAGAGTGTCTCCTGCCCGGGGACACAGTGCCGAGGTGCTGAGAAACAGCAGAGCGGTGTCTGTGTGGGGCTGGGAGATGTGCCAGTGCCTGCTGCCCCAGCACCCCGGCCTCGAGCCCCACTGAGCCCATGGCCCCCTCCCTGATGCTCCCCAAAGTGCTGCGGGCAGCTCCGCTTGCCAAGCTGGCAAGGGGAGCAGGAGGGGATGCCTGTGGAGGGGTTTCTGCTTTAACACCAGTGCCTGCAGCTGGGGCAGCTGGGACCTGACAGCTGGCCCCTTCCAACACTGCTGGTGCCTCAGCCAGGGGTGCAGTAGCTGTGGACAGTGATGGCTGGTCACTGTGAGGGATGCTCGGAGGAAAGCTGCTGAGGAGGGCAGGGGTGCTGTGGAGGAGGTGCTGTGGGACGGGGTCCCAGGGGCAGGCAGGGCAGCCTGGCTGCCAGTTGCCCTGGGCAGGGGGCCACAAGGCAGGGAGATGCCCACGAACATCCCTGCCAGTGACAGCTGGTTGAGGAACAGCAAGTCCTTGCTCAGCAGTGCTGGGGATCCAAAGCAGCTCCCTTTGCTGCTCACCCCCTTGGCCAGCTCTGCTGGTGCAGGGGGATCAGGACCTGCTTGGATGATCGCGGTGTGTGTCTGGGAAGAGGCAGTTAGAAAGAGGAAGAGAAAACATTGATGGCAACACCCAGTCCCTGAGCAGCTCCCATGGAGAGGCAGGAGGAGTCACCCGGCTCAGAGCCAGGGTCAGCAGAGGAGGATGAGGTTGGTTTGGGTCTCAGCCAGCATCTCCTCTGCCCCTCACTCCTAGTGAGCAGAGCAGAGAAGCAGCTGGCAGCAGGATGATGGGGATGGAGGAGACACCCCAGTTCCCGATGCTGTCCTGCCAGACAGGGACAGGCAGGAAAGGGAAGGGAGGCCACGCAGTGCTAGCAGGACCAGAGGCAGCCCAACAAGCAGGGATGAGGCAAGCAGGCTAGCAAGGGGACAGTGGGGAGACATTGATGGGCTGTGACAGACACCATCAGCACAGCGTGAGAGCCACCAGTAGCATGGTGTGGCAGAGAAGCTGAGTTCAGCCAGAGCAAGAGTAAGCACGAGGGACATGTGCTGTAGGTGAGGCTCCCTTTGGTCCCCGCACACGGATAGCTGGCTGGTGCCAGCCCACCAGGCTGCCTCTGGGGCAGCACGTGGGGACACTGCTGGCAAAACTGGGAAGGCTTGTGCCTCCATGGTGGGATGTCAGGCAGTGCAGAAAAAGCAGTGCAGGGTCTTTGACAGCAGGTTTCTTCCCCTAGATAAAGCGAGGTATGAGGTGAGCTGGGTGCCCCAGGCTGCTGCCAGGCTCTCGTCCTTGGGCAGAAGGGGCCTGCTGGCCCCGCTGTGCCAGAGCAGCCTGGGGAGGAGGACAGGTTGCTTCAGCTGCTGTGGGTGTGCTGCTTCCCGCAGACAAATGAGTCACTGAAAACACCATAAGGAGTCAATGGGCATCCTGGTCTCCTCGCTCAGCCCACACAGCTGGTGGGCAGCATGAGCCATTGCACAGGAGCCTTCCCTACCCTCCACCGTGCTGCCTGGCCACTGCTGCTTGCTCCGGGAAATTCCCATCTGTTTCAATAGCTCATCCACAAACCTCTTCTTACTCCTTTGTCACCACATTTCTTTCTTCATAGGTTTCCTCTGCAATAGCTGCATGCCTTTAGCTCCACAGCAAGGCTGTAGTTTTGGAGAGGAGCAGGCTGCAGAATCGGGCAGGCTGGAGCCCTGCACATCACCCTGTGTGTGTGCACCCCCCCAGCCCTCAGTGCCGGCCCTGGGCTCCTTTGCTCCAGGGAAAGACAACTGCAGCTAGCTGAGTTTGGTGGCACAGGGTGGGGAGGGACCCTCTGCTGGGTGCACTCCAGAGAGGGGACTGGGGGGTCTCTGCCCCTGCACAGGCAGATATGGTGCCTGTGTGTGCCTGCATGATGGGCTTTGCTGGCACGTTGGAGTATCGCTCCCTGATGATGCTTGGGGATGCTGGAGTGAGAACGGCAACCTCTGAATAAGCATTGCCATGGCTCTGCTCCCTGGACAAGCTGGAGTTCAGAGCAAGGAGCCCAGCCAGCACCTACGTGTCTTCTGAATCCACTCTTTTTTTCCACAAAAAATCTCCAGGTCCTCTCCAGCCCAAGAGACCACGTCCTCAGCCTTGTGGCAAAGAGGATGTCAGACTGAGAGTGGAGGGGCAGTTTCCAAGCAGGCTTGAGGGGAACGAATGTAACCCAGCAGTGCATTTCCAGAGATTCACTCCTTGTTCACCATTAAGCATCACAGAGCCTTCATGTCACAAACTGAGGAGGAGGAGAAGGAGGAGGAGGAGGTAGCAGGAGCTCCCCTGGGTGAACACAGCTGATCATGAGCCACTGGACACAGAAAGCATGGAGGAAAAGCAACAGCAGGTCCCTGTGCTCAGTGATTTCAGGTGAAGGACAAGGCTGAGCTGAGTGCTGAGTGGGGCTGAGGGGAAAGAAAAGCAGAACTTGTGGAAGGGAACCAAGCAGAGAAACTCAGCAAAACCCGGGAGTTCAGCACTGCTAACCACTGCTGCCCTGTGGGAGCAGGGCCTGCAATTAGCAGCCCACATGAATGAAGATTGTTTTAGGGGAGGACTTTGGGAGAGCCTCAGGGGCCCTTTCCCCTTTGGCTGCCCCCAGATTACCCAACCGCTGCCTCCAAGAGACCCAGCCAACACAGACCCCTGTCCCCCGGGTCCCCTGCGAGAGTGGCCACCAGGGTGGCCATCCTGGCTGCCACGCAGATTTTCCCCAGGGCTGCATGAGTACCACAGCACAGGGGGCTGGCCAGGACCCACCAGCGGCTGGGGATGATGTAACTCAGAGGAGCCCCATGTGCCGCTGCCTCTCACTGCCCACGCTGCCCAGCCCTTACAACATATTCCCATGCACAAACAGGAGCAGCTGCAACGCGAAACCGAAGGCAGCAGTTTGCAGAGCATGGGGTGTCTCCAGCCCTGCCGCCGCTCATTGGCTCCTGCCCCACATTTGCCCTTCGCTAGGCTCAGGGTACCTTCAAACCCTGTCCCCTCCTGACCGCTGGCCTACTGACATTACTTGCTCTCTGCTGTTTTGAAAGGGCATTTGTAGACTTTTCCTGTTATAGTTTACCTTGGTAATATTATCCTCAGCCCCTCTGGGCTTAGCATCGCATTGCTGCAGCCGCCTGCAGCGCCAGCGCAGTGCCACAGTGCCATGGAGCCCTCCGGCTTAGCCAGGGTGGCCGGTACGGGGTGGGCACCAGCGGCTGATTTCTGCCCGACTGTGGCTGACACCTCTTTGGGTATATAAATACGAGGAGCAGTAGAAGCCAAAGCTCCGGCAGCTCTCCCGCTCACAAAGCTCAGGTTCTGGTTTAGGAGGAAAGCCGTGAAACTGCACCGTCACCCTGGGCACAGAGAGAGAAGGGTGCGTGCACATGGAGAATGTAACATCCCATTCACACCATCGCATTGAAGTACTGTGGATCAGATGCCCTCTCTGCCCACCGCGGGTATTTCTGAGGCTGCCACGTGACTGACTTCTAAGAAGGTGGAGACAATACCAGCTATAACATCTTGTCCTCCTTTGCCTCTCTCCTGGTGCTTTCGAAGCCCTTTTTATGAGCATTATTCAACCAATCCCCCCAGAAGCTCCAGGGCACAGGGAAGTGGTGTGATCTCCATTCTATAGGTGAAAAAAAGCCCAAAAGACACAGAAAAATATTTGGACTGTGCAAAAGTCCAGAGCAGTCAGGAGCAGAACTTGGTTGGAGCATGTTAACACCAACTTGCAGCCATGTGAACAACTGTACTTCGTCCTCTGGGATTCCATGGAAACCCTGAAGCAGCAGCAAGCCCACCCCTCTGAGATGCCCCTGTTTTGTTCCATCTCTGCTGTCCTCTGCCCCCTTCCCAGCACACAGGCAGCCTGACCCCAGCATCCCATCCAGTTTTGGCTACCTGGCTGAAAGAAGCTCTAACCATCCTCCATCCAGAGGAGAAATGGGGCAGCGTGGGCTGAGCTTTGCTTTCCTCACGCTCTGTGGTACCTGTGGCTGCTTGGCCGAGCTGTACTGCACGGGTGGCTGATGCCAGGGTGGGTGCCCTGCAGGCTTCTGGCAGCTGGGGGCTGGAAAGGGCTCATCTTGGGTTAGCAAGGAAGGAGGAACTGTGCTTGCACAGACACCAGAAGGGGGAAGGTATTTCTGAAACACATGGCTATGCATAACATGATTTTAGAATAACCATTCACAAGTAATTCCCATGAATGGTTACTTCCTATTTGAGTACAACTGGTATGAAGGAAATCACGAGATAATCAAGTGAGAACCTTGCCTTTTGTGCAACAAATCCCTCACAAACCACTACTTTTATGGTGGGGCCTTCTACTCCTGCTTTTTCCCCTGATGGGGAAAGCGTCCCTCCTCTTTGCAGTTCACCTCCTCTCTCTGTAGTGTTCAGCGCTTGCGTCTTCTGCAAAGGAGGGACTGGGGGGAGGAATGCACTCCAGATCACCAGCCAGCAGCACCAACTGGGAATTCAAGTCTTGGTCTGCAAGGAATTGCACATGCTCCAGAGCAAGGCAATTTCCTTTCCCGGGCCCTCCCGGTGCAGTCTGGCAGCGCTGTGCTCCATGCTGTGCCTGCTGTGAGCTGCAGCTGTGCATCCCAGCAGCGGCGTTTCTGGGCCCAGACCTCCCACCCACGGGAAGAGAAGTTTCATCGCTTGGCAGAGCAGCTTGGAAGGCAACTTGGGTAACTGTTTGAGAACTTCATAACAGTAATTAGTAATAAAGTGCCACAGCAACGAGGAAGAGTTGGCGGCTGTCTGCTGACATCTTCTTTTGGTGCAAAGCTTGGGATCATCAGGGAAAATCCAGTGTTGCTACACTGCATGGTGTTTACAGCATGTCCTGGACCGAATGGAGGCCAGAAGGTACTACAGAGTGGCTGGAAGCAGCTCTCCCTTTGAAACAAAAGCAAGGCAAGCACGCTGACGGGCAGCAAGCCTTTCCTACCAAAGAAGCACCTTCTGTTCACCCACCGGAGCCTGACGCCGAGCTCTCCACCTCGGTCGCTCTGTATTGCTTTGCTTGGTCAGCCATTTGCACTGATCCTGCCCGTCCATCTGAGGGAATTTGAGGATCTGGAGCCGTTAGGTTGCAGGTGTTGCCACTCGGTTGGTTGTGTATCAGCTAATTCAAGCTGCAGTGCCAAGCCCTGCTCTTACCCATGTAATTGCTACGAGTAAGTAAATAGAACATTCATGAGATTTTTGGTCCTATCATTAATTATTTCTGAAAGGGCTTTTAGTATATGCCTCAAAACCCCAGACAGAAACATGACGTGCGTGATACCGAGATGCTTGCAGCAACAGTGGGATAAGCATTGAGAAAAAAACCGAGGGAAATGTGAAAATCTTTTGCTTCTTGTTACTTTTTGCTCTCAGCCACCCGGCCCCACTCCAGTGCAGACCCACCGAGCCTGGAAGCAGACCCTCGGCCCCACACACCGCACTCTGCGTTGGTGTATCTCAGTGCAGGGTGACTGAGGGGCTGTTAGTGGTGCCCGGTGACGCTGGGCACCCCCACTTTTAAGAGCTGGTGCTTCTCAGGTGCGCACAGCGGTGTTTGAAGTGGGTGCCCTGGGTGAGTGCACGTCCAGTGGGAAGGTGCTGGTGCCACGCGGGTGTCTGCAGGCCCTGGGGACACTCTGCAACTGCGGGGAACCCCCCTCCCCGAGCCTTGATGTGACCCTCAGCCCAATGCGCTGCACTCAGGCTGTAGTATCTCAACTCGGGGTGATGTAGGGACCGCCCAGCGGTGCTGGCAGCCCCCGGGGTGCCCCCCCGTTTTAAGAGCTGGCACTTTTCAGGTGTGCACAGCGGCGGTTAAAGCGGGTACCCCGAGTGGGCACGCGTCCCGCGGGAAGGTGCCGGTGCCCCGCGCGTGGCTCAAGCCCCCACGGGGCACCCTGCAGCGAGTGTCCCCCCTGCCCGGCTCCCTCCCACCCCCCGGCCCGGCCGCCCGCCCCGGCTCCCGCAGCCGGCGGGCGGGGGCTGCGGGCGGCTCCGCCCCGCCGGCCGCCCGGCTCCCCGCCGCCGCCGCCGCGCCTGCTGCATGCTCGGTGCCGCCTCAGCCCCAGCCGGAGGTGGAAGATGGCGGAGCCGGGGCCGGATTGCAGCTCTCTGCTCGACGAGGATCTTTCCTCCTTCGTCTTCAGTTACCTCGCTGACAGCCAGGTAGGGAGGGCGGCGCAGGGGCTTTGCTGTCCGGCTCCCCAGCGCGGTGCAGCTGCAGCGGGGAGAGCCGGCAGACCCCCCCCCCCTCCCCCGCTTCCCGGGGCACCTGGGGAAGGAGCCGGTCCCTGCACGCACCGGGGTGTGCGGGGACCGGCTCCTTCCCCAGGTGCCCGGAGGATCTGCAGGGGGTCCCGTTTACTCCGCGGATGCGCGGAGGGGGAAATGCCGGGCGGGGGGACGCGCGGAACCCTGCCGCCCCCGCGGCTCTCTGCGCGCCCCTCCCCGTGGCTTCGGGGCGGCCCCGGCGCGGTACCAGCCCCGCCAGCCCCGCCGGCGCTTTCAGCACCACCCGCACGTGGACTCCCGCGTCCCCCCCCACCCCCCCCCCACCCCCCAGTCCACCCCCGCGTCTGCTGCAGGGAATTTGGGGGGCGGTGGGAGAAGTTGACGGGTTGATCGGCTTTGGCGCACACACCTCCCTTTGCAACAGACCCCCCACCCCCCACCCCCCTTGCTGCAAAGGTGGGGAGGGGGACGCCGTGTTGCAGGGCGGTGGGGGTGGGGGTGGGCTCCGCAGGGGGCTGCGCGGTGGGGGCTGATAAGAGCCGGGCTGTGGGATGAGTCATGCCGAGCGTCAGTTACACGCATACGGGCTGGGATCTTGGGGGATGGAGGTTTGGGGAGGGGGGTGGTTGGCAGGGAGAGGGGGTCTCGGTGCCGCGAGTCAGCAGCTCCAAAATCTGGATGGGCTCCCTTTGGGACGGAGCTGGGTATTAAAATCAGATTAAGGCTCCTTGGCAGCTCCTGCACGATCACGAGAGCGAGCTGTGCTGGCTATAGGGCTTGCATGCTTTTCCATTTTGGGGGGTGGAAGAGCGGCGCTATACAATGAGCCGGGCAGTAGCCAGAGCTGTGACTGCTCAGGAGCACAACCGCGCATTTCGCAGTCGGATTGATGAGGCTGGTGCAAGTGGGGAGAGTTTTCTGTAGTTATGTATCATCCCTCCAGCCCTTCACTTTCATAACCACAGATTACAAAATAGCTTCGATTGTGAAGCTAGCACATTCATCCCAACCCTTGCTCTCTCACCAGTTTAGCTCCGGGATTGCAAACAGCAGGAGCATGTGTGTGGGGAATGGGATGGGGACTAATCCTGCTGTTTGGGTTCAAAACAAGTAAGGTCTCAAGACTTGGTAAATCAGATTTGCCCCTGGCGCATGTGCCAGACAGAACCAGGCAGGTCTTGCCACCAGCTAGGCTGATGTAGTCCCAGCACCTCTCCTCGCCTGCACCAGCTCCAGAGCACTCCGGCTTGGCATGGGACCCGGGCGGCTTGCTGGGGGCAGAGCAAGGGGGAGGTGGTGGCTTCGGTTGTTAACGAAGACCTGCTGACAGGTTGATTACGGCAGAAGGGTCAGGAAGGGTGAGAAGTGGGCTGAGAAGATTTTGTAAGCAGTTTGCGTTTTCTGATTTGGACGGATTTATTATTGCTGAAAGAACCGTCAGCTAGAGAAGAGGAGGCTGGTTGTGTGGGATGCCATCCCTAGGAAGTATGGCAGAAAGGCTGCAGCTCCCACCGGCCCCATTGCTCCCTGGGCAGGTGAAAGTTCTTGGCTCCACTTCCCTGCAATAACCTGCCTGTTCTCCACGTGCTTGACATGAAATGAAAAGCTTGCAATGATTGCAGCATGCGTCTGAAGGTTTGTTTCCTTTTTGCTTTTTGGTCAGTGTTTGATATGCCAATTTAGGAATGTTATTCCAAAAAGGGATTGCTAAGGCAAAAAAAAAAAAAAAAAAAAAAATCCTGCAAATTTCCATCCTTCCCTGGTGCAAAACCACCATGTTGTGAACATCCCCTGCAAAACTGGGGACTCTGAAATGGCCTGAGATCTAGTAAGACCGTTCTGGCATCTCCTGAAATACGGTTTGCTCTGCCTGTCCCCTCTTTTTCTCTCCCTCTCCCATACGTGCACTGTATTGGAGGGTGCGGTGTAGGTACACGCACAGTTAGTGCTAGTCTGATGTCTGTGGGGTGTATAACGTGTATAATCTTCGCAGCCCGCTGCAGGCTCCCTCGGCAGCGGTGTGCAGCCTGTGTTTGCTCTCCCGCCCGGCGCCTGCTTTTGATAATTGCATTTCCTCTCTGTCCCCACGTGCGCAGAGGGGTGAAAGGCTGGGGTAAAAAGAAAAGAAAAAAAGGAGAAGGGAAAAAAAAAAAAAGAAAAGCAGCTCCCCCCAGCTATGATTTGCGTGCATTTGCTTAAGAAACGCCTGAAGTTGTAAGCTTGTGTTGTGCTTGTACCTTAACCTCTGATGAAACTGCAGGGCAGGCTCCAGCCCTGGCTGCTGTCACATGCCTGCTTTATAAGTCGGAGCGGGAGGCGGACCCGGGCTGGCTGCTGACGTCTCTCCCCATTACTACTGTACGAGCTTCTGCTTACAACTGGGTTACTGACTTCTCAATGAAGCCCGAAAGCTACTTCAGCAAAGACCCCAGTGCTCCAGCACAAGATCAGGTTATCCTGAGAGGCTACAATGTCAGGAGGCCATGAGATCATGAATATTAGCCGTTTCCTTCGTGGAAATCTTGAGGAACTCTGACTCTCCTCCTCTCTCCCCCATGCTCCTCCCCAGTCCTTGCTTTTGCAGTAGGTTTGAAGAAGGGCGCAGTTGGGTGCATGCAGGTGCCAGGTGATCCCTTCCTCTCCAGGGGAGGGATCCTCAGGAGAGCTCTTGGGGCGATGCACAGTGGAGGTCTTACATGGATATTTGCATCAGTCCCTTAATTATATGGGCTTGTGCTGAGGATGCCTGCTAACCTCTATTTACATATTGAGGACAGCAATGATTCACGTGGTACCTGCATTGCTACAGAAAGAAAACCAGGGTTTTTCAATTGATATCAGCCTTTCTCCTGCCAACTCCTTTTCCCTTTACAACAACACAAAAAGTGGTTTCATTTTGCTGCGACTCAAAACGTGTCATTTCTGGGCCCGCTTAAACCATTTTGTGCAACTCTTTGCTGCTCAGAGGTATGAAGCTGGTTGTAGCTGGTTCGTCTGCTGGCACCAGGCACTGGAGAGTGCCAGCCAGGCAGCTCTGCCGTGAGCACCGCGGAGCGGCCGGCGACTCTTGGCATCCCTGCGAGAGGCAGCAGTGGTTTGACTCTTACAGTTTCGATTTGTTTACAAACCCCAAACAAAGTGCAGCAGGGGGGGGGAAACCCAAAAACCCAGGCTGTTTCTCAGAGAGATGCTTAAAGATCACATGAATGGAAATACAATATTCCCTTTAACTTCCCGGCCTCCTGCTAACAGCTTAATCCACTGATGAGTGCAGGAGGCACAGGGAAGCCCTCGGTGGAAAAGCGATCTGTCGGGTGGGTTATTACCGCTAGAACTGGAGAGGGGAGATGCATCCCTAATTTCTGATAGTCCTCACTGAGCAGACCGATATTCTGCTTTTTCTGCGGCTCTTCTCTCAAAGATTTGGGAGGGTGTCTGGATGACTGAGACAGCCCAAGGGCCTCTGCAAAGTGTGTCTCCAGCCTGGCTGCATTGCTGCAGCTTGGGTTGAAGGGCTGCTGCATTGCTGGGGCTGGAGGCCCTCCTCGCTCTGTCAGGAAAGCACTGCAGGGTGGCTGTGGCACGGTGGCAGTTATTGCCAGTGGCAGTTCACCGAGGCCACGCCAGTACGTTTGCAAAGCGTGGGGCAGTGGTTGCTGGGGATGCCAGCAGCCGCCTGCGCCGCAGCGGTAGCTGCGGGAGATGGAAAGCGCGGCATGCTCCTGAGCCTACTGCTCTCCTGAGCCTGCTGCTCAGAGCCAGGAGGGAGCAGCGGGAGGGAGCAGCAGCCGGGGAAAGGAGGGCTGGCCTGATAACCGGGCCGCTTGGAGAGCATCGCTGCTCACCTGCCTGCCTTCACCCCCTGCTTTTGACTGGGTCCCCCGGTGCTCCACTGGCAGGCCCCAGGGCTGCCCCACGCTGTGGGCTTCCCTCCCTCCTGCCTGCACATCCCTGCCCCACTCTCATGCTGTAATGGAAAGGCACCTGTCCAACAGGTGAATAATTAAGGTCTCAACCTAGTGCCTCCAGCAAAGGGAGCTTTGTGAGGGAGATGGATCTCTCTCTCACATTAACCTTTCCAATGTCAAAAGCCTCTTTGTAGTTAGAAACTTCACTTGCTCCGGCACTTCAGTGCTGTCGGTTGTTCAATGAAAAATGCCCAGGGGATGCCCTTCTTGCCCCAGACCCCATCCTACCTTTGAGGAATGGGTCCTGTGGTCCCCAGCATGGGGCTGGAGACTGGGATGCCGTGGGCTGGCTCCTGGCAGGTGGTTTGCTGTGCTGCTGGCCACTGCTGCCTGCTGCTCCTGAGGTGCAGAAGCCTGCCAGTCTCTGCAATCTCCTTTGGCGGTGCTGGGGGCCAGCTCACGGCAGAGCGTGGGAGCCCTGCATCTGCACTGCCGGCAAGCAGAGCGCTGGCAAGGGCACGCATCCCGCGGCCAGCATGTGCCAGCACCCATGGGAGCTCGGGGATGTCGCCTGTTTGGCTGGGGCAGAGGCATTGCACAGGAGCAGTCTGTGCCTTTGCTGCCCGGTGCCTGTGGGGCAAACGCCACCAAAGCCACCACTGCTTCTGCCTGCCCATGGCCTTGGGGAGATGGTGTCACAGGGCGAGAAGCACCGTCCCTGCAGGGCACTGAGCCAAGCACCCGTGGGGGTCTTCAGTATGGAGGGGGCCCTGGCCCTGCCGGGTGAGGGAAGAGCTGTCCCCAGAGATAAGGCTCTGCCGGGACCACGCACGTTGCGCTCGCTTGTTGCCCCTGAGGAGCTGGGGACACGAGGTGCTGGCAGGGCCTTGGTCAGCAAACACGTTTGCCGGAGGAATCAGCTTCGGGCTCCCGCGCCGAGCCCCGCTCCATGGCAACCCTGCGCGGGCTTATATTTCTCGTGACTGCTTGGCAGCATGAAGTGATTTAGCAGAGGGGGAACTTTGTACGCGCTGGAGCTGCCACTGCCAGCGCGGCCGTGCCGGGCCAGCCGCCGCAGCCCTGGCCACATGGCGCTCCTCCTCCCTGGGGGGCACGGGCTGGGGCAGCCCCTTGCCTGCACCCCAAGAGTGGGCAGCTGGCTCCCCAGCCCAGGTGCCATGCTGGGAAGGGACAGGTTCCCGCTGCCTGGCCAGCTACCCTCCTGTGAGCACCTGGAGAGGATGTTGTAAGCTGCCTCTGCTTGTAGTAATGAGCCAGAGACTAAAGGTTGCAGTTAATGGGGTGGGTGGTCAGGTGAGGTAGTGACCTACTTCCAGGGGCAGCCGCGGTGTAGGCACCGGGTTATGGTCCAGCCAATGTGTTTCCCTTCTCTTATCGCTTGGCTGTTCTGCTTTTCAGCACTTTTCCTGAGCTCTGGCTCGCAAATTATTATTTATTTATTTATTGCTTTTTGTAATGGGAGCTTCCAAGAAATACCGAAGGACTTTGCACAGATCTGGCTGTGCTCAGAGTCTCATCAGCCCTGTCCTTACCCTGCTCCATCTTGGTTCACCTCCCCAGGCAGAGGCAACAGCCAGGGGTTGAGCAGCTGCAATTTGTTAAATTGAGCCGGTTCCCTTCAGAATTAAGATAGGGAGAAATAAAAGCTGGAAATCTCCTTTGGCTCTGTAAGAGCTGGACATCCCCCGCCCCACCCCACCCCCGGGGAGGGCTTCCCCATGCAACAGGTCTGGTATCTGCTGGTGGGGGTTGTGGAAACTGTGGCAGCCCTGGGGGCTCTTTGTGATGGCCCCATCCAATAGGCAGACTAACCTTCGATTGCTGCTGGCTCCTGGGCAGCAATATGGGGCTTAGGGAAAATACTTCTCTTATCTTGCATCCCTGCTGTCCCAAGACAAAGCCGGCAAGCACTGGGTGCCGGGTGCCTCCCCAGTGCTCCCCATACCCCACGAGCTTCGTCGGGGGGAGCAGGATGAGGGTCCTCCTGAAGTATTTATATCTTCCCGTGGGCACCCACCCTTCCCGTGGCACCCTGCCCACCCACGCAGCGAACGGGCAGGCATTTGCCCTCATGGGCAAGGGGAACCTGGGTGATGGGGGCTGAAGCAGGAGAGCCCCCGGTGCGCTGGGAGGGCTGATGTGACGCTTCTCCCCTCCCGTGGGACTGAGCCGTACATGCTTTATATGGATGTTTTTGTGCTGAGGTGGTGGAGGATAAAATGAGTGCCTCAAGCTCTTGCAGTGACCAGGGTTGCAGGGCAGCGTATCTTTACTGAGATGCATTTTCTGAATTCTTCCTCTGCGCCCGCTTCTGCGCCCTGCGGTCGCTGCAGGGCTGGGAGCACGCGGCCGAAACAGCCCCTTCTGCTGAGCCAGCGCCGCTGCTCAGGCTTCTCGGTTCCTGTTTCAGTTTGCAGCAAGTTCATCACTGCAGTTGCTTCTGCTTCCCTGGCCTTTGTTTGGGGAGGCCGCAGGACCCTGTCCGACCCCGGGATATGGGGTGGCGGGTGAGGGGTGTGGTAGGTGTCATCCTTTCCCCCCCCTCCCCGCCACAAGCAGCCTTCCCCACCTAGTCCCTGAGGAGCCCTCATTTCCTAATTTTTGTGCACATCAAGAGCAAGGAAATCCTGTGTCGGGGGGAGATGGAGGGGAGAGGGCAGAGCATCCCGGCACAGGCGGGGGGCTGAGCTGAGCTGGGGCTGTGCTGCAGCCGGAGCAGCGTGCTGGGGCGGCCGGCTGTGCCTTGCAGACGGAAGGAAGCCCAGCTGCCTCTAACCGTGTTTCTTCTCCTCCCTCCTGCCCGGATGAGGGGGGACTGCAGGTTTCGAAGCCTGCATGTGACAGCTGGGGACCTGGTTGTCCTGCCGCGAGGGGACCTGCGGCCGGAGCAGCCCCAGCTGTCCCTCGGTGGGCAGAGCTGGCATGCCGGGGAGCTGCTGTTGGGAGCAGGCAGCATGGTCCCTGTCCCCGAGCCTTAGCAGCCTTCCTGCTGAGCCCTTTCTTGCTTTGTTTTTAGCCAAAGTGCCTAGGTAGGAGTGAGTTACGTTGGGTTTTTTTATGAAGAAAGTGCAAATGTAGCCATGGAGTGTTCCAGGAAATGTCCCAGTGGGACACTGCTGCAACCTTCTGCATGCACACGAGACTGACAGGGCTGAGCTCCAGCCGGCCCTGCAGCAGCCGGGCTGGGTTCAAGCAAAGAGCAGTGCTGGTCACAGCCGGGTGATGGTTGTGCATGCACTTGGATAGCAGCGAGGAGCTGGAGGTGTAAAACGTGGCACTCGCGCAGCTCCCCTCGAAGGCCAAAGCAGGGGCAGGCTCTGGCTTCTCTTTCCCCTGCAGAGGCCAGCCCCGCTGCCACACGGCGTGCCAGTGCCGCTGGGTGCAGGGCTGGGGTGGCCGCGGTGCCTTGGCTTCTCGCACGTTGCCCGGGCAGAGCGCGTGCTCCCTGGGCTCGGGGCAGGGGGCTGAGCCGCGGCGTGTGTGCTGGGAGGATGGGAGCTCTGCCTGCCCGCGGGCAGCGCTGGCGGAGGGCAGGGCAGGACACGGGGCTGTGCGGTGGCTTGTGCCAGGCGAGCTGGCAGTGCCCTTTCCTGCCACACAGAGGTTGCTCACCTGGCACCCGGTAGTGGTAGGGCTGGACTTCGTTCCAGCTCAAGTCCCTCTGTCCTGATTTCCCCGGGACTTGCATGGCCTCGGTACAAATGTTTGCAACTTCCATGGCCCTTGGCTTCAAGCTAATTAAACTTTGCATTCCTGTCAGCTTCCTTTAAACCGCAGCTGCTTAGCTGCTTGCCTTTCCCCCTCTGCTCTGGGGCCTGCAGCCCTGCCAGCACGAGGTGTGTGCGGCTCGGAGCCACCTTCCAGCATCTTAATGATGGGAGGATTTTTAAACCTTCCCTTGAACAGCATAAACACCAGAGCTCTGCATAGCTGGAGCTGGAGATTTAAAGCAACCAGGGTTGTTTCTGCTTGTGAGCAAGCCTGCACACAGATAGTCACGACCTAACCAGGCTAATAATGAAAAGAAAAAATTGCAAATGTTTTTCTTAAAAAGGAAGTTTCTGTCTTAGTGGGCCCCACCAGGAGATGGGCACATGTGGGTTTTGGGTGCTAAAATCCATTTCCCAGGTAACAGACTCAAGCTTATGAGAACTGCATGGTTTTCTCAGGCTGAAAGGTTGGATGGTATTTGAACTGCTTTTTTTTTTCTTCTTCTTGTGGCCATGTCCTTTTAGGAAAGAATAAGTATGTCTATTTATATATATTTTGAAAATGAAAGCACGTGGTACATGTCCTCAGAAACCCCCATGGTGCATGTTGTCACCTAGTTCTGGTGGGGACGCTGCTTTGCTGATGACCAGCAACCAACCCTCCGCTGCAGCTCTGCCGGCAGCTGAGCTGGGGAGCAGGGGCAGCCCCGGCCCCGCAGCCCCAGCCTTGGGGCGAGCAGCGGTGGGTGTGTGGGACACACTCACGCACGTCCGTCTCCTTTCCTCATGGGAACAGGAGCTTTGCGATGTGGAAGTGGATGCAGGAAAAAGGAAGCTGGCAGCTGTGTGGGGAGGAATGTCGTGGGGGGACTGTTAGGACAGGCACAGATGGGGAGGGCTGGAGCTGCTCCGTTTATTTACTTCTTTTGACTCATCCTGCCCATTCTTTCGGCCGTGCAGCCTGGCCTGCCTGCAGTGATGGCTTCTCTGTTTTTCTGTTAGTGCACCCGAGATGCAGTGCATGGGCAGCCCCCAGGCCCCTGCCTCCCTCTGGTGACCAGGGGCTGCCCGTGAGGGTCCGCTTGCCCAGGCTCCCTCGACTCGGGTTGCACCGCTTGCCTGCAGCCTGTCTGCCCAGAGGAGCTGGAAACCCGTCCACACATCCAGCTGAGTCAAAAAGAAATGAAAGTCAGATTATCGGGGGGAGACTGTCCCTGTCTCTCCTGCTTGCTTATGGCAGTGCAAGGACCTGGAAACACAGCTTTCAAGTTTCTCTCTGTATTTATGTAACACAAACTAACTCTTTTTTGGAAAAAGCCACTCTGTCTCATTTAGATACCTAAATATAGCAGGCGCTCTGGAGGGAGGATTAGCCTGCGAGTGCCCTGGTGGGTACAGGACCTTTGTGGACCAGTGTTAGGGGGACTGTAAACCTTATTCAGTCAGTCCCCGGGGGTTATTCCCCTGCCGTTAGCAGGGTGGGCTTGCAGCGGTCTTGGGGGAGTGGGGAGCTGGTGGCAGTGACCGTCTTCGCTGGCTGGCAGGGAAGCAGTAACCTATAGAGATGTGGATTGCAGGTTTTTTTCTAAGCGTCTCGATGTCTTGTGGTGCCAGAGTCCATCTGTGCCCAAACATGCTGTTTGCTAACGTGCCATTGCCTCCCCTTGGAGGAAGGCACCAAGGCACAGAAGCAGAGCTGAGCTATGGGGCAAAACCTCCGAGTCCTGCCCTGCCAGGGGGGCCCACCAGACTGCAGCACCCCGGGGGGATGGTTCAGGGCTGCTGGAGAGGGGTCACTGCTGCTTCGTGGGGTTGGGAAGAAAGGCAAGGAAGGGCAAAGGTCCCTCTGCCCTCAGGTGTACCCAGCACTGCAGGCGTCAAAATCCTTTGAGCTCCTTTAGTGAAAGATGCGGGGCCAAGCCTTTGAAATGCCGAGCCAGGGGATGGCCCACCCGTGCCGTTCCCCTTTGCCAGGGCTGTGTGCTGCCCACCCTCATGGGCACTGGGGCCCAGACACTTGGCCGAGACACAGGTGGCAGCAGGATCTGGGTGCTGCGTGCATCCCATGGACCCATGTGCACTTCCTCCTACACACAAGACCCCTTGTTGCCTTTGGAGTGAGCACAAGAGATGGGTTCGCCTGGGTGATCTGACCACCTCGCTGGCCTGCCCACGTGGCGTGGCGGGACTCTCTGGGATCAGCAAGGCTTGCACATTGCACCAAGTATTGATGAAAACTGAGTTTCTCAAAGGTGCTCAGGGCGGCCCTTGCTTTTGCCTCATGACATCTCCGACTGCCCTGCAATGAAGGTGCCGTGGTTCCCTTCCAAGGAAGTGGGGAGCAGCTGTTTGCACTGGTGTCCCAGGGACTTGGGGCATGGGACACTTGCTGCTTGAGTCTCTGCAGCTGTCTGTTCATAAGCATATGGAGGGGGCACCCCCCTCTGCTCCTCCCTACTTTGCAGCACTGACGGTGAGAGTCCAGCTGCAGGGGCTCCCTGATCTATCTTGTGATTTGGGCCCTGTGGAGATGCACAGGAGCTGCCTTATGTTTTCTGTGGGAAATCAGGGGGTCCTTCAGCTATCTGAGTCTTCATCTCTGTGCTTTTCTTGTTGCTTTCTCCGCACGTGGTGGCTCTGTCTCCTTGCACACCTCCACACCTCCCTGCTGCCCACCCCTGCCCCTCACCATGCCCTCTGCCCAGCTCGGAGCTGTGCAGCCTCGTGCCAGAACTCAACCCAGTGTGCAGGGTCCTCTGCCACCCTTCCCATCCCACCAGGGCAGGAGCCACCTGGCTAAACGGTGGGACCCCCGGGGAGGTGTTGGTGAACACAAGCATGCCAGCTTCCCACGGTGCCCTTGTACAACCTTGCCAACACCGGCACGATGCCCCCTTGGCTCCCATCACAGTGGCAGGAACCAAGCAGGTTCAGCATTGCCCCGTGGCAGCCCCGCTGGTCCCTGCTGGGCAGAGGTGGCCGGGGTCTGAAGAAAGGACCCTGCTGTTTTGGTGATGCCCTCCTCAGGTCTGTGTTATTTGGCCCTAGGAAGGTGGAGGTGAAATAGAGAAGGTAAATGCTGTGCATTGAAATGGGAGGAGGCACTGCTGGAGATCCGGCCAGAGGGCTCGCAGCATCCCCAGGATCCCCAAGCCGCTCCGGCAGATGGCTGCAGCCCTCCCGCCCTGCTCTAAGGAATACAAATGTGCGGCAGATACGGTTACCCAGCCCGGAGAGCAGTGTTAGCTTTCATCTAGATCGATATCCCTGCCTGCCTGCGTCTGAGGGAGCACTCAGCTGGCAACCCAAGCCTGGCCAGGAGGAGACACCGGCCAAGGCTCTGCTGCCTGCTCCAGACCCTGCCTGTCTGTCTGTCCATCTGCCTTGGCGTGGAGGCAGAGCCAGCACCAACCGCAGCACCGTTGCTGTGCTGTCGGACTCCATCATGCGTAAAATGTAATAAATAGGGCCATAAGCCTTTTACGAAGTCTATTTCCACTCTTGGATCCGGGATTTAATGCATGGCTGCTTAGAGAGGCTGAGGATTTCAGGGGTCAGCAAGGCTAATTGCACTGCTGGAATAAAAGGGCGCGCAGCAGGATCCTGCGTGTGGGCAGGAGGGGGTGCCGGGGGTCCCAGCTGCCTGCCGTGCTGCCCCTGCCCTGCGTGCTCCCTGCCAGCAGCCTGGGAAAGCAGCGGCCACGTGCAGCGGCTTGGCAGGGGATGCAGTCCCTGGGGAGCGCTCCTCGGCTGGGCACCAGTGGCTCTGGGGCTGGGGGGACCGTGCCAGCTGGGGAGTCATATGCTGTAGGTGTTCGGTTCCCCACCGCTCCGTGGTGTCCCTCGGCGTCTGAGCACGTCTGGCTGAAATGCTTGATCTTAGATTACCTGGAAGCCAGGGAAAGCCTGTGTGGGGACCAAGGGCTAGTGAGGATCAGGGCTGGCCTGGTGCAGGCTGGTACTGCCAGGCGTGGCTGGCCCCGGTACCAGCTTGGTCCCAGCCTGCAGCATCTCCTTGAGCTGCAGAGGGGAGCTGGGTGCTGGCCCTGCCAGACTGCCTGCTGTGCCGGCTGGCCCTGACACCGCAAGCTGGGGTGTGCAGGCACGTGTGGGCTCGGAGGTGGTGCTGCCGGGGAGACAGCCCCACCGGGAGTGGAAATGCAGCACTGGGGTGAGAGCCAGGGGCACGAGCCTGGCCGGGTGCTGTGGTGCTGGGTGTGCGCCGGGACAGCATGGGGCTGGGGGTCAGGACCTGGACTGCACTTCCATGGAGGTGTTGGGGAGGGACCGATGGGATGGGCAGGCTGCGCTTCACGGGGACAACTGGCAGCCAGCACATGCCCTGTAAGGCAAGGGGGACCCAGATGCCCGGAGGCTCCCAGTGCTTCGCCCCGTGCCAGCCAGCCACGCAGGACTGGCAGGGCTGTGCCGCCGGCCGCAGCAGACGGAGGACGCCAGCTCCGCTCGGTTACTTTCCTGGCTGATCCTGTCATCTCCATCTCGCGCCAAGTGCTGAAGTCGTCATGGAAACCAGCATGGTGGCAGCCTCGCCAGCAGCTCCCACGCGGGATCCTCGGTCTGAGTGCCCGGCCGGCACTGGTCTGCAGCGGTGGCGGGTGGCCGGCTCAGTCGGCCACTTGCTGCTGGTCCTTATTCCTTGAGGGCATCAGCCTGCTGCTGGGCTCCAGCGATGCATCCCTGGCATTGTAGCAGGGCCCAATCCATTAGCATTCACCAGTCCCAGAGAGCCTTGCAGAAAGCACAAAACCCCATAATCCCTATAGTACTGCTATTAATAGTACCTGTTCACAAAGTTATTTTTAGCAGCACCGTTCCCACCTTCATTCATAACAGCCATCGCATGGGCCTGATTCTTCTCCCTGCTGCCCAAGTGGCTTTGAGATAACCCCGACCTCCTGGGGTGCCCCACTCCCCCCGTGCTTCCACCACTCGTCCAGCATTGCATTTGGCTGTGGAAGGAGATGGTCTGCAAACCTTTCCCTGTAGTGGGAAATGGAGCAGGACTTTTTTTCCAGGGTTAATTTTTCTCTGGTGACTGTAGCTCTGAACTCTGCTTGCCTTTGCCTCTCCTCCCACGTTACTCCTGTCCAGCAGAGCTGTGTTGTGCCAAAGGCTTTCTCCCTGGAGCATCCCTGCTGGAAGTCTACACTAGTGCTGGGATTTTGCTTGATCAGTGGAGGAGGCAGGGCCTGAACTTGACTATTGGGGATGGAGTATTTTCCACTTGTATTTCAGTGGGTGTTTTCATAGGTTTCAAGCTATGGTCCTTCTTTCCCAGCGTCTTCTGTCTTCGAGCTCATGCAGACTCCTGGGAGGGTGCAGGGCTTTGAAAGGGCTATGAGGATTCATGGGTTCAGCCCACTGCTTTGAGGCAGCATCTCCTACCACTGCCAGGGAAAGGCCTGTCTCTCCTATTCTTGAACTCGGCAGTCAGAGAGTTCCTTGGGTTCCTGGGCTAATCTGTTCCTGCCTTTAATGAGCTGCCTCATTAAAGGGTTTTTCCTTAATAACCAACCCTCTGGGCTAGATGAGAGGCTGGTGATGTTCGACTGTAGACAACCTGAGACCTGCGGGCTGCAAAGGGCTTTTCTGGCTGTTTGCAGGCATGCTGGATGAACACCAGCCCTCTCTTCCTGTGCGGTGCCAGCAAGGCTGTGAGGAGGCAGCAGCCCAAAGCACCCCATTCCATACCTCCCCTGGGCTCCAGCACCAGATTTACTGGACCCACAAACTGTAACAGGGCAGCTCAGGGGGGCAGGTTGCACTGGGGAAGGCATCTGTCCTTGGGGTGCAGCAGACTGGGGGTACTGGGGTTGAACTGCCCTGCTGCACAGTCTTCCTGCACAACATCCTTACCCAGTGATGCGCTGCACTGGGGCTGCTCGCTGTCACCGGTGAGCCAAACCTGTGCGTGCATGCTGCTGAGCAGGCATGCCTGTGTGCCTCGGGCCCAGGAGGTGTCTGCCCAGCCTTAATGAGGCCTTTTGAGCTTGTTGCCTTAATGCTTGGGAGCTGGGGCGGCTGGTTTTCATAAATGGAAGTGGAAATCTCCCTCCTGGGGGCCTGCTGTGTGTGGAGGAGTATGCACACAGCTTGCGGCTGTGGCCTTCTTGGAGTGTCTGTCCGGTGGACGTTGGTCCCACTTGGTCCCCCCGCCTCCCTTGTGGCTGCCATGGCCAAGCGGCCGCAGGGCTACGAAGAAGCAGGTTCAGCAGTGCCTCTGGCGAAGGAGCAGGTTCAGCAGTGCTTCTGGCAATGTGGCAGCATTTTGTGGGCTGAGCCAGCCCCGTCTCCAGGCCATGGTTTTTAGGGTGGCAATGATGCAAGGCAGGAAGGTGCCTGGTACCAGCGCTGCTGGGGCTGCTCCATTTATATATAGCTGACCCACTTGCTGAGCGGGGGCTGCCGGCCCCTCCTGGTGCTGCACTTGGTGCGTGCGTGCACCAGGCTGAGAGGGGCTGCACCAGCATCGGCCTGGGAGCGCGGAGCTGTGGGTGCCTGGGCTGTCGTCGCCTGCAGCCTGCTCTGTGGATGGGCTGCAGGAACTCTCTGCTCACAGGGTGCAGCTCTGCTGCCGGCCACTCAGGGGGTGCAGGCTCTGTAGCCTGCCTGCTTCCTCAGCACCTCTCCCAGCCTCACCCACCCACTGGCACCCCAGCTCTCCCAGGGAAGGAGTAGCCGCCGGTGCCCCAGCAGAGACTGAAGCGGGCAGGAATTGCTGCTGGAGGCACCAGCTGTGCCTGGTCTGTGGGGGGATCCCAGCCCAGGGCAGTGCTCAAGCCCCCATCCCGAGATGCAGCCCCGTGTCCCATGGGGTTAGCTTGCCTCCTGGACGTCCCCTCCCTCCAGCCAGGCCGGGGTGTCGGGTGCTCAACAGGCAGGGAGTTCGGGTGCTGGAGCAGCCATGTCACTGCTAGCCCCAGGTCTGTGTGAGCAGGTGTGCATGGGGCCTGCGTGTGCATGCACCGGTGAGGCAGGAGCTGCAGCACACCTGCCGGGGCCAGCTCCCACCACACATGCTGGGTGCCTGCCTAGCCGGGCATGCCCTGCGCCGTGTGCCGTGTCCCACTGCCCGGCCCCTGCCTGCGCCAGTAGGAGGGTTCCTAGCCAGTGGGCAGGTAGGAGTGCTGGGGTGGCTGGGATGGGGTTGCAGGTACCTTGTCCCTGTGCCCTGGTCACCGGGGAGCTGTGCTGCTCCCCAGGGCTCACATCATCTCACAGGCACAGCCTGGTGCAGTGCGGTGGCCTCCCGGCTGGAGTTCCCACGAGAGACAGAGTACAAGGACGGGGCTGGGCAGAGTAGGTGGCAAGCACGGAGTGGGCTGTAAGAGGCAAGGAGCCCAGCTATGGGGCCAGAGGACCCAGGAAATAAGGGAGCAATAACCCACCGAAATTCATGCCCCAGACCACAGAGCACAAATCTTGCATCTCCTCTCCTGCTGGTACCGGTGGGGCTGTCCTGATCTCCCTGCACTCCCCAGCCCCAGCTCACCCCTCCAGCTGCCTGCTGCTGTTTGTGGTGGGTGCTGCTGGTGCCTGAGGGGCTTGGGGGAACTCTTGGAAAGCACTGGGCTGCCAAAGCAGTGCCTCTCCCTGCCAAGCACCTGGGAGCCAGCTCTTCCCCAGGATGGGGAGAAGATAAAAAGAAAATTTCTCTCGAAGTGCGGCTGGTGGGACACCCCACCACGCAACAGCATGGTGCACAGGCCACCTGGACGAGGGAAGGAGGAGGCACCAGTGCTCCGAAGCCTGCACCTCCATGGGCCTTGGCCAGTTTCTCAGGGAGGAGAAGGGGGTGCAGAGCCACCTGCTTGCGCTGTGGCCTTCCTGGTCACAGGTGGGAATGGGGTGAAGTGGCAAGGGCCAACCTCTTCTAGGTGGGCTCGTAGTGCTGCTCCTGTGGAAGGGTGGTCAGCCAAGTGGGCTGTGGTTTGGTAGGAGAGGAGCTGGGAGGCTCCAGAGGCAGCAGTTCTCTGCAGTTCTCTGTGCGGAGCCATCTCCCTGCTGCCCCATCAGTTTTCTGCCCACCCAGAGCCCGGCCCTTGGGGCAGAGCATTGTGGAGGTGACAGCAGGTGTAGGGACAGGGTCTGGTGCCAAATGGCCTGTCACACAAGGCTGCAGGTGACAGCGTGTCTGAGCTGTCACCCACATTGAGCCGCTCTGCTGCAGGATGCCGGTGCTGGCACAGGGAGGTGGGTGCCATAAGAGCCACGGACACAGCAGCGGGTGTCATGGGAGCATGGCAGGGTGGCCCTGGGGAGACTGCGGGACTCGGCCCGTTAACCCTGCAGCTTCCTGTCCAGGATCAGGGCGTCTGGCCAGGATGCTTTCCCGAAAAGAGACGCTATCCATGCGTAGTCGCGTCTGACAGGCTAGAGGGGACATGGTGTTCCCATCCGATGGCCTCTTGACGTCCCTTTGGCTGGGTGTTTCCAGAGCTGTTGTGGTTGGCACACCTGGAGAAAGGCAAGTCCCCAAGGTAGGTCAAAGCAAAACGCTTGCTGCGGAAAGGGAAATTAATTATAGGCGCTTTGCTGCACTCCAAGCAACTGCAAAGGCTGATGGTTCTCCTGTTGGCTGATAAACTAATTGTAATGACAAAACCTCAACAAAAGCAACGCTCTTAAATGCTTTCTTAATTAATAATTCTCTGTAATTACTTGACGTCAATGACCAATAAAAATTTTGGAGAAGGGAAGTTGCTGTTAAGTGCCCAATACCTTTGCTCCTCCAGTTGCTGTGCCTGGGTTCCTGCGGCTCTGATGAATCCCACAGAAAAGAGCAGGGAAGGCCAAGCCTGATGTTTTTAAAGGAAAACATTAAGCAGGAAAAAAGTGATTATTCATGTGCATGTCCACAGGAAAAAGAAGAGGGAAGCTGAACAATCGCTCAGCCCTGCTGCTCCCTGCTGAACAGCTAGCAAGGGATGGCAATGCTGACAGATAGGCGCCCAGAGGGGTGGCACCCATGGGTCCCCATCTTGTGCCCCTCCAGTGCTGCTGAACCCTCAATGGGGTCCTTGCCTGGGGACAGCGTGACAGGGAGGGCACCTTCCCAGGGAGCCCATGTGCAAGGGGGCTTTGAGGCACTGCTGAGTGTCCTGCACTCGTGGAGGGCCACCTCCCTCCCACAGGCATCTGCTGCTGCCTCCTCCTCCTCCTCCTCTTCCTTCCCACGGCCAGTCTGAGGGCAACATCTCCCATCTCGGCACTGCCAGGCCTCAAAGCATCACCAGCTGCATTTTACTGGGTGGGAGCTGGGGAGACCTCAGTCCATCTGCTGTTAAGCAGAGCCTCAAGAAACCTGCCATTCGTCCTCACTGTGGTGCTCCTGTCTGCAGTGCAGTGCCGGGAGGGTTAATGTCCTCCTCCTCCTCCTCCTTCTCCTCCTCTCTGCTTCACAGCCATCTTAAAACCGCTGGAGCCGGAGCTGTGCAGTCCCTGTTCCCACTCCTTTTACAGTATGGGCTGGCCAGCCAGCCAGGGAGCCCAGCTGGCTCTTCCATCCATCCGACTCCTTTCCTTCTTTGGATGTCCCCTGCACTTGCTGCCCAGGCACAGCCTCCTTCCCGCAGGACAGGGACCGGTGCCCCTACCGAGGGGTGATGGCCAGGGTAGGGGGCTGCCCAGGGGCTGGGGGGCAGCAGGCACAGGGGCGATTTTTGCAGAGGTTTCTCCAGGACAGCGCTGGGTGTCTGCCAAGATGGATGCCAGCCGGCTCCCCGGCACGATTAGCACTTAGCGAGCCCTTTATACCTGCAAATCCCGTGGCGGGCGTCAGCAAAATCCTCCTGTGGGGAAAGGTGGGAGAGGGTTACTGTCGTTAGCCAGAGGAGGGTGGCACAGCCAGGGGACATGAGCTGTTTGGGGCAAAGGAGCCTGTGCAGAGCGTGCCATCAGGGATGGGGACAGGGCTCCTTCCAGGAGGATGGCAGCAAAGGCTCACCTGGCCCATGTCATCGTCCAAAATAAGCTGCAGTCCTGGGGGGGCAAAAGCAGTGATGCCACAGGAGGCCCCCCCCAGCCTAGAGAGCTGCAGGCAGGCAGGCTCTGCTCCCCTCTGAGCTCTCCCCCCATCGCCCCTCACATCTGGACTTGGGGGTCCTGAGGGTGTTTGCTGGCAGCCGCGGGAGAGCTGCTGGAGCATGTGCTGCTGCTGTCCTGACAGACGGCCGGCCGCAGCCATGGCTGGCCAGCCGTTAACGGCAGCGCGTGCTTCTGGCTCTGCATCCCCAGTGCTCCATGGCCTGTTACCCAAATACCAGCTGCTGCCCAAAGGTTTATGCCCCCTGTGAGCCTGGGGAAAGCAGGGGAAAGGCCTCTCAGGCTGGGGGGGGAGGTGGAAGCAGGGCATCCATGTGGCCCCTCTCTGCTGCTTCAGCAGATGTTGGCACAGGGAGGAGGAGGTCATCCAGAGATCACGTTTGGGGATTTTTTTTGGCTTGCTGGAAGTTTTTGTGCATAGGATGGTCCCTGATCGGGGAACAAGGAGAGAAGGAGGAGCAGCCTCCAAAGGCATGGGGAGGTCTCTGATGTGTTCCTGCCTCATGAGCCCAGATATTGCCCCAAAAGGAGAGCTGGTACCATCTGTAAGGCCTGGCTGAGGAATGTAGCATGGGACTGGTCAGCTCACTCCAAGCATGGGGATACGGTGAGGGCTGGACTGTTTCAGGGTTCCCCACACTCTGAAAACATGGTCAGAAGATTATGAGATTTGGGGGGAAAGGGTCAAAACGTGTCCCTGTCTCTGGTCCCCAAGCGGGGACTGAATGGGAATTTCAAGACTGGGAGCATCCTATTGTATCCAGGGTTGGGCTGAGGCATGTTCATGGTCACAGGCCTCCTGTGGGCTTGTAGAGTCTTAGCTCCCTCCCTGCTGTGCCGCTGCAGGTCCCTGTGGGCCACTGATAGCAACAGTCTTGCTGCAGCCCACATGGCAGCAGCGACACTCCATACTGGCCAAGGACCCGTCAGTCAGAAGGTGGCTTTTTTAGCTGCCCTTCGTGAGCTTGTGCCTTATCCTGCCTGTCCCTGTGTGGGGACAGCAGCCTGGCATGTGAGCATCCCTCGTGTCCGGGGACCTCTGGCTGCTTCTGCAGCCACCCAGCTCAGTTTCCAGCCAGCAGCTGAGATGCTCAGGAGCAGGGGGTCACCTCTGCCCCTGCCCGGGGATGCTCGGGGGGGTTGCATTGCACCCTCCCCGTGCTGGCGATGGGTGGGAATGCTGCAGGAGAGTGTGCAGTGGGGGTGTGTGCGGTGGGAGGTGTGCGATGGGCGGCTGTGTGATGGGTGGCTGTGTGATGGGTGGCTGTGTGATGAGCAGGAGTGCCATGCAAGCCCAGCAGCTTCCTGGTCCCCATGTGAGCGGTGGTATGGGTGCGGTGGGTGCCATGGCTGCCTTTGCTGCTACCACCGTACCATCCATCCAGTTCACCCAGAGGAGCTTACACTGCCGTCCCCACTGCTGGTGGGATGAGGCAGACCCCAGCAGACCCCCGCTGCTCTGCAAGACCCGTGGGTGGTCGCAATACCAGCATGTGTGGAGTGTGGGACTGGTGCCCCTGTGGGTGCCATGGGCCGTGGGTCCAGCCACTCTCCAGCTGGGTTGATCAATGGCTTAACTCCTTCCCTCCCTCCCTACTTCCCAGCCTTCCACTTGGCCAGTGGGGTGGCTGTGGGGGAAAGGCAGGGTGGGCTACGGGGGTGGAGGGCTGTTTCCTTTTGCTGGAGCTGTGTTCACGGGGCAGGAGCCATGGATGAGGCCAGCAGTGCCGGCAGCAGGGCGCCCTGGCCACCCTGGGAGCAGGTGTCCCAGCATGAACCGGCCAGCCGGGAGTGCCGGCGGCAGGAGGCAGGATGCCTGGAGTTCCCGTCCTGCTTGGCCCTGTCTCAATGGGACTCAGCGCCAAGAGCAGGGGGATGGCTGCTGCGAGCAACCAGCAGCGCCTGGCCCAGCCTGGCTTCCCGGCTTGGGGGCTGTCTTGCTGTGCATCCCCTCTTTTGAGCCATTTTTCCCCAATGTGGTGAGGGAGGCAGCAGGCACGCAGCCTGGCTCCCTGCCCCTCCTGCCTCCTGCGCAAGTCCCCATCGGACAGCAGCAGGAAGGGTCCAGGGAGCTTGCTGTGCCCGGGCAGAACAGGTCACACCAGCCCTGCATCTCCTGGGATGGCTCTGACGGGCCGTCGGCTGGGGTCAGTGCTGGGGTTTTAGCGAGAGCCCCTTTGGGCTCTCACCGAGTCCCACCTCTGGAAGCTGGAGTGAAGGGGCTCTGCAGCTTGGCCTGGAGTGGGGGAGCTGCTCGGGGCAGTGGCCAGGGGCATGGTGCTGCGGCACGGCAGCTTGCAGCTGCCTGTGGGGGTGGGCAGCAGGCAGCAGCGGTTTACCCCTCTTGTTCCTGCCTGTGCCTTGGCCCCGTGGCAGCTACCTTCATACCACGTCCCAGAGCTGAGCCTGGCAGCATTTTGTGCTCTGCTGGGCATGTGGGATGCAGTCTCCATCCTCCCCTGCCTGCCCTACCCTGAGTGTCGACGCCCCCCCCAGCACCACATGTCCCATCACTGAACAGGATCTCTCGGGATAACCTTGGCAAGGAGTCACGGAAGCTGTAGGTCCCCAGCAAATTTTGGGGCATATCTCCTTCCCTCCACAATGTACAACAAAGGGACAAATCCTGGTGTGACCTGCATGTTTGGCAGAAACGATCCCTCACCTGTAGTCCCAGAGAGACAAAATGTGCAGCTGGGTCAAGCACTGGCCTCCGTGGCTGGTTTGGCGGGGAGGCATGCCTGCGTTTCATCCATAGGGAAGCCACAGGAAAGCTGCACATCCTTTGCTGGGAGGCCTGGGCACCACTGCTGCTGTCACCAGGAGCAGGGGGAATCCCTTCCCACCCAGGCAGGACAGACCTGCTCATGCCGGTGCATCCCTAAAGCCCTCCAGGATGCAAAGCAGGGGATTTGGACCCACAGCATTATACCAGCAAACCAGCCCTGTTTCTCAGGAGACACCCAGGGGGAACGCTTATGGTTTATTTTATGCTTTGCACCTTGTAGGAGCCAGTGTGAGCTTCTGCACTTGATGTTTACAGGCAGTCCCCACCTGCGGGCAAGGGGAGTGTCAGCGCAGCCCCCCAGCTCCTCTTGCACCACATCCAGCAGCCGGCAGGGTAATAAATGAGGAGTCTATATTTAGATGCAGTGACTGGAGAAGCATCACAGCATTGCCAGCGGGTTTTACAATTCAGTGCAGGCAGGTTTCCCCGCTCCTCCAGCTTAATGCCACCTTTGTGGAAAAGCTCATCAAGGACATCCAACACCAGCTGGAAAAATACCCCAAACATAAAAACCAACACCTGCGACAAGATCTTGGCGCCCACCAAGGAATGAGTGGAGTGGAGCATCCGAGGAAACCTTGGAAAGAGCTGGCTGGGGGCCCATTTAGTTTGGCAAAGGCCTTGTTTTGTTGCACAGAAGTTTGTAGTAAAGAAACATGTTGCAGGGATGAAGCCATCTCTTGTGCCACCCCAGCCCGTTGTCAGCTCCCTCTCCCAGCGCTACTGCTGGTGCAGCCAGGCTGGCGTCCGTCTTCTCTGTGTGCTGGCTGGCTGATTGCTCTCCATTTTCCAAGGACTGGCACAAAGGCTGGCACAAAGCATTTCTCCCTCTCCATATTCCCACCCGGGCTCCCTGGGTTGGGCACTGTCCGTGGCAGGAGCGCTGCAGCCCTGATGCAGGCAGGTGGCTGGCTTTATCCCATCCTACGTTTCAGCACAGCGTCCGGAGCTGCTAATCCATACGGTGCCTAAACCTCCGGCAGCAGCCTGGAGCTGCTGGGAGCAGCCGCGGGTGTTTAGGGAACGTTTCACTGCCAGAGCCAGGGCTGCTGGGCCCTGCTGACTCAATCGGTGGCGTATGAAGTTCCCTGCAATCTGTGTTGAAATTTAAGGAGAGGCCAAAGTGTTGTGCAAAGGATGAAGAGCCCTGCACAGAGCCGAGCTGCAGGTTTCCTGCTATCCCAGAGCGTGAGATAGGTACTGGCTTGGGAAGGATGAGATTTGCCTGATGCTCAGATCTGGATTTTTTCCTGTTTTGCAACACGTTGGAGGCTGCTCAGAGCAGATGCTCTCCATGTGCTGGCTCCTCTCCCCTCTTAGTCTGGGGAGGATTTCTCCAGGTAAAGCCAAACACTGAGCCATTGCCATAAGATGTGAGCATGGCTGAGGCAGCTAGTGACAGACATGGTGACCAGCTCTGCCAGAGGCCTCCTTTGTGGCTCACAGCACCATTTTATCCTGGACCTTTCCCAATTTTGATGGCAGCAGGTCACAGGGAGCAGTTTGCTTGGGTCCCTGCACCGCACCAAGGACGCAGACAGGGTGGGAAATGCCAGTATGGCCACAGTGCTGGGTAAAACTCACCAGCAATGGGGCAAACGGCCCCTTCCCCACCTCTGCTGCACCCTGGGGCTTGCATGGCCCCAGCTCCCTGCTGCCAGCCAAGCATGATGGGTGTCGCATGGGTGCGAGCTGAGCATGGACAACCTTTCCTCTGATTGCCCGTGGTGCATGCTGTACGTTGGCAGCACCGGGACACTTGAGGACACCTCAGGGACTGTGAAACCTGCTGACTGGGCTGGTTCACAGCCGCGCTGGGGGATAACAGTGCATTGTGCCGGGGGATGGTGAGCCCCTGTGCCTGCCCCCACCTCCCGGGGTACCCCAGGGAAGGGGAGCCCCTTGTTCACAGCAGGCATGGCGTGGTCAGTGTGAGGATGGAGGCACCCGCAGGAGCCTGGGCAGCTGCCCACAGGGGACTGGCAGCCGTTTCAGGAAGAGGAGGAGAAGGAGGAGGAGGAAGGCACCTGACTGCCAGGCAGCAGTCCAACTAGTTGAAACAGCTCCCTTTGCGGTTTGCATAACCAAGCATGGCTCGGCTGGGTCTGGGTATGCGCGGCTCCACCCGGTCGCCCACGGTTGGAGACCACACTTGCAGAGGAGCGCTGGATGGAGGGACCGAGGGGTTCGCTTGCTGCAGTGCCGCATCTTCCCTACCCGCTGTGCCCGTGCTGCCAGGGGCCTGGACCTGCAGGGTGGCTCCAGCAGCAGTGGGACGGTGTGGAGCCAGCTTTGCCTGTGGGCTCAGCGTGTGTGGCCCGGGCAGGGTCCCCGTGAGGTTCCCGCACTGGTGCCATGCTGTGTGGCCGCAAGCCTCACTGCCCTGCCTCCCTGCCAGACCCGTTGCGCTCCCCTCCAAGGTGACATTAGAGGCTCTGCCCGAGGACACCTGGCCGTGCTCCCACATGGCAGCCCCGATGCGGGGATGGGGACAGGGATGGATGGCCTCCATGGAGCAGTGAGATGGATGGGATAAAAGCGAGGCACAGAGGTGACGGTGGGGCCAGTAACTGGAGCTGCTCACATGACTGGGGAGCGGCTGCCAGGCACTGGGACTGTTCAAAGTATGTGAAGGTGGCACACCAAGCAGGCGCCTTAACCCTGCGAGCTCTGCATGGGGATTTGGGCCATCTGCAACATGGCACTGCCCGGGTAGAGGTGGCTTCCCGTGTGCTGGAGGGGACCCTCGGCTCTGATGCTCTTGACCTGGAGGTGGATGCTGGGTCAGACTAGTTCCTGAGCACCAGGCTGTTGCATCCAGATTTCAGGTCTGGATTTCAGGCCAGCCTGCCCTGGGGGCTCTGGCTGTTGATCCCTGGATTAGCTAGGGAAATAGGTGGGGACAAGGCTTGGGAGCAGGCAAGCTCAGGGCAGGGTTGTGAGGGAGCTGGCACAGGACACAGAGCTGGTAGAAGGATCTGATTTAAGCATAGGAGGTCATGTTTGTGGGCTTCAGCCCCACGGGTACGGGGGGAGGAGAGGGGTCCCAGCCCCCAGCCACTGCAGCGGGAGCGGCCAGATTCCACTGGGTGTGCAGCTCCCGTGTGCCCTGTCAGAGCCTCTGGGGCTGGGATTCTGGGGGGGACGAGGTGTGGTCCTTCCCAGGTAGGAATTTGGAATAGCGCGAAGCTTTGTGTATGTGGGTGATCGCCTGGTTTGCATGTGCTCCTGAAGGAGCGTTTTGCCCTCGGAGGGGGTTTTCTATCTGGAGATCTTGGAGCAGTTTCTTTCCGGGGTGAGTCAGTTGTTATGTGGGGGGGAAGAGGGGAGCGCCCGGTCCTGACACTGGGGAAGGCTTGGAGGAGCAGCCGGGTTGGTAGCACCGGCTTCAGGCTGCGGCTCCCAAAAATGCTCCGGCAGAGCCCAAAAGCCCCAAGTCCCCAGGGGGCCTGCCTGGGACCCCTGCCTCTTCCCGGGATGCTGGCAATGCTGTGGTGCGGACCCATGCACAGCAAAGCCTCGTGCCGTTTGGTGCAGCACCGGGAAATCCCCAGGCCAAACAGGTTGTGCTAGCGAAAGTGCAGCAGGCGCGGAGCACGGCAGCCCCAGAGGTGCTGCTCAGGGATCACGCCTCCACCAGGCACCTTGTGAGCTGTGTACATAGCCCGTGGTCACGGGACCTGCTGTAACCTGCTCTCATTTCACCTTCCCGTGGCTCAGTTTCCCCGCTGTAATAATTAGAATAGTATCAATACTATTGCTCAGTTAATTCTGCTGATTTCCTGGTACTGATGATGCCCACCTGGAAAATGCCCAGCTGTTCAGCATCCCCCTTGCCCACCACGTTTTTAGGTAGTCACTGAAGGGGTGACATGGCTGTGCCAGCTCTCTGCAGTTTTGGGATGCTGGGGCTGGCACAGCCCTCTCTGGGCAAGCCCAGGAGGTGGCAGTGCCCCCACCATACCTGCCCACCAATGCCTGTGCTCCCCTGATCCCCCCCTCACCAGCTTTCCCAAGGTCATGCCACCACAGAGCCAAGCGGTGACTGGGCTGAGTGGCGATACATCCCCTCCAGCCAGGACACCTCCAGCCACTATGCAGAAAACGGGCAATAATTTAATCAGGGAGACTGCAGCGCCTGGCTGATGTGCTCTGCCGGAGCGGGGAGAGGAGTGAGCCCCCAGTTCAGGAGGAAGGGTGGGGGGACCCCTTCTTGCTCTCACAGGGGACCCAGGTGATGGGGAGCAGTGAGGTGCAGGCAGCGTGGCCCACCAGCCTGGCAGGGGAGGCTGGGCTGGGCTGGTGCTTCCACCCTCGCTGGGATATGGGCCCAGGCATGCAGGGACTGGCCTGGCAGGAGGGAACGGACAGCTCTGAGCAGTTTAGCCCTTTCCGCAGCGGTTTTCAACCTTTGAGGCCTTGTGCTGCCAGCTGAAAATTTCATTTTTCATGTGGAAGCTGGGTACAGTGGGGGGTCCCCCAAAGACCCCCAGCACGGGGGCTAGTGCAGCCAGTGTCTGGCAGGAGAAAGGGTCTGTGCCTCGCTGGAGTGTGCCTGTGGCAGCAGAGCACCAGGGCTGGCCCCATAGGAGGTCAGGCTAATGTGGGAAGATCCTCCTTGCTCCTTCTTAACCCCAGCTTGAACCTTCCCCGTCTCCTGCTTCGTCCTGATTAGCGCTAAGAGGGTGCTTTGCTGCCGGCGGCACGGGCAGCACCTCACAGTGCAGGGCATTGCCCTGTCTTCCATGGCGGGGAAGGTCTCAACACCTCTCTGAGCTTCAGTACAAAACTTGCAGGCAGGCAGGAGGCATGCTTTCCTCCCTCCCCTGCCTGCCACCTCCTTGGCAAAAGTTTTACATTCCTTTCGGCAGGGGACAGGCTGCCTGCGCAGTCCCTGCTCTACTGGGGATGCATCAGACGGGAGCATCAGTGAGGTCCAAAAAGGTGCCTGTGGCTCGGGGAGGTGAAGAGCATCCTACAGATGACAGCCACAGACCTGGCAGAGGGATAACATCAGGCTATGGTGTCCGGCACTCGGCAGGTTCTCTCCACCCGCTCATCAGATCTGTATGTAATGGGGCAGGATTTGGGCTGGCTTTAACCTCAGCTCCCATTTCACAGCCATGGATCTGCTGACGTGGAGTGCCAGAATGTGCTGGGAATTACAGCTCCGCACCGAGCGTGCCAGAGCCAGGCTGTGTGCCGAGCCGCTGCCTCCTGCTAACTGCCACCCAGCAAGCCCTCTGTCTGGTGTCCCAAACCCCTGTGTTTGGTGTCCCAAGCCCCTGTGTTTGGTGTCCCAAACCCCTGTGTTTGGTGTCCCACCCAAGCCCTGTGTTTGGTGTCCCAAACCCCTGTGTTTGGTGTCCCAAGCCCCTGTGTTTGGTGTCCCAAACCCCTGTGTTTGGTGTCCCACCCAAGCCCTGTGTTTGGTGTCCCAAGCCCTGTGTTTGGTGTCCCAAGCCCCTGTGTTTGGTGTCCCAAGCCCGGTGTTTGGTGTCCCAAGCCCCAGTGTTTGGTGTCCCAAGCCCTGTGTTTGGTGTCCCAAGACAGGGCAGGAGGATATTTTAGTAACGACAGTTCTCCCCGAGCTGGCCTCCCCTCCCCTGTCATTTCACAGCCTCAAGGCACCAACCTCAGAGCTGGTGGCACTACAGGGCGAGTAGCTCCAGTGCGGCCGAGAGCCTGCCCCGCCAGCACGCTGGCTGCCCACCCCCTGCCCCTAGACCCCCAATGCCTCCCAGCTTCCCCATGCTGCCTGGGCCAGCCCCTGAGAGTAGCTCAGGGATTCCCAGGATCACAGACTGCATCTGTGGCTCCTGGCAAAGCCAAGAGGAGCTTTCCCAGCACAGCACCGCGGATGCTGAGGCTGTGGCTGTGGGTAGGGAGGACGGCTGAGGCTGGGCTCGCCTGGGCAGCTCAGGAGCTGGAGCGGGAACCTGATGTGGCACGGCACATTGATGTCTAACGCAGTCCCTCAGGGCACTGGCTCCGCTTCCCTCCATGTGCTGCTGCAGGCTCAACCTCACTCCTAGCGTAGGGAGCTGGAGGGCCAGTTGCTCGCTGCCTCCCAGCAGGGATTTGCTCTTAGAGCCAGCTGAACGAGAGAGCCGCCGGTGCCAGGGCGAACAGTGCCCGCGGAGCGGAACTGGTATTAGCTGTGGAGGGCTGCACCACAGGAGGACATTTGCAGAATCCTCTGGACAGAAAGGGCCTCATGGAGCCCCACCAGCCCACGAGCTGGTGACCAAACCTCCAAAGGGGCCGGTGGCTGGAGCAGGACAGGGGCAGGGCTGCTCCTCCTCTGGCCCCTACAGCCACCCCGACCCCGGAGGAGCCTCCTTGCTGGTGTCCCTTTGCCCACAGTGGTCATGTGGCTGCTGGCTGCCAGGATATCAGAAGAGGAAGGTCTGAAAATAATTGCCCCCTCATGTTTTCCTTTCAAAAGGAGGGAGTTGCCATCGTGGGGAATTTTTGTGACCAGCAGAGCTGGCTAATCATCAGCTCCATGGTGAGTCAGGTGCTTGCCCCCTCCCATGGCACAGCTTGACCCCTCAGTGCCACCAGCCTGGCTGGAGCTTGGGGACACCCCCTCTCCCAGGGCTCCCCAGCCTGTCTCATGGGGCCACAGTGCTTCCTGCCACCTTCACTTTCAGGGTCTTGATGGTCCCACTGGCCTTGGCCACAGCCCCCCCTGCTCCGTGTCCCGCTGGGCATTCTCCTGTGGGGCCTTTGGAGACTGCAGGGCTTGTGCCACCTCTCGCTCTGCCCTTGCCTCACTGGAGAAATGCTGCGGCGAGAAGCTGCCTGCCTCTGCTGATGGGACGTTTCAGTTCCCAGTGTCCTTTTGTACCCAGCTCAGCACGCGCTGGCTGCTGTCTGTTGGTCCTGCCTTTGGTTTTGGGGCAGATAACAAGGAATTTCTTAGAAACCACCACCAGGGTTCAGGACCAGGCCCGTGCCCTGCCTGGCTGATGCCATCGAGCAGTGCCAGCGCCGCTGCCTGCAGCAGCACCCATCGGTGACTGAGGCGAGGCTGGCAGCAGCCGCGGGCACGCGCGCGTTTGGGGGTGCTGCTCCCCGCATCAGTGGGCAGTGTTTGCTGGGCTGGCTGCTGGCAGGGTTGGCATGGGGTGCTGCTGTTTGTCTCAAGGGGTGCAGGATAAAGCTGTGACACATCTCTTGTTATGGGAGACACTGTTACCGGCGTGCTGTGCGTGCCTCAGTGTGCTGCTGCTGCTGCTGCTGCCCGGGCAGCCCTCTGCCTGGTGACCGTATCCTGAGGACATGGCAGCAGCAGCAGCAGCCAGCACGGCATGGCACTTGGCAGCAGCCACAGTCGGCAGGTGCTGTTTCCATTAGGCGGTGTTGAGAGAGGAGCGTCCCTCTTCGGGAACTGCCTGTTCCCCACTGCATCTACCTGCCGCCCCCTCTCCTTACACCATGGCTTCTGCCTTTCTGCCCTTGCCTGGTGCTTGCTGGTGCCGCCCCGGCAGCGGCCGTGCCAGGGGGTGACGGCAGTGGGGGGGTGTGCTGGGTTCTGTGCAGGGCAGCTGGGGCTGCAGGGTCTCTGCGGCTTCGCTGTGGCACTAGTGGGTCCTGCAGCTCTGGGCTGGCCCATCCCAGAGCTCAGGCAGAAATAAGGTGGACTCTGTAATTTGGAGCCCAAATAAATGGCTGCCAAGTATAGTATGAACATGCAGCAACGTAACCTGTGATATACTTTGCTGTTGTCCTTCTTCCTAAACCGACACACCTTTGTTTGAAGTGTTCCAGCAAAGCGTTGTTTATTCAGGGCATTATTACCAGTATCTCAGGCTCCTTTTTTCTGCCCTGTGACTCAGGGATAGTTTAGTGCAATTTCTTCCATCTTTCTTCCATATCAAAGAAATCCTGGCAAGTTTGTGTTTATTGTTTGCAGTTAATGTTTAATATTTCCTATTACTGGCATCTCATGATTGATCTTAATTACACCCTTCTAATGTAAGACAAAAGTCAGCGAGCGAGACCGTGTTCGTTCTCGAGCTGTAGCTCAGAGCCTGGCACTAAGGTCCTCTTGTCCCGCTGGTGCCGCCGGGCTGGGTGCCCGGTGCTGCCTGCGCCCCCACCCCTCGCCCGCCCCGCACTGCCTGGGCTGTGTCGGGACGGCGACTGCTTCATGTGTGTCGGCGCGGGGTGTCCGGCGTGGGGCTCCCACATGCTGTGGCAATGCGGCCAAGCAGCGGTGGGTTTTGAGCAGCTGGAGTGGAAGAAAGGATCAACCTGCTATTTATTTTGTCCAGGCTTTAAATGCTAGGGCTGATTTTACCTCTTGCTGGCTAGGCTGAATTGTTAAAACGGATCAGTAGAAATTAAAAAAAAATAAAAAATCCACAGAGTGCAGAGGGCAAAATGCCCTGCTCCTAGCAGGACAGCAAAATGTTGCATGACTCTGTGCAGACTTGGGAGCCTGGAAGATTTGTGTGCTCCTTTTCCCCCAAAATTGGGAGGTAGATGAGGGAGCAGCAGCCTGATGCTGCAGTGCCCTGCCTCTCCTCTCCTCGTGCCTCTCCACTGTGTCACAGTGGTGGGCTTGCAGGCAGGGTCCCTCTGCCGTGTCTGCCTCCCAAGGAGGGACCACTCACCCTCTGCTTTGGGGCTTTCAGGCTATAAATATCAGGGGGTGGCAAGGGGTGGCCAGGCCATGGCACAACCCGACACCACCTCTCCTTCATTCACAGTGACATTTTGTCAAATGCCAGCGGGGAGGGGGGTTGCTTATCTGCTGGCACATGCTACTGTGACCTTCACAGCTCTGGCCAGGTGCCTCCTTGCTGTATTTACACTTATTTATAGCTCTCTCCTCCATCCCCACCTCTGCCCTCCTCTCCGTTACTGGAAGGTTGCTGCCTGCCCCGTGGGGGTCCCTCTGGGCCGGGAGGGCTCGTAGGGAGCTGGTGCATCCTTGGGGATGATAAGGGGCTGGCAGCACCTTGCTTCACCTCCCAGGGTGCTGGTGGCCTGACCACATGGGGACTGCAGGGTGGGAGCCACCGGGACAGCAGGGTGTGGATGGGGGCTGGGTTTGGCCCCCGTGTGGGTCACAGTGGCTGCATGCCCCCGTTGCCTCCCCGCACCAGTGCTGGGGCAGCTGGGGAGAGTGCTGGGGGTCTGCAAGCACCCATCCCTGGTGCCTGCAGACCCAAGCATCCCACCTGCCCGAAGCAGCTAGTGTGGCAGGCAGCCGTGCCCACCATGCACCAGCCAGGCTGCTGCTGCCCACCTGGGGAAGAGTTCATTCCGGTGAAACTGCCGTGCGGTGCCCGTCTCCCTGCACGGCTGTAATCCCTGTTTCAAGCAGTCTGTGATTACGGATTTCCCTGATAAGCCCGGGCGGCTCTCTCCAAAACCTCTGCCCAAGGATTTTCTTTCTTTTTTAGAGACAAGCCTGGGGTGAGGGTGAGGAGGGGGAAACTTCCTAGCCGGCTGCAAACATGGGCACCAGGAGCCGGCGCTGCCCGTGCCACCGAGGGAGGGCTGGCAGGAGCTGGCACTCTGTGTTCTCAGCATTTCTCACCTTCTGCTGGTTTGGGTCCCAGCCTAAACGCTACCGGCTAATTTGGGGCTCTGTCTCCAGCGCGTGTGGATGTATATTTATCCCTTAGTGCTTTGGGTAGGCGCTCAGCTGTGGGGAGGGAGGAGGCTCCATGCGGGGCTGAGTCACTGCTTTGGCTCCTCGCGGAGGAGATGGGCTGCCTGTTTCTGGCTGGATCCCTCGGCCCCTCCGAGGAGCCGCAGCTTTCCTTCCTTTTTTCTGTACAGCAAAGTGGCATGTGAGTGACAGGGCAATTGCAAAGCATCCTGGGGCCGTGTATGCAGGCGGCAATGCAAATCTGGCCTCTCAGGCTTAAACAGGATTAAGTTCCCGCGAAGGCGCTGTGCACGTCCAGCAGCGCTTTCACACCGGCAGACTTCAGAAGCTGAAATTTTGCAGCCTCACTAAGCATGAGCACAATGTGTGTGCCATCGCCCGGTGCGCTTGGAGCCTCGCTGCGGAATACTTGGCCGCAACTTCAAGGAGCTGGACCCAGGGGTTCTGCAGATAAGGGAAATTTCTACCGGTGTTGTTGTCAGGGCTGTGACAGAGGAGAGGACCTGCAGGTCTCTTCGTCATGGTCACTGGCATGTCCCCAGCCCCTCTGAGCCAGCTAAGCCCTGCAGGCAACTGCCAGCTGAGCTCTCTTGCTTGCTGTGGTTTAGGTTGCTACTGCCTGGCAGCAGGGCTGCGGTTCCTCCAAGAACCGGCGTCTGGCAGCGGCATCGCCCCTTTGCTTCTTTCCCAGGCTTGCCACAGGGAAGGCAAAACCCCAGAGCATCAGCATTTGCCTGCAGGCTGCTGAGCTCTGGGTGGCAGGTGCCTGTTTTCAGGCTGGCAGGCAGGAGGGCAGTGCTGCCTGCTCCCCAGGCAAGCTGGCTGCACACACTTGCAGCCAAGGTCTGCTTTTGGTGGGCTCACCAGGTACGGCTGCCCCCAGGAGCCAGCAGCCTGGCCCCAGCTAGCCTCTCCAGCCCTGCTGGCCAGGGGGGTTATTCTGAGGAGCCTAAGTTGACGCTGAAAAGCGGAAAACATTTCCTGTCTCGCTAATCCAATGTTTGAGTTAGAGTTGGGCTTGGAGAGGAACTTCATGTCTCTGCAGAGATAAGACCTCACATGCTCCTGCACCGGAGTTCATGCTGCTCCAAAGGGAAATGTCCCACCTGCTGTCCCCATGATGTCGGGAGCCAGCACTGAGCTGTGCTCAGCAGGACACCCTTGGATGTGGCTCCAGCTGGTGGCTGCCCTCACGCTGCTGCAGGTCCAGCCCAGGACATGTGCCAGAGCTGCTGAGGACACTAGAGACAGCTGCCCACATCAGCCACCTGTATCAGCCACCCTCACAGATGATGGAGCTCACCCCCATGCCAGCTCCTTGTCCTGCTCTGCCTTGCCACTGCCCCAGCAAGGGCAAAGACTGGGGGCTCTGCAAGGGGACGGGGGGTTGGAGCAGCAGGAGCCCTGGTGGGTGCAGTCCCCAGAGCACTGGGAGCTCTTCCATTTGCAGCCCTGGCAGACAAAGGGATGCTGACCAAGGAGCCACCAGAAGCTCTCAGACTTATCTGCTTGCATGGGGTTCCCAGGAGAAGGCACCGTGCAAGCTGGGTGGGGGGGAGATGGCCCCTCCTCACCCACAGGGCTGAGGGACAGGGCCTGCTGGTCCTTCTCTGGAAACACTGAGGTGCAGTTGAGGCTCTGTGGGACGGGAGAGTTGGTGAGGTGATCTCTATACGTCCTTGACTCCCACTTTGGAGACTGTCCGTTGCGCTTTCTTGATGTTGCCGGCTCCGCCATGGCAGCCACGGGTGCGGGGCTGCAGCGGAGCAGTGCAGCCGCAGCGGGCACAGAGCCCCCCTGCGCTCCGGGCTGTCCCCGGGCACACACGGCACTGGCAGAGCCAGCCAGCCTCCGCAGGGGCACAAAATGAGCACAAACCCTCGGTGCGAGGGTCCCTGCCAACCTCCTGGGGCAACCCCTGCTCCCACGACTGAAGTTAATAAACCCCTCGCAGCGGGGAAGGGCTGTCCGAGCTCAGCAGTTAATGAACAAAAACGTTAATTCTCTGTCTTCCCAGCCCAGCAAAGCCTCTGCAGAGGCGAAGCTCCTTGCAACATGCAAGCCAGTATCAGCTGCCTCTTTGTCCTGTAATTGCGATTGCGTTTCTGCTGGGGCTGAGGTCAGAGTTGGTTCATGCTTTAAAGAAAGCCGAGGAGAACGTCTCAGAACAGAGGCTGTTCCCTCAAACGCCCTCCACCTTTTAGCTTTGGCTTTCAGGTGCAGCTGCCCACACGGTGTTGCTGTGGGGTGCTCCTGCTGCTGGAGGGGATGCCCAGGCTTGGGACTCTGCTCCCCAAAAGGATGTAGGTGTGTGGCATGAGGGTGCCCGCATAGCTGCCTGGGCATCTGTCTCTTCCTTGGAGCAGGGATTCATCAGACACGTCGCAGTGAGCTGCCGGCAGCTTTCTGGTCGCAGCCACACTGCAGCGCGCACGGGCCAGGTGTCTGGGCTGGAGGATGCCTCCGAATTTTTGAGCATGTCTCCATGGGTGTTTGCTGGCTGCACACCAAGAACCCATGGCTGATCTTCCTACAAACTCCCGAGTAAAATTAGAACAAAAGTTCACTCCTCTCCCAAGGCAGCAGGAAATGCAAAGGGTGGGAAAAGGGAAAGTCAGAGCAGATGAGGTCCAGTGCCCGCAGGCAGCCTCCCCATCACTGCTGCCACCCCCTACTCGGGTGGGGGGCTGGGTCCCCGCCACCCCTGCGGCCAGCCCAGAGGGGCTGTGCTCTCAGCACTCAGTGCGGGGGTAGCAGTGCTCAGAGTGATGAATTCCCTCTAGAGACTCAAGCCCTTGGTGGCTGGGCCAGTTAAATGACACTTCTAGCCGAGGGGGCTGGCTGGAGCCGTGGCTTTGCACTGGGATGTCCTGCTGGGTGCCCGTGGGGGCGGCTGCGCTTAGCAAAGGCTCTCCCCACTTTTTGCAAGGAGGAGAGGGAATGAGAGAGCTGAGTTCCTGGGCACTCCTGACCTGTGCTAGCTGGGAACCTGGGAGCATCCACTGCCAACCAGTGCCTCGGGATGGCTGCACACAGCGTGACAGTGCCAGGGCACTGCTGCCTCCAGGGTGCCCAGAGAGGGCAGCTCAGCAGCGTTAGATTGCAGGAGTTTATTTTTACCCAGCCCTGTTGCCAGTGGGGACATGTCACATCTGTGGAGTTGATCAAAAGACATCCCAAGCACTGGTGTCAGCTGCTCCTTGTGATCTCAGCACCAGGATCTTTTCCCTTGTGGCATATCAAAAGGAGCAGGAGAATTTGACTGCTTTGCTATTTTTAATTGAACGCACACACGCACACACAGACACATATATATATGTATGTACGGCTTTTCTAAAAATAAAAGCCTTTGCCTGTGTTCCCATGGGAAGATTTGGGGAGAAGGGGGAGCCAAAGTTGTTGCAAGACTTTTTCTAGAGCAGGCGCAAGAGCAGTGGCAGGAAAGCAGGGACAAGCCAGAGCAGGTAAGGGACACATCTGAAAGGCCTAGGGACGTCTGATCCCAGAGCAGTGCAGGATGCCCCAAGCAAAGGGGGCGGGAGAGCTAGGGGAAAGGTAACATCTGTGTCTCCCAGAGCTGGCAGTGATGAGGGCAGGGACCCTTGACCTGCTACATGTGCTCTGACAACCCAGAGAGCAAAGGTTTTTGCAGGGCAGGTTTGAAGAGCCCCAGCCCTGGGGGGCCCACGAGGAGTACCCGGATCCCAGAGCCGCTCAGGGGTTTGCTTAGATTTTTTCTGTACCCGATATACTTGGTGGCACCACACTCGTGGATGTCTTCCTGATACGCCTCCCTCCAGCAGCAGGATGGAGGGAGGACGCTGGGGAGAGCGTCACCCTGGGGCTGGGGCAGCGTCAGCAGCTCCCTGCAGCCCCCAGCCCCGCTGTGGCCATGGGCATGGCTGGGCTGGCAGTCTGTGGCTCTGGCTCACTGTTGGGCTTCAAAGCTGCTCTCCCCTCCCCTTGCTGCATCCTTGAAACTGCTTACCCTTTCCTCCACGACCCCTGGGATGAGACAGGGTGGAAAGCAGGTGAGAAATATGAAATGGGAGTGGGTTTGTGCACAGGAGTGTCCTTTGGTGTGGCACAGGGTGTCCTAGACCTGGTGGGGAGCATGACACACAGGCTCCTCAGCAACCAATAATCCCAGATTATCCCAATTACCAAAAAAGAGAAGAGAAAGAGAGAAACGCTTTTTTCCATTCCTGCAGCTCAGTTTGAAATCCCTTTTCCTTCCCGTTGATTGTTGAAGGAGATCCTCCCAGGGCACTTCAGGAGGGGAGGCCCCCGCATTCTCCTGCCCCTGCAGCCACTCTCACATGCTCAGATGTTTGCCTGCTCCAAAATCCATTTGCTCTGTAAATAAACTTGCTTCCCTCATCGCCAGAAAACTCCCCCCGGGCAGCCAATACCAGGAGGAGTCACACCAGACCTTTCCCCTCTGCATTTGAACCTGGACATCGCAGGGCAAAGCCGAGCCTGCCCGCTGGGGTGGGTGCAGGCAGCGAGTGGCAGCGCAGGCAGGGCTGTGCCGCAGGTCCCAGAACCTTTCTGTGGTTAAATGAAGATTTCTAGCTTGGTTCCTAGAGCTCGCGTCGATCCGTGTGTGCCCGGACATAGATTCGTTTCCATGCTGTTTTTCTCATCCTGCACATGCAATGCAGGGACCAGGGTCCACATTGCTTCGGCAGTGCTTTGGGACATGCAGGACGTGCGGCTTCCCCAGAGGCACTGTCCCTGTGTGGTTCAGTGCCATGTGGCAGGGACAGGGATGGGGTACTGAGCAGCCACGGGTACCGAGCAGCCATGCTGACCGGAGCCTGGCTCCATGCGTTGCTGTCTCATGTGTGCCCAAGTCTCTTGCCTTGCTCTGTTATTGCTGATCTCCAGGGCAGGTGGATAAACCTGGATGGCATCCTTGGGGCACCAAAGGCAGGAATGGCTTCAGTTTCCCCTAAGAGCACCAGCAGCTGCTTTGCCACAGTCCAGGTGACTGTGCTGTGCCCTGACCTTCTGTTCACCAGAGATGAGGCTCTTCCAGTGCAAATGCTGCTGTTCTGACACCTGCCACAGCATGGGATGTGAGAGGGCTGGTTTGGTGGCAGTTGTGGGGCAGCTGTCAATAACCAGCAGTGCCCGTGCCAGGCTGTGCAAACCCATTCCCGAGATGCCCAGTGCATCTCCACACTCTGCACTGCTGCATTATTGCTCCTGGAGCCCCTTGCCAAAGCTTATTTGAAAGAGGATCTGAAATGGGCTCGAGCAGAGGTGGCTCAATGTGGGGAGACGGGCTGTTTCCACAGGTGGTTGCTGCTGCCTGCCCCTCTGGCGTGGTGGGTGGCTCACCCGCTTGCTCTTCTCTCCCCAGTACGAGGTGTCTGGCGAGGAGCACCTCTACTCTGACTTCCCTGAGATTGATTTGTCTCAGCTGGATGCCAGCGACTTCGACTCAGCCGGCTGCTTCAGCGAGCTGCAGTGGTGCGGGGAGCACTCGGAGACTGACTCCAGCCAGTACAGCACCGATGACTCCGAGCTCTTCCAGGTACCCCCATCCCCCTAGCACAGGGGGCCTGGGGCTGGAGGTAGGGGGAGGGGGAAAAAGAGAGAGGAACAAGGGGGCACACACAACTATTAATAGCTCCTCCCCAGCTGATTAGTGCTCCATTAATTTGCACACCGGTTTTAAATGGGGCAAGTGGAGTAAGGCTAATCAGGTGGTAGAAAAAGGCTGCTGGCTCAGCTTTGCTGTGATGCCTTAGTAAAAAGGAATTACAGCTGGTGTGCAGCACATCCTATTCAGTTCCTGGGATGGTGGGGTGTGCCAGGGTGGCAATGTGAAGGTTTCAGGTCAGTCATGCGGGGTGGGAATGTTTGCTTCCCAGCAGGTGAAAGCAGCCCCCCTCTCCTGTCTTGCTAGCTTTGGCATCATCCCTGTGTTTGGGGCTGGGGTCCCCCGGCAGAGGGTGGCTGATTTCTCTCCTCACCTTTGTGCTGGAATGGAGCCATTGCTTACCAGCACCTGGGACCACACGGTGCAAAGCAGTGCTGGGGCAGAGGTTGTTCCCAGGTACAGGCAGGGCTGGTCCTTGTCCCTTGGCACTGTTTTTGCCTTTCCTTGCAGAAAAGCCGAGCATCTCATGGAGCTGTGGTACCAGGGCAGGGCTGTGAGCACAGTGCAGGCAGGTTGGAGGCAGGGAGCTGTGGAGACTGCCTGGGGACTCAGCACAGAGCAGGTTGGGTAGCCCTCTCACCTTTCCCAAAGCTCACGCTATGCCCTGGATGTGTCCTGTCCTCAGGGGCTGGGGTCTTGGTGCCCTCCTGAGCAGCACCTAGGCACTTACCCCCTTGGACAAGGAGACTGTGATCCACTGTTCTCTGCTAGTCACCAGCTCCAGGTTACATTTTAGGAGGGAGAAGAATTTGTATTTAAACAAGGGCAAAAAAAATAAAAAAGCCCCAATATTTATAACCTGGCCATGATAACAACCCTCTGGGTTTTATGCTGTGCTGATGCTGTGCTTGAAAATGGTCCAGTCCAGCTGAGGGACCTTCATCACGAGATGCATATTTTCCGCTGAACTTCCTGGGGAAAAGATAAACAGAAAAGAAATGCAAAAGACGGGCCCATTAGGAGCAGTGGAGTATGATGAAATGTATCCCACTGAACTTGTATGCACAGCGGTCTCGTGCCAGTAACAGGAGGAAAAGAAATGGAGCCAAAAATGGAGCATCCTGCTGCCTTTCCCTGGAGCCTGCTCTAGTAACTGCGAGCAAGGTTAGGGCATGGAACAAAAGATATTGAATTTTCAAACAAGATGAGAGAAACACGGGAGGCTGTGTGCAGTCAACAGTCCTCCTTGAGAGCCTGAATTTACCCCTGTGCCAATTTTTTAGCTGGTGGTAGCCTGCTTCTTGTTGTATATGGTTTATGTTCAGAATATGATGGAGGAGGACTAAAAAGAAGGAACTCCTGGCTCACTTCAGCCATTCCTCAGCTTCTGCATCCTCTTCTGTGCTTTTGCACTGTATTTCCAGACTGGAGGGGGACTAGTGGGAGGCTGTGGGCTACTGGAAGGGCTGGAAGTGCATCAGCTGAGGTGAAGCCCAGATGGAAAGACAGACCCAAGGGGGCAGGGTGGGTGGTAGGCAGGGAAGAGGCAGGAGCAGCCCGTGGCCCTGTCTGGCCGTGCACAGCCCCAGCCACTCACCGTCTCCCTTCAGCATCCCCAGATCATGCTGTCTGCCAAAAAAAAATGGATCAGGGAGCTATAACGCAAGGCCCATTTTGTTCTGCCGATAGGGTCCCTCGCAGAGCGCTGGGTGCAGCCACCTTTAACTGTGAGGACTGAGAGCCCCTGTCAAGCTGGGGGTGCCTGTGTTTGGGGGGCTTCAGCGAAAACAAACCCCATACTGCTTGTTGCAAGCTGTGTCATCTGGCCAGCAGCGCAGCCTGGGCTGAGCTTCCCCTGGTGCTCTCCCAGGGGTCCGTGCCCTCTTGTCCACTGGGCAGCTCTGGGCTGAGCTTGTGGCTGTGCCCCCGCTGGCCTCCCAAGCCTGGTGGAGGGCAGGGGGCTCCCCCTCCCCGGGCTCCTGTCCTGGCTGGCTGCTGCTCCAAGCCCCGCTCAGCAGTGCTGTGGTAGCCAGCGCTGGGGGGACTTACAGCCCGGAGTCAGGAGGATTTGGATAAGGAGCCTTTTAATCACAGATCCTTTATCTGCTGCAGTTTGCCTCATGATGGGCTGAAGGTGACTACTGGGAGAGAAGATGCTCTGATTCATTGTTTTCCCACTGGGGGAGCAGGGGGACAGACTGATGCTGCTTTTCCAGTTGGGTCTCTCTTCTCCTGATCCCATCCTAGTGCTGTGCTGGGGAGAAGCTCTCCCAGGTCCCCTGCAGGGTCAAGGGGAAGTGTGGGTGCTGGTGTGGCACCGCCGGCTCCTCTTCCCCCCTGCCCAGCATCCCCTGGTCCCTCTGCCCAGCCTAACTCCCCCTCTCTTCTTTGCATATTCCTTTCAGATAATAGACAGCGAGAATGAAGCGCTGCTGGCAGCCCTCACGGAGACATTGGATGATATACAGGGAGATGACATGGGCCTGGCTGCCTTCCGAACTATGGAAGAGGGGGACACGCTCAACCATGTCTGCACCTCGCCTGCCCCCTCCCCCAAACCCACCGCCCCGGTCACGGGGGGGCCGCCCCCGGCCCCCGAGTTTGATGAGCTGTCTCTAGTAAGAACCCACTTCCTACTGTTTAAGGTGGATTTGGATGAGCCCCTGATAAGCCGGCTGCATGGGTATGATAGGAAGCAAAGGTCTGAATTTTTTCATTCTAGGCTTAAAACTCTCTTTAACCGTCAATACCAAAGCATATACTTGTATTGTATACGTATACATGTTCTGCATCATTGCTGTCACCTCCATCACCATCCTCACGGGAACAAGTTGTGTGTATACAAATATATATATGAAGTGGGTGGGGGTGGGTGTCAAAGGGGTGGGGGCTGCTTTGGCAAGACCCACAACTGCTTTTAATCGGATGTGTGGATGTGGGGCAGCCAGGGGTCTCCCTAGTGCATCCCAGCCCCGTGCCCATGGGCAACGGTGGCTGCTCCCGCCTGGCTCTGCCTCGGTGCCAAGCTCCCCACTGCTCTCGCAGGAGGGACAGAGGGGGCTTGGTTGGAGTGTCAGACAGCCCATGCCCTTGGCTTTCAGCGGGAGGGTTTGACCCTCCCATGCCTTCCACCACACCCCCTCAGGGGCTGCGTGGCCTCCAGTCCCTGCAGGCTGGGTGGCTGGAGCATCCCTCTTGGTTCCCTCCGATATCGGGGCTTCAGCCCCCCTCCCGCTGCTGGCCAGGACTAACTGGCAGCATTTGCTGCAAACCACTGCCGTCCCCGGGAGGTCCCCTGGGACAAGGTACCCAGCCCGCTCCATCCTGGGGCTCACGGTCCCTGCCAGGGACCCCCAGCCTGGCCCTGGGGTCTCCCCAAAAGCTGGGGCTGTGGCGGGGAGGAGTGACATCCAGTGGTGAGAGCGTGCATTTCCACTGCCCACACCCTGCGCAGGGGGGTATATATCACACACGATATGTATGTGTATATATAGGATGTATACGTTGCAGGGGTGGGGGGGAAAAGGAGCTGGTTGCTTCCACCAACAGGAGCTGCACGCCTAAAGCTGTGGGTGCCCCGGTTGACGTTTCCCAGCAGACCCTGACCTGGGCACCCCCGATTTCTATCACCCCTTAAAACCCCTATGCCTGCCGTGAGGCTCCGTGCCCACCGGCCAGGGTGGGAGCACCCCCAGTCTGTCTCCTCTGTGCAGTCCCCCAGCGCCTACGCAGTCGTCTTGCTGTTGAGCTGTTGTCGCTTTGGTTGTTAGTGCAACATGGGTAGAATATGAAATAATGTTGTTGCTGGGTGTGGGGTTTGGTTTTTGCCCTCCCCCTAACCAAAAATGGTTTTGAGTAGAAGAAAAATGTTATGCTGGCCTTGCCGTTGGAAGTGGTGGCACTGTGGGTACCCCAGGGAAAACCTCACCCCCACCACTTGTGGGCTTGGCCGAGTGTGTTGGGGAAGATCCTCAACAGGGCCCACAGGGGTTTGCATCTGCTGCAAAAAGCCTTGAAAGCTCATTAATGTGTCGAGGCCCTCTTTGGATGTTTTGGCTAAATACGTCTTGCACAGCAACCCCAGTGAGTTGTCCAAACCCATCACTCGTGCCGATTTCAAGTCTCTGTCACCTAAGGGAAGAGCCGATGGAGTGAGAGGTTTGGATGCCACAACAGCTCCTGTGTGTCTGACAGGAGTGGGGGTGCCCCTAGGAAGTAAATTCCCTCCGGTTGTCCCCACTGTTCTGACCTTCTTGGGGGTCCCTGGGAATATGGTGTGGAGACAGCCCTAACCCCTGCGGGGCTGTGTGCGGCCGGGCACCTCCCCCCACAGTCTCTGGGAGGTGGGAAACACCTCCCTGCCTTTTTATTTTTCCTCCCCCATTTTTGGGTCGGGAGGTCAGCGATGATGTGCTCGGTGCAGATGTGACCTGAGGGGCTGCGGCCCCACTGGTGCTTTCCCTTGCCCTCACTGCGATGCCGACTCCTTTTCTTGCTGCTTCTCTTTGCAGCTGAAGAAGTTGCTCCTGTCTCCGTCACACGTGCCTCTGAGCTGCGAGGCTCAGCGGGATGGGAGTGCCCGGCGCCCGGGGACCCCCAAGTCCCGACTTGCACGGCCCTGCACAAAGGTACTTCCTTGGCGGGCAGAGCTCGAGCCCACCCAGCACCCAGCCCCCGGGAGCCGTCCCAACAGCTGTCACCAAAGGGAGCATCGGGGAGCGTGGGCAGCCTCAGAGCCGGGCTGGGGGCAGGTGGGGACCGTCACCCCTGGCAGAGCAGCACATGGTGTTCCCGTCCCTGGCTGTGCTAGGGCTGCAGTCCGGGCTCAGCAAAACCTTCGGACTTCATGCTGGGCTGAGAAATGTCTCGATGTCATTTGGAGCCAGTGGAGTCAGGTGTCTCCCAGCTTCCATGAGTGCTGGTTTGTGAAAGCCCCTGGCTGCCCCCGCCCCGCTGACTCGCAGCCCAAGTGGGAGCCATCGGCTCCCTGCATGCCATGCTGCAGAGCCGACCCCAACACTTAAGCTAATCTCCTGAAACCCAGAAGAAGTTGCCATCAAAGATTTTTCTACTTTGCTAATAGTAATTGTGCGGTGCATTAGGTCCGGCAGGTTAGATTGCCTGGGAAGAGCAGCAAGTCTCTCCTGGGGAGAAGGAACATCATTGCATGGCGGCTGCTGGAGCAGCAATGCTCGGGGTGGTTGGGCTGCCAGCCCCACATGCCCAGTGGAAACCCCCTGGGGTGTGGGGCTGACCCCCAGTCAGGTCAGGATGCTGGTGGGCTGGAACTAAGGGGTTCAGGGATATGGGGTGACTCTGTCAGCCCAGGAGGCTTCTCCCCCCGTGCCTGCTACTTATGTCAAGTCGTGGCTGTGGGGCTTGGGGCTGACTTTCTCCTCTCTCTTCTCCGAAGGTGGAGGGTCCCCGGGACAGGAGGGCGAGTGTCCCACAGGCACAGAGCCGCAGCTGCACTGAGCTGCACCGGCACCTCACCTCCACCCCACCTTGCCCCCAGACCAAAGCCTCCCAGACATCTGAGGAGTGCCCCAGCAGCAGCCACCACCCATCCCCAGGTGACTGCACCCATCATGAGGATGACAGTGACTCCAGCGAGGACTCACTGAGCTCTGCCGACTTGGTGACCCCCCCTTCCTCAGCGGAGGATGGCTCCGGCAGACAGTTCTCCTGTGAGGGGGAGATGCACTCGGTGGTGGAGCTCATCCGCTACATGCACACCTACTGTCTGCCGCCACGGAAGCTGCCTGCCCGCGATGCCGCTGACACCAAGCCCCAGCCCTGCAGCAGCCCCTTCAAGAGAGTCAAACCGGACTGCCCCGCACAGCCAGCCCCCCCTGGCAGCGCCCAGAGCCGGCCGGGCTGCACCTGGCAGGTGGCTGGGGGCTGCAAGAAGCCTGGAGCATCCTTCTCCATCCTTAAGGAGCTGCTGGCACGGGACCTGCTGTGTGACGTGAGCAAGCCATACCGCCTGGGCAAGCCTGTGTACGCTGCCCTGGCCCGGCCGCCCGGCTACTGCTCCCCTGTGCCACTGGCCCGGGATGGGGAGGATGCCAGCAGGACCTGCACATCCAGAGCCAAAATGGCACCAGAGAAGAGTGAGCTGCAGCAGAGTCCCGGGGCTGAGGCAGAGGCACCGCAGGAGCCAGGTGGCTTCGAGGACGATGCTAGCAAGCATGTGGGTGCACTGGGCACAGCTGCGGGGAAGGTGGCCCGCAAACAGGAGAGCACCGTTTATGCCGTTCGCCGGTCCAAGAGACTCAACCCCGAGCTTGGGCACTGGCTCTCCTTCCTTGATGAGCCACCCCCAGAGCCCTCTGTCCCCCGGGAGGCAGGGGACAGCCCCCAGGATGCCCTGGCCTGCAGAGAGCCCACACCATGCCCAGCACCAGAAGGCTTTTCTGCTGAGGAGCCCGCGGCCGAGGTGGAGGTGGGGGGTGCAGCGCCACTGGCAGAGCCTCAGCCCCTCTCCCTGGGCTCCCCAGGGGATGGTGAGGTGGGCGATGGGGCTGAGAGCCGGCGCTGTGCCCTCCTGGAGCAAGCAGGTGAGGAGGGCTGGGGACTGTCACTCCATTCACCCCTCGCCGGTGTGCCCACGCTGCCTGTGCCGCTGCCTGTGCCGTCCCTGCCATGGGCGAGCGCTGCTGGCCGGGCGCCTGGCACTCAGCTGGCAGTGAAGCTGTGAGCAGCCCAAGCACAGCCAAGCCCTGACCCATGTGCTGGCTGGCTGAGGGGTCCCATGCATGGGGAGTTGGGGGCCTGTTCTGGTTTTGGGGTGTGGTTTCAATCCACGGGGGCCTTCTGCCTCAGTTTCCCTATCTTTACAACAAGATGAAGGAGCTGGTGTAGCACTAGCCCAGCAGGGACTGGGCTGCCCCATCCCTCCAGCTCCCTCTTCCCTGAGGGCTCACCCTTGCACGCCGGGGTTCAGCTGGTGCCCCGAAGTCGCAGCTGTCCACAAGCGCTTTGTGAGCACCAACGGCTCAACCACGGCGGGGTTGGCCCTCCTGCAGACGCTGCCACCGCGCAGGCAGGCAAAGCCCACGGTCCCCAGCCCCCTGCCAGGCCAGGGCAGGCAGAGGGGCCCTGGCTCCCACCGCGAACGCCACGGGTGCTGGATGGAGCACAGCTCCGCTGGTAACCCTGCTTCTCTCCCTGCCTTTCAGAAACACCCAGGTGTCTCACGCTGTCCTTGGCACAAACGTAAGTGCGCGCGGGGCTAAATGAACCACGCTGGGGCTGGAAAGCCACCTGGGCTTGTCTGGCTGGGCTTGCATCCGCAGTGAGCAAGCCAAGCTGCTTTTGCAGAGCAGACTGAGCCGTGCAGCTGGGTGCAGGGCTGTGGGGAGCCCCAGCCATCACTCGGGTGCAAGGAGCTCAGAGGGCCCCGGGCCGAGGGCAGGGCATTCCTGTGTGCCAGGGGAAACGTGCCGCAGAGCTCTGGCTGGGACAGGGAGGGCACGCTGCTCGCCCTGCTGCCCCTCGCACCCCTCCGTGGGTTACTCCGTCTGGCTCTGACCACGGTGGGAGGGCTCACTTGTAGACAGTATTTTCTCAGCTTCCTTTCAGTTTTTGGGACCTACAAAATTTCTCTCTCCTTATTTTCTGCTCTTCAGTGACCCAGCCTTCGGGAAGAGAAACTTTGAGCCAATGCTGACTGTGGAGCTGTGTGGGACAGCAGGTAGGACAGGATTTTCATTTTTGATTTTGCAAAACTCCTCCCTGCGAGGGGGCAGATTTACCCTAAATTTAGCCTGGAGTCACCAGCTCCAGCCCAGCCCAGCCAAAGGGGCACGTTCATCCCCTGGTCCGGGACCCCTCTTCACACTGCAAATGCAGGAGACTTCCCGTGCACTGTCTCTGCATCCCAGCACTGCAAGCAGCTGCTCAGGGGTCCCCTGCCTGAGCCAGGAGGGAAGGGGGTGTCCTCTGGTCTTCTGGTCCCTGCTGGGATCAGGCATCCTCCTTTTTCCCCAAGTGCTGCTGGGTGGATGAGGCTGTGGGGGCTGAGCAGCCTCCTCCCTTGCAATACCTGGTGCAGCCCAGGCGCTGGGGTGGGACGGGGCAGGATGGCGGGGGCAGAGCTGACTGCTGCCATTTGTTTGGGGGGGGGGGCTTCAGGTCTCACGCCGCCCACCACTCCGCCATATAAGCCCGCTGAGGAGGACCTGTACAAGCCAGACATCCCCCAGGAGGCAGGGAAGGAGGACGGGATGGCCCCCAGCCCTGGAGCTACAGGGGATATGGCAGCCTCCCAGAAAGCCCCCAGGAAGCACCCTGAGAGGACAGAGCTCTTCGCCCACCTGAGCCGAGCCGCCGGGCGCCCTGCGCTCCCCGAGCAGCCGGGCATACTCAAGCGGCCCTTCTCCCGCTCCTTCGGGGACCACGACTACTGCCAGGTGCTGAAGCCCGAGGCCACCCTGCAGAGGAAGGTGCTCAAGTCATGGGAGCCCTTGGGACAGGTGGAGACAGAGCACAAGAGGAGGGTCCCGGCTGCCCACTACCAGGGGCTGGAACTCGGTGGCAAGGAGGCGGGCGGTGAGATGCTGTGGAAGGACAGTGTCAAGCAGCTGAGAGACCAGGAGATCAGAGCCAGCTTAACAAAGCACTTTGGCTTTCTGGACAGTGCTCTTGATGATGAGGACATGGTCTTCTGCAAGACCCCTGAGTACGACACTGTCTTTGAAGACAGCTGCAGCGAGAGCGGCTCCCCCCTGGAGGAGGAGGAGGAGGAGGAAGAGGAGGAGGAGGAGGAGGAGCATGGCGACACCAAGCTGTGCCTGCGGAGAAACCCCCTTTCCAGAACCAGTTTGCATTACTGTTCCCGAAGCAGGTCCAGCTCAGGGTCTTCGTGCTGCAGGTCCCGATCACCTGCAAGCAGACGCACCTTCAGGTACAGGGGGGCTGTGGGGAGGGCACTTGGGACTGTTCTTGCCCCTGTGTTTTTGCCCCGGTGCGTGGCAGCCTCAGCTCTCTCTGCTTTGCTGGCACAAGTAATAAAGATGCTGCCTAATAAAATATAATCTATAGAAATAATTGGTAGTACATCAGCAGCTGCTGCAAATGTCAGCCATGGCCAGAGAAAGCAGCACCGGTGGCAAAGCAGCCAGGGGTTTCTGTGGTGCTGGGAGTGGTGGGACATGGGCAGGGGCTGGAGCTGTGCCTGGGAAGGGGCAAGCACCAGCTGGGAACCCTGTCCAGCATCTATCAGAGAGGACTTCCCAGTGTTTCCAGAACCCCATCTGTCTTCTGCTGCCAGTGCTCTGGAGTGCCCGCCCGCTGCTGCAGATGCTGTGTGCCTCAGCTTCTCTTTGACGCTTGAAGCTTTCCTCACCGGATCCCCCCCACCCCCCAGGGCTGACCTCCTCTCCCTCCCTTCCCAGGTGTGAGAACGGTGAGCAGTGTCAGGGCAGGAGCGGGCAGCGGGGCCAGCTGGAGAAGAGACGGGAAAAGGCCATCGTAAGTGAGCAGGGACCTTGCTCTGGGAGAAAGCAGTCCCCAGCCCTCTGTTCATCTCCTGCTCCAGAAAAGCAGCAGTGGAACCCATTAGCCCTGGCTTCAGCATCCCTTGATGTGAGGCCAGTGCTAAACAAGGACATGGGGGGTGGAGGGGGGAGAGAAAAACTCGACGTGAAGTGGAAGCTGCTGGCAATTGGCAATACACGGAGTCCTTGGCAGGAAATGCCCAGAGCATCCTACACGGGTGCTTCAGTGCAGTTGGCATTGGCAGTTAGCGGGGTGAGCCGGGGAATCCCTGAAGCCGCTCAGCCGATGCAGATGCAGTCCCTGCAGAGGCAGCCTCATGCACCAGGAACCTGTGGGTGGCAGCTGGGGTGGGGTGGGCACGCAGGGAAATAACATGCTCCTCCGTACTGTTGTGCGCGCACACTCACACATGCCCCTGTGGTATTTTTCACCTGCAACGTAATTGAATTTTGCCCCTAGCAATTCTCGGGAATATTTCCCAACATCTTCACCAGGAGAAGCTGAAAAAGCTGCAAGAGTGCAGGAGAAATTTAAAAGAGAAGGGGGTGGTGGCTGCTTCAGCCTGGATATGGCTGTCCCCAGCAGCAGTGGTGTCCTGGGGGTGACACCCGTGAGCTAGCTGGAGCAGAGACAGCCAGACCCTGGGGATGTCAGGCTGTGCCTGCCGTGGCATGGCCCTGCTGCAGCCTGATTCCTGGCGCTGCCTTGCTGGGGCTCCTCCATGACCCCACATTTCCAGTGCCCGCCAGCAGCGTGCAGGTGTGGGGTCCCGGAGCCTGAAACCTTTCACTTGCTTTGCCAGGGAGAAGGCCGGGTGGTGTATATCAGAAACCTCTCGAGCAGCATGAGCTCCAGTGAACTAAAGAAACGCTTTGAAGTGTTTGGAGAAATTGTGGAGTGTCAGGTCCTGTCCAGGACTAACAGGTGAGTGGGGAGCAAGCTGTGGTCCAGGGCTTCGGCAGCTGCAGACGGTCCCTCTCCCCAGGCATCACCAGCACTGCCAGGTGGTGCAGGGTCACCCCTGCACACAGCTGTGCATGTGCAAGTGATGCAGTGGTGCTGGTGGGGTAAAGTGCTCTGTGCCGTGCCAGCCCCCTCAGTCATCCAAGCCCCTACGATCTTGGCTCTTCGGGTGAGGAGATGCGAGTCCAGGGACATGGGGAGGGCCGGGGGGATGGAGAGCCAGAGGGATTCAGGGCCAGTGGGATGAAGGGACAACAGGATGGGGGGCCAGGGGCACAGTGCTGGGCAGAGCCATGTCAGAGGGGCCCATCACATCTTGAATTCTTTCTCTGGTTGCTCAGGGGGGATAAATATGGCTTCATCACCTACCGGTATTCAGAGCATGCCGCCTTATCTCTGAAGAACGGCACGTCGCTAAGGAAGAGGAACGAGCCTTCGTTCCAGCTCAGCTCTGGTGGCCTCGGGCACTTCTTCTGGACCAGATACACTGACTTGGGTAAGAAAGCAGGAGCTGCTTTTTCTGACACATCTCGTTTATCAGCACAGAGCTGTAACAGCACATTGCATTGGTGAACCCTAGTCACGCAAGGATCCTAAGCTCTTTAGAGCTTGCAGGAAAAGCCCACCGGCTCTCCTGTGGCTCATGTAGCTGCTCTTCGCTCAGTCAGATGGCTTAGGAAACTGGGACAAGAGGAGAAAAGAAGCTGGTGTGAGGACCCGGAGTGTGTTGGCTGCAAAACGTAGCATCACATCCCAGGGCTGCTCGCTCTCAGCTGACCACAGCCCATCTTGTCTGCTGCATTTCTGCCCAGGACTGGACACGTTCCAGCAGAGAAGTCCCTTCCCAGTCATTAGAGACAGCAGTCAGCAATATCTCATTGGCTCAAGAGGTGATGTGGGTGGTTTGCTGCTCCACAGGATGGATTCACCACGCTGCACATGCACTTTTGAGCCAAAATGAAGGCACTGAAATGTGCTGTGGTCGCATTAACCCTTTCTGTGCTGTATGGGCTTCTGCAAGACCTCCTGCCTCACTTGGCGACCACGTTAGCCAGGGTCTCGCTGGGCCCCATCCCTCCACAGGGACAGGCTGCAGCCTGAGCTGAGGGGCCGGAGCAAAACCCTGTGCTAGTCCTGCAAAAGAACTGTGATCCAGGCTTTGCTAACCCCTTGTTGCTGTGATCTGCAGGTGTTTCACAAACCCTGCACATTTATTTCTGTACCCTCTGCAGGGGGTGAATTGGTACCAGTGTCCCACTTCATGCACGAGAGACTGAGGGCCTGAAAATAAAGCCCTAAGTCTTGACTTATCTCTAGATGTCCAGTCTGACACAAGTACTGTCTCATCTTTTAGCACCTTAGAATCTCTCATCTGCTCAGAGCAGCAATCCCTCTGACTTTGGTTATGGGTGCAAATGGCCATTCATCTAAATAAATCCCAGGGCCTCTCATTTTGGGCACGAAGAAGATAGAAAACAGATAGCACCCTGCGATGAAGATGTTGGCACATGGCTGAGCAGTGCTGTGAGAAGGGGGGCCAAAGCTGCCCCCCTGCATAGCGGCACCCCCCTCAGTGCTCCTCACCTGCAGATTGCAGCAAGGCCAGCAGTCACCCCCTCGCTGCACAGCCATGCTCGTTCCTAGAATCCCACATGCCCTGGAACAGGATAAGATGGGGAGCCCACAGGCAGGGGTGAAATGCAACCATGCCATTCAAGGCTCATTCAAAAATATACATCCAAAAGGGTTAAGCTGCTGTTAAATTAAGCAGCCTTATTTCTGGCATTTGCTGAATTTCCCAGGCTTTGCAGTGGCACTGTTTGTTCAGCTTCTGCCGGAGGGCTGGGGAGCGCGGCAGGCAGGCAGCCCCCTCCCCACGACCCACACAGCTCCCACGGGGCAGCCCTGTGTCAGCCCTCAGGATTCAGCTGCAGCCGGCAGATTTTTGCACAGCACCTGGAAACGGGTGTCTGCGGTGTGTGAGCTGCTGGGCTGCACACCGCTACAGCCCCTCTGCCCCGCAGCTCCTTTCGGTGGGGGGGACAGCACCGTCCCTGCTCCCTTTCCCCATCACCGCCCCGTCCCGGCTCTGCGGTGCCAGGCTGCAGCATGCCGGTAGCGGGGAAGCTGGCAGTGCCCTGCCGTGCCTCAGTTTCGCTCCCTGCCAGGCAGCGAGAGAGCTCCTGCCCCACTCCCTGACCTGGCTGCCTTGTGTCCCTGCCGTTCCCAGATTGCAGCGCGGAGGAGTCCTCCCCAGCTCCAGTGAAAAGCAAGTACGAGACCATGGATTTTGACAGCTTGCTGCAGGAGGCCCAGCTAAGCCTGCATCGGTAACAGCCTTAACCTTGGAGGAATACCTCAATACCTCAGTCAAGGCACTTCCAATATGTTTACGTTTTCAAAGAAATTATTCAGTCTATGGAAAGCAAGAGAGAGCGAGAGAGAGCGAGAGCACGCACGCACGAGAGAGAGACTGCTGTCCCTTCCGATCGATGTTTACATTGAACAAAGCTGCTTCTGTCTGTGAGTCCCCATGGTGTTGATGTCTCACTGCCACACGTTAGTCCCTCTGCTTCTGACTGGTTGTTTTAGGGTGAGCCTAGGAGCCCCCCAGCCCCTCTCCCCCCTCCCAGCCCTCCTCCTCCCCGTGCTCCCGCCGCGGAGTTGCAGCTGTGTTCACCATAACATTTTTTTGTCCGTAGTGTGTGATGATGAAATTGTTAATTGTGAATAGAATCAGGATTATAAACTAATTTTTAATAGAAGAAGAGAAAAAAAGTATATACTTAAAAAAATGTATTTATGGCTCAGATGTACTGTAATTCAGATTTATTGTACCGCTTCCTTGATTTTTAACTATGCACTGTAATGAGGCATTTGCCACTCAGCAAATGGGGGGTCAGAGCAGAGTCACGGAGCCGGCATTCGCCTGTTGGCCACGGAGGCACCCGCCTCCCCTGCTGGCAAACTGGGCTGCTCGGCAGTCACTTCGGGGTCACCCACTTTGCTGTCAAAGCCATTCTTCTCGCTGGCGTGGCCCAAGGCCCCCAGCCCAGCTGGGTGGCAGCACCCAGATGCCGAGATTGGTCCTGGCGTGTGATGGAACCAGCAGGCGATGGGGCACGCCAGCCCCCTGCCCTTCTTGCCATGGGGCCAGGCAGCTTTGCAGGTGCAAAGGAGAAGGGTGGTGGAAGGATGCTCTGCCTGGGGGACCGTGGGACCAGTGCTTGCCAGGCAGCACTGCTTCAGCCCTCCGCCGCCTTTGGAGCCGGTGAAGAGGGGACAGAGCTGGCCAGGCTTGATCTGGCAGGTCCTGACAGCGCAGCCTGCGGGGTTGGTGCCTCCAGGTCTGTGCGATGTAGCTGGCTTCCCTCTGGCTCCTTGGGCAGCTGGGAGACTGGCTGGGCCAAGCGGCTTGCTCCCCGCTCGCTTCCACCGCCTGCAAAGCAAGCGGGGTGAGAAGGACCCATCTGTGATCCCCGCCTGCCCACCCACCCAAACCCCAGGGAAGCGGGAGGGGGCACAGCAGCCGTGCCGAACGCCTGCCCCAGCCAGCAGCCCGCCTGCACTCTGTCCGGTACCTGATAAGCCATACCCTTCCCCAGCACCCAGTTGGCCCCCAGGATCCGTCCCCCATGCCACCAGTGCCCCATGGCATGCTTGCTCACCCTGCCTCGGGCCAGGGGCCCTTGGGGCTGCCTGGCAGAGCTGGATTTAAGGCATGCTCAAGCAGCACCCCCCTGAAATCTGCTTGCAAACTTGCCCTCCGTTTCCGAGCGAGGTGGGCAGGGGGAGAGCCCACCACCGGCTGGAGCAAAGCCCATCACAAGCCGGCCAAGAGGTACTGTTTTCCTGAGGTAGCGGGAGTCTTCCTGCTCCTCAAGCCATTGCCATCGTCTCCATTTATTTTTCAGACCCAGAGACCACTAGGGATTCAGCCATCCTATGTAGATAGAATATTATAGCCTTAACTCTGCCAATAGATAGATTAGAGTCTCCTGGGGTCTCCCCTCAACATGACTTAGGGGTTTTATTCTCATTTCCCTGGCGTGGGTACTGTTTTGTCTTGCAGGGAGTATGACCAAAGCCTTCGAAATCACGCAAGATGTGATGCCAAGAGCTGGAGCCCTGCCGAGGTGGCCCTCGGCTCCAGGGCCGTGTACGCGGCTGGTCTCTGGCAGGAGCAGGAATGCCGGCAGCACCGATACCAGCACAGTTACCTGGCTATTTCTCCCTGCTTTCAGGGAAGCTGTGGTTCTGACAACAACCAGCCTGGCAGTGCAAGGGCCACCGCGGGGTTTGACCTGCAGGTCCCCAATCTGCCGCCGGCGACAATCCCTGTCAGGGAACAGTCCTTGTGCCATTTCAGGCTCAGCAGCAAGGTTTGGCATCTCTCCTGCCACAACCTCCCCCCACTTGTCATCCTACCTTAGCAAACACAAGTAGCTCTGACCGAGACTGAGCATCTGCTATTGGCAATTGCCTCATTGTAGCTTTGCCTTTTTCTGTCCTAGTATTTCCTCACAATGATGATGTTTACATGTGATTGCTATAGAGCTTATGTAGAATGTATATAGCGACACATTTAGGGTGGGTAGTACTGTCCTGTGCTGTGCTGATGTTTTCCAGAAAACGATCAATCCAAAAAAACAAACAAACAAAAAAAAAGCAAAGTAAGTGGAATTCTTCCATCTCCCGCACAGCTCTGGGCACCGAGCCCCCCCGGCCGTGCCCCGCTGGGGATGCATCAAGCGTGGTGGAGGGAAGGGTTAGTGCAGAGCTGGGGGGGACCTCTCCTGGGGGGTCACTCAGTCACTGCCCAAGCATTGGTTTCAGTGTACCCAGCTATAGAATTTCGCATTGTTTTCCTGCAGCTGGGTGCCCCGGGTTGGCCCATAGCCCCTGCCCATGCCCGGCTTCTGGATATTGAGGCCGGTACTCGGGAAGGGGAGGGCTCGTCCTGCACAGAGCTGATCAGTACTGCACCCATAGGGTAGAAAGAGATGCAATAAGTGGTCTTTCTGGTGCCTGAAGCCTATAAGTGGGTTTGGGGTTTGGGTTTTTTCTTTTTTTTTTTGGTTTGGGTTTTTTTTCTTCGTTGTTTGGTTGGGGTTTTTTCCATTAAATTGGGATGGTTTGTTTTCCCTCCTTCCCCAAGAAATTTATCCAGGATTTACACACTATGCGCAGAGGTGTGCGAGGTGCAGATGTGCAGCCGTGGCTGGGGCAGCCCTGTGCCACTGCCCGTCGCTGCAGCAGGGGAGAGCAGGGGTCAGGTGCTGTCACCCCAGGGCTGTGCTGTCACCCCAGGGCTGTGCTGCCTGCCCCAGCGGCTTCCCCCAGCTTTTAGGACTGGGTGAGAGTGGCGGGTGTTCAGCTCAAGAAGCACAGGTCTGCTGGGTTTAGAATCCCTCACGCAGGGTTTGTAGTGAAAAATAGGTTTCTATTTGATTATTATTATTTTTTTTAAATATAGTTGTCTTGAGCTGGCAGTGCCCGAGTCCGCAGAGGGCCAGGCAGGAGGGCTCGGGCACAAGGGCAGGTGGGAGCTCACTGCCTGAGCAGCCTGCGACTGCTCCAGATGCTCATGGGGAAACGGGGCAGGAGCAAGGCGCTGCCCGGGCGCTGTGCGGGAGAGGCAGCCCGTGCTGCTGGGGGCACCCAGCCAGGCCACCCAGTCTGTGGCATTGCAGCGGGTGCCCCAGTGTGGGTGCAGCTCAGAGCTGGGCACCCTGAAAAGGGAACCCTTGCACCCCAGCCCCCTTGGCAGCCCCGGGGAGCTGCCCCCCACCACCTGCAAGGGCTGGGGCTGCAGGCGGGCAAGGAGCACTACTTCAAAGAGAAACTGGGAGCAAAAGGGTACGTTACCATAGGCAGTAAGTAAGGAGGAGATCTATTTTTTTAAGAATATATAGTTTCCTGCAGGTGCTGTGGGGAAATGCTGAATGTGAAGAGTTTTCGTGATAAAATGCCCCTTTGCTTTTTTTGCACAGATTTGCCCCAGAAAAGCTCATTGTTCAGGACGGGGTACTGGGTTTCTGGCTGGAATCCAGTGGGTCCCTGGGGCTCCATGGGATGGAGCACATGTTTCTGAGTGTCTGGGCTGAATGCAGAGGACAATCCTGGTTTTTAGATTCAACGCTGCCCCAACGAATCCCGATCCCTACTCAGCACAGCTGGCTGGGTTGCACATCTCCTTTAACAAAGCAGCAGCTCAGTCACCATGTTACAGTCCTGAGTGTCTGATTTCAGCACTGGTCCATGCAAAGGGGTGTTGCAATCGCAGACCAGCACTTTTCTTTTTTTTTGGTGGGTTTTTTCCTTTCTTTCTTTCTTTCTTTTTGGAGGTATGCTGAAACTGAGATACAATGTTGTTCGTAGCTGTGCCCTGACACCCCTTCTGTTCTAAGCCTCGTAGTCCATCCCTGACAATCTCAAGCAATATAGAGCCAAATGCAGCCTTCGGGTTTCATTCCTCTTCCCTCGCCCACCCTGGGGTCAGGGGCAGCAGCAGCCCAGGGCCCACGGCCACAGCGCCGAGCTGAGAGCCATGCTGCAGTAAACACTGAGTTGGGGAGGGAGTGTGTGTATGCATGTGAGAAAGAGAGAGAAAGATTAAATTGATGCATTTCTTGAGAAAGGTGTAAGAATTTCACCTAAAAAGGGGCACATCTGCTTTGTTATTTATAAAAAAAAAAAAAAGCTAAATTCTGTCTTTTTCTCCTTTTTTTTTTTTAAGTAAAAGGACACTGCTCATAATTATTAGGGGCCAATTCTGCCTCCCTTCCTCATACTGAGTAAGTACTACTTAACTGCAATTTTCTACTTGCAGAGTAAGTAAAAGTAGCAGAATTGATCCCTTTGTGATTAAGAATCAAGTTTTTAGTCTGTTGGGTTTTTTTTAATTGGTAGCATTTTTTTATATTTCACTTAATTTTTTCCCCAGTTCCGTTCTGTTGTGTCCTTATTTATGTAACATACTTTAACCTTAAAAGATGGCATGGATTCTTATGCCTTTCCTTTATTATTATTGTTATTATTTTTAAAAAAGAGATTTATTTCTAGTGTGATTTAACTGTCTACCTTCTAAAACGAGAGAACGTTTTCTTGTATTTTTACATTGTCAGATTCTATAGTTTCATAGATAATTTAACCAAATCGCTCAATGTATTATCTATATCTATCTGGTGGGTATAAAAGTTCTATTTTAAATTGTGTAAATACTTCAGAACTGGCTTCTTTTTCCAGACTCCCCTGCTGTGGAGTTACTTGTTTACATCAAAAAGACTGTAGGATCTCTACGCTCATGTACTGTAAATAGTGAAGTGATCTGCCTATAAATAAACGATAACATATACACTATAAAGTGGAAAGGAAAAAAAAAAGGAACAAGTCTGTGCTGCTAATACTTTAGTTTATTAGTGCAAACCTGCCCTGGGAGGAGGCGTTTTGCTTTGCAGAAGGTGCTTTCCTGCATCTGTCTGGCAAGCAGTGGGATGGTGGGGGCACAGCTGGGGTCAGGGGGGTGGCGGAGCCCCCCAGCTTGCTCACACCGACACTGCACCACTGCCAGAGATGCAGCTCCCAGGGGGAAATACCTCTGTATATTGCTATTTTAAGTGTGGCTTCTTCCAGTTTTAACTTGTGCAGGAAAAGCCTGCCACTGCCACAGGACCCATCGCAGAAGAATGAAGGGTTAAAAATGAAGTGGGGCATGCACCTCGCGTTTGCTTGAGTGGGAGTAAGAGAGCAAAGGGCTAGATTGCAAGAAAAAGTGTGGAGAAGACTCCAGATGGTGGTGCAGCAACTGTACGGCTCAGGATGGTACCTGGATAGCGGTACCAGGAGAGCCGTCACCTGGGAGCCACCCTGCTCTCCCAGAGACACAGCCAAGGTGGCCAAACTGCTCTTCGCCAGCATAGGGTGTCCTGGTCATCATGGGAGCCTGGGAAGGGATGGGATGGAAAGCCTAGGCAGTCAGCAGCAGCCCGGGGGCAGCCACCCCACAGCATGCAGGAGCCCAGGGCCCAGGGCTCGCCGGGTCGGAGACGCTGCACTGAATTTATCTGGAGCATGGTGCGGTGGTGCTGCTGGGCAGGAGGACCTCAGCAGCCCGAAAGGAGGAGGTCAGCAAGGTGCTGAGCTGTCCCAGCTATTTTTTTTTCTGCCAATTTGCACCAATTTAGGTAGTTGCCTTAGACCTGCCCGTGCCCAGCGCAGCACAGTGGGTGGGAGCCCAGTGTGGGTCCCCCTGCCCAGCCACAGAGCCAGAACCAGCCTCCCGCCCTGAACCCAGCCCCTGGTCCTTGCAGCTGCTGCACCCTTGAGTGGCGAACTGGCAGGAAGCCTATTTCCCAGCTTCTTTCCAAAAAAACCAGGTTTCAGAGCCACCGATATTTTTTTCTAAGACACATAAGGGCACAGTGACACTGCCAGTGCCAGGACAGATTAAAACATGAAATTTCAAGGGGGAAATTTGGGGATGCAGCTGGGGTAGCCAGTGTCAGGGTGCCCAGGGTGGATGCAAGCAGGTGCAGAGGCACGGGAGCAGGGTCCCTGGCTGGCAGGGCTCCAGGATGGAGTGGAAGCAGATGAAGGAAGGGGTCTGCAGGGAGGGGCAGACCCACAGCTAAGGCTTGTCCTCCCAGCCTGACCTGTGCCGCCCAGACCTGCCTTCCAAGGCAGCTTTCTGGAAAATAAAAGGCTGATAGTGTTTATTGAGGGCTATCCTGCAAGCAGACCTAGAGACTGAAGGGAGCTGTTGGTGAATCGCCACATCAGCTCAGCACCTCCGTCCCAGCAATTAGTCCCAGAAATTACTTCCAGCCATTTGGAAAAAAAACCCAATAATGCGACAGTTTTCATTTTGGTATAACGTTATGGTACAATGGCTTTTTTTCGCACAGATGGGCACTGCTTCGATAGTAGCTTCTGTGGCTGCTCTCCAGCTGCAGGAGGGAAGGGAGGCGGTGATACCTCCTGGGACAGGCATACCGTGCCTTGTGGGAGGGGAAAATAAGTCAGTAACAGGCTTTTGTGAACAGGGACAGCTTCCGTTGCTTACCATGGCTGGCTGCCACCTGGCAGGCAGTGTGGGCAGCAGGTAGCGTGGGCAGCACATGCAATGCAGGCAGCAGGCACAGCAGGGGCTGCAGGGCCAGCGTGTGCGGTGTGGTGGTGCCCACATCTGCCCAGCTGAGATCACAACTGCCCCCAGCTCCACCGGCTTGGTAGGACCTCCCCCTGCCCCACGGGCAAGGGCCCACAGAAAGGCTGGTGGGCAGGCAGAGGCACAGCAAGGCAGGCTCATGAAACGCCTGTTGCTTGGGTTTTATTTCACTGCCTGGTGAGCTGTCCTGGGCTGCCCTTTGGAGTTTCTGTTCCCACCTGTGCCCTGGGCAATGGCATCGGACAGCAAATCCTGCTCGGGGCTCTGCTAGGCACAGGACCTCCCTGCTCCCTGACATGGACCTCAGCTTCTGGGCCACACAAGGTCTGCACAGAGGACCCTGGAGGACATACTTCAAGTAATGTACGCATTTGCCCACTAAGCATTTGTCAGCCCGGGTCCATGCAGGTGTCTTTTCAGGGAGGAATAGGGACAGGCTTGGTTTCTTTGCTCCCTGCCATCTCAGGGACCTCTCTGCCTGCTGGTCCCACTGTACTGGCCTCCTGCCTGCAGCAGCTGCCCACAAGGGACTCCTGCCAAGCCCTGCATCTCTCCCCCTAAGGCACCTGCAACCCCCACCTCCTGTGTTTGCTGCCTGTCTTTAAATGCCGGTGGAGAGCTTTCTCCAGGTGCTGCTGGGTTTGTGTCCTGCATTCTCTGTTCTCTCTTTCTCTCCCCCTCAGTCCTTGGCTGGATATGTTCTAATTTTTCATACGCCATCTCTGTCTCCAAATACCTTTTCAAACTCAGGCTTGGACCCCTTGTGTTTCTCAGCAGCCTCCTGCAGATAAGAAGGCACCATCCTCTCCCCACCAGCTTTTTGAGCACTAATGCTGCTCTCCCAAAACCTGATGACCTGCTGACTCTGAGGGAGCGTTTCCAGCTCCTTATGTCCGCAGGCTCTTGCTGCCTGCAGTGCACAGTGGGCCCCACTCGGTGGTGGCTGAGCGGACCCTTTGATGACCAGGGCAACATCCTCCCCGGCAGCAGGTGCGATGGGTGAGATGCTGGTGCAGGGGTCTCAGAAGGCCACCAGCTCCACGCAGCAGTGCTGGGGCTGCTGCCTCTCTCCTTCTCTAAGTCTCTCTTCTTCCCTTTCAGCTTGACATGCACAAAGCCCCCTCTTTGCTCCTGCAATCCTGCTTTGATCACCACGAGCAAGCAGGAGGAGGCTAAGCACCAAAGGAATACCAAACGGCTGGAGAGACCAGGCAGCTCAGGTTTGCCAGGAGCTACCCTCTGCCTGCCTGCCTGCCAGTCAACAGCCTGAGGAGCAGAGGGAAAACACGTCCTCGTTGCCTTAATAATAGCAATAACTGTAGAGGAAGACTCTCCACACTGCGGTAGTGCACACAAGCATGCGATGCCCCAGGCTCTCAGTAAGCCCTGAAGCACAAAGGCTGACTGCCCACACAGAACCTGCTGGAGAAGGGCACTGAGAGTGCAAAGCTTGGCACAAGCTGTCTGTCATCTGTATCTGCTCGCACTGGTTTTGGAGCACGCAGAATCTTCATCGCAGTGGATCTGCAAAAAAGCAGTGTCTGACCGGAGAGAGGCAGGGAAAGGATCTGGCTCACCACTGCTAAAAGGGAAAACTCTTGGGTGAAAGCCCTGGCTTTCATCACCATCACCTTCTCCATTCATCACTGCCAGCTACTGAAAGTCAGCCCCAGGCAGGACCTCGGCAGTCCAAGGAGGAAAGGCAACTCCTGCAATCCCCCCAGGATGTGGGGCTCACCCTGGCGTGCTCACGCAGTGGAGGGCGGGACACGGCTCTGAGCATCCTCACTTCTGAGGTTCAGCTCACCTTCAAGTTTACTTCCACGAAACACAAGTCCAGGTCTGCTCTGCTGGGTTTTTCCAATTGGCCAAAGCCAACCAGCACTGAAATAATGTTGTATTTAAAAATTACATAGAAAAATAAATGTATCTGGCAAGTAGCTATTGCTCTCTCCATGCTGCTTCCAGTATAAGCTCTGTCCCTGCTACTGAATTTACCCCATTCCATGCTGCTGGTGGGGGGGGACCCCAACATCAGTGTAGCTGTGAGACCAAAGGGAAGAGTTAAAAAGCCAAACAGGCTGTGGCTGTGCAACCATTTTGCCACACAAGCTGCCCGCAAGTGGCCCGGGAGATACCAGCAGGTTATTTACAGTGGCCATTACCTGCAGCTTCCAACATCTACTGGCCATTCAAACTCCTGAAGGAAATCAAGGAAATTATTTTTTCTTCAATGAAAGGATTAAGAACTTTAATTAATGAAGCGTAAAGAAAGAAGATTTTAGGCTAGACGATTTGCAGGCAGCACACATAGCAGCAAGGCTGCAGCTGGCCGCAGCAGCACGCAGCAGTGGAGCAGCAGCTTGTCTCAGCCTCTGTCTGCAAGCAGGGCACAGTAAGTAACCCAGAGCCATCCACAAAATCCCCGCAGGCACCCACAGGGAGCGAGTCCTTCTGCAGCCCTCGTAAGCTCCAAGCAGATCAGAGGATTTTTCCTACGCAGCACCAGGTTTTGCGGTTGGGATGCACGCAGTGGCACGGCAGTCAGCTGGTGCCACGTGCACTAAGGGCAGCGTTCGCAGGTGCAGGTTGCGCCACACTGCAGGAGGTGGGGAAGGGCAACGGCAAGCAGCAGTTTCATGTGCTTTGGGGGAACAGCAAAGCCAGGTGAGCTCTGCATACAGTATTAGTCACATTCGGGACAACTGTGGAAAAGGGATTAGCAGGAGTGGAGTGTAAAGCCACAAACTCCAGAGAGCGGAGAAAAATAATGATAAAGGACACAGTGTAGCAATGAAAATAGGAAACATCACTTGGAAAGTACAGCTAACATCTGAAACCTCTCCATCCAGCAGGCCAAGGTCATTACAGAGCATTAGGGAGCAGGTAATAGGCAGCAAGCTGAAAATGAGCTTGTGCTCTGATATGGAGGGAATTATTCTACCTACCCCCAGCAGGTGCATCGTGTTGGAGAGGGCTGAGAGGCCAATATCATCAGGAAGAGATTTGTATGATGAATTCTTGTAAAATAACTAAAATAACTATTGCTTCTCTGGGCAGGTAGCCAAGTGCAGCGCCCTTGCCTGGACAGTGGCTCGGGAGCCTCGCTCGGTTCCAGGAGCGGGTGTTGAACAGGTCCTGGGGAGCCCAGGAGCAGCTCGAGCAGCCCAGTAACCCCAGTCTCTGAGCGACCGCCGGCTGTGGGGCTGTGCCGCGGGGGTCGCGCTGGGCTGGGACAGTCACCGCCAGCGTGCCGGCTGCCAGCACCCCCTCGGGAGCTTCCTGGAACAACGGGGCAGAGAGAACAGAGCGAGTCGGTTTTAAACTGGCAAAAATAAGTTGCCTCCATCCTGCTCTCCCCCCTGCTCCTGCGACGGAGGGGTCTTGAACTCCCTCCTGTTTCTAGAAGAAACCGCAGCTTCGGGCGTAGCAACCCGCCGGCGGGACGGAGGGGGCTGCCGGGGGGGGACCAGCCCGCGGGACCCCCCGGCGGGAAGGAGGGGGCTGCCGGGGCGCTGGACCGCGGGACCCCCGGCGGCAGGTAGCCGGGAACCGGCGTTATCCCTGCCGCTCGCTTCGCCCCCCCCCCGCGGCAGGGCCGGGCGGTGCCGGCGGCGGGGCTGGCAGGAGGCAGCGCTACGCGGGGCGGCCCTGCCCGGGACCGGGGCTGCCGGCGGGGGAGGCGGGGCGGGGGGGCCGGCACTGCCGCTTTCGGTTTCTTTTCCCCTCGGTGCGCGCCCAAAGCAGGACCCGGCCGCGCGGCCCGGGCGCCATGGCTGGGCTGGGTGCTGTGGCCGGGCTGAAGGAGGAGCTGACCTGCCCCATCTGCCTGGGCATCTTCCGCAGCCCCGTGTCCCTGAGCTGCGGGCACAGCTTCTGCAAGGGGTGCATCCAGGAGGCGCGCAGGGGCCGGCAGGGCCCCTTCAGCTGCCCGCTCTGCCAGGCCTGCGTGGACCCCCCCGCGGACCCCCAGCCCAACGTGCAGCTCTGCAGCATCGTGGAGCGGCTCCTGAACGCGGCCCCTCGCACGGGGGAGGAAGGGTGCGATGCGCCACGCGAAGAGGAGGGGGACAGCTCGGGCCAGCCGGAGGTGACCCTGTGTGATTTCTGCCTCTGGGAGCCACAGCCAGGCATGAAGACCTGCCTGACCTGCGAGGCCTCCCTGTGCCAAGCCCACCTGAGCAAGCACAACACGAAGAGCCCCACGAAGGACCACGTCCTGGTGGAGCCCTGTGATGCTCAGTCCTTGGCCGAGAGGAGATGCCCCCAGCACGGCAAACCGCTGGAGTGCTACTGCCAGACGGACTCGGTCTGCATCTGCGTGCTGTGCTGTGTCATCGGCTCCCACAAGAGCCATAAGATCATCACTTTGGAGAAGGCTTTTGGCCAAGCGCAGGTAAGAGGCTGCCAGGAGAGTGGCCCAGGCGTGGGTTGCGTTTAGGAGAACCACGGGGGGCTGTGGCCCAGCTGCCTGCAGCACGGGGATAAAACATCTTCCGAGCCTCGGATCTACAGGCTCGGGGTAGGGCTAAATCTCCATCTTGGGTCACTGAGCTTCTATGCCTAGTTTTGCCCCAGATTCCCTCTGGGCTCACCCCTCGGGGTATAAAACGAGATGTTATAAACACTTTCTTCCCATCCTGAGGAGCCAGACTGGTGGGACTGAGTGCTTGTGGCTATGCTTTTAGTTCTTGGTGTACTTCCAAGCTGGAAGATCAGCCTGAGCTGCGTTTACGGGAAGAAAATGAATGACAGAGCAACAGAAAGGAAGCCGTCAGCACTGAAAGTAGCTTTATGCATGGCCGTTGCACATGAACATGAGTTTTCAGTCTCAAATTTCTTTCTTGTGCTCAGAATTGTTGTTATTTGTTCAGGGATAAAATCTTCTAGTTAAACTTTATGTAGTGATTTATCCTGAGAGCATGCGGTGAACAAACTTTTTGCAAGTCTGGCTTAACCCATTTCCATAAAATTGCTGATCTGGTGCCCATATGTCAGTCCTATCCCGATATCTCTCTGGTTATTTTTATAGAATATTTTTCCTAAAACTCTGGAAACAATGAAAACACACGAAGCCGCACTGGATCGAAGCATAGCAAGCCTGCTGGAACAACAGGAGCAAGTAAAGGTTTGTTCCAAGGTCCCGTACTGCTTTGGGGATGGTTGCTTGCTGGTAGCTGATGAGATAAAGTTTTGTTTTGCCCTTCCCCAGATTGTTGATTCCAAAGCCTTTTTTCATTCTTGTGTGGTTTCTCAGATGTTTTCTAGGTTTCTTCTCTGAGGGAGGATGATGAATAACTTTCTTATCAGTCTGGGAAGTATATTCTTAGTTTCCAAAGGACTTTTGAGCTTGAAAGTTGCTGTTAAGTCTGTGCCTCCTGATTAGTGGGTGGCGGTTGGCTTTCCTTTTCCCAACCTTATTCAATTGGCAGGGTCTAAAACATTTCGGAAAATATTTAGGATAAATAAATTTATAGATAGTAATTTTGGAAAATATTATGGAAAAAACCCAGACCATGTTACAGTGATTTTATTCCTTTTTACAACAAGAAATCCCTTTAGGTTAGCTTGTGGTTCTAAAAAGTTGGTAGGAATTAGGTTAAATGATTGCCCCAAAGTGTTTGGGTTTTGCTCCTAGCATGCAGTCACCTATCTAAAAGCTCTGAAAGAGCAGGGAATTTAACACAGGTCTCCAAACCCTAGCTCATTCTGCTTAGGCAGAATTGGCACTTGCCTTCCTCCACAGGGAAGAGTGATGGGAGCAGAAGTCCTGGTGCTGGGAAAAGGAAATGTATATATTCTAGTATGAAGACCTAACTTTACCTGTTGGCAGTGTCCTGTCTGGCAGTATAGCTACTTTCACACCGTGAAGGAAGCTGGGTGGAGGTAGTAAGCAAAGAAACTGTTTCCTCACCCACCCTTAAAAGGACCAAAGGCAATGTATCCCAGAAAAACACCAGTGCAGAATAAGGAAATATATGCATAGTGGAATGTCTTCAGCAAGCATCATGCAAGAAGCACTACTTTTTAATCTTTTTCTGGTCAGTTGCCAGATGCTTTCTGCTGTCAGTGGGACATCTTGATTTGTTGTCATATGGAGCGGCACTAAGTTAGTGGTTACTTCTCTCAGCCCGGAAAAGACCAGGCTCTTTTCTGAGAGAGAGAGTTAGTGTGGAAAATGTAGAATTCAGTCCCTAACAGCTTTGAAAGTGTTTTCTTCATAGGCTAAGGGGAGTCTGCAGAGGGATCAGCTGAAGAGCCTCTTTGACGAGATGTGTATGCAGCTAGAGACCAAAGAAGAGCAGGTCTTGAAAACTCTCAGTCACAATGAGGAGCAACACCTTGCTGAGATTCAGACGGAGATAGAAAAACAGAAAAAGGAGAAGGATGCTGTCAGCCGTGATGTACAGGAGATGGAGGCTCTGAGAGATCAGAAAGACCTACTTCTTTACACCAAGGTACCTAACAGCATCTCCCTTCCCAGAGATACTCAGCTTTTGGGCTGGCCTTTGCCTGGTCTATGCTAATTCTACTTTCAAAATGTCTTTTACAGACTTTTGCAGCGATTCGAGCAAGGTAAGCTCTTCCTGAGGTGGTGCACTATTGCATTACACTTTGTTTCAGGTGCCTGGTAGTCTACTAGTGCGAGTCTGCTAGCCCAGCCTGCATGCCCCAGCCCCACAGCTCCCTGGGCTTGCCCTGGCTGCCCCCTGGGCATGCTGACTGCACACTCTTGAGCCTGGCTTTGGCAGAGACCTGGAGAAGCCCCAGAATATTAACAGAGGTCACGTGTGACTCTTCATATGCAGCATGGCTTCTTTTGCCGTACTCTCCACACCTGTTCTCAAGACCCATTCTGAGGGCAGTTCCTGAATATTTAGGTCCCTGAGTGGGCATGCAAAGGGTGGATGAGCTTAGGTATCCTGAGTCATCCTCCAGTTTACATTGCCTTCTGCTTATAAGAAGCAAATGTGGCAGAAGCCGAAACGTGCATGAAGGAGAGTCTACAAAGTTCATGGCTTCTCTCCTGAGCTGTTCCACTAGCGCCTGCCCAGCGCTGTTCGTCCACCACAGCCCACCGCTGCATGCACACAGGCGGCCCCAGCCTGGTCTTTCCTCAGCCCTGCCTTTCAGGTGCAGCAGTTGCCCCTTGGCTGTCATAATGCAGCACCTCTGGTTTGCTGTCCCAGCATCCCAGCAGCTGTCCCTGACACCTCATTAGCTCCTGCTGTGGGGACTTGAGGACTGTAACCGCAAACATGATGCTAGGGCATGTCCTGGCAAAGCTGGGGCTGAGGTGGCTGAGACAAGGTTCCCTGGGGACAGGTACTGTCCATGAAGTGAATTTCATCCTAACAGTGTTGAAGGGATTTGGGGTTCTGGGAGAAACCTGCTCAGAGGGGGAGTCCCTGGTAAAGCTGCAGAGGGAGGGGAGGATAGAAGCTGCTTTCTGTATCTCCCATCGAGGCTGCATGTGGAGCAGGAGAGGCAGTTGTTGGCTCAGGGATGGGTTTTTTGATGGTTTTCTGACAACTTGCTGCTCTTCTGATGTCTTTCTGTATGTTTTAGGAAACACAAGCCAGTTCCTAACACAGTTGGTGTACAACTACCACAGCCACCCATTATTTTGAATGAATTAACAACAAACACTACTCTGAGGTTTTTCCAGCAATTTCTCTCAGACATGCAGTCCTTATTTAAAGCACTACCTGGTAAGTGATCATTTTGCTACACGACAAGCAAGATGGAAAACATATTTTAAAAAGAACTGTAATAAGACACTGAGTACAAGTACCTCTAGAAGAACTGATTAATCACACTTACTAGACAATCTTTAAGGTCCTTCCAACCCATTCTATGATGCTCTATGATATGATTGTATTTTCACATATGTGTACATAAAAGGGCCTCAGGGCTTTTGGATGTGCTCTGAATACACGCTGTTAAAGTGGGCTCTGGGTAAAGAGCTGTGGATGTCCTAGGAGTTCTCTGAGAGGATTAAGACTAGCAATGCCTCTTCTGTCTGTAGCATGACTTTGATTCAAAGCACATGGAAAGCCGAGAACTCTTCAAAGCAGCAGCAGCAGCAGGTGGAGTTTGTCTCACAGTGTAAAAAATCTACTCTTTTGTAAGATCAACCTGCTGTCCCAGTGCTGTGCACAGTGGGATGCTTGTCCAATTGAATCAAAAATATTAGGGTTCCTTTGTTATAGCTCCCATGCTGACAGTGAGCCTAGGGTCAAGACCGAGAGACAGCTGGGGTGGGAAGGCTCTACCCAGGGCACACGTGACAGTGCGCACACCTAACTGGCTGCCGCCCATACAGCCTTGGGCGCACCAAGAGGCACACTGCTCACAGCCGCTCCTCAGCTCTGTCTCTGCCATCCCTGTAAGCACAGCCCAGACCTATTCTGGCTAGAAAACCTCAGATCCAGGTTTCCTAATTATCTATGCCACCTGAGTGGTTTTGGTTAGTTGCCCAAGTCACTGCCGCTGTTTCAGTTTCCTGAAGGAGTAACTTCCAGAAAAATGTCACAATTTTGAAATGCATTACATGCAAGAGAAGGTCTGAATAACAACATTCTTCAAATTCCTGAGTGTAGAACTCACTTTTTGTTACTGGCCATGGTAAGAAGTTTTGAGAGTTCTAGAAAATAACTTCACAGTATCACAGACTGGTTGGGGTTGGAAGGGACCTCTGGAGATCATCTAGTCCAACCCCCTGCTCAAGCAGGGTCACCTAGGGCAGGCTGCACAGTCTCATCCAGGTGGGTTTTGGATGTCTCTGGAGAAGGAGACCCCACAGCCTCCCTGGGCAGCCTGTTCCTGTGCTCTGTCACCCTCAAGGTAAAGAAGTTCTTCCCTCAGATTCAGATGGAACTTCTTGTGTTGCACTGTGTGCCCATTGCCCCTGGTCCTGTCACTGGGCACCACTGAAAAGAGCCTGGCCCCGTCCTCCTGGCACTCGCCCTGAAGATATTTGTAGCCCTTGGTAAGATCCCCTCTCAGTCTGCTCTTCTCCAGGCTACACAGGCCCAGCTCTCCCAGCCTTTCCCCACAAGGGAGATGCTCCAGTCCCCTGATCATCCTTGTAGCCTCTGCTGGCCCCTCTCCAGCAGTTCCCTGTCTCTGGAACTGGGGAGCCCAGCACTGGACACAGCACTCCAGACGTGGCCTCACCAGGGCAGAGCAGAGGGGGAGGATCGCCTCCCTGCCCCTGCCGGCCTCGCTGCTCCTAACGACCCCGGGACACCACTGGCCTTGGCCACCCGGGCACACTGCTGGCCCACGGGCGACTGGCTGCCCACCAGACCTCCCAGGCCACCCCCAGCCTGTGCTGGTGCCTGGGGCTGTTCCTCCCTGGGTGCAGGACCCTACACCTGCCCTTATTGAGCTTCATTAGGTTCCTCTCCACCCAGCTCCCCAGCCTGCCCAGGTCTCGCTGAATGGCAGCGCAGCCTCCTGGGGTATCAGCCGCTACTCCCAGTCCGTATCAGCCACAAACGTGCTGAGGGGACACTCCGTCCCTCCATCCAGGTCGCTGATGAATAAGTTGGAGGATGGGACCCAGCAGGGACCCCTGGGGAACACCACGAGCTACAGGCCTCCAGCCAGGCTGCGCGCCACTGGTCACAGCTCTCTGAGCTCTGCCATTCGGCCAGCCCTCAGCCCACCTCACTGTCCCCTCATCTCGCCCACATGTCCTGATTTTATGTATGAGGCTGTTACGGGAGACCCTGCCAAAAGCCTTGCTGAGGTCAGGGTAGACAACATCCACCACTCTCCCCTCACCTACCCAGCCACTCATTCCATCACTGAAGGCTGTCAGGTTGGTCAGGCATGATTCCCCCTGGTGAATCCATGTTGACGTTCCTGATGACCTTCTTTTCCTCCAGCATGAGCTGTTCCATCACCTTTGCAGGGACGGATGAGGCTGACCAGCCTGTGGTTTCCGGGTCCTCCTCCTGCCCTTGCCCTTTTTGAAGACTGGAGTGACACTGGCTTTCCTCCAGTCCTCAGGCACCTCTCCTGTTCTCCATGGCCTTTCAAAGATGATAGAAAGTGGCTTGGCAATGACATCTGCCAGCTCCCTCAGTGCTCGGGGGTGCATCCCATTGGGGCCCATGGATTTGTGAGTGTCAGGCTTGCTTAAGTGATCTCTAATGTGACCCTCCTCGACCAGGGGAAGTCAGCCTTTCTCCAGACTTCCTCTCTTGCCTCCAGGGTCTAGGAAACCAGAGGGCTGGCTTTGGTGGTGAAGACTGAAGCAGAGAAGGTGTTCAGTAACTCCACCTTCTCTGTGTCCTTCATCACCAGAGCACCCACCTCATTCAGCAGCAGGCCCATGTTTTCCCTAGTCATCCTTTTCCTGCTGACGTACTTGAAGAAGCCCTTCTTGTCCTTGACCTCCCTCACCAAATTTAGTTCCAAATGGACCTTAGCCTTCCTGGTTGCCTCCCTGCATGTTCTGATCACATGCCTATATTCCTCCCAAGTGTCCTTTCCCTCTTTCCACATCCTGTAAACTTCCTTCTTCTGTTTGAGATTTGCCATAAGCTCCTTCCTCATCCATGCAGGCCCCTTGCCTTCTTTGCTTGATTTCCTACTCACGGGGATGCACCTATCTTGAGCTTGGAGGAGGTGATGTCTGAACATTAGCCAGCTCTCTTGGACCCCCCTACCTTCTAGGGCCCTAACCCACGGGATTCCTCCAAGTAGGTCCTTGAAGAGGCCGCAGTTAGCTCTCCTGAAGTCCAGGGTTGCAGTCCTGCCTACTGCCCTGCTTCCTCCACGCAGGATCCTGAACTCCACCGTCTCATGGTCACTGCAGCCAAGGCTGCCCTCAACCTTCCCATCCCCAGCCAGCCTTCTCGGTTTGTGAGCACAAGGTCTAGGAGCATACCTCGCCTTGTAGGCTCCTCCACCACCTGTATCAAAAAATTATCATCAATGCTCTGCAGGAACCTTCTGGACTGCCTGTGCCTGGCTGTGTTGTCTTTCCAGTGGGTATCAGGGAGGTTGAAGTCCCCCATGAGAACCAGGGTCTGTGATGGTGAGGCTACCCCCTGTTGTCTGTAGGAGGCCCCATCGGCCTGATCAGGTGGCCTGTAGCAAACACACAACAGTGTCCCCCATGTTGGCCTCCCCTTAATCTTTACTGTAAGTTCTTGACTTGTTCACTTTTGAAGCTTCGAATGTTCCTAAGCAAATAAACATTTATAAAATGGCTGTGCTACTGTTCACACATTTCTTGTACGTAGAATTTTCTAAGAGTTTTTAAAAATGCCTAATGAAGCTCTGCAGAGGACAATGATAGAAAACTAAAATTGAAGAGTTGCTGTCGTTGGAAACAAAAAAGGAAAAAGACACTTCAAAATTGTGAAAGAGCAGCATTTCTTGAATTGTGTTAGCAATCCCCTTTAGAATTACATAGGGGCAGCTTAGAGAGGTGTTGAGGGTGTTTCGGTTAACATATGCTTTTAATGACTTGGATAAGATGACTTAGATTGACTTTGATGAGTTGGATTGGGAAATCCAGCTTTCAGCAACAGCAAAAGGGATGTGTGCAAATCTGCACAATTATTAATTAACAATTGTAATGTGTTTTTTTTCTTTCTGCAGTTCATCAACATCTGACTTGTTCAGCTGCTCACCCTGACCAAACAATCTTTGACTCCTCATTTGGTTGTTACACATATAGTATACCACATAACCCATATTCTTTACCATACGTGCAGAGTCACCAGAGCTTCTCAGCGGGCTGTCACTTCTGGGAGGTGGACACCAGCAATGCGAGATGCTGGAAGCTCGGAATCATTCACAACAAGATTGAGTGCTACCTGTGCATGTGTTGTGATTACCTTAGTGTGTTCCTAGGTGAAACCATGATCACAACTGAGAACTTTTCTGCAGGCTTCAAAGTGATCAGGGTAGAGCTAGACTGTAGAAGAAATACACTGTCATTTTATAACATGTCTGTCAAGGGTGGAGGTCCTGCTGAGAGACTCAAGCTTATACAGGCAGTAAGCATCCCTTCAAACTACCCCGCCTATGCTACCTTTTTTGTGTCAAACGGCTCTTTGAGGCTCCTGTAGTGATGGGGGGACAAGGTGGTGTTTTGTATTTCCAGGCCTAGGTATTGGGAGTGCTGCTGCATGGAGGCTGTGCTAAGCTGGCATATCAGCAATCAGGGTTTGGGCTGCTGTGACCGCTCGTCTGTGTGACGGCAAGGCCTCTGTGGGGTATAGCGCAGCACACCGCCACTTACTGCCAGAGCTCCTGTCTTATTAGTCCTGTGAATCACTATGAAAATGCTGCTGAGATGCACTTTGTTGCATTGGATCAAATGCTGTGTTGGCTGCATGTTATTAAAGTAGTGTAGTTTGCAAAACACAATGGCAAGTTGGTGTATAAAAATGTTGACAGCACAACATTAACTGCTGCAGAACTGAGCAGCAGCAATGCTCATGTTTGCTGTAATGCATCAGCTTTTACCCCTGCCTTCCTCCACCCATCCTGCAGAACCTGAGCCATCTGTTGCAGAAGCAAAGAGGGCCTGGGAGGCAAGCAGAGACTAGGCAGTAAGACAACTGCTCTGCCTTGCTGCCGTCACCCCCTGCGAGCTCTCTGATACATCGCTTACCGGCTTCTTGCTGCCATTTCGATTTTCTCCTCATGTATGCAAAAATCTCACAGCAACGGGAGTAACGAGGAAAACTCATGTGCTTTTAGCCTCTGCCATATGGGACCTGGCCCAGTTCATTACGATTGTCCAAACACCTTGGGGAGGAAGAGATGATATTCCTGCCTGCTGCCTTCTGACAGAGCCAGGGTATTTGCCTGAAGAGGTCCAGGCAGGAGCTCTTCACCCCAGCAGGAACAGTGAAGGGCCTTAATGAATGTTACAGTTTTGCAGATCCTAAAATAAATCCTCGTTCAGTCTTGGAAGAAAGTGGCTGTGTTTTGTCTTTTGCATCTTATGCACCAAAATGATACAGAAGACCATGTGGGCAGAGCTGGGTCTCCCAAATGCGCCTGCAGTGGCTGCTGCTCTGCCCGGTCTGGGGTGGTGCAGGTGCCAAGTGGGGTAAGCAAGGCTCCTGAGATGGTGCAGGGATGTTCCTGCCCTAAAGCACATTCCTGAGAGCCTTTCCAGCCCCTGTTTCCCTGTCACCTGGCTGCAGGTAGCAGACCAGCCTCAACAAGTCCCAGTAAAACTTTCCCCTGGGTTCTCCCTATTTTACCTACAGGTAACCTGTAACTGCTGTGGAAAAGAACCAGACAAAGCAGAGGGAGTTCCTGGTTTACCCCTGCTGGGCTCGTGCTCTTCTCATCCAGGGCTTACCTTTCGTTTGCTGTCCCTGGCATGGGATGGAGAAGCTTTCTGGGAGGGCAGAGGGCTGCAGGAGAATTGTCCATCTCCTGCCCTCCCCAGCACTCACTGCTCCCACCAGTCTGGTGGTGGTGGCTCATCCTTGGAGCGATGCTGCATGAGACTGAGGGCAACCATCTCAAAGCGGCTGCCACAGTTTAGAGGAGCTGCGTGTGGGTGGAGCCTGGGACGGGAGCGTTATCTCTGCTGCCCTGTCACGAGGACTTGCATGCAGCCTCTGTGCTGGGTCTCCAACCATGGCACAACGCCAAGGTCATCTCTTTTAGTTTCGTTTCTCGCAGGCCAGCCAACACACCATTTCTGCAGCCATGGCAAAAGCCAAGGAAGGATATGGAAGGGGTGCGAGCCTGGAGGATGAACTCAGCTGTCCCATCTGCCTGTCTCTGTACAGGGACCCAGTGCTGCTGAGCTGTGGACACAGCTTCTGCAAGCAGTGCATCCAGAAGGCGCTCAGTGCCCAGCAGCAATCGAAGGCCACTTACTCCTGCCCTGTATGTCAGCTCCAGCTGGGGCCCATCCTGGATCTGCAGAAGAATTTCCAGCTGTGCAGCATTGTGGAGGCATTTCTGGCCACAACTTCCAAAGAACAACAGGACGAGGGCTCTGCAGAGGAGAAGGAGGTGGTTCCCTGTGACTTCTGCCTGGACTGGTCCCAGCCAGCCGTGAAAACCTGCCTGAACTGCGATGCGTCCTTGTGCCAGGCCCATCTGAACAAACACAACGCCAAGGCTTCCCAGCAGGACCATGTCCTGGTGGAGGTGGGCGCAGGCGGTCTGGTGGAGGAGAGGAAGTGCCTGGAGCATGGCAGGCTGCTGGAGTGCTACTGCCAGGATGACAGGCAGTACATCTGCATGCTCTGCTCTATCGCGGGATGCCACAAGGGCCACAACATCCTCAGCCTGAAGGAGACACATGACAGACAGCTGGTAAGGGGCTCTCCTCTCCCCATGGCCCCTGCAAGGGTTGCTGCAAACTCCTGACCTGGAGGAATGGGGCAAGCTGCAGGAGGGGCTGCAAGGATTTCACCGGGGAGTGGGGATGGGGGCAGGCAAGGACAGGCAGGCAGCAGCTCCGGGGATTTCATGCCCACCCCGGCAGGGACTAGTGCATTGTGCTGGAATTTGCTTTTCATTTCCTCCTTTGCGGTGTCAAAGCAGCCTGGCAGGCTAAGCAAGGAAGAAAGGCAGAAAATGGTGTTTGGGGCTGCCTGGGACAAGGGTGGGTAAATCCTGCAGTGTGTGCTGATGTGGGCGTGCATGTGGGTAAGTGGGTGAGTGGCAGGCGCAGGGCTCCGCCGCCCCCGCTGCTGCAGTGCATACCGGTCGTGCACAGCCCCATGCAACTGCAAACTGCCACGCACCAGGGCGTTCCTGGCTGCGACTGAGAAGTATTCTTGCAGGGGTTAAGAAATTTCTTTCTCCACAGAGCCTCGGGGACCCCACCACTGCTGAACTTTGGGTTGGGAAACAGGTTTTCCCACTCTTGCCTCTGGCTCCCTACTCCCTCTGCCACAAATTTTGCTGAGCTAGCATCCCAGAGGGCACAGAGATATGGGCCCTCATGTCCTTGGCTTTGAGTCCAGCTGCTGTCCTTGAAAAGCTCCAGAATCAGCTGAGACTGAGGGGTTAAAATGTATTTTCCATTCCATTCCATAAAATGCTTGCTCACTGCTTGCATTTGAAATTTCTGGGCTCAGTTTAAAGCCCAAACAAAACACCCTGCAGGAACCCAGTGCATGGGCAGGAAATGCCTGGCTTGCTCCCGACCTCAGGACAGGTCACAACCTCCTCAGGAATTAGCAGGAAGCATCCTTTGCAGTTACACGTATTGCAAACTAACTTTCTCCCCCATGTTACCTATAAAAAATTCAGGGCTGCCAAACAGAAGTGGGGTGTCTAGGATAGTAACCGTTCCCTTCATCCCTGGAGCTGGTAAGGGAGCAGTAGTGCCCTGTCTATGGGGAAGCCATCTCCATGGGTCTCAGCTGCATATTCCTCTTGTTTGCTTGGTTTCTTTTAAACTCCCCAAGATAGCCAGAGGAATCAGGAATGCAGCTTTTTAGAAGGAATTATAAAAGGGTTTTGGTGCAAGGAACCTCAGCTGAATTTGATTATTTGTCTTTTAATTTTTCCAAGAGTAAAACTTTCCAGCTGTGACAACTATCTCATGGAAAACCTAAGTTTTCTGGTATCATTTTTACTAAAGAAACGGGAGTCTAGCAGCTGTGTTTGCTGTGGCCATTCTTGGGTGCTCAAGGTGTGAAAACTGCTGGAGGCAGCCAGAAGCAACCAGAACCAGAGACTGTCTGATCCCCAAAGAACAAAGTTTAATGTCCCTTCTGAAATGTGTCATTGTGCAGTATATATAACAGCACTCAATGATAGTGGTATCCGTTAAAAGAAACAGCTGGGTGAGTAAGTACCGCTGTTTTGCTGATCTTCAGAAAAGATGGTTGCTTATTACCTTATCCTCAGATCCCACAGCTGGTGACAGATGTGAAAACTAAGGATTTGGGTCACGTTAGGTACATGTGAAGATTCTGGCAGGAACAGAGCCTTAACGGATAAATTGAGATGTAATTATTTAAAGTGAAATCTACTTATTCAAAGGGAAAGTTGTTTACTAACCTACCTATACAAAGTTACACATCTATAAAAATTAAACACTGACTTGAAAGTTTTCAAGGTCATGTCAGTTTTCCGTTATGCCCTGTCTTTATGAGGAGGCGTTTATTATAGGACTTGCTGGTGAAAGCAGGGAGGTAGAAGGTACCTGTGCCGTTTTATCAGCTCTGCAAACTGCCGGTCTGGTTTAAAGCTTCCTGTGCTGCTTCCCTGCTGCAAAGTACAGTGCTGCCTTTCCTTCTTCTAGAGTGAACTCATGGACATTGTGACATGGCTGCAGGAATGTAAAAGCGCTTTAGCTACTGCCCTAGAAGAGCTTCAGGAAACCAAGAATCAGCTCAAGGTTGGTACTCAGATCATCACTCAGAGCATCTTTCCTCCACAATTTCCCAGAAGTAAGTGATGGCAAATACACTGTTAGAAGCAGATGAATAGAAAGAGATACAGTCCAAAGCAGGGAGAACACCGGTGTGAGAAACTGCCAGAAGCCAAGCTTTTTCACAGCTCCCCAGCATAGCTCTACAGGAGGAACCACCTGGGAGACTCTGCCATATATTGTGGTTGCACAGATGAGGTTGCAGGACTGGCAGACCACAGATCATACCTATCATTATGTATTTTTAAAGTTCTCTATCTGTTAAATGAAAGAAAAACAAGTTGAGTCTACAAGTGGGATTCTCAGCGTGTACCAATAGAGTTCTCACATTGCTAGCTGGATTTTATCTGATTTTTTTACTATATCAGGATTAATTTTCATAACCCTGTGCTTAATCAGATATTCTAAGCAAATGTTTATTGTCTGCTTCCTTCTAAAGCCAGTGCAAAGGATAGATACAATTAATAAATAATTCATAAACAGGGACACTAAGCTGAAGTGCTGAGTTCCTGAGCCAGTGCACCATTTGCTTATCTGTTCATTTAGACTAATACAGAAACAGTGACTTCTCAGCTGCAAATGCTGTTTGAAGAGATGAAGACAGAGATGACTCAGAAAGAGAAGAAGATCCTGAGTGACATTCAATCCAATGAGAAAAAACAGCTGGCATATATTACCAAAGTGAAGAAGAAAATGGAACAGAGGAGACATAAGGCTGCACAGCATCTTCAGTCTTTGCAGAAGATGAAAGAGCAAACGGATGTTTTCCTCTTTCTCAAAGTAAGCAGCAGTACTCCGCTTTTCTTCATGAATATCGCTGTTTCTCAGCCAGCTGCCCTTTCTGGAAACCACATTAACAATTTTTTTCCTTTTTCTTTTGGCAATCTTATTTGTAGGAATTTAAACTGGCCAAGGACAGGTATGTTCCATCTGAAAACACTTGTTTTATTCTTTGAAAAAATATGGTGTTGATAACTGGGATCAAACCTGTCTGTCCCAGAACCCTATGCTGCAAAGCTGCTCTCTATTCCCGCTGAGCCAGAGGGCACCACCTCCACACAATTAATGAAGATGCAGAGATACCCGCCTGCCATCCCAGAGTTCCCTTTAAGTTTCAGTTTCCTTGGCAGCTACACGGTTGCTGGATTCTGATGAAAACCAATGGGTTTTGTTACCAGAAAACCGTTTTTATCAGAGATTAAGCCCATAGGGTTCAGTTTACAGCAACACTCTCTTGGATGGGTATTGTGCCACTCCTGTATGTAGGTCCCAGTGAAAAGCCTTCAGCTGCAAAGGTAACTGGCTCATTTCCCACTGAGTTTTGCTTCTGCTTGTGGACAAGCTTAATAGCTAGACAGATTTATTATCTTTTCCCTTGCAAGTGATACATTTGACTTATCACATCCTAATTGACACCTGGGTGTCAGCTGCAATTCAATGGTGCAAAATCACACCAACAGTAAATTAGAGATCCACAAGAGGTTTTGCTGCAGCACTGAACTCCCCAGCCGCATGAAGGGCTAGCTTAAACATCTAGGTAGATTTTAAGATGTCATCTTTTTAACTTGTACAAATTAAAGCTGGGTTTGAACTTGGATTGCAAGGATAACTTTGAATCACTGTGTACCTAGGGGGTGTGCTGGCAGCAGCATAGTCCATCACTCACAGCTGTGCTACAAGTCAAAATCTAGACTGTGGGATCAAAGTCATTTTCCAGAAGCCTGGACACCATTTAATACGTTTGGCATTTTCTTTCTATCAGGATGGCAGTTGTGCTAGAACAGTAAGAACCTGCCTGCAGCAGGTCAAATCACAAGGGTATTAGCAAAACTCCTTCCCCTTTCTCATTTCCAGCATTTGAAAGTTCCATCCAGGTTTGGTAAGCAGAAGGCATTGCCAAAAAAATAACTACATAACAATTTCAACTCACTTAACCTTATCAGAGAGCTGTTTACATGATAATTCATGTTGCCAAAGCACCCTCCTCTTTCGTAGAGTCCTTCCTAAAAAAGGATTTGTTAACTTTCTAATGCTAAATGGTTTTCCTTGGTGAAATGACTGCCTACGCTCTAGGATTCGGAGTCAGAATTTCTGCGTTGAAGGGACAGACATGGTGGTGGTGCAGCTGGATCAGGCCAGGATCGATTGCTGCCGACGCCTGATGTGGGACTTCATGAGTCACCTGGGCTCACTGCTGGAAGATGTGCACAGTGAGTGACCTGCCCCGACCTGCCGGCCACACGCTGCCGAACCCAAGCAGAGACCACCAAGCCCCAGGGTTCAGTGAGCAGGGCTGATGGCCACTGAACGGTGGCTCCTTTATACGGGGCATGTGCGTGGCCTTGAGGGGCTGATAAGGATTCAGATGGGATCTTGGGGTGTTGGAAAGGGGAGGGCAAAAGGGGCGGAAAGACTGTTTCTGGGGATAACAAGAAAGAGGTCTGCTCCTAACCAGCGTAAGGACAGCTCCTAGCTGAGGTGGTTTCCTGCTCCCACCTACCTCCCGAGTCTTTGGGTGTGCAATCATGCTTTTGAGAAATGGCCCCTTCGTTTGCCCACCCCTATCCCCACCTAGTTTATCCCGGACCACGAGATCCAGGGACACAGTACCAAATCCCAACCTTGAATGCATTACTAGCTTTGTAAAACATTCTTCTCCATCTTTCTTAGGTGAACTCACCAACCAAATTAAGCGGAACAGGTAAATCCTTTTCTTAACTTACAAAATGTTCCCTGCAAATTTCTCTAACAGTTGTTCATTTAAGGACCGTATGCCCTGTGCTCCTCTGCTTTGGTCTCAAGGAGAGCCCAACAGTCTAGAAGGCTGTCCTTCATCTCAAAAGAGGGGGTCAGATCTATTCACATGTCTTATCTTGTTATTAGCAAGATGTGATTTGTGTTTTATGAGTCACTAACATTCAACACTATTTCTTTACAGTGGGGCTTCAGACACTGGTACCTCTTCAAATTGTAAGTGTTCAAAAATACTAGTTATTCCCCAGGACTCTGGCCTGGGGCTGTGAGTCTTGCGGAGAAAACCTCCCACATAAAAATGTGAACAGAATTTTGTTGCATGCATATCCTCTCCTTGCCAGAGGTGAGACAAGCAGGCGTGCAGCCTCAGGGCACAGCTCTCAAAATCTGCAGTGGGCAAAAATCTCTGGGAACTCACCAGAGGAATCATTTCTCTTCAGCCTGAGGGAGAGATTGGGTTTGCTTCAGTATCCAGTAATCTGAGTCTGAGCTGGCTCCAAGGAAAGACCATGTAGGGTGTGCTGGGTTGACCCTGGCTAACACAGGTGCCCACCACAGTCACTCCATCGCTCCCCTCCTCAGCTGGACTGGGGAGAGAAAATAGAACAAAAGGCTCATGGGTCGAGGTAAGGGCAGGGAGATCACTAAGCAATGACCGTCACAGGCACAACAGACTTGATTTGGGGAAATTAGTGTAATTTATTACCAATCACCAGAGTAGGGTAAAGAGAAATAAAACTAACATCTTAAAACCAGCTTTCCCCACCCCTCTCTTCTTCCCAGGCTCAACTTTTCTCCCGATTTTCTCTCCCTCCTCCCCGCCAGCGGTGCAGGGGGACAGGGAACGGGCGCTGCGGTCAGTTCATCACACGTTGTCTCTGCCGCTCCCTCCTGCTCAGAGGGAGGGCTCCTCACTCTCCCCCTGCTCCAGCGTGGGGTCCCTCCCACGGGAGCCAGACCTCCAGGAACTTCTCGAAGGTGAATCCTTCCCATGGGCTGCACCTCTTCATGAACTTCTCCAGTGTGGGTCCCTCCCACAGGGTGATGTCCTTCAGGAACAGGCTGCTCCAGCCTGGGGCCCCCGCGGGGTCACGAGTCCTGCCAGGAGCCTGCTCCAGCCTGGGCTCCTCTCTCCATGGGTCCACTGGTCCTGCCAGGAGCCTTCCCATGGGGTCAGAGACTCCTTCGGGGATCCACCTGCGCTGGCGTGGGACCCTCCCCGGGCTGCAGGTGGGTACCTGCTCCCCGTGGGCTCCATGGGCTGGGGGCACAGCCTGCCTCACCGTGGGCTTCCCACGGGCTGCGGGGGGATCTGCTCTGGTGCCTGCAGCACCTCCTGCCCCTCCTTCTGCACTGACCTGGGGTCTGCAGAGTTGTTTCTCTTAGATATTCTCACTCTTCTCTTTGGCTGCAGTTCCTCTGATATTTGGGGTTTTTTCATCTCTTCTTAAACACATTCTCCCAGAGGCGCTACCACCGTCTCCGATGGGCTGGGCCTTGGCCAGCGGCGGGTCCGTCCTGGAGCTGGTGGGCACTGGCTCCATGGGACACAGGGGAAGCTGCTGGCAGCTTCTCACAGAAGCCACCCCTGTAGCCCCCCGCTACCAAAGCCTTGCCGTGCAAACCCAGTACAAGGGTTTCCCACCAACTGAGCAGGAGCTGGAGCAAACTCAGTGCCTGAAAGGTTTCCCAGACAAATCCAAATGCTGCAGGCGATATTAAATCTGTAAACAGTATTTCTCTTATGATAGTACTAATCTGATGCTCAAATAGATTTCTGCTGGGTACAGCGGTATATCCTTTCTACATGCTTTTTCTAAGAAATGGTTTTTGTAAGTTATTTGAAAGATTTTTTATATTTTTTAATTGCTGCAACAGAAGTTCTATTTGCAAACAAGTTTTTCTTAATTCATAAATTCAAAATAAAATCCTATCTTCTTCACCCCTTTTTAATTTTTGGAGGGGAAAATTACTCTCTTCTGACAAGCATTTCTTAGAGACATGTTAATGGTAAAATTTTACTTGGGAAGGGATGTGTTTGAGAAGAGCTGTTCAGTGGGGGGGGTTGAGAACAATGTAGTCTTGCCCTAAAAGCAAACATATTTGTTTTACCAGACACATTTGAAAAAGCAGAAAAAAATCTCGTTTTCTTTTTACAGTAATTCATGTAGCTGATGATGGCTGGAGAGCACAACAGGCATGTGGTGCAGGTAAGCAATTAAAAGGAGGATTAATTACACAGCACAGCTTAACAATACAGTTACTTTCATTTAGAATTATAGAATCATAGAAATTTTTTAGGTTGGCAAAGATCTTTAAGATCATCAAGTCCAACTGTTAACCCAGCACTGCCAAGTCCACCACTAAACCATGCCCCTAAGCACGACACCTACGTGTCTTTTAAATACCTCCAGGGATGGTGACTCATCCACTTCCCTGGGAGCCTGTTCCAGTGCTTGACAACTTTTTCAGTGAAGAATTTTTTCCTAGCATGCGATCTAAACCTCCCCCGATGCAACTTGAGGCCATTTCTTCTCATCCTATCAGTTGTTACCGGGGAGAAGAGACCAACCCCTACCTGCCTACAGCCTCCCTTCAGGCAGCTGTAGGGAGCGATAAGGTCCCCCCTGAGCCCCCTCCTCTCCAGGCTGAACACCCCCAGTTCCCTCAGCTGCTCCTCATAAGACTTGTGCGCCAGCCCCTTCCCCATTAACATAATGTCAGCCTGAAATCTAGAGGTATCTTCTTCCATCAGTGTACGTGGCCACTTATTTGTCTTGTGAGCTCAGTCTTCTTCTACAGACATATTCATGTCTGTGTTCTGTACAGAACCAGACGGTTACTCAAAACAGGGGAGCAAGAGGAAGTATCTTTTCTGAGGCAATGCAAAGCTATACTTGGAAGAAACTTGTCAAATATGTTATTAGCATAGCGATAAAATATTACTTTATTATTACAGTAAGTGAAACTTTTCCATCTTGTGTATTCCTACAGCACAAAACCAACGATTGGTGCGCTTCAAGTGGCACATGTAACAAAGTGTATGGTCCACGTATGCCCAGAAGTAAGGGAGAGATGAAAAAAAAGAAGCCAGAACTGAGATGGAAAGAAAAAGTTAAATATTGTCAAAAATGCCTTCTAAAAATGGGGACCTGCCAGATGTCTTGACCTCCCCTGCATACCTGCAATTAAAAGCAATTCTGTAGCATATGCAAATTTGGAAAAGAAGTGCTAAGAATGAACATGAACATAAGAAAATCTCCAACTGCTGGACTATATCATCTCATGGTACTAATGATACTTGCGTACTATTAGTTGTGGTGACTGTGTTGTCATTTTGTGATTGGATAACAAAAGAAATGGCTATAGATACAGATAAACAAGGCTGGCTGATTTCATGCCATCACCAGGAATTAATTGTTGAGAGCCTTGTTTGTGGATGGTTGCAGTAGGAAGCTGTTCAGAACCATGCCACAGATTTGGATTATCACATTTAACATGAGTGATCTTTGTAGCAAAGAATTAATTATCTGTGTATGAGTTAGCCTCTAAGCCACATTTTAACACTTCCGCAGAGTGCTCAAAGAGCCATGCAAAATACCGCAGTCGGCAGCATACGAAGATGCTTTACTGGTCAAATCTTCATGTGTTCAGATGTTCTCTTCTGATCAAGCACATGCCGTGCTTTCCTGATGTAGCCCTTATTGCACCTGTCAGCTCCACCAAGGGATTTCATGGACACTGACAGGCAGCTAGCTCACTCTGCTTTTGTGGGCTGCTCTGTGCCTAGCTGTGGTTTAGATCCTACATGCAGGTTCACAACCTGGGTGTTTCTTCTCCAAACGATAAAAATGTTTTGCTGCAAATGTGAGTTGCCAACATCCACATTTTTAAGAAATAAAGGCTAAAGTTCTGAATGCTTCTGTATGAATTAGAATTCATGGCTACAGCTCTATTGTCACTTGTGGTAATTGCAGTGATTGAAAACAATAAACTCAGCAAAATCCATCTTGGATTTAGTGTAATGTCTCCCTTCATGGTTTAGATGGACTCACCAAGCTGTAATGGATCCTAAGCAGCCCTTGCTCTGCTGCATACATCAATTGTCAGCGTAACAGAAAGTGCATGGCCAAATTCTGGGAGCTCAGCAGTAGCTCAAGGTGACTTTGCAAATATTCCCTACTGCTCGAAGCCAGTGACACATGAAGGACAGCTGCTCTCAACCACTGAAATGAGGCAAAAGAAATGAGCCTGTCCTTCAGCACTTTTGTGTCCTGGTCTTTTCTCTGGCTGCCAGGTAGTTATTGCTTTCACCCCAGGTGAAAGAGCCATGACCAGCCAATGCAGTTCAGTGCTGCTGCTGCATACAGCAAGTTATTGCACTGCTGTAAATCACTACAGAGAGATCTACTCAAGCACGGTATCTTAAGGCACTCCCTCCTCTCCATCTCACAGCATGTCTTGTGTTTGACTGCATTTAGGAAACGTCAGCACCTCTGTAACTCCTTCTGAAATACCAGTTTAGCATTTCCTCAGTGAAACCCATATTGCAAACATGTATTCCCACACCTCCAGCCACAGGCTGCTGTGGGAGAACTGGAGCACCACTCTCCTCACTAGCAGAGGGAAAGGGCAACTGGCAGCGGTGTGCTGAGCGATTCCTGCACTCCCAGGCAGCTGCCCTCACCAACAGGTTTCTGGATATATGGCTACTCCCTTGTCCACAAGCAATTGTCATGTTTTTAACACCGTTTCTGACAGTCTTGGAGAAGCCATGGTATTTTCTTCTCCCAGGGAGGTTCAGGTCCTGACTTCACCTTTCCTCCAGTGCCAGCCATCAGCTCCCTGAATCTCTGAGCCCCTGGCAGAAAAGTCTGTTAACTGGTTAGAAAAGGGTCCTTCCAGAAACCTTCACCACAGGCAACCATCCAGGTTTTCACAAATGGAGCCATATTCATAAGAGGCTTTCAGAAGGGCCAGGAGCGGTTGAGAAGGGAGTATGTCTGCAGCTGGCTGGGTTGAGGCCATTCATGCTTGAAGGAAGAGCTCCACAGCCCCCACTAGACAGTTGTTACGCTGCCTTTGAAGCATTGATCACAGATAACACAGTATTGCACTAAGACTGAAGTACTTTGCATAACTAAAACCCAAGATCAATGAGATTTATTGACCAAAACAAAGATAATAATTGTCTGGATGGAAATTGCCCACCATCTAATTTGGAGGGAAAAGTGCACGTAGCTCTTCACTGCTAGGTTTATCGGACTTGAATTTGGGGTTGATGTTAAGCATCTGCCAAAATGAAGCAAAAAAGGTAATTCTATTGTAGGCAAAATTAATGTGATCCAGGAGATAAAGACCTTATTATTTCTGCTATGTGGCAAAAGCAAAGGGTTTCATTTCAAGTAGATTGGAAAAAATACATTTTTTAATACTGCTGCAGGCTCACAAAGCTTCTGGAAGAAAACGACTATCTAGGAAGGTAGATTTTCTGAGTTAGATACTAAGCTGATGGTGCAGTTTATTTCCCCCATACATTTGCCTGCTATAGTATTAGCAAAGATACACTCCTCTGAATTTGAGACTTGTTGTATTTTTAATATTCCATGCATTAGCCTTGAGGAAGCAAAGAGAGGTGAAAGGACTAGGTGAAAGCAATGTAAAAAAACACACTGAAGTCCAACTAAGCAGTCTAACCCACAACAACAATGAAAATTTTAACACCTTATTAGTTTTTGACTCTAGGAGACAAATTGGACCATGGCATACATTCAGAGTATAGCAATTCTGTACAGATATTTTTGCAGAACACACTTTCTTGATAGCAATATAATTGTGAGATATGTAGTCCTGAGCTATGAACAGAGCTTATTTTTTTTTTATATCTTTATGGCTTAGGTATTTTGATTACCTCAGGACTCTCATTCATTGTGTCTTTCATTATTTATTATGCTCTCTTCCCTCCTCCTGCTTAATTTTTGCTTGGCATTTGTCTCATCCTTGAGGAAAACCTTTAGAGGGGAGGAAAGCGGAGTAGCTGATTTTATGGCTCTTTTTTTTTGCATTTGCCAAGCATTGCATGATGTAGCTGAATTTATAATCAAATGCATAAATAAAATAGATTTCAGAAGCTAGGACAGGCTTCTTTCTGTTACTCTAGTCTGATGGGTTTTCTAAGTAATTCACACACACTACATCTAGACCTTTATGTGTCTGACACCTTCTAAGACCAGCAGGTTAGACACCAGACCCCAAGGATACCACTTTGATTTTACATGCTGGACACCACAGGAGGTCTTGAGGAAAGTTGTCCTAAGGGTCCTGATTGCTCCCCACAAAGGCTCAAGTTCAAGAAGCTCAGAGTAGCTCCACATTTGCTTCTGCTTTTTCCCTGTTTCCTGGCTTAACGTGCCTGGATGACCAGACAAGGTGCCCACACGGGGAAAAAGGTTTCTGTGAGCTCTGATACACTTTCTCACTTTCTGGGCAGCAAGCTAAGCAGCTCCCACCTTCTCTATCTCCAAACTTCATGCAACATTTTGCAAATGCAGGCCTGATTCTCAGAAGACAGCAAATCGTACAGGGAAGGAAGGACAAGGAGAGAAAATAAGTTTTTAGCTGCTTTCACCACAGCCTACCTGTCCTACCATGGACTCACAGAGCCAGTGGGACCGAGGCAGTGGGCAGGGAGGTAGCAAGAGGACATCACTGAAAGCAGGAAGCTCCTTACTTAGGGTTGGGAACCAGGTGGCATAAACCAGCTGACAGCTGGGGGAAATCAGAGGGTGCCTTATCTGCTGAGTGATAAAGCAGAGCTGAAAGCCCAGAGAGGAGTGAGAAGAACCAGGGGGAGTCATTGCACACAGAGGTTTTGTTGACAATGAGGAGAGGGATGATAACACTGTCCCACGCAGCTTGTAGAGCTCTTTGCTGGGGGGACCAGGGCACAGCAGGGCTGTATGAAAGCTACTGGACAACGGGCAAGGTGGAAGGGCTTCCCTAGCTGCAGTGTGCAGGGCTGCCCAAGAGCATGAGCCTGGTGGAACAAAACCAGTGTTTTTCAAGATTGTTTTGTAGTCTGAGAAACTGGTCTCTGGAGATTTGATATTATGAGGATGATGGGGCAATCTGGAGAACTGGAGGCAGTGGGTTTGACAGGCAGACAGAGTGGGATGGGCAGATGGCACAAGCTAGCATTTGTGTGTCAGCAAGCCCCAGCTCACTGTTCCTTGGCAGGAAATTCTGGAGTGTGAGGAGCCCAGAGGCACATTTCTCCAAGGCCAAGGTCCCCTTAGCACAGAAATACATGAACCATAAAACTTAATGTACCTCGAGAAGAGGAAAGCAGTTAGAAGCTAAATGATTTACTTATCTTAAATATTTATTTGGATTTCCCCCCCGCTTCTTAGAAAATCAGTGTACAGTAAAAAGAAAAAAGCCTATCCCTAATAACAGCAGTAATTCAGAAAAATATTAATGCTTGGGATTTTTTTTAGTGCCATGTTCTTTGCTTGGGCTCCAAGAAGGTATTATTTCCCCTCCATGAAGACAGGATGTCTTTGATGATCCAAGTTGTTCCACTGCCAATGCCACTAGAACCACAATGAAAATGCTATAATGCCCCCTGCATGTTTTTGTGGTTTCTTATGAGGTTTCTGCAAAATCCCCACACAAAAGGCTTCTGTTAAGGTTTTTGTCAAGATGTCACTCCTCACAAGAATTTGCTCTTGTAGTCTCTGAGTCACCATATACATCAAACTCAGTGAAAACTCCTGTGGAAGTCCCTAAGAGGACTGTGAAGTCAGATCCACTGATGCTTTTGATAGTGGGTAGCCAGGGGAAGGGAGGGTGCTCTTTTATTTCCTTAGCAGCTTGCTAGTTATGATGGCATCTAGTTAAACCCTTGTGGAGAGGGTCAGTGTTTGCTACTGGAAATATTCTCTATTTCTACAGCAAGATTTATAGCATTTGCCTAACACGAAAAAACACGAGCATGGATTCTGCAGGCTGGAAGCTGGCCTCGCTTTCTCCAACCATGTATTGATGGGCTTTTCAGCAGCTCAAGGTTCCACCTGAAATGCAAATATTAGGCAATGTTCGGTTTCAGACAATGTCTGCTTTTCGCACAAATGGTGAAGGCGAGGCAGAGGAGGCCAGGTACAGCCCCTCCAACCTTGAACCTCCAGCCCAGAGATAAGAGCAATGAACAAAACCCTGGTATTTTTAATACCAATATTGTCAAAGATCTCCTGTCCTTCCCAGCTGGAAGTACTCCCAGACAGATCTGGACACCAGAGCAAACACCACTGAGGGATTTTAAAAGGCTATTTTTCACAGATACTAGTGGCACCCCAAAGCAAAACGAGGGCAATTTCGCCGTCAAAACTGTTACGGGTTCCCATCCGTGACAGCCATGGGGAGTTTAAGGTCACTTTACCTCAGGTTACCAACACAGAAATAACCTTTTAATACAAAAGCGTCAGTACGACTGAACTGACGCGTGGACTCCCCGTTAGAGCTCCAGCCGCTCGTGGCTCCTCAGGGTGGCTGTTTTCCTGAGGTGAGGGCCCGGAGCAGCGAGGCACCACCCCGGCCCCCACAGCCCGCCCACCCTTCAGCGCCCGCCCGGCACCAGGCGATAAGCGGGGGCGGCCCTGCCCGGCCGGGCCCGGCCCTCCGCGGGCGGCGACGGGGGGGCGCGGCGGGGGCGGCTCTGCCCTCCCCCGCCCGCCGCTCCCGGCCCCTCGGCGGGGAGGCGTAGGGCTGCCGAGCCGCCGGGCGCCGCTATAGCCGGTCGGTCGCTCCCGCCCGAGGTGTGTCCGGAGCCGCCGGCGGCCCCGCGGTGAGTGGGCGCCTGCGTGGCGCGGCGAGGCGGGCGGGCACGCCGTCAGCGCTGGAGGGGTCTGGCTGTGGGCCCGGCCCGGCTCCCTGCGGTGGGGTCCCGCTGGTGGGGGCGGGGGGGCGGCGCGGCAGACGGTGCCTCGGAATAGGAAGAGACTAGAAAACGAAAGGCGGGCGGCAGAGTGCTCGCTGCCGGGGCGGGGGTGTCTGCCCGGCGCGGGGGCCGGCCCCGGAGGCACCGTGTGGGGATGGAGGGGACGGAGCGCAGCGCTGTGTTACGGGCGTCACAACTTCCCTTTCCCTGTGCGGGGAGCCGAGGTGTCGGGTGGCTTCCCAAGTGATACGCAAGCTCTCAGCCAGAATCCACAATTTCAGGAGTATACAAAGTGCGTGGGTTTCCTCCACGTGGACGCTCTTCTTGCAGATTTTAATAATAACAATAAAACCCCCCACACAACCGTCTTTCAGGCAGCCCCTCACCCGCTGCCAGCCCCGAGCGTGGCTGCCTGTGGGGGCGGGCGCTGCCGCAGGCCGCTCGGCGGAGCGCGGGCAGCCCGAGCGCGGCCCCGGCCTGAGGGGGCGCGGCGGGGGCAGCGGTTGTCCCCTGTCCCCGCCGCCACAGGTCCCCTTCGCCGGCTAACGGTGAGGGGGAAAGGCCGCCCTTAGGAATGGCTTGCTGACGGGACTGCGCTGTGACACACCCGGTTCGGATGGGAACGGCCGGAGCGCAGCGGGAGGCCGCAGCCGGCTCTCTCCAAGCGGGATCCGCTTCAGACAGGGCAGCGCAGCCGTCCCAGCCGGTGCACCCTGCCTTTCGACCGTCCGCCGCCGGCCCCGGGGGGGGCTGGCTGCCGGGGGGCCGCCCCGGCCCTTCCCCCGGGGGTCTGCGGCCGTGCCGCTCGGGACAGCTGACATCTGAAACGGGAGATGGAATATTTCACGCGAACAAGGTTCTAGTGTCCGGCTTTGCAGGTTTTCCCGCCTGGGTGACTGGCTGGTGACGATCGTGCCGGCAGTAAGGTCGCTTTGTTCCCAGAGGTGTTGCTTAAGCGTGGTGAATGTGGTGTGGCCTCTTACGGCGCTTCGGCATTCATCTGATTTTAAGTCTCTCGTCGAAATAAGTGTTTGCACCTTGAATGTTTTAATTAATTAAGGATTGAATTGTTTTAATTAAGGATTTTGTAAAAAATCTGAATTTTCTTCCGAAGTACATACAGTGCGGTTCCAGTGCCTGTCTTAGTGTTATTGTGGCAAGACTGAATTTCCTTGTTGCTCCACAACAGTTATGAGATTATTTTGAAAGGGTGTTGTCCAACAAGAGTAAGGACAAAGACTTGTTATCAAAGTGGGGTATGCTTTCCTTTTATACTCCTAGGATGAGATTTTCCGAGGACCCGGAGGTGGTAGCTCAGATCCAGTTCAGTTCATGTGGAACATGGTTTTCTGATTCCCCTGCTGCTTCTTTACATTTCTTCAAAAATTGTTCGTATCTCTTTAGATGATGTGTTTATGCATTAGGTTTAAAGTGCATGCAGCTTCTCATGTCTAGCAAGTGGGTACGTGAGGGTGGGTAGTGATAACATACAGTGACGACTCGTGCACGTGAAACTTTGAAAAATAATCTGGAACACTGAGATTGGCATTGTGGAAAGAACACACTTGCTTTAGTTTCTGCTCTCATGTGCTCACCTCGGAAGTTTAAGCTTGCAATACATTCCTTCATCAGGTGAGTGAGCTTCGCAATCCGTTCTTCTCTCACCGTCAAGGTGGCTGGCATCTGCAACGGAGACATGAACTCCGAGCCAGCAAGCCCCCTGCTGCAGGTGGTGGTTCCTGACAGACAGACGCTAGCTCACCTCTGCCGTGTCGTGTGATCAGTAAGAAAGGCCCGGATGGGATCCAGAATAGTCTGTAAAAGTCATTAGAATGCAGTACTCTCCATATCTTTATTTTATGGCAGTCACTTGATAACAGAGAGATACCGGACATTTCCTCAGTGCTGTGTTGTAGTCTTCTTATTTGTATCTTAAGTAAAGCTTTGCAGCAAGCAGACACTCCCTTGTGATCCTGCTCCGGCCAAAAGGAACGAATAAAAGTGAATTTTAGGCATACAAATCAGTTGTACCTAAATAGCAGCTTTCAAAATAAAAAATGAGTAGCTCCTTTTCCAAGTTAAATATACCAAATATCTTTCAGTATACTGAACCAAAGGGTGGTGTGTGGTTGGTTTTTTTTTTTTTTCTTTTAAGAACAAAATCCAGTTTTGCTAGGCAAGCCTGGGCTAAACGGTTACAAAAATAATACAGAGCAATGCTTTCAGACAGAAAAGGGTGAAATGGGTGTTGGAAATTGTGCCATTTCCTAGTGTCCTGACATGGTGAGAGGCAGTGACTGTGGGATGAAAAGCTCTTTTCATGCCACATAGAGAAAGCTGTCATGCAGGTCAACACAAAGACCCAGTATATGCTCAAGAGTTTGGTAGCCAAAAAGATTTTTACTTAGAACATTTCTCTACTGTCTAGACACGACTGAAAAAACAGGGGTATACTCTAATACGCACGTTTTACGGCACTGCGCAGAACTAAACCGGACTATGTGGGTTATCTGTTGGAGTTCCCTGACACATTAAGAAAAACTCCCAGTTTTGAGTGAGCTGTCTGCGAGTCCTGGATGAGGGAGAGGGGAATCGTTACTGATATTTTTGCTAAAAGCTCAGAAAACAAACTAACTCAAGGAATTTGCGACACATTAAAGTAGTCTGGGGTAGCTTTTCCCCTCAGCTTTTACAATATTGATTTGCTGATTTTTGGCTGAAAAGTTTTTTGGTTTGTAAATGTGCTTGTGAAATGAATTAAAACTGCTTGAGCAAATACAACTATAGAATGTGCTTATCCTGAGTACTGCAGACATATGCTTTTGTATGCTATATTCACTTCATTCTCATTGTGCAGTGTCTGCTCTTTTGTTGTGTTTTTTTTTGTAGGTGCTATAAATAATCCCTGAGTGGACTTTGCAATACTGTACAGGTGGGAGAGATTAGATATCTGGAAGGTAGGGATGGGTTCTTCTCCTAGCGTGATCACTGCGATTTTGAGTGTCACTTCTTGCAGTGCACGTTTTCTCATGGTAAAGATCCCAATTCTTCACATGGCTCTTCTGAGACTAATTATTCTAAAACACATCAAAGATTACTGAATTAGAAGGCATTAGCCAAGGGAAGATCGTCATTATAAGGTGTATATAGGTATATGATACAGTAATTCTGTATGGCTAGGAAGCTGTAAGATAGAAGTTTGGAATAATCAACAAGGCAAGCAGACCAAACTGAAGCTCTTTTCTCTTACCTTCTGTTGTACTAGGTGATTGACGTGTCTAACAAGAACAAATATAGAGACAAATAAATTTGAAAATTAAGTGTTAAAAATGTATATGTATTAAGAGTTCTGGGTAGACCTCTTTGGATCCAGAGCTCTCACAAGGACCAGGATGAAAAGAAGGACATAGATAGGAGAAACAGGACTTGAGTTCAAACTGTGGAATTTTTCCCTTAGGTCTCACCTAACCCAGCAGTGCATTAAAGCTTCATTTTTCTTTTTTTGGAGTCAGACTTTCCCTAGGCAGCTCCTCTGCCTATGCTCAGAATAGGAGCCACAAAGTGGCACGATCTTACCGCTGTTTTCTTCTTTCTGGTTTGCAGACTGCCCTGCAGACCTCATGTGCGATTTGGAGGAATTAAGCATAGAGTTAGAAGTATAGGAATATGGAACAGGGCAGGAGCTGGAGAAAAGCCTTGATGCATTGCTAGAAATAATCTGGTAGGTGTGTAGGTGGGTGTTAATAAAGTATCTCACACAGAGCACGAGACCTGGCAATGCTGCTCAGTCTGCTCCAGTGTGTAACAGAGCACGAGTTCTATAGATCATGGTGTCGTAATAGAAAGGCATACAGCCCTGATCTTATGCAGGAAATCCATTGCTGCTGATGCCGTGCTCATCAGTTTTGGAGCCAGGGAGGTCTCTGTTTGAAGCACAGCTCCCTTTCAGTAGCAGTCCTGTGGCAGGCTAGCAGAGTGCGCTGGGTTTGGTTATTTGAAAGGTGCAGGAGCTTACCCACCAAAAGAGATGCTCACTGTCTCTGGGTCTGTAGTGAATGAAAACACCTTTTGGGTGTCCCAACATGGAGCAGAAGATAAGATGTGAGCCTCTGCCTCTGGTATTTTCTGTTGGCTAGCTTCTGTCATCTGTCCTGCGTGTTGACTTTAGATAGCCCTCTGCATGCTGCAGCCTGGTAGCTCTAGGGAGAGGTATGCTACGGTGTAGGGTGGAACAATAGGATTATTTGGGCATTTCTAATTCTAATTAAAGCTTTCTAATTGGAAGGCTGTCCTAGAAGTCTCTGAGTATTTTTGTATGGAAATAGAAGCCAGTTAAATGCTAAGCACTGTAGCTGCTTCTGCTCTCCTGTGCTTTCCTTTGGTGTGGTTATGATCGTTTGCTTAGGCTGCTTTAAGACAGTAGGTACTTGGGTTCATACTGTCTTTCTAGCCAGAAGAACAAAGGTAGTTCATCTCTGTCTGAGCTAGCAGACTGGTGGAGGTACGACTGTGTGTAAACCATTACACAGGGCTGATGCACAGCGCTTTGGATACCTCTGACAGCATCGACCTGGAATGGAAGAATGGAAATGGTATGCTCCAGCCAGCTAGACCGAGGTGTAAGAGAAGGCATTTCCTCTGTGTAGCTGTGGGATCAGTGCCTCGTAACGGGCTACTGGCAGGAGAAGCAGGTAGTTTAAGCACCACACTTAAACTCACTTCTTTCACTTCTCCCATCCCCTGTTTTTGGGTGACTCACACTGAAGTGATAGTAGCAGTGAATGTTTTATAGCTACTTGTGAGATGATGATTAAACGAACAAATTTTGAGACAGACTCTTCAGTGGCATCCTCAGCGCTGCTAGCTCAAATACCAATTTGGTAATTAATTCAGTGGTAAACATTGCATGGAACATTAGTTTGGTTGGTGTTCGCACTGCACAGAGAAGGTGTAAATAGCATATAAGGGATATATGTTGTTATTGGCACTCCAGGACTGTGAGGCAGTGTTGGAAAGGGAAGCCTGGGAGTTAAGACTTTTCAGGGTTCTGCTGCTGCCTCTGGCCTTGACTCCACTGTAGCGGCAGATGATTTGGTTTCTGGCTGAAACGTATCAACTTCAACATACTAGTGGTAGCAGGTACTGTGGCTGAAAGAGTTTTCTGAAGGATTTGGGATGTTTTCTGGAAACCAGGAGTGCTGTATGAATGCTGGCAATCACCATTGATACCAAGTTTCATTAGGGCCTGTCTCATCAAGACTTTGCTCTTTCACATTCAGACAATAAATTTCCAATATTAGACGTGCTTTGATGTAATCACCTTGTTCTGCTGTCTGTAGGCAGATTGTACTAGAGCATACATTCTAGTAGAAGTGTTCCACTTACATTGTGCCCATTAATATGTTTTCCACTTGTGTGTATTGTTTTGGTCAGACGTAATTTACTTGAAAACCAGCTTTTAAAAAGTGTGAAGAGCATTCTTTGCAGTGTGTCATTGAAATAAAGCCACTGTGTAAAGACTGCCTCTTCATAGGTAACAAATCTTTACAATATTTGGCAGGTGTAATCACTGCATTAAAAAAAAAATATATATACATAAATGGGATTTAGACCAAGATGTACAATCCTAGAAATATACGAACTGTAGTTAATTCTCAGCAACTGAAGTGACGATTGGACTACAATAAACCCTGTGTCTATCTTTGCATGTTGGAACAGGCTGCAGACAGTGATTTTATCAAGGAAGCCTCCCAGAGGGACAGTGCTGCTGCATTCTTTTCCATTTCACAACATGGCCAGCAACAGGTTTATTCTACAGGATACCAGCTTCCCTCCTAGGGAAGGTGATTATTTGCTTAACAGGCAGGCTCTTTACAGCTTTGCTTGGAATTTGCTTTCTCTGAGCTGAACTAACTTTTAGCTCTTGCTTTTCATAAATACTTACTCTATTAAAAGGTCTCACGTAGCGCATGCATTTATGGTTTAATGCATATGGTCCTTCTTCATGTTTTTAGGGAGTCATTGAGATGGCGGCAATGGCAGAATTCAAGAACATCTGTTCAGTGACTGAAATGCCAGAAGGAGACGATACTAAACGCAGTTTCCATCACAGAATGTTCTTGGAACCCCAAGAGAAGAAGAGGAGCATGAAGGCTCTGGTAGTTAAGCAAGCAAAGAAAACTTGCAGCTGCACTCCAGCCAAAGTTAAAGACTGTGTTTTTGGTTTCTTTCCCGTATTGCAGTGGCTTCCTAAATACAAGCTGAGAGAGTACCTACTGGGAGACATAATGTCTGGTGTGATTGTGGGGGTCTTACTAGTCCCACAGTCAATTGCCTATTCTCTCTTGGCTGGACAGGAGCCTATTTATGGCCTTTATACATCTTTTTTTGCTAGCATTATTTATTTCATATTTGGAACCTCCCGCCACATCTCAGTTGGCATCTTCGGTGTGATTTGCCTGATGGTGGGACAAGTGGTGGATCGAGAAATACAGAGGGCTGGCTATGACTTAGAGCCAGCTGCACTCAGTGTCCTCGCAGGTACAACAGCGTATGTGAACACCACCGTTTTGCCTGCGAATCAGACGTCACAACAGCTGCTCTGTGATAAAAGCTGCTATGCAATTACAGTGGGAGCCACCATGACCTTCATAGCTGGAGTTTACCAGGTAAGAGGAGGTGGACAAACAGGTATTATGTGGAAATAGTTTTAATTCTCCTTTAGGTGATTGTCCACATGAACAGCCTGTTGGGCTTGCATGTGTCCTCAGTCTGCATCCCAGGGGAGCGGACACAGGGAAGACTGGAAGTCTCCAGTTACAGTGCTGCCATAAACTCGTCTTTGTCCTCTCCTTTTTTTAATAGCATTTTGTGCTTGCATTGCTACTGTGTTGGGGACTGTAAGAACCAGCACATAGCCACCTGCTGCTCTCACACGATCTGCTCACCACCTTCCTTGCTGTGGCCTGAAGCTTTTGTTTTGTTTTGGTTTTTTTTTTCCCCTGGCTTGTAGCTTAGGCCTCTGTCTCATTGGAAAAAATGTGGTGTGTCAACTTTTAATTCCAGGCTTCAGTCATTTGCCTTTTCTTTTATCAAAAAGTAATCTGGACAGTAAAAGTATCTCCAGTTTCTTTTTATTTGTCACTGTGCTTGTAAAACTTCGCTGTTTGTGCATTCAAAGCCAAAATGATGCCACTGTATGAAAAGGGTAATACTGAGATTGTAAAATATATTTGAAATAAGTCTTCTAATTATTACCATATTAAAATATATTACTCAACAATATTTTACTCTCTGCTTACTTCCTAGAACTCACTGCATGCTGAAATTAAAGCAGATACCTTTGTTTTTAGAATGTCATGCATTAACCAGAATGGATTTAGTTTTAACAGTACTTCAGAGCTGTGGTATTTCTGTTTGTAAGTTCACATTAATTTATTCTTGCAGTGACTTCCAGGATGATAGGTAATCAAACTGTACAGGAGTAGAAAAGGAAACATACGAGTGATACTCTAAATCACTGGTTTTAGATACAGCCTGGGACTTTTTCTTGTACTGCAAATTAGTGTTAAGTAATTTCAGAAGTATTCTGGGACTCCTGAGGTACACTGGATTTTGTGTTTTATCACTGTAGGATGGATTCAGTTTTGGAATTTTGAATTGTGCTTAATATGCTTTGCAAGTACAAGTACAATTAAATTTCTTTATATGAAGAAGTCAGATTACTTTAAGTGCCTCTGAATGTTAGGCATATTCTGCTTGCTGTGTCTCTGCCTGCTACCCAATAGGTCTTCACACCCTCAAATACATTTTTATTGGAAGCTCCAACAGCATCACATATTCTTTGTATCAGAAACTTTCCAACCAAATGACAGAAAGCAGGCCTGCTCACACCAGTTGCCTACAGTGTAACTAGGTAAGACAATTATTGCTAATGCTTTACAGTTAGAAAAACCTTGAATTAACTTAATTTCCAAGGCTGTGAGGGAGCCTTTTTTAGAGCTGGGCTCTGAGCTGATGTCCAGTCAGTCCAGGTCTCAAACCTGCCTTTTCTTCAGTAATGCTTCGTGGTTTTTGTGAATTTTCTAGCCTTGATCCCAGGTTATTTTGCCTTACAACCTAATAGGATACATCAAATCGACACTATTTAAAGTTTAATACCTGTAAGTTCTGGCCTGCAGTCTTCAGGTAACAGTGTAGACATACCTGTTGGCCAGCGCAGAGAATTTAAAGGATTCTAGCAAACTGCTGTGAGAAGGTCCATGCTCCATTTGGCATGAGGGTTGATGGGGAGGAAGGGACATCTACCAGGTGTGAAGACACATATATAGTGGAGTAGGTGTCCATAAAACCAGTCATTCCCATGAGAGAGCACCAAGGATTTGTCCATTCAACTAGCTTTACTAAAAATGAATGACAAAGCACTTCAAAAATTTATCTCTGTTTATATAATCTGCATCACAAGACTTTGCAGCTGATATACTTTCTGAGTCAGATGCACCAAACTTTATACAGTGCCAAGTAGAGCTGTTAGGCCATAAGCTGTATTTTTATTGCAGGTTGTGAGCTCCAGTGTAAGATAGGCAAAGACAATTTGGATTGGAAAAATTTTGATCCCTGCAAAGTTCACAGAGATTGTAAGAACTTGGGAGAGAAACGGCAGTAGTAGCCAGTATTTCAAGTGCTTTTTTCCCCAGGCTTTCTTTTTTGCCCACTTGGGTAACTAGAATTTACAACTGAACGATTGAGCGAACAGTAACAGGTTCAGAGTACAGAGACCCCCCCAAAAAGCCTGCTCTGTGTTAGAAATGCATTTTTTTTAAGTGCGGTGCACCAGGAGCTGCTGAATACTGGAGACTCTTTTTTTCCATGCCCAGACCATGCCTTGTCCTCCAGGACTGTGCACAGTGGGTGTTTTTATCCCACCTTCCTCCAGAGCCCCGCAGTGATGACATCTGCAAAATTTGCATCCTAATCTGTTGTGTGTTGTTGATTCCTTCCAGGTAGCCATGGGTTTCTTTCAAGTGGGCTTTGTCTCAGTGTACCTCTCTGATTCGTTGCTGAGTGGATTTGTCACGGGTGCGTCCTTCACCATCCTAACGTCACAAGCCAAGTATCTCCTGGGCCTCGACATTCCACGGAGCAGTGGCATCGGCTCCCTCATAGCCACGTGGATAAACATCTTCAGAAACATACACAAGACCAACATCTGTGATCTCATCACCAGCTTCTTGTGCTTTCTTGTACTTATCCCAACCAAAGAGCTTAATGAACATTTTAAGTCCAGGCTCAAGGCTCCAATACCAGTTGAACTAGTCGTGATTGTGGCAGCTACTCTGGCATCTCACTTTGGGAAGCTGAGAGAGACTTACGGCTCAAGTGTTGCTGAACACATCCCAACTGGTTTTCTGCCACCCCGCCCTCCAGACTGGAACCTGATTCCTAATGTGGCTTTGGATGCTATCCCCATAGCTATTATTGGCTTTGCCATCACTGTGTCCCTTTCAGAGATGTTCGCCAAAAAGCATGGTTACTCTGTGAAGGCCAACCAGGAAATGTATGCCATTGGCTTCTGCAACATCATTCCCTCTTTCTTCCACTGCTTCACAACAAGTGCAGCTCTTGCCAAGACTCTTGTCAAAGAGTCCACAGGCTGTAGGACACAGATGTCTGGCATGGTGACTAGTTTGGTAATCCTATTAGTCCTCCTTGTGATTGCACCTTTATTTTATTCCCTTCAGAAATGTGTCCTTGCTGTCATAACCATTGTAAACCTCAGAGGGGCCCTGCGGAAGTTCAAGGACCTGCCAAAAATGTGGCATTTGAGCCGAGTGGACACAGTGATCTGGCTAGTTACTATGGCAGCCTCAGCACTCATCAGTACTGAGATTGGTCTTTTGGTTGGTGTTTGCTTCTCTATGCTCTGCGTCATTTTCCGAACTCAGAGACCAGAGGCACCGCTGCTTGGCTGGGTGGCAGAGTCTGAGACGTATGAATCTTTGTCTGCTTACAAGAACTTGCAGACCAAGCCAGGAATCGTGGTGTTCCGTTTTGAAGCACCCCTCTACTACATCAACAAAGAGTGCTTTAAATCTACCCTGTACAAGCAAACAGGGGTCAACCCAGTCTGGGTGAAGGCAGCAAAGAAAAAGGCAGAAAAAAGAATGCTTAGAGAGAAAGAGGTGGATTCTGGTGGCAACCAGACCAGCATCTCCATGGATTTTGTCCCTGAACCTCTAGGGTTTCACACAATAGTGATTGACTGTTGTGCAGTTCAGTTTCTGGACACAGCAGGAATACGCACGCTCAAAGAGGTCTGCAAGGACTACAGGGAGATAGATGTCCAGGTGCTACTGGCCCAGTGCAATCCTTCAGTGAGGAGTTCCCTGATCCGAGGAGAATTCTTCAAAGAGGGGGAGGACCACCTTCTCTTTCACAGTGTGCACCAGGCTGTGGACTTTGCATTGGGTGCACAGGGGCACAGTGGGACCAGCACTTCTAAGAACTAGTTGTGGAAAGGCAGCAAGTTGGAACAAAGCCTGGGGAAAAATGGCTGTGGGTCTGTATGTCTATGCAATATATATGCACTCAGAAAAAAAAGAAGCAGGGTTGTGGTTAACACACAGGTTAATATGCAGTCTGTTTTGATGCTTTAAATTTGCCTGCCAGGTGTAGTGATTCAATAGGTGGTACCGAATGAAGACAATCCTTAACTTGATTATGGCCAATCTGTGAATCCAAGAGTTTTCATCAGCTTGTTCATCTCATTTCTCTTTTCTCTGGAGCTTTCCGTGTCTCAGTTCCCCTCTGAGTTTTGATCGTCAGCATTGAAGTCTTTATTTCAATCCTGTCTTTATGGATGGGATGGGAATTTGAAATAGTTCGGGCATCCTGTCCAGCCAAATGATGAGAGGCAGCTGATTTCTTGTCCCCCTTTCTGCATTGCTTTTCTGTATTGCCACAGCCTTTTATTTTCTAGGGAATGGCTGACGGGAATGGTTTGCTCTGGTCTTTACTGTGGAGTGATTGGTTGGTGATTTTGTACCCTCCCTGAATTTGAGACTGATGGAGAAAGAAAATCAAAACATGCACGTAAAGGTCTTAACGAATAGCTTCTAACTACCTGTCACCTCCACAAGCTTTGTCATTGTCTCCTGAGAGCCAGTGGAGGCACGGTTATCTCATTTCTACACAGGCCTTTTATGTGCCAGGAAACTTTGCCTCTTTAGCTTGATTTTTTTTTTTTGACTGATTTTTATTCAGAGGTGACTGTTTAGAAGTCTGATTCGTGCTTATGGTCAGTCATTTATTTTCTTAATATTTAAGAGCTCTTTAGAATTGTGGACATTAGATGCAGGAAAATCTCTTAATTCTTGAGTTTCGACAGAAAACAGCCCCTTATAGCCAGTTTTATGTAAGAGGCAAACAATCACAGGCACCAAAATGAAAAGGGCCAAATAGATTATCCAACATCTGTCCAAATTCGTCCATGTCGTACAGACTTCATGTGTGAATGCAGGTTTTATTGACCATAGACCCTTTAAGCATGCTCCGTCATGGACTTAGGTAATGGGGGTGGACAGGCCAAGAAATGCAGCCATTAGAAAAGGAGCCAGAGAAATTCTTTGCTGAATATTTTTTATTTACCATGTGAGTGTAAATAAAATGTACTTTGATTTTAAGTTATGCAGAACAGTAAAGAGTGCCTGTTCTTCATGCAATACAAGCACTGGGTAGGAAGAGGTTCTCTTTTCTTGTACCAGTAGAATACAATTATGAAGGCAGAATTGAGAGAGTAACAGTTTTCACTGAGTACCAGCTATACATAGCACACAGTACATCCTTGGAAGATGATGGTTTCTCCCAGGGGAGTTTACAGTCTGAATTGCAGGTTCTTCAGAGCTTTTAAAAGGGAAAAGGTGCTGTATACAGACAATACTCTCATCCTTAATTGTTCAAAAATAATGAGCCAGCAGTCGAAAAAGGAATAAAATGCAATATGAATTGTGAAACATTTGCTAAATAGAAATACATTTTGAGTTTAGGATTATTTTCTTGTTTTTCTGAGCTAGGACCAGTAACTGTTCTTTCTATGAAAGCTGAAATGTCATGTATCACTTCGCTCTAGGTGCTGGGACCTCAAGAGAAGGACTAAATGGGAGAAAGATGAGTCCCAGGACCTGGCAACCTTTGTATGTTAACTGAACTTACTACATTTTTTAGGACCTCATAAGAGAATATAGAAACACTGGGGGAGGTGGCGGGTGGCTGTAGCATATATTGAAGAAGAGCGCATAGCTGAGGTCTGTTCTAAAACTGGCGTTGTTAAGGAACCAAATCTCCAAGTATCAAAGAGAAAACGCTAAAGCTTCTGTAGTATTCAAAAACAACAAATGCTGTTCTTTCTCAGCCTTAAGGCATGTTTATACAAGAGGATGAATCCCAAATAGCTACTGCTGAAATTTTTCTTTTCTGCAGTAACCTCCTACATGAACTTCTTTATTCTGGGCTAAGAATCCCTTCTGCTGTTTGGATAATTACAATTACTGAATCGATATTAGCAGAGTGGATTAGCCCAAGCCGTGTAAAAGCAGTGAGTGGGGTTAACGCCTACACAGGGAGTGAGTGCAGGATAGAAATTAAGATTTAATTCCTCACCATACCTGTTTTGCACTGGGTTCCCATTCAGAGCCCCTGGGTTGGTGTTGAGAGAGAGCTGGCACGCTTGTGGCGGCTCCCGCAGCCAGGTCCAGCTGGGGAGGGTTTGTCAGGGGTTTGTGCCTGACCATGGTGAGCTGGCTGGTGGCAGGGGCGTGGGGCAGACCCGTACACGTGTATTTAGCTGATGGCAGTGCCATGGCCTGGGGGAGGCCCTTTTCAGCACAGTTTGTCCACATTACCAGAAGGCATCTCTAGAACTTTGAACAAAAGGCTCGATACCATTTATAAACGCTGATTTTTAACTAATATTTTTCAAGATAGCAGAACAGTGCTAAAAGCAGTGCCTTCTTAAAGCCCTTATGAAAAATTACAGCTTAGTGAGCAATAAGCAGTGTATGTTACTGCAACTTACCCGCAGCTACTTGTTCTCACCCCTTTGCCTCTTAGGCATGGGCAGCTGAGAAAGAGAGGAGGAGTGCGTAGCTGGCCAGGAGACTTCCTCTAGGGCAGGTTGGCTGCTTGTGGGGTTACAAGTAAAGTGGAAATTGCTCTGGGTGAGTCTTTCCCATTTACACTCACAACCTCTCTCTCCTGTACTCTTGCCACGCTGCCAAGGTGGAGACTTTTTGACCTCTCACCGCGCATAGGTTTGTGTAGCTGAATTCTAACTGAGAAGGGAAAAACAGTAATTATTCATTAAAAGATTTTTTTTCAACTCCATTTCTGCCTGTGCCAGGAAGAGAGGAATAGCATTGTTACTTCCAAGAAGTGTGCACTTTCCACTGCTAGCAGGATTCATATTTGTAGCTCCTGGGTATTTGTTTACATAAAAGCACAATAAAACAGCCATAAATTGATTTTTCAAAGAATTAATTTAGATTACAGCTAGAAGATATACTGAAGTGATTTATGTTTAGCTAGAGCACACCATATTTGGCCGCATTTTGCTGTTTGTGCAGCCACAACTGACAATATAGCCTCCAAATTCCATTTCAAGCAAAGCATAAGAAATGGTATTAAAATGCAACAGCAAAAGCAGCCAGCCAACCACAATAACAACTTCTAATGTTCTTATTTAAGATAATGTCCAGAGGTCATATTATTAATAAGTCTATATTAATGCACACAGCCATAGTTAAAAGGTAACAGAAATAAATGCTGTTTGCCAGAGAGTTCAGTATAATAGAGAGTCCTTTGGAATTAACAAAAGGTTAGAGCTTATCATGGTTGGAATTTCTTAAAACAGTGGGTTTTCAGCCATTTGCATTTTAGGCCTAGAAAAGTTTTTTAACAGAGACATTAATCTGGTTTAAGCCTACTGGTAAGAAGCACATTTTGCTTGCATATATTTAAGGACCCTTTAGAAGTAATCCAATTTCATCTTTAGGAGTCAAGGACCACTGACTGAAAACTGTTGCCCTAAAGAATTTGTTTTATAAAGGAATTTCATATATCCTTATGTACACATCTATTTCTGCATATGTGTACGTGTATATATATACCTTTTGCTGCTGTATGACAGATGCAGCAGCTATATCTATCCAGTTACGCTTTTGTGATACTCCTGTTTCTTCCTGGAAAGGGCTCTTCTGCCTTCTACTGTTTCAAATGAACAGTGGAAAACGTATCAGATTTTACAAGGGGAAGCCTGCCCTACTCACTGCCTTCTACAGCTTCTCTTATCCCTGCCTCACAGCTTTATTTGTAATCGATGGAAAGAAGGAATCTCAGAACGACTGTTTCTGGGTTTATGCATCTGTCCAGAACAGGAACGTTCATCCCAGGTGCAACCTTCAGAACCCCAGGCCAGACTGGAAGATGACACTAAATAAGTTGATCTCCATTCCCAAATGTATTAATCAGCAATTATCAGTCTAAATGAAGAAGATTAAGAGATCATTAGCACATGAATTAATGACAACAACACAGCGTTATGGAAATTACCAGTCTCTGCTATACTAAGGACTCCTGGAAATGTCTGCAGTAGTCTGCTAAATGTCAGGCTCGCTCTATACGTTTATTGCTGCTATAGACAGTGGTGTCAGTTCCCCGTAACGTGGCAGTTGCACTAATAAATGTCTCACTTATGTGAATGTTTTGACATGGGAACAATTTTCCGTTCACTTCATAGAACAGGGAAGGATACTGCAGTGGGGCACATGGTGCTTATTTTTGTGTTTATAATGACATTGCCAACCTTAGTCTTGTGTGATATAGTGATCCCAATTCCCTTGTAAGCCATTGCAGCTTCATCTGCTCCTCTCTAATTCCCTGCAAGACCCACCTCCACCTCCTTGACACTTCTGTGTTTTGTCATAAGACATTGCATATGATTGACTGTAAATAGAAGAATCACTGCTTTTGTGTATGTTGCTATTATGTGTGACCTGCTACTCAGTTTTCATGCCAGATCTTTTGATAAGGCTAAAGCTCCTGAACAGGGAGTGTAAAACAACTCCAGTCCTCTGGGTGCTGGGGCTGGGAGAAAGGGGGCTGTGGGCGGCTGGCCGGGAAGCACCGCTGTGCATGCCCCGTCGCGAGCACGCTGGAGCCTTAGCCTGGAGTGGGGCTGTGCGAGGGTTTGTGTAGCTGCAGGAGTAACGGTGCTGCCCAGGGATGACAGATTAACCTGGAGGTGTCTATTATGCGGCTACTGCGACTCTGTGGTACGCAGCCATGTGCCTGTCTCCATAACAAGTGTAATAATACCGCAGGACCTAGTTCTTGTGCGGTGCTGCTGCATGAGTCACTGTCCTGAATTACATATGTAAGGGATTTCTGTTTTCATGCTTATTTATTTTTATCTAATTTTATTCTAAGTCTGTGCATGGCTCTCCCAGCCGTGCTGGGAGCAGAGCTTCCATGACTGCTGTGCTCCTTCCCTGTCAGGCTGCAGTGATGAATGGAAAAGTACTCTCGGGGAAAAAGCAGTCGTTCCTTCATCTCCATTCACTTCTGCTGGCTTGTAGAATCCCCTGCTGATGGGTCTGAAGTGCAGGGGTGAGGTGCTGCAGGCAGGAGAGCATGCTGGCTGTCGCACCAGGGGTTTAAGCCAGTTGATACCCAGCTGCCTCCCACAGATTGTGCTGAGGTTGGCTGTGAATTCTGCCTGTGCCGGGTCCTAAATGTAGGTGATACCTGGCGGGGTCCAGTCTTTCTGTGGCCAAACCTCCCTTGAGAAGACCAGCAACACTGCACATCTCCTTGGGTCCAGTTCCTGAACCTTTCACCCAAGGGCTGTGCTAACTCACTGTTCTCCACCACGCTTAGCTACCTGCTGTCATCTCCAGTGCTGCCGGTGCAAAGCTTTTAAGCAGGTTGAAGTCAGGTCGCCCACGTCTCCATTCCAGACATGGTACAGGAACACTCATGCTGGCCTGGACCTTACCCTCCCAGTGCTCCCAGTGCAGTGAAGAGCACGGCTGGGTTGTAGGAGCCTTCTGGTCTAGAATAAGATCATAGTAACTGGAATGAGAAGAAACCCTTTGAGTTGAAGGTGAAACTTTTCAGGCAAATAGTTTGTTTCAGGGCATTATCTTCTGTTGTGATTTTATTTTCACATGCTTTGGGAAGGTGATTAAATGATTGAGGTGATTTACATTTTTGAATTTTTTTTTACTGACACGGCTAAGCTAATGAAGCTGTGACAGATAGTCGTCTGCTGCTCATGCCATACAAGGTGCTTTGTATCTGTGCGGCTTATTTTGCTTTGCTGAGTCTCAATGTAGGATACTGTTGTCAGACTTCAATATTGATGTAACTGCCCACACTGGAAGGGCTTTGCACTTCTACTATGCTGGCATAGATAAAATGAGCAATGCTTTTGGTGCAGACTTTGCACTGTGAATGGCCTTGTTAAGTCCCAAGAATTACTTGCACTTGGTTATCATGTTTGTAAGCTTTTGTAGGATCAGCTGCTTATGTGAAAAACTACCTGATCTTTACTATTTTAGTGAAATTCCACCTGAAGTGGAAATAATTCTGAGTCTTGCTTTTTCTTTTGAGATAATTACAATGCTACAAGTGAGGACTTCAGTTAGGTAAAATGGCAAATACTTAATATATATATATTTAGTTCATAGTATAATTAGTACCTTTCTATTTTGTTTTCTAGAGATTGTATAAGCTAAGGCATATTGCTGTTTTCTAATGTGCAAATAAAATGTTTCAGCAGTGGATGGAGAATCAAATCTCCATTGAGAAGATTTACTGCCAAAAATATTTAAATTCCTGCTCTCTCCAGCTCTGAAAGCACTTAGCGCTCAGCCTGGCCCCCAGATGATCTCAGGACTCCACAGAAAGATAGTGAAACATTTTGCTGGACTTGGGTCCAAATTTTTTATGTCTCATTTTTGACTTAAGGAAGTAAATTTTATGTATATTTGAAATGCAACTGAAACATGGTTAAGGAGAGGTAAAGCCTCACTTTTTCTGGAAAGCACACGATGCTTTGAGTTCATCAGCCTCTTGAGTCCCTGACCATCATGTCTGGTACCTTGGTATATTCTGGGTTATGAGTTTTGGATTATTTTAAATTGAGAATAATTTTAGGTATTAGTGACTTAATGCTTTGCAGAATAAACAAAATGGTAAATTTTGCCTGGAGTAGTTTTTTCAAGTTGGAGAATCAGTTTAACCAAACAGGGACCTCAGGAATGGAATAGATCACGTTGCTTTAGATCACAAGATCAAACCAGTTTACAAAATAGTTTATTTGAATAAAATGTGGAAAATTTGTATAGTATGTATAAAAGATCACCTTACTTTTTACTGTTACTTACCTGTGCAGTAAGGGTAGGATACAACATTTCCCCCAGTTTGGTGGTGGCTTCCAGGGCGCTGGGGAGTCACCTTGCTGTGTGGCATCAGTCCGTGCTGGATGGCTGTTCGCTGACACGGACTTTGCCTTGTGCCTGGTGTGGGGAGATGTGTTGCCATCAGCTTGTCATTGAGTGCTGCACTCACTGACCAGATGTTTGTGGTGGAAGTTGTATTTTATCATTGTCTTATGTCCTGCCATCAGCTGTGGGGTGTAGCCTCTGCATGTTGTTGACCCTCCTTTACACTGTCTCTGTTAGATCTGTATCAGTTGTCATTTTGAAATGATAATGTGCCTTATTTTCATTGTAGAAGATTTGCTAGCACAAAAATTTTCTGTCAGATACGGTAAAATCTTTGGGATTTCTTTATGAGCATTAAAAGATTATATTTATGGTTTTATCTGTTGTCGGACATATGCTTGATACTTCAGAAGGTGCTGCAGCTATAAATTTTAAAAAGGAAAGCCACGCATGTTTGAGCAGTGAGTGCCATCCCGCTTTCTCCTGGCAGTGGTGCCCAGCCCGCTGCAGAGCAGGGTGAGTACACAGCCATGCGCACCCTTCTGCGCGGGGTGCGTACCGTGCAGGCACGCAGGGGAGGTCCCTGCCAGCGCGCACCAGGCCACTGACAGTATGTGGCTTTTACCTCGCCCTGACTTGGGTGCTCTGTGCAACCAGGCTGCAATTTGTCTCATGAATAGTAAGTCATAAGCAGTGTGATGACCACGATGTGCCGGTGAGCAGCACCCTCCTGTGGGCCAGGTCCATATTCCCAAGATGCAAGAAATGACACATTTGGTCAGGTTTAGTGCTAATTGTACTTTACAATATGTGTAGTTATAGCACATGGTATTACATATTCAGGCTTAGAAACTTGCTGCCGTGTATTTTAATGTTACTTGACATAACAGGTTATATGACTTGGTCAGGTCACGGCCAGTAAGAGTCAGAACAAAAATTAGAGCAGCGCTGGGTGCAGTTCTGAGCACTTACTGTGAGCATTATCTCTGCACACATGTCCTTGAGTTATGCAGAAGGTTTTCTTGATCCGGCGTGGCTCAGCTTTTACCTGAGGATGCCTTTTACCTTAGGAGACCTCAGCACACATGCTGTAATTTTTGTGTTGGTGCCAACAGAGTGGTAGGAACACTCAATTACAGAGAATGCCAGCACGAGCTTTCTGCTCTCTTGAAAAGCACAGGACAGCCGTTGCCTTCGGTGGAGTTACTCTGATTCCTGCTGATACAGAGCTGAGATAACCGGCTCCCATCAGCAGCACCCTTTACCCATGCTAATCAAGGCTCTATCTGACCTGGGGACAGCTAATTCTCAGTATACACGGCCCTGTACTAGATGGGATCCCCCCAGCCCTGTCTCCTGTGTCACAGCGTGGTGGAGGCAGCTTGGGAAAGGTGTTCCAGGGGTCCAGCCCATGCAGAGCCCTCCCGGCACCCGGTAAGCAGCAGGCTAGAAACTTCCTGAGCACTTAGACCTTTGTTACAGCTTTTGCAGCACTTCAGGAAGCTTCATAACCCCTTTTCTCAAACCTGTTGACTCCCATCGCACGCTGGCAGTCCATCCCACCATTTGCGTTGTGGGGAAACGCTGCTCATGTTTAATAGCACATCCAATCTGGTTGTGTGGCAGGTAGTGGGAGATGGGCTGTGGTTTCTGGGCTTCTTACCCACCTGCTGGAGCTTCTTTCTGTCCTGTGACATTGAGATGTGACCTCTGTAGGATCCTTCCCCACTGCCTCGGTGCACAATGAACTGGTGTGGGATGGCTGCTGGTAGAGCTTGGGAGCTGGTCACGGGGCTCTGCTCGACACAGAGCCTGCTGTGCTGGGCGGGGGGGGGGGGGGGCAGGTTGTGTTAGCTGCAAATAGGGTGACCCTGTGAGCCAGCCAGCAGCTACAGAGGGAAGCAGCATCCCACCAGCACGGCCTCGGTGCCGTGAAGGGCTTGTAGGCAGCACACACAGGTCAGGCCTGAAACAATGCCAAATAGCCTGGGCTGAGGGCCAATTCAGTATGAAATAGAAATGCGTCTCCCCATTTTTATTCCACTGTATTTATCTGTAATCAATTTAATCTGTTTACAGAGCCATTATAGCGTTTTTAGTTATTAGCTTGAAAAATTGGGAAAGGATTATAAACACTGGACATTTATCATGCAGGGAAAAACATGAAAACAGCAACAAAATGCCGCAAAAGTTGGCAAAGAGTTATTTTCACCCTTCTTATATAAACTGGGAATGCTCCCCAAATCTTCTTGCTGGTGTGTTTGGAAGTGCTCTTTTATTCCGTCTTCTAGCAGTGGGTGTCAGTGCTGAGGGAAAGGCTTGTAGCAGAGCATTAGCAGGGTGGACCCAGTCTGCGGTGTCCTCGATGGCTGGACAGTTGATGGGTGGTGTGTGACCTCTGCAGCCAAAGATACTCTTCCACGTCCTTTTAGATGTGCTACCTCTGCACTGAGTCTCTTTCCAAGGACGTACGTTCCATCTCACACCTTTCAGAACACACTAGAAAATGTTCCTTGTATGTCTGCCGTCATGGTTAATTGCTGGGAGCAAGCAGTAGCTTAAGTAGATGCCCTTTATCATTATTTATTTCTAGGTTCCTTGATCCCTCTCAAACTTCAGTGGTGTGGCTGCATTGCCGTGTGCAGTCACAGGGTGAGCGACACTTTTAGGCTGACAGTGGCTATGTCTGGAGAGAAGTTTATCTTTGCCTTGCACGCTGTGCACCCCTGCACATCAGCATAAACTGCCCTGCCAAATAACAGGAGGCTGAAAAAACTTCTGTTTTCTGGGATGATCTAGTGTACTGCTTTCCGTATTGTCTGGTGTTATCTCTTGCAGAAATGTGAATAGTTGCTTTCCAGGAAACCATCGGGGAGGTTCTGTTCAGCCTTTGTGCCCTGGGGCACTTTTGTTGCATTTTGCCGTATCTCAGCAGTGGGACTGATTCTGGGCTTGTCTCCTTTTCCTTGTTTTTCCCTTAAAAAAAGGTGATGTTTTGCAGATGTCTACTTATTGAAAATCGGTTTCCAAGTGGAACTGAATCAGCAGCCTTCCAATAAGACTGTCAAGTCCCAAATCTGAAGGGAAGGAAAAGCATCTCTCTTAGATACCTGACTCCACTACCTGGCTCACTTGCCTTTTGTTTGATAAAGTTGCACGTGTTCTAAGTAACTGCAGAGCAGTGGGGTGCAGCCATACTAAGTCTGGGTGGCCCATTTACGGAGCCAAGACACATGGGGTGCTACTTGAAAGGCTTCCAGAAGCCAAACAGTCATAGGTGTATGTGCAAGCTTTAAAGCAAATAAAAAATCCTTGTGCAGTGAAGTTAGCTCTGTTCCAAAGAAAACTGGAGATGCCAGCTTGTCCTGTTAAACAAAAACTATGCATTGATGCAGCAGCAGAGATTTGAATTCACGACACTTCCCTGCTGCAAAATGCCTGGGGAACAATCACAAACCCAGATCATTTCATGATTTTTTTCTACTGTAGGCTAGAAAACTGAAATTCCCGCTATTGCATTTTCCTTGCACCTGGAGCTTGGGTTCCCACCGCTCTGTTTCTAGCTGGCTGCAATGGCTGTTGCCTAGATGGATGTTACATTGCTGACAATCCATGTCATAAACAAAAACTTTGGATTTCATGGTTTCTGCTTGGTTTAAAAGCAGAGGGTGCCATGTTACTGGCAGGCAACATCCTGTCTGCACTTGCATTGTTCAAGCTCACACCATCTGTCCAACCCAACCTTGCCCAGAATGGAGCTAAACAGCAAAGTGAGTTTATAGTGGCAATAAAGAACAACCCTTGAAGATGCATTTGAAAACAAGCGGTTTCAGCAGGTAGCTGTGGTGACCTTGCATTTGGAAGGCAGCATAGCCTTAGCCAGCTCAAGGTCACATGAAGTTCCGCTGGGGGTTTCTTTTTTTAAGCTGTCTGCTATACGTTTGCTAGAGGAAATGTGAAATGTCTGCGGTTTCTGCCCTTGCCTCACCTCATGCACTAAAAGTGATTTCAGAGATGTACACAGTGTTCAGTGTCACCAGCTATGTTCCTACATCCTTTCTGCCGGGGAGAACATCAAATGGGCTCTCCTCAGTGCCCACAGCCTGCGTTTCCAGCACAGAGAGGACCATGCAGAAGCTGCCCTAGTATGAAGGCTTGCTGTTCCCAAGAAGTCAGTGCACAGAACTGAACACGTGGAGAAGCCAGCTGGAACAAGGACCTTGAGAGCATAACTGCAGGGGAAGTGTGGAATATTTTAAAGTTGAGTATACAAAAGCAACTGGGAATTTGCACACAAGAAAGGGGGTGAAAAATGTGTGGGGAAGGGTGGCAGGGGAGGCACGGAGAGAGAGGAATGAAAAAAAGAACTGCTCACCAAACCTGTGCCTTTGAGAGGTGGAAGAGCATGGCTATATCAAGGCTTACCAAGGTATATCAGGTGGTAAAGGAAATCGTAACAAAGAGTTCCAGAATGTATAAGTGAGGATGGAAGTTAGAAGGAAAAGCAGCAGCCCGCAGTGAAGGCAGGGTGGAGGTTAAAGGTAGTCTAGATACTGTCATAAATGGAATAAGTGCTCTGTCCCATTTTCTTGGTGGAGACATCAGAGATCCAGAACTGGAAATAAATGCTCCCTAAATAAGGTCAAAACCCAAAGATGGATTGTGCTCAGATGTGTTTCATCCCAGCAAACCAGACGACTTAAAAGACCAGCCTGGCCAGCTCTTCAGTGACTGAATTTCAAGATGAAGGAATAATACAGAAAATGGAAATTTGGGTCATTTGCTAAGGAAGAAGATGGAAAAGGAAAATGTGTAGAGACAACATTAGACAGACCAAGACACAAAATGAACTACAACTAGGAATGATTGTAAAGCATATGAGGTGGTCATCTTTTAAGGACGGGAGGAATGATGAGTCTTAAGGAAAGTTACAGTTCGTTACTGAAAGAAGGGGAAGGGAAAGGGGAACTATCACCAGATGTACCTGAAAATACATGAGCTGTGGAGGAATGGCAGAGTAAAGAATTCATATAAACAGATAAAAACATGGAGCAGTTGTCTCCCCTACCATGTGCTTTCATTTTTTGCTGCTGTCAGAGAGCACTCATGCTTCTTATTTATTTACTTCTAATTACTGAGATACAGACTACCACTGATGAGATAAATGTAGCTCAGGATGCTGATCTTCCCCTTCTCTTCCCTCAGGGTGTCTCCCCAGCATCTAAATCAAAGCTTTGTGGAAATGTCATCCCTCCATGCCCCACACCATCTCTCCAAACACCGTGGGCTCTCAGCCCGCTCCCCAAGCCCAGAACACAGTCCATGCCAGAAGAGGCAGGGGCCAAGCTGCCATGGGGCAATGACACGTCCAGCAAGATTTTAGAGACTAGGTTGGTGGAAAATAGATGGAAAAGAAAAAGTGGAGAATGAGGTGAGTGGGAGTATGTGCTGAGAGGTCTGATGCAGATTGTTGGCAGGGATCACGAGAACAGAACAGTTCCAGCTGGTATTTATGAGGCTGCTGTTTCAATTCAGCATGATAAAATGTTACCTTTCCTCCTGGCCTCTAATCCAGCTGTTCACCTTTACCTACAAAAGAAATGCAACCTTGCACTTACTGAATTGTGCTTATTTTCTGCAAAGCACAACCCCTTGTTCTTTGTGCTAAAAAAAAATTGTGCTGGTCTCTAAAAGACATGTGCAAGATGTGGATTGTGCAGATTTGACACGTACTGAGTTCTTCTGTCTCCTTAGAAATCACCTGTGTCACACTTCTGACTTTGCAGACCTCTGTTTTGCGAAGCCTGGGTGCAGCCCGGCGTCACTGGTGCTGTGGAAGCGGTGAGCGCAGCGTGGCCGAGCAGGGGCGGAGGCATGGGGAACAGGCAGCTGAGCAGGGCCCAGGGGCTGGTGGCAGCACGCTGGTGGAGAAGCTGCCAGGAAAGAAAAGTCATCCTGGAAAAAGTTTGGCTTTTTGATTGGTTTTTTTTTTTTTTTGAGCAAAAACTTACACAGAATAGACGAAAACCTGAGCAGAGAAGCCCGGCAGGACTCAAGCAATGATGCTCTCTCAGTTCAGGGCGGGGCAGAGCAATAGCACACACAGGCAGATTTCTTTGCATCGTTCCTCTTGTTTTGCAAACACATCTCCAGATACCAGCAATACTGTTACCTGGCAGGAGCACTGCGCTAAACCCCTTCAATCATTCTTAATGGCCAGAACAAGTTTTCATCAAAAATACTCTCTCAGAACAATGTTTGTTTTCAAAACACAGCTCTGTTTAGCCCGCTGCACCATCTTCATCGGCTGGAGCAAGATAAAAGGACTGATTTCTTGGCTGAGAAACTTAGCTCTCTTCTCAAGGGAAGCAGCACAATGTCCAGAAGGAAGGCAAAGGAAACAAGTTTGCAGTTGTTCGCCTCATGCTTTCTCTGTTCAATGTGCTCTGCAAGGTGAGGAGACGGGTCTGTCCACAGGGGACAAGCCCCAGGTAGTGAGAAAACACCCAGCATCTCCTCACAGCCAGAGGTAAGGCAGTTGGGTTGGGACTAGTGGTGTGAAATGAACCCATGGGGCAGGGGAATGGGATTTCTCATCAGCCCAGTTCAATTTCCAAAGTGCAGCTGCTCTAGGTCTCCTCTCAGGAGAATTTCTGTCTGTGTGTATTGTTGTTTTGACAAATAGGTATGTTTTGTTGCAGCTGCATTTTGACTGAAAAACTCAGAGTAGCTCTGGAAAGCGTGTATGTTACTTAACCAGACTGAAAAAGCAGGATGCTTTTGTTCTGCAGATAGGAGCCCCTGTGGTGGGCCTGTTTGATGCAAGCCAGGAATGTAATTTAAAATTTTGAAACGTTAAAGGAAAACTTATTTTGAAAATTACCTCCCTTACCCAGGTGTTACATTCCTAAAGCATCACTTGGAATTTCTCAACATTTTAAAAAAGATTTTTGCTGAAGTGGAAGTGTCACCAAGAAATGCAGGGTTCCTGAAGAAGTTTTGGTTTCAGTGAAATAGTATGATCTGATCTTAACCCATTCTGCTTTCCTCTTTCAGAACAAGAGGTATGTTAGGAAGGAGCACAGGGATCTCTGTAGCTCTGCTCCTGACATGGGCATCTGTGCCGGTGTGAATGCAATTTAAAGCATGGTCTCAGGACTGTGGTTAATCAGGTCCATAAGTGAAAACGAACTGGCACCATGGGAAAGTGCTTTTCTGTTTGATTTGTCTGAGGTTATTTTCCTTTATTTTATTTATCCATGCAATGAGCAAGAGGCCTGGAGCTAAGCAAAGTGCATTATGTACATGACTGCAACACGTCATGGCTGCCTGTTCTCCTGCCTTAGCAATGGAGGACACATCAAGCCAGAAGTCAGGGCAAAGCAAAGACGCGCTGGGCTCCGTAACGCCAGAAGAGACTCCTGCCAATTTTATACATGTCAAATTGGAGGAGTATGAGCCTTCAGGCTTCAGCACCAAGGAATTAATCCTACAGAAAGCCAGAGAGGTCTGCACATGCAATCATCAAACCATCATCACCTTCTTCTGTCGGCTGTTTCCAGTGCTGGACTGGCTTCCCTGTTACAATGTCAAGACGCAGTTGCTTGGGGATGTCATATCTGGGCTCCTGGTGGGGATAGTTGCCGTCCCTCAGTCCATTTCCTACTCCCTCTTAGCCAGCCAGGATCCCATCTACGGCATCTACACCAACTTCTTCTGCAATATCATTTACGTTGCTATGGCCACTTCGCGCCATAACTCTGTGGGCTCCTTCGGTGTCCTGTGCCTGATGATCGGGCAGTCTGTGAACCGGCACCTCCAGCAAGCAGGGTACAGTGACGACAACGCTGGCTCTTTGGTGGTGGGCAACTCGACCTCCTCCACTAATGGGACAGGTGCCTGCGACAGGAGCTGCTATGCCATCACTGTGGCCCTTTCCTTAAGCTTTCTGGTTGGTCTTTACCAGGTACAAATGTTTGCTGTTGTACTGTTTCCCCTCTGTCCTTTCCCTGCTAGGAACTTCTCTGAGCTAAAGATCTCTAAGCTCCAGTCTTGGTTCAGACTTACAAGTTACAAGAAACCTTTCCTGATGTGACTAGACCCTGACGCCCTTGAATCAAATGTAGAGATTTAGAAAGTTCCAAACATGGCTGAATGTGGGGGTTTGTTTCCCCCCCACCATATAACAGGCCATGTCCTTGGGTGTGTCTGAAACATCCTTAGGATCACACACAGCAAGGCAGGAGAAGGAACTGTGGACCACCTTCCCACTGCCCTCAAGGACCTTGCCATCAGCAGGGGCTCCTTCACCCCTGGCAGCGTCCCCACCACCTGAGCCTAGCTGTCCCCAAACAAGCTCAGGCTCTTTCTCTGGAACAACTAAAATTCGGTGCATCACACCAGTTTTATGCCGCTGAGTGATACTTGGAGCTGCTTTGATGGGGCTGCTGCCGGGACTTGCAGCGCTAATTATGTGCCCTTATTGCTTGTAAAGAGACAGCAGAAGGGACCTTGTAGGCTTCTTTGCATGGCATCTCTAGCTACGGATGAGTGTTATAGGTAGGTTTCTTTAGTTTTTCATCCCCCAGATTAACTACTGAAGACAAAGCCCTCTGCCTCACACTGAATGCTCAGCAGACAGAATAGCCAGAGCTGCTAAAGTGTAAGCAAAATGACATAAATTACCAGTTACCTCTTCCAGCCCTTCTCATTGATGCTAAAAGTATGGCTGTCTTGCTTTTCAGATCCTGCTGGGGGTTTTGCAGCTGGGCTTTGTGGCTGTCTACCTGTCAGAACCTCTCCTCAGTGGCTTTGTGACTGGCTCCAGCCTCACCATTATCACCTCCCAGATGAAGTATCTCCTGGGACTGAAAATCCCTCGTCATGAAGGAGTGGGGTCCTTCATCCTGACATGGGTTGACCTTTTCAGATACATTCAGAACACGAACATCTGTGACCTGGTCACCAGCCTGGTTGCTTTGGCCGTCATAGTGCCTGTCAAAGAGGTCAATGAGCGGTATAAGGAGAAGATGAAGGCCCCGTTCCCCATAGAGCTGCTGGTGGTCATTGTAGCCACAGTAATATCTTACTACTGCAACTTTGAAGAGCGATACAAGTCTGCTGTTTGTGGGGAGATCCCCACTGGTTTCAGGAAACCCACTCTACCAGATATAAACCTGTTCTCCAGCCTGGCAGTTGATGCTCTGCCCATTGCTGTTATCGGTTTTGCCATGACCGTCTCCCTGGCGGAAATCTTTGGCAAAAAGCATGGCTACGCTGTCCGTGCCAACCAAGAGATGATTGCTATCGGCATGTGCAACCTGATCCCTTCTTTCTTCTACTGCTTTGCCAGTTCTGCAGCCCTGACCAAGACTCTGCTGAAGGAGTCCACGGGGACCCAGACCCAGGTCTCTGGCCTGGTCACCTCCCTGGTGCTGCTGCTGGTGCTGCTGTGGATCGCCCCACTTTTCCACTCGCTGCAGACCTCCATCTTGGGGGTGGTCACCATTGTCAACCTGCGGGGGGGGCTGAGGAAGTTCCATGACACCCCCAGCATGTGGCAGCTCAGCAAGCTGGACACGGTGGTGTGGTGGGCAACCATGCTGTCCTCCACACTGATCACCACGGAGATCGGGCTCCTCATGGGCGTCTGCTTTGCTCTGCTTTGTATCATCTTTCGCACGCAGAGACCCAGGGCCACGCTGCTGGGCAAGGTCAGCAACACGGAAATCTATGAGGACCAGTCCACTTACAAGCAGCTCAGCAGTATTGCCAACATCAAAATCTTCCGCTTCGAGTCGTCCCTCTACTATGCCAACAAGGAATATTTCAAGACTGTTCTCTACCAAAAAACTGGGGTAAATCCTACCCTGCTGGCCGCTAAGCACCAAAGGGTGGGGGCCCAGGCAAGTACAGACACAGGCAACAGCAAGAGCTTTTTTGGCACCAGGTGTGACTGCCTGAAACAGGCCAAGAAAAGGGCTGAGAAGCCTCCAGCAGATGCCTGTCCTCCCTCCACAGACATGCACACCTTAATCCTTGACTGTAGGGCAATGCAGTTTATAGACACTGTGGGTCTCTCTGCGCTGAAGGAGACACGTCATGACTATAAGGAGATTGGTGTCCAGGTGCTCCTGGCCAACTGCAACCCATCTGTCCGCCACCGGCTCCGAGAGGGTGGCTGGGCTGGCGAGATGGACAGTGGTGGCCAGCTGGCTTTCCACAGCGTCCATGCAGCAGTGCAGTTTGCTGAATGGTGGTACCATGCGCAGCAGGAGGAGAGCAAGGAGAAAAAGGGTGCTCTCCCGCACCCCGACAACCTGAACTTTCAGGTGTCTTTGTAGACCTGAGTGTGAGGGATGATTTCTAATGGGGATGGGCTTAGGGTGTGCTGGAGAGGAGTTCAGTCTGAGCGTTCGAAAAAAGAATCTGATGAACTGTCAGCAGCAGGCATGGGGCAATAGGATTGGGGAAGGCATGGATGTCGGGAGTGGAGTGCCAGCAGCTGAACAGCCTGAGCGGCGTTTCGGGGTCTGTCCCGTCGGTGAGGAGCCTGGACAGCTTCTAACCCTTCTCCTTGGAAAGGGCTGCGGCGGCAGGAGGTGCCGCGCAGGGGGACGGGCCGCCGGGCTTCCACCAGCGGCTTCCATTGCAGGGCTCCCCCCGCGCCTCGCCGCGCCGCTGGCCACCCGGAGCCCCCGCTGGCCACCCGGAGCCCCCGCGGCCGGGGTCGCCCCGCCGCTCCCGCGCGGGCCCGTGTCTCGCGTGGGCACTGGGGGGCACGAGTGAGCCGCGCTGCGCGGCCCCAACTGCGCTGCGCGTCCCCGCGGCCGCGCCCCCCGCGCCCCCCCCCGCGGCCGCGCTCCCGCCGGCGGCTGAAGCGGCCCCCGCGGTGGCGGGCAGGGGGCGCGGAGCGGCTGGCGGCGGCCGTGCGCGGCCCCTCTGCTCTCGGTGCGTGTCGGGGGAGGCTGATCCCGGCCCCCAGCCCGGGCAGGGCGGGCTGGGTCGGGGGGCGCCGGCCGGGGCGCCCTGTGGTGGGGCTTGCGGGGCCCCTGGGAGCTCACCCGCCGGCCGGGGGTCGGAGCGGCTGGGCCTCGCCGGCAGCCCGGGACAGCCCTGCCCTGTGCTACGGGTGATGCGCGGCCGCGGGGCGTCACCGCGGGGGGAGGCTTCGCAGGGGCCTGTCCCCAGGGGTCTGTGGGCTACCCAAGCTTTATGCCTGAAAATCCTATTTCCCGTGGCCCCCTGGCGTTAAGCACCACCTGATTGCTTTTGGGGGAGGGTCGAGCCGGGACACCGAGGCGAAGGAGAGAGGGGCTGCAGGCCAGGTCTGCCACCTGCTCCGGGGAGGAGCCCCGGTGGTCCCTCCCAGCCCCCCACCAGCAGGCACAGCCCAGCCGCTGTGAGCATCTCCCCTGTGCTGCGCTCTGTGTGCACCCCCAGGCGGGAAGGGGCTGCCCCCGGCTCAGACCCCCCAGGAAGGTTCACAGACAGAACCGGAGCTTGTTACGTGGAGTTTCCTTCTATGTGCAACTCCATGTCCGTATACTGGCCCAGTGCGGAATGACTAGGGAAAGAGAGGATGCCAGCAACCCCCCTCGTGGCACAGTCCCTTGACAAATTGCATTGTGGAGAAACGTGCACCCCAAGGCATCTCTGAGTGCAAGGCAGCAAAGCTGCTCCCCTGCCTCCTGCGATGTGTGGCTGTGGGGGCTGTGGCCTGATGCCGTCGGGGACGAGAACCACCCGTCCCACTCACTCCTTCACTCGCTAATCATCTTTTGCCACCTTCATTTTGGTCTGCCCTTCTCTTCCTCCACAACCACCCTGAGTCAATGCGGGAAATGAATTGAAGCAGCTCATTTATTTCCTAAACACCCTGTGGCAGGGAGTTTAACAGCCCCTCAATGGCCACAAAACAACAGCAACAAACCTGGCAACAGCAAAGCACTTCCCTTAAAAACAAAGATATTTCGGAAAACTGTTGGGAGTTTGTTCAGCTGACAGTTATTGCTCAGGACGGTCTGGCTGCAGGGGAGAACAGGTACTTTCCCCTGCTGTTACTTACAAACCGGGGTTCACATGACTTCCATGGCTGAAATCACAAATTTCCTCCCTAAAAAAAGGTATCCGAGATCACCAGCTGCTGTTCGTAAACTGTAAACTGGGAACACCTGTGCCACAGCGTGCAATGGCCGCAGTTCTCCCAGTGTTTGGCAGAAGCTGTGCTGCCTTCCACATGCATGGCCGGGCCCTGGCTGCAGCTGGGGACGCAGTGCTGTCACTTGGAGCGGTGGGACAGGGCTGCCTCGTGCCTGCAGCACCGCTGAGTGTGCAACTGGAGGGAGCCTCAGCTCTGAAGCAGATGGGGGGACCTGCCCTTTCTGCTGGGCTGGGGCAGGCAGCAGCCTGCTGGCTCTGCTTCTGTATCCCAGTGGTGAGTCCTTGCTCTGAGCAATGAAGGCTCAGTGGCATTGCCAAGTACCAGAATAGCTTTTCTTCTGCAAAATCCATCTGTAAAACGCCTTCTGTGTTGCATATTTAATAGGTGACTATTCCCCTGGCCTCGCCCAAGAAACGCAGCACCAAAGATACCTTGCTGAAGGGAACTCTAGCTTTGGCAGCTGCTCAGGAGCCCAGAGACAGGAGACTGTTGTAAATAAAGTCCATGGAAGAGGAATCCTACTGGCTCTGCTCAGGGAAATGTCTTCTTGTGGTCAAAATACTATTTCCAATGGATTAAAGAGCATGGTATGCCCACCTGCTTGCAGGTCCTTGGAGCAAGGCTGTAAGTGTCAGGTGAAGCTAAATTGACTGAGGAGGCCAGTAAAGCTTTGCAGGGCTAGATGGACAGGCATGCTCAGCATGCCCTGGGTGCAGGTGTCAGCAGGTGGGAGCTGCAGCACCTCTCTCCAGGGGTCCTCACAGGGCATGGCAGCATGAGGCAACTCCCCAGGGAGGTTGCATCAGCCATGGAGCAATGAGTAATGGGGCAGGTTTGTGTCTGAACAGCAAGTCAGTAGAGAAGAAGTCTTATTACCTGCAAGGATTATGACCTTCCTTCCCCTTTGGAATAGCATTGCTGTAAAGAGCCGTTTATGGACAAAATTAAATTATTTTAGTTAGACTTTAGATGCATTTATGATCTCAGTGGGGTCATAAAGCCATAACAGGAAATAAACCCAGTGCTGATAATTCCTGGGCACAGCTTGGTGCAAGATAGCACAGATGAGATTACTGGCAGAGCAGCAGTTCCCACAGCCCTTTGCAATGGGATATGGCTGTTTATATGAGCAGTTTTTGATCAGAGCTGGGACAGTTGTGAAAATGCCAAAGAGATACCCAGCAGTTTTTATGGGATGCCTTCCCATGGAAGGGAGAACTGAGGTGGCAACCTCGTCAGCCCAGAGCCGCTGGATCTTGCTGGCAGTCCTTGCACAGGCTGCTTGGCCAGGTCTCCCAGCCCATCGGCTCCAGTATCACCTTCCAGCCCAGAAATCAGATTGCCAAGGTAGATCAAAGAATAATTGCTATTTTTATATCGGTTCCTATGAAGAGGCCCTGGGTTGTAAACGACACGGATGAGAGATGAGGAAGGACAAATGACACAGTAAAAGGTCAGCTTATAATCAGTGCCACGGGAGATCAGGCTGGCCTCTCACCACATGCATAGCCTGGTGGAGACAGATGTGAGGGAGAAGGGACCACAACAACTGTGGACCAATATTCGGTGATGAAGGGGTTCCTGGTGAGGGCACAGGGCACTTGTCTGCCCCAGGACCTGACTGCAACAGCCCGAGTCCCCCCATTAGCCGAAGGGCCTCAATGTCTCAGCTGGGGGCTGACCCACTGCATCTCCCACCCAAGAGGACCTGCTGCTTCATCCCACTGCTGACAGGCTGCACCCCAGGGCATCTCGCGTGCCCGTCCCCTAAAGCTTCACCAGGGGCCAAGGAAATGCCACGCAGCTGAAAGCAAATGTTATCCCTCCTGGTAAGCAGCTCACCTGTTATTCTCCTTCTCTCTCTCCCCCCCTGCCGTGCTGTGGATCTATAAATACTCCGGGAGTGTGATAAATAGAGGATTGCTGCTAAGGCTTTGTCAGCTGCAGTTGGAGCTGACTGTGCAACTGTTAATTATGCCTCAGCAGCAGCCGGACAGGTTTAAATCCTTTTGATGCTTTGAAATGCTCCCTCTGGGGAAGTTTAAGGAATAAAGGTTGTCATGGCTGATGGGTGTTTGCTCCCCTTCTAGAAAGCATACGAGACGCTGATTGCTGCATTGAGGGCTGTTCTTCTCACTCCTGTTGCCTGTTCCTGGAAAAACGCAGTCTGTATAATGGCAAGAAGTTGCTTCTGCAGATCTATAACTGCAATAAAGCAGTTAGCGTGCTGCCAGCACATGCATAGGGTTTACCCATGTAAGCTTTCCCTAGCAGACAAAACTGATCTATAAGGAGAAAGCTGTAAGCTACAACCAATGGCACTGGATTTTCTGAGAAAAAAAAAATAAAGGTTATGGCCAGCATTAATGCCTCACTGGAGATAACTTGGTGATGAAGGAATCAGTGGACAGCGGCTTGGGCTAACATGCTGCGGGTGAAAAGAAGTGCTTTCAACGCTTACTCTCCTCTTAGAAGATTGCTCTGGGGCACTGTAAAGCACTGTAAAGTCCTTGTCATAAACAATAGTCTGCTTTCACAGATATTTCCTCCTGGACGTAGTCTCCTTCCAACCATGATGACTGCGGGCCAAAGGCTGGACGTGATTTCTGTTGTGCAATCAAATAAATGATGTTGCTGGCAAAGGACACTGCCTTCACCGAGCCGGCAGCGTGTGCAGGTGTGGGTACCCTGGTACACCAGCCTGTATACACACGCATGCACACGTGTTTCCATGCCCAGCCTCGTAGGTCTCACCCAGGTACAATGCTCCCGCACCATTTCCGAGCCCCAGCTCTCCGACTCAGGCTCCTTGTGTGGAGCTTTCAGCATGACCTGGCTGTGATAATTTGCCAGCAAAGCCTGGAGTCTTTTCCTGCTATAGTCACATGGAAAAGAGTCTCCAGCCCCCAAGTCTTTAAGTCCTTCCATGACATTTGGACCCTGCTATGAAGGCTGCACAGGTGGTGCAGCCTGAAGGCGAGAGCCTGGAGAGCTGGGGGAGGACCACAGCACAATGTTTCCTGCTCCATCCTTGGCAAGTCACTGAACATCCAAACCCTGTTTGCCTCGAGTTCACTCTCTCTACCTGCTGTAAAAGGGAAGCAATAAGAATCACATCCCTGAAGGGAACTGCCAGTGCTCAAACCAGATAGCTTTGCAAGTGACATTTTTGGGAGCATTGCCAGATTTTCAGAGACCAAGAACAGCAAGGGGAAGAGACACAGCAGCTTTTGAGATGCAAAATTCCCCATATTACTTGACTGGGAACGTGCTCAATTTGTTTTTTCCACAGTGAATCTAAGAGATGGGGCTTTTCTCAGGGATGTTCTTGTGAATAGAGGATTATTTTTTTTTTTTTAAAGATACGGTTCAGTATCCTCAGTTTAATCAGCCCTACCCAGCACCCCTGGGTAGGAGAAGGAGGGGTGACAGGTGTCTGTCACCAGCCACTGGCCTCCCAGCAATCCTCTTCTCCCTTGCTTACAACCCGCCTCTCCTCCAAAGGAGTGCAGATTTGTATTAACAGCGTCAGTGGCACCTCTTATCTCAGCAGCACCTGGAGTGATAAGGGCAGTTGCATGAGTGATTAACATTGATGTCCAAAGAAGCAGAGCAGCTTCCTGGAGAGGTTGAGAAATGCTTCCTCGTGTCTACTGGGGGAGCTGGTGCTGGCGGCAGGTTCCTGCTTCCCGTGTGCTGGCAGCAGCGGCCTGGGCAGCGGCGCTGAGGCTGCGATGATGTCTGGGGCACAGCCACGTCCTCCAATTTTAGACACGCAATGGAAATTCATCTTTTCAAACCCTGCTGCTCAGGACAGAGATGTTTCTTCAGACATGGAGTTGTTTCTCTAGAGAGGAGTTCAGAGCCCTTGGAGGGAGTCTGTCTTTTCCTGTGGCTATAGAGGGGGTCCAGGGGGACCTCAGCATTCTCAGCAGGTCTCTAGGGAGAAAATGGAGCAAAGACGCTGCCCGCTTTCCCGCAGGTGTAATAGCAACCTTTGTGTTACACACCCAATGCTAGGTGCTTTCCTGAGCACTCAACAACCGTTTCCTCAAACAAATTAGCAGCTGACACATGCAGGTAATTGTACCTTCAGATTGGGAGATGGCCACTCTGGAAAAATAGATACGGGGAGAATCATCTCACCTCACTCAGGCAATGCAGAAGTAAATAGGATTGGTAGGATCCTGTGGCACTGATGAAGAGAGAGGATGGGAACTTCATCCCACGTGAGATGAGTGCCAAAAGCAGAGAGGGTGACTTTTGGCTGGACATGTCCTGGGGATCCCAGCTCATTGCACAGCCCAGGCTGGCTGCACGTGGGGAGAAGGTGTCCTTATACATCCCTGAAAGGGAAAGCTGTGCCATCATCCCACCACCTGCACTGCTTCACTGGTAACAGTCTCATCCTGGTTCTCATATGGGCCAATGCCACTCCAAAGGGAGAAACTGTCAAGTCTCGTAGAGGGAAGGAAAAGTAGGAAGGACAGAGATGAAACGAGCTGATAAGGAAAATTACTCTGGGCAAAATTCTTGGCAGTGTCCAGGATACTTACAAGCAGCAGTTGCTGCCGGTCTCTGTGATCTCCCCAAAAATAGTTAAGTCAGCCCAGTGATTGGAAAATCTTTCTGCACTTGGTGGTTTGCTATTGAACTAGTTCTATTCTTTGCCCTTTTTTCATCCTTCCTTGGAGAGGAATCGGATGGAGTCAATTTGCTCCACTTTCTGTCTGATCATTTTCTGTCTTTTAATCAGAAAGTCCGTCAGGGAGGGGAGGCAGATCAAAGCACCTCTATTTTACTCATCACTGCAGGTCCAGGGCCCTGTGCTGCCCAGCTAAGGCTCTTCAGTGACAAATGATGCTGCCTTCAGCCATTGCTCAGGAAATGACAATCCGCCCCCCTCGCCTGGTGGTGCTCCCGCTCCCTCCTGGTTACAAGCGGGTGCTCTGCTTCTTGACATGCCATTAGTCACTTAGAGGCTCACATCTCACTAGCTCTTGGGAGACCTTATTGGGGAAAACAGCTTCATAGTTCCAGCTCCTTGCAAGAATGATGACTCTGGCTAAAAGCAGTTTTGCAGCAGGCAGTTCCCTGGCTGCAGCCTGACCTGCGAGGACTGCTGCGGTAAGTGCATGTACTGCTCACTGCCCCAGCAGGCTGAGCTGCAGACATTGCTTTGCTGAAGACCTCAGCTGGGGGTACTGCAACACCATCCCAAAGCGCTGGGGCTCGGCTGGCCTTGGGCGGCATCTCGGTTTGGTGACAAGCATCTCCCGAGGGCCCGGGTAGGTAAGGGAGGTGCATGGAGCAGGTCTGCCAAGCCCTGTCCTCCGCCAGCGTGGGCAAGCCTGGCACAGCAGACCCCCCGTGGGAGCTTTGCAGAGGCCAGGGAGCAGCGGCACTGGTGGCAGCACGTGCACGGTGCCCACGCTGCCTCCATGCATGCCCTGCCCTGGCTCAAAGGGTCAGATGTCGCTGCTTCCCCAGGGATCGTTTAGCAGAGAGGAAAGTGGTGTTTCCAGACTGTGCTGTGTGTTTGTCCTGGGCCAGTTCCCGGTTAGATAGGATGTGTTAAGGGAAGAGTAACCCACTGAGGAAAATCATCAATGTGATGGGCGGTTGGAAGAAGAAAGGGAGGATTCTCAGGGATGATGAGGGAAAAGCGGGGCTCTGCTGGTCTAGCACAGCCAGAGTAGCTCCTGAGGAGGGGACACGCACTGCCTGGCCACCCGAGACATCCCAGCCATTAGCTAACGAACTGGCTCAGCTGCTGGCGATTATGATTTGAACAGTCCAAGCAGGGAAGCCTGTGCCAGTGAGACTAAGGAACGTAAGGAGGGGGCAGCAGGGGAGGGGGCAGGCATGGACATGCACCACAGCCCTGGGAGTACTGGGCTCCACGGTGCCTTCTTGGCAGTTGCCATCTGGCTGGCTAATTAGCGTGCATTATAATGTCCTTTGAGAGTTTGAAGTACTTGTTAGCAATAATAATAACAGCGATAATAGTCAAGATTAAAAATAATTAAGGAAGCAAACCACAGAGGAGATTGGATGCTCAGCTGTGGGGATAACTGAGGGGTCTCCCCCGGGGTCCCTCCCTGGGGAGAAGGCTGATGCTACCAGGTGATGGTCGTGGGTCACCTGAGCGGGACAAGGATTTGGAAAGATTTCAGAAGCACCACCAAACTTTCTCTCTCTGCTATATTGTTACTGTCTCCTCTGCAGGCTGTTTGCCCCAGAATACTTCAATTTCAATGAAAAGACAGTGGAGGAGAATTGACAAACAGACCCCTGACCGTGGGGACCTTAGTATCAGGGCTGGAGAAACCAGTGAGCAGCTCAGTGCTGATAGATCTGCTTGCTCCAAGTGTGGCAATCAGTAGGTGACAGCTTGCCATGATCTAGGGGGTTAGCAGCCATGTCGTGTTGGCACAAAGTGGGGGATATTGGAAGAGGTGAGTGATGGCCCAAATAGTCTGCAGCTGCTATTACATCAAGCTGTGGAGGCAAATGATGTTCCACAGAGGTTGGTGGTGTGAGCACAGCTAAGTGATGGAGTTTCTGAAATTTTTTATCTAGCAATATTACAAGTCTCAGAAACTTGGATAGAAATGCTTTTCCTTGGTGCTGTCATCACTGAAAAAAGATGAGGAGGATAAAATTGTTTTTCAGTGCACCCCTAACAGGCTGTAATCCCAGTTTCTAGCAGCCATCAGACACGCGGCGTGGGGACACTGAAGGCAGGTCTCAGCTCAGGTGGCAAGAGGCAGGAGGTGGCATGGCGTTATCATGATGGGCAAAATAGGAGCAGAGAGAGCTTTGTGTCCCCTTGGCTGGCAGCAAGGAAAACCTCTGCGATTCTTGGCTTTCAGGAAAGCGAGAAAAGGCTCAAAGCAAGGCAGGAAGATGGTAGAGATAAATGGCAAGGCAGAGAGGGGAACTGACATGAGCTTCATTTGCTTGGTCTAAAAAAACCTGAGACACGGAGGAGGTGAGCTTAGGGTGTGTTAAGCTGGACCCCAGTTCCAGCTGCACCGGGGCAGCTCCGGTCATCTGCTGTCCTTGGCATCTACAGCAAAATCCTGTAGTTTTGTCAGGTCTCACAGTTTTGGGACTCTTTGGTGAGTGCCCAAACAGCCCTGGCTCCTGGGAATCACTAAAGTCTGTGAAGATATCTGTTGCATCTTTAAAGAAAGAATATATAGCCCACGTAGTCATGGAAAAAAGTACAGCACAGGTGCTTTTTTAAGCCTAAAGGCTGAAAAAAGAGAATCCAACAAGAAGACCTTTATTTTGTTTTCTTTCTTTCTTTTTTTAGTGACTGAGAAGTGTGTTTCAGCAGGTATAGTTGTGGTTCTTTATAAAGTAGAGACAAGATTAAATGTATTGTAAAATACGTGCCAGGCCAGACAGCAGCTGAGACTCACAAAGCAGGTAATGGGTAACAGATATTAAAGTTCAGTAAAGCAAAGGAGAAATAACAGCGGTGAATGCTGACATCTCAAAGTTGTTTCCATTTCAAACCATCCTTGCCACAGAATCTGTTCACCACTTTTCCACCTTACGCTGATTTATTCTTTTAAAAGGAAACAATGTTTAATCGAACCTTTGAACTTCCACCAACTGCTGGCCCTCTCTTCCACATCAATATTTACTCTAAATGCGGCAGCTGGCAGGCCAAGTGCTCCCCACCACCACTGCTCCCCTGTGAGCGAGTGGGCAGCTGGTGGGGGACAGGGTGACGCAGGGATGGGGATGCTCCGCTTGGTGCGTGTGCTGGTGGGAGAGCACTCGGGCACAGCAGGAGATGTACCGTGGGTGGTTAAGTCTGGAGAGTGTTTATTTTGAAACGAAGCGGTATGCCAAAAATAAATGAACAAAACAAAATCAGGGCAGGTGAATGTCGTCCCGGTTGCGGTGAGGTGAAGGTGGGGGGTGGGGGGGTGGGGGGGAGCGCGGGCTCACCAGCCACTGGATGGCATTGTTGATTCATATGGATAAAAGCTGTGGAGCTGCCCTAGCCCCTGGCCTGGAGCAGCTGCCGGAGGCTGGGCACCCATTTTCGATTTTTGGGAGACTCTGGTTCCTCTGAGCGTGGTACGAGGGTAGCCATGGCCCGAGTGACAGCGCTCACTGGCAGATCTGCCGTTGCAGGGCAGAGTGTTGGGAAGAGCCTGGTCTGTGCCATGCTCAGATGTCCCCTTGGGTGACCTTGCTGAGGCAGAGCTGGTTTCAGCTCCCTGCCCACAGAGACTGGCTGGAGGGTTCGTATGGCTGGGGGCACTGCCCGGGGATGCCCTTCGGTGGGGCAGCCAAGGCTGACGGAGGTGTGACCGTCCTGCATGTCCTTTCCCATCCTGGCACAGACCAAAGGGATCTAATGCCATTGTTTGGTGCATTTGGGAAGAGGGAGGACTTGAGTTCTGGGAGATGAGCAGCCATGGCTTGGGTCAGCCAAAGGTTAGGGGCTGGTGGCATTCACAGGAAATATTGTGAACACATTGGAGCCCTCTGTGGTTACTCATGTCCCATGCTCACCTCATACCACCCTTCCTTCCACCCCCACCTGGCCAGGCCACCCTGTTTTGAAAGCCACGGGGTTGTTCTTCTCCATGGTCTGCTCACAGGAAGGGAACATCTTGCCCTTTTCCACGGGGAAGAGGCAGCTCAGCCAGTGTGGAGGGAAGGTCCCTGCAGCGGGTGGGAAGGTCCCTGCAGTGGGTGCAGCAGATGATGCCGAGCAGGTAACGTTTAAAGGAGAGGAGACTTGCTCCTCTCGGTGCATTGCAGAGAACAGAGTCCTGCAGCTTGCACCTTCATGTGCAGATTGGGGGAAATGAATATTTGAAAAGAAAATGTAGGACTGGAAGCCTTGAAGCCTTGTTGGTGGCGTGAGCTCCTAAGAGCGCTTCCTTGGAGCGTGTAGGCAGGCCTGCTATTAATACTGCTTTTTAACTACCTGCATAAGCAGCTCCTGCTTCTCCAACTAAGACATGTACCTGTTTATAGGCTCTTAGAGCTGTCAGGATCTCTACAGCTAGTGCAAGCCCTGCTGAAGCAAACAGGAACATGAGCGCGTATTAAAGCGTTAGCTTCAGGAGAAGCCCCTGGGAGTGCCTCTGTGTTTTCGTGAGCAGGGCAGGACTGTTCGCTGCTTCTTTCCACACAAGTAGTAGAAAGCACCAGGTGAAAGAGGCGTGAGGCACACTCCAGAGATGTGAAAGGGCGCTTCACAGAAGGGGTAATTAATGCAGGAACGCCTTGCTGCCAGATGCCAAAAATGTGTTTGTAATGTGGCGGGAGGAATTAATGAAAGAACAATTAATTGAGGCAGCGGTGTCCTCTCTGGCTGAGGGACTTGTTTAACTGTGGATCGCTGGAGACTTGGAGAGTGTCCCAGGGATGCAGTGAGCTTGCCTGAGCCTACATGCTCAACTCCCTCTTAACCTCTTTCTTACCTAAGGAGTAAGCTCTTAGTAGCTCCTATAGGCATAACATATGGTATTAAGTGGACCACTTTTACTTCCCAAGCACTCGATAACTGGGCTGAATACTGCTGGGATGCTTTAGGCTGCTGTGGCTAGACCACAGGTAGCCATTTCTTTCTTTTCATCCATTTGTCCTCCCCCCCGCTCCCCCCCCCCCCCCCCCTAGAAACTGTGTTCATGAAAATAACTCACTGTGTGTTGCCTTGAAGAGGAAGCGCAGCAGCTGCTGCTGCTGGTGAAAGGTGGTTTCCTCTTGCCAAGCCCTTCCACCCCTGTGCCCGGCCTGACCTACTGTGCCCGTTATTTAGCTTAAAATATCTGTTGTGTTCAGGAAGCTGCATAATGAATTCCCCTTAGGATGTGTGAATGTTGCAATATATTTTGCCAAAACCAGTGTGGAAACTGCAGAAAGAAAAAGTGAAAATGGTTGAAGGTTAAACATGGCACAACAGGTGAGTTACATTTGGGTGAGGAATTTCTGATATTTGTTCTTGGAAGTGAAAATACTTAGTTGCCTTCTGCATTTATTAGCTCTCCGGCTGGTTCTGCATCCCCCAGCCATGGCTTTCAGTTGTAGCCCTGCAGGAGGACCAGCCGCATGTCTGTCTTGTCAAAGCCCAGCTGAAACATATGGGTATCACTGCTCTGAGATGGGCAGCTCTAGTTTAACTTTTGTTCTGCTGAGCTGCTGCAGATTGCTGAGTGTCATCCTGGAAACATAAAAGCATTCACCACTGTGTTTGAAAAAAAAATGTTTTGGGAAGTGCCAGCCATCACAGCTGCCGGGGTGCCAAAGCCTGCCATGGGCTCAGGCACTTACTGCACTGGGGTGGACGTTGGCTGTAACTGTGCTAATTGAGCATCCAATTGCCAGAAAGGGTTTGCAAACCACCTGCAGGCTGCAGTGTGTTCTCCTCTCCTTGAAGAGCTCTGAGTAAAGAAGTCTCCTTTTTTTTTTTCTGTTGGTTTTGAAGATTTTTGATGGGGAATTAATGGTCAGAAATCATGTTGCTTCACTAAGCAAGTAATGGACTTAGGAAATAGGTTTTCCATCTCCAACAGGGGCCTCGATTTTCCTTCCTGGGTAGTTGAGGGCACCCCAGAGCAGTGATGGGCTGCTGGCTCCCCTCTCGGCTTGCTAAATGGCCCTGACTGCAGTGGGCTCCCGTCTCAGTCCTGACCTGAGCCAACCCGGCTGTGTTTCTGGGGCTGTGCAGTGCAGCATCAGCGTGCGATGCCCTGAACACCACTGCTGCTGTTCATGCAGCTCCAGCAGACCCAGGGAAACTCGGTGGGAAAAGCCACAGCAGCAGCCCAAGTTTTCCGGCATGGGAGCAGACGGTGAAGTCTCCCCAAAGGCCATGGAGTGGGAAGGAAAAAGTCACTCTCCGGGTTTATTTTTGTTTGTATTTTAATAGTGGGGCTGCTCACAAGTGGAATCGTCTACATGCTGCCATGGAAACAGCAGCCTTGGTCCCCAGCACAGTTCACAGCCATCTGCAAGGGAACAATTGTTGGCCTGTTTGTGTAAAATCATTGGGGGTGGTGCCAGGCGGCGTGCGGCTGGCCAAGGGGAAGCCACACTGAGACACGACAGGACGTGCTTGTCACACTGAATAATGGGATGTACGAATGCCTGCAGACAGGATTGGCAACGTCCTGTCTGGAGAAGAGCTGATGTGCAAAACCAGTGTGAATCAAATTGGTTTGAATAGGTGTTTGATTCCCAGGGGCTGCGGCACTTTGTGTGAGATGCTCGTGGGCATCCGCGCTGCCGGCTTTTTGGTTTGTGGGAACACGGGCATCTCCGTGCAAGCGACAAGGTGCATGAAGAAAAGTCTTCTGAGAGGCAACAGTGTGGGAGCACCTAGCAGGCTGCTGCTCCTGTGGAGCTGAGTTTTGACTGCTCTGGGGTGGGAAACGGAGCCAGGTTAACTTTCTGCATATGGATAGTTTGACTGAATGCACTGGGCTTACAAAGCTCTTGGCATGAAGCATGTGCAGAGGACTGAGTATCAGCCAGCACTTGCCAAAACTGCTGGGGAACCAGCTCCTGGGTTTACTCAAGCATGCATTGGGTTTCAAATCTGTGAAGAGCAGGTTCTGTTCCCAGGCAGTTGCCCTACCTGAAAAGAGATGCACATGAAAAAGAAATGCATGTGAGAAATGGCAGAGAATAACCTGATCCACACTAACCTCCTCCCTGCTTGGGCAGGACTGCTAAGCCCGGGGTTGCTCTGCTGGCTCGTGACCTAAATGTGCTGGGACACACTCTGATACCACGGGTGCGTGTCGCTGAGATGTCACACAGATGCCGTGTGGAAAGCCACTGGAGAGCCCTGCCGGAGGAAGGTGTCCTTTCTCTTCTAGGAATGGGTGAGGGGATGACCCGCCAGCTGCCGGCAGAGGCCAGCTCTGCCCTCCACCCTTCAGGGGTCCCTCAGCACCATCGGTACCCAGCCCTGGGCAGGCTTGGCTTCCTTCATCCTTGTGATCTGCCTGGGAGGTCAGCACAGGCAGTGCAGACGCTCAGCGCTTTGCTTGAAGAGTTCACAGAGGAGCCAATTTCCCCTTGTTGGCAGAAAGAGGAGCTCAAACAGCCTCCTAACACGTGTGCGTGGAACCTGCTAAGCTGAGCTTGCACACCCGCAGTCCTTCCCCCATCACCCTGGCAGCAGAGCGCAGCCCTGCCTGAGCCCTGCTAGCTGGTGAAACCCCTTCGTTTCTGCTTTGCCCCTGTTTTGAGCTTATTTTCCACTGAGATCCCCATGACTGCCCTTTACACCTGTGAATGTTCAGGGGGAAAGATTTTGAAGCTTCTAGGTTCAGATGCCAGAAGAGAAGACTCTTTTTCTGGGAGAAGTTGCAGTGGTTAACCTGATGGCAAACATCTCATTCAGCCAAGCAAAGAGGAGAAAAATTGCTTGGCTTTAATCTACTTCGTCTTCAGTCATATTTAATAAAAGAGAAAATAGATTCAGGGGGGCTTGTGGGCATCCTGAGAACAGAAAAAGAGGTAAAATTAATCCTATCAATAATCCATGATGAATGATTCACTCAGCTCCTTTATTCACAGTTGCATATAGTTATCCTTATTCATGCAGAGATGCAGTACTCATGGAAATATATACAGACTCATATGCATATAAATTATGAAGCCCAGCGAGGGCTCCTACGCAGCCGGGGTTACAGCTCGGTGCAGCTCGCACATCGCACACGGCTGCAGGGACCTGGCTCCCGCTGGGCTGAGCACAGGTCGCCGAGCACCCTCTGGGCTCTTTAGAGCTTCAGGAGGTTTCTGCACAGGCTCGTGCCAGGGCTCAGCTCCTTGCTGCTTGCATTTTCACCGCAAGTTTATCCACGTGCTCTAGCAAGGATGAAGGATGGAAGGGGTCTGGGTCACCCTCCCTCCTAGCCTGAGGGACTTACACAAAGAAGGGCTATAAAGCCAGCACAGCTCCATGCAGCTCCCCTGTGCTGAGGCTTCCCTCTCTTTCACCAGTTTATACCAGAATCTCATCTCTGGTTTCAGTGGTGTGGTCCCAACCTCCAGGCAGCAGCAGCCAGTGCCTCCTGCGGTGCAGAAAGAGAAACACCTGACTGTCCTGTGGAGCTGAGCCGGGAAGCTGGCTTCTCGCAGCACTGGGGGGATGGCAGGAGGCAGGAGATGCGTTTCTCCCTCCTAGGCAGATCTTTTTCTTCTAAAATTTTGCAGGAGAAAAGAACCAAAGGGGAAAATTTTCATTAGAAATAGGGTTTTTAAAAACCAGTTAAAATAAAATGACAAAAAGTTCTGTCACACCTCTGTGCTGTGCGCAGGGAAGGTGGAGACGGCCCAGGGCTCTGAGAGCCTTTCTCAGGAGGAGCCAGAGCAAACGCTGGACGATGCTGAGGAGCAGAGGACACAAACTCATCAGTCACAGCCCCAGCCTGGGGAACACCATGAATGTGTGCATTTGAGAGGAAATCCAAAAATGTACACAGAGCCAGCATCAACGCCAGCCTGTGGGGACAGACATGGCTTTACTGCAGGGAGGAGAAGAGACAGCCTAGGAGGACACAGCCCCAGCATGGGCACTGCCCCGCGTCCTCCCCCAGGTGCAGACCTGTGGCAGCACCAGCACTTCTCCAGGTACCCACATCTGCTCAGGCTGAAGATGCTTTGTTATCAAGAGTCATTTCACCTCTCTCATCCTTAAATTTCTGATTATTTGTTCAGTAATTTCCATCTCACAGACTGTAAATGTAGACATTGTCTCCAAAACAATTATTTCCCATAAAAAAAGGGAGACAAACTGGTCCTCTGATATCAGACTTATTTAATATTCCACCTTGTATGACTAGAACCAGGAAAGGGGTAGGTGGTCTTAGATGTCTTTGGCCATTTAAAAGCTGGGGCTGTGTAGTTGATGGAGAAAGGTTTTTGCCAAAGACAGCTCAAGCCACCCGTCACGGAGGGGCTGCCCTGCTCTCCAGAGGGGACCCCCTGTCCCGGTGGCAGCAGGCAGCTGCCTGCCCCTGCTCCAACTCTGACTCTGGGTGGTGCTGACATGGTTGCCCCTTGCTTTGGTTTCTTCTTTCGTCTCAAGATAATAAATACCTCAAAGGGTCACTCTGAGAGGGCATTTCAATGCTTGCAAAACGATTTGCAACCCTCAGATGAAGCCTGAATTAGCAATGTCTGTATTATTGAACAATGATAGTTACACTGTTTAAAAATAAATGCAAATGTTCTCCTTTAAAGCTAAAAGGCAGACCTGCCTTAAACTAGATTTTAGATTGATATATCCAGGTAGTGTTATAAATAAAGTACAGTGAATAAATCAAAGTGTTCTGCAGACAGTGAGATTTCATACTATAGATGTCAGCTTGATTATTTAAAGGCCTGTTTGTTTAGGTGTCACTAGTGTGACCCTCCTCTTTTTGATCACTTCAGTTTTGAACTGCTTCCCACCTGAGCGCTTTTATCACGTCTGGGATCCTGGATGGACGGCAATGCTGTACCATCCAGAGTGCTCCCTGGACCGAATAATGAGTAACGTAGAGAAAGGAGGTGGTGACAACAGTGAGATGTATTTCTAAGTAAGGACCAGCATTGAATCAGCTGATGCTGTAAACCAGATTTAGGCCAGAATCTTCCTCCTGCCTCACCTCTTCACAATGGTTTCCCTCACAAAACGGACCGTGATCCAAACCACTGAGAACTCTGAGGTGTTCAGCTACTGCATCCGGACTTTTCAGCTTAGGTCTGGGTACCAATAGATGCCGTGGCCCAGGCAGAGTGCTTATTTCAGAGGTAACCTCCCAGCAAGACCAGAGAAGCTTGCATTTAAAATGGAATAGAAAGAAGTTATTCCCCAGCAGAGTGGGAGGACTGCATGATCTAATGGCAGGTATAACCCTAAGAAACTTAATTTATTCATGCTCTCTTTTTAATAAAATCCATCCCACACAACTGGGCAAAGGAGACCATGCTGTGTTCAAAGGGAACACACTGTGCACACCAAAAAGCTTCTCTGTTAAGTTGATTTTATCTCCCTCTCTCCGCCTTATATCTTTGCTTGAAAGCACAGCCAGTGATCTAAAGCAGCGACGGAGTTACTACTGCAGAAGCGAAGGCAGTGAATTCCACCGCATAGTGACTGTGATTCAGTCCCGATGAATCACTCAGCCACTTTTTTTCTCAACTAGATCTTTGCTTTATTATTGTTACAGAAGGAAAAAAGGAGCAGGAGGAAAAAAAGAGAAAAAGCCTTATCTCCCTCTCTAATGCTTTCCAACTTTTCTTTTCAAAAATTTAATTAAATTATTGTAGGCATCCCATTAAGGCTGAATAAACTCTTGATAATCCTGGAAGGGAACCTGCATTAAAAGGAGGTGCGATGCAGTGTGACCAAAATTGATGACAGCCCTGGGGTTTGGCATGACCTGTTCTCGGGGTTCAGAAGCACTCAGTGATGGACCGGTCTTGCACTCTGCCTCCTCCATGCATCAGAATCCATTCCCCTCACTTCATCATGGGTTGCACCCGGTAAAGCAAAGAGAGCGGCAGGATCCTGAGACCAGGGCTGCAGAGGAACAGTGGCAGGCAACCTTGGTCTCCTCAGGTGCAAGGGGCTCCATTTTGTTCAAGTTTCTGCAGATGACTCCCTCAGCTCTTGATCCACCTGGGCTGCTCTGCAGACAGCAAAACAAAACACTTTGCTGCTGTAGGTTTTGCCTTGACGAAGAGATGGCTCCTTACACACCCGATACTGGTGGTGTAGAATATTACTGTCCTCCAAATATTGGCAATACGGGCATGCCAAAGGGTCAAGAGGCGAGGAATTGGGTGGCAGACAGAGCAACCAGGACCCCGTGGCTGCACAGCGGGTGGGCGCAGGCTGGGCTCTGCCCCTCCTCCAGCAGGACATAACCAGTTTCCCACCAGCACAGAGTGGTTTATCCCTGGCTCTCACCACTGGGGCTAAGGAGGTGGGGGCCTAAGATGTCAAGACCCTCCTCTGACTTCAAGTTTTGCATCTGCCTTCTAGCATTCAGATTTTCAAAGTGCATTTCTCTAAGAGCTGCTGCGAGCCCAGCAAGGCTGGGGCAGGAGTTTGCGGCAGCACCAGCAGGAGGGGGACGGCTCAGTTCTCTTTTCCATCGCTCTCCAGCTTGACAGATGCAGATGGGCAGCTTTAATCCTGACCCACAGGGCTGCTGGTCGGCGATCCAGTGAAGCATTTAAACACCTGCTAGGAAAGGGCATAAACCCGTTTGACTTCAGTTTGCCTGCTCATGTGCAAACTGCGGCATGTGCTTGGCTTAGGGCTCTGCACTCCGATGTTTTCCCTTTTATCCTATCAGGTTCATTAGTAGCTGCTGCTGGAGATCCTGACTCAGAGCGATGGTGAAGGTAAGTAAGCAGCTGCTCTTAGGACTCAGATCTTGTCAGGATGCTTGCTCCATGAACAGACATCAAGCCACATATGTATAAATTTAATATTAAAGCTAGAGGCTATGATAATGAGCTGTCCAGAAAGCTCAAGTTAGTACTATGGAGAAGAAAGTGAAGGCAAAATAAAATTGTTTCAGGAACGTTTTAAAAATGACCCATCTCAGGTCCACGCAGACCAGCCTCACCCACTGTGTCCTCAGTGGTGCAAGTCTGAGAAAATCCAAACTATGACAAGGAGTTTCTTCATGGGTTTGATCCCAGTTTTACTTTTCTTAATGTCATTCTTTATCTGTCCTTCAGTTACTATAGTGATGAAGAAATGCATGCAACAAACATGAGGCCTGGCAGCCTGGGAAGGCATGTTTGCCTGCAATGGCTGAAAATACCGCCAAAATTTTTTTGAGAAATCAGTTGAAAGATCTTTGCCAAAACCCCTCAGAATGGGTGCTATCAAACAAGTTGATAATGAGTTGTGCTTAATATACATTTACAATTACATAATATACATATATACAAAACTTACATTACAAGATACATACTTTATGTATCTTGTCAGCAAGCAACATATATTGTAACTTGTTGGGTGCTCTGGTTTCTCCTGCACCTACACAATCGAAGATGTCTCTTTTCTAGGTGCAAGAACCTCAGTTGTGATTAAAGGGCACGAAATGGATAGCTACACACCAAAACACTCTTCTGAACTTGTGCTCTGGATCACCCCATTCCAGTGCAGTTCTGCTCTGAGAAACAACAGCCTGAGGAGTTCACAGTGACATCCCTCAGGGTGACACACAAAGCCCAGGAGGCATTATTCAAGTGCAGCAGTCTGCCTGAATCCGTGCCATAGGGCTCACTTAACAGACTCAGTCTCTTGGAATCAAATCTGCCAATGTTTGTAGCCAGAAGTTGCATCCAGATGGAGAGGTCAAGCCAAAGGGCCCTGTGGATTGGGTTTCAGTTTGTAAGCAATCCACACCGGGGTTTCAGTTTGTGAGCGATTCACACCGGCAGTGGCTGTTGGTCATGGTTCTTAGGGTACAGCGTGGGCTCCACACAGTTACGCAGCACGGATGGAGGATCCCAGTCTCACAGAGACCTGGAGGTACTGGTGATGGAGGGAACCCAGCTAGACCCTGGAGCTGCAGCTAAAGCTGAGTGCTGGGAGCTGGAAAAATACCACTTCATTTCCAAGAGGAGGTCTGGTCAGGAATCCTCCCTGCAGCTGTTGGTACTGAACCTCCTGTTTACACGAGATGTTTATTGAGGCACTTTCCAAAGGTGAAACTGCAGAACGGCACTGGGGCTTGAAACCGCGAAACCCCAAACCACACATCCAGATGTGTAAGGTGAGCGCACCTGAAGGCGGAGCTGCTCAGATCCTGCTTTTACGCTCAGTCGCATATTGCAATAGGTATTTTAAAAATTCAGATGATGAGCCAGTTGTGGCATCCACCTCTGCGAGGCTGAGGTTCGTTAAGGGTCACAGGGTCAGATTTGCAGCTGCGAAAGCTCTAATAACGCCGAAGGAACTGGGCTGATGGTGCAAGTGAAAAACGCACTTGCAGTGTGGCTCCACTTCCCTTCTGCTGTTTCGGCACGCAACCACCCCCCCACCCCCCCCCCACCCCCCCCCCCCCGAGGCTGGCGTTACAAGCCGAAAGAGAGGGAAGCATCAGGACATCTGTGCCGGGATCAGGGCAGGTTTGCCCTCCCCAAAGCGCTCAGACAACTTGGGGAGCAGGTGTCGGGGAGCTGCGGGAAGCGACGGAGGGATGAGGCTGCCGGGGGGGCGGGCAGAGCCACCCCCAACCCCCCCGGGCAGGGCAGAGGCGCAGCCCCCCGGCCTGGCCCGGGCGCGTCGCGGCGGGACGGACCCAACTTTTCTCGGTGCGGGCTGAGAAGGGGGCGCCGAGCGGTCCCCCCGCCACCCCCCCTGCCAGCCCCCAAGCCAGCCCCCCGGCAGCCCGCTGCCCCCGGGCGGGGCGGGACGGAGGCGGGCGCTCCCCGCGGTCGCGGAGCGGCAGGGCGGGGGCAGCGGTGCCGCCGCGCCTCGGCAGGCAGCGCCGCAGCCCCGCGGGCGGCGGGCGGAGAGCGCGGCCCCCCCCGCCCCGCCCCGCGCCGCACGGCACCGCTCCGCACCGCACCGCACCGAGAGCGGCCCGGGCGGCCCCGTCCTGCCCCGCCGCCGCGATGAGGAGGCGCGCCCGGGCAGCCGCGCCGTGCGCCGCGGGGCTCCGGCACGGCAACGGTAAGGCGGCCCCGGCGGGGCGGGGGGCGGCGCGCACCTGGCCCGGCCGGGCGGTTCGGCGGAGCGGGGGCTCCGGCGGCGGCGCGGTCCCGGGCGGTCCCGCAGCGCAGCCCCCCGCGCCTCGGCGGGCGGTGCTGGGAGCCGCGGGCCGCGCTGCTGCCCCGGGCTGCGCGGAGCGGACCCCGCTGCCCCGGTGTGGCGGCTGCGCTGCCGTCCCCGCTCGTTCGGCGCCGTCGGTAGCGCTGCGGGGCGGGACGTGCCTGGGCCGGTGGCGGGCGGTGCGGAGCCGGCACCCCGGCGTGCCGTGCCCGGCCGTGGGGGCTGCGGGGCCGCGGCCGTGCGGGTCCCCGCGAAGGGGCGGCGGAGGTGGGGGGGGGGGGGGGGGGGGTTGGAAACGCTGCACAGGCGCCGGCTGAGTGCGATGTGATTGTACTGCTGGTGTTTGCTGCCAGCCTGCCGGTGTCGGTGCCGCTGCGCCTGTTTAGCTGGCGGGATTCAGCAACCGGCTGGAATTACCAGCAACCCGCTGAAATTACCAGTAACGACCCGCCGGAGGGGCAAGAAACATCCTTGCGGCTGGGACAGAGCAGGAGCCCGGTGCACAGAGAAAGTTCCCAGGCAGAGAGGCTCGTCGGGCTCGGCAGGGTGGGAAACTTCGCTGCAGGAAGGTGTTTTCCAGGAACGGAGCTATGGGGGTTCAGCCAGCTCCCTGCTCCGACTGGCGTGGCCCGGGGTCCCTAGTGCAAGGCTTTCCCAGTCACATCCAGCCGAGGTGCCCGTGCGCCGTGTCCGTCCCCAGCTCGTGTGGCTGAGGGTTTCCGTGATGCTGAGCGCCCGCCTCGCTCAGACTTACTCCGAAGCCGAGGAAAGTTAGCGGGAGCCCGGCTCACGTCCGAGTGCTTTGGTGCGGGGCCAGTCTGTGGGTCTGACGCCAGGAGAGACAGAGCTGTGTCTGTGAGTGAAAGCCTGGTGTCATTTCCTCACCCCCCCGAGGCAGCTTTCCTAGCTCCAAAACAAACCTCCCCCAAGGAAACTTCATAGAAGGGTGAGTAATTAAAATATTACACAGCTGCAAGTTTCTGCGGCTTCAGGGCGGTGAGGAAGGCGCTAGGTACTGGTTTGCCAGCTTTAAGCTCCCAGGCAGCAGTGGTGGTTGGCTTGGACCATGCTTTGAAGTGTGTGATGTCATTATGACTTAATTTCTTTTTAAAAATAAAATACTTTCCTTTTAATGGGAATATTTCCCTGTGCTTCTCGAAGGAGAATTATTTTCTCTGTCGTGTGTTATGGCAGTTGACTATTTTTGATTGGGATAGCAAAGGCAAGGTAGGGGGTTTTAGGAGATTGCTTGGATTTTGTTATTGTAGTGGCGGACGGTGGATAGCCCGGCTGAGGCAGGTCTCCGGGAAAAGCAGCTCGGGATTTGCAGCACTCTGTGCCCTGCCGCTTCTTTGGGGAAGACCAATGCTCGGGAGCCGCCGGTGCACCCATCCTTACTCTCAGGCGGTGGGGACCCGGGGGCCTGGCTTGGCTTCCCACGGTGTTCCCACCGGGAGGGGGATCTCCTGTGATGTGCAAGGAGCAGCAGCAGCCTTCCCCTCCTCTGAAAAGATCTTCACTGCTCCTTTTCTGCTCTCCCAGCCTGACCTTGGCACCGTCAATGCTGTCCAGTAATGCCGTTGAAAAACAAACAAAGAGTGAACCTGTGTGTTTGCTTAAATAATAAGCACTTACACACTAAGGTATGTTTATCTTATTTCCTTAAACAGTCCCCTACTGGGGATAGACATAAATAGTTTCATTTCCCCAGGACTTTATAAACACTGATTTAAAAGTGAGAGGAGCGAGTGCACTGACTGCGCTTGCTGGCTCATTAAAGCCCTCTAGGAAGTCTCCAAATCGTACATGCAGCTCCCCTGCACCAACTGTGTTCCTGTGAGTGCCATCAGTGGTTGTCCCCCACCTCCTCCTCCCCATCCTCCCACCTCCTTCTTCCTCCCTGTCCTCTGGAGCCAGCTGGCACGCCTCGAGTTTTCCACGTTTGCTCCCCTTTTCCAAGTAGTCCCAGCTCCAGGAAATCTGAGGCAGGACAAAGAGCAAGGTACTCCTCCAGGTAAGAGTGCCTGCCAGCGTGGGTCTAAGTCCTTTGGGTGAGAACTGTCTGGACCTGGTGGAAGGGGCTGCCAGATGAATGCAAGGGAGATAGAGCTTGACGTGGGACAGAGGACTCAGCAGCCTGTGGTGACAGGGGTGCTGAAGAGGAGGAGGTGGGAATTCCCTACCTCTCCTTTGAGGACACCTCAGGTCTCTCCTGCTTTCCACACTCCTCGGCTCCTGGGCTGGAGACAGCAGGAGGCAGTGCCTGGGGGTGTGTGGAGGACAAGGGGGAATCCAGATCCTGGTGCTGTGGTGCACTGGGATGGAGGAAGGAGCTGAGCACCTCGAGATGAGGACCATGGTGTCCTCCGTGGGGACTGGCCATGCCGCCTACTATCTCCCACGCTGCAGGAGCAGCAAGTGAAAGGTATGGAGCATATGCCAAGAAGGTGTGAGGAGGCAACATACTGCCTTGCAAATCCAACTGTCACACTGCACAGTATGGAAATATTTGTGGGTTTGTGTTTGAAACCAAGGCTGTCATTTGAGTGAAAAGCAGTGGAGTGCCATCCCTCCAACACTTGCTGGTGTACAGAAGCGGAGAAGCGCCGTAGGATTGCTCCATGCTTGGGTTGGTTCGTAGATGCAGATGTCGTGTAAATGGAAGTAATCTCAGTAATTTCATTGAGGAGCCACACTGATTTAAGCTGCCTGGGGATCTAGCACAAGGACTGCAGTGCACGTTGGTATAAATACTGAGCATTCTGCAGCTAAACATCTGGGGTGACAGTGTGCCAAGTCGATAGAGCCTCCTGTGTCAGGGCATGATGATCGCTAAGCTCCTCATGGGAAGACTACTAATTAATTATCCTCTTATGGCTTCCCTAGCCCATCTGCTGAAAAAGACGATGAGTGCCAAGTTAGAGACCGTCCTCTGTCCTAATGTTGTCATTCCTGTGCTTCATCCTGCAGGTAGTGTCTCAAAAAAATTTCCAGGTCTAAGAGCAATACACCAAACTAAATGGTATAGGCATCTCTTTGGAAACCCAGTTGATTGCTCTAGGAAACTGAACGCTGACTACAAGGATGCTGAGGAGCTGAGGGACCCATTCTGCCTGCCCTGCGCTGACTCCCAAAATTTTCAACCTACTTGGCAACTTCTACCTTCTACCTTCAGGCCTGCACTTGCCCTCAGCTCTCTGGTCATCTCATTCCTCCTCTGCTCTGATGTAGGAAAAAAACCTGTGTGGCATCATTTGTCACCATGCATGAATTACATCTAGGATGGGAAAGCAGGGCAATTCCTTCAGGTCTCCAGAGGACTGAACACCAGCATATTTTCTGCTCCTGCTTGCTGCCCGCGTGTAGGAAGTCCTAGGAAAGGTAAAATACACAATTAGCTTAGAGCCAGCTGCAGCTGTGAGGTTGCTGCCATGTGGGCACAAGCACCTGTCGGTATTTAGCTGGGCGGGCTGCGTTCAGTTGTGAGGATCTTTGTTGTGGTGCAGTTTATGGGGAAGAGGGGTGAAGTGCTTCATGGGTTTCACATTTCATCTCTGTGCACTTCTGTTTTCTGGGGTTCCCTGTTCTCCCTGGTGCATCTTGTCCTGGGGCTGTCTTTTTTTTCTGAAAAAGTTGGTGCTTGTCAGCATGATCTAACCTTCGCCTCAGCTGGTGCAGAGGGTGGATTACCTCCCACAGAAGCCTTAATGTGTGGGGTCAGGAGATGGGAGAGGGATGAGACACATGCTCCTTCTCTCAGCTAACACGAAACTTAAACCAGTATTTTCAAAGCATCTGACTTTAATCTGGTCTTGTGGTGTAATTCCATTAGACTTATTTTTATTAGAATAAATAATCTAATTTGGGCCTCTGCTCAACCCTAATGTATTCGAGTGGCTGCAGACACGTGGGTAACAGTGAGACGCAGCCAGCAATGCATGGCGGAAAGCAAATTACTCTGTAAGAAGACAAATTGAACTTTGACAATTTTATGTGATTAGGGGAACAAGAGAAAATAGCTGGAAGTGAACTCGTCCAGTGGTTCGTGCGCTGGTGGGGATGGGTGGTGGGGTGGCAGCTGCTCTTGAGGGCGAGAGTCATCCCTTGAGCACAAGGCACAGTGGTGCCAGGGTGCGGTGACAGCCCACCCGAGTCCTTTCTCCACACTGCACTGGGAAGATAATGGTGACAAGCCACTCGCTGACCTCCTGCCCTGGTGCTGCTGGGGTGTTTTTCCTGTGTCCTGATGCAGACAGGAGGGTTTGCTTATTCACGGGTGACCTGGGTTTTACAGAGCCATGGCTTGGTTTTGTCTAGTGCAGCAGGGGTTGGATCTGGACCTAGAACCGGAGAGCATTTTCTTCTGTGTTCTCCCCTTTGCTCCCAAGATCCCTGGTCTGTATTTCACAGAGCCGAGGCATGAGTTCAGTGCCTTGCCTTCAGTGTATGTCATCCCCACCTACTCTACCCTGCCCTCATCTCCTCTGTCTGTAAAGGTACTCACACTCACAGTATTGTTTCAAGTCAGTGAGCTCTGCGTAGGCTCAACACCTCCAAAAATCAGGCCTGCGTGGTCCCACTCACACACGCACCCCTTCCTGGCTGCATCCCCACGCGCCCTCTGCCTCCCTCCCTCTGCCTCGGCATGTGCCTTCCCATCTCTGGCTGGGTGAGAGTCAGGTTTGGCCGCACACCCGAGCCGAGGTGGCGTTGGTGGCTGCTGCTCAGCATCTGCGTTAGGGTGGCACAGCTCACAGGCACACGCACCAGAGCTGCTGTTGGCTGGGGCAGAGCAGCAGGGTCAGGGCTGCGTCCCAGCTTGGAGCACGTGGAGCAAAGGGCTGGCGTGGGGTGACGGCAGGGCATTTGCTCAGCCATCTGCTCAGGCTCCGCTTGCTCGGAATCATGTTGTTGTGATGGTTGTTGTTTGCTTTGACTTTTTTCCCCCCTTTTTGGTTTGAAATGGCACAGATAAGTTCTGCCCTTATTATAGCTCCCATGGAGACAGATTTGATGCTGTACGTTGAAGCGGGGTGAGGCACAGTCAGCTCTTGCCTGGGCTAGCAGTTCCCCCTGTTCATTTGCACAGCATCTCTCCCAGCAGGAACCCAGGCTGAGGGTGCTTCGCAGGTTCTGTGTCTTCAGGAACAAAATGCTAAACCATGTCCTTCTGTCTTATTCTTTGTGCATGGGACACAGCAGGAGTGTCTGACTCTTGCTGCCATTGGGCTCTGGCACCCCTGTGGACACCTACGCTGTGTCTAGTCCCGCCTGAAGGTTTCCACCTTTATGCTTGAAAGTCCTTGAAATGAGTAAGCTTCGACAGTATCCCTTTCAGCATCTGAGCAGCCACTCTCATAGCCTCCGTGGAAAGCTCACAATACTATTTTCAGATGCAGGAGGGTTGATTTGGACTGATGGAGGGCAACAAATGAATCCATCTATTTTATGGTGTACTGTGGCTGCTTTAACATTAGGAAGGTCACAGATGCCACCATTAAAGCCTTTCTCAGAGATATCTCTGAGAAGACTTGAAGGATGCAGATGAACGTTTCGATCCAACAAATGAACTCTTCCGTGCCTGAGTCCTTGCTCATCAGGCCGAAAGGTGTCCTGACTCTTGTGGGGTACCTCAGCTGAACAAGAATGTGTACGACTGGGCCCTTGTAGTGAAGTGATTGGCAAGGTGAGATCCAGGCTGGTTTCATATGGACCAGAAAAATTGGAGGAGAATGTTTGTGGCAGTCTTCTGAAGTGCTGGTCACTTCTGTGGTGTGCCATGGCTGCTCTGCTTTAACGTTACTGAAGTCAAGGCTGCGTGAGAGGACTTGAAGGATGCAGCTGATTTTAGATGAGTCAAAGCACTGGCATGTGCTTCCTTTTTATGGGTCCTCCATGGGATGTTACAAAAAGCTGTTTTCCCTAACAGGAAAAACTACTGAGCAAAATTCTTATCGTTCAGCAGAGAAGGGAAAAAGGAAATAAAATAAAACCTCCAAACCAGTCAACATTGTACCCAGAAAAATAAAGGAAGGTAATAGCAATGAATATAAATTAGAAGTTAGAACATGCAGGTGTCTGATAAGGGAGGCTAAAGGAATCATTGAAATAGTAATGATCAGGAGGGTTAAAGATGAAAAGAAAGCATCTTCCAATAACATTAGGAGTCAACAGAATGCTATATCCAGCATAGCTCCTTTGCTGGGTTCAAATGGGAGAGTCGTAACAGGAAAAGAGTGTGTTAAACTCCAGTATAGGGGTTATTCTCCAGATCACCCTTCTCCCTGGCAAGAAGTACCACGTGCTGTTGCTGTCACCAGACGTCCAGAGAAAAAGTATTGGCCAGGTAGTCAAGGAACATAAATTATCATTATAATAATACCTTGGTCTTAACCTAGTGCATTTTTTACTCTGTACACTTTACTGAAGACAGGAATGCTGTTATTTTATTTTTTTAGAAAGGCTGTTGAGAGAAAAGGGGACTTCTCTAAACCAGTGTGGGTGATTGGCAGCAGGACCAGGTACAGCCCCCTGTCCTGCAGTGCCGCGGCTGCTTGCCTGTGGTGTGACCGTGTCCGTGGTGCAGGTGATGTACCCTACGTCACTGCACTGATTTATGCCAGCAAAAGGGGGCTTATCCATGGAAAAACAGGTTCCCAAGTTGAAAATCTTGCCCACCCTGAAGCTGACAGTAATATTATCACTAAGTGAATCTGTGGATTTTTAAAGCCGGAAAAGGACTTCTCTGGTTGTCTTGTTCGCTCTCGTACCTACAAAAGAAAGACACAAACAAAAGAAAAAACATAGCGAAGGAAATGTCTTCCTGATTAATTCCAAAATATCAGATGGGGAATAATAAAAAAGAAGGAAACCGGTTGTTTTCTTTAATAATAATAGAAGACAAAAAAACCAACCCAACCCCAAACCCTGTTTAAATCCTCACTTGACTGTGAGAATTTCCAAACAGCCCATTTAGCAGCATCTGGAAGGACAGAATGAAAGGAAATGATTTCAGACAGTGCTTTGACCCCATCTTTGCCTTCTTGGGGCAAACTCCAGGCTGTTCCTGGGAGTTTTGCTCTGTGAGAAGACACATGGTCTTCTACTGGCTTGTGCAGTGCCAGGTGGAGCACATACGGGGAGAGAAGGGAGCAAGGGCTCGCTGCTGGAGAGCAGAGCTGGCGTGCTGCATTGTGCCTCGCCGCATGAACACGGCTGTTAATTAGTAGGGCACCTTGGGAAGTGAGGTCCTATTTAATGCGCAGAAGATTAATAGGGACCCGTGGGAATAAAGGTTCCTTATCGCCTTCTACAGCTGCCTGAAAGGAGGTTGTAGGCAGGTGGGGGTCGGTCTCTTCTCCCAGGGGAAAAGCAATAGAGTGAGAGGAAACAGCCTCAAGTTGCACCGGGGGAGGTTTAGATTGGGTATTAGGAAACGTTTCCTCACTGAGAGGGTGGTCAAGCACTGGGACAGGCTGCCCAGGGAGGTGGTGGAATCACCATCCCTGGAGATATTTAAAAGACATGTAGATGTGTCACTTAGGGACGTGGTTTAGTGGTGGGCCTGACAGTGCTGGGTTAACGGTTGGACTTGGTGATCTTAAAGGTCTTTGCCAACCTCAATGATTCTGCGATTCTCTGATTCTAAGAACAAAAGGGGATGCTGGCACTGCGACATCCCCAGGGGTGGGCAGGGTGCTGGAGGCTGTGTGCGTGCGGAGGAGCGGTGTTTCTGATGTGGTGAGCTCCCAGAGAGGAGCCAGCCTTCAGAGCCACCCTCCTGGGTGGTGATGCCGTCGTCCCTGCCAGCTGGGCAGCTCCTTTCCTTCACTGCCTTCCCTGTCCCCAGTGCGCTTTGTGCCACTGGTCACGAGGGGCTGAGCTGGCTTTTAAACCAAATTTAGTACAAGTGTCCATATGCAAAGTGTTAGAAACCAAAAGGTCCTGACAGACGATTAAAGAAAAACCTGTCTGTGCTGAGTGGATTCCAGGACTTACTCTGAAGCCAGTGTTTTCTGGGATGAACCCAGGAGAGTTAACTCATTGCCATGGCGATGGTGTCCACTGGAGACATTACCTGCTTGATGTCTTAGGAGGATATCACAGGTTTGTCCTGACTAACCTTAGGCAAATAACTGGTATCCGGCTAGTGCCAGTGAGAATAGAACTTTGATGCTTCAGCTTCTGGCTTGAAATGTGGCAGGAAGAGCACAGCAGCTCCCCAGCAGCGGTGGAAATGCCCACACTGACAGCCAGCAAGGGTGGAGCTGCCAGGTCCACCTCGCAGCATCGTGTAATGCCGTAAAACCCCACGGTGTGCATGGGAAACAAGTTTTTCTGGGCAAAAAAATAAATCGGTAAATACTCTGATGTGCACAGCCTTCATGCCTGGAGGGGCAGAAGAGGGAGTAAGTCAGAGATGGAGTGGGGCAGGTGACTGAATATTTGGGGCTTGTAGTGTCCTTATTTTTGGGAGAATTCTAGGAAAATAAATACTTTCTAGAAAAAGAAAAGCGTTGTTTGTTTTTTTTTTTTTTTTGAGAAGGGAAAATATGGTCAGCACACTGTGGGACACTTGTAAGGTACAAGAAACTCTTCTGGGCTGTGTTTGCTTGTGATGTGCGGTGCTATGGGTCACCCCTCTGCCCTCCCTTTGAGGAGGGTGGGTAAGATTTTGGTGAAAATAAAACAGAACCTACGGCAGAGGGACCCGCTGTGCAAGCATTTAAGATCCACTTGAAGCCTGTTGCTGCTGGTTAAAGGCAAAGTTCCCTTTCCCTACTCCTCTTTTCCTTCATCAGTGTTCCATTCTGGAGTTATCCATGTTCTTGGATCTGACTTTCAGGTCATGTTGCACATGGACTTACTCTCAGAGACACAGGCAATTCAGCATCTGCAGCTTTGGAAATCTTTCAGTAGTAGCCAGGCTAAATAATCCACCCTCTCTTTTACCATAGGGGCATACCAGAGAAGTGCCAAGTGGGCATCTTGTTGCTCGTATGAGTTTAAGAGCCTTGCCTGTCAGGAGGAAATCACAGGAGCTGATTAAAAACTGATTTTTAATTATGCTTTTTATGAGTGCATGATTTTTTGTGCACTCTGTTTGGCTGCGTTATCTTATTGATCGGATCACTTGTATTACATATAACTCGTGAAAGGAAACAACCAGTCCTATCTGCACTTCTGTTTACATTTAATAAAATGGAGCAAGTGTTGCTTGCACAACGATGATTAAAAAATAATCAGGGGAGTAAGAAATCAGAGGAAGAAGGCAATTTTGTTTCTTCTGCCCGTTCAGTTCAGGATTTCCCTGATCCATTGAGTAACCATTAGCACTGAAGGAAGTAACTGCTGAAAGAGAGGAGCGAGAGTGGCTTTTTGTGAGACACCGCGGCGTGTGAGCCTTGTGGATGACAGTCTGTCGTGAAGTCAGGGCTCGGTGAGTGCAAATATCTTCGAAGACCTATGTACAAGGTAAATTACTAGCTCATAGAAGAAAAGCATGTCAGGCAGCCAGCACTGAGCATTGGCTCTCTCCTTTCTTGTCCCCACCTCTCTCCTTTCTTGTACCCATTGGCATCACAGAGCCTTGATACTAAATTCCCCTTAATACTTGCAGCTATCCCTTAAATTAGGGGCAGCGTGTTGTGCTGTGGAGGTAACCAAGCGAAGCAATTTACCCAGGGCAGCCAAGGATACCGAGGGCGCAGCAGAGACTCCAGTTCTGCCTTTCCATAACTAAAGCTAGCTATTGACCCCTGAGACTCTCCCGTGTCCATAGCTGTGATTGTCCTCAGTCTTCCATGGCCCTTCCCTGGGCAGCTGCCAGAACACCCTTCCTAAATGCTGGGCATACACCCGGCCAGTTTCTATTTACATCCTTCTTTGTACATATTAAAGCGCTCCATCGGGGAATATCTCCTTCTTTTGTGGCTTCCTAGAGCATCAGCTCTTGTCCATGGGTCTATGATGGGTATGAGATTGTCAGTTCAGTTTTAGGTCAGGCACTACAGGGACAGCAGAAGGAGGGACGTGAGATATGGTCACTGGGGATTTTTGCAATTCAATGCAACACGCATCTTGCATGTGATGCTTTTGGGGTCATAACCTTGTGCTTTCCTGAGGTGTCTATTTTTGATTTATAGAGGCATGTTAGAAACTCTGAATTGGGATTTGGGTTGGTTTTGCCTGGAATTGTTGATTGCTTCTTCAACAGTGACTTTAAAGTTTTTTATTCTGAAATTATTGCAGTAGGGGGCCTGCAGTGATGTTTTATATTACAATGCAACGACAATGGGATGCCAATAAACTGCCATTAAATTCACCTTAGTGTCATTGTTTGATGTATTAAAGCTGATTGGTAAACATACATTACATGAAAAAAATCTGACTGCGCTTCCAGTGAATCATTTGGGAGACATCATAGGGCATTAGGGCTCTATTAGGGTCTAGCTTCCTCAAATTAGCTATTTTTTTAAAAAAGAAGGATTTAGGGCAGGGGCTTTTTTCAGTGTAAGAGCTGAAATCGTGAAGGAAGAACTGTCAAAAAATAGGAAGACTTGACTAAATGTGTTTGCATTCGAAATGGGTTAGTGCTAGCTGGCAGCTCGATTCCTGAAGTCGAACTGAACTGCAAAATGTGTTAGTCCAACCTGCCCTACTTGGGTGGAGAAGGAAAGGTGAGAACGCTTGAGCACCTTTTTCACCTCTTCCCTTTCTGCTAAGTGAAGATTTCCCTTTTCCTTGAGCTACCAGCTGTGGTTCCATTACGTTTCCCTGCGAGGGCTCAGTCGTGACCCAGGCCCGTGCTGCTGGGGATGCCGCCCACCATCCCTTTGAGCAGGCGATGCTGCTCGAGCCTCCCAGTGAGGAGGGTGGTGGGTGCTGGATAAACAGGTCTCTGGCAGAACAAGGAACAGCAGCTCATGCCATCCTCTTGTTCATCGACCACCACGGTCTGGAGCAGGGCTTTTCTCATTGTATTTTAAATGAGTCGTTGTTCAGGCAAAACTCTTGGAAAGGAGGCGATGCTGGTTCCCACCTCCCACTGGTCTATGAACCAGGAAGAAGAAATGTGTAGATGGAGCTGCTGCCAGGCGAGAAGACAGCAGTGCTAGGGAGCTCTCAGGGCTGGAGCAGGGGGACCGAGGTGATGGGGTGTGGGAGCTGCTCAATTGGTGGGAGCAAAGCTTGTGTCCTTTCTTGTGAGTCCAGAGAGGTGTTTGAGAGTGTGTATTTAGTCAGGGAGGGTTTCGAGATGGACTTGGTGCCACTGCTGCTGCTATCCCGTGTATGCAGGGGGGTGGTAGCTGCCTCTCAGCTGCTTCTCATCATGAGTTCTCACTTACCCCCTCTGGCAGGTGCACCCACGTGCGTGGTGACCCGCATGCCTGGGGTTAGGACCCCAGGGTTTACTTTGCTCAGCCAGGACATTGTCCTTGTTTTGCTTTCAAGCTGACAAGGTCTCAGGGATGAAAAAGGCACTTGAGCTGCCTTTAAGAGGGGAAAGGATCTTGGGCTAAGGAGGTAAGTCAGGGATAGCTCCGGTGTGCTCCCAGGTATCATTCATACTTTGCCAGAATGATGGACATCACAATAACTAGGAAAGGTGGTAAAGGAAATAACTCTGAAAGCAAATACTGGCAGAGAAATGCCGGTGAAAGATCAAATGCTGCACCTTGGTGCCAGGAGATGGATATTCTATTAATACTAAAAAAGATTAGATAGAAGCAAGAGTGTTGCATGGGGTTTTTCATCTGGGCTATTATTCTTCAAGATAGTAAATGAAGGAAAATACTATTTGGCAAATAAATGGGATTTCAGCTCTTACACCAGCCCTCAGGCAGCGCCTTGAGATTTTGCCAGAAGACCCAGCTCAGGAAGGTTTCAGCCTGGTTTATAAACTGCAGTGTTGATGAACAAATCTCGTGTCTGCAGGTCTGGTCAGGGATGGATTCTTACTGCAGTCTAAGCAGAAGACTAGGTAGGTAGGGCAAGAGTTGGACTTAACTGTGGTGTAACAGAAATTTGTTCTGAATTGAAAAAGATTTGGTTACTTCTACCCAGGGAAACCCAACTAATTCCATTTTCGGGTATCGCTTGGGAATCACATTTTCCTGTCTTTAAAACATAATCTTTGGTAAACATTGTGGAAACTAATAGATGGACCGCCCTATGAAGTGGTCAGTCCCAAACCCCAGCTTTCCAAGGCTTTGTCATTTTATCATTCACTTTCACCATGTGCAACAGTTTGCCTCAGGCCTGTATTTAACACCAGCTATTTACAGCCGTCTCCACAGATTTTGCCTTGCTGTGATAATGCTGTTGCACAGGACTGACTGCTTGATCTCCTCTCCCCCAGCCCTTCTGCTCACACCAGCCTCACTCCTCGGTGTCTGTGCTTTGTGCGCTCACATCTGTTACTGCGAAGGAAGCCGCTAGTAACGGTAGTACGCAGCTATGACTATAGTAATAGTGGGTGTCCCAGCGGCACCGTCAGTCCCTCACAAAGGCGGATTTATGGCACTGCAGACATGGGTCTGGATTGCTCTGGGTCTCCCTTTGCTAGTTCTTCCTGGGCTGACATGCTGAAGGCAGAAGGTGAAGGAGCTCTCGTTTGCTGGGGCTTTCTGGAACAAGCGAGGGCATTGCTGAGTAGTTCTAGGAAAAAACAAAAATTAAAAGGTGGGAAGGAGGTTGTGCACAGCATGTGCTGCATACAGATGGGCAGAAAGCTCTGAAACCTCCTGGAGGGGTGGGTAAGTGCTGGGACATAGTGTGTGTGTGTGGGGGATCCTCAGCATGGTCTGTGAAGGAGAAGCTGTTCCTCTTGAACACGCAGAAGCTTTCTTAGCATCTCACACATTTCCTGAATTATCTCAGGGAAAATGTCCTGGTCAAAAGAGGGTTTCTGAACACATTTTTTGCCTAGCAGTGCTGAAAGCATTGTGAGGTGGACAGGGACAGTATGGCCTGAAGGGTGTTGCCAACTTTAGCTTCCCGGCTCAGGGGTTTGAACAAGGCTGTTAGCTTTGTCTTCAAGGAAGAGTCTTCAGCTTTTCTTTAACCCCATTTGGGGGAAGAGCTTTGAATTCCAGAACAGGCTTTAGGGTTGTCTTCTCCAAAGGACAGCGCTGGGGACCCAGCTGGCATCTTGGATGATTCTAGGTTCCTCCCATTTGCAGAGCGTGTCAGGGTGCATGTGCAGTAACCGCTGAGCCAAGCCTGCAAGCCAGGGGTGGTGAAATGTGCTGGGTGAGGGATGGAACAGGCTTTGAAAGCTGATTTACATTTCACGTTACTTTGTAGTTCTTGGGTAAATCAGATAACTGCATGGTTTGCATTGGATGTAGCATAGCCTCAGACCTTCCCCTGTCATCCACCTACACTCAGTGGCCCCCTGGGGAGGATTTTGGAGCCCTTGCCTTGGTGGGTGGGTGGGGGGTGGGGGGTGGGTGGGGGGTGAGGAGGCACAGTCCACATACTCCCGTCTTGCTTTGCTATTCCCTGCGTTGTGCTGCACTGCCAGAGCCAGCTCCGCACCCGGATCCCCTTGGCCAGGCAGAAGGGCAAGGGGAAGGCTTGGGGCCGAGGAAGGGTTGCCATGTGCCAAGCGTTCCTGCTGCATGGCACTTGGAAGATAAGGGCTGTGGGCTGCGAGCGCACTCCGTTGTTTATTATTAGAAGAACAGTAACGGTGGCAGCAGATTGACTGCTGCTGTTTGGCTCATCTGTGTTTATCTGCATCCCGAGAACTCCCTGCCTTCTACTCTCGGCATCGCTGCCTGACAGATGAGCTGTGAGGTATTCTGGGATGTTTGGCTCTGCAGTGTTTCCCAGTCAGTTCCTCTCTCTTCCACTGCCACATCCCTCTTCTTTAACAAACATCTGATCCTTCGCCATTCTTTGCATCCCTGGACATTTATTATTACAGCTTTTGTTTATTTAAAAAGAAACACACAAGAAAATTTGCAACGAGAGCCCAGATCAAGGCTCCAAAAATAGGGAACCCAAGAGAGACTGAAAGCTCTAATCTTGGCACACAAAAACATTTTTAGGTGATTAAGACTTAAAAGAGCCCAGCTAAAAGCAGCAACAGCACGAAAAGCAGTGCAAAGACATCTGCGAAGAAAAATGGCAAACACAGCACACACTGATTATCATCCTTCACTGAAGTTCAAACCCCAGGCAACAACAGTGTCAGGCACGGGACGCCGCGCAGCACAGCCAGCGCTGCATCTCGAGCAGCCAGCGCAGCGGGACGGTGTGGGCGCACCTTCCCAGCTCCGCATCCCTGCCTGCGCCTCCCGCCTTGCTCCTCCGGGAAAGCATCCCTTGGTGGGGCTGTGTGGTGACAGCCCTGACCCTCAGCACCCCGTGACGGCAGCTGGGGCTGGGTGTGAGGTCCTCCCGGGACTGATGGCGGTCGCTGCAGCACGGCTGAGCGAAGATGTGGAGAGGGAAGATGAGAAGCTGCGCTTCATTTCCCCAGAGAGCTGTGGCACAGGGAGGCACGCAGGAGGCGTTCTGCAGCTCTCGCTCCACCTGCAGAGATCTGCCCCGGCTGCTGGCCTGCCAGCCGCAAGAGGTTGTCTTCCTCCAGGAGTCTGTGTCCAGCCGGTTTCAGGTGGAACTTGGAGCCCCCATGAAGCACTCACCCATCTCTGTGTCCCGGGGAGACCTCCTCAGCTCGGCAAAGGGAAGAGGGGGTGCACCCTGTGGTTGTGGAGCTCATGGAGGAACCTGCTTGTAAAGGCGATTTTCTTCCTGTTAAATAGGGAAGTAAGAGATGGGTGGGCAAAGCTAAAAAGGACTTATGACTTAAACCCCAGGGAATTTGCAGGGATTGTGGAGTGTGGAGCAACACCAGTTTCCTCCTTTTACGGCAGTGAGATGGATTATCCACATTGCTTGTGGGGACTTTGTGGGGAAAGGTCTTCATCCCTTCTACTTTACTCTGGCCATCCCTCTGTAAAAGCATTACTTAAATGGTAAAAACCTAGCTAGAGTTCGAATTCCTTTGCCCCCCTGCACCAGGAGTGACCGAGGATTTCTGTGCTACTTGACTAAGGCAGGCAGGGGCTCCTTATCTGCTCTGCTGCTCTGGTGTTAATAGGGGAGGCACTGCTAGACTATCTGGAGCCTCTTCTCCTGTAAACTTGTCTCCTTCTCTGTCTGGCCTTTGAGGGCAATGCTAAGCCATAACAGAAGCCATTAGCGGTGCTCAGAACGTTGGCAGAAGAACATGGTCGGGAACATTGCCTCCCAAATTCTACAGTAAACAGCTGTGTGTAAGATGTAGTTATGTGTGGTAAAGCTGTGCTCCCACGTGAGGATGAGTTCAGGCTGATGACACTGAGTGCCCTGTTAGAAATGCAAAGCACAAAGTTGCTGCATGCCCTCTCAGTCATCTGAGTTTGTCAAAACACCCTTAAATAGCGTGGGGTTTGTCCTGGCAGGCTGCGTACTCAGTCAGGTATTGTGTGTCCTCCAGCCAGTGCAGTGCTGGTGGTGGAGTACAAGGCTGGTGTAAGAGTGCTGTCATGTGCTTGGCCATGTAAGGAGGATGAGATCATGGGCTCCTAGCTCAACGTCAAGATGCCCTTTTCACTGCTGGGAGTGCATGCATCTCCTATGAATGAACATGAAGCCACTGTCATACATCCAGGCTTGATTATAAATACAGAGAGTTTTCCTAAACAGATGTTAAGATCGTACTGTGTCAGGGTTCCTGCTGCGCGTTCCCTAGCACGTGGCAGGCTTCCCTCTGGGGAGTCAACCATGTCTGCAGAAATCTGCCACTTCCACTGCACGTTGGGTGTGTGATGGCCTCTGCAGTGTGGTCCACCCCACCTGAATTCAGGCATGAACCATGAAAATTTGCAGGGAGTTGCTATGAGCATGTAGGTCTTGGTGACACGTTTTCATACCCCAGATGGCAGGGATGCGCGTGTCTCATGTCAGGAACGAGGTGCAGAGAGCCTGCTTCCTATCAGCTCTTGGTGGGGGTCAACCTTATCACACCCGAGTGCCCACATCACCTGGCTGAGAGGTTATGAAGATGGATTGAGTGCAAAACTCGGAAATCTCTCTCCTGAGACTTTCTCTAGGACTCATGCTGTATTCATCAGAGTAACTGTTGGGGAAGGATCTTCACAGGCAGATTGATGGATCCGATGACGCTGAGCTGTGCTTAGGCAGGAATCACTGACTGCACAAGAAGTGGATGGAGGGTGGCTGGTTAGGAAGGTATCGCATGGGAAAGGACATGGAAGTTATACACAGAAAGCAGGGAGTCAGCAAAACCCACCAACTACGGCTGAGAAAGAGCAAACGCAGTAGCAGCACTCGGTACAGAGGAATGTGATGTGTCAGGCGGGGGAAGGAGTCCTTTCAGCACTCTTTTCAGGTTTGAAAATTGCACTTCAGGAAAGGTACAGGAGACATCAGGGAGGGCTGTTGGAAGCCAGCAGGAGAGAAGACCAGAGCTGGGGCAGGCTGGGCTCTGTCAGTGGCAGCGTGGCCGGCAGCAGGTTCGTGGTACTGCTTTTCAGGTGGAGGAGCCTCTGCAGAAAGAAGAGTAATAAGGGTCTGTTGGGGGTAGGGAAAGAAGTCACAGCAGTGAAACGCAGAAAGAAAGATTTAGGATAGACCCTAGAATAATCCCTACATGTACTCCCCCTGGGAGACTGCATAAGGAGAACGTGGGATCTCCATCCCTAAATGTCATCTACAGCAGGTTAAAATATAGTTGGGTCTGATTAAACAGTTCATTAGGGTCTTTCTCAGCCCTTTTGCTCCATCTGATTTTTCTCTCCATGGCCTAAGAATCTGTTTTACAGTCTGTCTGAAAAGAAATATGGAGCAGAAACAACTACATGACAGACCTAGCAGATTTTCTTGGGAGTGGTTGTTTTTTTCGAGTGACAAATGGGAACTTCTTGTGGGAAAAGCATGTTTCCAGTGTAATCTGTTTTTCTGTGAAAAGGCCAAGATCACAAAGAAAACTCATGGGGAAAAACTGTTTATTTACCAGATCTGCTGACTTGATAGTGGTCAGAGATTGTATTGGATCTGCTAAGTTGGTGCTGATGAAAGATTTTGCTGCTGTTTTCCATTAGGATATTCTTCCTTCGGATCAAAAGCGTGGTTAAATATAATAAACCTAGGATACAGATAACAGGGGAGGAGATTGTCTGAGTTCAGTGTTTCCTGCTTCCCTGTACAGAGGCACTTTACGCTTGTTGCCACAGGTGTTTTTAAAGGGTATGTTGTAACCATAGGTACTCCTGCCCTCTTCCTCAGTGCATCCAGGATGCGTATCCACATACTTCTGGGTGCTTATTCACACACGTTTCCTAGCAGCTTCCCCCTCCCTGTGAACCCAGACCTACCGGGGAGGCCAAGGGAACAAAGACAGACCTAGTGCACAACAAGGGTTAATCTTATTTATGCTACTTTTTTTTTCAAGGTGGGCTTTGGCAAAGCCATTCGTCATTCTGCCTGCAGCTGGCTCCTGTCCCAGGGCAGGGGGACATTCTGCCCAGATGCTGGCTCCCTTGAGCAGGTGGCTGGGGAGGGCTGGGGGCTGCGGGAGCTGCATTGCACGTGAGGCTGGTGGAGGGAAAAGCTGGGGAGAAGAGCCTGGGCACTATTTGTTCAGCCAAGATAAATGCTATGATAATTTACTTTCCACTTCTCTCTCTCCCTGTAAGATGGATTTTTTTTTTTTTCTAACGTTCACCATCATTCACTAGATAGGGGGCTTTTATAAGAACACATCTCTAATTTCTATCATTAGCAACATATGTGCAGATGCAAGGTTTTGGGTAGTCACCAATCACACCACTTACTGCTTATTGTAATGTCCCAACACTTCCCCTCCTCCCTCACCATCCCAAAGCAATTAGCAGGAAATTCAGCTGCTGCCTGAATGGACACATTTTCAGCAATCTTACTTAATTCTTTATTTACTGTAAAATAAGCAGGAAAAAAAATTGCAAAATCAGTTCCTCTTCCGAGAATGGATTAGTTTTCTTTCATCACATCTCAGACTCTCTCTGCCCTGCCCTTTCCCCATGTATCCCAATTTCTGATGAGCTATGATGAAAAGCAGGCAGGAAAACATTTGATTGTTGCCCATGAATTCCTCGAGTGAACACGTTTCGGAGGTAACTGGTGTGATAAGAGCTGAGCTATTCTCAATCAGCACTTGGAGCTGATAGCCTCCCTTCCTGCGTTAGCAGTGCCTTGTACTAAGTGAGCTGAAACTTCTGGATCATTCATAGCAAGACCTGATGTAATTTCATGCCGACAAAGAGAAAATGAAATGCCTGATCTATTATTTTTATTAAGGAAGGTTTTTAGCAGTGGGAATGGGGTATGGTGAAACAGCAGAGGGACTGGCTGATGGAGGGGGAAGCAGCAGTTTGATGGAGAGAGAGAAGCAAGCTGGTGTCTGCTGTATTGACTGATATCTCCCTCTTTAAACAGAGCCTTGAACATCACTGCTTCAGGAGTAAAGTACTCCCTAGTGTGAGCACAGACATCAAAACCTGGCCTCACAGAAAAGGGATCTCAGAGGTTTCCTTTTGATGCTCCGCACAGTCAAACAAACAGCTCACAGGTCTGTGCAGTCACGGAGGTACACCTGTGGGAGCACCTTCCCCTGCTTTCAGAAAACAAGGAGGGGATGGGGAGGAAGATGTCTGTGTTGCTGAAAAGCTTTAAGTCAGCTCTGAAAGACTCAGAGGGCTCTCCCCTTGCCAGCTTTCAGCCTTCCCTCCTTCCCCTCCTGCCTTCCCTCCTCAGGTGGAGCCCAGGCTGGAGAAGGAGGAGGAGGCAGAGGTGGAGGAGGATCGGGGCTGCGCCAGAGCAGGGCTGCAGGCTGGCACCAAGGACTTCCCAAGGGCTTCTGGGGAAAACTGGGGCCATGCTTGTAATCCAGAAAGGCACCTCTGGCTGTCTCTGCTGAAGAGATGAGAGCATCCACTCAAAATGTCTTCTCAGAGGTATATAGACATTTAAAGGAAAACATAAAAGTGTTTTGCATTGCCTGGGGCGCAGCCCACCAGTGCTTCAGCCCATAACTAGGTCTTCTTCACCTCCTTCCCCCTTTCCTTTCTCAATTTAGATTTGCCTTTAGACATGCAGAAGGCTAGGTCCTTATTCCCAAGGCGGGTGAAGGGGAGAAGAGTTGTTTTTCTGAACAAAATATGCCATTTGGAGTTAAGCAGCTCTGGTTTATCCTCCCAGTGCTGTCTCAGCCTCCGTCTCTGAAACATGTATGCCCCTGACCACCCTTCTTCTGGCTGTTCGGCCAGTCCGGCAGAGAGCTCTGAACTGTACAGACAGCTAGGGCTTGCTGTTACCGCTTAGAGCTGTCTAAAACCCTTCCAAAAGAAGCTCTTCTGGTATCACTGGTTGAACAGGGTTGTCTGGGCTAGAGCTTTGTCTTTGTTCTGACCTGTGTCCCAGGTCCTGGCAGGACCTCCCAAGAAGCGTGTTATTGCCCACATGTTCCTAACCCTCCACCACATCAACAGTTTGTATTCTTTTAATTGGAGTAGCTCAGAGAACGGTATGAAAAGAGACATAAATGGGTTAAAAAAAGACACCCCGCAATGTTAAAGCTCAGACCATTCATGCCTTTGAAAACCTTGAGTCTGCGGCTGTAAAACAGCCATATCACCATATTGCTGGATGACTTACCTGTGTAGGAATGCTTTATGGGACTTAAATGTCTCGTGTTCCCCGTGTAAAGACTGGGGAAGTAATTACCTAAAGCTTGTTACCTGTGCGGCTTTTGCATGTGACTAAGAGCCGCATGTACCTCCAGAGAGGGTGCAGAAGTGAAACTGGTTTGGGGAAGTTAGTTCCAATGCTGCCAACGCATTTGGGATCTCCAAGGTCAAGGGTAGGAAGCATGCAGGCTAAGGTTTGAAATCCCAATGAGACACATGCACGGATTGTGATATTCATAAATTCACAGTCCATGTGGCTCTTAGTCACATGCAAAAGCCCTACCCTTAAAGCTGCACTGCAAGTGATGTAGTAACCTTCATGAGCCTTTATTGTAAGTTTTAACAAATCCGACAAAAAATGGTTTTGTGCATCAGTGGGGATGCACGTAAGATCTCAGGGAAGTCAGGTGTGCGGGAAGGTTTATTACAGAAGATCCAATCAGTTACGAATCACAGTGTGACCTTCCCTTTCCCTTCCCAGCCTCTGCTGTAGACCATATGCTCTTCAGTCTTTTTTATTATTATTTGTCTTTTATCACAGTTGTTTTAAATCATATTGTGTATGTAGGAGCTTCCTGAGTTAGATGAGAGTAGCGTGATTGTTCGAAGGCAGCTCCATCGTGCCGCGAAGAGCCAGGAGGGGCAGCGCGCTGTGCCCGGGCAGGGGATAGCTGGTGGGCAGGTCAGGGCAGGCAGCGCTTCTGGGTGGGCAAAGGACTAAAGGCTGCACTGGAGAGATGTCCCTAGTGCAGCCGAGGACAACATTCCTGTCTTTTCCTTGTCCTGAAAGTCAGTGGAAAACAATTTTGCTAATACAATAAACTGAAGGATCTGATTCAGTTGGCAGTTACTTAAGGGGGCTGTTATTCATGAGCATCTTCCAAAAATCTGGAAGTTTCATGCATTAGTATGAACTGATTATGTATCTGAAAAAACATTTTGGGAAAGAACAGTATTTATGCATTGTGTAGTTTACCTACATACCTTTACTGTTTTACTATTTATTTATTTTCTGGGGGAAAAAAAAAAAGTTTGAGGCAACCAGCTTAGTTATTGTTAAACTGTTTTAAGCTCTGAAGTGGCTTGTTAGGATTCATGGATTCTTTTGTCTTTAACCCTTCCATGCTGCTGAGCACAGAGAACAGACACAACCCAACGTGAGAAACTGATGAATGAGAAATGATGAATATAAATGTTAAAGTGAATACATAGTCCATTGTAATCACGTAAACCTTTTGTGATGAATGCATAATATTAACATCCACAACTATGATAAAAGTCAATAAATCGATACCAGCATTCAAAGATCTGTGAGCTACAATTAATTTCTAAGGGATTTACAGAGAGGTTACAGCTGGATCGCTTGTGCTGGTAGAAATAATATTTAATTCTAATGAAGGAAATGGAAATAATTGACGTAGTGGGAGAATCAACTCTATAGTTAAGATTTTTATTTTTTTCCCTCCAAACGAGTAATTTCTTGAAAAGGCAAGTTAGGAGCCAGGGAAAAAATGCAGTGTTGCTGGAGCCAAGAGATTTTAGGGTAAAATAAACTCTTAAGCAGAAAAGTTTGTGACAATAATTATATGTGTGTGGAAGGATCTTAAAAGATTGCTGAGAGCAAACATCTTGTGTGCTGCTCAGGGACAGAGGTGATGGGAGAAGATTCCAAAGAAGTATAAATCGGACTTTCCTTGGATCCTTCTGGAGAAAATTACAAGTCTTTTCCTGGGGAGTTTTCCAGGAATGACAAATAGGAAGGAAAAAAAAGACCAAAATGACAAATTATTAGTTTTGAGTGATGGTGAAGGCTCGCTTGGCTTGGAAGTCATTTTTACACATGGTCATTTTGTCTGTTTCCCATTGAGGGACCATAAACTTGTGTCATGACCTTATAACAAACCATACATAACCTCTTTTTTTTGACTTTGTGTTGTAGGGAAGAGATGGCAGTTTTCGAGTTGGTATCTAGTAGTAAGATGTGAGATGAGCAAGAGCATGGTCATGGGAGGACTGTCATCTCCTGCTGCGCTTGGCAGATCCTCCATAGAGGATATCTGTTTCTTGACCCTCACTCAAACCGTTCCGTGTGGTCTGGCGTTTTGTATTCTCTAGCAGGGACCAAGCCAACTGGTGGAAGCTGATGGCGGCGTTTCCACCAGCTCGGCTTGGAAGGGAGTGTGGCTGTTCTTGCTGACTTTGCAATGAACAATGTAACCCAAGACAAAACTATTTTTTGAACTTAAACTCTGGGAAGCAGCTCGTGAGCCCCAAGAAGGGTCTGGTCACATACTGCAAACGAGCCGTCCAAGGGTGTACCTTAGCACCAGGATTTACCAGCTTTTCAGGTGTTTCTGCACCAGGACACAAAACCAGAACAGCAGGAGAGATTCAGCAAGCTTTTTAGCTATGAAATATGCAACTAAACCATATTCGATAATCTATGCTTGAAGGAATTGTTAATGAAGGCAATCTCCTTGAGGCTTTTCATCCAGTCTCATCTCTTCCAAATGCAGTGCGATTCCTTGTGCTGCGGCACAGCATCACCGCTGAGAGCCCATTAGCCCCCTTTACACATGCTGTTGTGAGGAAGCCCCTTCCACGCTTTTGGGTTTCTCCATCTGTGAGTTTTGGCAGGTCTTTAGGGTGCAGGAAGCTCAGGACACTGCCAAGTGCTTGTGAACTGAATTTGTCATGCTGCCACTCACACGCATGTCCACCAGGGTCCCGGTGTGTAGGAATGCATGTGTGGAAGCACGCACACGATGCTGCTCTGAACTGAGACCACCAAGTACAGCTGGTGTAGGCTGCTGAGGCACTCTCCTGGTAGCAGTGATACTTCTAGCTCCGTGGTCTGCTGCCCTGTTTGGACCCATGGGGAGAGACTTGGTCTTACCTGAAGCTCAGGTGAAGTTCTAACCTGCCATAACTTTTAAGTTCAAGTATTTTCTTCATGTTTTTGTTTCTCATAAGATTTCCCAAGGAACACAAGAAAAGTCATAAGAGGTTTGTACTTTTCTCCCCTCCTGCTTTTGGACAAATACAACTCCATTGCATAGTGCAGTGATTTACTTTTGCTTAAACGGGAAATAAATCTTAGTTAAAAGCCTGCTATGCAGTTGTTTTAGAGAATCCTCCTCCAAAAAAAAATGTTGCTGTCCAGAGGATAGAAATTAAATTATATTTAATAACAGAAGTTTACTAAGTCTTATAAAACCTTCTTAAAGTTAGGTAAGTGTTAGTAGCCATAACAGATCCAAAGCAGAATTTCACTTGCTCACAGAGTGAATAAATATTTTAACACTTAGAGCCATCAAGAGCTGTGCCAGTATTTAGTTTGTTTATATTAATTTGATCAGATGGCGTTGAATTTGGAAAGTCTTTGCTCGGTGCAGCAGGGTAAGCTGTGGCCACAGGGTGTGAGCTGTGTGGCGATCAGACGGAAACCCAGCATTATAAATTCCAGTTGTACGGTGTAAAAAGGTGCTGGGAGTTTATTCTGGCATCCCATGCTCTAATACTGGTAGCAATTTAACACAGAGATTTACTGCCACACCACCTCTGCATTGCAGGAGAGAAAGGTTCTGATCATCTGTTATTTTGGGTCAGTGACAGACCTATGTGCAACCTTCCAAGTTTATAGTTTTGGGGAACAAAAACTACCTTCAAGCTTCAAGTATCTGCCAGTTGGCTCAGTGGAAGTGAAGCTCTGGGCAGGTGAACCACACCAGGGAGCATCTTTTGTGGTGTGTCTGGAAGCCGTATCTGGCCAGCTCAGCTGATGGAGGAGCTTGGGCAGCTGAGCTGATGGAGCAGCCTTGGGCAGCGAGAGCCAGGAGGGCTCCGGGCAGGCAGCCGGTGTCTCCCAGAGCAGCGGGCACACAGAGCCAGCCCAGGCGGCGTGTGCCAGGCTCCTCGGCACGGCCCCGCTGCCACACGCCAGCCCTGGCATGGGGACCGCATCTGAACTGCCCAGGAGCCAGATGTTATACGTAGCTGAGCTAGAGGGTGTTAATAAAAATGTGCTGCAACCATGGCATCCTCTTTTCCACGGTTGATTATCTTAATCAGAAGACAGTAAGGCCCAGCAGGTGACTTAAAGGCACTCAGAATCTGCAGTCCTGTTTCATACACTTCAAAGGAGAGGATGTTACCTGTTAGCAATGCAGGTGTTGTGCAGGCTCAACGTGCTAAAAAGCTGATTTTGAATCCCAGCTCTACTAGTAGTTCGATTTTGTAGTCCTGGTCGTGGCCTTTAACCTCCCTGTGTCTGGGTTTCCCATGGTCTACATGAACACAGTACTGTTAACTTCCTTCTCTTGCTAAGTGTGTGGAGCAGTTCCTGTCTGTAATCCTGAAATTTATTTAAAATCATCGTTATGACGGTCATTACACTTTGTGTGGTGCTGGAGATGGGAGAGGGTGTTATCTCTTCTTCCCACTTAGACTAGAAAACCTCAGTTATGAGACAGGCAGGATGAGGAGGACAGGCTGGAGAGGAGCTGTACCTGGTTTGCCTCTGCAGCTCTTTGAGAGATCTTTGCTTTTGTTTATACTTTTGAAGCTATTCTTACTTTTCCTCATTTCTTTTAAACACTGTGATTTCCTCTCAGATAATTTATCCAGACAGGTGAAAAAAACATTTCAGCCATTGCGGGGAGGGCTGGTGTAGGTTGGCACCAGGGCAGTCGGGCATGAGATGTGTGTGGTCCCAAAGCTGCCTCACTCTACTAAGCGTGAAAAAACCTGGGAGGGTGGTCTTGAGTGAGCACTTCCAAAAGCTTCAAGGCTGGAGTGATGTAAACCCATGGGCTTGAAGCATCATCAGAGCTAACAGAGGCAAGTTAGTGCTTAGCTGTGTGGGTGGCAAAGCAGTCGTGGGTGAGACGTGGGGAGCTGGAGGTGCAGCTGGGGTAGGTGCTGTGCCAGGTCATGCCCAGATGGATGTCCTGGAGCAAACAGAGCACACGCAGAGCAGCTCAGCATGCACCCAGGGCAGCTGAACGTGCACAGCCAGAGCAGCACCTGCATGTGCTTCTCTTGCACTGACATTGCTGGGTTTTTCATGCTATAAATAAGGCTTCTCCTTGCAGACAGGTCCATAACTTTCCTGTCTTCTACATTATACAAAACAAGGAAATAACGTTTTTAAAATTCACTTTATAGTAACGCTTGTTTAAGCTCTCTGTGTTTAAGCTGACTGAAGGTCGAATGAATGTTGCTAACAATGCAGTCATTTCAGATGGTAGGTGATGCTCCCCAGATGCCCATCTGCAGACAAGCTCACAGAATCACAGGAATGAGTTATCTCCAGGATAACAAGGGATACCTCTGGGAAGAAAACTCTTCTCCAAATGGAAAAGCAAAAAGCTTTTGTACTGAGCATAAAGAGGCTTATCCTGGCACCTCTGGGGCTTGCAGACAGACGCACACTGACCACCTCCTGGGCAGCAGCTGCAACATATTGCCAACAGGTCCCCACTGAACCGAGCACACCTCCACCTTGGCAGGACCGGGGGAGCTCCAGTCCCTGTACTGGTGACATTGCAGCACAGAGCATGGGGCATCTCACACTCAGTGGTGGCTTTCATGACCTGTACCTCCTATGCTGTGTGAAGGACGACTGTGTGAAGGAAACTTGGTCTGTACAGGACCTGGACAGGAGCTGGCAGGAAATTTTGGGTCAGCCACTGCCAAGTTTTGAATAAGAATCACGTGTGAGAAGGATTTGTGTCTGCTGCCAGATCACCTCTGAGGGCTAGCAGCACTTAGGTCCCCCACAGGGAGAGATGCCTTCTCTGTGCCCAGTGCGGTGTTGGTGGGCTCGGGTGCCCCACAGCCTCCTCCATGTACACCCTGCTGGTAACTCCCCATGACAAAAACCCAGAGGCCAAAATCAGATCCCTCAGTTCTGCTCCACACAAGCAGCATAATGTGATTAAAGAGTGGCAGCTGTTGTGGGAGCTCTAAGATTAAGGTCCCTGCCTGGGCCATGGAAGTGATGGAGGAATTGCAGGTTGCCCCAAGAGCCCTTCTCAGGCCTGATGGATTCACTGTCTGCCCTGTTTGGTTTCTGGTGCTTCAAGGATGCCAAGGCTGCATTGAACACTGTGCCATCTCTGACAGGTGTTGAATCAAATGGTTAAAAAAGATGGAAGGGGAAATAGGTACTGAATCCACAAATTACTTCCCTAAGGGTGCAGGAGAACGATCAGATACATATGTTGTGGATAAACCTGTCCTTGTAATAGCAGGTGATGGAGGGAGGAGAGCTTCTGAAGGAACTGCCCAGCTGGTGACTTAGCCACCTTTTGCCAGAAGCACTTCTTGGCCGTGCATAAGAAAGATGCACATGCAAACCCCCCATTTTCATTCTTTCCCTGTGGCTCTTGCTCTGGTGTCCCAACTCTGCTCACACCCATGTCCTAAAGAAGTCCTGGCAGGGACTTCAGATTTCCCATTGCCATCATGTGAACCAAGCCCCCGTTGACTTTCCCTTCCAGCCCTGGGCAACACGTCTGGGGAGTGTGGACAGAAATGCCTCTCAAAGCAGTTACCGATTTAGTTTCAACAACAGTAAAATTTCATATCCAGGCTATGTTGTGGACCCTTAAATAATTCAGCTTTGGATGAAGAGGTCTGGTAGACACACCTGGAACTTATTTCCCAACAAGAACATTTATTTTTGGTTGGTTTAGCACTTGGCAGCTTCTTAGGACAAGTAGATTTTTCATCTTTACTTTATGATGGACTGTGTAAGTATGAGTAAAAGTTGGTTGTTTCACTTGCAGTGAAGAAAATAAAATTTATAAAAAGATCTTTTGGCAAACACCCACATTGGAGTTTTTAAAAGCAGTCTCAAAATACTAAACTGCATCTGTAGGCTGCAGCTACTCCTCCACCACCGTGTATCCTTGTACTCCATAAAGGGAGTACAAATTGACAGGAAATCACAATAGCAACTTTTAAAGCCTTTTTTTTTGTGTTTTTAGAAATAGCTGCATAATTTGCAGAGCAGTGCTGTGTTGTCCCCATGTATTGCCATACTGGCAGTACTGCCATGGATGTGCCTGGAGGCAACAAGGAGGAAAGTATAGGCTGGAGCATCCTACAGATGTGCTGGGCAAAGTGTGAATTCCCCTCCGCCTCTTCTTAAAGGAAATGTGCCCATTTTGGCTTTCCTGTTTCTATGGTGCAATTCATAGTCAGCAGTTGTTCAGATCTGGTCACACACAGACCCCAGCTGGTGCGTATTCAATACAAGGGTTTAGCATGAGTACCGAGACCGTGAAAGAATGAAGCTTGAACAGTTGGGTGAAAGTAAGGGAATGTTAGTGAAAAATAACAAAAGATAGCTTGTAAATTCAGAAGACTTACAACCTCCAAGGCCAGCAGAAGCTCTTTCCTTACATCAGATTTCTTCCCCCAGATGAATCCACAAAGGACAAGTACATCATATTTTTCGGAGACAAAAGCTGAGAAATTTGAGGTCTTTCTTAAGCTGGTTTATCTGGTTGTGACCAAACCTTTTTCTTGTTTTAAACTACAGAATTTCAAAACAAAGACCTTTATTGATGCTGCTTGTGCCCTGATGCCAAACTCTTCCCAGTATCACAGAACATCCCATCCATACATCCTTGCAGTCTGAGCATGTTGCAACCTCCAGACTGATTTAGCACAGAAGGAACACACCATGAGTCCAGGTGAGCTCAAGAATAAGGAGTATCTCATTCCCAATAACTACGGAGGGTATGTGTTTGAATACCTATGTTATCCTGGATAATTTTAGATGTAGATCAATTTTAGATTAAGAAATATGAATGATAAACTTTGCTGACAACATGCAGATTCTTTCCTATACTTATTTTCCATTTGTGGACCATTCATTGCAACTTTCTGGTTTCTGATATTGCAGCTATTTTTGCTAAGTTTCATGGGACATACTAGTTGCATACTGTTGATTCCTTCACCCAGTTGCATTATCTTAGTGACTAAACCAGGTTTTCATTGCTAGTCCTTGCCATTGCAAATCCAGAATTTATTTTTAAGTAGTGCACAATACTCAGTCCCTCTGAGCTTTCTTACAGATTAATTTTCTAGAATATTTACAGTGGTGACTGTAACTGCCAGAAAGCCAGCGATTCTTTGTACCTGGGAATAAAAAATGGAAATTTCAAATCTACTCATGAACAACATGAGAATTGCAAAATGCTTTCAAACTGTTTTTTAGAAGTTTCTTTTTGAAAATTTCAAAATGAAATGGAGTGTGGCAGTCATCCCTGCTTGGGCGATGAGGAGGTGGGAGATTGGGCATTGAGAAGCGGTGGCCAAGTGGAGACAGGGTTTTAAGGACTCCTGGCAGTGGTAGCTTTGGACTGTCTCTCCACAGGAGACAGTCTGGAAAGGCTTCAGTCCTTCAATCTGAGCAGGTCACCAGGGAAAGTGGCTGGAAGGCATGCAGGCCTGGACCTGCCAGCTGGATTTGATCAACAGTCTTCCCAAAATGCATATGTGGGATGCAGCATCTGGTGTTTGATGATACTGGTGCATTGCCTTGAAAACATCATGTTCAGAACCCCCTAACCTGCTCCCAGACCTCCAGGGCACGTGGGACCCTCGGCACCTCCCTCGCAGCCATGTCAGTCCATGCTTCCAGCTCCGAGGACCTCAGCCTGAGCTGGTGGTTTGTTGGCCAAGGTGGTGGCTGTCACCTTTGCTCAGCACTCTTGTCCATCATGACTACTCACGTGTGAGGCAAGGCTCCCCACCCGCTGGGTCCGACTGGAGCAGCTGGTGTCACTGGGGACTGTTTACACCTTCCAGTCGAGGCTGAATGGGAAATCCGTTCAGTAAACACTACCAGGGGAGAGTGGATATTATTTATTTAGTGTGATAATGTAACAGCAGTGGGTTAGTCAAACAGTAATTAGCAACAGGTCATGCTATAATTAGAGAGTCTGTTGCAGTTGGCTACCCCTTACTGAATGCCACTAGTAAGTCATCAAGTGTCTGGGGTAAGGGATTAGTTTGGGAAGCGAGTGCTTTCAGGCACAGTTAGGACTGTTTAGGAACATGCAGTTCTTTTTATTTCCCTCCTTTTATCCTGGCAATTAATGTAACAGAAGGCTCTGAAGTGGCACTTGCTTTTCTCTTAGTTGTGAGAAATCCTGAACAAAAGCTCCAAACAGTTCTCTTGAGTGATTAAATCTCATTTGAATGAGCTTGAAGTCTCAGGGGGTACAAAGGAGTAATTCTTTTCTCTGCTCTTACAGAAGGGGGGAAATGAAAGTTCTGCTTCTCAAGCACAGGTTTATATTTTACATATTTTTTTTTTTCCTTCTTGCTGTTCTAAGAATCAAATTTCCACAATTCTATTGTCTGAACATCAGAAGTTTCTCTTGCTTAGACAGGCAGTGAGATTCTGGCATCTCATATGTGAAAGGAAAAAAAATACCTCAATCAGTTATCTGCATTCTGGTTTTTTGCTGAATCTTTTTTCCACTGAATGATTTGCTGTGTTTAAAGAATGAAAGACTGAAAGACTGAAATCAGTGACTAGAGATGGAAGGTAACTACTAGGTAAATGCCATGCACATCAGTCTGGATACATTACTCAATCTTCACACCTTTGGATGCTCCTGCAATGCCTTTACATTGCAATTTCATCTTTACAGTCATAGCTTTCCCCTCCATTAGCCTGACTGTCTGGAGAGACACCCATTTCTTCTCTCTGTTCAGCAGATTCACTCACAGATTTTGCTTTGCCATTATCTGCAGAGATTTGCCTCCCAACAGGAGTGTGTTTTGTTGTGCTGCGCTGTTTGACTGCAGCAGTCGTAATCAGTGCAAGTCAAAGATATGCATCTTCTTGCTTGTCTGAATTTGCTTGGTTTCACCTTTCAGCCCCCAGAATGTCTTCTGCCACCAGGATTGTCCTGTTACTAGTGACCTGTTTCTTGAGTATGTCCTTGCAGGACATACTCAAGTCCTTCTTCAGCCTCTGCTGGGATAAATTAGATTCCTCTCCAGAAGCATCCTATGGTCAAAACATCTCTTCATGTTCTTTTATAAGGTTCATGGCTTTTCCCCTATGTGTTTCTGGCTATCCAACATGTCAACATCAGCATGGAGAAAGGTAGCATAGCAGCCTCATACCTGCTTTCTCATTTCAAGATTCTTCTGAGAACAATGTTAGCCACAACAAATGGCAGTAGGGACTTGCACTGAGCTGACGATGAGCAGGGACCTCATTTCCTTTTCACAGTCATCTGTTTCCAAGGCCAAATTGTCCCTGTCCTGTAAATACTGCCTTTATTTTGGCTTCCAAACATCTTGCCTTGCCTTGGCTATACTCAGTTACATATTGTTTTCTTGTAAGATGTATACAAGCAATTCACATTGCTCTGTATAGTGTCTGCCTGTTAAATTTATCAGAATCACAGACTGACAGACTGGTTGGGGTTGGAAGGGACCTCTGGAGATCATCCAGTCCAACCCTCTGCTCAAGCAGGGTCACCTAGGGCAGGCTGCACAGGGTCTCGTCCAGGTGGGTTTTGAATGTCCCCAGAGAAGACGACCCCACAGCCTCCCTGGGCAGCCTGTTCCTGTGCTCCACCACCCTCAAGGTAAAGAAGTTCTTCCTCATATTCAGGTGAAACATGTTGTGTTTCAGTTTGTGCCCATTGCCCCTGGTCCTGTCACTGGGCACCACTGAAAAGAGCCTGGCCCCGTCCTCCTGGCACTCGCCCTTGAGATATTTGTAGCCCTTGGTAAGATCCCCTCTCAGTCTGCTCTTCTCCAGGCTACGCAGGCCCAGCTCTCCCAGCCTTTCCCCACAAGGGAAATCCCACTGATCTTGGTCACCAGCAAACTCTTAAGTGATGATTTCAAGGGATTTTTCCTTGTCATGGGTAAAAAACTGAGTAGCAGAAAACTTATAACAGATTCCCAGGAGACCATGCTAAAACCAGAATTGCTGGGCAGCATTTCCATTTTCGCATGTATGTTGAGACCTCTCGCTATACTGGGTTTAATTCTGCTCAGGGGTCCTGTGTGGAGTCGATACTGTCGTTGCTTCCTTATCAAGACCACATGTAATGCCAAAATCAAATGCTTTTCTCAGAGAATACAGCAACTTATTACAGCAGTATTGTTGCTGATTATCACTGAAAATACCGAGATGGCAAATTTATTCCCCTCTGGTCCACAGTGATTTGCCAAATTCTGTCTAGAGCTTAACGATGGTGATGGTGGGGTTGTGTGTTTACGGGTAAGAACCAGGCGGAGGGCCAGCAAGGCAGGTGAGGCAGTGGCAGTCTGATACAGACCGCCCAGCCAGGGTGAAGAGGTGGGCGAAATATTCTAGAAGCAGCTGGGAGAAGTCTCACAGTTGCCAGCCCTTGTTCTTGCAGGAGACTTCAACTTGCCAGATGTCTCTGGAACTACAGCACAGCAGAGAGGGAACAGTCCGGGGGTTCCCGGAGCATGTGGAAGAGAACTGCCTGACACGGCTGGCGGGGGAGCCAGCCAGGGACGGCACCTGCTGGAGCTGCTGTTTGTGAGCGGAGAAGGGCTGGGGGGTGATGTGATGGCTGGAGGCCACCTCGGGCGCAGCGATCACAAAATGATGGAGTTTTCCATTCTCGGAGAAGGAGGGAGGTCAGCAGAACTGCCCCCTTGGACTTGTGGAGGGCAGACTGGGCTGTTGAGGAGCCTGGCTGACAGGGTCCCTGGGCAGGCAGCCCTGAAGGGCCAAGGGCTCCGGCAAGGCTGGACAGTCTTCAAGCAGGAGGTCTTCAAGGCGCAGGAGCAGGCTGTCCCCGTGTGCCGACAGATGAGCCGGTGGGGAAGACCAGCCTGGCTGAGCAGAGAGCTTGGGCTGGAACTCAGGGAGAAAAGGAGTTGATGTCCTTTGGAAGAGGGGGCAGGGAACTCCGGACTTGGCAGTGCTGGGTTAACAGTTGGACTCGATGATCTTAAAAGTCTTTTCCAACCTAAATGATTCTATGATTCTTAATTCTATTCTCCATCTTTAATTCTTGATGAATTGCATTCTTTATGATCCATTTTATTATCATGCTGGATAGAGATTGCTAGAGCAATCCTGGATTGATAGGCTTATAATTACCTAGATTATCCACCTTATTCTTTCAAAATACTGGTACATTTTTTTTGTTAACTGTGATTGTCCAAGTTTACTAGAAATCAAGATCAACCATGTGTGAGGTTCCTTATAGCTCTCTTGAAGGTCTTTCTAAAGAAAAATATATCATTATCTGGACTTGCTAATTTTGAAGTCTAACATTAGTAATTGCTGTTTAACATTTTGTTTAATATGTGCAGGGATGGAAAAGTTCATCAACACATATTATGGCTCCTAAAAATATGACAGAAGTATTTACTGGTGGTGTCTGCTTTTCCTGAATCATGGTCAACAACTCCACTGTTTTCCAGCTGATCAACCTAATTTTTTATATTTCTTTTCATTGCAAAATGCTCAATTCAACCTCTTCTGCAGCTTACAGATTTGTCTACAACTGTTACTGCTTTCTGACCATTCTCCAGGTTTTTACTTTATATCCACAGCTACCAGATTCCCTTTTCTTCTCGTTACAGTGTTTTGTGTATTTTTTTGTCAGCTGTGACATCTGACCCGTGCCTCCCTACGGGGCTGTTGGCACAGAGGCTTCTCTGTGCTGCAGGTCTGTGACCTAGTGGTTATCGCTCTTTTCTGTTTACACCCTTCCTTCTGTTTTAACTCACTGTTTTCAGGGGTGTTAAAAACATTACTGTCTAAACTTTTTAATGCACATCTGTCTTTTCATATATTCCTGCTTTGTTTTTTTTTCCTGTTGGTTTCTCAGAAACATAGAGAACTGCTGTGATCACCATTTCTTAATCCGCTAAACATTTCCTCTTGGTGCAGCACCATGACATCCCACATAGAAGCCTTGGCCAAATGTACTCACGCTCATCCTGTCTTCTACATGATGCATCAAGATGAGGGAATAACCCACAGAGCTCTGTGGAGCTGATGCCTGGTCCAGGGTATGAAGCAGAAGATGCTGCTTCAGCACATCTCATCCTCAGTGGGATGCACATCCAAGAGTCCTTCCAGTATCACCAGAAATGAGGGGTGAAGCCTTCTACATTGAAGTCCTGCCAGATTTTAAGTCCCTTCCTTCCTTTGGAGAGCTGCTGATTCCCTGCAGAGCTAAAGCAAGCAGGGGTGTTAGGAAGCCTGCACTTCACTAGCAATGCAAAGCAGGATGCCATTATCGTGCCTCCCTCACGAGGGAAGCAATGGCAAAGGGTACATCACAGATGACCTGACAGAAACCAGCCTGAGGACATTTTTCAAGGATTAATAGCCTGAGATGTGCAGAACTTGAAAAATGCACTTGTTCAAAGTATGTGCGCTGGTAGAAATAACTGTTCTCTGAAACTACTGAAAATGAGCCACATGACATCTCATAGCTGCCAGGTGTCTGATATCAGACACAATTAGTGTCTGGACAGCTTGTTTTACCTGAAGAGTCTGGCTGATGAGAACTCACAGCCCACCTAAAGCATGTCCTGTCACTCTTACTTTGGAAATAACCTTTTGAAAGCAGTTTATCCTCCGAGCTCATTTATCCTTTTCTCTCTTCCCATCAGGAGTGCCATCAGGCTTTCAGCTTTAGCCCACCAAAAAACAATCTCCAGAACCAACTCTTACATTCTCACATCCTCAAGTTTATTTTGGTTTCTTCACTTCTAATAACCTGAGAAGGATTCAGTAATTTAATTTAAAATAAGTTGAAAACATCAGCAGCATCTTGGAAGGTACTGAGCTCAGCATAGCTAGGCAGGGAAAGACCCAACTTCTGCTCAATCCCTACCAGCACAGCTCTTGGCCCTGACTTACAAATATCTGCTCTGTGGTGGGATCACCTGTGGCTCCCACCTGGGATGATGAGTGGTAAAAGCCTGCAGCTGGTGCACAGGCTCTTGTTTGAGTCCCCTTGGCCCAGACTGCTGCTAGCAGTGCACGGGGGGTAGCACAACTGCCAGCCCAGCCTGGTTAGATACCGACCCCATGGTGACTGTTTTAACTTCTTTCTCTCAAGAAAATTTGCATACTCCAGTTGTTCCTCTCTGACCACCGCCAGAGAAGGTTGCGGTTTTATTGCTGCAGTATGTAAGTACCTACAGTCATCTCAAAGTAATTCTGTTACTGCTATCAAGTATTTGGAGCAAGCTCTTCTGTAGGTAGCATCAGAGCTGGTGTGCTGAGGAGGTATTATAGCATGTTCCCTCTTGCGTCATCTCTGTCTTTTAGAAAAGGAATTAATTAATTAACCTTTTGACTTTCCCTGATGGTATCAGCTTCTTAAACAGAAAAGATGGTGGCTGTGCACTTTATATGTTTTGTACAGATTTGGAGAATCACGTGGCCTCTTGGGGACTGTGATTATTTTAGCGTGCTGCTCAACTAATTTTTTGAAGGGAGCCGGAGGCAGATCAGGTTTAAGATGAACATACTCAGCCAGTTTTCTCTCCAGAAGCTGTCATCTTTTAATGGAGTGTGAAGAAATGGCAGCAGAGGTATGAGTCAGCTGGGTTGGTTACGTATATCTGTGGCTCAGAGCTCTGGGGATTTTGTCTCTGCTTGATTTTCTAAGATGTCCCATGAGGCCATGGCATTTCCACCCCAGCGCAGGGGCAGCAGAAACCTCCTGGCTCTGCTCTGTCAGTGGTAATCAAGAAAGTTGATGAGAAAGTGTGAATGTGGTGCAATGAGTTAAACTGTGTGGGATCAGTGCTGTTGCCCAGAGAGATATGTTGGCAACAGCTTCATGCTTGTGTTGGTTTATTTTTCTTAACCCCCCATGTTTACAGAGTTCTGGGGATTTTATTTGGGCCTTTTTTAGCAAGGGCAGTGCTCAGGTCAGAGCAGGTCTCTTGGCACCCTTGGGCAGGAGTGGGTAAGGTCTGTGCCTGTAGGCTTTCACACCATGGGTTATAAATTTCCATATAAATAAAGACTCTGTGAGATTACTGCTGCAAAGGTGTTCAGACAGATGCACCCCAAAGCTTCCCGTCAATAGTCGGTTCGGTCAGACAGAAGTAACAGGAAAGCTTTAATGCTCGAGATTTAAAGCTTCACCTAAACCCTTTGCCCAGCTGAAATTACAGGGGACATAATTCAGCACAACCCTATGGATTTCTTAATCATAGTTACACAGAAGTAATAACAATGAACAAAGATACCTTGGCCAGGAAATACTCTTGTTTCTGCTGAAGTCCAGGGGTTGCAGAACCATAAACACAGTGACTGGCATGTCTCAGCGCTGGGCTTCAAAGCAGGAGGCTGTTTCCTGCTTGTGTTTCGTAAGCTACAAAAGCACCTTATGGCAGCAATAAAAACAAATCAGGAGGATTTTATTCCAACACAATAAAGTTATAGTAATGTGTGACCTCCAGGTGGGGAGTGCAACGTGTCCACCACACGTGGACCCACGTAGGAAATCAGGCAGGCGTGGAAGGTAGTGCAAAAGACCAGTGACACTTTGGGTCCCTTTTATTGTGCTGTGAATGAATCACGGTGCCCACGGTGTGGTGGCAGCCTCAGAGGGCTCATCTGCAGAGCACGATGAGGAATCTTTCCTGGCTTGCTCATCTGCTTTGACTCATGGTCCCCCTCTGTGGCCTGGGTGACGCAGTGCTACCCTAGTGGTTTTGCAGGCAGGATGGGAATCCAAATGAGGAACAAAACCAGGTGGGAAAGGCTTGCCTGCACAGCTGGCAGAGCAAGGACCAGTACCGCTCTCCCCGTGATGTCTCTGCTCTCACTGCTCTTTTCCTCAGCTGTCTCAAGGTGCCAACTGCCGGCACATGGTCATTAGCAGAGCTCAGAACAGCGCAGCACTGTGTCTTTGTGACAAGATGAATGCCCATAGTAACGTGTGTTTTCCACGGGTCATTTTCTGTTTGCTTTGGAGCAGGGTGGCTTTTTAAACCAGAGCCTGGAGCCTTGGGCTGCTGTAAACCAAAGAATTGCTGTGGAGTGACACGGTCACTGCCCGTCGCTGCTGCGGTGTTCTTGCTGGAGTATGAGCTAACCCCTGCCACGAGACCACCAGCACTTATCTCTAAAGTTCTTTTGCAGTAGGAGGGCACCATACTGGCTAGTAGTTTATTAAAGAATTGGTAAAAGCAAGGATCTTGTGTAAAGTGTAGACCTGCTCTTGACTGCAGCGAGCAGCAGGTCGCGGTGTGTGTGGCCATCTGTAGAGGCAGAGCAAGTTAGTGATGGAGCTGGGTGTCCTGTAGCTTGTCCAGGAGCTGTGAGTTACCTTCAGGACCATCACACCATGTCAGAACTGAAGGATTTCTATATTTACTAGCATTTATAGTGTACATTTCTCTGCTGTGTGAACAGAGTTAAGTTTTTTTGAGTGCAGGCACAGAAAACACAGCTGGTGCCTTTCTGGGGCAGTGGTTTCCATACCCTGGTGTATGCTGGCAGGAGAACAAGAGTAGCTGGAAGGTGTGTTTTCTAGAGAGGGAAAATTTACAGTGAATTATTTGGAAGTTTTATGATACGTGGGTAAGAAGGAAACATGGTAGCCCTGTACAAATCCCCATCAAACACACCTATGGTTTCTAGTCCCTTGTGGTGATGAGGAGCACTAACATTGTGGCTTGTCCTTATAAACACAAACCCATTTGTGAGTGTCATGGGTTTCACGCCCATCTTGTGTTTCTGCCCGCACTTCTGATGCACTCGTTGAACTCAACCACCATTCTTGCCTTCATTTGTTGATTGATATCTTTTACTGTATCTTGGTCTTTTTAAGAGGCCCACAGACTCAAGCTGGATGTTTCCCTTGGCTTCCTATGCTGAGGGTTTGATACTGCATTCAAAGACTTGGGAGTGTTTTGGTTACCAACTGATAATAATTGCTGAAGGTGAGAGGAGCAAGTTGTGAAGTGTCATAGTACTACTGTCATAGTAAATAACCCCGCAGGTTTTATAGCTGCTTTCTGTCCTCAGAACTCTTACACAAATGTAGCGTGGTGTAAACAAGGATTTTGTACAAGTGTTTCTGCACTGGGAAAAAAAAAAAAGTCACCCTTGAACAGCCCATGGAAACTTGACTGCTGTAAATATTTGGTCCTAGAGAACAAGTAGGCAGAATTGCTTCCACATGCCCTTTCCAAAGGGAACAGCCCTTACATTGTGCTGTCTGTTAGTATTTTTTGGTACTCGAACGTGGGATTTAAACTTTCGTTTTTGGAAGTGCAGAATGCCTTGGTGTAAGATTGACAAGGCACAGAGGTTACAGCTGAGAGGCCATGAGGGCCAGATTGATGTGAAGAGAAGCCTGCCTGTCTGCAAACAGGAGAGCACAAGGTGCTGGCTTCCTCCATGACCTGTGGCCCACCTGCGACTCCTGCATCCCCCGGGAACACGAGCCCATTAAACCCAGTGCTTGTGGTTTGGGTTGTCAAGCCAGAGGCTCTCTGAATTTAAAGAACTGTTTTGAAAAATAACCCTTCAGTGAAAAGACATTTCTTGTGTCTTTTTCTATTTAAAGCAGGACTCCAGTTTCTTCTTCAGGTGATGTGTCATGTCTATCTTTTTATTTTTCTACGTTTAAGTGTTGTGTTTTAACCTGCTGGAATGACATTTGATTAAAATCAGTTCAGCAATCTGTCTCTGCTGACAACTGAGGGACTTCTTATCAGCTTTGTCCTTCGTGGGGAGAAAAGAGACAGCAGTGACAGAGAAGGCAAGAAGTGCTGTGGGAGGAGGCAGTGCCTTCATCACCCTAATGGGCGGTGGAAACGGAGCTATTTCATCTGGGAAAAAACAAGTCTGATCACTGGTATTTCCTACTGCTCAAGTGTTGTCATGGGCAGGATATTCTCTTGCGACACTTGGAGGGTTTTGGACTGCTCTGCAGTGATGAGCAAGAAATTGTCTGTGGGTTGAGGTGGCTGTCACTTCACAGCATTGGTTTAATGCAGCCTGGGAAGATCTTGTCCAGTTAGCCTCTGCTAAAAACTTCTCTTTCTCTGATAATGATGAAGGTGGAGCTATGATAAAAGTCACAACCCGAAATGTGAAATGCGGTGGGAATTGAGCAACAGCTTTTTTTTATTCAATCACAGCTTTAATTTGGCAGATGTTCACTCCAGAAACTGAGGAGCCTCTTGAAATATCAGATTCAGATAGCAGTAGTAGTAGTAGTCTTTATTTATGCTAGAGTGATTCCTCTGGCCTCAATCAGGAATCGCAAATACTGGATGAAAGCTAAATGACTCCCTGTACTTGCAAGAACTTATACTCTGAGTTGTAGAGGACAGCAATTTCTATGGCAAGGCTAAATAGGCTTTCCAAACATCTGAGACATCTTTTTTTATCAGTCCACTGCTCCGTGTTACCCAAAAACAACAGGCGTCTGCAGGATGTCTACGCTGAAGTTGGAGGTTGCATCAGCTCATCATCGCTGGACACCATACCCTGCTCTAAAAAGACAAAGGTGGCCAAGGATGGGGGAAAAGGGCATTTTTTTACCTTATGTTTGTAAAGAGAAGAGTGAAGTTGGAGAACTGCAGTGATAAGTTCAGTTCTTCACAGGGAGCATGAGATGCTCAGGAACTGAATTTAGGGTTACCCCTGTCTCCTCTCTGGTGCAGTAGAGCAGAAGGAACATATTCATCTGTATGTAAATACATATTCATCTGTATGTAAAATGGGATGGGCTTTTGAGACTGCTCAGTCCACCCTAGAAGCGGCTTCGTTTAAGATGTCAGAAATGATGAAGCAGCACAGTCCAGCACTGCAGGAAATGGGGGTGTAAGTTTTTCGGAATGACTCAATTCCTCTGTTGTCATCAGCTCAGCAGTGACAGAAAGTGGAACTAGATGGGCCTTGAGTGGGATGGAAGTGAATTGGTTGAAGAATGTGTCAGTGTCTCAGCTAATCAGTGCCTTGCAAGGAAAATGTCTTGGAAGACTGGCGTGGCTATTGCTGTCATCTGGTCAAACATTTTCATCTCTACTGGGCAGACCCAAGGCCATAGAGCAGATGAGCTGATGGTCACTTAAGAGACAGAATTAGTTGTTGGCCACCAGCTAACTTCTTATGGTCTCTGAGAAATGAATTCTTTGTTAATACCTTACAGCCACTGAGTGAAGTTTCCCCGAGACTCCCTACAGCTTTGTTGGGAAGATACATCAGTTTATCCATCTTCTCATTGCATTTTCCCTTTCCTATCCCCCACCACTTTGGAGGTGAGGAGGAGAAGGGGCAGAGGTAGAGGAGCATCTGCTAAGGTGACTCGGTGGTGTGTCAGGTGAAGGAGTGAGGCACAAGCATGCAGCTGATCCCATCTTGACAGATGGATGTCTTCTGACTTCCCCAAATGCCATCAGTGCGGCCTTGCTGAGGCTTATTACTGGATCACCCTTCCCAAGCCGGAGCCAGTCTCCTGTGCAGTGATGACTAAGGTTAGTCATACACACGTGGTATGTCTGTCTTGCTCTTGGTGGCAATGATTACTGGAGAATAAAATGAGTTCTTGTCTCACAAGGAAAGTCTATGGTGCTGTCATGTCAAGCCTGCTGGAGATGCTGGGCGGGTATTTTTTTTGCATTTAAAAATGTTGTGCTTTGCTGAAGTGAAAATACTAACAAGAGTACTGACTTCAGTTAAATTTCACTGGGCAAACAGTTCTTTGCAAAGGCCTTTATTTTTTTTGTTCAGTTTGGGTTTCTGTTAGAGAGTTCCACGTTTGATTTGTTGTTGTTGTAATGTAGAAAGCTTCGGTTACTGTAGAGGTCTCCATGATAGCATGATGGTACAGATACTGTGTAACTTCAGTGCATATTAAAATCACAAAATTCTGCAGGAAAATCAAGCAAACAAGGTGAGCCCAAACTGGAATTTTGATGTACACAATCACTGAAAATTTTTTCTTCCATTTTGCAGGAGTTATCAAAATTAATTTTGTTTTGACACCTGAAAGAGTGAAGCAATTTCTCTTCACTGCCTGAATTTAGCCCTTCGTGGTAATCGAAGTCCTTAGGTAGATCACTGTGGTGAGCTTTTCATTGCAGCCCCTGGTACCAAATCTGAAGAGGACACACACAAGAAGGCTCATTTGGGTGCGCACCTGGAGTGCGGAGGCTCAGCCTGACTCTCCAGTCTGGCCAGCGGAGCGGACCTGTCTCTGGGCAGGAGCCCGTGCTAGGAGCCAGGAACCAGATTCATAGGAGAAACCAGAGCCGGAGCCCCAGTCAGGTTCTGCAGCAGGTTGTGAGCAGGGCTGCTCTCGGCAGACCCATGATGGAAAAGCTCTGGAGCCCAGGAGAGGAAGACCATGGGTTTTCAGGACCGTTGCCCTCGGCCCATGCTGTAGAGCAGGGACTGCCCGTGAGCTGTCGGAAGCTGGATGTTCATGCTCAGGGACTATGACTTGGCCACAGGGATGTGCGTGGCTCCACATGCCTTAATCCCCGTCACACGCAACGGCAGAGCCTCTCTCCTGTGCTGAAGGGAATATTGTGTGTGATGGAGGGTGTAAAGGTTGAGTTAGGAGGTCAGTGTTGCCTTTCTGAGGCAGAGAACAGCTTCCTAATTGAGTATGACTAATCACTTCAATAATAAAAAATAGCACCGGGTCCTCTGTGTGAGCCAGACACATTTACAGAATAATTTGTCGAGATTTTTTTTGTTGCATGGTATTGACATCACTTTCTTTAGGTCTGCAACAACTACAAGTAACCACTGCGGTGTCATGGGGGGAGCAAAAGGGAAGGAAGATCCAATTTTAAAATCCAGTATGGAGAAGCTGAGGAAAGCTGAATAAAGTCATTTGCTTAGTGTCCTTTCGTTGTATGTTCATTATATGCTTCATCATAAGTACTAGCAGCCCTTCAAACACCGCGGGTCTCCTGTGCAGTGGTGGGAGGTTTCCCATCCTGGGGGGCTGTGGGGTGTGAGGCTTTAAAGGCATTGCCCGTTCAGACCCAAATGGTGCCTGTTTGTGGGGAAAGAAATAACACTTGTGGGGAAAAAAAAAATGTTCTTAGGGCTGCAGAGCTTAGGAATATACAAAGAATGATAAAAGTAAACGGTATACGAGGTGCAATATAAGAAACGTGGTCACAGTGTATGGGGTGGCTGCCAGAAACACTAACGGCACAGTGAGATGTAGCTGGGTATTTGTGTACAAAATTCCTAGATTTATCAAAATCCTTAAAACCTTCATTTTTTTGCTATTTTGTGCCGAAAATGTCATTTCTACTGCATATATAAACACAAGTGAAGAAAATACAAATGGAAACAAAAATATTTTCTTGGGTTTTTAAGTGTCACACTTGCTGTGACTGAAGGACCAGCAGTGCTGGTGGCTGCGTAGAAAAGTACACGCTGATGAATAGGTAGGACAACAATCCTGATTGTACCGAAATTGTGAATTTTGCTTGTTTTAAAAAGTTTCACAAGGTACCTCTTAAACCCTGATACTGAAGGGAGTGTGGGGGACGGTGACGGTGCAGATAAGTGATTTTTATTCTGTTTTTTCTTATTCCTACCCTCGGCTCTTGCTGGGTCCCCCTGCTTTTCCTTGTAATTCAAGAACTGCAAAACAGTTCCATAACTTCCCACTGCAGCAGTAAGTGAGGAAGCCGCTCTCCTTCGACGCAGCCAAGGAACAATTTCCCCTGAGTCGGTGTCAACAACATTTGAGCAGATTTTCCTTGTGACGTACCTGTGCTATCTCAGTGTTAAGATCAGTTTAATATCTATATCTTATGTCCAGGGACTGCTTCTGCCGTGCTCTGCGCCCTCTTGGTGGAGATCAGTCAATCTCATTGTGCCTCCCCAGTAAACCGAGACAACTGGCTTTCAAAGGATGCTGTTAGGCAGAATTCACCGGTGCTCACAAATCGTTCTGGCAGCCAGAGGGGATGGGTCAAGACCTCATGGGTTTTGTTGCAGTTTATAGAATGGTCTCTTAGGTTCTTATTTATCCTTTTTGAAATGACAGGACAGGGAAGAATGGATTCCTGTCCTCATGGAAACAAAGCGCCATATCGGACCTATTCTGATGGATTTGCGTCTGAATTAACTGAAAAAAAATTAACCTATATGCTGAACAAATGAATGATTTGAAGCAGTTACTTAAACCTCTTTGCAGATGAAATAATTAGGTTTCTTGTTGTCCATTTGAGCTCAAAGACTATTGATTGTATTTTTACATCCCCAAGACCATATTCCAGGATCTTCTTCCTGCATCTTTGACAGGCAGCCATCCCAGCAGCTTGCGAGGAGGCATTTTGTGCTATGGAAGATCTCCAGAGCAGGAGTGTAGGAGAGCTTTTTTTTCCCCCCCAAATTAAAGCTGGAGGTCAGGTCTTAGGGCCACAGAGGTGGCTTGATCAGAAACTCTAGACCTCTCACCCTTGTATTTGCAAAATACGGCAGTAGTCTTTAAGTCACCAGATTCCAGAGTGCCCTTTGAAACCACTTGAAGGCTTAAGCTGTAAATAGTGGCCAAATTCTGAAGGTTTCCACCTTCAGATAAAAATGCCCTTTTGACTCGAGTATTTTTTTTTGCTTGCAAAACACGTATAGTCTATACGTACTGAAGTACTAGTTCTGGTAAACAGTGAACCAGGCCTGGGTAGTGGGTGTTCGTTTGCAGTGCAAACCTGGCATCGTGTCTAGGAAGTCTGAGTCAGTACTATTACAATCTTAGCTTTGAAGCCAAGCAACCACAATGGCATTATTTACATTTGAGTTGTTATTAATAGCGCTGTGGTGGTGGCGTTATCCTTGGCTCTCTAGAGGCACAACACAAGGGGCAATCAACAGTCTGAAGTGCTCTGAAACGTATCCTATTTTTTCCACTGGATTAACAGCAGCAAATACACAAATTCTTTATTAAGATGGTACATTCATTTCTTTGGAGTCATGATGGAATCTTGATAGAATGAAAAATCACATTAATATTTATATCACTTAGTGTTATTGGGAGTAAGTATATTTATTTTAACTTGGGCTGCAAATCATTTAGTTCTCTGTAACTGCAGTACTGCTATTAAGTATTCATAAGGCTGTACAATACATTGTCACAGGAAACCTGTTTTAATTTAGTGGTAAGTCAATGTTTTAATTTTGTGTGAAAACAGAAACTAATTTACCAAGCACTCTTACTTACGTTTTCCCAGCCAAGTTTTGCAAGCCTTCTTGAGCTGACTGTATTTAAAAAAACTACTTTTTGTAGCTTTGAAAGTTTGAACATTACCATGAAGATTCTAAGCTACATGTGTGCATGCTGTCACGTGTGATTTTGAATGGAAGCGTAGGTGGGAAGGGGTCACATATCACAGTGCTCAGCTCCTTGGTGTCACCAGAATTGCAACATGTTTTTTCATAAGCTTCATCAAAAGTTGATCTTGGAGATCAGGTCATGAGAATGGTGCCTATATTAGTAATTGATGTTGCTTGCATTTATTTCTAGAAATAAGACTGTTTCAGGTGTGAGAGTCCTTGACAATATATACACATGGATCCCTCTGGGGTCATTGGGAGATATAACTTGCAGAAGGACAGGATGGATTGACCAGGGGTATTTTTGCATGTGCCCCTTCCCATATCAGCACCCAGAGCTCACTGGGTACACCCTAGTATGCTGTGTGCACTGGTATAATGCTTTGTGTTTGTGTCTTTTAAATTTATTTTTCTATTAACTCATTTGTGGTAATTAGAGGGAAGGAGCTGCTGCTGTTAGAGGCAGCACTAGAGAGAGTGGCGTTTTTCAGCAAGTGACACGAGATGTCTACAGAGGACTGTGACAGATACAGTCTTAGATGTGATCTGTATCCTATGCATGGCGTCATGTGACTTTTGCCTATGCAGCTTCTCCTCACCCCTATGGAAACTGAGCATTTGTCCAGAAGAGCCTCTTCGCTGTGCCAGTGTAGCAGCCCTTACTGCCTTGCTGCAGCTGGAACTATCCTCTGGGAATCTAAATCCCAGAAGTTCCCAGGAGAAGACATGATCATGGAGTAGATTAAAGGCTGATCCTAGCTCATAAAAGGGGGATTTTTTTTTTGTTGTTTTCAGTGGAGCCAGTGTGCCACTGGGACATTGAAGTGCTCTGTTAGCCCTAAGTTACGGGTGGCGTATGCACAGCCACAAAGGGCTGTCTGTCACTTCAGCTTGATTTTGTGCTTCCAGGCATGCACCTTGGTGTGAGATAGATATATGTTAGGGTAGAAAACAGAAAATTGAGTTATGACAGCTCTATGCAATGGTATGACTTCACTTTGACATGTCTACATAACTTCTGCTTTCAAGAGAAGCCAGGCTAGAGGGACAGAAAGGCAGCATATGGGCACCTTCACTGGGGTAAATGTGCATCTGTAAGAGATCCTGCAACTTATATCTGTCCTTTCTAACTCTCTCCGCTGCAGGACGAGGTCTCTTCTATGGACATTGAACTCCCAGCTACCTATGCCTATTGCCTGTGATGGAAGAACTTGACGTTAATGTGAGGTAGGATAAACTACGTGGCTCCTCCTATATCACGTCTCATCTAGCTGGTGAACTTCATGGGAGCAGCAACCATGAAATGTGTTTGCAAAGCTGCAGGGTGGTATTTTCTGTTTGCCTGTAAATTAAGGTCTCTGCTCGTGAGGTGATGTCTAGTTTGGAGCTTCTGTGAAGGTGTAGTGTCTCCCTGTTCTTTGTGTAAACGTCAGATGTGGCATAGCCAAGTCAAAGACTTCTTGCAGTAGGATGGATAGAGCCCCATCAAGGACGAGGAATGGGCCTGTCAGTGCCTGCTGGAAGTCTGATTCCAGGTTTTTTTTCTTTTTGGTGCAATGGCCTAAAAACTTACCACCTCATCTCTGCTGCCTTATACTGGGCAAGCAAAAAAATGATATCTCTGAAATAATTTCACCCCCCTGGGCACGCTACTGGTATCAGTGAGAGACAAACTTCAATGTGGAACATTTTGATCCTGGAAGCGTGTTGCCAACAGGAATTGTTCAAAAAGGCTAGAAATCCTGTTTGCAGCTGTCCCTGGGACACAGGCCTGGCATCAGCGCTGCCATTCTCCCTCAGGTGTGATCTGCAGGGTCTTTCTGTAGGACTAGCATTTGTCCCTTTTGTTTCTTGGCCTTTTGACTGGCCAGGCTGCTGGTGATGCTGAACTGGGTGGGGGGAGCTGAACTTAGACCCGCCAAACCCACTTCACACAAGGACATCAAGTTTCTGACCAAACCCATGTTGCTGGCCCAGGCACAGGAGGAGACAGTATTCAGTTGCCGTGACAGGTGTATGTTTCCACAAAGAGTTTTCTTAAAATCCACTCAAGGCCTAGTTTTTTGATGTTTCATGTTTTTATTTCGGGGAGTAATTCTTCACCCTTCCCCCTGCCTGGATGCTCAAGTGGCACATACATGGGGAAATGTCTCGGAGAAAATTGCGCTGACAGAGAGAGATCAAATGCATGTACTCTGGTCTTCCAGGAAACCTTTCCCTAAGGAGCTGCTGAACAGGGATCAGGAGGAAACAGTACAGAAAAGAGGGGAGCAGGGTCTTACACCTCGGAGAGGATCTGTCATGCCACCCTATTGTCACAGCTTCCCAGCTCTTGGGCTTTCTGGTTGGGATGTGCTCTGTGCAAGCCACAACCCGTTCTCTGCACGTTGCGTGCACAGAGAGAGAGAATACATTTTCAAAGACAATTTCTGTTCTTAATGAGCCTCCTCAAAGTGCTGTACTATCAGAGAGAACATCTCTGGTCTTCATTCACCTACTCAAGTGTCACGAAAGACACCAGCAATTCCAGGTTGCTGCTTTAATGCACACTTAGCAGGTCGGATTTATAACCCAGTAATCAATACTGAGAGGTAATGTGTTTTGCTTAATGAAATTTGTCTTGCCTTTTTAATACCAGAAGTGTAGTTAAATGCGTAGGCTACTGCTGTTTCTCTGTAAAGGGAATTAAGGTGCTGACACCAGGCAATTTTCCCTCCAATCTTTTCCTTCCTCTAAAGACACTAGTTAAAAAAGTCTTCTGTTTCTCAGTATGGTGAAAAAAATCCCCCAGTATACATTTCATCATTCACGGAAGGAGAATCTGTCAGTTCACAAACACCGAGGGGCACAAAGAAACTGTCTCAGCAAGTGCCTGAACCACAAGTGCCTGGACACAGGGAGGCTGTATACCAGGAGGGAAGCGTTGACATATCTTTACCTTACCCATATATTTTTGTCAGTTGTGCTATTTGCCACTGATGGAGACAGACACCAAGTAGGTCTGACCAAGCATTGATGTTTTGAAGCGATCTATTGGGAGTTTTGTAATTTTCTATTTGTAGGAACTGACAGAACATTATGTCTGTCTTCCTATTTTTGAATGTTGCTATAATTCTAATCAGCCCTAATCCTGGTCCAAAAAAACCCCTTAGCCAAAACCTCACCCTTCCCCCAAGCCCCCCCAAACCAAACCCAAATAAAACTGACACCGATCAGAATTAGACTTTCTCTTCCTACATGTGATACTTTCCTGTATGCGTAGTAGCCTGAGTGTAGTGAGAAGTGCTTGGGAGGGGGAGGGTTGGGTGCTCGGGGGGTGCCGGGGCATGGGCAGAGCAGGGGGATCTCCTTTGATCAGCTTGTTGTGGAAAATGCCCATTGCATGGGCCTGGGGAAAGGTTTTTTGGAGAGTGCCTCAAGAGGCTGCTTCTTCTGGAGACTGGTTGGTGCAGGCAGCTGCTGCGGTCTGACCCTGGCAGGGCAGTGGGAGGATCTTTTGGGGGGAAATTCTCATCTGGTGAATTACTTCATCCAGCTTCCCATTTAGATGTTAAAAGAGGCAACACAAGCTCTTCCTGGGGATCTGATGAATGAAAATCCATGTGAATTTGAAAGCTCTCCTGAAGCAATATTGATTCACTGCTCCCCAGCTGTTTTGATCAAACACTGCGGTCAGACCTCACTTCGTTAGAGCAGGAATGATTTTATTCCTTTGTTCCTAGGGTCTCTTTCAGAGCTGGACTGAGGCAGTTCTTCATTTAGTGTGACGGGTTACATAAACAGACTTTGTGGTAGGCACTTGATTTTATTTTGGCTCCACACTTTTCCAAACCATGGGTTTTTGGTTTTGAGAGTTTTGCTTGTCAGCTACCAGCAAGCAGCTGATGTTTCTCCTTTGTCTGCCCCGATTTCAGCCTTTTTGCTGAGTTGTGAAATACCAAATGTTTTCTGTTTGAGCCAGAGGCTTCCACGTGTTGTTTTCCAGAGCTGCATATGGAAAACCTGAGAGGTGGGGGCACCTGGGTCCCCTCTGCCCATCCCGGCAGGGCTCAGGGATGCTCCAGAGGGGAGCAAAGCTTGGGGAAATGGGAGATCCTTTGACAACACGAGGGCAGGAGCAGCATGGGAGGAGAGAGAGACATGTTGACTTTGTTTAGAGCTGAGCCCTGTGGAAGCAGCGTGTCACTCACTGGTTCAGAGCAACAAGTGCCACAGGTGTCCTACTCCAGCCAGCTGGGCTGGCTGTGGGCGCAGGGATCCTGCCCTCAACAGATTTTCATGAGGTGCCCCAGAGGGTGCCAAGTGATGGCATACATCATCTGTAGACAGGTGTTTGTGTTACATCTCTGTAGCTACCTGAAGCGCTGCAGGCAGAGTCAACTGTACAAATGTACAAAAATTTGGCCATGAATGTTACAAAGGCTGCACTGTGAGGTTAGAGAGACATTCCTGGAAATTTTAGACAGTCCACTTTGGGACTTGCATTTATCATGGCCAAGGCGGGTGGCAGACCTGATTTGCTCTAATTCTAGAGTAGAAAAATAAATGACCTCACAAGTATTTCCAATTTATATTTTACAGAATTTTTTAATTTTGTGTGACTTGGTGATTGTTATTGGACACATTTATTATAGGCAGCAAGTTAATGAGATGCTGTCAAGTGGTTTGGAACTAAAACTCGAACCCTTGGATCGGTTAGAATATGGGGGGAAAAAGATGTTCCCTTTATTCTCTTCATTTCCAGCAACTTTATAAAAAATGTTAGTTGGGCACACTACAAACAGGAGTACAGCAGTCCTGACTGACCTGCTCTAGCACAGCGGTGGGCCATATGCTGTTTGCTGCTGCTGCCCTCTGGCCAAGGGGCAGGAGCTCCTGCAAATCCCTCCGGTGCTGCCCTGGCTGGCACAGACCTCGTCCTCCCCCGAAGGTTGTGGCACACCACCGAGTCCTCTGTTCGGAGCCAGAGCTGTTGCAAGAGTTTTAGCAAGCAGGCTGCTGCCCTGCCTGCTCCTGTCAAGGTGTTTGCCCATGGTTATTGTAAATGTCTACAAACCTTCAAAACACGTTTGCGCTTCTCTTTTTTTCAGTTTTTCTGGGGTTTGGTGCGTTAGTCAATTTTACTTTCATACAAACGCAGTGATTTTGACAGCCTCAGAGAAAGTGGAAGAAGGCTGAATCTCTTTGAGGATTATACAAAAGGAAAATAGGCACAGAGATGGTTTTGCTGCAGTTTGTTTTACTGCGCCTACCCTTACATTTCAGTGCAGAACAGCAGTAAGGTGGATGCCCTGGTCACCCCCACACGTGGTGTATCAGTTCAGACCACGTAGCGCTTAGCAAGGGGACTGAGGAGCTACATTTCTCTTGGAAGGCATTTAACCAGAAGCTCTGCACCACGCACTCTGCAGCCACAATGAGGACTACAGGTTTTGAAGCATGGGCTCAAACCATGCAGCTCGCACGTTCAGGTGTGGTGGGGACATTCAGGAAGCGAGACCAGGCTAAATCTAATCCAAAATACCCCACCATGCCCTGCATAGAGTGGAGACGTAGGGGCCGCAGCACCAGCTGCTTTTGATATGCTCCCATTGTGCCAAATTACCAGTGAAACCAGACATAGTCTGTGTGTACAGAAGTCACCTGGGAGTCCGTGGTTTTGTGTGTACAAACCAGGCAGTGGGCTTTACAGAGTGTGGGTAGGTACATAATAACTCTGCCCATGACAACCGTGAGAGGAGCTTCTGTGTACCAGGAACAGCACCTGCGGACCTTGCTGAGCCATCCGGAGAGGGCTCTGCTTCTCTTGGGCACTTGCCAGAGTAGTTTGCAAATGTGCCACACACAGTGAGTGGGCAATGGCCTTATTAAAGACTATTAAAGCCTTCTAGACCTTTGGTAAGACTTTCATCTCACTGCAGTGCATTCCCGCTACCCAGGAATGAAGTAAAGCTCACTGTTGGTGTGCCAGTCCCTCCTTATCTCACGGCAGCTAAATGTGACTCCTTCACATTGCTGGGAGCTCAGGTGACTCGAATGTATGTCAGTTCTGAATGGTGTGGTTGCCCGTTCTGGTGTGTTTTCCCTTCTTTGAGCTCCAGCACTCATTGTTGATTCATTCATCCCATTGCCAGGGGTGCAGCCAGGACTGGGAGAGCAGAGCTGTGGTTCTGCTGGCTGGAGCTCTTACGTTCTTGAGCAACAAGGGCAACCCTTTGCTATTTGAACGGGCTGCTCCTGAGTGTGGTCAGAGCTGTTTTGTGTATGTCACACTGTGTAAAGGTTTCTTGCTTCCTCAGGTGTTGGGGAGAGGCTGTTTACGCTTTTGAGAAATAAGTTTTTGAAAAAAAAAACCAGGAGAACGTTGAGTGCAAGTAAATAGCTCTTATGTAAGCCTTTTGGTTGTAGCTGTTGGTGAAGGCAGACTCCCTTTGCTAAATCAACTATGGAGAAACCATGTATTATTTGAGTTTGTCACAACAGTAACTTCTTTTAATTTCTAAGCCGAGCCCCCAAAGTAGCTGAATTTTAGGTTGATGTTAATTGCTTCCAAACTTGGCTTTATCAACTTTACTTTCCTTAGTTTGTGGCTGAAGGTATTTTTGTGGCTTGAAGTACTCTGAAAAATGCAGAGCCCTCCAGCAGTCATGTGGGGTTCATTAATCTTGTCTTGACTTTGAGAAATGAGAAGCAAGGTGAGGGAACAAGGAATCAAACTGGTTGAATTAGCTGTGTGTCTTTGCCAGCAAAGAAAATATTCCATTATTTAACCCAGCTGCTGTTTTCGAAGTCCTCACACAAAGGCATAGTGAACACTGTTTCTGACAACAGACCTTGATGATATGCCCTTTTGAGTCAGGTTGTATGTTTGAGTGAGTCCCAAACCCAGAGCCTTGCTGTGTTGGCTCAAGAGGCTCCTCTTTCCGTGGACCGCCAGAAGCGATGCTGTTGATAGCTGGCTCTAGGATGGGTTTGTTACCTAAAGCTGCTACGCTGGCAGGATGGCTGACTGCAGAAAGAGGCAGAGAAGGTCTTTGGTCTCTTCCCCTCATCCACCCCTGGGAGGAAGCAGGAGCCATAGTCAGTAGCCGGAGAGAGAGTGACCCAAAGAGCTCCATCCCTGAAGCCCGGGAGTAACTAAGGGATGTCCTAAGAGAGGAGTCGGCGTGTGCCCTTGCTCCCTGTGCTCCCCTAGCTTAGGATGCTGGCAGCCAGCAGTGAGGACCGAGGGGACCGGGAGCTGAGCTGTGAGGCAGGACAGCCAGAAAACCAGGCTGGAAGCAGAGATGGCTCTTAGGGCAAGGGCAAAGCTGGGTCCTGAGTGACTGGAACTAAGGAAGTGTCTGATTTAATGACCCAAAGTGTAGAAAACAGAAGGGGTTTAGTAAAGAGCTTGTGTGCTCCGAGTGCCCTGCGAGTGGGGATTTGTGGAAAGCAAACAGCTTAAGATTCTTCCAGGAAGTTGCAATATAAGTGTTTATTCTTATATATACACAAGCTCTTTTCAAAACCTCTCCAGCTTCTGTGCTTTGAGTCATTATTAAATCATTGTTTATCTCAATGACTTTGATCATATTTCTGTTTAGGTGAGAAATACCAGGCTAAAATGTCATTTAACAGGCCAGAATCAGCCTAGAGCATTCTTCTTTTCCTAGTCCCTTTTCTAAAGGAAGATCAACTCTAATAGTCCTGTAATACTTGCAGCATCCATCCAGAAAGGTATCTGTGGAGACAGACATACTGATTGAGAAGGTTTTCTACAGAGCCCAGTCTTCTTTGCCTGCATCCCCCAGGTAGGAACAGTGCCGTGATCAGAGGAACATGTAGATGAGAGCTGGGTGTCTTTATCCCTTGGTATACAACTGATATAATGTCCCATTCCACTTGCTGAGCTGATGTGGATGAGCGTGCTTACTCCTGAGGATAATGGCAGGCAGAACACACAGTGCCAGAAAAGAGCAAAGTAAAACTGTACGGATCCTTTATGAGGAAAAATGTAACAGTATTGATTTATGTCAGCAGTAGAGACGGCCATATATAAGCTGTGCTGTTGAACAAAATAAACCATTTTATAAGCCACCATTCAAAAGAAGGCTGGTTGCTGGGTTTGTAGGGTTTGCCCTCTGCATGCCTGGGGGTGCTGGGGTGGTGGGATGCAGCAGGGGCACCTAGGAAGGAATCTGCAAGCTGGGAGCACTAAAATGCATGGGGCATTTCTCAGTCTGCAGCCACAGACTCACAGAGCATTTCCCATTAGCCGACACTGGGTGCAAGAAGAGGGGTGAAACAGGAGGGCACAGGGAAGCAAGACCTGGTGTAGAGGTTCATTTTTCATATTTTTGTGCTACCAGCCAGAAATCCTTGGTAGCCAAAAAAGCCCTGCAAAAGAAGTTCCCTCTGCTGAATGCTCCCTGCAGCCCAGACACCGCTCAGCAGCAGCGATAGCTGTTAGCAGGCCTGGGTACTTTCGTATTGTTCAACTTCTTTCTCAGTTTCTAGGGAAACACTTTATAGCACTATATATATATCGGAATGTCTTTCCAAACACCTCCGCCAACACTTAATTGATGGAATTTTTAAGCTGGCTCCAGCTTCTGCAAGTTAGTAGTGTGCTCCCTTACAGCACCTGGGGAGCAAGTGAGACATGTATACTCTCTGAAAGAAGTTAGAGGGTGCAGAGGCAAGGGGGGAGCTCCACTGCTTGTCTGCGTGTGCTGAGCCTACCCAGGGAGGTCAGGCCATCACTCACCCCTGTGAGGTTTCACTCTGCATGTGTTAGTGTGCCCTGAGGAATCTGCACAGATGGAAATGCCCTTGACAAAGAGCTGGGTCATAAACCCTAACTTTTGGGTATCTTTCAGCATATCCTTTCTTTAGCTTCAGTGTCTCTGCACAGGGTGGTAGCTAGTGAAGATCTGGAAGCATCTGTGGAAGGCTGTTAAAATAGACCCAAAGCCTAGGATGTCCTGGGGCGGATCTGGCTCTAGGGCTGGGCAAAAATGGGCAGCTGCCCCAGACAGCCACAGGTTGCCCTGAGCAGGGGAATGGGCTGGACCTTGCTGCCAACTTTTGTCCACACCAGCTGCCTGGAAGGCCAAGGTTGGCAGCTGCAGTGCCAGGGCTTTCCAGGACACTCTCCTTGACTTTTCAGGGCTGATCCTTAGCATTAGGCTGACAAAATTCAATTTGTGTCCATGTTTGGGATTTCTTGAGCCAGGCGTGCTCAGAGGTTGTGAGCAAGGAAGCATGGAGGAGGTGTTAGGGTGTCTTGAGAGACAAAACTGGAGCTGTGCAGGAGACACGGGACTGGATTAGCTGTGTCAGGGTTAGTAGGGCACCATGAAGTCATACTGAAGGAGCTGTGTTTCCTTATAGAACAAACGTGATGCTGTGTCTCAGAACCAAAGGGTGGTATTGGCTGTAGGTAGAAGTCTAATGGTTTTTGCACCCCTCTCAGTGAGTTAAAATTCCCTGAGCTGCTTTTGAAGAAGTGCAGAAAGACAGTCCTGAGGTCCTGGGTAGATGTCTCTTCTGGGAATGCTGTCTAGGGAACAGGGCTGCGATGTGAGAACTGCTGTGAGCTGTTATATACTCCAGATCCTGCTGCAATAGCGTGTGCAGCTGCAGAATGAGCCGTTCAGTGCTTGGGAAAGGGCATTTCTACTATCTCAGATATGAAAGATTCTGCCGCAAAATATTTCGTGCTGTTTGCTTGGCCATGTGTATAGGACCTGCTATCTGGTAGTATAAATGATTGTTGATAGACTATTACCCTGGAGCAGAGTGCATCTGTGATGCAGGTAAGAAATGTGCTCGTCTTCGTTCCTCGTTCAGTCTTTCCACTCTTTGTGTTGCCCTTACTGTGGCAATGATGTGACTCCCTGGTCTGGCAAACAGCCAGAAGTCCGAACCTCAGTCCCTGGCTGAACTTACTGTCTTGTCCCATCTGTTAGCCAAGGACTTGCCATCGCGTGTCCTCTAAGCAGCAGCCTCTGCCTCCCAAAGTCAGAACATTAAGTAAAAGCAGCTGTTACCTGAACACAAACTTTGCCATCTGGTGGACAGGAGCCCTGTGGAGATGAGGTTTTCAGGAAACTCTTTGGCTGTTTGGGGGTGAATCTACTGTAGGGCACGCTATTTAAAAATAAAAGGGAAAAAGGAAAAGAAAAAAGCTTTAAAAAAAAAAAGGTCAAAATAAACCCCACAGCTTCAGGTGTGCTGAGAAATGTAGCAAAGCAATGGGCTCCTCCTCATGCCATGGGGAGACAGTGACATTAGTGCTGTGAACTTCTGGGTCGTATTTGCAAAAGGACTTGTTCTAAAGAGGTAATTTCAGTGTTTGTGCTTGTATCCCTCAATGCAAACTAAGTAACTGGAGGCCAGACTACCCTACCTTCCAGTACATGAGTAGGAGGTGAGTGGTAAAGGGTCTGCCTGTTGCAGGTGACTTTTTGCAGTTCATGCAGTTTCTGCTCTGTATGGAACCACTGAATCGCTGAAAGCTTAGTAGGGCTTTATGCAATTCAAGTCCACCCCAGGATATGATGTCTGGACTGCAGAGGCATCCTTGCAGAACAAAGCGTTAGAAACAGAATATCAACAATGGAGAGGGCTGCTGGGGACAGAGGGTGGGTTTCTGGCTCTGTGCCGGTGTAGGTGTGACAGACGGACCCGCAGCTGACCTTTCAGCTGCACACTGGCGTGGCTGTAAGCTCAGGGAGGAGTGCAGGAGAAAGAAAAGGGCTCTGCTTGCTGCTAGTGGGAGGTGGGATGGGGTGAGCAGGATGCTGTTAAATGTCTGGCTATCCATCTGTTGAGGGGTCAGAGTGAAGGGGAGTGAATTGTGCCGGGACCTTCCCTTCCTGGTGCACGTGAGCTCATGCCTATGTAAGAACAGAGGAAACGTGTCGTGGCTGTTTTGGGGTCATACCTATCTTCTGTTGCCCCTCCCAGGTTGGGCACTTGCCTCGTAGCTCATCTCTAACTGGCTCTGTGTATAGGCACAGAGTATTTCTCCCTAACAGTAGGCACACACATTTTCTGTGCTCTTCCAGTGCCCCCGAAGCTTTAATGCCCCCAGTATCTGCTTATTCATTCGCTGTGAGGCTTTCCCAGCACAAGCGCCTTCCCTGTGGGAACGCTGGGTCACTGCTCCAGCAGGATACCAGACAGAGGTAAAAGCAGACTCTAACGGTCTTGGTGTTGGGCAAGAGCATGTCCTGATGGCTCTGTGTTCTTTTAGAAGAAGTCAGTTCCAGATGTTGGATATGTGTAAACAGTTTACTTCACTTAGTCCCCAGTTCCTTAGCCTGATCTGGAAAATCACCCGAGCTCACAGTTTGCTTCTAGAGCTCAGATGATACTTTTTGTTCCATCTTTGTATCTCCAGAGTTGTATCTATTTACCTTTAAGTTTTGTTCAACTTTGCCTTGAAGGCCAGGACCTGAAGAGACAAAGTCTACTTGTTTCCAGAGCCTCCTTTCCACAGTGGGACCAGAGGACAGTGGTGATGGGACAGCACATTGCTCATTCTTGGTAGACCAGTCTGGAGACGTGCCCAGAGCTTGCTCTTCTCATGAACTTCCTGAGAGCTCTGAGGACTTACCTGAGAACAGGCTGTTGCCTACTCGACAGGGAGTGTAAAAGGAGAATAAATAAATCCCTCAAAAGAGGATAGGCAGGAAGTATTTGGTTCATGTTAATTTAGGCGAGAATTTCTCAGAACTGTGACCTGAGTGGTGAGGAAGCTGCTCAAGAGCTGTTACATGTTTCTGAGCAGACTCAGCTGGGGGGTGGGTATTTGGAGGACTAGAGCAAGTAGAGGACCTCACAGGAGTCCAGGCAGATTTTGAGTTACTCTTTGGAAAGGAGATGGTGGGAGGCATGGGCTGTTCCCTGCAGCCTCTGCCAGAGAAGCTTCTTCGGGGCTTGTGCATCAAGATACAAACATCCTCTTGCATCCTCTTTGCTGGCAGACATCCCTGGCAAATTGATAGACTCCCTTACTTCTTTTGGAATTAAACTGCTTTTGTGGTATTTTGGGCCATGCTAGAGTGGAAGAATGCTTTTTTGGTTGTGGTTTGGTTTTTTTTTTTTTCCCCCTCCCCATTCCCTAGCAGCTGGAATACTTTTGGTCCCATTACTGCCATTATTTGCAATTTCCATTTTTATGGGCTGTAATGGGGATGTGATTTTCTGGCAGAGCTGGCAGCTACAATGAAACAAGGGGGTTTTATTTCTTCAATTCAGCTACTGTTCAGTATGCTTTCCTGAGCCCAGCAGATGTGGGTCTAGTCCGAGGCAGGCACCTAAGTGTTTTTGTAGTGCTTTTACTTTTCCCCGTAAGCCATGCTCAATGCCCCATCCTTGCAGCAACATGAGGGTCTGTTTAGAATTACTCTGGGTGACACACTGTAAAACACAAGTTTTCACTGGACCTCAAAGCTGTAAGCTGATTCAGCTAACAGCATCCCTCACCTGAAATACCTGTTCAAGTTAGTAACAAAGTTTAAATGGCCAGAACATTAATCACAAACAAACTTTCTGTACTCATTCACAGTAGAACCTGTGGGGGTCCATATCTGATGCCACTAAGAAACCTCTAAGTCATTTCACTCGTTTGTGGGGAGGAAGGTCTCTCCTTTCTCATTGCTCTCTCCTCCAGGAGTGGCTGTTTCTAGGAATCTTTATCAAGGGCTTCTACAGATGAGCAGGGTGAGACATTGCTCCTTGGAAGCTCTTGCACTTGTTAGCCAAAGGAAATCACAACAAACACTTCCAAAGCTGCTCAAGCTGACCTCTGAGGGATGTACTGGTGGTGACTGCGGGGTGGGATCTGGGTTGCACCCGAGCAGAGTGCCTGCGCTTACCGTCTGCAAGGCAGTCCTGGCTGTTTGCTTTCCCTCTGTCCTGCTGCTTGCCCAGGCTGACATCCTCTCTTGTTTATCTGAAGGGAGAAAGACGATCAGGCTTTTGTGGCCAGTCTTCAGAACATGAACTTAGCTGCGGATGTAGAGGGAGGTTTAAATAAAACAAGAAATTTAAGCGCTCTGAAGCAAGGACTTCCCATGTCCTTGCTTAGAAAGGACACCTATCTGGAGCCTAAATACAAGAGCGAGTTTCATACAAAATGGGCTGATGGACACGTATTCTTCCACATAGAAGTGGAAGGCTTCTGTCTGCCACCTCAGGAATAACTTTGCCAAACTCTGGTCTTTATGGTAAAGCTCAAATTGAGGTAGCAGAGTTGGACATGTATGACATCTCAAAGATGACTTTTATCCCACTTGACTGATGTGTTTTGTGTCAGGGTACGGTGGACTGGTTGGTCAGTTCAAAACCTGTGGTGCTGGAGAAGGGACTAAGGAGACACACCATTCCCTGGGGACACACAGCGCTCACTCAGTCAAACACTTCAAGGGACACACACCTTGGGAGCAAACAGATGAACTCCACCATGCTGTGCCTTAAAAAAATTCATTGGGACATACAGTCCTATGTTGTCTTCAAAAAAGAAGTGAAAGTACCTCCTGCTATTTTAATTACCTGCTATTGTCTGGTAATGAATGAGCTGGGAACTGGTTTTGTGTGGCTCAGAGCCACACGGTGTCTGGGGATTTTGTCAAATAAAATGTATTCCAGAAATCAGTGCGTTATCTGTGCCAAGCCTTCCGTTAGCAGGGGTAACAAGAAGAAACTCTTCCATTCCTCTAGATTCTTGAAACTGGGAAACTATCCAGGAAATATTGGATTTTACATAGCCAGTAGCTGTATTTGTCTTTTATTGTCCAAGGTGTAAATGAGCAGTGGGAAAAGCACACAGCCGGGATATTTTAATATACAGGCTGATACCGGGACTTTTTCACAGGTCTTGCTTAAGGGTCTTTTATTTAACAGTATTTCCCTTGCTGCAAATCTTGCTTGCAGAAGCAGAACAGGACCTTCATGCTTTCTGATTTGGAGGTCTTGCAACTTTCAAGCTTTCGGCAAAGATGGGAACCAAGGTTCTCCCTGATTTGAAAATGAGAACTTGGTATGAGAATGCCCGCAGAGACCAAGAACTGCCATTATGGTGTTTTGAGAAAGAGTTATCTTTGGGGAAATACGTGTGTGGGCTTAGGCCAGGACTGACTTTTTAGGTTTTATGGCTAAAATTATAAGACGGGGAAACATGCTTTTAGCCCAGGAGCAGCATCTCACCCTTGAAGAGCAGCGGGCTCTGCTTGATCAGTCTCAGTGCACCCCAGTTTTGCACCTGGTTGTTGCAGGAGGCATCACATGGATTTCTGTGAGAAATCTGGGCACTCAGAGTGTCTTTAGCGTGAGTCTAAACCTTGATTTTTCCAGCTCACTCCTGTGCCAGAGGAGGTTATGTCACAGATGTGCATCGAGTTACTCCCTGTTTCTGAACTACTGAGATAAAGCTTGAGATAGTTGCACATGTAATGTGTAATGGTGATGTTGCTTATGTCTCTGTCAAGTAAAATTATTTTGTGCAATAACTGGATTGCAAATATTCTTGTTTGAAAGTGCATACTAGACTCTGTCTTTGACATTTATGGAATGTGGAAGTGAAATGAATGACAATTAATGGGAATATTGCTGGGAAATAAGGTGCTTCATCAGTTCAGATCTCCTGAGCATAGGTATGTTGTGTTTGTCATTTGAACATACAGCCTGCTCTGCTAAGACTTCTGTATGACATGAGATAAGCAAGAGCCACTTATCTGGAAAATATCAGATAATCACATTATTAATATGGAATATACACCAAAAGTCAAGTTTATTTTTGTGCCTCTTTCATCATCATCTTTTTTTCATTAAACTGACATGTAGTTTGGTAGATGCAGTGGGCTTACTTCTGAGGAGCAATTCTAGTTAGGAAATGATCAAGACATTTCTGATTAAAGGCATGTTTGATCTTTGGTTTTATTCAGCATTTACAAAGTAGAAATGATTGTTACAACGTTGCTGCTGTGCTTTGTAGTGTACCTAAATTCTTGCCTACGTCTAAGCCAGAAATTTGGTTTTGCCATAGTGGTAGAGTATTTGGTAACCTCATTAAAATAAGCAGACCCTGTGTATCCAAAAAGTATTGTTATGTTTATCTGAAAATAAAAGGGGAATATTCAACATGTGAAGGGAGCTTTGGGAGTAAAATTTAAAGACTTGGAAATATTTTATAAGGAACAAAACATAGTGCCAAGGCCCTGCAGACTCCAGGTAGATGCGCAAGGTTGCAATATGTGATTGTATAGGGCTTTGCACGAGAGCTCTCCTGCAGCAGTTGTTTGTGAATCCCAAAGTAATTGTAGCAGCTGCCCTTCCTCCATGCAAATAACTGTGATCTTAGTCTAATGCTAATTTCATAAGTTAATTTTAGCTTATATTTTAGGTGACAGTCTAATAGTTTTTAAGGATTGTATTTACATGCATGAGCCGTGCAACAACATCCATTCAGATGTGGGTGTAAATTCTGTAATGCCTGCTCTGCTGCCTGGGAAATAGCAGAGCCAGGTTTCATCCTTCATTGTGTGAAGAGCAGAGACAGACGTGGCTGCTGGATGCCCACCTAACTTCCCTGCAAGGGGAGAGCCCCTAAGGTTTAGGCAGTGCCCGGAGACTCCCTGGGTCTGGATTTGTGTCCTACCTCTGTTGCACATTTCCCATGTAACTGTGAAACTGCTGCCCCTCTCTCTGGAGTTCTCAGACCTTCATCTGTATGAAGACCATGATAAAGCATTGCATTGTTTGGGATCACCGTGCAGCCCCAGATCCAATTTCCATCCAGGAAAGGCAAGAGCTGCTGTTGTAAGCTAAGGAAATTGCATGGACCAGCAGAAAGCTCAGGTTTTTTTCTGGGTTTGTTACTTGGAGCCCCTCATTCTTTGCCTGTCAGCCTGAGTCTGGGCAGTCTGTAAGCCTGAGGTGGGTGCTCTGGTCCTGAAGTCTCCCGAGGTCCCGCGGTGTTTGGCAGCCCCAGCACCTGCTCCCAAATGGCAGAGTGCTCCTAGTGCGTACTGATTGCCTGCGCAGCCCACACCTGGCAATTTTTAAAACATTTAAATAGCCTATCTTCTTTGCTTCATCTTGACAATTGATTTTAATCAGTATTATCAGCCGCTTAAAATACTTAATTCTCTGAAGCACTATAGCATTCAGCCTCCAGCAGATACGTGGAGCGGAGGTGCAGGATCAGTGATGTTATCAGTAGTTTTGTTTCAAACCAGCATAAAAGGAGAAAAATCTTATCCCTTCCCACCCACCCCACTGCTGCAATTTATTTGGTTTAAAAAAAAAAAAAAAAGGTACTCAAATAAACTAATCATATGACTGAGTTATTTTGATATGTGGAATGCTGTTTATTTCTGGCTTGTCAATACTTTAATTAATTTCAATCTGTTTCTAAAACAGAAGTTAAGTACATAATTGATTTGAATCTGTTAGAAGTTGTCCTGCCATCTGCACAGTCTGAAGTGAAGCAGCACAGGCAGTGTAGCATTTGAAGGCATTAAAAGAAATTATGTGCTTCTGGATTAATGCTGACTTCTGATTAATATTTTTGGGAGGCAGTAGAGAAGAATATGGTAACAGCTGGAAAGCCATAGATCAAATAATATCTTCCCTATTGTCATGTTTCTATATTGAGACACGTGTTGTTAGGTTTACTTATAAAATAATGTATCTTGATTTTTAAGTGTTTGACACTCAGCCTCTGATTTTATGCCTAGAAATAATCAGGGGAGTAGAAAAGAGGAGAGGCAAATGACAGCTTATTTGTAGTTAAAGACCTACATGAAATATCATGTCAGCTGGAGTTACAGAGGGACAAACCGTGGCGTGGTTGAAAACAAAGTGGAGTAGCTCTTCCGTGTATTCCCCATGCACTGAGGCCACTGTTAAATCAAGAAGAAAGCTTTTGTTCTAGGCTCCCACCACTTTTCAGTGAGAATTACACACGTCCCTTGTTACAAAGGGATCCCTCCTGCAGTCCCTGGCTACCTCCAGGAGATGCTCCAGGTGACCTCGGCAGGCAGTTACTCCTCTCCAGTTTGGAAACAGGCCATCCAGCCTCCTTCCTATCAGCTGTGCTCCTCTGCCCCCCAAAGCAAAGTGTTATTTATTCAAGCCTCAGCCTTTTCCATCTCTCTCCCTCTGGCAGGAGTGTCTGTGCAGTGCCCAGGGTGCTCTCAGCACTGAGCTGTTTATGAGGGATTTTTTCCCGCTGTGGTGGCGGGGAGGTCAGGGTGTGTGACATGTAACGAAAGCCAGGGGAGCAATGTGCGTGGTCTTACCAACATGACTGATCTGTGCAGTTTAATTGCTGCATAAAATATGCAAAAGCATTGAGGTAATTTAGAAAAGGTAAGGTGTTTACAGGAAAGTAGAAATTGAGCTTGAAATAATAATTACACTTTTTTTTCTTCTCGTTAATGACTATACAGAAGAGCCTTTTAAATATGTCCATATGTGGGTTTTAAGCATTCATTCCATACCAGTATTTCACCTTTTTCCTTAAGTGGTTTCTGTATTCTTACTAACCAACAACCATTTTGTCTGAATCTCATTTCCTCATAATAGCAAACCCATCAATCCCTGCTTTATTAAACAGGGAAGCATGCTTAGAAGCCAGAGCACTCAGATTTGATCAAACATGTTAGGCAAACCATTGATTTTAATTTACAGCAATATCCACTTCTTCCATTATTAACAGCTTTGAATTACTGAGACTGAATAATTAACAAATATTCCTACTGGATGATAGGTTATTAAAAAGGCAGATTTACAGAAACATAGCCCAGATGAACATCCTTCCTGCCCCCCCAGTGATGCATATGCCTATTTAATGTTCCCCAGGGGAGCAATGCAGCATGGCACGAGGGAAATGCTCTTTGGAGAGATCTCCCAAATGCTTCCAAAACGATTATCACAGCAAATGCTCCATAGACAAGTGTGCCAGTGTGTGTTTCTGACCTGCTGGTGCCTGTTCAGAGCCCTGGGCTGTGGCCAGCCAAGTTAAATGATGCAGACCAGGATGCCAGTACTGTCAGGGCAGGGTTGCCTGTGTACACTGGGTGGGAAATGTGGGCTTAAAACATTGCCCTGCTTCTTGGCTGAAGCACCCCTCAGTCTTCAACCAGGGCAACACCTGGTGAGACGTGGCCCGGTGCTGGCCTCCTCTGGCACTTCCAGAGATCGTTTTGATGAGTAAAACTCAAAATCTCTGTGCACCAAGGACCTGAGGTGGGTGGTTCGTTTTGTGTTTGTTGACTTGCACATCTCTCTGCAGCTGATGAGGCTGGAAGGGATGGAGGTCTGTAACGGGCAATAAGCTTGTTCGCGGAGGAAGATGCCTGGGAGCACAGAGCAGATCTAAGTCTGTGCCTGCTATTATGGTCCCTATCCTTCTTCAGGAGCCCAAATGAGAGGAAAATGTCTGGGATTCTTACAGAAGGAGACGACCTCTACCTGCCTAGCAAGAACAAATCTCCCTTCCACCCAAAACCACAACCCTGCAGTCTGGGTGTCATTGCTTAGCAATACCCAACCGAAATTCAGTGTCGGTCTTCCACCCCAAACCTGGCCGGTTACAACTTCCTTGCAGCTGTAGGAGTTTTCTCTTCAATGCAGAAAATCGTGCTGCTGAGGAAGAGCATCGAGGTGTCTGCAGCTATTTCAGTCCTAGCTGCATGGCGAAAATAATCATTCCTCTCCACCTCCAGAGCCCTTTTCTCTGGCATCCCTCAAGCCCCCTCCTCCCCTCAGTCGCACAGAACCGTCCTGAGGGAAGCAGTGTGCACTGTGAGGGGTCAGCAGCACGTCGGGGTGCCCAGCTTGCCCCTGCTGCGCTGCCTCACCCAGCTGTGCGGTAGGTGGATGCTGCCACCGCTGGGGAGGCGGCAGCTGATGTGGTATGAAGAGCTTATCCTGGTGCTGGGGGACAGGGCATCCTTCTGGGGACAATAGCAGGTGGCAGCCTGGGTGTTTGTCAAGGCTTGCTGTATAGGCACAGCTCTTTCCAGTGTGAGATGAGTGGGTGGTTCAGTTCACCCGTGCGTTTACTACACGTTGTATTGATTACTGTGAAATGTTTATGTCCGAGTGCAAGCCCATTGCCTTTAGGATCAGAGCAATTCAAGGAACAGGTCAAATCCAAATGTTTCACTCCCTCTCTCTACCTCCCTCTGTGGGACGAGGCCCCAGGGCATCCTTGACACCAAGCACAGCTGCCAGCCTGAGAGCCAGTGTCCCTGCTGTGGTGGGGGGACAGGGGTCTCTCAGCAGGCAGCCTCACAACCCTAAGGCTTCCCCTAAAAAAGAGCCAGTGGGCTCAGTCTCCTGCCCCCCTCCCAAGGCACTGCAGGGGGAATTGAGAAACCTCATCCATGGCTGATGGCCAGTTCACCCCCCCAGCAAGGCTCGGGGATGAGGGAGGTGTCTCTCCCCCTCTGTACATGCAGAGTGCAGATGCAAGGTGCTCAAATAACGCAGTGATGAGAATTGCTTAGGAACAGCAGAAGGACGGGTGAAGCTAAGATAAGACAAAATATAAATCTAACTCAGCCTGGCTCTGTATAAACTAAACCATCATCATCCTCTTTACCACTGTGCCAGCATGTATGTGCTGCCATGCTCACTCGGGAGGAAAAGGAACATCTTTTGTATGGTGCTATTCAGTGTGGTTTGACATTTTGTTCCACAGATGCAGCCACGGAGCAATGTAGCCTATTGTGAAGGCTTATTTAGACAGGTACAATTACAGCTTGGCAGTGAAGGTGCCTTTGATCCCAGTATCCGCATTGTTCCTGAGGCTTTTCATCCCACCGGGTACCCAGCTAGAAGGCACGTGGCTGAGACCTGCCTTTGAAGTTGTTTCTTTTCCATTTTGTAGATTCATAGAATCTTTTAGGTTGGAAAAGACCTTTAAGATCATCCCTTTAATTTTCATGGTGTCTTCTTCTGCTGATGAACATTATTAATGAAGGCTCTGGCATTCAGTTGTGCTCAAAATACTGATGCTTGGCAAGTGTCTGACCTTTCCCAGCTCTGCAGCAGCTATCTGCAGGAGGAGGGCAAGTGGGGGCACCCAGAGAGGTCTGTGTGGCTCCAGCAGAGGAGAGTCGCCTTGTGCATCCCGCTGTGCAGGGTGTCCGTGGTGAAGGACCCGCTCCCGGCTGCTCATCCTTTTCCGAAGGGCTTTGCTGCAGTGCAGGTTCATGTGTCAGCAGCTCCCAGCTCCCTTCCTACCAAAATCTCCAATGCAGGACTTTGCTTCTGAGGAAAAATGAGATCTGTCAGATCTGATGTATGTGGGGATGGATGGGAAAGAGGGAAAGTTATTTCTGGCGGGGATGGGAGGAGTGACATCCTATTCTAGGAGCAGCCATGTGGCCAGTGACCAGTTCTGTAGGGTGGCTTGCGATTTTAGTGTTAGGATAAGGAGTTAGATGTCAGTTACCTTCAGTTTTGAGGAAAGAATCTTTGTATACAATTTGGAGTGGTCACTGGTGATTAAGCAGCACAGAAACTGATGCCATTTGCTTGAATTTATGTTTAGCTTGTTACTACAAGACAAGGAGGAAAGCTGCCCAGAGAGAGTGTTCACCACGTACTGAGAGTTTGAAAGACAGATCAGAAAGAGGAAGGCAAAGGAATCCACTAAGAGCTGTTAAACACAAGCCCGTGGTGACACAGATGTTTGTGGCATGAGAGAGCATGCAAAAGAGGCACTGCTATATGCATGTAGGCATTTCATCTCCTACTGGCCACTGTCAGACAGAATGATGGATGAAGCAGATCCTTTTGATCTATTTTCTTCTGTTAAATGTGAGGAAGTATGACTGGACCAGTGTAGGCAAATTGCAGGCAGCAATTGCAGTGTAATGTAATTGCAAGAACTGCAAACACAAAATCCACTCATTGCAAAAGTTGTCCAAGAACTAATGACCCAAGGTGTCAGGAAGAAATGCTTTCCAGTAAAAGCTGGTAAAGCCACATTTAGTTCAGACAGAGCCTTGTCAACATTTATGAATGTACCAAAGGATTTGTCCAGAGCTACCGGCTTTTTGGAGCCTTAATTGTCCTCATTGAAGTTGTGCTAAGTGCAAACTCCTTCAGAGGCTAAGTAAAAACACATCTTGACTTTGCCTTTCTCCTATTTTAGCATCTATAGTTGGCTTGAACAAAAGTGTCTCGCTGGATGCAAACCCATGGTTATGTCTGACCCCTTCAGCAGAACCCCAAGGACTGTCCTGCATTGAGCAGGAGTGGATTTACTATTAGCACTTAAAACTGGCAGGGCAAAAGAAGCAGTCATGCCTTTGCCTCTGGGCTGGGATCATTCATTCCAACACAGGACAACCCCCTCTTCCTTACCGGGTACCCTTCACCCTGAGCCACCCCTCTCCTGGTACACTGGTACCCCAGCACCTCCAGAAGGATGCCTGCCTGGCACTGCTCAGGGATTTTTTTGCCTGAACACCTGGTGGAGAGGTGGGATACACCCAACTGTTCACTCTACATGACATTTTATCAATCTCTTCGTTTTAACACAGGAGATTATCTGGAATTAAAAGTGATCTGTGCTCGCACAGGTGAGAAAGCACTGCTTGGCACAGGGACACAGATTTATGAAGCCAGGATGTGCAGTTGCCTTGGACCTCTTTCTTGTTATAGCCATATAATTGCACTTGTTTTGAGCCTGCATAGATCTGCCTGGTGCTGTTTTCTCCTACAAAAGTAGTGTGAGGCCAGGGCATCTCCTTTCCTCTTCAATTACTCATAAACATCCTCACCCATCTGGATGAGCTTATAGCTGGTGATGTATTTCCTTGTAAAACACTGGAAATTGAAGAATTCCTAAGATACTGTTCGTACTCAATATGAAGAGTCCAACTTCAGCAGGCTGCGATCTGACCCTCTGGTGCAGCTGGCAGTGGACAAAAAAGTCATACTGAGAGCAGCATTGCTGTTAGGGACAAAAACGGAGGCTGGGATTAGGTGGTTGTGCCACGTGCAGGCTCAGGGTGAAGGCAGTTGCTAGAAGCTTATTAACATGGCACAGGTAGTGGAGGCAGGACTTCAGCAGCTTCTTGCCTTTTTTAGCTTTGCCAGAATCAGGAGAATTCAGTGAGATAAAGTGTAAAAGTCTGAAATGCATTTAGTAAATAATAAGCGACCCCAGAGGAAGTCATAAAACAGAGTCACAGTTCATTTTTTTCAGTTAACGGAACAATCTCACAACATTAATCCTGGTGCTGAATACCAGCTCCGTACGCTGTGAAGATATTTCCCTGCTGAATTAGTGTCAAGTGCTGCTCGTAATGCCAGTTTATTTCTAGCCACCCTCGATAACACAAACACACTCCTGTTCTCACCCATCTAATGTAAGAGGGAAAGTTACCCAAGCAGGTGAAGGTTTAGGATGCATTTTGTTCTGGATACGTAATTAGAAATAGCTTTAAAGGAAAAGTGGCTCAAAAGTTTGCAATGAAACCAGTTTTATGAGGAACAGAACACTATTAATTGCAAGTTTTGTATGACCTTTGCAGGCTCCAAAAAAAGCCCCAACAACAGTTTTTGAAGCTTTTAACATCATACTTGTAGAAATGCAGACTCCAAATATCTCCAATGTTGTGTTGTCGTGTTATCCTTCCTTTTTGATTTCTTTCTCTTCATTAACTGAAAGAGATTGTGGATGTCAGGGAGGAGGAAATTGGGCACTTCCTTTAAAAAATAATTAAAATATTACAAAATAATAAAATATTTAAAAATATTAATAGAATATTTATTTTATTTTTCTTAATTCTGGAAAAGTTATCAAATGGGAAAAAAAAAAAGCACGCCACAATGCCTCTTGTTCTGTGGCACCTGGTAAAGGGAAGAGAGAACAAGGGAAAAGATTACACAGAGGGTTTCAACATTCAAGTTGTAAAGTGCGCATCTTGAGGAAAACCTTGGGGAAAACAAAGGAAAACTGAAAGGAAAGAAAACAAAAACTGCATAGAAAATAACATTATTTATTGGGGTGAAAAGAGAATGAAAACATTTTTGTCCAGAGGCTCTGAATTGGAAGGGACTTTCAGAAGTCAGGCATGGTTCACTCCAGCTCTTGGGAATGGGCTCCTCCACTGTGTGCGTCGGCTTATCCACCATGGGGAGACCTGGGTGGCCACGGGCGTTGTGGACATCCTTTGCCTGTAGCCTTTCTGCTGATGAGCACAAGCCTCGGATTTCCCCATAAATATGAAATGCTCGTTGTTGCTGGTCTGGGTGGGAAGGCTGCCTTGCTGTGGCAGGCGTGGGGATGCTGCTCTGATGCCCGCCCAGAGGAGTGCCTGTGCCTGGCACCTCCCTGGACCATCCCCTCCTGTAGAGGGATGAAGCTGGGTTAATTATCATTGATAATATACAGCTGTGGGCTGGCTTCAGGGCGGTGGGTTGGGCGATGTAGATGAGGTGCAGCTGTGGCTGGTTCCTGCTAAGAGGTTGAGAGCCAATGAAGAGAGGCAGCCGAGGGAGAGAAGGTGAGAGAGGCAGAAGCAAGAGGAGAGAGAACACGTGCTCCGGATGAGGTGAGACGAGGAGAAGGCAGCAGAGGGACTGTATGAAGGGTATGCTGGTATGAGGTGGTAAAAGACCTTGTTGCAGCTTGATAGTTTGGAGAGTGCTGTGACACCCTCCTAGTGCTGCTGCAGCTTCTTTTCTTTTCTCTTTTGTTTCTTTGTGCTCCCCAGTTCGAGTGAGGGCTTTGGCATAGCGGAGAAGATCGTGCTGCTCACCTTCATCTCCACCGTGATACTGATGGCCATCCTGGGGAACCTGCTGGTGATGGTGGCTGTGTGCCGGGACAGGCAGCTCAGGTGAGCCCACCCAGCCGGGCACCACCTGCCCTTCCATGTGGAGGCGCAGGGGGAAATCCCCACCTAAACCCCCCCATTCCCACAGCTGAGGGCACAAACTGCTGCGGTGAAGGGTGCCCCTGGCCATGCGTCGCACCGTGGCGATGTCAGGCTCTTGCACTGGCCTCAGTGCGTCCCCACTCGGGTTTACACTGCGGCAGTGGGATCATGTATTATCCATCCTCTACATTTTTAGCGCACTCAGTGTAAAACACCCAGGTAAATCACTGAAAAGCAGAGCTAAGCAGCACCTCCTTGGAGAAGCGGGTTGGCCTCTATCCCTTTTCTGTCTCAAATTTCTGAACAATCCTAACATCGGAAAACCACACAGATCAAGGTCCTGTTAAAGTTGTGCTGCATTGCTGCAGCTTGGCAGGTGCTGCCAGTGATTTGGGGGGGGTGGGGGTGGTGGGCAGGGGGCACAGGCAAAACTCCTGTCTCAAGGCTTGCTGCTACCCCTGGGAGCTGTCAGACCAGCTGCAAGAGCAGAGTGAGATATTCAAGAGCCTCTATTCATATTCTGCGTGGGATTTTTAATGGATTTAATTCTATTTTATTGTTATGATTTAAAAAGTACTCTTCAAGTTAAAATTACAGTTTCAGTCTAGATTCTTCTCAGTGCTTTCTGGAAGGATTTTCTCAATTTGCAAGTTAAAATAAAATCCCCCTTCTCCACCCCAAACTCTCCAATGCAAGCTGTGAGGCTGAGCCACATGCAGAGGCCTGTGAGCATCTATTTGCCTCTTTTATGTGAGCAGAAAGATGTGTTTGTGCAGGGAATGTGGTGGATATTAAGCTGTAAAACCAGGAACAAGCTAGGGATGACCCTATAATGGGAGGAACACATTATAGAGAACCTTTTAGTGTGATGGAGCAAATTAGGCGCAAACACAAGCTGAAATGTCTGTCTACATGTAGAGGATGCTGCACTGAAACTATTCCACCCTGATTTTGTGATCTTGTCTGCAGGAAAATCAAGACCAATTATTTCATTGTCTCCCTTGCCTTTGCTGACCTGCTGGTGTCAGTGCTGGTGATGCCGTTTGGAGCCATTGAGTTGGTTCAGGACAACTGGATCTATGGAGACATGTTCTGCCTGGTCCGAACGTCCCTCGATGTCCTACTCACCACAGCGTCAATCCTGCACCTGTGCTGTATCTCTCTGGACAGGTATGAACAGAAGGGCATTGAGAATAATTACAGTTGCTTTCAATTTCTTCAGTGTTGTTGCTCATCCAGCGGTAGCCAAAGGACAAATATGAACCTGCTGGGTACCACAGAGCAATAAATCTCTCTCAGTAGCTGGTTTTGGAGAGAGTTCTCTGAATCCTCAGGAGTGCAGAAAAACTTTAAAAGGAATGAGATTTGTACGAAAAGAGCAAGCCAGGTTCTCAGCTGCTTTGTGGCAGAGCTCTGTTTACATTACTGATCAGACGTAAGAAGTTTCTTCTTTAAAGTGCAGAAAAGACACCTCAAAGATGTACCCGAAGGGAAGACCTGCAGCTGTCACAGCTGGAGGTGCATCCTGCATTGCGGAGGTGCATCCTTTTGGCAGGGACGTTGCTCCCTGCCAGGGGCTGCAGAGGGGGCTTGGCTGGTGAACAGCTCGATGTGTGGTGCTGACCCCCACCTTCCCAGGGACTGAAATGCTAAATTACTTGCCTTTCTCTCTCTTGTCCAAAAAATATTGGACATGTCTTACAAGTGCTATCAAAACTACAGTTCCTGCTATTAGCAGCCATATAGGTAGATGAAAACCAATATTACTAAGTGACACGTTGTGCTTTATATTACTAGATTATATGGAGAAAGAGCTAAAAGAGCAGCCCCCCCCTAAACGTTATGGGATATTTTTCTAAGGCATCCATTTGTGCATCTCTGCTAGTGAAGGCTAACAAGGAGGTAAATAAAGCTGGTGAAATGGGTGCGTAGGCTTTGTGGGAGATCCTAAAAACTTTCTTTTCTTTCAAACTTTTCTTGAAAAATTAAAATGAGGCCAATATCCTAAATAACTTATGGCAAACAATTCTGTTTTACTGTTGTCTGCAGTTTTTCAGGGTAAATGGCAGAACTTTTCATACAGAATATCAAGAATTTTTTACTAGGTAAATACTTAGAAGAAATAATTTTGACCGTCTATTCTAATAAGCAATATTTAGAGCTTTTATTTGAGCTCTGTGCAGAGATTTCAATACCTTTAAAAATACTATTACTTATTAGTAATAATATGGCCAAAATAACCATAATCATACTCATCATCATGACAACTGGTATTCAAATAGCATCTTTCGTCCGGAGTCTGTATGCAGCCAGACTTCAAAAGATACTTGATTAACTTCTCTATTGATGGGCAGCGCTCCTTTGTTGTGGGAGAGAGGGGCACCGGCACATGCCGTATTGTATCCAGAGAGAAGCTGATGTGCAATAGCTACAGCACGTTTCCTTATCTGGAAGTTCAGA